>NC_080428.1:17185597-19585597 GCF_029873635.1 Malania oleifera
TCAAGAAAATACTCAGGGATTACCTCCAGTATGGGAAGCGAAAGCTACGACAATAGCAGAAGGGAGAAATCTCAAGGAGATGTCTGTGGATGAACTTATTGGATCGCTAATCACTTATGAGCTGACAATAAATGAGAGAAAGAATGAGCAAATCAAAGCAAAGAAATCCACAACACTTAAGGCATCATCAACCAACTCTAGTGAGGAAAGTGATTCAGAATTAGATGACGACATGGCCTTGCTAACAAAGAAGTTTGGGAAGTTATTGAAAAGGAATAAGAAGTTCAATAGAAAATTCCAAAACTCAAAATCAGAAAGAGGAGAGTCAAGCATGAAGAAAAATAAGGAAGATCCTCCAACATGCTACAACTGCGGAGAGGTTGGACACATCAAGCCTGAGCATCCCAAACTAGTGAAAGCCTCAAATAAAAAGAAGAAGGCGTGAAAGTCGGTTGGGATACACACAACACTAGCAGTTCAGAATCTGAATCTTGCGTCGACGAGATTGCCAATCTGTGTCTAATGGCACATGATGACCTTGAGGTATAATCATCATTTTCATCATCTTCGTATTATTCTAGTGATTCTGAAAATGAAAATGACATGATTTCATACAATGAACTGAAACAAGAATATTAGTACACTATTAAAATGCTTGAGAAGAAAACAAAGAAAATCTCTGAGTTAAAAAGCAAAGTCAAAGAACTTTCAAATTTAGTTGAACGCCAAAATGATTCTCATGCATCTTTCATAAAAGATAAAGATTTGAAAATTAAGGAATTAGAAAAGGATTTGAAAGATAAATATGAGATTATTTACAAATTCACTGAAGGACAAAATAATTTTGAAAAGGTCCTAGGAGGTCAAAGAAATTCCCTAGAAAAGGAAGGTGTTGGTTTTAATGGGAAAGAAAATATAAAACAAAGACATCTTTACATGGGATATTTTGTAAAAGAGTCAAAATCATATGTTCTAACTAAGGATTATCATAGACACATTACATGTTTTAAATGTAAAAGGTTGGGTCACATAAAATTTGACCGTCCTTTAAAAAATAAAGATGTTAAAATTAAGAAAGTATGGAAGGTAAAATGAGAATTTAGCACTAACCCCCCTAGACCCAAGAAAATCTGGGTACCAAAGCTAATTGTTTGATTGTGTCTTGCAGACATGCTTAAGATCAGCATCCTCAAAAGAGAGATGGTATATGGATAGCGGATGCTCACGTCACATGACTGGGGATAAAGTGAAGTTCACATCCATCACACCCAAGGATGAAGGATTTGTCACAATTGGAGATAATGCTAAGGGAAGGATCACAGGTGTAGGTAAAGTTGGTAATAATTCATCACTTATTATTGATGTTGTTTTACTAGTAGATGGTTTAAAGCACAACTTATTGAGTATAAGCCAACTGTGTGATAAAGGTTACAAAGTGTCTTTTGAATATAACAAGTGCATTGTTGAACACAAAATTGATAATAAGACATTGGTCACTGCTAAACGTCATGAAAATGTATATACCACAAGTTTTGATAACTTAACCTCACAGAGTATGACATGCTTCTTTGCTATAAATGAAATTAGTTGGATTTGGCATAGGAGACTAGGACACACAAACATGAATTTAATCTCAAAATTAAGAAAGAATTAGTTAAGGGACTGCCTAAGACTAAATTCGTGAAAGATAAAATCTGTGATGCATGCCAACTAGGAAAACAAGCAAGATCAAGCTTTAAGAAGAAAAAAGAATTCTCCACTACTAGGCCACTCCAAATGCTACACCTAGACTTATTTGGACCAAACCCAATTCATATTTTAGGAGGAAAAAACATATGCATTTATCATAGTTGATGATTATTCAAGATATACATGGGTATTATTCTTAAGTCACAAAGATGAAGCATATGAACAATTTATAAACCTGTGCAGGAAAATCCAAAATGAAAAGGGATATACTATCACAAAAATTTGAAGTCATAGAGGTAGAGAATTTAAAAATCAAGGCATGGAAGACTACTGTAATTCATTAGGAATTGCCCATAACTTTTCGGTCCCTAGAACACCACAACATAATGGTGAAGTTGAGAGGAAGAATAGGTCTATACAAGAAATGGTTAGAACTATGCTTAACGAACATAAATTACCTAAGTATTTCTGGGCCGAGACAGTGAATACCACCTGCTATGTTCTAAACAGAGTATTGATTAGACCATCTCTTAATAAGACCCCTTACGAGTTATGGAATGGCCGTACACCAAACATATCATATTTTCATGTCTTTGGCTATAAATGTTTTGTGCTTAGAGACAATGAGCATCTAGGAATGTTTGATGTGAAATCTGATGAAGGTATCTTCTTAGGGTATGCCTTAGATCGTAAAGCCTATAGAGTTTATAACAAATGAACATTAATGGTTATAGAATCTATTCATCTTGTGTTCGATGAGTCAAATCAATTCTCCAAAAGAACCGATGAAGATGAAATTGAGATTAACAAGGAACTTGATAAACTGTCCATTGAGAATGATTTAGAAAAGAAAAGTGAAACTAAGGAACCATCCATTGAAACTAATCAAATTGAAAATGAGGTTAATGAACCACCTAGAGAATGGAAGTACATTAAGAATCATCCCATTGATCAAATAATAGGTGAACCATTACGTGGAGTAGCCACTCGATCCTCTCTTAGGAATATGATTAGTCATTTTGCATTTCTATCTCAAGAAGAACCTAAGAATATGAGTGAAGCTATAGAGGATAAATCATGGGTGTTGTCCATGCAAGAAGAGTTAAACTAGTTGGAGAGAAACAAAGTATGAACATTAGTTCCTAGACTTGAGGATAAGTCAATCATTAGAACAAAATGGATATATAAGAATAAAAAGGACGAACATGGGATAGTTGTTAGAAATAAGGCTAGACTAGTAGCTCAGGGATATAACCAGGAAGAAGGAACAAATTTTGAAGAAACCTTTGCACTTGTAGCTAGAATGGAAGCCATTCGAATGCTTTTAGCATTTGCAGCTTTTAAGGAGTTCAAGCTATATCAAATGGATGTCAAGAGTGTATTTTTAAATGATTACACAAGTTAATAAGTGTATGTAGAACAACCCCCAGACTTTGAAAACCATAAGAATCCAGATCACATCTATAGACTGAAAAAAGCCCTGTACGGTTCAAAGTAAGCTCCTAAAGCTTAGTATGAAAGGCTAAGCGGTTTTCTATTAGAAAATGGATTTATCAAAGGAAATATAGACAACTTTGTTCATAAAGACTAAGAAAGATGACATTCTCCTAGTTCAAGTATATGTAGATGACATCATATTTGGAGCTACAAATAAAGAATTGTGTAATGAATTGCTAATACTATGCAAAATGAATTTGAGATGAGCATGATGGATGAACTAAATTTCTTCCTAGGACTTTAGATCAAACAAGCGAAACATGGAATATTTATAAACCAATCGAAGTATAGTAGAGATCTACTCAAAAAGTTTAAGATGGAGGATGGAAAGATACTAGGTACACCTATGAGCACTTCTTTGAAATTAGATAAAGATGAACAAGGTATACCAGTAGATGTCAAACTTTATCATGGAATGATTGGTAGCTTATTATATCTGACAGCCAGTAGACCTGACATAATGTTTAGCGTATGTTTGTATGCAAGATTTCAGCTGCACCAAAAGAGTCACACTTGCTAGCTATTAAACGAATACTTAGATACCTGATAGGAACCGTGAAAATTGGATTATGATATCTTAAGTATACATCTTTTGAGATTATTAGCTATTCAAATGCTGATTTTGCTTGTAGCAAAGTGGATAAGAAAAGCACTAGTGGTACTTGTCACTTCTTAGGACATTCCTTAGTCTCTTGGTTTTCCAAGAAGCAAAATTCAGTTGCTCTTTCCATAGCTGAGGCTGAATACATAGCAGTAGGTAGTTGTTGTGCTCAAATGCTATTTATGAAACAACAATTGAAGGATTTTGGATTAAGTTATGAAAAAATTCCTATAAGATGCGATAATACAAGTGCAATAAACATTTTAAAGAATCCTATATTACACTTACGAACTAAACATATAGAGATAAGACATCACTTTCTTTGTGATCATGTGCAAAAAGGAGATGTGTCACTTGAGTTTGTATGCACGGATGAACAATGGGCAGATATATTCACCAAACAACTTTTGGAGGATAGGTTTATCCAAATTAGGTGAGAATTAGGCTTGATGCGTAGTCGAGAGGTTGCCTAGAATTATAGTAAATGACATAATTTAGGGGGAGCAACGTCACTTAATATTCACAATTTGTTCAAAATTTCATATTTCACTAATTTCTTCTCATTCGGTATCACATTTTAAAGATGTAAACAGTTGGTATCACATTAATCAACATTTGGTATCCTCACATAATCTTTGCAAATTTGGCACACTGTGTATGTTCACAATGTAATTTATATTCCACAACATAGATTTATGCATTAACAAGGGGGATGGTTGATGTAAAAAGGGGAGAAGTAAATTTTTTTTTTGGTCAAATTTGATAGTTGAACAAGTTTAAAACTTTAAGATTTAAAATGAAAGAAGAACATAAGGTTATGTACATTCATGCACTATTTTTTTATACACCTTTTTATTGATTTCAAAAGGGTGAGAAAATTAAGGAGCAAAAATTGTAATGGGCAAACATTTGTTGGCAAAACTAATTGTGTAAAGGAGAAGAATAGAAAAAATTGTTGGCAACACTAGTTGTGTAACGGGGGAGAAATATTAGGTCATAGGAGGAATCAGACTAAACAACATGTTTATGAACTTGAGCATTTCACTTGGAATCAGGCTAAACAACGTGTGTATGAACATGACCATATTTCATTTATTGATTATTTAATGCATTATTTGAGGGGGAGCCTCATTAGGTGTAACCCATTATGTATTTTTGCGCATGCATTTGTCATCATCAAAAAGGGGAGATTGTTGACTCTATGAGTCTAATCCTGTTTTGATAATAACATATCACTTGGTATTTGATAAGTGCATTGAGATTATGAACAAGAACTATATATAGCATGCAGATAAGGATAATAAGTCATGGAAGACATAAAGAATAAAGCATACATATCTTGGCAAGATCCATGGAACTCAAAGAATACAAGAATGAAGATGCAAGGTACAAGTTCAAGAGCGTTATAGGAATGGGTACTGAGAACTCATGCACTTACATTTTCATATGATTTAATTTAAGGCTCAACCTATACCCTAGAATGACTTTAGAACTCAGGCATTTCATGAACATAATTTGGGGACATTCATGGACTTAGATATATTTTCAAAATTCCGAAAAATGTTTTATAAAAGAGCCAAGAAAGGGAGCAAAGCAGATTTTCAAATTAAGAAGAAAAAATCTAGGAATTTGTAAGTTCATAAGACTGAACTCCACGTTCAGTCATCTAAAAATTGCACTTTAGAAGACCGAACTCAGCGTCCAGCCGACACAAGAGTGCACTTCAGAAGACCAAAGTTAACCTCAGTCGTCTGAAAAATTTCTTCAAAAGTAAGTTTAGTAATCTGAAGAATTTATGGTGAAACACAGAACCTGGTAGAAGCACCTCAGAAGACTGAACTCAGACTTCAGTCGTCTGAACCCGATACTTCAGTCGTCTGGGCCTTTAACCTTAGTCGTTTGACCTTGTGTCCAGGTTGATTTTTCAAAGCTTTAAGGAACTTCAGTCATCTGGTCCTTTGACCTCAGTCATCTAAACTTGTGGAAAAACTTAAAATTTTAATTTTTATTAAGAGAACTAGTGTGATATTTTTTGATCCAATGGTTAAGATTGATTCTAAGGGTTAAGCACCTATATATTGAACATCTAAACCCTAGAGCGAGAGCTAAGACAATGAGAAGAGAAGAGAATATCTTATTGAAAAGAGATTTGAGAACTTTGAACACTTTTCTATATGATTGCCTGCACTTTTGCACATACTCATCAAGCATGGG
Source organism: Malania oleifera (assembly GCF_029873635.1). NCBI lineage: Eukaryota > Viridiplantae > Streptophyta > Magnoliopsida > Santalales > Ximeniaceae > Malania > Malania oleifera. The sequence goes on from NC_080428.1 coordinate 17,191,599, forward strand.
CAAGTCAACTCAGAAAATCAAAGGGGATTCATTTACTCCTATTGATTTCAACATGGTATTGATCTTTGGTTAATCCATTTAGTGTTTTCACAAGTATCTCATATCATCATTTGTTATTGAATATCTTTAGAGAAGATTGATGTTGAGTTTTCATATACATATAGAGAGTGTTTTTGACAAGTTCATTACTTGAGAAAGTTTTTCGTTTGCCATTGATTAAAGAGTTATCATTCAAGTGTGTTCTTAGTTAAAGACTTGATATTTTGGATACTTCAAAACTATTTGATTTGATATCCTTAGAAGTTCATAACTGTCTATATTTTATTTAAGGGACATTTTCTAAAAGATATTACATTGGGTTATTACAAAGATCGTGCTGTAATTGAATAGTTGAAAGAAATATTTTTGATTTAGATCTTTACAATATTTAGGGCAAATTTATTAACAAGATCATATTTGATATTTGTGCATCTTGTCTTCGAGGCTATTACTCATACAAATATTTTGGAGATTTGATAAAAAGGGATTTGTGTATTAAAGCATATTCATTCATTAACGATTGTATCATTACATACATTCTAAGCTTCAAGTTTCATCATATAATTATGTATTAGGAATTTGAATTGTACTCATTAGATTTTTTTGGAAACAAATATGAGTGTTTTATAGATTTCATTGTATTGACGGTTCGGGCTATGAATCGGGTTTGAGGAGAGAGTTGTATCTCTTGTAAGCAGCGGAGTAGGAGGAAGTTGTACCTCTTGTAAGTAGCGGATTGTAGGGAAGCTCCATCCCAATTTAAGTGGAATCTTTGAGTGGGTTACTCAAGGAGAGGACGTAGGCTGGGTTGGCTGAACCTCGTAAAAACTGCATTTGCACTCTCTCTTCCCTTATCTCTTTATTTTCCGCATTGCATTTCAATATCCACTTTGCATGTAATTAAATGATTTCACACGAACTCGATAAGTAATTGGTTACATCTTAGATATAGGGATTAATTGGTAAATAAGTTTGAAAGAATTTTTAAAATACCCAATTCACCCCCCTCTTGGGATTACAACTAAATCAACAGATGGGTATCTAGGTATATATATATATATATATATATATATATATATATATATATATAGGGAAAAATATAGAATTCTAGTATTGTAATAATGGTTGTAGAATTTTATGTTTTTCGCTGCATAGGTGTTTTCCAGTAGCCATTAAAGGGGTATACGAGTAAAAGGATTATCGATATATATATGAGAAAAAAAATGGTTTGAAATTTTGAGGTCGTTACAAGAGATATTTGAAATTAGTTTGTAAAAATATTTCACAAACAAACACAATTTGAGCTCTTGAGTTTTGCAACAATAATGCAAAATTCACAAGCTCTAAAGAGTTTTTCCAAAGATGACTTATGAGCGAAATCACAAGGGAAAACTCAAAGCTTACTCTCAATAAAATACAAGCAATGTGAGTGTAAGCTTATAGTATGATCTCTAAAACACTTTTACTTAATGATTTTCAACAAGGAGGATGAGTAAGAATGGAGGTAGTGAGTTTGTATGTGAAAAATGGGTATTTGAAAATTTAGAGAATATATTGCTAATGATGTTTTCTAGTTAGTGCTAATTAAACCAAATTAGGGAGTATTTTGATAGCTTTGGTGTATTCCCTGGGGGGGGGGTGTGAATTGGAATTTCAAACTTTCCTAGGTTAAATTCAAATCACAATCAGTATTTTCAAACTTAGGGTCTTTCTAACCATTAACCAATTCAGTAGAATTCAAACTAAGCAAAGAATGTAAAGCAATTAAAGCAATCTCAGTATTTTTGAACCGTTCACCATAATTAAAATGAAAACATTCAAGTGTGTAAATTTAAGTGCAAAAATTAAATGCAACACAAGAAATGTTGTTGGGGTTTGGCCAATACTGCCTACGTCCCCACCTTGGCTCACCAGCACAAGGATTACACTACAGGCTCACTTAACAGGTGGAGTAGCACCTAATACAACCAGGTCAATTAGCATAAGGCTGACCTCAACCTTTACAAACAATCTTTACCAGGCTGGATTACCACCCCCTTAGGCCACGCTTGGAATACAACATATTTCACAATACAAACAGTGTACAAAGTGTATGCTTCTCCAACAAGGTGATTTGTACCAATGTCAATCAATCAATGCACATCAATAGTATAGGTAAATGTAAGCTCAGTGATGTGTATTTTTGTCCAAACAACACTCAACAAGATATGATAACAAGTATGCTCAAGAGTGTTCTAATCAAGCTATATCTTTAAAACAAGTTATATCAAATTTCAACAACAAATCAAGGTTTCAAAGATGCTAATCAAATAATCAAACTGCCTCAAAAGATTTCCTTCAATGAAATGAGTACAAGAGTAGTTGGAAAAAATTATAGCTTGTAAGAAATATTTTTGCACAACAAAAACAAAGCTATAGGAATCTTGCAATGACAATGCAAAGATCTTTAAGCTTGCTAGTTTATCCCAACACAATGTTTATAAAGTTGAATTTTGTGAGATAAAACTTAGCTGACTCACTCAAAAAATGTGAAACTCGGAAGCTTTCCCAAGCATAGGAGTTTTGTCGTGTAATATTCAGCCCAAAGGCCAGATCGTCTCCTCAGGGAACGCAGTTCAATCTCAAATTTTATGTAATTCCAATAAGCAAATAAGAACAAAAGGGCACTGAACATTGTTCAGATTCGGGTTTTTTCAGGATGGTTAAATCCTAATTCCTAACACGCACTGAATTTAACAATGAGAAATAGAAATCCTACATTAACAACCGAACAAGAATTGAAACACACGTTGAACTTCAGAATAAAAACTAAAGACAATAACTTTCCTACGTCATTAAAACACGCAATTCTAAAAACTGAACCAATCACAAATTTAAATAAAAACTGATTTTTTTTCCCTTTTTTTATGCGATCAAGAACTTAAACAAAAATTCAAAACTTTAAGAACTAAGTAGTGAACGAAAACACGGTAAAAATTCGGACTTTAATTAAACGAACCTAATTTAAATGGAACCCAGCAAAATTTAATTTCTAAAGAAAGACAAAAAATTTAAATCATAAAAATACCAGATTTTATTTTGAGATCAACCAAACCTAAAATCTAACAGATTGTTGAAGAAAAATACTTACTTTATTAACAAAATTACCTAAAGACAATCTTTAAATACCTGCAAAGATCTTTTGAACACAATAAAGGAAAAAAAAAAAAACTGAATAACTTAAATAAAAATTAAAGAGACACCTTAATACTGTAAATAAAACTAAGTAAGATTTAAAGCAAAAAGAGTATTAAGATGAGAGAAGAGAGAAAGAGAGATTAAACTAAAACGATTAGATAATTTTAAATGATGAAGCGGCAAACTGACTCTACTTCTTTCATTTTTTTTACAAAAACAAAATAGATCCCAACACTTATTCAAGATTCAAATAAAGAAAAGGAAATAATAAGGAAGAGAAATATAAGATATATAGATAAGAGAAGATAAAGAAAGAGAGGGATAAGTGGTTGTGATGGCAGCAGGGTTTCTCGGGTCTCCTTGGCAGCAAGTACAACAACAGTTGGCATGAGGGCATGACTGTAGCAGGCTCTCGAGTTAGCTTGTAGCAAGGCTTTGGGTGGCTAGATGTGCTTCTAGTAGCAGCAGTAAGGAACAATAGGGTGGAGGCAGTTGCTTCAAACCTTCAGCAAAAATAGCAGCAACAGCACAGCAGTTGGGAGTTCCTGGCTGTGCTTCTTGGGTTGGTGGCTTCCTGGTCCCTAGGTTCATGCAGCAACACAACACAACAAGTGCTTCTCGAGCTGTTGGTTCATGGTAGCAAAGAAGAAGAAGGAGGGGCAGCAGGGAGGCTTCAGTTGTAGCTAGAGGGAAAGGAAAAAAAAACTAGAAAAAAGGGAAGGGAAAAGAGGGGAGCAGGGAGACGGAAAGAGAGAGTTAGAGAGAATATAGGAAAAGGGAGAGAGGAGGGTTTCAGAAAATTAGAGAAGAAGGGGAAGAAAAACAGAGGACAAAAAGAGAGGGAGAGAAGGAAAAGGGAGAGAAGAGGAGGAAGAGGGGGCTCGGGGGTTAGCTCCCAAAGAAAGAAAAAGAAGAAGATATATATAAGGAGAACCGAAAACCCACCTAGTGCACCAAAGGATACAACTTAGACCCGGCTACATGGCCGGGTTAAATTAGGAAATTTTATTAAAATTTTTTTTTCTTCTTTTCTTCTTTTTTGTTTTTCAGCGATCAAGCCCACTTTTGACCATGTTAGAGCTCGTATCGCTCAAAACTTAAAACATGAAAGTTGTAGATAATTTTCTTGAATTTCCACCGAATTTTGAATTGTCTCGATCGGAGCTCGAATGAGAAAATTATGCACATATTACAAAGTAGCGTCGATTTTAACTTCCAATAATCGCCTTGTAATAAAAAATGCCAAAAATTCATAATTTACTGAATAAAACCCAAATATTTTAAATAGGACATCGTGCTAAAATATTGAAATTAATTAGGTATTTAATTAAAAATATAAGCCTCAATGCATGAATTAAAGCACTTAATTACACAGTTTAAGCACGTAATCACACCCTCCAACTAACGTTTTGCTAGTCTTTGGCAAATAACGTGAATGAATTCCAGGGCGGTATCGATAAATACTAACTTAACAAACATGAAATGAATGCACATGTGACACAACCATACCATTTAACATACAGGAATCTAACAAAAATTCACACCAGCTCGTTCATATTCAATGCACACAACTCCGAAGTACGTCACTCATGCAAGTTTCATCATTATATAACAATTAAGAATGACATACTTACATGAAGTTAACTAGTAGTACAATTCAGAGTTAATGCGGTCACATAAATTCGAGTATAAACATGTGGAATCTCGAGGAATGTGTGATTTGTGTGACTTGTCACACCTAGGATACCAGTGGACACCTATAGAACAATCGTTTTGACTCAGCCTAACTGGTATACCCTAAAAAACACTCAAAAAGGATAGGTTCACTCATCATATGTGAGGAGGACTGTCGCGATTAAAAATCCCACATATTGCAAGGAACAAACGCTAAATGTATGGAGTGGACTAGTCTAAAAAAGATCTAGCCTATTTGTGAGGTGTTGGGTCCTTCACCCTAGCATCTTCTCACCTACTCGCCATGTCCAACCAAGACCACCTTAGATCAATTTATTCACAAACTTGGCATAAATACATCTGAAGCATTAAGCAATTGAAGAGTCTTCATATGTGGGGAACATGTGTCGCGTCCCTGACTTTTTGTGGTATTTATGTGGAGTAGGTATTAATCTTTCATTTCAAGTGCATTTCTAATTTTCTTATCCTTTCTTCTGCTTATTCTTCAATTTCCGTCTTTTCTTGGTCAATTAGGACAATCATTACACTTCTTTTGTTGTCTTTATACCACCCATGTGAATTAAGCTCGAACAGTAGTCCATGAAATAAGTTTATTTCTAGGGGTGGCTTGGCCTTCACATCTTGAGTAGGCTACAATACCTAGGTTTCTATCTCCCCACTAGATATCACCTCTAGGCTAGCAAGTCAAAAACATATACTACTGTAAAAAGAGTATTTAGAAGGAAAAAAAAAAAGAAAGTTAAGTTTCATGAACTCTGAGCTGACGTCAAAAAATAAAAAGAAGGATAAATGACTCCACAATACCTCACAAGGTTTCATAGTCATAACGGGCACTCTCTTAGTGCTCACAAGGAACCCTAACTACTACAAGTCACGTGAACCTGTATTTTTAGCCTCATGAGATACTTTGTGTGACGACCTGCTTAATTTCCTCATAAATATTTTTTTTCCATATTACAAAATCACAACCATCAACTCAGTAGATCATAATCCACCTGGACCTGTGGGTACCAGGGATACATCAGAGCATATAACGGAAGCCTAAACAGTAAGAAATATACAATCACAATATTATAAATACGAAAACATCCGTCCCATTACCATAAATACCATAGTCACTATAACCACTGTATTTCAGTATATACATCCCAAAAACAAGATCTAGGGACATTTCCCATAAAATCCAACTGTCCATGCTAACACTTACCCTTCAAAGAGGGCAGACAAACAACACTAGATCAACGGGACTTTTCTTGCTCTCCTATCTGGGGCTCTTGAAAAGTTTATAAAATTTTGGGGTGAGACACCTCTTAGTAAGAGAAATAAACTAATACCAGTGTGTGACAACATGAGTATTCCATGTTATACATATATCATACAGAACATATTCAGTAATTGTTTTATCAAATCTGGGAAAACATATATATAATTAAAACATGGCAGAACATACTGCATTTTCATAAACATATTTCATCTCAAATAATAATAATACAAAAACATTCCTAGTAGGTTAGCTGGATGTTGTCATGTATTACCCCCACATGACTGGGTTATGTGGCCCGAAGGAGGGACCTGATAATGGTTGACCGACCACTGCCAAGTCAAAAGTACAGTTTGTAAGTCTGATGGGTTTGCCTGACCTGGTTCGCACACCTGGGGCGCTCACACACTTCTTAAAACCACATTGACCATCCAATCTCACACCACTCCGTTCAACGACGTTAGCACAAATATCATGATCATGAAGACCATGGACACATAGCAACGATACCGTATAAGTGCTAGCCTAGACCAAGCTAACCAGGTTCTGATATCATATGACGTATACTGAAACTGTGATACATGGATATTTCATGTTATTAATTATCAAATCAGTCATATCATTTTGCATATATACGTTTATCATGAAAATCATCGGTCCGTATGCCGGTATTACACATTTTACCATAGCTCATCCTGTACGCCAATGAATCATATCATAGCACAGCCTATACGTTGGCAAATCACATCCATAGCTTGGCCCATATGCCGGAAAATCATATACATAGCACAATCCGTACGCTAGAAAATCACATCCATAGCTCGGCCCGCACGCCGGCAAATCATATACATAGCACAGCTCGTACGCCGACAAAACATATAAAAATCTCAGCCCGTATGCCAGTTTTCCATTATAAAAATCCGTATCATTAACACATTCCTAGAAAAAAGTATTTCATATTAATTTCTACTTATGCCACACAAAATAGGTTTTTCATATATTTAACATATCATCACTTTCAACAGCATTTCCCAAATATAAATCATATATAAATGTATTTATTTTCCTAGAATAAAATGCTATAACAATATACATATTTTTCATAAAATACTAAATTAGTTTATCCCCTTACCTGATTCCTGAAAAGCCCCTAAGAAAATCTGTCCTGCACCCGCAGGGTTCCCTACTCAACACCTTGAAAACATTATTCCCCAGAACTAAAGTTCAGTATTTCTACGGGTATAACACTTTTTGCAACTGCCAAATAACCAAATACTGAGTAGATAGCCTTACCCTGGATTTTGGATGGTTTCCAACTTAGCCCCACCAACGATCCGCTCTGGCAGATTTGCAGAGAACTTTCCCAAGAGTGTCGTGGTGGCTTCAGATCATTGAACTGGTGAAAATTCAGCCCAAAATCGAAGAGAGAAGGAGAGGGAACCGAATGGGAGAGAAAAAGAGGGTTCTACGCTGAATTTCCATAAAAAATCTGAGTTTTTCACTATTTATAGGGCTGGATTCGTCAACGAGCCACGTCATCTCGTCGACAAGTCCTTTAATAATTTCGTTGACGAAACCCACTCCTCGTCGACAAAATTCAAACTGCCCTGAACCTCTCTCGGTATTTCCTCATCGACGAGACACGTCACCTCGTCGATGAGCCCAATTACAATTTTGTCGACGAACGTGCCTTCTCTTCTTGTTTCCATTTTCCACCTTTTTAATCCTTATTTAAATACTATTATTCTTCAGGTCATTACACTTTGTAAATACAAGAGTTTATATAACCAAATTAACACGAGTGTACTACCAATCAATTCTTTATGGAGTTACAAAATCATATAAAGAGAAACTTCACATAAATGACTCAAGAGTGTAATTTTTAGGTTATATGAAAATATGTGAAGGGTATAAGTTAGTGTTCATTATGACATAAGTCATCTTTAAAAAAAAAAAAAAAAATTATTTTTTAAATTATTTTTTTATTTTTATTCTTTTTTTTTAATTAGTTAATATAAAATCCAGCAAGTATACGTGCACAGTATCACATGCAAATTCTCACCCCTTCAATTAAAGTGAAACATTGTTCTCAATATGAAAGCAAAGGGGAAATAGTAAAACTATGCAAGGGTGAACAAACTAATAGAAAATCACTACCAACTAATGTGACAGAAAAAGAAAAGAAAGATGCAAATGAAAACAAATAAAATGAAACGAAGAAAAAAAATGAAAAAGAAAAACAGTAAAATAGAAAGGTCAGAGGACTCCCCTTATTTGGATCAAATGGGATCGTGAGAGGCTTGAGCTATTGTTCATTGACCATGAAGCGGTTATCATTCATTGGATCCACAAGTTCTACTGCACCGTCAGGATGAATGTGTTCAAGGATGTACGGGCCACCCCATCAGGACCGCAGTTTCCAAGGGAACAAATGTAATCTAGAGTTGTAGACAAGATCTTGCTAATTTAGGAAAAGTTGTTTATCCTTGATTGTATGCAACAACTTCATCTGCTTCTTCACTAAACGAGTCTTGTCATAAACTTTCCTCTTGGGTTATTTAAGCTCACACACCTGGAACTTTCTAAAACCTATGGAATTATCAAGTGAAAAGTTAATCTGTTTTATAACCCATAATGCTTAATACTGAATCTTAACAGGTACATAACATGCCTTACCATAAATCAACCTATAGGGAGTCATTCCTGAATTTTTCTTGAATGTAGTGCAGTAGGTCTAGAGTGCATCAACCAGTCTCTCAAACCAGGTGTTTCGATTGGTGGCAAGGTAGTTCATAATATCATCAAACGAAAGGCCGCGTGACATGTCGGTAGTAGGATAGATGATGTCTAACATCTTTAGCACTTCTTTCTTTATCACCTCCGTCAAGGTTGGGTTTAGTATCCATCGCACATCACATATTGGTATTGCATCTATCTCTGTGGACTGCTCCTTTGATTCTAGTAACTCTCTAATCAAGGGAACTTTTGCATCAAATACCTCAGGTTACTCAGGAGCTTAATTCTCAAATGCACTATCAGAGCCAAATGCTGACAACAATTCTAACATATCCAAGTCATCTACCGTATCTAATGCGTGTACCTCTGAATCATCACACCCAGTCGGCATCTTATTAAACATGTTCATCTCTAGTGTCATATTTCTGAACGCGAGCTTAAGTACCCCGATTCGACAAATAGTCAAGGCATTAGAAGTAGTAAGGAATGGTCGCCCAAGAATAATAAGGGCCTGATATATGGTGGAGATAGGCTGCTGCATATCCAAAACCACAAAGTCCACTGGGTAATAAAATTTTTCAACCTGTACTAACACATCTTCAATAATACTTATGATCTATCTGCCAACTGTAGCATTATAGGTGTTTTCTTCAGCTCACCTAAACCCAACTGTTTGTATATTTAAAATGGGAGCAAGTTCACACTACTCCCCAAATCAAGTAAGACTCTCCCAATACGAGATTTACCAATCATGATAGAAATAGTGGGGGAACCAGGATCTCTGAGCTTCTAAAGAGTCTGACTCAATATCAACATACTAACTTGTTCGGTCAAGAAAGCTTTCTTCTTCATGTTCAATTTCCTTTGCACTGTGCATAGATCTTTCAAAAATTTTGCATATGCAGGGACTTGCTGTATGACATCCAAAAGTGGAATGTTGATCTTCACCTATTTGAATATTTTTTTGAATCTCAGTGTGATACTTATTTTTCTGACTAGATGTCAACCGCTAAGGATAGGGTACCATAGGTTGATACTCCTTAATTGTCTCATCCTCCTTATTATCTGAATTCTTTGCATCTGAGCTTGCTTCATCTGATTTTTCATTTCCTTTATCTTTTTCGATTGTCACTTCAGGTGTTGGAGTAACTATTTTCTGATCAGTAGGCATTTCAGGATGGGAAACTTCTTTTCCACTTCTCAAGGTAATAACTGCCTTAGTTGACTCAAAAGCATCCCCTGAAACATTGTGCACCAGTTTCTATTGTTGTCGATATACCTGGGGATTAGCTTGAGGTTGTGCAAGAAATTTCCCTTTTTCTAAGGTATTCAGCTGTGTGCTTATCTTTTTCATGGTGTCTCTCAATTCACTGAAGGCTTGATTACTCTGATTGTTGGCCATGACGTGAATATGCATGAATTGCTAAAACATGTTCGCCATCTGTGTCATGCTATCATCAAAAGATTTCTTTGCTGGAATAGGAGCTAAATTTGGTTGAATTCCCGAAGGTGGTGATTGAGGAATTGCAACTGGATGATATAGCGATTGCAGAGGTGGTGCATAAGATTGAGGAACTTGCTGATATTGTGAGGATGATGGACCAGACTGATCATTTCTCCTTGAGAGGTTAGGGTGATTCCTCCATCTAGGATTATAAGTGTTTAAGAATGGCTGATTCTGAGATTTGTTGACCCAATTCGCTGATTGTACCCGATCAGATATACTCTCCTACCAAACTGGTAGTAAACGACAATCCTGAATTCTGTGGTTTGAGGTTTCATAGATAGAGCAATCCTAAACTTTCACTTTTTCTGATTCCATAACCTCTAGTTTCTTAGACAATGCAGCAACAAGAGCTTGTAGGCTAGTTTCCTTTTTGACCTCGTATCTACCACCACCACTGACCGCTCTGAGAGGTTGTGTTGCTATTGGAGCCCGTTCATGTCGTGTGTTCCATTGTTGGGCACTCTCAGCTAAGTAATTGAATAATGATAAAGCCTCATCCGGTTTCTTACTGAAGAACTCCTCGTTGCACATGGTCTGGACAATGTTTACATGAAGGGGTTAAAGCAGTATAAAAATAATTCACTAACCTCTAAGATTTGAATCTGTGGTGTGGAGATATATTCATTAGGTCCTTGAATCTCTCCCAGCAAGCTTGGAACATATCGTCACCTCTCTGCATGAACTAACTGATCTGTTCCTGTAGGTACTGAGTTCTCTGAAAAGAAAAGAAAAGAACTTTTGTAGGAACTCATGCTGCATTTCAGCTTAGCTAGTAATAAAGTTAGGTCACAGAGAATTAAACCAGATTTTTGCCTTATCTTTCAAAGAAAAAGGAAACAAGTGAAGTTTGATATACTCATCAGTTCCAGCCCTATTAATGAAAGTGGGGCAAACCAACTCAAAATTTGTCAAGTGTTGGAATGGACTTTTAGAATTCCTCTCGTGAAACTGGAGTATCACAGATAACATGTCATGCTTAATGTTGAAGTTTGGTGCATCTTGTGGTAACACAATACATGAAGGTGTGGATGTGCGTGTAGGTTGTAGAAAATCTTGAAGTGTACGTGGTGTAGATGTAGCCATAACTTCCTCAAAGATTTGTTTAAACAGATTGCTCAAATCAATTTCAGAATCACTCCTAAAAGTAATAGAAGAACAGTCAGATTTTGTGCTCTGTGTATCATAATTGGTGCTATGTGAAATTTTAGACAGTCTATTTGAATTATTTCGAACTCAGGCCATCAATCATCAAAGCAAACAGCAAAAATTCACCAACACAGCAGCAAACAAGTATGATCAATTTTTGTTCAATTTTTCTTTCTTTTTATTTTTGATTTTTTAATTTTTTTTCATTTTCTATTTTTAGTATTTTTTTTATTTTTTATTTTTTTAAAATGAAAAATCAAAAATAATTGGAAAAACATAAAATTTGAAATTAAAACTGGCATTCCCCGGCAATGGCGTCAAAAACTTGACTCACTTGAAAAATGAGCAGCTCGAAATTATCCCAAGTATAGGAGTTATGTCATGTAATATTCAACCCAAAGGCCAGATCGTCTCCTTAGGAAATGCAGTTTAATATCAAATTGTACGTAATTCCTATCAGCAAACAAGAACAAAGGGGCACTGAACATAGTTCAAATTCGAGTTTTTTTTAGGATAGTTAAATCCTAATTCCAAACATGCAATGAAATTTAACAATGAGAAATAGAAATCCTATGTTAACAACCGAATAAGAATTGAAACATGCGTTGAACTTTGGAATAAAAACTAAAGACAATAACTTTCCTACGTAATTAAAACACGTAATTCTAAAAACTCAACCAACTACAAATTTAAATAAAAACTAATTTTTTTTTTCTTTTTCTATGCGATCAAGAACTTAAACAAAAATTCAAAACTTTAAGAACTAAACAGTGAATAGAAACACGATATACTAGATTTTATTTCAGGATCAACCAAACCTAAAATCTAATAGATTACTAAAGAAAAATATTAACTTTTTTAGCAAAATTACCTAAAGACAATCTTTAAATACCTGCAAAGATCTTTTGAACACAAGAAAGGAAAATAAAATAACTAAATGACTTAAATAAAAATTAAAGAGACACTTTAATACGATAAATAAAACTAAGTAAGATTTAAAGCGAAAAGAGTATTAAGATGAAAGAAGAGAGAAAGAGAGATTAAATTATAACGATTAGATAATTTTAAATAGCAAATTGACTCTTTTTTTTTACAAAAGCAAAATAGATGCCAACATTTATTCAAAATTTAAATAAAGAAAAGGAAATAATTTGGAAGAGAAATATGAGAGATATAGATAAGAGAAGATAAAGAAAGAGAGAGATAAGAGGCTGTGATGGAACTAGGGCTTCTCGGGTCTCCTTGGCAGAAGGTACAGTAGTAGCAGGCATGGGGGCATGGTTGTAGTAGGCTCTCGAGTTAGCTTGCAGCAAGACTTTGGGTGGCTGGACATGTGTTTCCAGTAGTAGTAGCAAGGAACAGCAGGGTGGAGGTAGTTACTTCGGACATTCAGAAAAAATAGCATCAGCGGCACAATAGCTGGGAGTTCCTGGCTATGCTTCTCGGGTTGGTGGCTTCCTGGTCCTTGGGTTCGTGTAGCAACACAACACAACAAGGGCTTCTCAAGCTGTTGGTTCACGGTAGCAAATAAGAAGAAGGAGGGGCAACAGGGAGGTTTCGGTTGCAGCTAGAGGGAAAGAAAAAAAAAACCAGGAAAAAGGGAAGAGAAAATAGGGGAGTAGTGAGACAGAAAGAGAGAGTTAGAGAGAAGATAGGAAAAGGGAGAGAGGAGCGTTTCAAAGAGTTAGAGAAGAAGGGGAAGAAAAATAGAGGAAAGGAAGAGAGGGAGAGAAGGAAGAGGAAAAGAAGAGAAGGAAGAAGGGGCTCGGGGGCTGGCTCCCAAAGAAATAAGAAGAAGAAGATATATATAAGAAGACCCCCAAAGCCTACGCAATGCACCAAGGGTTACGACCTAGACCTGGCTACATGGCTAGGTTAAATCAGGAAATTTTATTAATTTTTTTTGTTATTTCTTCTTTTCTTCTTTTCTATTTCCCAGCGATCAAGCACACTTTTGACCATCCTGGAGCTCGTATTGCTCGAATCTCAAAACATGAAAGTTGTAGATAATTTTCTCCTCTTTCCATAAAATTTTGAATTGTCTCAATCGGAACTCGAATGAGAAAATTACGCATAGATTACGAAGTAGCATTGGTTTTAGCTTCCAATAATCACCCTACGATAAAAAATACCAAAAATTCATAATTTACTCAATAAAACCCAAATATTGTAAATAGGACACTGTGCTAAAATATTGAGAGTAATTAGGTATTTAATTAAAAATATAAGCTTCAATGCATGAATTAAAGTACCCAATTATGCAGTTTAAGTGCATAATCATTAGCCAAACTCCCAAAAATCAACATCAAATAATCAATCAAAACTATTGGAGTATTAGCAATATCTAGTAATCACAAGCACAATTAATAAACTCTCACGCTACTGAGATGTAATAAGGGAATGAACATATGAGAGTATATGAGCAAAATAGCATTTTGAAATAGTGAGGATTTTGGCTAATGATTTTTGTTAATCTCTCTTTGATCCTTACAAATGAACTCATATTTATAGACAAAGGCAAAAATATAACCGTTTAGGACATGTAGGGTATTATTAGGATTGTTTAAAAAGTTTTAGCGAAGTTAACCCCGTTTGAAAAATTTAACCACAGTAAAAAATTTGTCTAACTCGAGAGCACCGGTCGACCGAACTGAAGGCTCGATTAACTAAGTGATAGAGTTTGGTTGACCATGCAAAAAATAAACTGAGAGTTTGGTCGACCGGACTAAGGGTCTTAAAGGCGATTTTTCTAAATCTGCGCGGTTTGGTCGACCAGTCTATTTTGAACTACGAAGTTCGGTCGACCGGGAGGTTGGACTCTCCCACATGGGGATCGGTCGACTGGGGAGTTGCCCATATATTTCTGGTTGGTTGACCGAGAAGTCAAAGTGTTGATCCAGTGGGAGTTCGGTCAACCAAGTTGTATGAACTTGGCAAGGTACGGTCAACTGTGCTATGGTCAAAATGTTGACCTCTGACCGGCTCGGTTGATTAAATATTTTTATACATTCTAGTTTCAGTCAACCGAACATGCATTTTTAATGCATTTCGGTGCTAATCCCCTTATACATTCACCCTATTCATATAAGCACATATGTTTATGCATGCATGTGGGTCCTAAGGTCATTTTAGGTCTTTTTAAGCGTACAATTTAACCTATATGCATGATATGCAGATAATTGTTACAGACCTTTTCTTCTAATTACTATTATGGACCCTCATTGAATTAAAATGAATTACAACATGAAAATAATCTTCTGGGTCTTTATTTTCTTCAAGTCCATGTGCATCATATAGAAACCTCCAATTGATCCTGCACACAAACTTATCAAACATTAGGCACCAAGGTATTTGTCATAATCAAAATGGGATCTGACCTATAAGGTCTACATATATATAGACACTCCAAAAAATATAACCGTTTAGGACTCATTTAGTATTTTTCGAAAAAGTTTAAGTAAGATTAATAAAAAATAAATCCTATTTAACCTCGGTAAAAATTGAGCAACCCGACAGTTTTGGTTGACTATATTTTAAGTTCGTTCGACTATATTTAGAAGTTCGGTCGATCGAACCACTTTTGAACTATAGAATATAGTTAGCTAAATTAGGGCGATTTTGGAACCCTTCGAGGTTCGATCGGCTGTATCTGAGTTCGGTCTGTTATTCATCCAGTTCAGTCGACCCAATAAAAAATGAACTTGGAAGTTCAGTCGGCTAAACCATTGCGTTTCAGACATGAACGAGTTTGGTCGACTGAGGAAGACATGTTCAAAAAGATATAGTCGATCGAACCTAAGTCAACAAGTTGACTATTGGTTAGTTTGGTTGACCGAGGTGTTTATAATGCATTGCACTTAGTCAATTGAAACACTTTTACACTTACGATTTTTGTCCTAATTTTGAGTGTTGTTACGTGCAAGGATATAGGGTCTATCTAAGGTCATTTTGAGCTTATCTATCCTATTTTGCATGAAATGCATTAATTACTATAGACCATGATTAATATTGTTGACCCAAAATAAAATGAGCAATAAATACAATTGAAATTATTTGGTCTTCATTTCCTTTGCTTATTCAAATGGCACCATATGATGTGAACGTTGTGGTCCTTATGGCTTCCTTGTGTCCTTACTATCCGTGCGTGTTAAGGGTTAATTCCTGTTAATAAACTCAATGCACAAGTAAGAACTATTGGATTTGTCATAATCAAAACGGGAATGACTCATTGAATCAACTTTCTCCCCTTTTTTGATGATTACAAATACAATAAAAAAAGTGGGAAAAGCCTAATGGGCTCCCCCTAATATGCATAAAATTTTAATTGTAACCAAGAAGCTCAAGCATTTAACAAGTGAAGACAAAAATTTCAAATTTTATGCATTTAATGTCATTAAGGCTTTAAAAACTACCATGTAGTTACCTTTCCCAAATTTGCAATATTATGCAACTCCCCCTTTTGACATTAGTAAGAAGGGGCTAATGTAGGGAAGTGAACAAAAGGTATAGCTATTCAGATGAATGATTCTTAGGAAGATTTTTAGAAAATTTGGTAGCATGCCATTTGAAAATGGAGCATTTCCCAAAAATCAGAGACTTGATAAATTTCAAATTTACAATAATCCCCAACTTTTAACTCAACCAGTCCTGTAGGGAGCAAAACAATCAATATAAGTATAACTATCAACATCCAAGACATACGATAATCATGTAGTACATAATGACTAACATAAATAATCTCAAAAAGTATGAAGTATAGCAAAAATAGACTTAAAATTTTCAGTGTCTTAGATGTCTACGACAAGTAACTCCCCCTAAGTTTGTGCACTCAATTATGTTGTTAAGTGGTCTCTCTACTATGCATTAGACCTAATTCTCGTATAATATGTATAAACCTATCTTCGTGAAGGGGTTTTGTGAGACTGTTGGCCCACTGTTCATTAGTACACACAAACTCAAGAGCCACATCCCCTTTCTGCACATGATCATGAACAAAATGGTGTCTAATCTCAATATGTTTGGTTAATGAATATGAGATTGGATTTTAAGATATATTAATTGCATTAGTATTATCACATTTAATTGGAACCATATCATAGTGCAGCCCAAAATGAGTTGTTGCTTTATATAAAGCATTTGAGCACAACGACTTCCAATCACAATATATTCAGCTTCGGCTATGGATAAGGAAACTGAGTTCTATTTCTTGGAAAACCAAGAAACCAGAGATTGTCTTAAGTAATGACAAATGATGCTAGTTCTCTTGCAATCTACTTTACAGCTGGTAAAGTCAGCATCCGTGTAACTAACAATCTCAAATGACGTGTACTTAGGGTACCATAAACCTAATTCTATAGTCCCAACTAGGTACCTAAGTATTCTTTTAACCGCTAACAAATGAGACTCCTTAGGAGAAGCTTGAAATCTATCACACATACAAACACTAAACATAATGTCAGGCCGACTAGTTGTAAGGTACAAGAGACTACCAATCCTGCCACGATAAAGTTTCACATCAACAGGGATGCCTTGCTCATCTTTATCAAGTTTTGTGGAAAGCTCATAGGAGTTCCCAAAATTTTACCATCTTCCATATTAAATTTCTTGAGTGGGTCCCTAACATATTTAGATTGACATATAAAGGTTCCATGTTTAGCTTGTTTAATTTGGAGTCCTATGAAGAAGCTTAGTTTACCCATCATGCTCATTTCAAATTCACTTTACATGCATTTGGCAAACTCATTATATAGTTCATCATTAGTTGCTCCAAAGATAATATCATCTACATATATTTGAACAAGGGGCATATGATCATTTTTAGATTTGATGAAAAGTGTAGTATCAATTTTGCCCCTGGTAAAACCTTTTTCTAGGATAAAACCACTAAGCCTCTCATACCGAGCTCTAGGAGCTTGTTTTAATCCGTACAAGGCTTAAGACAACTGGTAAACATGATTAGGATATTTATGATTTTCAAATCCTGGTGGTTGTTCTAGATATACTTCTTCATTTATATAGCAATCTAAGAAGGTGCTTTTGACATCCATTTGGTACAATTTAAAAGTGGCATAAGCAAGCAATATATGAATGCCTTCCATTCTAACTACGGGAGCATAGGTTTCCTCAAAATCTATCCCTTTTTCCTGATTATATCCCTGGGCAACTAGTCTAACTTTGTTTCTAGTTACTACACCATTTTAATCCTTATTATTCCTATATTTTCATTTAGTTCCAATAATGGTATGATCATCTGGCCTAGAAACTAGGGTCCACACTTTGCTTCTCTTAAATTGATTTAGCTCCTCTTGCATAGACATTACACAAAATTCATCCTTTATGGTTTCCTTAATATTTTTGGGTTCTTCTTGAGATAAGAATGCAAAATGACGTACTAGGTTTCTTAAGGAAGACCAGATGGCTACACCACGTGAAGGTTAACCTATGATTTGATCTAAAGGATGGTTCCTAGTGAATTTCCAATCTCTAGGCAGCTTTTGAACCTCACTTTCAACTTTATCATTTTCAATTGACCTATTATTTACTTCTAAATTGTTGTTTGCATTATTTTCAATTAAGAGCTTATCTAATCCTTTTCTAATTTCTAAGGGTGAGCATAATTTGGGAAAACCCGAATTAACCAATTTAACTGACCGAAATTGGTTGGTTCGGTTCGGGTAAAAAAATCAGTTCGGTTGGTTTGGTCAGGGTTCACCAAATTTTGGTGAATCGATTTTTGATTTAGTTAATAAGAAATATAAATTTGATTAACTGATTAATTGATTTATTAATTACTTAAATTTAAAGCATAAATTAACTAGGGTTTACTGTTAGTGTTTAGTGGTTCGCTTCGCACTCCACAGCCACTGTCCTTGACTCCTCTCTAGCCTCCACTCTCGAGTCTCGACTTCTCCTTCGGTCCTTCTCGATTTCTTAGCTTCTAAGCTTTTCCATATCCACTTCTTCGTTTAGTAGTTCTCCAGTTCTTGCTTCCATTCCCTTCGGCTTGCCTGAGGTCCCCATTCCCGAATCCCTCTCAGTTCTCCCTCTTCAGTCTTCGCAGCTTCACCTGTCCCAAATCCCTCTTCATCTCCTAACGTGGCGAAGAATTTTCACTCAGGTACTTCTTATTTATTCAATGAGTCTCCAATGATCCAATAAACTATACTTGAATAGCCCCTTGTCATGTTTGTTAAAATGTCTCAATGAAGGACTATTAGATTAACTGGTATCTGTCTGATGCATCTGCTGTGATGTGTTTGTTAAAATGTGTTAAACAATGTTTATTATTAGTTTGATGTAGCTTCCTTTGATTCGGTTGTTAAAATTACTAAATGAATGTCCATTTTATTAGCCCGAGTCATTTTAATATGCCTGCTTGTTATGTTTTTGTTAAAATCCCTCAGTGATCTCTCCTTGGGTAATGCCATTTTGAATAGCTTCTATGTATCTATCTTTATTCATGAACATTTTTTGTTTTGTTACCCTTTCATGTTTTTACTACATTTGGAAAAACCTTAATGAAGCAGTTTAAGCTAAAAATTTTCTTACTTTCTCTCATTTGGTAAATTTAGTTGGCTTTCTAGTAGCTATTCTATTTTATTAGAGTTAATTTTTTTTTCAAATGACATGGCTCCATCCTCTCTCCCCTCTTACCATTCTCAGGGAACATATCAACAACTAAAAATCAGGTTTTATAGCCGCATTTTGTGAATTTTCAAAGTAAATTTGTTTCATATTTACAGACACTCAAGATCAAAGGTGAATTCGAGATAGTTCTTAAGAAATTATAAGTTAGGCTTTTGGGTAATTGTGTTAAGGCTTTGGTTCTATATAGTTGCAGTAAATATAAATAATCCATAAAGATGGTGACAACTTGCTGGAAAAATGATGTTTGATGTGTCTTAACTAATCTGCCAAACCAACAAAAAAACGAAAAAGTAATATTGCTAAAATATGTTGTTCTTGGAATTGATCCTCTATTGGTATTGTTTGTTATGATATTGTTAGTAGGGTGAGCACACGGTTGGTTCGGTGAAATTCGGTTAACTAACCGAATTAACCAAAAATTTTAGTTAACCATTTCCATTAACCTAATCAATTGAATAAAAGGTATTAACCGAGCCTCGACCAACCGAATTAACTGTTCAGGTAATTCGGTAGAGCGAACTTAACCGAAATTATTTAAAATTAATTATTAAAAATAGAATATAATTATAAATTTTTTACTCTGCAGCTCATTTATTAATTTTATTAAAAAAAGGATATTTGGAATCAATTCATTTTATTAATAAAAAAATATTTTACTATTAATCCATAAAAGTGAAATTTACACCATTACATTATCCACCGTGAGCTTAATTGAGTAGCTCCTAATTCTCAAGAAAAAAAATCCATATTGAAACCATTCAATTCAGAGGCTTAGATCTAGCGAGCTTCCCAGCTAGGTGCCTTATCCTACTTAGATAAAATCTAATCAATTGGAAAAAAGAACCCTGCTTTGATAAAATCATAAAATCTAATAAGCATACCAATCATTAAATTCTAATTAATCTAATCCTGAAATTCTTCCTAAAAAAAACATAATCACATACAAAACATGAAATTTAATCATCTGCAGCATTTGCTTGACTCCTTGGATTTGAGCTCAAGAGTTCAAAGTCCCGAATATAATATTACAGACCAATTTAAACAGTTTGTGTAAAATAAAAACAAAAAACAAACATGAAACGCAAATTGTTTCTGAAAAATTAAAACAAAAACTGGGGCTTTCAATGCTTCATACATTAGCTACCACTTCATGGCTTATTATATTACAATCTACCACTTCATGACTTATTATATTACAATTTACAAACTCCCACTCTTCAGTTTCAGTGGCCTGTGATGTAACCTGTAAATATATGAAAATGACAAACCATTAAAATTCTAAGTTTTCAACAATAAGCCAAAACAATAATATATTGTTAATAGTGACAATAAGACCACTTCGGATCTTGGTCTCATTCTCTTCCTCATTTGTTGTTTAGATTCATTGGGAGGATTAGTAACACTCTCACTTGTCATGTTGGGATTTGAAGGTTGATGTTGGGGACTAGCTTCCAAGTTTGCCACCTCCACATCCATATATAAGTCATCACTCATTTTTCCTTTAATATCTAAAAAAAAGGGTAAAGTACAATAATAAAGTGAGTAAATTTATTTTCCTTCTCCAAATGTACATTGCAGAAAGCACCAACACAACATATTTATGCAGTAATTACACAAATCCTTCAAACTAACAATATCATAGCAAACAATACCAACAGAGGATCAGTTCCAAGAACAATAGATTTTTGGCAATATTACTTTTCCGTTTTTTTTTTTGTTTGGCAGATTAGTTGAGACGCATCAAACATCATTTTTCCAGAAAGTTGTCACCATCTTTATGGATTATTTATATCTATTGCAACTATATATCACCAAAGCCTTAACACAATTACCCAAAAGCCTAACTCCTGATTTCTCAAGAACTATCTCGAATTCACCTTTATTCTTGAGGATGGAGCCATGTCATTTGAAATAAAAATTAACTCTAATAAAATAGAATAGCTATTAGAAAGCCACTAAATTTACCAAATGAGAGAAAGTAGGAAAATTTTTAGCTTAAGCTGCTTCATTAAGCTTTTCAAATGTAGTAAAAACATAAAAGGGTAACAAAACAAAATATGTTCATGAATAAAGATAGATACATAGTAGATATTCATAATGGCATTACCCAATGAGAGATCACTAAGGGATTTTAACAAAAACATAACAAATAGGCATATTAAAATGACTCAGGCTAATCAAATGGACATTCATTCAGTCATTTTAACAAACGAATCAAAAGAAGCTACATCTAACTAATAATAAACATTGGTTAACACATTTTAACAAACACATCACAGCAGATGCATCAAACAGATACCAGTTAATCTAATAGCCCTTTATTGAGACATTTTAACAAACATGACAAGGGGTTGTTCAAGTGTAGTTTATTGGATCATTGGAGACTCATTGAATAAATGAGAAGTACTTGAGTGAAGATCCATCGCCATGTGAGGAGCCGAAGAGGGATTTGGGATAGGTGAAGCTGCAAAGACTAAAGAGGGAGAACTAAGAGGGATTCGGGAATGGGGACCTTAGGCGAGCCGAAAGGAATGGAAGCGAGAACTGAGGAGGAGAACTGGAGAATTGCTGAACTGAGAAGTGGAGATTGAGAAGCTTAGAAGCTATGAACTTGAGAAGGACTAAAGGAGAAGTCGAGACTCGAGAGTGGAGATTGAAGAGGAGTCGAGGACAGCGGTTGCAGAGTGCATAACAGACCACTAAACACTAACAGTAAACCCTAGTTAATTTATGCTTGAAATTTAAGTTATTATTAAATCAGTTAATCGATTAACCAAATTTACATTTCATGTTAACCGAACCAAAAATCGATTCACCAAAATTTGGTGAACCCTGACTGAACCGATTTTTTTTCTCGAACCGAACCGACCAATTTCGGTCAGTTAAATCGGTTACTTTGGGTTTCCCCGAATCATGCTCACCCCTAATTGTTAGTTTGAAGGATTTTTGTAATTATTTCATAAATATTCTGTGTTGGTGCTTTCTGCAATGTATATTCGGAGAAGGAAAAAATATTTACTCACTTTATTATTGCACTTTACCTTCTTTTTTTAGATATTAAAAGAAAAATGAGTGATGACCTATCTATAGATGTGGAGGTAGCAAACTTGGAAGCCAATCCCCAACATCAACCTTCAAATCCCAGCATGACAAGTGAGAGTGTTACTAATCCTCCCACTGAATCTAAACAAAAATGAGGAAGAGAATGAGACCAAGATCTAAAGTGGTCTTATTGTCACTATTGACAATATATAATTTATTGTTTTGGCTTATTGTTGAAAACTTAGAATTTTAATGGTTTGCCATTTTCATATATTTACAGGTTACATCATAGGCCACAGATGCTGAAGAGTGGGAGTTTGTAAATTGCAATATAATAAGCCATGCAGTGGTAGATTGTAATATAATAAGCCATGAAGTGATAGCTGATGTATGAAGCATTGAAAGCTCTAGTTTTTGTTTTAATTTTTCAGAAACAAATTGCATTTCATGTTTGTTTTTTGTTTTCATTTTGCACAACTATTTAAATTGGTCTGTAATATTATATTCAGGACTTTGAACTCTTGAGCTCAAATCCAAGGAGTCGAGCAGATGCTGTAGATGATTAAATTTCATGTTTTGTATGTGATTATATTTTTTTAGGAAGAATTTCAGGATAGTTTTAGGAAGAATTTTAGGATTGATTAGAATTTCATGTTTGGTATGCATATTAGATTTTATGATTTTATCTAAGCAGGGTTCTATTTTCAAATTGATTAGATTTTATCTAAGTAGGATAAGGCACCTAGCTAGGCAGCTGGCTAGATTTGAGCCTCTGAATCGAATTTCAATATGGATTTTGTTTCTTGAGACTTAGGAGCTGCTCAATTAAGCTCATGGTGGATAATGTAATGGTGTAAATTTCACTTTTATAGATTAATAGTAAAATAATTTAATTGATACAAAATATCCTTTTTTTAATTAAATTAATAAATGAGCTGTAGAGTAAAAAATTTATAATTATATTATATTTTTAATAATTAATTTTAAATAATTTCAATTAAATTTGGTTAACCGAATTACCTGAACAGTTAATTCGGTCTGTTAATGGAAACGGTTTACCAAATTTTTTGGTTAATTCGGTTAATTAACTGAATTTCACCAAATCGACTGTTTGCTCACCCCTACTAATTTCAATATCATCTTCATCATCTCTTTTGAAAAACAGATTTGATTTATCAGACAACATGGATGAATTCAATAACAGTTAATATTCTTTTATTAATTACTATGTATGTTTAACTATTAAGAGAATACCCTAGAAAAATCCCTTCATCAGATTTTGATTCAACTTTTCCTATGTGCTCATTATCCCTAAGTACAATGCATTTACAACCAAAGACATGAAAATAAGAAATGTTTGGTCTATGACCATTCCATAATTCATAAGGCATCTTATTAAGAGAGGGCATGATTAATACTTTGTTCATTACATAACAAGTAGTGTTCATTGCTTCAACCTAGAAATATTTGGGTAATTTATATACACGAAATATTGTTCTACCCATTTCGTGCAAGGACCTATTCTTTCTTTCTACAACGTCATTTTATTGTGGGGTCCTAGGGGCAAAAAAAGTATGAGATATACCCTCACATGTCACAATAGTTCTCTATGCCATCATTTTTGAATTTAGTTCCCCTATCACTTATGATATGTGTAATTTCATAACATTTTTCATTTTGAATTCTCCTCCAAATTTTAGTAAATTGCCCACATGATTCATCTTTGTGTGCAAGAAAAAGTATCCATGTGAACCTAGAAAAATCATCTACAATTACAAATGCATACAATTTTCCTCCTAGACTCTGAACTTGATTAGGACCAAACAAGTCTAAGTGTAGTATTTCAAGTCGTCTAGTGGTGGACATGATTTTCTTTTTCTTAAAACTTGATCTAGTTTGCTTACACATTTGACATGCGTCACAAATTTTATCTTTCACAAAATATATTTTTGGTAAGCCTTTAACTAAATCCTTTTCCATAAGTTTTGATAAAAGATTCATGATAACATGCCCTAGACATCTATGCCACAACCAACTAGCTTCATTTATAGCAGAAAAGCATGTTACATGTTGAGAAGCTAAATTATCAAAACTAGTGGTGTACACATTTTCATGACGTTTGTTATCAAATTTACTCTCAACAATGCATTTATCATTCTCAAAAGATTCTTTATAACCTTTGTCAAACAATTGGCTAATACTCAGTAGATTATGTTTTAAACCATCAACAAGTAAGACATTATCAATAACAAGGGAAGGTTCCTTACCAACCTTACCTACTTTGATGATTCTGCCCTTTGCGTTGTCCCCGAATGTCATGAACCCTCCTTCCTTGCGAGTAATGGATGCAAACTTGGACTTATCACCAGTCGTATGGCGTGAGCACCCATTGTCCATATAGCACTTGTCCTTGGAAGAGGACAACCTTAAGCATACCTGCGAAAATATTGAAGTAATTGATGCTGGTCCGCTAATTATGTTGGGTCCAAAGGGGTTAGAGCTTGGTTCACTTTTGACTGTCCACACCTTTTTGATTTTCACATGTTTATTTCTTAAAGGACAGTCAAACTAAATATGACCTATTTGTTTGCATTTATAACATGTTATTTGCTTGATAATTTTTTTAGGTGGAATGTAGGATTTTGATTTACAAGAAAAATATCCCATATAAAGATCATTTCTCCTAATGTTTTCAATCCCATTAAATCCAAGACCATCTTTGCCAAGTGAGTTTCTTTGGGCCCTAAGAATTTTTTCAAAATTGTTTTAGCCCTCTATAAATTTGTAGATAATCTTGGAGCTATCCTCCAATTTTCTTTCAAGTTTAGCCATTTTCAAATTCTTTTTTTCTTACCAAGCAGAATGAACAGATTTTCCCATTTCAACAAGCTTTGACCAATTTTCACATTTCTTTTTCAAAAGATCATTTTCCTTGGTCATCTTATTTAGAAATTTTGACACGCGAATGTATTCATACTGCAATTCTTTATAAGTAGGCTTACTATTAGAATCATAATCATCATCATCAGAATAATAAGACGATAAAGAGCAGGATGATAATACCTCATCATCTTGTGCCATCAAGTTCAAGTTAGCAACCTCAGAGTCACTACTTTCAATGTCTGAATCACTGCTATTTTGTTTGTCCCACGATGTGCTAGCCTTTATTGCTTTCTTCTTGTTCTATGATTCATTTTAAGCAATGGGCAGTCTGGTTTAATATGCCCAACTTTGTCGCAGTTGTAACATGTGGGAGCATTTAATTTTTCTTTTCTTTTGCTTGGTTTTCCCTTTTTAGATTCTGAATCTCTAAACTTTCTATATGGCCTGTTATTCTTTTTGAAGAACCTACTGAATTTTCTAGTAAGCAAAGCCATGTCTTCTCCTGATTCTAGTTCGCTACAATCACTAAACATCTTAGTTGATGTTTTCAAAGCAGTCACTTTCTTTATTCAATTTTGTTCGTTTACTCTTTCATTAATGGCCAACTTGTATGTGATGAGTGACCCTATCAATTCATCTAAGGACATTGCTTTCAAGTCTTTACCCTCGGCAATGGCAATAGCCTTAGCTTCCCACACAGGTGGCAAGCCCTTAAGGATTTTCCTAATCATCTCATACGTGGGATATGTCTTGCCTAATGCATGTAGTGAGTTTATGATATGAGTGAAGCATGTGTACATGCTCTAAATAGACTCACTAGTGTTCATCCTAAATGCTTCATATTCACTGGTCAACATATCAATTCTACTATCTTTGACATCTCTAGTACCTTTATAAAAGATCTCTAACTTATCCCAGATTTCCTTGGTAGTAGAACATGCCATAACCCTATTAAAACTCATTTGCATCAAGTCCACATTATAAAATATTCATTGCAGTTGCATTTATGCTAACAGCTTTCATATCATCATTAGTGTATTCTTCTTCTGTCTTAGGTACTCTAACTTCACCTTCAGTTTTCATAGGATCAAAATTTCCTTTAGATACAACTCTCTACACCTTCCAATCAACAGTTTGAAGGTAAATATGCATCCTTTGTTTCTAGAAGGTGTAATTCACACCGCTGAAAACAGGAGGACATATGGAAGAGGGTCCCTTAGGAAAAGAAGTTATAGTATGATGAGCCGTTTTGATCTTTTTGCAGAATGATGGTTAGGTCTAAGTAACTAGGATTTGATACCATTTGTTGACTTTACTGTAATCCCAAGAGGGGGGGGGGTGAATTGGATATTTAAAATTTTTCTCTCCTAGGTCAAATAGCTAGCAGCAGTATTTCACAAGCCTAGGGTCAATCTAGAGCATATATAAAACTAATAAATATGACAGAATCAAATTAGCACAAGTAAATCAATCTAGCATGCACAGTATAGTAAAGCAAATAAAGTAAAGACAACACCATATATGTTTTCGAGGTTCGACAAATGTGCCTACATCCCCACCTTGGCTCACAGGCACAAGGATTCCACTATAGCTCACTTAACGGGTGGAATGACACTGATTACAACTAGGTCAAGTTATCAAGGCTGACCTCAACCTTTACATACAATCCTTCCAGGCTAGATTATCGCCCCTTCAAGCCACACCTAGAATACAACAAGTAATAAATACAAATTTCACGTACAAAAATATGTGCTTTTCCAATAAGCATATTTGTACCAGTATAATCAATACACTACAAGATGATAGGACATGATAAGCTAAATGTAGATTAAATAACTACTCTCAACGTAATGCAAGTATAGCAATCAGAATGTGAGAGTGTATGTGTTAGGATCTTTGAATCAAGATAACAATATCAAATACAAGGTGTAGTATCAATGGTCTTAAGCACACAAGAAAAAATCTCAAAAATGTTTTTTTCAAAAATCAAGTACAAAAGATATTTGAAATTAGTTTGTAAAAATATTTCACAAACAAACACAATACAAGCTCTTGAGTTTTGCAACAATAATGCACGACTCACAAGCTCTAGAGAGTTCTCCTAAAGATGACTTATGAGCAAAATCACAAGGAAAAATTCAAAGCTTACTCTCAATAAAATCAATCACTATCAAATACAAGCAATGAGAGTGTAAGCTTATAGTATGATCTTTAAAACACTCTTACTAAATGATTTTCAACAAGGAGGATGAGTGAGAATGGAGGTAGTGAGCTTGAATGTGAAAAATGGGTATTTGAAAAATTAGAGAATATATTGTTAATGATGCTTGCTAATCAGTGCTAATTAAACCAAATAAGGGAGTATATATAGACACTCCAAAAAATATAACCATTCAGGACTCATTAGGTATTTTTGAAAAAATTTAAGCAAGGTTAATAAAAAATAACCCTTGTTTAACCTCAATAAAAATTAAGCAACCCGAGAGTTTCAGTCGACTATATTTTAAGTTCGGTCGACTATATTTATAAGTTCGGTCAACCGAACCACTTTTGAACTACAGAATATAGTTAGCTGAATCAAGGCTATTTTGGAACCCTTCGAGGTTCAGTCGATTGTATCTGAGTTCGATCTGCTATTCATCCAGTTCAGTCAACCCAATCAAAAATGAACTTGGAAGTTCAGTCGGCTGAACCGTTGGGTGTCAGACATGAGCGAGTTCGGTCGACTGAGGAAGACATGTTCAAAAAGTTATAGTCGACTGAACCTAAGTCAACAAGTTGACTATTTGTCAGTTCGGTTGACCGAGGCGTTTATAATGCACTGCATTCGGTTGATTGAAACTCGTTTACACTTAAGATTTTTGTCTTTATTTTGAGTGTTGTTACATGCAGGGACCTAGGGTCTATCTAAGGTTATTTTGAGTTTATATGTCCTATCATGCATGCAATGCATTAATTATTACAGACCATGATTAATATTGCATACCCAAAATAAAATGAGCTATAAATACAATTGAAATTATTTTGTCTTCATTTCCATTGCTTCTTCAAATGGCGCCATATGATGTGAACATTGTGGTCCTTATGGCTTCCTTGCGTCCTTACTATTCTTGCGTGCTAAGGGTTAATTCCTATTAATAAGCTCAATGCACAGGTAAGAACTATTGGATTTGTCATAATCAAAATGGGAAGGACTCATTGAGTCAACTCAATGATTCACAATGTAATGCTTTCAGCTTTTGAATAATTCAATCCTTTCAACAAGATTCACACTAAAGAATGAATTCAGCAAAGCTTCAAAGATTCAGTGATTGAGTAACTCAAAGTAGAGTTTGGTAAAAGCCCCGTTTTAATGAAAAACAATTGAAAATTCGAACACTCTTCCAAAATTCAGATTTTAAATAAACTATCAATTAATAAGTCTTGAGAGTTAATCAATCAATGTACTCCCTTATGGTTTCCGTACAAAGTATTGATCAACAAACGTACTCCCGTTTGGTTTTCACAATCCCAAAGTCAAATAAATTTTTTTGTTTATTTAATATCCAATCCACACAATATTTAGAATTGAAATAAAGAACCATGTAGCTATAACGCCCCTTTTTGGATTATACCCAGCTTACGTCCTCACCTTAGGCAAGACCACCTAAGGATTCCACTATAGCGTCCCTTTACGAGCAGGTCAAACCATTACAATCCCTCCTTTAGGGTGGAGGCTCCAATCGATACCCCATGCTCGATACAACAATCTAACAATCTTGAACCGTCAAGAAATCTCCCTAGGAAGAATCCCCTCTCGCTAGTCCAACAATTCAATAACCTGAACCATAAAAAACAACAAGAAACAATAAGAGCCTTGTGTACAAGTAACACTCTCAAAAGAGCTTTTTAGTAAAATTTAAAAACAATATACTTCAATCAAATAACAATATAGAAAGATGAAGCTTAAGAAGATATTACCGATGTTGTTTCTTAAATTGTAAAACTCAGTTAATAACACAAGAATCGTGAGCTTTTCTCGACAAACTCACAGCAAGTAATTCAACAAGAGTATAGGCAAGGTAGCATTGAAGAGTAGAAAGAATTTGATTGATTTGCTACTTGTAGGTTGTTGGTGTATTTGATCCTTGGGTTTAATCATGTATTTATAGAGTTTAAAGAGTATTTTTCATGTTGCCCAAGTTGCTTGGAGTATTTCCCAAGTTTTCTCAAAGTTTGGTGGCCAAGAAATATAAATTTGAATTTTAAAACTTTAAAATTTATAACCGTTAACAATGTTTAGCCACTTAAGGCTTCGAGGTCAGGCGCCTGAAGTGGTTCTGTCTACTGTTTAGGCACCTGAATAGATAAGGTCAGTTGCCTTACGTGCTGTCAACTTCGATAACCTTTTAGTAGTTTGGTCATAACTTTTTCTCTAAAACTGAAAATTAGACATTCTTTGTGTCAACCAAAAGCTAAGAGAAAATCCCACAATTTTATGTTGAACACTCTTTAAGATAAGTAGTGTTTGATAGAGAAAAATGCTCATTAATGTGAATATAGAAAAAAATAAAAGAATTTGGAAAATCCTGTTTTGGTGCTTTTCATTTCAAAAATAATTTTAACCATTTTGAAATAACTTTTGACCTTATAAAAATATTTTCCAAGTATTTTAAAAGGTATCCAGGTCCAAGCAATTCACCTAAGAGCTTCATGTATCCATATTGAAATTTCTTGAAGTACTTATATAAAGACTTCTTAAGACTTTGACATTCTAAACACTTAAGTCTTCATGCTTTTCCATCTCTTGAGTATATCTTTACTTCCAACCTCAATTCACTTTAACCTTCATCAAATCATCTTTGAATCCATGCTTTAATAGTATAAGCTTTATGAGATCTTCTTTCTTTGGAGTACAAGCTTTCAATTACTTGTGTGCACTTGACATTGTATTCACATACTTGAGTCCTGAAATATCATCACTTAACCAAATATGTTAAGTTTCTCTGATTTGTTATCATCAAAACAAGATGATGATTGAGTTCAGGAGATGGAGGAGCTGTTCGGTGTGCTAGAGTGCACAGAGGAACAGAAGGTACAATTTGCCACCTTTAAATTGGTGGGGGAAGTAAAAAGATGGTGGAGATCGACAAAGCTAGTAGAGGAATAATGCCCAGGACATGCATATATTACCTGGAGCCATTTTAGGGAGGTTTTCTTTAGCAGATACTTCCTTGTTGCTACCCGAGAGGCGAACGTAGAGGAGTTCCTGCATTTGACCTAGAGGCCTATGACTATGTAACATTATGTGGCTAGGTTTGTGGAGCTATCCTGTTTCACTCCACGCATGGTCCTAGATGAGCCAAAGAAGGTTCGGATGTTTGAAAGTGGTTTGAGGTAGGGTATACACACATATGTGGTGGTGTTATTGACTTAGAGTTTCTCTAAGCAGGTAGACAGGACCATGGAAGTCGAGACCAGTATTCAAGAGGGGGAGAGAGCAGAAAATCAGAAGAAGAGGCCATTGCCTTAGGGTTTTTAGTCTAACACCAGCCATGGTTCATGGAGGTGGCTTGGTAATTTTACGGGCCAGCGACAGGAGATGGGATCTCGAGCCCCTCAGGGGAATTCTCAGTATTTTACTTGTCCTAGATGCCATAAGAGGCATTAGGGCAAGTGTAGGGCTAGATCAGCTGGCTGTTACTAGTGCAGTGGGGCAAGACATCTGTCCTAGGATTGTCAGGCGACATTGAACTACGCACCTCCACAATAGTAGTATGGGGGAGGTAACCAGGCACCCCGAGGTGGTCACCAAAGGGGCACTGCCCAAGCACAGGTGTATTCTATGATTTTGGGTGATGCCGAGCATGCAGGAGATGTTGTTACAGGTAAAATTTATGTACTTTAAAATAAAGTTGTTATGCTCTTTGATTAAGGTGCGACACACTCTTTTGTGTCTCGGGAATATATTAAACTGTGCGAGGTAGAAACACAATTGTTAGATGCCGAGTTAGCGGTGATTACGCCGACATGGTCGATTATTATATGTAATAAGGTGATTAGAGACTACCTAGTGGAGATTCAAGGGAGAAGGCTATAACGACCCAACCCTTTATACGGACCCAGGTGTCACTCACTTATCCTAAATACATGAACCTATTCAAGATACGTAAACAACCCGAGCTAACCAGAGACATACGGGTATAAATCATACATAATTTCGATGTAAATGTCGCAAAAAAACATAAACATCCACTGGGATT
This sequence comes from Malania oleifera, assembly GCF_029873635.1. Classification (NCBI taxonomy): domain Eukaryota; kingdom Viridiplantae; phylum Streptophyta; class Magnoliopsida; order Santalales; family Ximeniaceae; genus Malania; species Malania oleifera. The sequence goes on from NC_080428.1 coordinate 17,222,974, forward strand.
TCTATTAGTCTTATACCAGAGTTTACTAATACATCCATAATTACATAAATCCAGACATATAATAAATCCTGTTATTACAATCCTCCAAAAAAGAACTTCATCTAAGTTTAATACAGGATTCAAATGCTTACGTAAGCTAAACCCAAAAATAGTCTCCCCAGACCCTTTAGCTACTAGGACCGATGTACTGATGGACCTGAAAACAAAGGTTGTATAATAGGGTGAGACACCTCTCAGTAAGGAAGAAAGCATTACAACAGTGTGTGACTACATGGATGCACATTTTCATACAATTCATACCTTTGAAGCATTTTTTTATAATATTGTATCAAATAACATTTGTTTGCACATCAAGTATTTAAATCATGCATATGATTATTAGAACAACGACTAGCTTGTCATACATGTATTATCTATTTACCTCATGGCACGGGTTGTGCATTGATATCTCCAACAATGCCCTGTTCGTACATGCATATGTCAAGTATTTATATATAGTCCGACTGCCCCCATCTGGTTTATTATTTCACTAGTGGTTCATTACTCTTGCTAACCGACTATCTATGTACCCACATTGATTTTAAACATGTATGGTTGCACTGTAACTTTCCAACTGAGGAATTCCCTGCCATTGGGAGTATCTTTCTACTCCATTAATGAAGCTTTTTCAACTTCTCACATTGGAGTATCTTTCAACTCCTTTGGTAGCAAGTTGTGGTTCCATTTATCATATATACAATTTATAGCAAAATATAGTAACATGTGCAATTCCAATATTTTCACAAATTTAGATAATCACATTAGGTTCAAATCGGCACCTATCCACTCGGTTTACCCTTTTTACATATATACAGCTCGGTATATAACCGGCCTTTGTTTTCCACCTTTTCAATATAACAAATTGGAACTCCATTCCCATAATCTATATCAATAGTATAGAAAATTTATACATTTCCATTTCAACATATATCACACGAGTTTAGTCCAAAAATCCGCTAAATGATATAAATCCAGTAAACGTCATTTGAAAGGAAAAGTAAAGGATTCAAGCATCTCCTAGTACAATATAAATGCAAATAAGTGATTTTTTTAAAATTTGGAGATCATACACCAAAATCCTCATTTTTACCAAAAACCATAAAATCGTAAAACCGACATTTCTACTCGATAGAATTTAGCAAATAAGTAGTTAAATCATACATATAAGTATAAACTAGCTTTTTAGCGGTTTGGTTTTTTCAAAATAACTATTGTAATCAAATTCCCCTTACCTTAAACTCGAAACGAAACTTCATATGAAAATGATCCAAACCAATAACCCGGGATCCTGAAAACCTAAAACCACAGAACATAACCTTACTATAACTTCGAATACTATCCAAATATCGAATAAAATTTGAGATCAGATCCTTACCTCGAGTTTTGGGAAAACCCAAAAATCTTCAAAACAATGATCCGATCCACTAAAGTTGTAGAACTTTCTCCTTTGATCCTTGCAGGAACTTCCATTTTTAGAAACAGGCGTTGAACGATGAAGAACCTTAGAGAGAGAAAGAGGGAGAAGTTTCATTGGTAGAGAGAGAGAGAGAGAGAGAGAGAGAGAGAGAGAGAGAGAGAGAGAGAGAGAGAGAGAGAGAGAGAGAGAGAGAGAGGGAGAGAGAGAGGGAGAGAGTTTGGAAGCAAACTTAGCCCTTAAGCAACAAAAATTGATATTTTTAGGGCCTTTGACCAAGTCCAACTTGTCGATGAGGCGGCATCTTCATCTACAAATCCACCACATAGCTCGTCGACGAGGCCATCCCTTCGTCATCGAGTTCGAGTTCCAAATATTTCTCTAATCCGCTCAGTATTTGCTCCTCAAGGAGGCTCTAAATTTCGTCAACGAGGCTCTCAAGGACTTTGTCTATGAATGTGACTCCTTGGTCAATGAACCCAATTTATATCAAGTTTGGGTCTCTACAAAGGCTGCCTGCTAGTCTAATTGTTTTTGATATGCATGGATTCGACATTATTCTAGGGATGGATTGGCTAGCATCCATTTGTGTGAGTATAGACTGCCATAGAAAGGAAGTGGTGTTCAGACCTCCATGGGAGCAGGAATTTAAATTCATTAGGTTGTGTGTGTGCTCTACACCATGGATCCTTTCTATGATTTAGGCAAAGATTCGACATTATTCTGGGGATGGATTGGCTAGCATCCAGTTATGTGAGTATAGACTGCCATAGAAAGGAAGTGGTGTTTAGACCTCCATGAGAGCAGGAGTTTAAATTCATTGGGTTGTGTGTGTGCTCTACACCATGGATCCTTTTTATGATTTAGGCAAGGAGATTACTTATTGAGGGTTGTCGGGGGTAGCTGACATATGTGAAAGAAGCACCAAAGGAAGAACTAAAGCTGGAGGATATCTAGTGATAGGGGAGTTCTCAGATGTGTTTCCTGAGGACTTACAAGGATTGCCTCTGGATCGTGAAGTGGAATTCGCCATTGAGTTAATTCCAATGACAACACCAATTTCTAAGTCTCTGTAGAGAATGACTCCAGATGAACTAAAGGAGTAGCTACAAGAACTTCTAGATAATGGTTTTATTAGACCGAGCGTATCACCCTAGGAGTGCCGGTGTTGTTCATAAAGAAGAAGGATGGATCGATGAGGATGTACATCGACTATAGGGAGATTAATAAGGTGACAGTGAAGAATAAGTACCTGTTACCTCATATTGATGATATGTTTGACCAGCTAAAGGGTGCTCAGGTTTTCTCTAAGATCGATTTGCAATCCGGGTATCATTAGTTGAAGGTGAAATTAGAGGATGTATCAAAGACAGCTTTCTAAACCCAATATGTCTATTACAAATTTCTGGTTGTGCCGTTCGGTTTGACGAATGCGCCTGCATCATTTATGGACCTGATGGACAGGGTGTTCCACGAGTACTTATATTAGTTAGTGGTGGTGTTCATCGATGACATCCTAGTTTATTCGAGGAGTCCTGTAGAGCATGGAGCTCATTTGAGACTGGTACTTCAGGTACTCAGAGAGAAGAGGTTATTGGCTAAGTTTAAGAAATGTGAGCTTTGGCTGGAATAGGTTACATTTCTGGGACATGTAGTGTCCAGGGAAGTAATTTTAGTGGATTTGAGGAAAGTAGAGGCAGTCGTTGATTGGGTCAGACCAAAGAACGTGCATGAGATTAGAAGTTTCTTGGGTCTGGCAGGGTATTATTACCGGTTCATCGAGGGTTTTTCCATGCTGTCGTGTCCTCTGACGCAGCTTACGAGGAAGAATAGTAAGTTTGAGTGGACTGGGTAGTTCGAGCAGAGTTTTCAAGAATTGAAGCAGTGACTAGTCACAGCCCTAGTGTTGACTGTTCCATCAGGGGATGGTAGTTTTGTGATTTACAGTGACGCATCTCATAACAGACTCAGGTGTGTCTTGATACAAAAGGGAAAGGTTATCGCATATGCTTCTTGCCAACTCAAGGAGTACGAGAAGAATTATCTGAGACACGAATTGGAGCTGGCTGTAGTAGTTTATGCATTAAAGATCTGGAGGCACTACTTATACGGTGAAAAGTGCGAGATCTTTACAAATCACAAGAGCCTTAAATACTTTTTCACCTAGAAAGAATTGAACATGAAGCAGAGGAGATGATTTGAGTTGATTAAGGACAATGATTGTACCATTAGTTACCACCCAGGAAAGCCGAATGTGGTAGCTTATGCTTTGAGTCGGAAGTCGACGGGTGTGTCAGTTTAAGCAGATGTAGCACAACATCATATTTGAATGGACCTGGAGAAATTGAGTGTAGAGTTAGTGGATGGGGATCCACAGGCAATCATGGCCAATTTGGTAAATTTGCCAACCTTACAGGAGAAAATTAAAGCTGCTCAGACAAAAGACGCAAAGCTAATAGAAATTATGGAAAATGTAACGAGTGAGCAGCAATCACATTTCAATGTTTAAGAGGCTGGAGTTCTCAGATTTCATGCTAGATTGTGTGTGTCTAATGACGCGGGGATTAAAAGGACGATTCTAAAGGAGACTCATCGCTCTCTCTATACTGTTTATCTAGGGAGTGCAAAGATGTATAAAGATCTGTGAGAATTGTTGTGGTGGAGTAACATGAAGAGGCAAATTATCAAATTTGTATAACAGTGCCTGACACGTCAGCAGGTAAAAGTAGAGCACCAGAGGTTGGTGGGACCACTTCAGCCACTTGGTATCCTTAAGTGGAAGTGGTAGCATATCTCGATTTAATTTGTATTAGGGTTACCTTCGGTGGTGCATGAGTAGAATGCTATATGGGTTATTATGCATTGATTGATGAAGACTGCGCACTTTGTCCCGATCAGAGTCAGTTACTTTACGAATAGGCTGACAGAGATATGTAGGAGATTGTACGACTCCATGGTGTCCTGGTTCTATTGTTTCAAATCGAGATCCACTGTACACCTCTTGATTTTGGAAAAGTTTGTAGGATGCCTTGGGATCTCAACTCACCTTCAGTACTACGTTTCACCTACAAATGGATGGGCAATCTAAGAGAACCATTCAAGTAATGGAGGATATGTTGTGGGCATGTGTGTTGGATTTTGGGAATGGTTGGATTCGATATTTGCTATTGGTGGAGTTTGCATACAATAACAGTTATCAGGCCTGTATCGAGATGGCACCATATGAGGCTTTGTATGGTCTCTAGTTTCGATCTCCTTTGTACTAGGATAAGGTAGGCGAGCAGCAGATTTTGGGGCCAAAACTAGTTCAGAAGAAATCCGCAAAAGTTGAGCTTATTAGGGAGAGGATTAAAGCAACACAAAGTCGGTAGAAGAGTTATGCGGATACTCACCGACGGGAGCTAGAGTTCAAGATCGGTGATATGATATTTTGAGGATTGCTTTGATGAAAGAGGTGATAAGATTTGGGAAAAAGGCAAGTTGAGTCCTAAGTATATTGAGTCATTTGAGATCTTGGAAAAGATTGGTCTAGTTGCCTATCGAGTGGTGTTACCCCCAGCATTGTATAAAGTTCATAATGTTCTCCATGTATTAGTGCTGAGGAAATACTTGCCAGAACCTTCACATGTGATAAGTTATGAGCCTTTGGAGATCGGGGAGGCTCTGAAAAACGAGGAGGTATTAGTTCAGATTCTAGATTGGAAAATATAGGAACTGTGTACTAAGGATATACCATTGATGAAAGTGTTGTGGTGGAATCACGCAATGGAGGAGGCTTCTTGGGAGTTAGAAATAGAAATACGCCAGAAGTACCCACAACTTTTCAGAGAATTTCAACACTAGACAGAAAAGTGTTACTTTTATTTACAGGTCAGGTAAGGTAGGTTTGTTTAGTTTATTAATTGTATATGATTTCGTATATGGATAGTTTCTGGAAGAGTTTTGTATAATATTGTAATCTTTCGAGGTGTGAGTGTAACTATGGTATTCCTTCACCATAAGTGAGAGTATTTAATAAATTTGGGACGAGGCCGCTATGTGGGTGGCAACTGACTCTTAGATAGAGATGGATTGTGAGATAAAGATGTGATAGGTATCAGTTAGCAAATTTCAAAGATGAAATTTTTATAAGGGGGGAGATTGTAGAAACCTGAACCCAAAAAATAAAAGAAATAAATAAGAAAAGAAGAAAGGGGATTTAAAAAGGGCAAAGTAGTAGGGTTCGTCAATGAATCCCCTGTTTTTGTCAACGAACGCCCTTCTATGTTTGGTTGACAAAGTTCAGACATCTTCAATGAAGAAATCCCAAACGACAGGAAATTTCAGGCTTCAGGTTTATCGACAAACCCTTCCTTTCGTCGACGAACATCCTTCTGCAACTCATCAACAAAGGCTCCATTTCTTTGACGAGTGCGATCACGTCAATGGCCTATAGATAGCTTTGGATTTACTTCATCATTAAAAAAATTAAAAATCTCACTCTCTCACTCTCTCTCTCTCTCTCTCTCCCCCCCCCCCCCTAAAACTGTGCCCCTCACGCTCTCTCTACGATTCTTAGTCGTTCGTTGCCCGAATTGACGATCGGAAGTTACCATGAGGATCTAGGGTTTCTCTACAAGTCTAGCAGAATTGATTTTTGAACAGGGTCTTTCCAACCATCACCCCAAAATTGAGGTAAGGGTAGAAATGAGCTATTTTACTAGCATTTAATTAGTTAAATGGGGTGTATGGGCCTAGGGATGCTTAATGGTTATTATTTTGTGGAAATGTGTTTACAAGGTTTTGGGCTCCGTATCACCGTAGGGTGGGCTATAGGAACATTATAGGAACTCTCTTAGGAAACAGGTAAGGGGATTAAGTTAAGTCAGGATTATTCTAAAGTTGAACCGATTAAACTACTATATATGTATATTTATGTTTTTAGTTGTTTTTACAAAAACCAACCATTCAAAATGGATTTTTCAAACCTAGGATATATGATATTGTATTTTGAGTAAAAATGAACGGTGGAAAGTTTGGTAAATATACTATGTTTCTTGGTTGCCTACGGGCTATGTTCAAAGTACTGAAATCGTGTGGCAGATAAATATTATTTTGAGGGTCATTGAATAACCGAGCTTGTGAATGATTGTGAAATATTGGAACTATTTGTGAAAAATATAAGGAATTGATATAGTGTCTGTAAGCTAAGTTTTATATGACAAACGAGGGTCGGGATTTATTAAGCAGCTAAGAGTCGAGTGTTATATGACGCCCGAGGGCCGAGATTTTATTTAGCCGTTGTGAGCCGAGTTTTATATGACTGCCGAGGGTTGATATTTTATAATATGACATGTTTTTATACGAAATATAGTTTTTATTACTTAAATTGCATGATATGTGTTAAGAACCCTGAGGACCTGTTATGTTATGAGCACAGTACCATTGCTAGAGATTTAGTAGTTGTCCACATGCGCTTATACAGACTTGGATAGAAGTGTAGGGTGGTCTCAACTAATTAGCCTCAGTAGAGGGTGTACCTTCCCTGGAAGTTCGGACCAAGAACTGGTAAGGCAATCGGACCCGCAATTGAGTTGTGGATGCCCACAGTTGTAGTTAGAAGCAAACGTATGATTTTGACTTTTTTTGGGTTGATCCCCCAGGACTTAGTCTAGCGTTGGGGCTGCACAACCCGTACCATGGGGGAAGTAAATGGTGTTTAGTCACAGAGAGTGTCTTTTATGCATATCTATAGATTTATGTAAATGATGTTACTTATTTATTGAACTGTTTATACTATGGAAAAGAGATGAGTATTTTCAACTTTATAAAGTGAGTACAATGTAAAATAGCTATTTTCAGTTAAATGAAGAATGAATGTTTTCTATAAACACTAAATGCATGTTGACTACACATTGATGTTAACTTAATCTGCCTTACTAAGAAGTGTCTCACCCCAATATACAAATCGTCTTTTTAGGACCATCTCGAGGTCGAGTTTTGCGAACTCCAGGGTGGGGTGATAGTCAGTTAGTTTTTTGTCAGTGTCAGTAAGAACTCCACTGTGTATAAGTTGGGTTTGAAGCCCTGAGTATATAATATGGATGTATAGAATGAGTTGGTTTTGTTGTACTGTTTTAATGGGTTGTAATATGAATAATTGGAGACTATTATGTATATATGCAGTTTAGAACTCTGGTAATGGATTATGGAGAATATTTTATTTACTTTCACTACATTTATATAATGAATATGGTATCAAGTACACAGATATCACTAAAGTAGCCCCCTGGGCCCATGTGGCGCATGGGGCGTTACATTTACCATTAAAATACTCCTAAGCCTATACTCTTCCAATTACTAATTAAACTTGAAAAAACATCTTCCTTACCTCAATTTTGGAGTGGTTCTTGAAAAGCAAAAATAGCAAAACCGCTCTGGTCTCTGGTTATACTATGGAGAATTATCACTGGGATCCCAAAATTCCATTTATCAGCTAATTGGGGCTTGATTCATGAGAAAAATCGAAGAGAGAGAGAGAGAGAGAGAGAGAGAGAGAGAGAGAGAGAGGAGAGAGTTTTATTTTTATCCAAAAATATGACTTGAATGCTTTATATAGGTCACAGATCTAGAGCAAAATCGTCAACGATTTGGATTTTAATGAAACCAGTTTCTACTGTTTTACCCTTACTTCCTCTGAGTAACTCAAAACCGTCGACAGTTTTCTGAGTTCCACCAAAATCGTCAATGGTTTGGCCGGTGCCAAACCAATTTCCTCTTTTCTATATTATTTCATTAATTACTATTTTCTCAATATCTACTAGGCACTCTATATTTCATGAAAAATCATTTTACAAATGTGTAAAAAATTATTTCAAGTGCAAAAATCCTTTTTGAAATAAAAAACTCCAAAACAAGCTTTTCGAAATCCCTTTCATGTTTCTGCCATCACATCGACGAGCAATTTTCTTGATCAATAAGTTTTCATATTAAACTATGCTCAACATGTAAATTGTGGGATTTTCTCTTAGCTTTATTTTAATACCAAGAAAGTACCATTTGGAGTTTTCTAGAAAAAATAATGCTCGATTTACTCAAAGGTGTCCATAGAAGAAAATTTCATTCATGTTTCTCTTGCCTTAATGATGAGCAAATTTCTTAATCAGTTACTTCTTATATTAAAACATGTTCAACATAAAAGGTGTGGCACGTTCTCTTAACTTTCTATTGATACCAAGAACGTCCAATTTGGAAATGTTTAAAAAACGTTATGATCAAAACACTGAAGGGTGTCCGTGTAGAAACCCAAGTCTAGCAGACCGAATCTTCACTCCAGCCGACCGAACCTCGTGTATTTGAAGTCCTAGCCAACCGGCTCTCTCGGGAAAGCACCCCAACGGCTGAAAATATGCTATCTTTTAAAATATAATAATATTTTAACCCCCCAACGGCCATATAACAACTTTATTGGGTTTTTGGCCTATAAATACTAGCTAAAACACTTGAAAAATGCTAGAGAATCATGTTAAAATTGTTTTTAATCCTTCTTTGATTCTCTCCCACTTTTATACCCCATTTGTTCAATAAAATTATTTTTTCTCCTACTCCATTTTTCTTGAAAATCTTTTCTTGGGAAAATTCTTTTTGGGGTTTTATTTGAAGAGTCTTGAACATATGCCTTCCTTCATATATATTGCTTGAAGGCCCTTTTCTTTTATATTTTCAAAGATCAAAATTCCTCCCCTTCTTTTATTTGAAAATTTTTTTTGGAGGAAAATCTTTTGAGTTATATTTGAAAGTCTTGGGCATATATTCATTCATATATATTGCTCCAAAGACTTCTTACCCTTGTGCTTATTCAAAGCTAAAATTTCTCCTCCATTCATCTTGGAAATATTTCTTTGAAAAAAATTGTTTTAAGGGTTTATTGGAGGACTTGAGCTTATGTTCATGTTCATAATATATAGCTTGAAAGCCTCCTTATTTTTTTGAAAAACAAAGTTCAAATTTCTCCTACTCCTTTATTTTGAAAATAATTTTGGAGAAATTATTTTTGGGTTATTCAAGTAAGGCTTAAGCATGTATTTAATCTCATACATATATTGCTAGAAAGCCTTATTGAATTTAATTTTATAAAGGTCACTCATTTTAAATGAAAACCCTAACTTCTCTCATTTATTTATTTGGAAATATTTTTATTGGAGAATATCTATGGGTTATTCAAGAGCTTTGAGCATATATTCAGTAAATATATATTGGCTTGAAAAGCTTTTTGAGAAAAGGCTTGAGCATGTATTTTCACTCATATACTTTGCTTGGAAAACCTTATTGAATTTAAATTTTAAAGGGTCATTTTACAAAAGAAAAAATCATTTTTCATACTCTCATGTTTTACTTGAAAAATAATTTTTGAGAGAAAAATCTTATTCTATTGAGCTTCATGTTTAAATCATATGAGAGTGCATTTAGATCTTCATATTGTGCAAATTAGCTTTTGAGAAGCATTGAAATTGTACGAAAATTTTGTTTTTAGAAACAAACCCTTCCCGGATCGGGTTATCAATCGTGGCTAAGTGAGGATACATCACTTGGAGAGGTTTGGCTTCACCGGGTTAAGTGAGCTAGGGACGCTCCATCCTATAAGGAGTGTGTAACGGTTCGGCTCCGCCCGTTTAAGTGAGCTAAGGGGACTCCACCCTATAAGGAGTGTGTAATGGCTTGGCTCCATCCAGTTAAAGGAGCTAAGGGGCTCCATGTTGTAAGGAGTGTAAACAGTTTTTGCTCCACTTGGTTAAGTGAGTAGGGTTAGTAAAATCTTTGGGGGGTTTGCCCAAGGTGAGGACATAGGCAATTAGCCAAACCACATTAAAAATCTTGTTTCATTCTCTCTCTCTCTCTCTCTCTCTCTCTCTCTCTCTCTCTCTCTCTCTCTCTCTCTCTCTCTCTCTCTCTATCTATCTATCTATCTATCTATCTCATTTATATTTGTGTACTTTAAATTCTGCACGTGTTTGTTTGTATAATTATTTTACTTACAAGTTTCAATTTTAATGGGGATATAATTATTGGTGAATCGGCGTAATTTAATTAGCCAATTCAATTTTAAAGTTTTTTTTTAAAACCCAATTCATCCCACCTCTTGGAATCACACCACAACTCTCAATGGCAACTAGGGTTTCATCATCAGTCAAGAAATGAATCCATTTGAAATCAATTTTAAAGACATTTTTGAAAATTTAGGGTATTGAAGATAAAAGGGAATTCCATGTTTGCCCCTCGTGCATCAATCTCGTTGATGAAAGGACCCACTTCCATTTGTCCATGTGGATTTAAGGAAAAACACTTTTACCGTGCTTAGGGAGGGAAAAGGGAAAAAGCCATGCAATGGGTTCTCTCACCCATCCCATAATAAGCTAAGGTGTAATCATAAAAGACAACCTAAAGACACCCTAACTTCTAGGATGAAACCAAAAATAAAATTTAAATCTTTAGTTTTATGAAAGTAAAGTGAACATTGAAAGTAATGGTGTATTCCCAAGAGGAGGGTGAATTGGGTATTTTAAAATTTTAATGCATAGAAGTTTGATTAATTTTAAAACTTAATTACCACGTGCTCTAACTATTTCAATCACCATGAAAAACTAAGCAGCAAACAACTATACCAATGAACAATCTTAAATATAAAATCAAGATATAATATTTATTATTTTTCCAAAACATTAATATTGGTAATAAGATATTGAACCAATCAAATATTCTTCTTGTATTTGAACAATTAATCAATCAATATTAAATAATTTAAACAAATTAATCCAAGTCTGAATTTTCAGCTTGCAACAACGTTTGATCTCAATATGTGTTTAAATCATCCAAAATATCCACAAATCAATCTAAGCATTCATACCAATCCAAAATCAATAAATCATTCAAACAGATGAATATCAATATATATATATGTGTGAGAAATCAAAGAGATAAGGGAAAGAAGAACACCAAGATTTTTTACAAGGTTCAGCAACATGCCTATGTCCTTGCCTCAAGCAACTCGTTGTAAGGATTTCCTTAACTCTCTCCATTTAATAGGTGGAGTTACCTCTCTCCTTTTATTAGGTGGAGTACCTCTCTCCATTCAGTAGGTGGAGATCCCTCTTTAACAAGAACACCCATCTTGTTCGGTCGATTTTATCCCCGAATCAATCATTCAATAACAATTACAGCAGCAAATTTTTGTACAGGATCGCCAAAAACTTGACTAGTGCAAAACTACAAGTGCACAGTATCGTAGTTTTATAATATAATGATGTGTAGAGTATCATCCTCAGGGATTGATGTCTTAATTTTACCAAGTACCGAAATTTTACCAACCTTGATTTTATTTAGACAAATTAATAATTTTAGACTGTGAAATTCAAACAAAGCTACTTTAAATAAACTATTCAAGAGAATTTAAAAATGGATATCGCGTGTTAAATTGATGATGGTGAAAACTTCTAGGAAACTAATTTCACCTAGTTTTTCACTATGCTTTACTCAGTTAGCTAATTCAACTTCGTTTTCTCTGTTTGTTAGCAAATCGCCAATTTTTCCTCTTTCGATAGTCAATCAAAACCCATTCTTGTTTATTATTTAACATAAGAGTATGCAAATTAATAATGAAAGAAAGTAGTAAGACCCTCGATTTTTACTGCTACGTAGGTTCATACAAGTCTTTTGATCTCTATATTTACCTACGCTGAACTATCCAAGATCTATGCTATATAATCCCCCATTTTGGTAGCAAATCAAAAGACTAAAATCATTTCATTAATGGCCAGTTAATTAAAAACATTAGGCACAGAATAACTCAAACGAACATTAATGAAAACTACTTTAGATTAGCATCAAAGAGCAAGCATAGTTCGAAACTGGCTACATCGTTTTCCTAGAATATAAAAATTTAGTTCATTCCGAAAATTAAATCCAACATAATAGATTTCATCATATTTTCTTCAATTTGGAGTGTACGGGAAAAATCAACACTCGCAGCACCGCCGTTGCACATCACGAACACCCCGAATACCACCGTTGTTTGCCGCCTTCTAATTCTGAAAAGATTTTATTTTTCTATGCCATCAGCCCTCCTTTTATCATTGTTCATCTTGTTTTTCAATGTAGCACAGCCTCTCCAAGAATCCAAGAAAGACTCCCAGAAAGCCTCCTGCTCACTGCGGCCTCTATGTCTCCCAAAAAAAAAAAAATTCTCTTTCTTTCTCTAGTATGGTGCGGCCTCCAACCCAGCACCTCAATAATCTCCAAAGCTCCCCCAAAAATCTCTTCTTGCGCACAACCTCTCACAAGTAAACCCTATGCCTATTTTCCCTTTGACTTTTTCAACCTCCTTTTTCTTTCCTTTCTTTCCTTTCCTTTTCTTGCCTTTCTTTCTTTCCTTTTCTTTGTACCCAGTGCATCACCTTGCTGAGATGACCCAGCTGCATGGCCAGGTCACATCTTATTTTTTTTATTTTTTTTATTTTTCTTTTTTTTTTCTTTTTTTCAAAAGATACACGAACTGCCCTCTATCTTCAAGACCGATTTCAACCCTTCTACAGCCCTTAGCGCTCAAAGCTCAAAACATGAAAGTTGTAGAGCTTTTTCTCAAATTTTCTCAAAATTTTGAATCATCTTGATTGAAGTTTGGATGAGAAAGTTACACTGAGATTACGAAGAATTGTCGAAATAGTCCACAAAACGGCATATAGTAAATTCACGTATGATTTCATCCTTGATGCAGCCAGTATTTTGCAAAACGCAAAACTCAAAAATTGTAGATCGTTTACTTATCTTTTTATGGCATCTTGAATCATCTGAATCGGAAGTCGGATGCGAGAGTTACACGCAGATTGTAAAGTACCATCAATTTTTAGCTTCCAACAGTTGCTCTACAATAAAAAACACTAAAATTTCATACATTACTCAATAAAACCCAAATTTGTGCGATTGGTTGCCCTAATGTGATTAGGGTTACCCTTAAATAGGTGCATTTTGAAATCTAACCATTTTCTCAAAGTTTGGAAACAGTATATTCAGAAAACGGGAAGAAATTGCACTGTTCGCAACATAAATCACGAACTTTAGTCGCCTGAATTGATAGGTTGGTCGCCTGAACTTATTAAAAGATAGGAATTTTGGACAGGCAGTAGCCTTCCAGTTGCCCGAAATATGAATTCGGTCACCTAAACCTATTTGGTCAAGTGAACATTTAGTCTGGTTGCCCGAACTCACTGTTGCTAGAATAGTTTGTTCAGATTCTTGTGAAATTCAATGTTATTTATTTCAATACTCTTTTGTATTCTTTTAAAACATATTTTGACTTTGAAAAGATATTTTCCAAGTTGTTGAAATTGATCTCTAAGTCAAATTTGTTTATCCTATAAGCCTCATAAACAATCATAAAATTGAGAAGTACTTACATGAGACTTCTAATACATTTAATAAACAATAAATTCTAAGTCCTCATGTCTTGAAACTTTGACTTCTTCCAAGCTTTAGCCAATCTTCATTTAGCTTTTATTCTACAAGGCTTTTATGCTTTAAATAAGATCCATTGTGCTTGTGAGTTTAATACCTATAAATTCACTTGAAGCACAATTAAATTCCTTTGTTTGTTATCGTCAAAACCGAGATTAAACCTTGTTAGGCCAACAATCTCCCCTTTATTGATGATGACAAATAAAGAGCAAAATAAGGTAGCCTTAAAAAGGCTCCCCCTCACAATAAGCATAATTACAATATAAATGAATAAATTTTAGTATTCTCCCCCTTAGGAAAATACAAGTACAAGTATGCATATTTTCAATATAAGCATATTTTCTCAGAAATACAAGCATGCATATCTTCATATTTTTAGTATATGCATATATTTAGCTTGCTTGTACTCCCGGTTCGAAATCAGTTCATAGTACACATATTATTTAGTTTGCTTGAACTCCCGGTTCAAAATCAATTCACAGTATACATATTATTTTGCCTTGTTCTCCCCCAATATGTTGATCTCCCATAGTTCATAGTATATATTAGTTGATACCAACATATGAACATATATGGCAATAATAATTTATTTTTCTAGTTCTACCCCTTTTGACATCAACAAAAAAGATATTCAATAAAAACATAAGTAGCAAAACATAGGTTCATCAAACGTCCAACGTGCATGTGGCGACCTACTTAATTCCCGTGGATTTTTTTTAATATAATAAAAACCAATATCACAGAACTCAGTAGATCATAATCCTCCTGGATCCATGGGTATCAGGGACACATCAGAACATATAACGGAAGCCTAAGCAGCAGGAAACATACAATCATATACATCTCATTATACCATACATCACAATACCAGAGTTACTACAACCACTGTATTTATATACACACAGTACACAACCCAAAAGATATCTTAGGGTCATCCCATAAAATACATCCAACCCTATCATAACACTTACCTTTTTGGAAGGGCAGATCAACCATATTAGATCAGCGGGGCTTTTCCTGCTCTCCTATCAGGGGCTCCTGAAATGTTTATGAAATTCGGGGTGAGACACCTCTCAATAAGGGAAATAAAATAATACTAGTGTGTGGCAACATGAGTATTCCACGTTATACATATACCATACAGAACATATTTAGTAAACTATTATGTCATATTAGGGAAAACATATATGTCATCATAACATGATAGAACATACTGCATATTCATAAACATATATCATCTTATATAATAATAATAATAATACAAAAACATTCCTGGTACGTTAGCTGGCTAATGTCACGTATTACCCCAAAATAACTGGGTTATGTCGCCCGAAGGCGAGACCAGACAATGGTTGGCCGACCACTGCCAAGTCAAAAGTACAATCAGTAAGTCAGATGGGTCTGCTAGACCTCGTTCGTACACCAGGGGCGCTCACACACTTCTTAAAAACCACATCAACCATCCAATCTCACACCACTCCGTACAGCGGTGTTAACACAGATATCATGATCATGATGACCATTGACACATAGTAGCGGTACCATGCAAGTGCTAGTCTAGACCAAGCCAACCAGGTTCTGATATTATATAACATATACTGAAACTGTGATACATGGTTATTTCATATCATTAATTATAAAATTAGTCATATCATCTTGCATATGTACGTATATCATGAAAATCATCAGCCTATATACCGGTATTTCACATTTTACCATAACTCGGCCCATACGCAGCCAAATTATATCCATAGCTCCGCTCGTACGCTAGTAAATCATGTCCATAGGTCGGCCCCTACGCCAGCAAATCATATACATAGCTCAGTTCGTACGCTGGCAAATCATATCCATAGCTCGGCTCGTACTTCGGCAAATCATACACATATCTCGGCCTGTACGCCAACAAATATATCAAAATCTCAGCCCGTACACCGGTTTTCCATTATAAAAATCCATATCATTAACACATTTCCAGAAAACAGTATTTCATAATAATTTCTACTCATGCCACACTAAACAAGTTTTTGTGTATATTTAACATACCATCATTTTCAACGGTATTTTCCCAAACATAAGGCATATATAAATATATTTATTGTCCTAAAATCAAATGCTATAACAATATACATATTTTTCACAAAATACTAGCTTAGTTTATCCCCTTACCTGATTCTTGAAAAGCCTCTAAGAAAATCTATCCTGCACCCGCAGGGTTCCCTACTCAACATCCTGAAAATCACATCTCCTAGAGTTAAAGTTCAATATTTCTACGTGTACTACGCTTCCTACAACTGTCAAGAAACCAAATAATGAGTAGAAAGCCTTACCCTGGATTTGGGATGGTTTCCACCTCAGCCCCACCAACAATCCGCTCTGGCAGATTTGTAGAGAACTTTCCCAGGAGCGTCGTGGTTGCTTCAGATTGTCGAGCTAGTGAATGAAAATCCAGCCCGAGATCATAGACAGAAGGTAGGAGGGGCGTAGAGGAGAGAGAGAGTGTGAGAATTTCTAAGTTTTGTGCGTTTAGTCGAAGTTTTAGGCTATTTATACTAGGGGATTCGTTGACGAGCCACATCACCTCGTCGACGAGTCCTTCAGAAAGTTGGTTGATGAACTTGAACCCTTGTCGACGAATTTCAGACTTCCAAAAAAAATCCTCTCTTGGTACCTTCTTGTCGATGGGATGGAACTTCCTCGATGAGATCTTGAAGAACCCTCGTCGATGAAACCCCTGTGTTCGTCGACAAGGCCTGGAAAATTTATTAGGATTATCCCATCCAAAATGCAACATTGTCAACAAACGCAAGTAGGTTGCCTCCTTTTGTTCCTATTTCCATTTCCCTTTCTTTTATTATTTAAATACCATTATTCTTCGGGTCATTATAATGCAGTTCACAAAGATGACAATCAACAAAAATTCATAAGCAAGCAAACAATATTTAGCATGTAGAAAAATTTAGTATTACTTAAGTAGAACACATAATGATCGAAGATAAACCATATAACAATCATACATCACATTTCAAAGCTATTTTTAAAACAAAAAAATTAATTACAATCAAAATTTCCATGTTCCAAATAAAGGTTTAAACAACAACTCTCATCTAATCTTCCTCAGTAACATCGTAACCGAATGAGCTTTCTTCCTCCTCATCATTGTCATCCTCTTCACTCGAACTCACTACCATGGGAGCTTTCCCTTTAGATGAGGAACCACTACCCGTATTACTTTCGATTTGGGCGAGTCGCTGATCAAAGGAATTAAAATTGGATTGGAAGGTCTTTTGAAGTGCATTAAATTTATTATCTAGATCTGCACGAATAGCACCATATTGCATATCCATATCTCGACGATGAGAAGAAAACCAAGCAAGAGGATCATTAGCACCAAAATGAGTAGGTGGTGCTTCTTGGGGTGGATCATTTCTTTGTTCGTGTTCATGTCCCACCTCCATTTGTACATTTACATTTTCTCTCAGAGGTGGTGGGTGTTTGGGGATCCAACCAAGTACACTAGCATACTCACATCCAAAGCTTTATGGTGGTCGATAAAAATTGATTTAAGGTTTTCCTTTTAAGAAAGAGAGTTGAAGAGCTAGCTAGATCCAACAGCTAAAAAATAAGGTTCAAAATCCCTCCATAAGGGAGAATTACCCGTCTAATCTCTTCTTTAGTGATCATCCATTTTAGTATAAGTGTAGGAAGATCCAAATGCTTGCCTTTATAGATACACCACATAACAAAACAATCTAGATAGGAAATATGTTCTCTGGAACCATTTATAGGTAGAATGTTATATGTTATTAGCAAGTGTATGATCTTTGCCTCTAGAGTTATTTACCTATACAAAGGCGGATGACCAAATTGAGTTGTTTGATTAGTTAAGATTAAGGGCAAAAAAGCTTGAGGGGTAAACCCTTGGTCTATAATCCAAGATTGTTCATGGTTTGGACATTCAAATGCCCTAAACTGAATACAAAATCTCTCAACTATTGTTTGTGGGGTAAGTGCAATAGCTTTGTTCATGATTTGGGTCATGTATATATTTCCTTCCTTTCCTAAATTTGTGTAAAATAATTGTACTAGGTTCGGATACATGCCTTTGGGTTGATAAGAAATGAAACAACCCCAACCTAGAGTAGCAAACATCCTAAGAATATTGGGAAAATTTTCTTCCATAAAATGCATATCTAAAACCTTACCAAGAATAGATTCTATGGAGTGAAGATGTTCATTGTAAATCTTCCTTGCCCCCGGAGTCAAGAGCCAGTGATGGATGTGCTCCGTGTCATCTTGTGTAAAGCCCCGAACCCCTAAACCTGGTCCGATGCGTTATACCTGATTAAATCCTGATAATCCATAAATAATTGCATACATATGCAACGGAAAACATAACTACAATCCTCAACCAATATAATACCAGAGTTTTCTACATCTATCTACATTCCATAATAGCCATTCATCACCTATATTCCCATATATACACATATCTCCCAAAATATTCAGTATTCTTAACACCAGTATGTTCCAAAACCATCCATAAATTCCAAAAAACTTAAAATATAAAACATAAAACATAACTTATATACATCCCAAATATCATCAAAATGTTTATACCTTTTTCTCTATCTAGAACCCAAAATGATATCAACCTCGAGCTTCTCTAAGATCGTTTATGTGGTGGTCTTGAAAAGATAAATTTGTAATTGAGTGAGACACACCTCAGTAAAGGAAACAAACAATATATATTAAAACAGCGTGTGGTCCACATGAGATTATAATCATCATTTTAATATCATTTTCAAAACCATTAACATATATTCTAAAATCATTTTCTAAACCCCATCAAACACATGCAAAACATTCACCTACGAGACTACCCAAGGATAGGGATGATTTCTCACCCATACAAGTAGCACCCCTCTGCTCTAATACAATAGGCAACCCAAAGGTCACAATTGAAGCATACCTGAGCACTCACCTTACTCAGTAAGCCCTCTAGTGATAGATTAATCTCGTACTCATAGTTTATTCAAAGGTTTACCAGAAAAGGCCTCGAAAATAGGGAAATCTACCCACCCATACAAATAGTTTTCCTCTGCCCTAGTGCATTATGCAGTCTTCTACCACATCTGATACTACTCGTGCACTCGCCTTTCTGAGCAAGCTCTCGGGTGAAGAGTTTGCCCTGCCCTTAAGTAATATGTTCTACTAACATATACACTTGATAATACCATAATACATTATTCTGTCTGTCATTATTTAACCATCCATAATTGTTCATGTTCATAACTTTAGCATTTCATAACATTTCACTTTACGTAACCTTTCACATTTTACATCATTCACATTTCACATTTCATATTGATTTCATTCACATTTCCATTTCATTCATTTTCATTTCATTCATTCATACTACAACTCCTTTTAGTTGTACATTAGTTAGTCCACATAGATATGCGCTAGAATTTGCTAACACAGCTCCTTTTAGCTGTTATCAATTAGTCTACAACTCCTTTTAGCTGTCATTACATACATGGTTGCATTATCAAGTACAAACAACGTAATCCTTATACATTTCATTATCATTGCATTTCTTAGATAGCCTGCATCTTATACATATAACATATGTTTACACAGCCTTACCATTTACTCATGCCACATAGTTTTGTAGAAAAATTCATATATTGCCTATAAAATAAGCTAACCAACTTTAACGTTTATATACTGAAAATATACCTTTATTTATTACATAATTATCCTGATATACTTTCCACTTTAATCAATTCATTTTCACATATACGTAGCTAAATAAGCAGCCCTAAGCTCAGAAAAACATTATTTACACGGTTGGCATTTTATACCCATATGAAAACAAATATACATATATATAACATAATCCATTTCCATTTAATACATGAAAACCTAATTTAATATATAAATTTCACCCTTAACTGAATCCTCGAACTACACCAACAGGTATCCCAAAGTGATGCCTGTGATGCTCACCGGGTCCCTGGTTCAAAAGCTCTAGTTTAATTAAATAATTCCAAATAAACTACTATTTCCACATTTTCTCAACTTAATAACCTTAAATAACCTTTTAAAAACCCAAAATTGAGAATCCAAACCCTTACTTCAACTTAGGAGCATTTCCCAAAAAGCCCAGTTTAAGAAACTAATTCCCTTTATGTGTAGAGAATCTTTCCTAGAACACCGTAGCAACTTCCGTTTAGCAATTCAGGCTGAATTTGAGCTGGAAAGCTAGAGAGAAAGGAGAGAGACGCATTTAGAAAGAGAGAGCTGAAGTAAAATGTTTTCCTTTGTAAGAAAGTAACCTTAGATCTTTATATACTCATCCTTACCACATGGACTCGTAGATGAGAAGATAGGACTCGTCGACGAACCATTGAAGAACACTCATCGACAAGGCCATGAGCTCGTCAATGAGTTCATAATAGCCAAAACCCTCTCGGTTAATCCTTGTTGATGAGACATACTTACTCGATGACAAGGCTCACAACATCACTCGTCGACAAGAAAATCCTGCTTGTCGACGAGCACCTGCTTATTATCGCTTTTTAAATTTCTTTTCCCTTTCTTCTTTTCCCCTATTTTTCTGTATTCCTTATTTATCTTTTTTATTTATCATTTTTCTAATTATTTAATTATTATAATTTTTTGGGTCGTTACATTCCTCCCTCCTTAGAAAATTTCATCCTCGAAATTTTGCAAATCATTAATTTTCACATTTCAACCATGGTTAACTTAATATATTCCAAACAATTTAGTATACATCACCAAGTACTTTTGCATCATGAACATTATAATCATCATATAAACTTCTCAATTATTCATAATTGAATTAAATTATAATTTTCTTAACTATAAACCCATACTTGCTTCTCTGATGGCATCCTCCTCTACCTAAAGTGTATACAGTCGGGGTGGACCACCTCTTCCAAGTGGTACCTGCTGTTTTGCCCGATCTTGGTTCTAAACAGATACCATAGGCAATGGTTCCCAATAATTTTTCTTGATACGCCCTAGTTTACTGCATCTGAAACAATTAGTGTCAAACCAGCATTCACTCCTATGCCTTTTATTATATTTCTAGCATACATAGTCCATTGTCTCTTTCCTTTTCTTCCCTAATCCCTAACTAGGCTCAGACTAAAAACCAAATGCTACAAGCCTCTTCTTCAAATCTGAAGGCTCTGTGTTGCTCTGAATACTCTTCTCCAGCACCAAAGCCTTATCAACTAAATCTGAGAAAGTCTGAACTTGAAACCCCACCACCGACTCATATATTCTGTGCCTAAGGCCTTTCTCAAATTTCTTGGCCTTCCTTGCCTCGTTTGGAATAAAAAATGGTGCAAAGTGTGAGGTCTCCACAAATTTTGCTGCATATTCCATAACAGTCATCTCCCCTTGAGTCAAATTAGTAAATTCCCTAATCTTCTCCTCTCCATCAGATGAAAGAAAACACTTGTCAAGGAATAGCTCCTTGAATCTCTCCCATATAAGAGCTATCTTTACCAGCCTCTGTTCCTCTAGTAGCTTTGTAGAAAGCCACCAGCATTTCGCCTCTTTAGTCATCTTGAATACAGAATAACGGACCTTCTGCTCATCCGTGTAATCAAGTAAGTCCATGATCTCCTCTATTTCCTGTACCCAATTCTCTGCAGCTACTGGATCAAATCCTCCTACAAAATTCGAAGCGTCCATCCTCATAAACACCTTAATGCTGCAGCCCTGACCTGCAGGTGGACAGTTATGTTCTTTAGGATCCTTATTCATCTTTGCTCTAATCTGGCGGGTTATACCACGTGGTGCCTTAGAGGCATCAATGTCCTCTTTACTGGAAGTATCTGAACCTTCCCTTCCTTTAGCCTCTATATTCTCATCTCCAGGATCCATCCTGAAAATAGGGCAGAAAAGAGATAAGAATAACATATCATAATCCCCAAACAACATAATCATTAAATTAAATCCAATAAACATCCAAAATCACCATATTAGGACCGATCTCACAACTAGGAAACATCACTGTTGATGGATTTACCATAGTTTTCTGAAATCGTCGACTGAATTAGAAAATCACAGAAAATTGCCAAGGACTTTCTGCCTCCAAGTTATAAGACAAAATCCTATACTTATCAACACCTAACCTACCAATTTCCTATTTTTCATCCTAAATCATTCCTACACTCTCGTATAAATCATTTCCTAAGTTCTCAAAATCCCAAAATCATTGCTATGATGCCAAATTGTAACGCCCTGAACCCTTAAACACGATCTAATGCGTTATACGTGATTAAATATTGATAATCCATAAATAAATACATACATACCTAGCGAAAAACATCACTACAATCCTCAACCAATATAATACCAGAGTTTTCTACATCTATCTACATTCCATAATAGCCATTCATCACTTGTATTCCCATATATACACATATCTCCAAAAAAAATTCAGTATTCTCAACACCAGTATGTTCCACAACCATCCATAAATTCCAGAAAACTTAAAACATAAAACATAAAACATAACTTATATACATCCTAAATATCATCAAACATAACTTATATACATCCTAAACATCATCAAAATGTTTATACCATTTTCTCTATCTAGAACCCAAAATGCTATCAACCTCGAGCTTTTCTAAGCTAGTTTAAGTGGTGGTCCTAAAAAGATGAATTTTTTATCGGGTGAGACACATCTCTGTAAGGGAAAGAAACAATATATATTAAAACAACATCATGTGTTCCATATGAGATTATAATCAACATTTTAATATCATTTGAAAAACCAATAACATTTATATTCTGAAATCATTTTTTGAACCCTATCAAATACATGCAAAACATTTACCCACAAGACTACCTAAGGATAGGGGTGATTATCCATCCACACAAGTAGCACCCCTCTGCTATGATACAATAGGCAACCCAAAGGTCACAACTGATGCATACCAAAGCACTCACCTTAGTCAGTAAGCCCTTAGGTCATAGATTAATCTTGTACTCACACAATTCATTCAAAGGTTTACCAGTGAAGACCCTTAAGAATAGGGAAATCTACGCACCTATATAAATAGTTTCCCTCTGCCCTAGTGCGTTATGCAGCCTTCTGCTACATCTGATACTACTCGTGCACTCGCCTTTCTGAGCAAGCCCTCGAGTGAAGAGTTTGCCCCGCCCTTAAGTAATATGTTCTACTAACATATACACTTGATAATACCATAATACACTATTCTGTCTGTCATTCTTTAACCATCCATAGCTGTTCATGTTCATAACTTTAGCATTTCATAACATTTCATTTTACGTAACCTTTCATATTTTACATTATTCACATTTCACATTTCATATTCATTTCATTCACATTTCCATTTCATTCATTTTCATTTCATTCATTCGTACTACAGCTTCTTTTAGCTGTACATTAATTGGTCCACATAGATATGCGCTAGAATCTGCTAACATAGCTCCTTTTAGCTGTCATCAATTAGTCTATAACTCCTTTTAGCTGTCATTCCACACATGGTTGCATTATCAAATACAAACAACATAGTCCTTATACATTTCATTATCATTGCATTTATTACATAGCCTACATCTTATACATATAACATACGTTTACAGAACCTTACCATCTACTCATGCTACATAATTTTGCCGAAAAATTCATATATTGCCTATAAAATAAGCTAACCAACATTTAACGTTTATATACTAAAAATATACCTTCATTTCTTACATAATTATCCTGAAATACTTTCCACTTTCATCAATTCATTTTCACATATATGTAGCTACATAAGTAGTCCTAAGCTCAGAAAAACATTATTTACATGGTTGGCATTTTATACTCACATGAAAACAAATATACATACATATATATATATATATATATATATATATATAACATAATCCATTTCCATTTAATACATGAAAACTTGATTTAATATATAAATTTTCCCCTTAAATGAATCCTCAAACTACACCAACAGGTATCCCAAACTGATGCCTATGGCGCTCACCCGGTCCTTGGTTCAAAAACCCTAGTTTAATTAAATAATTCTAAATAAACTACTATTTTCACATTTTCT
This sequence comes from Malania oleifera, assembly GCF_029873635.1. NCBI lineage: Eukaryota > Viridiplantae > Streptophyta > Magnoliopsida > Santalales > Ximeniaceae > Malania > Malania oleifera. The sequence continues at coordinate 17,247,034 of NC_080428.1, forward strand.
CAACTTAATAACATTAAATAACCTTTTAAAAACCCAAAACTGAGAATCCAGACCCTTACCTCAACTTAGGAGCATTTCCTAAAAAGGCCAGTTTAAGAAACTAATTCACTAGATGTGTAGAGAATCTTCCCTAGAACACCTGGCAACTTCCGTTTAGCGATTCAAGCAAAATTTGGGTCGGAAAGCTAAAGAGAAGGGAGAGAGAAGAGTTTAGAGAGAGAGAGAGAGAGAGAGAGAGAGCTGAAGGAAAAATGTTTTCCTTCGCAAGAAAGTAACCTTAGATCTTTATATACTCATAACTGCCACGTGGACTCGTCAATAAGAAGATAGGACTCATCGACAAACCACTTAAGAACACTTGTTAACAAGGCCATAAGCTCATTGATGAGTTTCAGAACAGCTAAAACCCTCTTGGTTAATCCTCGTCGATGAGACATACTTACTCAGCTACGGGGCTCACAACTTCACTCATCGATGAGAAAATCTTGCTTATTGACGAGCACCTGCTTATTAACCCTTTTTAAATTTCTTTTCCCTTTATTCTTTTCCCCTTTTTTTCTTTATTCCTTGTTTATCTTTTTCATCTATCTTTTTTCTAATTATTTAATTATAATAATTTTCTGGGTCGTTACATCTTGGCCTAAAGATTTGTTCTTGTGAGCAGTTTGCTTTGTCTTTGGCATGATTTCGAAGGTGAAAACAAGAGAAAACTGAGAAATTCGTGTGTAAACAACAAGACCTAGGTTTAGATATGGAGTTTTGGAGAAAAAACGAGTGGAGAAGGCTTGAAAAGAGAAGGATGCAGCTTTAAGTGAGAGAGAAAGAGGGTTTGGTCGGCTAGAATGCTGAAAAGTTAGGGTTTTTTTTGGTTTGCAAAAATAAGCTTTTATATTTGCGAAGTTTTGTCACCCGTATGATACATTTTGTCACCCGAACTGACACTGGAACTTAAAAATCTCTAACATAGTAAGCGTTCAGTTGGTCAGAAATGAGTTCACTCGCCCAAAGTCTTCTGAAACTCTTAATAACCAATTTAATGAGGGTTTGGTTGCCCGACCTATACCCTTCAGTTACCAGAAGTCCTAAAATTTTCAAGTTAACTTAAAATTTAGTCCAAAAGCACTCAAATTAATTAACACTTTCCTTTTTAAACTATTCCCCGAGCAAGCAATAAGCCTTACTCACATCTTATTGCTATGAAATGGTCCTCTTGAAGAGGTTTCGTGAATATATCAGCCCATTGTTCATCTGTACCCACAAATTCAAGAGTGATATCTTCCTTTTGCACATGATCTCTAAGGAAATGATGTCTTATATCGATGTGCTTAGTCCATGAGTGAGATATCAGATTTTTGGATATGTTAATGGCACTAGTGTTATCACTTTTTATAGGCACAACCTTATATTCCAAATTGTAGTCTTTAAGTTGTTGCTTCATATACAACGCTTGAGAACAACAACTTCTAGTAGCTACAAAATCAGCCTCAGCGGTAGATAATGCCATGAAATTATGTTTCTTGGAAAACCAAGATGCTAGAGATCGTCCTAAATAGGGGTTAGCAAACAGTTAGTTCGGTGAAATTCAGTTAATTAACCGAATTAATCAAAAATTTTAGTTAATAATTTCCATTAATCGAACCGACCGAATAATGGGTATTAATCGAACCTTGCCCGACTGAATTACCTGTTCGAGTAATTTGGTTAACCAAAATTATTTAAAAGTAATTATTAAAAACAGAATTTTGGGGAAAGCTTAATTATTTAACATATATTAAATTATATTTTAAATTTAATTAATTATTAAATCGGTTAGCCAAATTTATATTTCCTGTTCATCGAATCAAAAACCAATTCATTGAATTTTGGTGAAGCTTAACTGAACTGACTGAACCCGTTTTTTTACTTGAACTAAACCAACCAATTTCGGTCGGTTAAATTGGTTAGTTCGGGTTTCCCTGAATTATGCTCACCCCTAGTCCTAAGATGTGACATGTACCACTTGTACTCTTACGGTCAATGTTGCACGCGACATAGTCTGTATCAGAGTAGTTGATCATTTCAAAGGATGTATCCTTAGGATACCATAAACCTAAGTCTATAGTACCTATCAAATACTTGAAAATCCTTTTAGCAGCAATTTGATGTGATTCCTTAGGTGATGCTTGAAATCTAGCACACATAAAAACGCTAAACATAATGTCTGGTTTGCTGGTTGTTAAGTATAACAAACTACCAATCATATTGTTGACACCCTAATTTTAACTAGGCCTCATCAAGGAGGACCTGGCAAAACAAGAGTTTACCTCGAGTCCTAAATAGTCCCTTTTTCAAAAATTAAAGACCCTAATTCCCCAATTGAGTCCTTTTAGTTTCAGGTAGTCAAGCCCCTAACATGTCAAAGATTTGGTTTAGAATTGAGTTTAGTAAATGTTTAGTCCAAGTTTGAGGTTTTTAAACATGTTGTTAGGTAGAGTCCTTGATGATTTTAATTAATTATTTTATAATTAGTTTTTTTTAGTTGCAAAATTAATCTCTATTATTAGTTAAGTCCCTATAATTCCAAAACAAATTTCCCTTAGGCATTAGGGTTTGAGTCTTAAAATCCCAAAAAGTTGAGTCCTTTTGACGTAAAGGTCTTCAACTTGGTTAATTTCAAAATTAGTATTGAGTCCCGCATTTCCAAAATTGAGTCAATAATTGGTTCTGCTAGATTAGGGTTCCTTAACTATTAGTTACTTCCAAATTTGCCGCTTTTATTAAGTGCTCAAAAATTTTCGAGTCCCATAATCGAGTATTCTTAGAACTCAGAGTTAGTTCTTTAATTTTCAATTTTTTTTTTCATTTTGTCAAAATAAAAAATACAAAAAAAAGTCCAGTCAAGTTTTAAAAGTCATTCAAACCTTTAAATGAGTTTTAGGTATTAAGTTGGGTTCTTCAAATCTTCGGATTAAGGTTTCCAATATAATTTTTCATTTCTGGATTAGGTGTCTTGTTTTGAAACTAGGTACTTTGTCAGGATTTGAGGTCAATTTTGTTCAAGCACAATGGGACAACTTTGAAGTCAAAATTGAAATGCATGCATCATAGATTTTATTAAGAGGCACGTGCGTACACGTGAAGCCACAAATACACAAACATATATTATAGGGTAAATGTTAATGTACACCAAAAATGAAAACAAGGAAAGGTATGGGGAAATAAAAAGGGTGCTACAGGATGATACAAATAGTAGTTGCAATACATAATTGTTGACTTTTTGAATGTGATCCCTATTTTGATGTTGACAAAACACATGTATCTTATGTGTGCATTTAGTGTGTGAGTAGGTCTACATGTCAACACTGACATAAGATAAAGGAGAAATGGAAGTCAAGATAGAACTTAAAGCCTACATACAACTTGGCGTATTTCATGAAGAGAAGAGCAAAAGAAGAAGACGTTTATTTCTTGTTGTATTTCATTTAATTTTTATATCTTTGGTCTGTAATAATGCATGCATCTTGCATTATATGTTTTGAATGTTCAGATGACCGTAGATTGACCATAGGGAACTAAATGACCATAGGGTACCAGTCAACCGACGCCAGGTTTTTTAAGCTAAATTAAAGAGCCTTGGCCATAGACTGACCTTAGGTCCCCAAACACCGCACAAAAAATCCCTTATATCTTAAAAGTTATACTTATATGAAAAGAGGTGACTTCAAATGAAAATTCAGACTTAAATGCATTTTTTGAATGGCCTCGGTCGACCGAACCCAAAGTTATCTAAAAGCTTTGGTCGACCAAACTTACCAGAGTCAACAGTTTGAGTACTCGGTCGACCGAACCCAAACTTACATAGTAGCTTCAATAAACTGAACCTCCCAGGGTCAACTATCGACCATTGGGTTGACCAATTTTAAAATGAATATAAATGCTTTGGTCGACCGACTTGGCACGTAGGAATTTCCCAATGCTATGGTCGACTGAACTTCTAGTTGAAAAAGGACCTAGTCAACCGAACCTCTGAATTTAGTGAACCGAACATATCCTAGTCAACCGAACCTTGGAGGGTTCAAAATTTCCCTAAGACGGTCGACCAAACTTGTCAATATGGTCGACCGAACCTTTAATATGGTCAACTGAACCTCTTGGGTTAGAAATTTTTAAAGGCTAAAACGACATTAATTTTTTAATTAAACTATTTCAAAATACTGAGCATGTCCCCAACGGTCATAATTTTCGTAAAATCTATAAATACCCCTTCGATTACTTTTCTCTCAAATATTTTTCCTAATCAAAGTTCTCCCACATACTCTTTTACTTGAAAAATCATTTTGGGGTCAAATTTTTCATAATCTCCAAACTCTCTTTTATTTATTATTGCAAATCATTTTAAGAGAGTATTTTTTTTGGGCATTTGTTTTTGTATTCATAGCACAAATATCTTTGAGTTTAACTCTTAGATTCTCCAAATATTTCTCATTTGTATAAATCTTTGTTGGAGAACATAACACTCATTTTTCATATTTTTTATTTTTGCAAAAACTATTTGAAAACCAAACCTTAGGTTCTCCTGCTTAATAATGAAAATATTTTTTGGAGAAGTATTTTATTAGGGTTCAAATATTTGATGCATTTTATCATATTTGTCTTTCATCAAAGATTGAAATATTTGTTTACACCCATTCTCTATTGAGCATTATTGCATATCATATGAGAGTGCATTTGAGCTTAACTATGTACATTTCTGCTTGCATTTTTCAGAAACATTTTTATGTACAAAAATATTTTATTGTATCAATTGGGTTCAACTCGACATTAAACTATGGAGTCTCAACCCCGTCAGTGAGACCAGTTTAGTTCAACCCGAAAATTGAACGGGGGTTTTCCTCGTCCCATAAGAAGAGGATGTAAACGGCTTCCGCTCTGCCTGTTTAAGTTAGCAAGGATAGTATAATCCTTGGGGGGTATGCCCAAGGTGGGGACATAGGTTGATTTGGTTGAATCTCGATAACAAATATCTTGTGTCGCTCTTTCCCTATCTCATTTAAATTCTTGCACTTTAAATTCAATATGTGTATGCCTTTTATTTACTATTATATTATTTGCATGCACACCTTTATTTTGAAGGAGATATGCTGCACATGTGTATGCTTGCACTCATAGTTCAATTATTTTACATACACGTTTGCATTATGAATGGGATATGATTTGTGGTGAATCGGCAAAATGCTTAATTAGCTGAAAAGTTTTTAAAACCTAATTCACCCCCCTCTTGGGATCACACAAATTCAAACAATTGGTATCAGAGCTAGGTTGCAATAATCTTAACCGCTATTTGCACAATGATTGCAACAACTCAATTTTTGGTGTATCTCCATTTTCGGGGTTAACTCTTTGCAAATTCTCCATTGTTTTTATTGTTTAGATTTTACAGTTTTAAATTTGAAAATGTTTTTGTAAAATCAAATAATTGGAGGATTTGGAAAGTGTTCAGAAAAGGAAATGGTATCCCATAGAAAAATGTGTTTAAAAATGCAAACTTTCCCATATCTGAAAATGATTTGAATTTTCATGAGATGGTTTTAATGCATATCATCTTGTGTGCCATGCATATGTTATATTGTTCCTTAGTAACTAATGCTTTTGAAAAATAATTTTAATCTATAGTAGTACTAAGGAAGATTTGGGAACTAAAAGAGGTTTTGAAAATTTGAGAGAGAGATAGACTCCACTTCGAGCTTAAATGACTGAGAAAGAGTAAAACACAAAGGTATATTTGTCCTCCTTTTATTTTATTAAATTTTCAATGTAGTGATTTATACTGTTCATGTTGTGTTATATCTTTTTATGAATCATGTACTTTTATTGTATGCCATCTTATGAGAAGCCATATAGGAATACATGTTACACTCATAGGATGTCTATTTTGAATAAAAAGGGGGTTATGAACTTTAAGCACTCAAATAGCGTTTTGTGCTTAAAATTCTAAATTTTGTATACACTATTGTCATCATGAGAACCATAGGAAAGTCGAGCCAATATGAAAATTAAAGTGTTATGTTCAATCTATGCTTAATATAAATAAATATTATTATAATGGACTATTATATAACAATATTGGCTGTAGAATTATTTTGGTTGAAAATCTCCTTCCAATGGACAATGGTTTTTAATTTGTGAAATGATACTATATATATGCTTAGGTATAAATATTTCAAATATAGCAAAATTTGTCCATCACATTGTATTATGTTTTAGGAAATCTATCTTACAGTAGATAATGTAAAATCCTAAACTCATCATTGAGCTTAAATGATAAATTATTGTCTAATAATAAATTAAAATTAAGGAATTCATATGTTCATCCCCTTATTGGAAAATATCAGTTATGTCAAATAATGGAAATTGATTATATGATTCTTTGGCTGCATAATTAAGGAGGAGCAGATAATTTAAAACTTCATCCAACAATTACTTTATTATGTTATATTTATTATCTAGGGGTTTTATGTTGGATGATCTAAGTGTTGGATGCCACTATCCTGTGCTTGTTAATGTTTGCATTATTTAATGGATAGTTCATTTTAATTGATGTTTGCTTTACTAAAATGCATGTTTGTACTGAATGCCTTCTACATGGCTGATGCAGTGATGTGAATTGCATGTTGGTAGATATTATAGGTTCTTACATGCTCAGTCTGAATTATTATATTGCTTGCTTGAACTTATCAAGTTTTAGGGACATGGTAAAAATGGGAAAATGTTCAAATTACAAGCAGCATCATGCCAAAATTTTGGTAGAACTTTTCCCAGAAAAGAAACCATGTATTAAGATGAAAACAATTAAATGCATGCAAAAATGTTTTTTAAATGATGAGTGAAACATAAGAGAATACTAATTTTCTATCCTTAGTTGAAGATGCATGCACATGAACATATAGGAAAGATTGCACTGGTCACATGATAAAAATACTTTAATAGATAACTAATGTAGTTGCATTAAAAGGAGTGCTTATATTGTCTGTTATACTTAGTGAAGTTAATATTTGATTGGTATAAGCGACACATTTCCCTTCCTAGGATGCACAATAACCAAATAGTTTAGTACACGTCAAATCCAAACCACGATGTAAATAAAAAACATGTACACAATTTTTGTGTGTCTTAAGATGAACTAGTTCATGGACACTATTTGGCCTAGGATGTGAACTTCATGTTGGACCCAAATGGTTAATAATCATGTCATACATTTAAGGTCCATGTAACTAGGAAGATTGCATGACTCAGGAGGGATTTTTTTTTGAACCCCTATTGCATGACCTTAAGTATAGCCTTGATTGGCTATTGTGCAATAAGTTGAAATGCAATATGTCATGCATAGATGTTGAATGACTAATATTTGCTGCAAACTGAAATCTTTAGAAAGGATGAAATATGAGGAATGTTCTTAAATGACTATCATCCTTGAGTTATAATGCAAGTATATGTGCACACAAATATATAGGGGGAGTTTTAGCCCCACTTTTAAGAAAAATGAAAAAAAAAAAAAAAAAACTTAATGCCTATAATCTCTTGCATACTAAGTGTTCTTTTGAAGGTTGAACATGTATTAAATGTGCTTTATTGAAATTCATCCTTGATCATTAATGAACTTTTGTGTGCTTGGGACTATATGGAGGAGTTTAAGCCCCATCCTAGAGAAAAGGATTAGAATCACCTATGCCATGGACATTTTTTTTTTTTTTTTATTGTTTTCACTTTTTGAGTCCGAAATTTTCTTGTACCTTGAACATCATATCCAGTCTCTACTGAATCATTATTTGATATGGATTGTTCACCACATGGATGAACACCATGCATGTCTTATTGTTTGACCATTATTTATTTGTCTAACACATATCCTGTAAAATATGAAATTAATACTTATACTCTTTGGACTTTTAAATGAATTTTCACAAATTATATCAGTATAGGTAGCCAACAATATCCAAGCACACATTCAAATTGGTAGGGGGAGCACCTAGACATTATTGTCCATCTTGTTATGCTCACCAACATTGTAGGCTTAGATCTATTTTGAATTTATTGTGGCATGTGCTTAAATGTAATGTTTGCATTGATTTTTTTTTTTTTTTTCAAATTTTGCTTGGCCAGAGTTCTTTGTTTTGCCATATGATCCCTATCTTTGGATTAATGTGGTTGCATTTTTTTGGTACCTTGTGATTTGTGCTTAAATGATAAACTTGGAAAATAATGCTTGCTTGAGTTTTAAATTAGAGTTTCCTTTTCAGCAAGCACAAGCCCCCAGTATTTATCGAAAATCTTAAGGGGATATATATATTATATACTTTTAATACATATATATATATTTATATATATATATATATACATTTATATATGCATTTTTTTTAAAAGCAAGAAATGAACTTTTGTGGAATATATTTTATGTCTTGCTTGTGTGCTTAAATGTCTTCATGACTTGTACTATTTTATGTTAAAATTTGGTGTCATGAAATTTTATTTTTAAAAGGGTGTTACATAACTGGTTCATCTACCATACATGAAATGCATGTGAACTAGTTAGATAGATTTTATGCTCAAACTACTTTTTCATATGGCACATGTTTTTAAATTCTAATCTTTGCGGGGACTTACGTTGTGCTTAAATTGCAATGGTTTGAGGATATTTTTGGTATGATCTTGTTAACATGTCATTTTAATCTTTTAAATGACCAATTAAACTGTGTTGTGTGCTTAATTGCCATATATCTTTCAAACAGTTACACAATTTTTATGCCCATAAACTATATTAAAATGGGGAGAGTTTTTTCAAAAAGGGGGAGTTCTCTTTGCTAAGTCTGCTTTTTAAAAAATAAAAATATTTTTATTACTTAGCTTAGCCTTTTTTGCTGATGCCAAAGGGGGGAGAGTGTTTTTTTGGGCAAAATGTTAATAACTAAAAATGGAAAATCTTTAGGGGCAAATTTCTGAGCAATTATGCTTTAGTGCAAAAATTTAAATGCATAATTTCTTGTGATGTCTTCTTTCGTGAATATGCTTGAACTTTACTGTTTATTTTTACTTTATGGATATTCTTAGGGGGAGCCTTTTCAGGCCATACCCATTTTGCTCTTGGGCATTTGTCATCATAAAAAATGGAGAGATTGTTGACTTTTTGAGTCCGATCTCTGTTTTGATACTGACAAAACACATGTATCTTATGTGTGCACTTAGTGTGTGAGCAAGTCTACATGTCAGCATGGACATAAGATACAGGAGAAATGGAAGCCAAGACAGAACTTAAAGCCTATATACAGCCTGGCGTATTCCATAAAGAGAAGAGCAAAAGAAGAAGACGTTTATTTATTGTTGTATTGCATTTAATTTTTGTATCTTTGGTCTATAATAATGCATACATCTTGCATGATATGTTTTAAATGCTCAGATGACTGTAGATTGACCATATGGAACCAAATGACCGTAAGGCACCGGTCAACCGACGCTAGGGTTTTTCGGCTAAATTAAAGAGCCTTGACCATAGACTGACCTTAGGTCCCCAAGCACCATTCAAAAAATCCCCTATATCTTAAAAGTTACACTTATATGAACAAGGGTGACTTCAAATGAAAATCCGTACTTAAATGCACAATTTGAATGGCCTCAGTCGACCAAATCTGAAGCTATATAAAAGCTTCAGTCGACCGAATTTGCTAGAGTACACAGTTTGACTACTCGGTTGACCGAACCCGAACCTACATAGTAGCTTCGGTTGTCCGAACCTCCCAGGGTCAACTGTTGACCACTTGGTCAACCAATCTTAAAATGAACATCAATGCTCTAGTCGACCAACCTGGCACATGGGGATTCAATGCCATTGTCGACCGAACATCTATTTGAAAAATGACCTAGTCGACCAAACCTCTGAATTTGGTCAACCGAACATATCCTGGACAACTGAACCTCGGAGGGTTTAAAATCGCCCTAAGACGGTCGACCGAACTTGAAGTTCAAAAGTTCCTCAGTCTACCGAACTTGTCAATATAGTCGACCGAACTTTAATATGGTTGACCGAACCTCTCAGGTTGGAAATTTTTTAAGGGCTAAAACGTCATTAATTTTTCAATTAAACTTTTCCAAAATACCAAGCATGTCCCCAATGGTCATAATTTTCATAAAATCTATAAATACCCCTAATTTGCTTTGATTAGCAACTATGATTAGCCTAATTTTTCTCTCAAATGTTTTTCCTAATCAAAGTTCCCACACACTCTTTTACTTGAAAAATCATTTTAGGGTCTAAACTTTCATATTCTCCAAACTCTCTTTTATTTATTATTGCAAATCATTTTAAGAGAGTATTTTGTTTGGGCGTTTGTTTTTGTATTCATAGCACAAATATCTTTGAGCTTAACTCTTAGATTCTCCAAATATTTCTCATTTGCATAAATCTTTGTTGGAGAACATAACACTCATTTTTCCTATATTTTATTTGTGCAAAAACTATTTGAAAACCAAACCCTAGATTCTCCTGCTTAGTACTGAAAATATTTTTTAGAGAATTATTTTATTAGGGTTCAAATCTTTGCTGCATTTTATCATATTTGTCTTTCATCAAAGATTGGAATATTTGTTTTACACTCGTTCTCTATTAAGCATTATGACATATCATATGAGAGTGCATTTGAGCTTAAATGTGTACATTTCTACTTGTATTTTTCAAAAGCATTTTCATGTACAAAAGTATTTTGTTATATTAGTTGGGCTCGGCCCAAAATTGAACTAGGGAGTCTCGGCCTCGTAAGTGAGACCGGTTTGGTTCAACCTGAAAATTAAACTAGGGAGTGTCAACTCCGTAAGTGAGACCAATTTGGTTTAGTCTAAAAATTGAACTAGGTTTTCCTCGCCCCGTAAGGAGAGGATGTAAAGGGTTTCTGCTCCACCCATTTAAGTGAGTAGAGATAGTGTAATCCTTGGGGGGTATGCCCAAGGCAGGGACGTAGGCTAGTTTGGCCGAACCTTGATAACAAATATTTTGTGTCGCTCTCTCCCTATCTCATTTAAATTCCTGCATTTTAAATTCAATATGTGTATGCCTAATTATTTACTGTTATATTATTTGCATGCACACCTTTATTTTAAAGGAGATACGCTGCACACGTGTATGCCTGCACTCACAATTCAATTATTTTACATACACGTTTGCATTATGAATGTGAGATTTGTGGTGAATCAGCGAAATGCTTAATTAGCTGAAAATTTTTTAAAACCCAATTCACCACCCTCTTGGGATCACACAAATTCCAGAAATTGGTATCAGTGTCAGGTTGCAATAAGCTTAACCACTATTTGCACAAAGATTGGAACAACTCAATTTTTGGTGTATCCCTGTTTTGAGGGTTAACTTTTTGCAAATTCTCCACTGTTTTTATTGTATATATTTTACAGTTTGAAATTTGAAAATGATTTTGTAAAATAAAATAATCGGAGAATTTGGAAAGTGTTCGACAAAGGAAATCATATCCCATAGAAAAATGTTTTTAAAAATGCAAAGTTTCCCATACCTGAAAATGATTTAAATTTGCATGACATGATTTTAATGCATATCATCTTGTGTGCCATGTGTTACATTGTTCCTTAGTTACTAATGCTTTGGAAAAAGAATTTTGTTCTATAATAGTACTAAGGAAGATTTGGGAACTATAGGAGGTTTTGAAAAATCGAGAGAGAGATAGACACCATTCTGAACTTAAATGACTAAGAAGGAGTAAATACAAAGGTATATCTGTCCTCCTTCTATTTTATTAAATTTTCAATGCAGTGATTCATACTGTTCAAGTTTTGTTATATCTTTTTATGAATCAAGTACTTTGATTGTATGCCATCTTATAAGGAGCCATATAGGAATACTTGTTACACTCATAGGATGTCTGTTTTAAATAAAAATGGGGGTTATGAACTTTAAACACACAAATAGTGTTTTGTGCTTAAAATTCTAAATTTTGTATATACTATTATCATCCTGAGAACCATAGGGAAGTCAAACCAATATTAAAATTAAAGTGTTATGTTCAATATATGCTTAATATAAATAAATATCATTATGATTGACTATTATATAACAATATTGGTTGCAGAATTATTTTGGTTGAAAATCCCCTTCAAATGGACAATGGTTTTAATTTATGAAATGATGCTATATATATATGCTTAAGTATAAATATTTCAAATATAGAAAAATTTGTCCATCACATTGTATTGAGTTTTAGGAAATCTATTTTACGGTATATAATGCAAAATCCTAAACTCATCATTGAGCTTAAATGATAAATTATTGTCTAATAATAAATTAAAATTAAGGAAATCATAAGCTTATCCCCTTATTTGAAAATATCAGTTATGTCAAATAATGCAAATTGAATATATGATTCTTTGGCTGCATAATTAAGGGGGAGCAGATAATTTAAAACATCATCCAACAATTGTGTTATTATGTTATATTTATTATCTATGGGTTTTATGTTGGATGATCTAAGTGTTGAATGCCACTATCCTGTGCTTGTTAATGTTTGCATTGTTTAATGGATAGTTTATTTCTATTGATGCGTGCTCTATTGAAATTCTTGTGTAATGACCTGAATAATAATGAGATTTAAATAATAAAGAGGAAGGGAAAAAGAGACAGTAATAGAAGGAGGAAGTCGACTTCGCGTTCGTCGACGACATTGCGCTTTGGAAGGAAAAATCGAGGGGAAAGCATCAGGGCTTCGTCGACAAATATAGGAGATTTGTCGATGAAGACTGAATTTCTTCGACAAAGAAATACTAAGAGAGGTTTGAGCCAACTAAATTTCATCGACGAAGGACTAAATTTCGTCAACGAAATTATTGAAAGATTCGTCGACGAATGACGTGGCTCGTCGATGAAATCCCCTATCTATAAATATCAAAATCCAGATTTTAAACTTCCCTAAGAAGCTAACTCTCTTCTCTCTCTCTCTCTCCCCTTCGGTTCGCTCTCTCTCTTTCATCGATTTCGAGCCAGATCTTTGCCGGATCGACAATCCAAAGTCACCACGATGCTTTTGGGGAAGTTCTCTCCAAATCTGCCGGAGTGGATCATTGGTGAAAGCAAGATGGAAATCATCCCAAATCCAGGGTAAAGCTTTCTACTCAATATTTGGATTTTTGACAGTTGAGGAAAGTGTTATACGCTTAGAAATATAGAACTTTAGTTCTAGGAAATATTGTTTTGAGGGTGTTGAGTTGGGAACCCTGCGGGTGCAGGGTGGATTTTCTTAGGAGCTTTTCAGGAATCAGGTAAGGGGATAAACTAAACTAATATTTTTATGAAAAATATATATATTGTTATGGCATTTGATTTCAGGAAAATAAATATAATTATAAATATGATTTATATTTGGGAAAATGCTGTTGAAAGTGATGATATGTTAAATATATGAAAAACCTGTTCAGTGTGGCATGAGTATAAATTGTTTTGAAATACTGTTTTCTGGGAATGTGATTATGATATAGAATTTTATAATGGAAAACCGGCGTACAGGCCAAGATTTTTTTTTATATATGTTTTGCCGGCGTACAGGTTGTGCTATGTGTACGATTTGCCAGCATACGGGGTATGCTCTGGATATTTTTTCCCGGCGTATGGGCCGTGCTATGGATGTGATCTGTCAGCGTACGGGTTGTGCTATGATATGATTTGCCGGCATACAGGTCGAGCTATGGATGTGATTTGCCAACGTATGGGTTGTGCTATGATTTGTCGGCGTACGAACCGAGCTATGATAAAATGTGTAATACCGGCGTATAGGCCGATGATTTTTATAATAAACGTATATATATATATATATATATATATATGCAAAGTGATATGATGGATGTGAAAATTAATGATATGAGATATCCGTGTATCACATTTTCAGTATATATTATATGATATCAGAACCTGGTTGGCTTGATCTAAGCTAGCACTTGCACGGTACCATTGCTATGTGTCCATGGTCTTCATGATCATGATATCTGTGTTAACGCTGCTGTATGGAGTGGTGTGAGATTGGATGGTTGATGTGGTTTTTAAGAAGAGTGTGATCGCCTCTGGTGCGCGAACCAGGTCAAGCAGACCCATCGGACTTACAGACTGTACTTTTGACTTGGCAGTGGTCGGCCAACCATTATCAGGTCTCGCCTTCGGGCCACACAACCCAGTCATGTGGGGGTAATACATGACAACAGCCAACTAGCCTACCAGGAATGTTTTTATGTTATTATTATTATATGAAATGAAATATGTTTATGAAAATGCAGTCTGTTCTACCATGATTTGATGATATATATATATATATATATATATATATATATATATATGTTTTCCCAGATACATAACAGTTACTGAATATGTTCTATATGATTTATGTATGACACGGAATACTCATGTTGCCACACACTGGTATTAGTTTATTTCCCTTACTGAGAGGTGACTCGCCCCTAAATTTTATAAACTTTTCAGGAGCCTTTGATAGGAGAGCGGGAAAAGCGCCGCTGATCTAGAGCTGTTGCCCTTTCTGAAGGGTAAGTTTTTGTAGGGACAATTAGATTTTGTGGGAATTGTCCCTGGATCTTATTTTTGGGATGTATATTCTGGAATACGATGGATATAGTGACTTTGGTATTTGTGACAATGAGATGTACGTTTTTGTTTTTTTAATATTGTGATTGTATGTTTCCTGCTGCTTAGGCTTCCGTTATGTGTTCTGATGTATCCCTGGTACCCACGGGTCTAGGTGGATTATGATCTGCCGATCTGGGATTTGTGATACGGATTTTATTATTATAAAAAAAATGTAAAAATTAAGCAGGTCGCCACAGCATGCTTGTACTAAATGCCTCCTGCATGACTAATGCAGCGATGTGAATTGCATGCTGGTATCAACACATATCTCCAAAGGCAGGAATATCTCGAAGGAGCCTCTAGCAATGATCGGAAGATGATAAGGAGACCGGAAATGGGATTCTTTGTGTATGGATAAGTGCTCTACAAGAGGAACCATGATATGATCCTCTTACGATGCGTAGAGCCACGGAAAGCAAGGAAAATTATGCAGGAGGTCCATGATGGTGTTTGCAGCGCCCATGTTGGAGGACACTCATTGGCCTGGAAAATCCTTAGAAGCGGGTACTAATGGATGACCATAGAGAGAGACTGCATGGAATATGCTCGTAAGTGCCACAAGTTTCAGATCTACGGAGACCAAATACAAGTTCCATTGGTCTCACTCCAAGTTCCTTCCGCACTTTGGCCCTTTTCAACATAGGGTATGGATATGATCGGGCCAATAACCCCAAAGGATAGTAATGGGCATCGATTCATTTTCATGGTGATTGACTATTTCACCAAGTGGGTAGAAGCTGCATCATATGCCAGTGTCACTCAGAATTGAGGTCATAATCCAAATAGAAGTAGAAATTCCTTCTTTGAGAGTCTTGAACAATACAAAATTGACCAATGTCGAATGGGTACAGTCCATATATGATAAGTTGAACTTGATTGAAGAAAAAAGAATAGCTGCCATAGCTCACACGCTGTTGTACCAAAGGACAATGATGAGAGCATTCAACAAGAAGGTGTGATCTCAACAATTTTGGGAGGGGGACTTGGTATTGAAAGAGATTCTACCAATTCATATAGACCCGCGCGGCAAGTGGATGCCCAATTATGAAGGACCTTACATGGTAAAGAAGGCATTTTTAGGTGGTGCCTTGTTATTGGCAAATATGAATGGAATCGACCTCTTACACCCCATTAATTTAGATGCTGTAAAAAAGTATTTTGCTTAAAAGCCTATGTAAACTCTTAAAAAGAATTCAATAAAATGTCTATGATGTTTGCCATGGATCTATGGTTATCTTATGTTTTGATAGAATGATTGATGGCAATCTTTGGCCGACCAGTTTCCCCATAAAAAACCAAACAATGATTTATCACTTACTAACAAAGTTGTGCCTAAATGTTAAACCATTTTTTCTTCTAAAAATCCATATTCCAAAATATAACCAGGGTTGAGTTTCAAGGGTTCGAAAAATTGTGAGTGACAACAACTAAGTGCCAAAGTAACAGAAGACCATCTTTTTTCTACCCATAAAGCTAAAAAACAAACCCTTTGTTAGCCCTCTTGAGCCTAAAAATTCAATTTGACTTATTCATAGAATGATCACACCTGAAATTAAGGTAGTTTTAAAAGGATTAGTCCCAAAATTAAGTCCTAAAGGAATAAGATCCCTCCATGAAAGAAAAAAACAAAAAACAAAAAACAAAAACAAAAACAAAAAAGCAAAAACACACACACACAACAATAGAAAAAGAAAAATGAAAATGAAAAAAGAAAGGGACGTGCTTCAAATGTGATATTTGACCATCAATTACCCTTTTATCAGCAAGGTTTGATCCTGATTCGACCATTTCTTTTGTTAACCTATACCCTCAACCTACATTACAATCCAAAATGAAAGTCCTAACTAGATTGGAATACATTGTTGTCTCAAATGATTTGTCAGACTCCATGATTGAGTCTGAACTATGTAATGACCAAATCCTGAAAAGGTATGTAGGTAGCTTGTTCAAACGACAAGTTTTGTCAATATCTTGCGAAAACCCCAAATTGGGGCAAAAGGTGTCATTTGGGGAAGGGAATTTTGAGGCTTGGTTTCCTATTTTTTCGAGAACCAATATCCTAAAGCCGACATTTCGTCCCAAGTCTAAAAGACAATCTTGAGATCAAAACATGAGTGAAGACCATGGAAAAGCACCAAAACAAAATAGAGTCCCATTTTGATTTTTTACGGCACATGAGGATTGCTTGGGTGAAACTGGGGCAGTTTGTGAAAAGGGGAAGGCCAATTATTCTAGGGTTTAGTTCACAAATTAACACTGACCTCAATTGACTTGGTGATATTGGTGCAAATACTTCCTTTTCCCGAACATAGCACTTGCAAATGGAAAAATATCCTTTGCACATATTGACCTTTTGATTTAACAAATTGATGACATGAATACATGACTATTTCCAACACTTTTTACTCCAAGGAAAGGGGGATGGTCAAGAGGGCTATAAGCTCCAATCACGTTCACCAAGGAAAAAGGAATGGGTAATATGACCTAAATCATCGGCCGAGGACCAAAATTGGGGCAGTCTTCGAATCACATTGAAACTAATTCAGGTACCTTTACACAAGTTGAAAGTATGGCCAGGACCAGTAAACTAGGGCAGTTCTCAGCATAGCCCAGATCAACGGCCAAGGTGTCATGCCCCGAACCCGCAAATGGGTCCCATGTGTGAATTTAGTAACCTAACATTTCTCTGTCTCAATTAAAAACATACAGGATACAACACAAAAAGAGGGTCCAACCCCGTGGGGTGAACGGATGCCCTATATACATACACATACACATCCATACTCATCTAAATACACAGCGAAATATGGTCTTTCTATACATAAATGGTACCATACTAGATTCTAGACCATACAAGGATATACGTCTCTATGAATACCATACATACTACAGGCGTCTACAAAATGCATCACGACAACTTGGTTACAGAAACTGATACCTATCAGGCACTAGTAGTAGCTAAATGACACCCCTTGCTTCCGAACGCTAGGATGCTAGTTTCGGCTACCCAAAGGAACTGAAAAAAATTTATATATTCAAGGTGAGACACCTCTCAGTAAGGAAGAAAATAGGTTATACCAGTGTGTGGCATACCAGTGTTATTTTTACATACTTCATAACATTATAAAATACGATACAGTTTGAAACATTTCCATGCAGTTTCAATACAGTTACATACAGTTCCAGTATTTTCACAAAACCATTCCAGTACATGCAATATCAAAACATATGGTCAATGTTGTCACACTAGTACGCAACTACACAAGGTCACTTAAGTCTCACAGCGATTACATTGCTACATACGCAACTACGCCGCGACAACCAAGGCCCAATATTGATTACATTGCTCCATATGCAACTACACAAGGTCACCTAAGTCTCACAGCGATTACATTGCTACACACGCAACTACGTTGCGACGACCGAGGCCCACAGTGATTACATTGCTCCATATGGTGTAGAACACACCCATCGGTGACCAGCCGAAACATACTGGTGATATTTCACACCCCAGATATAGAGCCGGACACTCTCAGCCACGGTAGTTAGTCAGTACATGGCGCAGCGTACTGTAATTAGTCGCCACATAGCTATTTCAGCATACGGTAATTAGCCGCCCCTAGTCGATTTCACAAAACCTAGAATCATTTTGGAGCTCATACTCCTATACATATTAGTGTATGGTAATAAGCCGCCACATAGCTATTTTACAACATACGTGGAACAATCACATACAACTATACATACCATACTTATTTGGTTTACGGAAAATCATATTGTTTACAAATTCAAGTATACAGTTTATGCAAATATGGATTACGGTTACCTCAATACTATAGTTTCAACGTAACTAACAGTTTTCCAAACCAAGTAGAGATGATACCCAAAATCCCCAGTTTTCTCGAAAATTATAACCCAAAAATCCTGGATTTTTACCCACTAGATTTCCCCAAATAAGTTACCCAAACATACATACGATCGTAGCCTATAAGCTTACCGACCCTGGTTTCAAAAATAAACTGATATAAACAGAATTCCCCTTACCTAAACCCGAATTCCAACTACAAACTCTACGGTCCCCAAAACTACGAACTGAGACTCCAAAACCTACAAATCACAGTACAATACATACTTGCAATTCGTACTACTACACATATACTGAATCAAAAATGAAAATCAAGTCTTACCTCAATTTTAGCCCGAAACCCAAAATCGCTCGAAATGAAATTCTGATCAGCTAGAAATGTAAAGAATCCTTCCCTGATCCTCGCAATAACATTCGATTTACAAATCAGGCAATGAACAACGAAGAAATCGAAAAGAGAGAGAGAGAGAGAGAGAGAGAGAGAGAGAGAGAGAGAGAGAGAGAGAGAGAGAGAGAGAGTTCTAGAGAGAAAGAGATAGTTTATGGAAACTTAGTCCCAAAGCAACCAAAAATATTATTTATAGGATCTTTGACCTGGGTGGATTTGTTGACGAATTGGCATCCTCGTCAACGAGTCCGCCATTGGCTTCGTCGACGAATCGGTGGCCTCATCGACGAGCCGGATATTTCAATTCCTCCGAACCTCTCAGCATCCCATCATCGATGAACCTCTGAATTTCGTCGACAAGAATAGAAGAAACTTCGTTGACGAACCCTAGCCTCATCAACGAACTCTGCTTAATTTACTATTTTACCCTTCTTTTACACAATTAACCCATATATCACGATTCGGGTTCTTACACAAGGATCGAGACTGAGGCAATCTTTGAATAATGTTGAAACAAATTCAAGTACCTTTACACAAGTTGAACGTATGGCCAGGACCGATAAACTGGGGCAGTTCTCAGCATAGCTCAGATTAGCAGTCGAGGACCAAACATGGGGTAGTCTTCGAATCACGTTGAAATAAATATATGTACCTTCACATAAGTTGAAAGTATGGCCAAGGCCAATAAAACCGGGCTAGTTCTCGTGTTGAAAGCATAGCCAAAGATTAGAGGTGGGGTCAATAAATACAAGAGCACCGGGACAAGGAAGATTCATGCACCATCATGCATTTCATGTAGTGTAGTAGGAAAGTGTATGCATGTTCGTCCTCGTATTTTGGCACTATAAATAGCAGCATGCATCATATAGCATCATTCACTCACACCAGTTATGTTGCACAAACTCTTGCATCTTTTTCCAATAAGCAACCTTTGTTTCCTTAATGTCCATAACTGGGGAAAACGAACTCAGGAGACAATTGATTCGCCTCCTGGGAATCCGGGCATTGGCTTTTGATTTCAAATCAGGTCATCTATAGACAGACAAAGAATTTTGGGATCCTACACTCGATTGATCACCCCAGTGGAGCAACTTTTTAATGGACTTTAAGCCCTGCGCCTGAGGACATTTGCCAAAAGAATTGGCCATCATCAGTAGAGTAACCACTTTTTTTCAAAATATCGACTTCCCAAAAAGATCTCGGGATCTCGTTCCCGATTTATCATCCCCCAGAGGATGAACTATGTTTCAAACCTAAGTACTCATACCGGAATCGTGTACTTGAGTAATCTTCTATCACTCTGGGTTTAACACAACATCCTCTCCAATGTGCTAGTTTGGATTCTTATATCTGATACACGACATCCTCTCCGATGTGCTAGCTTAGGTTTTCACATATGATGCATGACATCCTCTCCAATGCGCTAGCTCAGATCCTCATATCTGATGCACGACATCCTCTCCAAGTTGCTAGCTAAGATCCTCATATCCAATGCATGAAATCCTCTCTGATGCACTAGCTTGGGTTTTTTACATCCGATGCACAACATCCTCTTAGATGCCCTAGCTCAAATTCTCATATTCGATGCACAACATTCTCTCTGATGCGCTAGCTCAGATTCTTATATCCGATGTATGACATCCTTTTCGATGCGCTAGATCAAGTTTTCACATCTAATGCATAACATCCTTTCCAATGCGTTAGGTCAGGTTTTCACATCTGATGCATGACATCCTCTCCGATGCGCTAGCTCAGATTCTCATATCTGATGCGCTAGCTTGGATTTTCACATCTGCAGTAAGCAGTCTTGGAATTACACCAGCTCAGATTCTCGCATCCAATGCAAATCCTTATCAGACCTTTGTAAATCCAATACTTCCCACTAACTGTTAAGCCCCGCTAATTGTTAACTACTAAATAGGTGTCCCTGATTGGCAAAGCAACACCTTTTTGATCCAAAGGCATTAGGTTGTTGATGGCCTAATTAAAATAGGTGTCTTTTATCTTTACAAACTTGTCGCTACAATTAACGTAGGAAATTTCCCACTATTACATTGAAGCAACGGAGCCTACAAAGAGGGGCAATTGTCGACACCCTAATTTAACTAGGCCTTTTCAAGGAGGACTCGGCAGAACGAAAGTTGACCTTAAGTCCTCAATAGTCCCTTTTTCAAAAATTAAAGACCTTAATTCCCCAATCAAGTCCTTTTAGTTTCAGGTAGTCAAGCCCCTAAAATGTCAAAGATTTGATTTAGAATTGAATCCTATAAATATTTAGTCCTAGCCTTAGGTTTTAAAATAGGTTGTTAGGTAGAGTCCTTGATGATTTTAATTAATTCTTTTATAATTAGCTTTTTTTAGTTGCAAAATTAATCTCTATTATTAGTTAAGTCCCTATAATTCCAAAACCAACTTCCCTTAGGTATTAGGGTTCGGGTTTTAAAATCCCAAAAAATTGAGTCCTTTTGAACTAAGGGTCTTCAACTTGGTTAATTTCAAAATTAGTATTGAGTCACGCATTTCCAAAATTGAGTCAATAATTGGTCCCTGTTAGATTAGGGTTCCTTAACTGTTAGTTAATTCCAAATTTGTCTCTTTTATTAGGTGCTTAAAAATTTTTGAGTCCCATAATCGAGTATTCTTAGAACTCGGAGTTGAGTTCTTTAATTTTCAAATTTTTTTCGTTTTTTCAAAATAAAAAATACAAAAAAGATAATAAAGTCTAGTCAGGTTTTATTAAGTCATTCAAACCTTTAAATAAGTTTTAGGTCTTAAGTTGGATCCTTTAAATCTTTAGATTAAGGTTTCCAATTGAGTTTTTCATTTATGGATTCGGTGTCTTGATTTGAAACCATGTACTTTGTCAGTATTTGAGGTCAATTTTGTTTAAGCACAACAAGACAACTTTGAAGTCAAAATTGAAATGCATACATCAGATTGTATTAAGAGGCTAGTGCATACATGTGAAGCCATAGATACACCAACATATATTGCAGAGTAAATGTTAATGTACACCAAAAATGAAAACAAGGAAAGGTACGAGGAAATAAAAAGGGTGCTATAGGATGATACAAATAGTAGTTGCAGTACATAACCATGCGGGGGTACATCAGCATACAAAAATACAAAAGAAAACCAAGCGGAAAATAGAAATGCAAAATTCCAGGTTCTCCAATCTCTGATTGCCACCTGGAGCATCCTCTAAATCACCTACGGACAAAAAGCAAAATGAATCAATTTGTTAGCAATGCAAAAAATAAAATAAAAATGCAATAAAAAAACCATAAGTGCGCAGAGTATGAAATATTCCTTGCCATAGTTCGTTAGAGGGGAATTTGGTTAAGGGATTTGGCACCAAATTGAGCCCTGAGACTCCCTATAAATATGGAGTCTCACACTGTAGCTTGACACACTCAAAAAGCATAGAAAAACCCTACAAGAATTGGGAGAGAAAGAAATTAGAAAGAGAGGGGAGGCTCCCTAATGAGGCCCTAGTTTATCCCAACTCACTTAGCCCACACATGAATCACTCACACGTGTGTGCATGCATGTGACTCACTCGAGCCTATCCGAGTTCCCCCACACAGACGAGCTGAATCATACGAGTCAATCCAAGTGTAACCCCAAATGAGTTGAAACGAGCTAACTCATTTTTGTCTCTGATCCACTAAAACAATCCCTAACCCTAATAGAGACCCTAAAACTAACAAAGCACCCCCATTATTCAGATTGCCACAAAAGCCAGTTTGCATAGAACATCATAATCAAAATCATGCATATACATCAAACTTCAAAGAAAACTTTAACGGGGAAAAAAAAAAAAAAAAAACTTATCTCTTCTGCAAACTGAGAATGATTCGCCTTGAAATCCATTTTGATCATCTCCCTCGAAGTCCCAAAAGTTTTCACCACCATGTTCATCATCTTTGACTACTTCTATATCTTCTGTGTTTCAGCAAATGAAGCCGAAGGTGTTAAGTCTCTCGTGAGGCAAAAGTGTCTTGATTTGGCTTAAGGTGGGAACTAAAAATGTGACGACTTGCTTAATTTCCACACTTTTTTTTCTTAAAATATAATAATAAAATCAATATCACAAATCTCAGTAGATCATAATCCACTTGGACTCGTGGGTACTAGGGATACATCAGAACACATAACGGAAGCCTAAGCAACAGGAAACATACAATCACAATATTATAAATACGGAAACATCCATCACATTACTATCAATACCAGAGTCACTATATCCACTGTATTTCCATATATACATCCCAAAATAAGATGTAGGGACATTTCCCACAATATCTAACTAACCCTACAAAAACTTACCCTTCAAAAAGGGCAGACAACAACTCTAGATCAGCAGGGCTTTTCCCGCTCTCCTATCAGGGGCTCCTGAAAAGTTTATAAAATTTTGGGGTGAGACACCTCTCAGTAAGGGAAATAAACTAATACCAGTGTGTGGCAACATGAGTATTTCGTGTGATATATACACAATACAGAACATATTTAGTAACTGTTTATCAAATCTGGAAAAACATATATATATATATATATATCATCAAAATACGGCAGAATATACTGCATTTTCATAAACATATCTTATCTCATATAATAATAATAACACAAAAACATTCCTGGTATGTTAGCTGGCTGTTGTCATGTATTACCCTCACATGACTAGGTTATGTGGCCCGAAGGTGGGACCTGACAATGGTTGGCCGACCACTGCCAAATCAAAAGTACAGTCTGTAAGTTTGATTGGTCTGCTAGACTTAGTCCGTACACTAGGACCATCCAATCTCACACTACTCCGTACAACAACGTTAACACAAATATCATGATCACGAAGATCATAGACACATAGCAACAGTACCGTGCAAGTGCTAGCCTAGACCAAGCCAATCAGGTTCTAATATCATATAACATATACTAAAACTGTGATACATGCATATCTCATATCATTAATTATCAGATCAATCATATCATTTTGCATATATATGTATATCATGAAAATCATCGGCCCGTATGCTGGTATTTCACATTTTATCATAGCTTGACCCGTACGCTGAAAAATCACAGCACAGCCTGTACGTTGGCAAATCACATCCATAGCATGGCCCGTACACCGACAAATCATATCATAGCACAGCCCGTACGCTGGCAAATCACATCCATAGCATGACCCGTATGCTGACAAAATATATCATAGCATAGCCTGTACGCCAAAAAAATATATCCATAGCTTAGCTTGTATGCTAGAAAATCATACACATAGCACGGCTCGTACGCCGACAAAACATATAAAAATCTCAGCCCGTACACCGGTTTTCCATTATAAAAAATCTGTGTCATTAACACATTCCTAGAAACAGTATTTCATATTAATTTCTACTCATGCCACACTAAACAGGTTTTTCATATATTCAACATACCATCATTTTTAACAGTATTCTACCAAATATAAATCATTTATAAATATATTTATTTTTCAGAAACCAAATGCTAGAACAATATACATATTTTTCATAAAATACTAACTTAGTTTATCCTCTTACCAGATTCCTGAAAAGCCCCTAAGAAAATCTGTCCCGCACCTGTAGGGTTCTCAACTCAACACTCTGGAAACAATATTCCCCAGAACTGAAGTTAAGTATTTCTACGCTTATATCACTTCTTATAACTACCATAAAGTCAAATTTGGCTTAAAAAACCTTACCTCAACTTAGGGATGATTTCCATCTTGCCTTTACCAATGATCCGCTCCAGCAGATTTGGAGAGAACTTCCTCAGGAGTGTCGTGGTGACTTCATATTTTCGATTTGGCGTAAATTTAGCTTGAAATCGATGAAAGAGAGAGAGAAAATTGAATGGGAGAGAGAGAGAAGAGAGACTTCTCAATTGGAAAGTAAAAATCTAGATTTTTCTATATTTATAGAACTAGATTCGTCAATGAGCTATGTTATTTGTTGATGAATCCTTTAATAATTTCGTCGACAAAATTCAGTCCTCGTCGACGAAATTCAGTTGGTTCAAAACCTCTCTCAGTAAATCTTTGTTGATGAAATTTAGTCTTCATCGACAAAATTCAGTCTTCGTCGACGAATTTCAGTCTTCGTCGACGAATTCTCTTAAACCCTCGTCGAAGAATCCCATGTATTCGTCGACAAAGCCCTAATGATTCCCCTCAGTTATTCCTTCTAAAGTGCAATGTTGTCGACTTCCTCCTTCTGTTACTGTCACCATTTCCCTTCCTCTTCATTATTTAAATCTCATTATTATTCGAGTCGTTACAAAAAAGATTGGGGAAGGGGAATTGAAACCGAGGTTTGGATCTTAGATTCATGCTGGCAGAAGGTAAGAAAGTGAGGAAATGGGAGTTCAGGTTCTCATTTGTAGGCAACAGAGAGTTAGGGTGAGTCTCAGAATAGAAGAGCAAAGTTTAAAGAAGAAGAGGAACAAGAGGAAGATTAAGGGGCTGAGTTTCAGGGATTGTCAGACATAAAGTAAGAAGACATAGAGTGTAGAGAACTGAAAAATAGAAACTAGGGTTTCAAATTTTTATTTGCAGGGTTTTGGAGAGAAAGAGAGTTTAAGAGGATAGAGTGAGGGGTGATAGAAAATGATTAGGGTTTTTAGGTTGGAGTTGCAAAGATAGGGGTTGTGGGTTCAAAGATCTAGGATTTCACAAAAAAGAAGAGAATATAGGGAGGAGAAGAAGAACCAGAAACCCTAGGGTTTCTATTCACAAGGAAACCAAAGAAGATTAAGAGAGGTGGAGAGGGAAGAAGGTTTAGGGCTTCATTTTGTAGAGATAAGAGGGAGAGGGAGAAGCAGAGAGAGGGAGTAGAGAATGAAAATGAGGGAGAGGGCAAAATTTTTGGTTTAAATACTTCAGGTCTCAAGGCCACAAGATTCAAACATGTGGCATGTTTTGGTGCGTACGATTAAGGCATGTGCAAGACTTCCTTATGATTGTTGGAGTTGCGACATCCCGGACTCGCCAGAAACCACTCTGGTAGTGGGTGATATTGCGAACTGCGAAAAAATGGTGTGAATTTGGAAAAATATATTTTCGTGGAAAAATGATGTGTCATGGAGTCACCACTAACCATTTCGAGTGTAGTTAGAACACTTGATTGCTACCCCGTTAGGGGTAGAATCGGTCTGCATCACCAGAGTTGGGCTTGGGAGTACAATTACGCGAGGGGAAGGTATTAGCACCCTCTACACGTCTGTTCTTACAAACGGTACCAGATTAATAAAAAATTACCCCAAAATAAATTTAATAAGCTTTTGAAAATTACTCCCTATCAAAAGTATAAAGAAAATGCACAAAATAGATACCATATAGATATTCCCTCATACTCGGGGCATATCGTAGTCTGAAAGTGCCTCCTATTGCAATCATTAGGATGGAAAATCGATAAAATAGTTTACAAAAATACACTCCCGAGGTTTTGAAATCTATAGGATTTTTCTAAGTATGAAAATAATATTTTGGGGGGTTTTCGAACTCCTTCGGGACGACATGGACCTCAAATATATTTTTTGTGGTTTTTAAAATTTTTTTTTTATTTTTTGTTTTTTTTTCAAGTGCAAAGATGTTTTTGGAAATTTCTGATTTTTTATGATTTTTTAATATTTTTCCCGAAGTTATTAAATAACAAAAGGGAATTAAGGCAAAATCCACAAAAATTGGAAAAAAACAAGATGGGAAATAAAATGGAAGGGTAAACCGATTTCATACCGGTTCAGAAGACCCAACCTGTAACATCCTTTTTAATTTATCATATAATAAGCATATTTAATAAATAAGTGAACCCAAAGCCGTGGGTAACGGGGACACCTGTCATACACAACGGAACCTAGGCAGCCATAAATATAAATCATCATATATATAATACCAGAGTTAACTATAAATCAAAAGACTGTGTTTATATACATCTTCCAAAAATACAAAAACATCTCTAGGATCCCACACCCAAAAACTTCTGATCCTAGTCCAAACTTAGCCTCCTAGTGGGGTAACTCAACAGGCTCAACGATGGCCTTGATCTGTCGGTCTTTCTGGGTTTCCTGAAAAGTTATTTAAGTTCGAGGGTGTGACACTTCTTAGTAAGGGAAAATAAACTAAATACAGTTGTGTGACAACATGAATATTTAATGTAATTATATATATTCAGTACATTTCATATACTTGAAAACATACATCATAACATAGTGAATAATCATATACTTTCATATTTTCTAATAATTTGTACTGATCATGAAATGTCTGTTATAGCTGATAATACTGAAAACATACCCAGGATGAATAGCTAACTGGTGTCATGTATTACCCCCCATGATGGGTTGTGCAGCCCAAAGGCGGGACTCGACATTGGCTGGTCGACTATTGTTGAGTAAAAAATGTCTGTAAGTACGATGGGCCCACCACACCCTGATCTGGACTATCAAGTGGGCGTCTACAACTCTACACTTAAAGTCACATCGACTATCCATCTCTCACCCCCTTGTGGGGTGGTTAGCACCAATCTGATCATGATATCTGATCTATATAGCTACGGTACCATCCTCCTGAAATGTACTAAACTAACATGATAACATATAGTACATGATAATATAGCATTTCTATACTTTCATAAATACGGCCTTACATCGAACATATCATAAATACGGCCTCGCGCCAAACATTTCATAAACACAACCTTGCGCCGAAAATATAGAACATACACGGCCTTGCGCTGAAAATCTTATACATATCATTTTGAGTAAACAAGTCATTTATCATGTACTTCAAAATTATCATGTACTGCATTATTTCATAATTCTTGAAAACATGCTTATTCATAAAATTTCCATATCATTATATTTTCCACACAAAATAATATTCATGCCACACAGTACTCATTAAAACCATACGTTTTACTAAAAAAATCATATTTTCTGGCATCTCATACTAATATACGTACATTAAAACATAATAGCAGTATTTTCCCAAACATGCATTATTACCAATTTCCTCATATATATATATATATATATATATATATATATATTATACATGCTTCCTGAAAATAAATTTTCTGATAAATAATAATAATATAATTTGCATGGAAAATCACTGCTCTAGTTTACTCCCTTACCTGACATTGAGAAAAACTCTCCTTAAAAACGCTCGTCCTGCACCCACAGGATTTCCCCTTCAACACTTTAAAAATCATATATCCTAGAACAAAATATTACTATTTCTACGTCTACAACATTTTCTACAACTACTGAAAAGTTAAATTTCAACAAAAAAAGCCTTAACCTGAATCTGGGATGAAAGCCAACTTCATTCTACCGACGATCCGCTCCGGCAGACTTAGGGAGAACTTCCCCAAGAGCGTCGTGGTGGCCTTAGATCGTCGATCCGGCAGCTAATAGGGCCGAAATCTAAGAGAGAGGAGGGAGAGACCATGGAGACAGGAGAGAGAAAGAATTTTTGAGAATTTTTTGCTTAAAAATCCGAGTTTCAGCTATTTATAGGGTCGGATTCATCGACGAGACACGTCACCTCGTCGACGAGTCCCGTAGAAAGTTCATCGACGAACCTGCACTCTCATCGACAAATTTCAGACTTCAAAAAATCCTCTCTTGGTATCTTCTCATCGACGAAACTTGTTTTCGTCAACAAGATCCTCTTGTACCCTTGTCGACGAATCCCCTATGTTCTTCGACAAGGACCTAATAAATTTTCTTGGCTCATTGCATCCCAAAGTGCAACGTCGTCGACGAGCACTTTGGCTGCCTCTTTCTGTTACTGTTTCCATTTACCTCACTTTCTATTTAAATACCATTATTATTCGGGTCATTACACAACCAGTTTGGGAAAGAACCAGTCCAAGAAGGGTCAACCAGTTTTAGGCCTGGTCAAGGCCATCACAAAAATACAATGCTAATAATTGAAACCCCAATAAATATAAACGTTAAATAATCCAGCCCTAAAAAGATACCTAAACAACACAAACCTTAAACAATACTTTGAACCATATTAATAAGATACAACCTAAACCTTTAACCAAACCTGAACAATATTAATATGTAGTAATTTAAATCCTAAAAACACCTAAACAAATATTATCATGAAATAATTTAAACCTTAAACAAAACCTAAATAAAATTAATATGAAATAATCAAAACTCCAAAAATAACCGAACAATATTAACAATCTTAATGCAAAAAATAAAAATAATAAAATAATAAAATGCATAGAAAATGTGAACGATCAAATGCATGAATGGACGTGAGCAGGTGTGTGCATTGTGCATGCAAGAAGTGTTTAGTGTGTGCATGGGATAGTGTGTGTTGCATGCATGGGTGTGTGTGCAATAGTGTGTGTGCTTTATGGTGTGCAATAGTAGAGTTTTTTCCCGTTTTAACTTTTTTTTAAAAATATATTAAATAATACCTCATTCTGGGAAGTATTTCCCAGAATGACTCTGACTTAATCTCACTACTTGGAATAGCGATATTTAACCAAATCTTGCTACTTGAAGTAGCGAGATTTGCCACGTGTCAATTTGAAAATTATTTTAAAAAAAATATATTATTTAATATCTATATTTTAAAAAATGATAAATGGGGAAAAAACTCGATTCCTTGTGCTGTGGTATTTTTTGGTTCGTTAGATGGATCGTCTTGTGTGGATAGCCCCAAAATGTGCAGAGTTGGATGACTCACGTTAGCCCAGCCTCTGATTGGACAATATCAAATGGTTGACAGGGAGCTTAGTCTCTTAGGACGGTAGCAAATCCCAAGATGGGATTTAAAAATTTTTATAGAAATAATTACTAAATATGTTTATATACATTATATTATTTTTAGTGCTTATTAGTATCCGTAGTTGATGGATGCTAGCAAAAATAGGATGGTAGGAAATAATGGCTATACTGCAGGCTGCTGTGCATGCTCTGCAGCAACTATTCAGAATTTTGACCTGCAGATCACATCCATTATACTGACATGCACAATAAAAATGTAATTCACTGTTTTAGTAATTCATTTCTTAAAAAAAAAAAAAAAAAAGTTTCTTTAATAGGGAGGCCTAAGGGTGGTTATCGCTTGAGACTAATTAAGAAAGAGGAAGAGGAGCTCATCTGTAACACAATTCCTTAGTCCCAATTTTAAGTCTTAGCTACTTTTAAAAATAAAAATAAAAATAATAAATCTAATTTTATTGATTTTAGCCTATTTTTTAAAAATATCTTCACTCATATTAATGTTTAAATTAGAAGGATCCGACACTTTCATTTATTAAGTCAAATGACAAAAATACTTATCATAGATAGTGCTGGATCTTGTGGATAATAATAATAATAATAATAATAATAATAATAATAATAATAATAATAATGGATCTTGGGGATAATAATGCAATTATAACTTTACAAAAAATTCATTAATATTATACTGCTGCCCCCTTATATTTTTGGATCCATTTAAATGTTTATTAAGATCAAGCAAAGCAACAAAATTAAGAAGTGTATCCTCATTTCAAAATTATTTCATATACTATTCAAAATTTTGAATTTAATATTTTTCATGATGATATCCCCCCTCCCCCCTCCCCCCCAATAGTACATGCATCAAGTTATCTTTTACTTTTACAAGCCAAGAATTAATTAAAATATTATACAATATATATTGGAAATATTTTTTTACCCTTTTTATAAAATATTAAAACACAAATTCATCTCTAAATTCCAAAATTATGATTTATTTTAATTTCTCTTTTACCTACCTAACTCCTAATCTTTCAATTTTTCTTTTTCAACGGATTCAATAATAATAATGATAAATTACAATAAGACACACAAAAAGTAAATGCTTAATAAAAATAAGTTTAATAAAAACTATTGTTTAACAATTTTTTTTCAAGGGGATTTTAGAAATTAACTCAGCACTCATATGCTATATTTGTTAACATTTTTATTCCATATTTTTATCTAATTTCACATTTAATACATATATATTTTATTTTATTTTATAAAATTTTAATTTTGAATTTTTAAAGAAATTTTAATATTTCATCTTCAATATTTTGGAAGTACTATTCATGTAAAATTGACATGCAGCACAGCTGCAGGTATAGCCATTATTTCCTGATATCCTATTTTTGCTAACATCTATCCAACTACAGATACCAATAAGCAATAAAAATAATATAATATATATATAAATATATTTAGTAATTATTTATATAAAAATTTTTAAATCCCATCTTGGGATTTGCTGCCGTCCAAAAGACTAAGCTGCCTGTCAATCATCGGATATTGTTCAATTAGAGGCTGACAAATTAGGGCTGACGTGGGTCATCTAACTCTGCACATTTTGAGGCTGTCCACACGAGATGATTCATCCAACAAACCAATCCAACGAATCAAAAAACACCACAGCACAAGAAACAGAGTTTTTTCCCCATTTATCATTTTTTTAAATATATATATTAAATAAAATTTTTTTGAAAAAGTAATTTCCAAATTGACACTTGACAAATCTCGCTACTTGAAGTAGCGAGATTACATCAGAGTTATTCTGAAAATTACGAATGATGTATTATTTAATATACTTTTTTTAAAAAAAGTTAAAACAGTAAAAAACTCTGCTTTGTGCAGGTGGACGTAGCATTGTGTGGGAGTGATGCGTGGTGGGGTCTTGGCATGAAACAGTGCGTGTGGCAGGTGTGTGTTACAGTGTGTGTGGCAGTAGGTGTTAGGGTGTGTGGGAGTGATGCATGAATCAGTCGGTTGTCAGCGTGAAACAGTGTGTGTTAGGGTGCGCGAAAAAAGTATGTGTTTTAGAAACTGTTTAAACATGAATATTTTTTTTTTCTCTTTTAAAAAATCAATATTGCAGGAAACCAATGAATAAGAAAACTAAAACAATAAAATATATAATAATAAGTGAAACCAGGACGTGTATGTGTGTGATGGGTGTGCAGGAGAGTGTTTTAGTGTGTGTAAGTGTGTAACAGTAGGTGTGTGGGTTAGTGCGTGAAACAGTGTGTGTATGTGTATCACTGTACGTAATAGTGTGTGTAAACTGTGAGTGAAGGGTGTGTTTTAGTGTGTGTAATAGTGTGTGTTTTAGTGTGCGTCAGTGCGTGAAATAATGTGCATGGAAGTGTATTTGTGTAAGTTTCTGTGTGTTGTTTAGCGTGTGTAAAGGTGTGTGTCGGTGTGAGTTTTCTGGGTGTGTAAGGGCATGAATGGTGGCCGGGGTTCAATGGTGTGTGTTTTGGTGTGCGTTGCTGCATGTGTGAGTTGGTATGTGGTGTGTTCTTTAGTGGGTGAAGGAGTGTGTGTTGTGGGTTCGTGATTGCATGTATGTGAGGATGGAAGCTATGGAGCAGGCATGGAGTTGTGCAGCGGGTGAGGGGGCAAGGATCGTGGTCGCAGCCGTGAGAGGGGTTGGGTGTGTGTTTTAGTGTATGAAGAGTGGCCAAAGAAGGAGTTGCAAGCCCTGGGTGAGAGTGTGTTTTTGTGTGTGGGGCTGTGTGGGTTGCTGTGTATAAAAGCCCTGTGTGCATAGAGTGAAAGGAGTAGTGAGGATGATGAAGATGGTCGGCTGCAATCGCTGATGGCTGGAGAAGGATGGTGGTGGCAAGCTGTGAACGTTGTTGAGAGAGAATGAAGGTGGCTGTTCTGGTGGATTGCGACCACGAGGTTGCAGGAAGGTCGTAAGGCAAAGAGATGGTCTGGGTCTGTCATGGGCTTCTGGTTCGCGGGCGGTCTAGTGTTGCAGTGACACCGAGAGGGTGACAGAGGCTAGAGTACCGGTTGGATGATGCAAATGTGATGCCTCCGACGAGGGTGTGGTAGGTCAGAGGGTACGTGGTGGCCCGAGATGGTAGTTGTTCTGGGACGGTGAGGTAGAAGGTTGGAAACAGTTCTTCGCAGATCTGTAGGGAACTTTATATCAATTCAGAATTGAAGCAAAAATAAGCAGATGGACATGAAACAGCAAAAATAAAAAATCATATAAACAACCAAAAATTCTCAAAGTCCAGATGACCGATCTTCTTTAACGCACAAGACGATTCGAAGATTGAACATTTACAACAGAGTAATCAATATTTCATCTAAATAATAAACAAAATTGTTCATCAAGTGGAGAATAGGTAAGAGAGAGAAAGAACCTAATGTGTGCCTGAGCTCCTTCCAGCGGTGTTCGTGCCTTTACGACTGTTTGCTGCTGGACTTTGTGGTGGTGTGTTAGTGTAATTAGCTTTAACCCAGAGGAGCCGGTGACTCAGCTGCAGGCTCAGCTCGGCCAAAGGGGCTCGTCCCTCTTGAACCTCTTCTCTGAACGAAGGCGATGGGCGAGAACAGTGGCTGACCAGGTTCTGTTTGCAGAGAACTGTGGGGTGACCGAAGATGAAGGTGGGATCAGAGGAGTCCGCCGGGGGTGTAGGTGTGCTACGGTTGCGAGGGCGACATGCACGGGGTCGACAATGTGCCTGAATTGCAGAGGTGATGTCGGTGTTGCAGAGATAGTGTTGTGCTAGTGGTCACTGTCGCGAGGTAGTGTGGTGCTCGACGACACTAGTTGTTGACGGTGAGCGGCAAGGGCGACGTGCAGCTTGCTGGTTCGGCCAGAGCTACTGCAACGGTGGTCGGCAAACGAAGGTA
This sequence comes from Malania oleifera, assembly GCF_029873635.1. Lineage (NCBI taxonomy): Eukaryota > Viridiplantae > Streptophyta > Magnoliopsida > Santalales > Ximeniaceae > Malania > Malania oleifera. Next base: position 17,280,637 of record NC_080428.1, read on the forward strand.
GGGAATGGAGGCAGAAACAGAGTGGGCTGGGGAATGGAGGAGGGAGGTCGGTGAGATCAGAGGTTCAGAGGTTGAGGTTGGCAGAGCAACCAAGAGGGTATGGTGGTGCTGGCCGGCGACGATGATGGTGACGTGTGACAGGGAAAAACAGGGTAGGCCAATTTCGGTTTGATCGGTGGTCAGAAATGGTGAAGAACAGAGGGTGCTGAGGGCGGACAGAGATGATGGCAGAATGAAAAAATGGAGAATGGAGAATGGGTTAGTGCTGTCAGCAGAGTCCTGTGCGGGTTGGTTGTTGAGGAGAGAAAAAGTGAGAGGAGTGGCGAGGGGGAAGTGGGAACCAACGAGAGGGAGACAAGAGAACAGGGAGAAGAGATTGTGTGAAGATGATGAGTGCACGAACAGTGAGCTCAGGTGGAGAAATTGGCGCACAAGAACTTGAGGAAAGCAGAAAATATCTCAACATAAATTATTCCCTCCCCCCACGGAAAACATTCTCTCCCCCTGCTGTGCGAACAGTGCGCACTCGTGAACGATTTTTCTCTTTTTGCATGTACCCGGGTTGCATTGACCCATTATTTGTATCGTGACACTTTCATTTTAAATACATATGTACCAAACCTTTATACATTGATACTCTTATTTTTTGTATATATATATATAAAATATATTTTTCTATGTTTTTTGTTGTCCAATTTTCGTCTTGCAAAAGGAAAGACCCGAATTTGAAAACTCAATCCACGGAAGACGGAGAACTCGAACTTGACTACTTTTAAAACAGCATGGGACTCAATTAAAATGCAACATGACTTAATCAAAATACCGGAACTCAATTAAAAATACTAGGACTCAAAATAAAATACCGGAACTCAATTTAAAATACCATGGCTCAATTAAAAAGAAATACTAGGACTCAAATAAAAATACAAAGACTTGATTAAAGACATCGGGACTCAATTTCAAACACCGAGACTCCATTAAAAATACCGGGATTCGATTTAAAATACCGGGACTCAATTTAAAATACTAGGACTCAATTTAAGACACCGGGACTCAATTAAAAATACCCGGACTTAAATAAAAATATCGGGACTCGATTAAAAACATTGGACTTTTCAAATAGGGTCCTCCATATTCTTGAATTCGAAGTCAACTTTTATTACACTGGGTCTCCTCAGGGTAGCCTGGTTAAAATTGGGGTGTCGATAACTGTCCCTCTTTGTAGGCTTCGTTGTTTCAATGTAACAGTAAGAACTCTCATACGTTATTTGTAGCAAGGAGCTTGCAAAGATAAGAGACACCTATTTTAACCAAGCTGCACCACTATTCAGTGCCCTTGGGTCGATCGGGGATGCTTGCCTATCAGGGATGGAGAAATGGAAGTGTCACACAGATCCTTGGAAAGTTTGTAGTTTGCAGTTTTTGGTTAGAAATTGGTGGGGGTGAGTAGTCAGTGGTTAATGTGGAATCAAAAGGAATTGGAGATGACTGGCATTCAGGATGACTCGTACCAGTATGGGGATGATCAATCGGGTGCAAGTCCTGAGGTCCTTTAGAAAATGTCCCAGGTGCAGGGTTCTAAGTCCCTGAAAAATTCCTCTATTAGGGATGATCAATTGGTTGTAAGATCCCGAGATCCTCTGGAGGATGAGTATTAGGTGTAGGATCCTGGACCTTTGAAAAAGGGTTGCTTTACTAAGATGATCAATCAGGTGTAGGGTCCCGAGATCCCTTGGGAATATGAGCATTCAGGGGTAGAGTCCTAAATCCCTAAAAAATGGTTGCTCCACATTGGGATGATCAATTGGGTGTAAGATCCCGAGATCTTTTGGAAGATGACTGTTTTGTTGGGGGTGGGTGTAGGATCCCAAAAGTTAGGTAGACACTATTTTAAAGATGAATGCTTAGGTGTAGGATCTCGAAGTGTAGACTCATGAGAGTCAGATGATAATTTGGGTGTATGACCTTAAAGATTACTCAAGTGTAGAATCATGAGAGTCGGATGGTAACTCGGGTGTATGATCCTAAGGACTACTCACATGTAGAATCATGAGAGTCGGATCAAGATTCGGGTATATGATCCCGAAGACTACTCAAGTGTAGAATCTTGAGAGTTAACATGATCATTCGAGTGTAGGATCACGAGGACTTTTCAGATGTAGGATTTTGAGAGTTTTCTGATTGTTCGAGTGTAGGATCTCAAGGACTTCTTAGATGTAGGATTCTGAGAGTCTTCTGATTGCTCGAGTGTAGGATCTCAAGGATTTCTCAGATGTAGGATTCTGAGAGTGTGCTAATTGCTCAAGTGTAGGATCTTGAGGACTTCTTAGATGTAGGATTCTAAGAATCTCCTGATTGCTCGAATGTCGGATCTCGAGGACTTCTCAGATGTAAGATTCTGATAGTCTGCTGATTGCTCGAGTGTAGGATCTCGAGGACTTCTGAAATGTAGGATTCTGAAAGTTTTCTAATTGCTTGAGTGTAGGATCTCGAGGACTTTTTAGATGTAGGATTCTGCGAGTTTGCTAATTGCTCGAGTGTAGGATCTCTAGGACTTCTCAAATGTAGGATTTTGAGAGTCTGCTGATTGCTTGAGTGTAAGATCTTAAGGACTTCTCAAATGTAGGATTCGGAGTTTGCTGATTGCTTGAGTGTCTTCTTAAATGTAGGATTCTGAGAGTCTATTGGCTGCTCTAGTGTAGGATCTCAAGAGTCTCAAGTGTAAACTCTTGAGAGTCAAAATGATCATTCAAGTGTAGGATCTCGAAAAACTCAAGGATTGCTCAGGTGTTAAAACAAATGGGTTAATTTTCTCCTGGGTCAATTGCCCCAATTTCAAAGCAGATGTCTCAATTTGTTCCTAGGGTCACCTGCCCCAGTTTCAAAGCATATCAATCTGTGCCTGGGGCTAGATGCCCTGGTTTCAAAGTGACTCTATTTGAGTCTAGGGTCAGCTACCCCAGTTTCAAAGTGTGTCAATCTATGCCTAGGGTCAACTGCCACAGTTTCAAGAATTACTCAGTCAAAGGTGCAAAAGAATGTTTAGAAGTTTATTTAACAAAAAAGTATGAATGAATGGTGCTTTGTTGCTATATGTATGCATGTAGTTACTTATGATGCTGGAATGCAGGGATATGTTCCTATATGTATGCATGTCGCTACTTGTGATTTTAGAATGCAAGGATATGTTGCTATATGTATGCATGTCACTACTTATGACGCAAAATCAAGTATGCATTTTTCTTCTTTGTGTAATGAAATGCATGATGATGTATGAAACTTTTTTCTTTCAATGCGCTTGTAATCAGCAACCAAATTTCTGAGTTTGGCCATGTTTTCAATTTCCATTTTGATGTGAATGCCCCTGAATCTGTCTCAAACGAGAATCAACCGAAGATCTGCCCTAGTTACATGTCACCGATCTTGGTCATGCTTTCAACTTTTATTTTGATATGAAAAAGCACGAGAACTGGCTCTATAGTAGCTCAACATGAAATCTGCCCCAGTTACATTTGTTTGCAATTAATCTTGGCCACTGCTTTCAAACAGGAACTCAACATGGAGTTTGCCCCAGTTACCTTCACCTGTGGCTAATTCTGTTCACTTGGCATTCTTTCAATATGGACCTTCTTGGTGATTCCTTGCACGATACCTTCTTTAACTATCCATTCCTCTTTTGGAGCTTTTAAAGAGTGAGAAAGGGAGTCTCTTTTTCAAAGGATGAATGTTCATGCATTTAGGATGTCAATTTGCTAAATCAAAAGATCAGATGCACAAAGTACATATTTTACCATGTTCATGCTATTTTGAAAAAAGAAAAAATTTTTTATGCTAGTATTCAAAAGCCATGTGACATTAATGCTAGTCCATTAGGCTGAATAACTGACTCTCCCCCTTTGTTGATTGCCCTTAGCTAGTCTAACCCATGTTTTGATCTCAAGATGGTCTTTAAGACTCAAGACGAAACATAGGCTTAGGGATTTAGGTTTTTAGAAGAAAAGGGAAACTAAGGCTCAAAAATATCATCCCCCAAATGATATCTTCTGCTCCAATTTGTGGTGAGGCTTTTGTGAGATTTTGACCGAACTTGCCCTTTGAACAAGCTGCCTACGTACCCTTTCAGGATTAGGTCACTATGTAGCTCAGACTTAATCATTGAATCTGAAAATTCATTTGGGACAACAATGGCCATCAGTCTGGTCAGGACTTTCACTTGGACCATAATATAGGCTGGAGGTATTGGTTAGAGAAGAAAAGGGTAGAATACTACTCAAGCTTTGCTCATTTCAAAAGGGTAATCCTTGGTCATAGATCACATTTTAAGCATGTCCCTCTTCATTTCCTTTCTTTATCTTCTTTTTCAACATTTTCTTCTTTTTTACTTTCCCTTTTGTGGAGGATTTTTGAGCATCATGTTCATTGGAAGCTCAATTGGGACTAATATTTTTAAAACTACCCCAGTGTGGGCTGTGATCATTTGACGGGTTAATCAAGAATTGAATTCTTTTAGGTTCAAGAAGGCTTGCAAAGGGCTTTTCTTTTTTCTCAACTTTTCTTTCTTGGTAGCTGAAAAATGGCCTACCGTCACTTTGGGTAACCAATTACTGTCATATGATCTATCAGACCTTTGAAACCTCGAACCCAGTTTAATTTTTGGAAAATAACTTTTGAAGAAAATGGCTTACATTCAAGCTCAAACGGGTTAGCAAATGGTAAATCCACATTTGGGTTCATTTTAGGAGGACTAGTCGGCCAAAGATGGCCATTTATCATTTGATCAAAATGAGAGTACTGAACTGACATGAAAGTTTTGGAACAACATAGTCATTTCGTTGAGTTCCTTTGAGAGTAAAATACCCCTTCATAATATTCAAATTCAATGGGGTAAGGAAAATTATTCCATCCTCCCCTTCTTCCACCTTTGGGTTAAATTTTCAAAATCAACATTTCTTCCTAACTCGTGAATATTGGAAATCTTACTTTCCCTATTCTCGCATAAAACACAAGCAAACAAAAATTTGCATTTGAACTCGTGATGCAAATTATATACAAAAGTGCATAACTTCATTTCATTGATGGGGATGAAGTTCTCTAAGATGGAAATGTTATAGAATTACTGAAAGAAAATGAAAATAAAGAAATAAAGAAGACAAAAGCACCAAATGAAGTGGATTGGATATAAAATAGTCTATCAATTTTGTGTTTTCACTCCTTCTGTAAAAAGATAAACCCCTCCATTTAGGCTATTCCTGGATCCATGACTGATACTCTCTTTCTTCTTGGGTTCGGCTCCTTTCGTGCTCTGTGATTGGGTAGAGAATCATTTTGAATTCCTAACTATTTATCATCGAAAGCCAAACAACCAACCTCCTCCAATGATTGTACCTTGTGCTTAAATTCCCAACATCAGTCAACTTTGTGGCCTAGTGAATTAGAATGATGCGCGCAGCGAGCATCCGGTTCGTACCACTGTGGTAAGGGATGCCGCACAGCTATTCCGGGGATGACCGAAATGAGCTTTCTTTCAAGCAATTAGAGGAAAAGTTTTGAATAGGACATAGGAATTGGCTCGGTCCTATTAGGACCCTTTCCATGTGTCCGAACATTTTGCTGAGCGAGTGTAGGCTTGGAGGGAATAAGCTAGGGTCTTGTGCCTGCACGTGCAATCTGATTAACGGTGGGTTTGACAAAAAAAATTTTCTTTGGCCACTGATTTCTACCTCCTTGATGACAATACCCCTGAGCCATCTGAGCTTCCTCATCCTTCTTCCTACCTGTCCACTTCTTATACAGACCAATCTCATTTTCACTGTCTTTGACTAGGCCTGCCTTGATGTTGACCTCGATTCTTCCTCCAGTGGCCACAATGTCTATGAAATCGTGGGGATTTTCCCCCTCAAAGATGCCTGCGGTAAGGGCCTTTAAGTGTATTTACGAACAACGTGATAGCTTCCCGATTGTCTACCAGGGGGTCCACTTGGATAACCGCATCCCTCCACCTATAGGCATACTCCTTAAAGGTCTATGTGGGCTTCTTCTCTATTTCTAACAAGGCCAACCAATCTGGAGCCATCTCCATAACATGACGATGTTGAGCTTCAAAAGCTTTGGCCAGATCTCCCCATGTGTGAATCCGCGCTCTATCTTGGTGGATATACCACCTGGCTGACATTCTAGTCAAACCGCTCTGGAAATAGTGCATCATCAGTTGTTCGTCATCAGAGTGGGACGCCATTGCTTGGCAATACATCCGAATATGAGTTCGTGGACACTGGGTCCCATCAAAATTTTCATAGTCCAGAATCTTGAATTTTGAAGGTAGGACCACTTTTGGTACTAGGTAGAGGTCCGTCAAATTAACAAAACTGAATGAATTAGATCCTTCAAAGGCTTTTAACCGTTCTTCAAGCACGTCACAGCGATGCTCGGTTGCGATTCTACTTATCCCCTTGTCTGTCACTATTACCAGGGGTACATGAACTGTTGGGATTCCTAGCATTGGTGTGGTAGGAATGAATGTAGCACTATTTGGAAGGGGGTTTCCTATGGAGACCAGAGGTTGTGATGATGTTTGCCCGTGGACCAGGGTGAACCCTGGAGGATAAGTGCGGTCGGATTCATCTTGTAGTTGCATAACTTTACCTTTACCCATTAGTAGGTCCAAAATCTTACTCATTTTGTCATTCAATTCTTCTTGCCCCTGTTTAAGGCCTGTAATTCTGTCTTCCACTTGCTCAGCCATAGTCCTTGCCTTACTTTTGGTATAGTAAGGGTGGGGAGAGGTGGGATCAATGTTGGAATTTTGAATTTTAAATTGGTCTGATAGGAAGTTGGAACGTGATTACCATCCCATTAGAGAGGAAATCTCATGCATAGATTATGCATGGATACATGCAATGCAACCTTAATAATCATTCAGCCAGAGTTACGAGAAAAACCATATCCATTAATGATCCCAGGAATGATCCATTTTCCTCTGGGTAGGGTAAGTACTTTGGGAGATAAAAATTTGATTTTTTCACAAATGAATCGAGTTTTTTCTTAAACATTGGCCAAGTGATATGGATGCCTAAATGGATGTAGAACGTACAACACAATTCATTTAAAAACATATATACAACATACATGGATTACAACATGTGGAGAAGGATGTGACTTCTGTCCCAACCTCAGGGTAAGTATGTACACAGGGTTTTCCAAGGCTCTATCCTAGGCAAGGGGGTTTTGGACAACCATGTGTGGTTAGGCTCTAATACCTATCGAAAAAGGTCCCCATATTGAAACTCCATCCTCCAAGAGGTCCGGATGAAGCTTGGATTGAGCGGAGTGGTTCACGGGTCCCCATAAGCCCTGCCACATGGGGAAAAACGCTAGTACACCCTTATCTAATCCTAAAAGGGAAAGCCCGGGTATAGAACTATGAGAGTGTGTGAGTTTATCAGTTTCAGACTACACCTTTTACCACACATTCATTTACATGCTTGTTTGAACACAATATTCACAATCAAACACGTGCTTAACAAAATAGCAGAGGAAACAAAGTATCATGCTTATTTTAAGATATTCATGACTAATCACATGCTTAACTAAAGCAATCAGAACTAATCACATGCTTATTTAAGCAAGAAAAGCATTTATAATTAACCTTATACACATAATTATTCACATATATGCAATCAAGTTATCAATTTGTACAAAAATTAAAGGGAGTGCTCTTAAAGGCTTATCAAATTTGAATTTCAGGATAATTTTCAACTAATTACTGGCTCGACTCTCAAGTGTCCCAAGCAGAGTCGCCAAGCTATCGCGATGTCTCGGACACCCCAAAAACCACTCTAGTAATGGGTGGGGTTGCAAACTGGGAAAAATGGTTTGAATTTTGAAAAAGATATTTTCATGGAAAAACAATGTGTGATGGAGTCACCACTAACTTTTTGGAGTGAGAGTAGAACACTTGATTGCTACCCCGTTAGGGGTAGAATCGGTCTACATCACTAGAGTCAGGCTCGGGAGTACGGTTACATGAGGGGAAGGTATTAGCACCCCCTACGCGCCCATTCTTACGAACGGTACTAGATTAATAAAAAATTATCCCAAAATAAATTTAATAAGCTTTTGAAAATTACTCCCTATCAAAAGTGTAAAGAAAATGCACAAATAGATAGCATATAGATATTCCCTCAAAACCGAGGCATATCGTACTTCGAAAAGCTCAATATCTTTCATTGCAAGCATCGAGAAAATCGTTTACAAAAATACGCTCCCGGAGTTTTGAAATCTGTAGGATTTTTCTAAGTATGAAAATAATATTCCACGAGGTTTTTGGACTCCTTCGGGATGACACGGACCTCAAAAATATTTTTTATGATTTTTCTAAGACTTTTCTTGATTTTTTGTGATTTTTTCAAGTGCAAAGATGTTTTTGGAAATTTCTGAATTTTTGTGATTTTTTAATATTTTTCCCAAAGTAATTAAATAACAAAAGGGAATTAAGGCAAAATCCGTAAAAATTGAAAAAAAAATGGAAAAAAAAAAATGAAAGGGTAAAGCAGTTTCATACCGATTCGGAAGACTCAACCGGTTTGGGAAAAAACCAGTCCAAGAAGGGTTAAACAGTTTTAGGCCTAGTCAAGGTAATCAAACCCAAAAAAGATACCTAAACAACACAAACCTTAAACAAAACTTTGAACCATATTAATAAGATACAACCTAAACCTTAAATCAAACCTGAACAATATTAATATGTAGTAATTTAAATCCTAAAAACTCCTAAACAAATATTATCATGAAATAATTTAAACCTCAAACAAAACCTAAATAAAATTCATATGAAATAATCTAAACTCCAAAAATAACCAAACAATATTAACAATCTTAATGCAAAAAAATAAAATAAAATAAAATAAAATGCATAGCAAATGTGAACAATCAAATGCATGAATGGACGTGAGCAGGTGCGTGCATTGTGCATGCAGGAAGTGTAGTGTTTAGTGTGTTCATGGGTATTATAGTGTGTGTTGCTTGCATGGGTGTGTGTGCTTCATTGTGTGCAATAGTGTTTGTGCTTTATGGTGTGTAATAGTGTGTGTGCAGGTGGGCGTAGCAGTGTGTGGGAGTGATGCGTGAAGTAGTGGGTTGTTGGCGTGAAACAGTGCATGTGGCAGGTGTGTGTTACAGTGTGTGTACAATGTGTGTGGCAGTAGGTGTTAGGGTGTGTGGGAGTGATGCATGAATCAGTCAGTTGTCGGCGTGAAACAGTGTGTGTTAGGGTGCGCGAAACAGTGTGTGTTAGTGTGTGTTTTAGAAACTGTTTAAACATGAATATTTTTTTTCTCTTTTAAAAAATCAATATTGCAGGCAACCAATGAATAAGAAAAATAAAAAATAAAATAAATAATAATAAGTGAAACCAGGACGTGTATGTGTGTGATGGGTGGAGAGTGTTTTAGTGCAATTGTGTGTAACAGTAGGTGTGTGGGTTAGTGCGTGAAACAGTGTGTGTATGTGTGTATTTTAGTACGTGTATCAGTGTGTGTAAACTGTGAGTGAAGGGTGTGTTTTAGTGTGCGTGAGTGCATGAAACAGTGTGTGTAGAAGTGTATTTGTGTAAGCTTCTGTGTGTAGTTTAGTGTGTGTAAAGGTGTGTGCTGGTGTGAGTTTTCTAGGTGTGTAAGGGCATGAATGGTTGCCGGGGTTCAATGGTGTGTGTTTTGGTGTGCGTTGCTGCATGTGTGAGTTGGTATGTGGTGTGTGCTTTAGTGGGTGAAGGAGTGTGTGTTGTGGGTGCGTGGCTACATGCGTGTGAGGATGGAATCTACGGGTGAGGCGTGGAGTTGTGCAGCGGGTGAGGGGGCAAGGATGGTGATCGCAGCCGTGAGAGGGGTTGGGTGTGTGTTTTAGTGTATGAAGAGTGGCCAAAGAAGGAGTTGCAAGTCGTGGGTGAGAGTGTGTTTTTGTGTGTGGGGCTGTGAGGGTTGCTGTGTATAAAAACCCTGTGTGCAGTGTGTGCATAGCGTGAGGGCAGTCGTGAGGATGATGAAGGTGGTCGGCTACTATCGTGGATGGCTGGAAAAGGATAGTGATGGCAGGCCGTGAACGTGGTTAAGGGAGAATGAAGGTGGCTGTTTTGGTGGATTGCGACCACGAGGTTGCAAGAAGGTCGTGAGGCAGAGAGATGGTCTGGGACTATCGTGGGCTTCTGGTTCGCCGGTGGTCTGGTGTTCGGTGACACCAAGAGGGTGACAGAGGCTAGAGTACCGGTCGAATGATGCAAAGGTGATGCTGCCGAAGAGGGTGTGGTAGGTCAGAGGGTACGTGGTGGCCGGAGATGGTAGTTGTTCTGGGATGGTAAGGTGGAAGGTTGGAAACAGTTCTTCATAGATCCGTAGGGAACTTCATATCAGTTCAAAATTGTAGCAAAAATAGGCAGATGGACACGAAACAGCAAAAATAAAAAATCATATAAACAACCAAAAATTCTCAAAGTCCAGATGACAGATCTTCTTTAACGCACAAGATGAGTCGAAGATTGAACATCTACAACAGAGTAATCAATATTTCATCTAAATAATAAACAAAATTGTTCATCAACCAAGAGTGGAGAATAGGTAAGAGAGAGAGAGAACCTAATGTGTGCCTGAGCTCCTTCCAGCGGTGTTCGTGCCTTTACGACTGTTTGCTGCTGGACTTTGTGGTGGTGTGTTAGTGTAATTAGCTTTAACCCAGAGGAGCCGGTGACTCAGCTGCAGGCTCAGCTCGGCCAAAGGGGCTCGTCCCTCTGAAACCACTTCTCCGAATGACAGTGATGGGGGAGAATAGTGGCCGACCAGGTTCCGTTTGCAGAGAATTGTTGGGTGACCGAAGATGAAGGTCTGAACAGAGGAGTCAGCCCGGGGTGTAGGTGTGCTACTGTTGCGAGGGCAACGTGTAGGGGGTCGATAATGTGCCTGAATTGCAGAGGTGATGCCGGTGTTGCAGAGACAGTGCCATGCTAGTGGTCATTGTCACGAGGTTGTGTGGTGCTTGGCGGCGCTAGTGGTTGACGGCGAGCGGCGAGGGCGACGTGCAACTTGCTGGTTCGGCCAGAGCTGCTGCAATTGTGGCCGGCAAACGGAGGTAGGGAATGGAGGCAGAAACAGAGCGGGCCGGGTAATGGAGGAGGGAAGTCGGTGAGATCAGAGGTTCATAGGTGGAGGTTGGCAGAGCAACCAACAGGGTATGGTGGTGCTGGCTGGCGACGATGACGGTGAGGTGTGATGGGGAAAAACAGGGTAGGCCAATTTCGGTTTGATCGGTGGTCAGAAATGGTGAAGAACAGTGGGGGCCGAGGGCGGACAGAGATGATGGCAGAATTAAAGAAATGGAGAATGGAGAAAGGGTGAGTGCTGTCAGCAGAGTCCTGTGTGGGTTGGTTGTTAAGGAGAGAAAATGTGAGAGGAGCGGTGAGGGGGAACCAACGAGAGGGAGACGAGAGATAAGGGAGGAGAGATTGCATGAAGACGACGAGTGAACAGTGAGAATCAAATGGAGCCCCCCACCTTTTGTTTGGAATATCCCGGGTGTCCACACACGTCCGTTTTACAGTCCGCGCGCCTAAACCCACGCCCCATGGCAGCCGACCCCATAGCTCCACAGAGATGGTAAATTCAGGAGCCAGCCGCAAAAGTGAAACCCGGGAGAGAAGGTATCCCTGATATCGTGAAAGCACTCCCAGCATCTGCCCTGCCAACTGAGCTACACCCTGGGGGTTGAGCCCCCCACCTTTTGTGCTTGTGCGAGTGAGTGCAGTCATAGGGAGCTCAGGTGGAGAAACTAGCACGCAAAAACTAGCGAGAAGCAGAAAATATCTCAGCATAAATTATTCTCTCCCCCCAACGGAAAATATTCTCTCCCACTGCTGTGTGAAAAGTGCGTACCCGTGAGCGATTTTCCTCTTTTTGCATGTACCCCCGTGTTGCATTGGGTGACCCATTTTTGTACCGTGACACTTTCCTTTTAAATACATATGTTCCTAACCTATAAACAATGGTACTCTTATTTTTTGTATGTATATATATATATAATGTATTTTTCTATGCTTTTTGTTGTCCAATTTTTGTCTTGCAAAAGGAAAGACCCGAATTTGAAAACCCGATCCCCGAAAGATGGAGAACCCGAGCTTGACTACTTTTAAAACAACATGAGACATAATTAAAATTCAACAGGACTTAATTAAAATACTGGGACTCAATTAAAAATATTGGGACGCAATTTAAAATACCATGACTAAATTAAAAATACTAGGACTCAAAATAAAATATTGGGACTCGATTAAAAGCATCAGGACTTATTTTAAATACCATGACTCAATTAAAAAAAAATATCAAGACTCAAATAAAAATACAAAGATTCGATTCAAGACATCGAGACTCAATTTGAAACACTGTGACTTTATTAAAAATACTGGGACTCGATTTAAAATATCGGGATTCAATTTAAAATACCAGGACTCAATTTAAGACACCGTGACTCAATTAAAAATACTGGGACTCAAATAAAAATACTGGGACTCGATTAAAGACATTGGGCTTTTCAAATAGTGTTCTCCAATTTTCAGGATTTGAAGTCAAGTTTCATTAGACTAGGTCTCCTCAGGGTAGCCTGGTTAAAATTGGGGTGTCGACAGTTGGATATGTGTTTACCATCTACGCCTCAGATGCGGCCATGTCAGCAATTTGGACGCGTTTCCTTCATCGCCGTTAGATTTCCAATCTGCTTCAACGCCTGCGATCGCCTTATGACAAAGGTCATCATGAAGGGCTGCACGCATGCCACCCAGTGTCAACATGTGGCGCTCCTGTCCCCTGCACCATCAATGTTGGGAGGCGCCCTCCCAACCGTTGGATCGTTTCCCCCGTCAACGGTCGCGATTCACCATGTCAGAGGCCTCATGAATGCTCGCACACATCTCTATCTGACAGCCAACATGTGGCTGCCCTATCCCTCTGGCAATTAATGCCTGAAATGACCTCATTTCTGCCGTTGGATCATCGCCTTTCAACTGACACTCGGGATCAAACCACAATTCCTATCCCCACTCCACATGCACATTCACTCGGATGCTAACACGTGTCAGCAACAGTTCTGATTCAGACCTTAAACCGGTCTTCCCTCCAGACTGGTCCACCACCTTGAACCAGTTTGGACCGATTTTTTTTTTCCATTTTATATACATAAATAATTCATTTAAAATTCACCCAAAAAATCCATAAAAATCATAAAATTATTGAAAATTTTCAAAAAAAAAAAAAATCGAGGAAAATTCAAAAAATATTTCCAAGTCAATTTGCATTGTTTTTCATCTTAAAAATATTTCTTATGACAAAAATCACATAAAAATCAAGAAAAATACCAAAAATCACAAAAAAAATTTTGCTAGTCCAAAATTGTTTTTACAACCAAAAAAATCACATAAAAATCAAGGAAACGTTTTGAAGCTCCAATTTTCATTGCTTTTGCCTTAATTTCCTTTTTGTTATTTAATTAGCATTCAAGAAAAATTTTGAAAAATCACCAAAGTTGCAGAATTCATAAAAGTGTTTTCATACATAGGAAAAATCATAAAAATCGTAAAAAAAAAAATGCTTTTGAGGATCCATGAATGGTTTTTATCCTGAATTAAATCCCAAAACCTTCTGGAATATTATTTTCATATTTAAAAAAACCTTTAATTTTCAAAAATCTTGGTAGCATATTTTCCTAACTATTTTCTTGATTTCCCATCCCAATGATTTAAAAGGGAGGCATGAGCTATTCAGAGTATGATATGCCCCAATTCCAAGGGAATACTAATATAGTATTTTATTTCAGGCATTTCTTTACACTTTTTGAAAAGGGAGTAATTTCAAAGGCTTATTAAATTTATTTGGGGATAAATTTCGATTAATTAGGTATCGTTCGTAAGAACGGGCACGTAGGAGGTTCTAATGTCTTTCCCTCGCATACTCAAACTCCTGAAACTAAGTCTGATAACGCAGATCAATTTTACCCTTAATTAGGTAGTAATCAAGTGTTCTAACCACACTAAAAGGTTAGTGGTGACTCCATTACACCATTGTTTTCTATGAAAATATCATTGTTTTCAAAACCACACACTTTCATTTTAGTCATCTCAAGTTCGCGTCTAGGAAGGTCGCGACTGCTTGGCGATTCCGCTGGGGAAACTTGAGAGTTGAGCCAGTAATTAATCGAGAGTTATCCCAAAATTTAAAATTTGATAAGCCTTCTGATTACTCCCACTCATTTTTATGAATAATGTTGAATACATAGGTTGAAATAATTAAACACTTTGGTTGTGTTTTAGGCCAGTGATTAATTGTCAATAATTTTGAATGCTTTGCTATGCAGGTGAGTAATGGTAAGTACTTTGTTGTTTAAATAAGCATGTGGTTAAGTATAAATACTTTTTTTTCCATTATTGACTGAATAAACATGAAATTACTTGCAAATATTTTGATGTGGATGAATATGGGGTAGAGGGATTAGGTTGAAATTAAGAAACTCACACACTCTCAAGCTCTATACCCAGGCCTTAACTAGGTTTAGATAGGAGTGTAATAGCGTTAGTCCCTTCGTGACAGAGCTTGATGGGACCCGCGAACCACTCCACTTAGTGCAGCCTTTGTCCATACCCCTATGAGGGAGGATTTAAGTTCAATCTAGGAACCTTTAGTCAGCAAAAAATAGAGCCTAACCACACATAATCATCCAAAGATCTTCACCTACGATAGAACCCTAGAATATCTCGTGCATATACCAATCCCGAGTTAGGGATAGAAGCTTTATCCTTCTCAGTGTGGTTTTATGTGTGTATATGATTGTTTTGGCATTATGTGATACCATGACCAACATACTGCATGCACATAGGCATCTCATATATTTTTCCAAGATTCTGAAAAAGATCCCGAGTCATTTACAAAAAGTCCAGCAGTCTACCATGAAACCGAGTCTCTAGTACAACAGTATTTAGAAAGTCAGCAAGCCAAGTGGGGGGATAGTCTCTCTTAGGGGTCCATCATTGAATTACTGGACTGGATTAGCATCAGCATGAGAGCCAACCAACTGGACGAGTTGAAAGTCATATGGAAAGAATGGTCTCCTGCGCGACGGTTGAAATTCTCTCAGGAATATAGGCATATCGGGTTCTTGCTGCATGTCTCGGTGAACATTCAGGCCATAAAAGCACTAGTCGAGTTCTGGAATCCACCATATTGCTGCTTTACAATGGATGAGATTGACTTTGCACCAACTATCGAAGGATATACTTCACTACTGAATTTAGTTAAATTGTAGACGTCGTACAGAACCTATATACATGATGCCAATACCTCCTCTGTGAAGGAGCTGTTTGATGCCATCAGGTTCAAGATTCAAAAAATAATCTCAGAGGAAGGCGTAGAAGTCAGAAAGATCTCCTGGAAGCAGCTGAAAGAAATTATGGAAAAAGGAGAAACGGAAGAGGTCCAGATACGTGTAATGGCACTAGCCATTTACGGTTTAGTCATTTTTCTGAAGGAGCTAGGCATTATTGATAAAGCAACCATTTCATTTGTAGCAAAAGTACAGAAGGGAGTCAATCCGATATAGGGCATTCTGGAAGAAACTTTTCGTTCTCTCAAAAGTTGTAGAATGAAGAGATGTGAGCGTTTAAGATGTTGTATACCCATACTTTATGTTTGGATCATGAGCCACTTATCACCTAACCAAGGAGGTTTTCGCAACATTTTCTTGGCTATCATGATTCCTTTGGCCGAGTTAGAGGAGACCCAATGCAAAGAACAATCTGGCAAGCCTTAATGGAACGCAAAATTACATTAGTTGGTTGGTTTAGGGATAGTTTGGCAGGAACCATAGATGGATGGCTCGAACGTGATATATAGGTGCGAGAATTTCCCTTGGGTATCGCTACTAGGTCTTTTGGAAGGGATCGCTTATGCACCCCTCATCTTCAGAAGTTCCATTGGCCCCACTCCAAGTTCTATATGCACCTTCGCCCTTTTCAGCATGGGGTATGGATGTGATCGGGTCAATAACCCCAAAGGCTAGAAACAAGCATCGATTCATTTTAGTGGCGATTAACTATTTCACCAAGTGGGTAAAAGCTGCATCATATGCCAGTGTCACTTAGAGTGTCCTCAGTCGTTTCATAAAGAGGGAATTAATCTGTAGGTACGGGATCTCGGAAAGAATAATCTCGAATAATGACAGGAACCTAAACAACGAAGTGATGATGAGGTTGTGTAGTCAGTTCAAGGTTAGGCATCATAACTCAGCTCCCTATAGGGCACATGTGAACAAGGCAGTTGAAGCAACTAATAAGAACATAAAAAACATCCTGCAAAATATGACCAAAACTTATAAAGATTGGCATGAGAAGCTCCCTTTCGCTTTGATGGCTTACAGAACCACAATTCGAACATCCATACAAGCTACCCCTTTCTCTTTGGTCTATGGAATGGAGGTCGTAATATCAATAGAAGTAGAGATTCCTTCTCTGAGAGTTCTGAAGGAGACTGAACTGATTGATGCCGAATGGGTACAGTCCAGATATGATCAGTTGAACTTGATTGAAGAAAAAAGAATGACTGCCATAGCTCACGAGCAGTTGTACCAAAGGAGAATGATGAGAGCATTCAACAAGAAGGTGTGATCCCGACAGTTTCGAGAGGGGGGTGTGGTATTGAAAGAGATTCTACCAATTCATACAGACCCATGCACCAAGTGGATGCCCAATTATGGAGGACCTTACATGGTAAAGAAGGCATTTTATGGTGGTGCCTAGTTATTTGTAGATATGGACGGAACCATCCTCTTGCACCCCATTAATTCAGATGCTTGAAAAATGTATTTCGCTTAAAAGCCTTCGTAACCTCCCAAAAAGAATTCAATAAAATGTCTATGGTGTCCACCAAGGATCTATGGTTATCTCATGTTTTGATTGAATGATTGATGGCCATCTTTAGCCAACCAATTTGCCCATAAAAAACCAAACAATGATTTATCACTTGCTAACCAAGTTGTGCCTAAATGTTAAACCATTTTTTCTTCTAAAAGGCCATTTTCCAAAATATAACCAGGGTTGAGTTTCAAGGGTTCGACAAATCGTGAGTAACAACAACTAAGTGCCACAGTAACGACATACCATATTTTTGCTACCCATAAAGCTAAAAAATATACCCTTTACTAGCCCTCTTGAGCTTGAAAATTCAATTTGACTTATCTGTCGAATGATCACACTCCACATTGGGGCAATTTTAAAAGGATTAGTCCCAAAATTAAGTCCTGAAGGAATAAGATCTCTCCATGAAAGAAAAAAGCAAAAAATAAAAGAATAAAAAAATCACACAATAATAGAAAAAGAAAAAAGAAAATGAAAAAAGAAAGGGACGTGCTTCAAATATGATCTTTGACCATCGATTACCCTTTTATCAGCAAGGTTTGAGGCTGATTTGACCATTTCTTTCTTTAACCAATACCCCCAGCCTACATTACAATCCAAAATGAAAGTCCTAACCAAACTAACATACATTGTTGTCTCAAATGATTTGTCAGACTCAATGATTGAGTCTGAACTATGTAATGGCCTAATCCCGAAACGGTATGTAGACAAGTTGTTCAAATGACAAGTTTTGTCAATATCTTGTGAAAACCCCAAATTGGGGCCAAAAGGTATCATTTGGAGAAGGGAATTTTGAGCCTTGGTTTCCTTATTTTTTCGAGAACCCGTATCCTAAAGCTGACATTTCATCCTAAGTCTAAAAGACCATCTTGAGATCAAAACATGAGTGAAAACCATGGAAAAACACTTAAACGAAAGAGAGTCCCATTTGATTTTTTACAGCACAAAAGGATCGCTTGGGTGAAACTGGGGCAGTTTGTGAAAAGGGGAAGACCAATTATTCTAAGGTTTAGTTCACAAATTAACATCGACCACAATTGACTTGGTGATATTGGTGCAAACACTCCTATTTCCCAAACATATCACTAGAAAATGGCAAATATCCTTTGCACATATTGACCTCTTGATTTAAAAAATTGATGACATGAATACATGACTATTTCCAACACCTTTTACACCGAGGAAAGGGGGGGATAGTCAAGAGGGCTATAAGCTCCAATCACATTCACCAAGGAAAAAGGGATGGGTAATATGACCCAGATCAGCAGCCAAGGACCGAAACTGGGGCAGGCTTTGAATCACATTGAAACTAATTTAGGTACCTTTACACAAGTTGAAAGTAAGGCCAGGACTAGTAAACTGGGGTAGTTCACAGCATAGCGTAGATCAGCAGCCAAGGACCGAGACTGGGGAAGTCTTCGAATAACATTAAAACAAATTCAAGTACCTTTACACAAGTTGAAAGTATGGCTAGACCAGTAAACTGAGGCTGTTCTCAACATAGCTCAGATCAGCGGTCGAGGAACAAAACTGGAGCAATCTTCGAATCAAGTTGAAACAAATTCAGGTACCTTCACACAAGTTGAAAGTATGGCCAAGGCCAACAAAATCGGGCCAATTCTTGTGTTGAAAGCATAGCTAAAGATTAGAGGTGGGGTCAATATATACAGGAGCACCAAGATAAAGAAGATTCATGCACCATCATGCATTTCATGCAGTGCAGTAGGAAAGTGTATGCATGTTCATCCCCATGTTTTGGCACTATAAATAGCAACATGCATCATATAGCTTCATTTACTCACATTGGTTATGTTGTACAAACTCTTGCATCACTTGTCAATAAGCAACCTTTCTTTCCTTAATGTCCATAATTGGGGAAAACAAACTCAGGAAACGATTGATTTGCCTCCTAAGAATTAGGGCATTGGCTTTTGAGTTCAAATCAGGTCATCTATAGACGGACAAATAATTTCGGGATCCTACACCCGATTGATCACCCTAGTGCGATTGATCACCCTAGTGGAGCAACTTTTTTAGGGACTTTAACCCCTGCGCCCGAGGACATTTGCCAAAAGAACCTCAGGATCTCACATTCAATCGACCATCTTCAGTAAAATAACAATTTTTTTCAAAATACCGACTTCCCAAAAAGATCTTGGGATCTCGTTCTCGATTGATCATCCCCAATAGATGAACTTTGTTTCAAACCTAAGTACTTATACAAGAATCCTATACTTGAGTAATCTTCTATTACTTGAGATTTTACACAACATCATCCCCAATGCACTAGCTCGGATTCTCATATCCATACACGACATCCTCTCTGATGTGCTAGCTCGGGTTTTCACATCCGATGCATGACATCTGAAATTGAAATAACTTTCCCAAGAGGGGGGGTGAATTAGGTTTTTATAAATTTCATTTTCTTTTTAATACTTCTGTGTTATAATAATAAGCACACCTCAAACACAATCACAAAATCAATTCAAATCAACCACAACTAAAACAAAATAACCAATCACTTGATTCTTGTAACAATAGCCCTGTAACAATATGTGATGCTTGCTGAATATGTACAAGCCCTGTGTTAAAATTCACAAACACACTTCTTCCCAATGTTCAGCTTTTAAATAAATTTTCAGTTTAACAAGTTAAGAATGATCAACCAACGTAGTCCCTTTCTGTTTCTGCGATAAATACTGATCAAACTAAAACAAATTATCTTCCAGTCTATTTAACAACCAAACACTTAGAATTCATAGTTTAAATCATCCATGTAGTTTGTAAATTTTGCTGAAAAGTAAAGAGTAGGGAAGAGAGAGAGAGAAACACAAGGTTTTATGAGGTTCGACTTCAACACACCCTACGTCCTTGCCCTTGGAAAACTACCAAAGGGTTCCACTATTGTAGTTCCTTTACTGGGTGGAACAACACCGATTACAACACTCCTTTGTTAAGGCTAGAGCCCGCCTTCTCCAAACAATATTCCTTTGTTTGGTCCAATGATTCAACACTCAAACCATCAATCAATCTACTAAAAAGATTTGAAATAAGACGTACAAGAATTGCTCCTCAAAGAGCTGATTAGTACAGATCAAAAACTACATACTTCAATAAATATCACAATATGAAATTCATATTGAAGCTCTAGAAATTTTTCACCGTATGATTCTTTCAATTAATGAAAGAATTAGTAATTGTAGCACAATATTAGTGAGAGAATCAGCAAGACTTCAGTAAACTTCGTGCAAGTTGTGAGCAATAGAGAGCTTTAAAAATTTCTAAATACTTGAGAGAGATTTTGAATGCTGAATTGAATTCTTGGTATTGAATCAAGTTAGCCTCGGTGTATTTATAGATGTAGAAGAGTATCTAACTTGTTCACCAAGTTTACTTGGAGTAGGGTCCAAGTTTTAAATAAGTTTGAGCCCCAAACAACTTAAAATTTCAAAATATGTACGTTGTGATTTTAAAATTTTTCGCGTGACAGATGACTGTTAGTACTCTAACAGTCGGCCGATAGTGTTTTTCACATTTAAAATGTACAACTCGAAAGGTGGCAGTCGCCTGTCAATAGGTAGTTAGACACCTATTACTGAACAAATGAATTTTTTAAAACGGCCAGAAGGGTGACAGACGACTAGAAAAACACACTCAGTCGTCTTAATTTACACTAACAGTCGCCGGTCAACACTAGACAAATGACTGTCATGCTTCTCTCTTCTTTCTTAGGTCCTTTAACATAGCAGTTGACTGTTTATTGACAGTCAGTCGTCTGTCCACCAGTTTGTTTCTCGTGTTAAAACATTTTTAATTTCTCTCTTCTTTGCTTATTTAATCTTGAAATATCAATTAGTTTTTCTTTGAAAAATAAGTTCCAAGACTTAAAACTAAGGTCTCTAAGTCTCGTTTGCCTAATGAGCTTTAACATGAACAATCATACTTGAAGTACTTACAAAGCTTGTTCTAAAAACTGATTTGACTCCTCTTTGCTTTGAGTTCTCTTTGTCGTTGATCTTTGATCTTTCAAACTTCTTTGAGCTTTCATTACGGATCATTTATTTGATATAGGGCTTTCCATGTTCCTGGATCCTTGTGAGCTTTCAAGATATGTCATTTGAGGTCTAAGCTTCATTTGATCTGAACGTTGACATGAGCTTTTAGAATTTGTCCCTTTTATCATCTGAAATCCTTTTTGCCTTCATTAACTGAAATAACACTACTTTGAAGCAAATTAGTTGGCCTTACTTTGTTATCATTAAAATCAAGAGTTGTAAGCCTAGCTAGGCCAACAATCTCCCCCTTTTTGATGATGAGAAATAAGGAGCAAAGATACAAAAATACTCCCCCTTTCGATAAGCATAAATCTTCAAAATTAGTATCGCATTAAGGCACAATTTTAGATACTTCATATTTAACATAGAAACATTGAAACATAGTGTATTAACATAGAAACATAGTTCAACAAAATATAAACATACTACTTTGCGCACACACATTCTCCCCCTTTTGACATCAACAAAAAGGCATAATACAAACATAAGCGGAGTATGTGTAGCATACAAACATAAAAAACATCATAAAAGAAACATCAAGTATTAGAAGCTGTATCACTATCTACAACAACAACTTTTCCTTTAGATTTCTGTGATTCTTCTTCTGATGATTTTTGTGAGCCATCATCATTTTCGTCACTCTTTTTTTTTGGAATCAGTATCATTTGGTGTAGAACTAGTGACATGTTGCTCTATTTTTTTAAGACGATTATCCAGTGAAGAGTACTTAGCATCAATATTTGAGATTTTTTCTTGAAGATAAGTAAAGCCAGCACTCATGTCAGAACTAAAACTGGAATAATGCTGATAGAATGGAAGAAACCATGCAGGCATATCATCTTCTTATGAAACTAGATGAGGTTCTTCTGGCTCCAGCCATACAGGCCTATTTCCTCTATACATCCATCCCTCAATGTATTTCTTGTAACCCATTCTTTTTATAGTAGTTAAGGAAAATACATTATAATGGGTTCGTTTTACTAACTTGGAAAATGGAGTGATTGCTTGGAAGTGAACAAAGACTAAAGAAAGTATGCTACCATATGGACGTCCAATTCTAGGAGATTCTAGTTTCATGACCATCCACTTAAGTATGAGGCTTGCTAAATCCAATTTGTTGCCTTTGAGGATGCACCACATGACGAAACAATCGAAGAAGGAAATATGATCATAGGATCCTGCTTTAGGAATAATATTATAAGCAACAATTTTGTGAAGGCTTTGAGCTTGTAAATTGAGCTGCTTATATTGTGGCGGATTTCCAAAATAAATAGGTGGTTCATTCATCACAAGAGGAAAAAATTCTTGTGGACAAAATCCCTGCTCCATTGTCCATTGTTTTTCAATAGGATTGCACTCAAAATCACCATGTTTTATATGGAGGATTTTTCTTAGCACTAATGGAGTAAGAGTAATCTTTTGACCTAACACTTTGGTAGAAAAACCAATTTCTTTCTTTACCAAGTTGGAGTAAAAGAGTTTGATCAAACCAGGATAACATCCTTTGATTTGGGGTAGGATAAACTTGTCTTATCCTATGTTTTTAAATAGCTCAAGAATCTTAGGAAAATTGGATTCAAAGAAAGCAACATCTAGTACTTTACCAAAAACTGGATCGATAGTGGAGATGTGATTTCGGTACAAAGTTTTTGCTTGTACAGAAACAAAGTTTGTTTTTCTTGTTGTTTTTTACGATTCAGGGTTGTTGAATCGTTGGCTAACGAAAAGGGGCATTCTTGTTAGAAAGGGATCTCCACCAAAGAAGGAGAGAGGTTGAAATTTGGCCTAATAAAAAGTTGGAATCCTCACAGTGGTTGCTTGGGGTAAGGACGTAGGCTGGAGAACGAACCTTATAAAAATTAGGTTTTAAGCTCTTTTCCCTACTCTCTTTATTTTCTGCATGTATATTATTTGCGTGGATGATTTTTATATCTTGTTAGAAAAGGTGTAATCCCAAGAGGGGGGGGGGGTGAATTGGAATTTTAAACTTTCTTCCTAAGTTCAACTAATCCTTTAATCAGTATTACACAAGCCTAGGGTCTTTCTATGTAATTCCAAATGCGTAGATAAAAATGATGTGGAAATTAAGTCAAACGCATCATTCACACCATAACATACATGTGCGTTAAATGTGAAGTACAGAAATATAAACAAGGCACACAATACGTTATTGGGGTTCGGCCAATTGTGCCTACGTCCCCGCCTCTAGCTCGCAAGCCGGAGGATTCCACTAGAAGCTCACTTAAGGGTGGAGCGACACCGTTTACAACTAGGTCAAATTAACACAGGACTAACCTTAACCTTAACCAGGTCAATTAGCGGGGCTGACCTTAACCTACATGCCTTAACAAGACGACGCACCTAGCTTTCCTAACCAAGTCTAAGCCAATCCGAGACTATTCTAGGGCTAGTCTCCCTCTTCAAGCCCGTGCCTGGAAATACAATAGTATTTAAAATACAATCAAATGCTACAATGAATAAGCTTTCAAGTAAAGCAGATGTGTACCCAGATACGCGCAATCACAAACACCACAGTATGATTCAATATGTAAGCTCAATGTGGTCTAAGATGTCAACTCGCAAATAGATTTACTATCGTTGTAATGAGTGCGTGAGAGTGCAAACCTAGATGATCTTTGTATCACAGGATATTCAATCTAAGTGCTTAAATAAAGATATTATCCAAACTTCATATATTTCAATCAACAAGTTTTCTCAATACATATATGTATATGAAGCTCTAGCAATGTATAAGTTTGGTTTGCAAAAAGAGTTTAATCTTTGTATTCAACTAAAGATATAAATCAATGAATATTGTAACAAAGATTTTCCTCACACAAACAAATATCTCTTTAAATATTTATCAAATGAAACACACTAGATATTTGAAAGTGATTTAGAAAGAGTTTTTGCAACTAAAATCAAGTATAAACTTCTCAAGATATTGCAATGACGATGCAATACTTAGAAGTTCCAAAGAAGTTTTCTTAGGAAAGACTTATAGATAAAGTCACCTAAGAACACTTGAAGATGTGCTCTCAAATAGAATAAATTTCACACAAGCACAATCTTGAGAGAGCAATCCTAAAGAAACAACAACACTTAAATCATACTTACAAAAGTATTTGAGAAGTAAGATCTGGTAAGAATAAGTGTTGGAGGCTCAAAGATGAGTATTATGGGTTTTATGATTTTCAAAGAATTTCAACCTAATCAAAGGATCTAATGTCTTAATTTTCTCAAATGATTTCATATATGCATAGGAGAAAATATGATCGTTGGGGACCTATTGGGTATTATTAGGGAAGTTTAATGATGTTTAAGACATTTTAACCCTGTTTAAAAAATATTAACTGCGGTAAAAAATCAGGGCAACCCGAGAGGTCCGGTCGACCAGAATAGGTTCGGTTGACCAAGTCTCATATGGTTCGGTCGACCAGGGGACTTTTGAACTGAGGTCTTGATTGACCAGGAGAAGAAGATTTCTCAATTTTCTGAAGTTCGGTAGACCAGGCCATTTTGAACTAGTTGGCTCGGTTGACCAGACCGCTGGGAGTTCTCCCGAGGACCCTTCTGTCGACCAGGTAGTTGGAGTACAAAAAGGGTTGGTTGACCATATGGTAAAACTTTTGACCCCAGGGGGTTTCGGTCGACCAGGGCTTTTGAACTACCTGGTTCGGTCGACCAGAAGTGAACCATGTGTGCATTTCGGTCTCGTTTCGAAACATACAAGCCTTATTCAAGTGTCTAACAAACAAATGTGTAAATGTGTGTGTCCTAGGGTCACTTGGGGTCTAATTTGAAGATACTGAAAAAGTCTGGTGTCGGTCGACCGAAGGGTACATCCTAAGGTTTTTCTAAGATCATTTCTCATTTACGGTTTGTTTGAGCTTACATAATAAATCATACATGTGATGTGTGTGAGCTTATTACAAACCAATCCCTATTTACTATTACAGACCTTTTCGACTTAAATATTACAGACCCGAATATAAATTACAACAAATAAATTATATCTAGGGTCTTCAAAGTCTTCGTTTTCCTCCGGGTCTCCGAGTGCCATCATAGGATACTACCAAGATAAACCTGCACATCAACTCGGCAGTCATTAAATACCTGAGTATTTGTCATAATCAAAACAGGGATATGACCTATAAGGTCAACATATCTTGCTAAACTTTGGGGTATGATGTAATCTTGTTTTGAAAGCATATTTAAATTCAGTTCATCAAAGTCATGATTTTGAAAATTAAAACAACTGCAAGGTATTTTAAATTAAAAGTTTTCAAAAATCAAATATCCGAAATTTATATTGATTGGAGTAAAGGAAAAAAAATCTGAGTCTTGAATTTGAAATCTAAGTTTTATTTTTACACTATCCTAATCTGATTTTTTGAATTTAATTAGCTGAGTATCAATATCAAAGATTTGAACTTAAGATTGAATATTGGTTAAACTTAATAATATTGTGGTTGTTGGTAAATTCCTAAAAGTATATATTGCTGATATTAAAATTTAACTAAGAAATTTTTAAAAGAAAAAAAAAATACAAAGTAAGCAAAGAAATTTTAAAAACCCAATTCACCCCCCTCTTGAGAGTTCACTTTACTTTTCAATTGGTATTAGAGTAAGGTTGTAGCGAATCTTAAACTAGAAGCTACATAAAGATTCCTATGGCACACCTAGGTGTATCTCCTTTTGCTGAGGGTCAATCCTCTTCTAGACCACCCATCTTCTGCGATGTTAACTACACTTTTTGAAATAAATGATTGAGGATATACCTGCAAACCATGAATTGGAAAGTTGTCACACATGGTGACCTTGTCCCTACCAAAACCTTAGACAATAAAGAAATTTCAAAAGAAGAAAAATAGATGACAAATAATGATTTACAGATGCTGCAAATTAACTCAAGTGCAATGAATGCACTATATTGCGCCCTTGATGTAAATGAATTCAATAAGGCCATGACATACAAATCAGCCAAAGAAATTTGAGGTAAACTTGAAGTAACTTATGAAGGAACGATTGATGTAAGAGATAGTAGAATCGATATGCTCACTAGAGAGTATGAAGCATCTAGGATGAACCCTGATGAGACCATTACTAGTATGTACACTAGATTCACCCATATTATAAACTCCCTCAATACCTTAGGGAAAAATTACTCAACTTATGAGATGATCTGGAAAATTTTAGAGGACTTCAACCAATTTGGAGACCTAAGGCCACAACAATTACGGAAGGAAGAAAATTGAAAAAAACTTCTCTTTATGAATTGATTGGATCACTTCTTACATATGAGATGACCATAAATGAAAGAAATTCAGAAAATAACAAACCTAAGAAATCAATAGCCCTTAAAGCTGCTAAACAAAGCTCTAGTGAAGAAGAAGAAGAAGATGAATTAGACGATGATGATATAGCCTTAATTACTAGAAGACTTGGAAAATTCTTCAAGAAAAATAATAAATTTACTCAAAAATTCAAAGTCTCAAAATCTTATAAAGGAGAAACAAAAAAAAAAAAAGGAAACCAAGAATGAACCTCCTACATGTTATAATTGTAAAAAGGTTAGGCATATACAATCTGATTATCCACAGCTCAAGAAAGACAAGAAGAAGAAAAAGAAGGCAATGAAAGCTACTATGTGGAATGATACAAGCTTAAGCAAATTAAAAACCTAATCAAGTGATCGAGATGTGGTAAACCTCTGCTTCATGGCTAAAAATACTGAGGTAAATTCCTATACTAGTTCATCTGAAGAGTCTAGTGATGAATCATTTAGTGACTCATGTGAAAGCATGCCTTCATATAGAGAAATTAAGGCTGAACTATTAACTTTGCATAAAAGGTTCATAAGAGTAACCAAAAGAAACTTAGCTTTGAAAGAACAAAATGAAATACTCAAAAATCAACCTGAAACTTCAAAATCAACAGATAAAAAAAAAAGAACTCACACATTGATGATCTCATGGATAAAATAAATGAGATGTCTCAAGACCTAGTAAAGTTGCAAGTAAATGGTGAAATTAAGAAGGATTTAGAATTGAGTAAATTTAAAAGTAAAATTGAGGATAAAGACAAAATCATCTACAATTTCACAAAAGGAAAAGAAAATTTTGAAAAGTTGGTTGGAACACAAAGAATGTCATTAGATAAAGAAGGAATTGAATACAATGAAATTGAAAACAAGAAGAAAAAGAATCTTTATATGGGATACTTTGTGTTGGCCTAATAAGGCTTACTAATCTTGTTTTGATGATAACAAAGCAATGGATCTTAATTTGTTTTGCTAAGATACGTTTCAGGGCTCAAAAGCTTTCATAAAGAGATCAAGTTCAAGTGTTTGTAAAGAAGCTCACATGAAGATTATGTTTGGCCTATGATAAAACAAAAGAAAATTGAAGAAAGAAAAGCTTGGGTCCAAAGATAGAAAAATATGATGAAACTTAAAGTATATTGAAGTTTGAAGACAAGATGGAGTAAAAGAAAGACAAACATGAAGGCTTAAGTGCTTAGCATGTCAAAGTTTTAAGAAGTCTTTATGTAAGTACTTCAAACAATTTCAAATATGGATACATGAAGCTCTTAGGTTAATTTCTTGGACCTAGATACCTTTTCAAATACTTGGATAATATTTTTATGAGGTCAAAATTTATTTCAAAAAGGTTAAAATTATTTTTGGAATGAAAAGCACCATAACATGATTTTCCAAATTATATTAAATTTTTCTATATCTACATTGATGTACATTTTTCCTCTATTAAGCACTCCTTATATTAAAAAATGTTCAACATGAAAGTTGTGGTATGTTTTCTTAGCTTTCCGTTGATATCAAGAATGTCTAATTTGGAGTTGTACAGAAAAAGTTATAATCAGAATACTGAAAGATGGTTGAAACTATCAAGCGGCAAACCTTATCCGTTCAGGCGACTAACCCTGTGAGTCTAGGCCCCTGACCCTATACTGACTTCCGAAATTCACTAAAATTTAAAGTCCACACGACTGGCCCCCTTGAGTCTAGGCGCCTGACCCTTTGAAATTCATATTTTTAAAAGTAATGGGAAGTTTCCCAAATTGAGTTTTTGAATTCCAAACTTTGAGAAAACTTGGGGAATAGTCCAAAAAACTTGGGCAACATGAAAAATACTCTTTAAACTCTATAAATACATAATTAAACCCAAGGATCAAATACACCAACAACCTACAAGCAGCAAATCAATCAAATTCTTTCTACTCTTCAAACCTACCTTGCATTTACTCTTGTTGAATTACTTGTTGCGATTTTTCTGAGAAACACTCATGAGTCTTTGCATTTTTACAGAGTTATTCAACCTAAGAAAGAACCCCGATGATATATATACTTGAGCTTCATCTTTCTATATTGTGATTTTGATTGAAGTATATAGATTTCAATTGTACTAATCTACTCTTTTGAGAGTGTCATTGTACACCAAATTGTTTCTTGTTTCCCTTGTAGTTTTTGATGGTTCAAGGTTGGTTGAATCATTGTATCGAGCGTGGGGTATTGCTTGGATAGGGGGCTCCACCCTAATTGAAGGAGAGATTGTAATGGTTTGTTCTACCCGTAAAGGAACGCTATCGTGGAATCCTTTGGTGGTCTTGCCTAAGGCGAGGACTTAGGCTAGGTATAAGCTGAACCTCGCAAAAAATTCGGTCTCACTCTTTTTCCCTAAACTCTCTTTAATTTTTTTCACATATATAACTTCGTGGTTGTTAATTTCAAATCTATAAATTGTGTGGATTTGATATTAAATAAACCAATAATTAATTTGACTTTGGGATTGCGGAAACCAAAAGGGAGTACGTTGGTTGATCAATACTTTTTGCGGAAACCATAAGGGAGTATGTTGATTGATTAACACCCAAGACTTATTAATTGAAAGTTTATTTAAAATCTAAGTTTTGGAAGAGTGTTGAAATTTTTAATTGTGCTTCATTAAAATAGGGCTTTTGTCAAACTCTACTTTGAGTTATTCAATCACTGAATCTCGAAAACTTTGTTGAAATCATTCTTCAGTGTGAATCTTGTTTTGGTTATCTTGTTGAGTAGATTGAATTATTCAAAAGTTGAGAGTATTACATTTTGAATCATTGGTTTTGTGTTGATTGAATCAAATTCTTTGGTTGGGTGTTAATTGACATCGCTGCAAGATCAGGTTGATTTACTCATTCTTAAAGTTTTAAAAGAGTTAAAAGAAACTTTTTAAACCCAATTCACCCCCTCCCCCCCTCTTGGGACTATACCTTACTTTTCACTTTGTAAAAGAATCAAAATATTATGCCAACACATCTTCCACAAATGCTTATGAACATACTACTTGCTTCTTGTGTAAGAAAAATGGACATATAAGTTTGAATATCCATTTTAAAGGAAAAATATTAAAATCAATAAAGTATGGAGAGTCAAAACTGAAAGAAAGCTTGAAATAAAAAGACATAAAAAGGTTTGGGTACAAAAAGGTAACACCTTGAACCGTTCTTGTAGTATGCTTTAGGAAAACTCCATCAAAAGAAGAACGGTACTTGGACAACGGGTGTTCAAGGCACATGACTGGAGACAAATCAAAATTTACTACATTAATGCAAAAATTGTGGATATGTCACCTTCGGTGACAATGCCAAAGGTAAAATTATCGGTATCAGGAAAGTAGGTAAAGAAACTTCCTTAACCATTGATGATGTTTTACTAGTAGATGGGCTAAAACATAATCTACTTAGTATAAGTCAATTAAGCAATAAAGGATTTGAAAATCAAGAAAAGCATAATGTTTTATTCACTGTAAAAAGGGTTGATAATGTGTATTGTAAAAACTTTGATAATCTAAAATTTCAAAAAATCATATGCTTAACAGCCATGAATGAAGCTAGTTGGCTATGACATAGAAGGTTAGGACACGCTAGTATGGACTTCTTATCTAAATTGGCTAAAAAGAAATTAGTCAAAGGCCTACCTAGCACAAAGTTTGTAAAATACAAAATTTGTGATGCTTGCCAGCTTGGAAAGCAAACTAACACTAGTTTTAAAAAGAAGAAACACATCTCCACTAGTAGGCCCTTAGAACTTATCCACTTGGATTTATTTGCCCCTACTAGAACACAAAGTCTAGGAGGAAAGTCATATGCTTTCGTCATTGTTGATGACTATTCCAGGTTCACCTGGGTACTCTTTTTAGCCTCCAAAGATGAAGCTCGCAAGATGTTAATTAACTTGTGCAAGAGACTCTAAAATGAAAAAGGGAATGGAGTTCTAAATATCAAAAGTGATCAAGGAAAAGATTTTAAAAATAAAAAAGTTGATAAATTTTGCAATGAACATGGAATAAATCACAATTTTTTAGCATCTCGAACTCCATAACAAAATGGAGTTGTTGAAAGGAAGAATAGATCTCTTCAAGAAATGGCTAGGACCATACTTAATAAGCATAAATTACCTAAGTATTTTTAGGCTAAAGCAGTAAATACCGCATGTTATGTGATAAGTAGAGTTTCCATAAGATCAAGCCTAGATAAGACCCCCTATGAACTATGGAAAGGAAGACAACCTAACATATCCTATTTTCAAGTGTTTGGATGTAAGTGTTTTGTATTGAATGATAAAAAAGACTTAGGAAAATTTGATGCAAAATCAGATGAAGGAATCTTCCTAGGGCATGCATTAAATAGTAAAGCATTCAGAATCTACAACAAAAGAACACTCACAATCATAGAGTCAATACATGTATCTTTTGATGAGGCGAATCCATACAGCAAAACAATTGATAATGTGGAAGCTGAAACAATACAAAAATTAGAAGACTTAGAAATTAAAGAAGTCAAAGATGAGAGAAATGAATTAATCTCAAATGATGAACCTATAGATAATTCTAAATTACCTAAAGAATGGAAGTTTCTAAGAAATCACCCGAAAAGACCAAATCATTGGTGAACCTTCACGTGGTGTGTCCACTAGATCCTCACTGAAAAATCTATGTAATCATTTCGCATTTCTATCTCAAGAAGAATCCAAGAATATAGAAGAAGTTTTAAGTGATGATTCTTGGATAGTAGCTATGCAAGAAGAATTAAATCAGTTTGAAAGAAACAAAGTATGAAATTTAGTTCTTGGACCCATTGAACATTTAGTAATTGGAACCAAATGGGTATTTAGGAATAAAAAGGATGAAAATGGTATAGTAGTACGTAATAAATCTAGACTTGTAGCTCAAGGATATAATCAAGAAGAAGGAATAGACTATGATGAGACTTTTGCCCCCATAGCTAGAATGGAAGCCATAAGAATGTTACTAGCTTATGCATCTCACAAAGAATTCAAACACTATCAAATGGATGTAAAAAGTGCATTCTTAAATGGACTTATAAATGAAGAAGTATGTGTGGCACAACCTCCAGGTTTTGAAGATATTGATAACCATGATCATGTGTTTAAATTAAAAAAAAAAAAAAAATACTATACGGACATAAACAAGCCGCTAGAGCTTGGTATGAGAGGTTGAGTGGATTTCTATTGGATAAAAGCTTTTCTAGAGGTAAAGTGGATAGTACATTGTTTATCAAATCTAAAAATGAAAATATGCTTATCATTCAAATCTATGTGGATGATATCATTTTTGGTGCTACAAATGAAGATCTATGTAAAGACTTTGCACAGTGTATGCAAGATGAATTTGAAATGAGTATGATGGGAGAGTTGACTTACTTCCTAGAACGTCAAATTAAGCAAGCCAAAAATGGAACCTTCATAAATCAATAAAAATATATAAAGGATATGCTTAAGAAGTTTGATATGGAAAGTAGAAAACCTATAGGAACCCTAATGAGTACTTCTATGAGTCTTGATAAAGATGAAAAAGGAAAATCAGTTGATATGAAATATTACCAAGGCATGATAGAAAGTCTACTATATTTGACAACCAGTAGACTGGACATTATGTTTAGTGTATGCATGTATGCTCGTTTACAAGCAGCCCCTAAGGAATCTCACCAAATAGTCAAAAGAATCTTAAGATATTTAGTAGGCATTTTTGACTTGGGTCTATGGTATCCTAAGGACGCATGCTTTGAGATGATTAGCCATTCGGATGCTAATTATGCTGGATGTAAAATTGATAGAAAAAGCATAAGTGGTACTTGTCACTTTCTAGGAAGATCTCTTGTATCTTGGTTCTCCAAGAAACAAAATTCTGTAGCCTTATCTACTGCTGAAGCTAAATATGTGGTAGTGGGTAGTTGTTGTGCACAAACTCTCTGGATGAAGCAACAATTAAATGATTTCAAGTAGGAATATTCAGCTATAGCTATAAAGTGTGATAATAGCAGTGCTATAAAAATATCTAAAAATCCCATATCATACTCAAGAACCAAGCATATAGACATAAGACATCACTTCTTAAGAGATCATGTACAAAAAGAAGACATCTTACTTGAATTTGTGATACAAGTGACCAATGAGCAGATAGTTTTACCAAACCTCTTTCAGAAGAAAGATTTATATCGATAATAAGAGATCTAGGATTGTTACATAGCAGGGAAGTTGTTTAAAGAGGATATTGAATGAATGGTAAAGTAGAATTTGAAAGGCAGGTGATGTCAAGCGACTGAACCATGAGGCACAGTCGACTGATCCCTTTCTGACTTAGTATTTCAAAATCAGTAAAGTTGGGAAACTGACCCTCTGAGCCACAGTCGATTGACTCGCTACTGTCTGGGAAAAATTCAAATATGCTAACTGTCAGGTGACTGACCTCGATTTCTATTGATTGACTGACAGCGATTTAAATACCTAAAGTGCGCAAAACCCTAACCTTTCAACTTCCCAGACACCTGACTCTGTGTTTCTCCTCTTCTACACTCATTCTCCTTCAAACCCGAGTGCCTCTACACTCAAAATCCTTCGATTAAATCTTGAAGAACATCACTACACCTTTTCCTCATGATTTTCAAGGGTTTTATCGTTCAAATCATCTTGCCACGAACAAAAACCGTTGGATACAAAGGACCCTCTTCTGGGAAAGATGACAGCAAAACATCAAGAAGTGGCTTATAAGTCCTCACGCAAAGAAACTTTACAAAGATCATATTCGTTTAGATGAACCCATTTTCAGTAAAGTCTAAGATACTAAGTTCTTTGAAGAAAATTTTCCCAAAATTTTATCTATGTTTAGAGCATTAGGATGGAAAAATATTGTTACCTATCAGGCTAAGGGTGTCTTTCCCAATCTAGTTAAGAGTTTTTATGCAAACTTGCTTAAAGGAGACATGATAACTACTACCAAAGCTATGGGAAAGGCAATTACACTCACTCCACAAACTTTGGCAACTATTTTCAACATTCGTCAAGGTGAATTTGAATGACCAACATTTGGAAAATTATGGATTATGGAACAAGGTTTTACCCCTAAAGAATTCCTGCCACTAATTATAGATGAGGAACTGGTTTATTTTGGACATCCTCCACTCTATAAACAATTAAAACTTCAAGTACAGATCCTCCAAAAGATCATCAAGTGCAATATTTTGCCTCAAGTAGGATCACATGACTAAATATCTTATTTGGATTGTTTCGTCTTGTGATGCTTACTTAAAGAGAAGTAGCTTGATTTATCAAGTTTGATTCTGAAATGGATGGTCTCAAGAACCGAAGCACGCAGAGTAATTTTACCATATGGAGGAACTCTGAATGTACTCTTCGCATATCTTTACATAGCCTCTCCAAATGACTTTGTTCATCAAGCATACCCATTATGACATTTTCTCATCTGCCACACTTAAGCAAATGGGTTATGAAAAACATAAGCAAGGCTGGTTTCCTAAGTTAGGAATAAAACAACAGTAAGATCCTGCTCCATAACCACTAGCTCAACAACCTACTGCTCAGGTAGATGATGCACCTTCCTGGTTTATTCCTTTTCATCAACAATTCACCGTCTTTAGTGGTGAAATGAGATTTGGATTTCAAACCCTTCAAGAAAATTTTGCATGTCTTCAAACCATATATTCTTCACCGAATCAACAACTTGGTCGTATTGAAAAGCACATAGTTGGCTCTTCACGAGGTCAAGATCCTATGGAGATAAGTGAAGCAAGCACTAAAGAAGAATGAAATGAAGAAGAGGATGGAGTTGATGAAGAAGAAGAAGAAGAAGAAGAAGAAGAAGAAGAAGAAGAATATGAAACTAAATATGAAGATACAACTGTAGATGCTTAAATATTTTTTTGTTATTTTAGATAGTTGCTTTGTACTTTTTTTATTTTTCTCAGGTTGCTTTTTGGACTCCTTGCTTACAACATGATAACTATTATTCTCTATTTTTGTGTTAATACTGCTTTATGCTTTAACATGTTTGTGTTTATCACTTTTTGGTTGATGCCAAAATAGGGAGAGATTTTGAGTAAAACTGAAAGCACATTGCTGACATTGATGATATTATTATTATGAATTGACAAATATGAAACACACTGTTGATACACACTGTTGATGATATGAACTTAACATTGATGAACTTGAAATATGAACTTGAGTTGAATTTGATGAACTGAAACTCTGATATGCAATTATATAAATAAATGACTCATTTTCAAACTTATGTTAAAACTATGCTTATTGTAAGAGGGAGGGGGGGGGGGGGAGGGCATTTTAAGGCTTACTCATTTTTGCTCCTTATTTGTCATCATCAAAAAGGGGAAGATTGTTGGCCTCTTATTTTGATGATAACAAATCAAGGGAATTTAATATATGTGGTTAAGAGATAATGTTTCAGGATTCAAATGGTTTTAATAAAACGTTCAAGATCTCAAGTGCTTGATGAAGTTCATTAAAAGCTTGGACTCAAAGATAGAAGATCAAATGAAGTTTGAAGTGCTTTGAAGAAAGAAGTCAAGATAGACTCAAAGAATGGAAGCAAAAGTATGAAGACTTAGTGTTTAGAGTATATAAGTTTTAAAGTCTCATGTAAGTACTTCATTAAATTTCAATATAAATGGTTGAAGCTCTTGGGAATTAATTTTGACTTAGAGACCTACGTTTGAAAACCTCGAAAAATATTTTCAAAAGTCTCAATTCAATATGACAAGTATAAAATCTAAAAGGAGTTTTGGAGACAAAGTTTTTAAAAGCATGTGTTTTGCACGATCAGGCGACTGATGCTTTACCATATGATGACAGACATTTTATGCTGATGAAAATTAAACAGACAGAATAGAATTAGGTAATTGACCTTATAGGATCAGGCAACTAACCCCTTTCTGTGTTTGAAAATACGCTGTATTTAAAAGGCACAGGCGACTAACCCCGATATTTCAGTCGACTGACCTTCGGTTTTTAAAATTTAAAATAGCGAGGGAAAGTTTCCAAAACTGATTGCTGGGTCTCAAAACTTTATAAAAACTCAGGGAATACTACAAGTAAACTTAGGGACAATGAAATATTACTTTTTCTATCTATAAATACATACTAAACCCAAGGATTATACACACCAACAATTACCAACAAGCAACTATTAATCAAATTCTCATACTTTCAAAGAGTTCTTGCTGAATACTTTGCTGAAAACTATTACTGAGTACCTGCTGAATTAAAGCTTATGATTCTTGTGCTCTAATTGGGTTTACAATTTAAGAAAGAAGCCCGGTGATATTTACTTTGAGCTTCATCTCTTTATATTGTTTATTTTCTGAAGTATATTGTGCTTTTAACTTGTACAAATATACTCTAACTGAGAGTGTTCATTATACAACAACAAAGTTTGTTTTTCTTGTTGTTTTTGACGATTTAGGGTTGTTGAATCATTGGCTAACAAGAAGGGGTATTCTTATTAGAGAGGGATCTCCACCTAAGAAGAATAGAGGTTGTAACTTGGCCTAATAAAAAGTTGGAATCTTCACAACGGTTGCTTGGGGCATAGACATAGGTTGCAGGCCAAACCTTACAAAAATCTTGTTCTAAGCTCTTCTCCATACTATCTTTATTTTCTGCAAGTATATTATATGCGTGAATGATTTTTTTTATCTTACTAAACTTTGGGGAGTGCTGGAATCTTGTTTTGAAAGCATATATAAATTCAACATACATTATTTAGTTGGTTGGTTTGAAAAATTCATCAAAGTCCTGATTTTGAATATTAAAATAGCTGCAAGGTATTTTAAATTAAAAGTTTTTAAAAATCAAATATTTGAAAATTATATTGATTGGAGTAGAGGAATAAAATCTGAGCTTTGAATTTGAAATCTGAGTTTTATTTTTAAATTATCCTAATTTGATTTTTGGAATTTAATTAGCTGAGTATCAATATCAAAGATTTGAACTTAAGATTGAATATTGGTTAAACTTAATAATATTGTGGTTATTGGTAAATTGCTAAAAGTATATATTGTTGAGATTAAAATTCAACTAAGGATTTTTTTTTTTAAATAGTAAGCAAAGAAATTTTAAAAACCCAATTCACTCACCCCCCTTCTTGGGAGTTCACCTTACTTTTCAGTCATGTTTTATGTGACCTAACTTTTTGCAATTATAGCAAGTTGGAGGTTCTGCTTTAGTTTCTTTCTTGCTTGTTTCTCCTTTGTCTATTTTAGATGCTCAAAATTTTCTAGCAAATTTCTTATTCTTTCTAAAGAATCTACCTAGTTGTCCGGTGAATAAAGTTAGGTCATCATCATCCATCTCTTCATCTTCATCATCACTCGAGCTTTCCTTGGAAGCTTTAAGTGTGATGGATTTCTTAGTTTTGCCAACTTTAGTTGATCTTTCATTAACCATCTTGTATGTGAGAAGTGACCCAATGAGTTTGTCTAAGGTTGTAGCTTTTAGGTTCCTACCTCAATTATAGTTGTGGCCCTGGGTTTCCAAACAGATGAAAGTTCTTTAAGGAATTTCTTAATCATTTCGTATGTTAGATAGTTTTTCCCAAGTGCATTTAGGGAATTTATAATGTGGGTGAATGATTACGTGTCAAAAGTGCGTAATTAGATGTTTAAAGTTATCAATTAAATATTATAATTCTAATTAAATGCCTAGTTACGGTCAATATTTCAACATTGAGCTCATTTGAGTTAATTATCCCAGTTTTGCTGTAAATTTATGGATATTTGTATTTTATTATTGCGGGATAATTTTCATAAATTAAAATCGAGCCATGCACATAAAGAGAGGTTGTGTACGTGAGCCGTGTGCGTATGTGAATGAACCCTGGGAGCCAAGCATATTACGTGGGTCTTGCATGAGCTTGAGCCCATGAAGAAGCCATGCATGCACGTAAAGAGCTTCATCAAAGAGACCGTGTGCATGGGCTTGAAGAGAGACCGTGCGTGATGGCCTGGCCCAGGAGCTGTGGGGTGATTTCATGCACGAAGAGGTCGTGTGCATTGAAAAATGAAGCTAGGCCCATTCTTATATAGGCCATGCATGAGGTGTTTCTTGGGCAATTGAATTTTGGGTTGCTTTTAGAGAGCATTTATTGAAAAACAAAAAAAAAAAAAACTTGGAGGCCCATGGGTGATGTGACCCGCCTATGGAAAGAGGCGCTGGGTCTCTCTCTCTCCAAGACCGAATTTCTAATAGGCAGCTAGGCCTGGCAAAACGGGTCATAACCTGTCAGGTCACCCAGACCCGCCTGTTTTAAATGGGTCCGGGTTTAATAAAGTTAACCCATTTAATAATTGGGCGGGTCACAGGTCAACCCATTTATAAATGGGTTAAGGGGGTTTGGGCGGGTCACCCGTCGGGTGACCCGTTAATTTCAGTTTAGTGCTTCTTCCTTCTTCTCACACACCTCACCAGTCACCCTCACGGTTCACACTTCACAATCAAACACACTTAAAAAAAAAAAAAAAAACCCTAAGGCTATGTAAAGTTCCCCTTCCCGACTCCCTAACCCAATAACCCCAAGTCCCTAACCCGCGCTACGCCTCTCCACAGTCCACTCCAGTCTCCAATCTCCTCAGCCGGCGGTTGGCCATTTGGGTCGTCTCTGACCTCTCGACTCTCAGCTCTCAGCTCTCACTCTCTCTGTCTCTTAGATTCTCAGTTAATCCTCTCCAGCTCTC
This sequence comes from Malania oleifera, assembly GCF_029873635.1. Lineage (NCBI taxonomy): Eukaryota > Viridiplantae > Streptophyta > Magnoliopsida > Santalales > Ximeniaceae > Malania > Malania oleifera. Next base: position 17,318,695 of record NC_080428.1, read on the forward strand.
CTCTCCAGTCCGGCAGTCTTTCCTCTCCTCTGGTGACTGGTGCGCTACTACGTGCCGCCGTGCCGGACCTGCCAGTCGTCGTCTCCTGCGAACGATCCACTCGGACCACTCCACACCTTGAGCAGATCGAGTCGTCATCTCCTCCAGGAGCCACAGACCACTGCCACAAGCATCAATGCCCCCCCAGCACCACAGAACACTTCTCCACACTTGTCAATCTCCCCCCCCAGCTCCGCAGAGGACCAGCCGGCAGCCGACAAGAGGTGGAGCTGTGGAGATTTTTTTAAAATAAAATGCAGTTTTTTTTAAATGTCATTTTATATGAAATTTTAAAATAAAAAAATTATATATTTTTAAATGGGTGACCCGTTACTCGCCCGTTTATTAAACGGCCAAGTTAGGGTTGGCATGTGTGTGATCCGATTAACATTGACCCGTTTATGACCTGGCCCATTAGTGACCCGTCCAAGCCTGACCGACCCGCCTGTTTTGCCAGGCTTATAAGCAGCAAGAGGCCTTTAATGAAGGGAAATTGGGGGCTTCAATTGAAGAGGTGGGAGCTAGGAGCTCCTTGTGGGGCAACCGAATACTCACAGACAAAGAAAGGAGGGGCATATTGAAAAGTCAACATTGGTGGGCTACTTTTTTTGTTGCTTTTAGGTTTTTAAAACTAGGGTTTTTGGTGTTCTTCTTCTTCTTCTTCTTCTTCTTCTTCTTCTTCTTCTTCTTGTTTTTAATTAAATAGTCTTGTTAAGTTGTTAATTATTTTTCTTTGTCATTTCAATAGATATTTTTAATGTATTGTTTGAGTTATTCATTACATTGGGTATTCATATTTTAAGCTATTATTGGGGTATTCATATTTTAAGCTATTATTGGGTTTATCTCTCTCTCTCTCTCTCTCTCTCTCTCTCTCTCTCTCTCTCTCTCTCTCTCTCTCTCTCTCTCTTCTTATCTTGTCTCTTTACTTTAATGTTGTTTACATACATTGTTTGAGAAGTTAATGTGGGATTCAAATACTAATTTTTACTTTGTTATTTCAGTGGGTTATTAGGTTAAATTAATTGCTTGTCTTTTAGTTTGTTATTTTAAATGCTTCAAAATTGAAATAATTAGTTGTTTTAATTCGTTGTCTTTTATTTTATTGGTGCAATGAGCCATTGTGGAATTAATTTGAACCAGAAATTTTGGATTGCAAACATGAGTGGCTAAGTTTTGCAACTTGGGTTGCGGGTCAATGTCGGTTGCTTTCTATGATTTATTAATTTCCCTTTGATGTTAATGTTAAACCCTTATTTGGCTAAAACTGAAAATTGGAGGCATCGTTAATAAATCACTTGCTCTTATTTCTTATTTTTTTGTTGACATTAGGCACAACAAAACCTTGATTTAATTTAGGTTTTTCATCAATTGATTTTTAGATGAAATTCGGTTGATGCTTAATAAGAGTATTTATTGTATTCCATTGGGATGTGGCAAATTTACTCGAGCTTTAGTTTGAAAATTTCATCTTATTAATGCCTTGATTGGATTAACAAGAAGAGGAGTAAAGCCTACAGAATTAGTAAATGGTGGAAGCAAAATGACATTGAACCTGTAACCTAAGTGTTCAATAAATTGTTTCAATGAATCTGTTTTGTTTTGTCTGCGTTATTGAATTTATATTTTTGGAATTCTGGTAAAATTTCAATCTCGTTTTTGCATTTTTCTCAAGTACTTCCCATTTTGTTTATTGTTTTTATAAAGATAAAAAAACCAAAAATATTTTTACACAACATTTCATATCAACAAGTTTTCACTATACTTTCACAAATACTTTGATACTCAGTGGTCCCTGTGGAATACGATCTTGGAATTATCCTTGATATAACTTGACACTTCTACACTTGGAAGCACAATTCAGAACGAGTCAAGTTTTTGGCACCGTTGTCGGGAACCAATTGGTGTCATCAGAGTATTTTTCTGATTCCAGAGAGGGTGTTTATATAGCTGTGAACGTCTTCACAGCCTGGGTGATATCCATTTCCTCTCCTTTAACCTGTTGTTTTTATATTTCTTTTTTGTTGTAATCTATTTTTGTTTTGGTTCATTTATACTGAGCTTGCATGTCTGGTTGGGCTAGAAATAACACATCTAGACTAGTTAGGACAGACTCACCAATCTCATCATCGAGTGCACTTGTTTTACTTGAATCACTCGAATCATCATCTGACATTCATAGCACCATGGCTGAGAATGAACATCATGATAGGGAGAACCCTAATAGGATCCTCAGAGTATACTTGCAGCCTGTTAGGACCAGCACCCCATCTTGCTTTATTCTACCTTTGAATGCAAATGCTTTTAATTTTAAACCCAGGATGATCCCACTCCTACCTCATTTTCATGGCATTGAATCTAAAAATACTTATTTGCATATCAAAGATTTTGAAGAAGTGTGTTCCACATTCATGGATAGAACATGCACTGAAGAGGTCATAAGATTGAAGTTCTTTCCATTTTCATTAAACGACAAGTTAAAAACCTGGTTGAATTCTTTGAGACCAAGGTCCTTTGGGACATGGCAAGAAATGCAAACTGAGTTTTTAAAGAAATTTTTTCACATGTAGAGAACGAATGCTATGAAAAGACAAATCATGAATTTTTTCCAAAAGGATGTGGAAACATTTTATCAGCATTGGGAACTTTTCAAAGACCTCTTAAATGCATATTCTTGCCATGGATATGAGAATTGGAGGGTTATTAGTTTTTTCTATAAGGGGTTGCAAAAAAAAATGAGGCAATTTGTAGAAACGATGTGCAATAGGGAGTTTCTTAATAAAGGGCTCGAAGAAGCTTTTGACTGTTTTGATTCTTTGGCTGAAAATGCCCAATCTTGGGATGTCTCTAATGTGTATGTTATATCTGAAAAGAAAAAATGTATTAGTGGGGTGGTAAATATCAACTGGAAGAAACTGACGATTTTAATGCTAGGCTTGCATTGGTTTCTAAAAGGTTAGATTCCATTGAGCTTAAGAAAGTAAATGAAATGCATGTATTACCATCATCTTCTGAAAAATCCATCATATGTGAGGATCCAGGGCATGTGACTGATGCATGCCCAACAATTCCTGCTTTTAAGGAAGTTTTGCTTGATCAATCTAACCTAATGCATATGATTTCTAAGAATTCAGATGGACCTTATTCTAATACTTACAATGTATGTTGGAGAAGTCATCCAAATTTCAGTTGGAAAAATGACCAAGTGGAGCCATCTACACAGGGACAAAGTCAATATGCTCCTTATGTAGCAGCTGGCCAAAATTAGGGACCTTCTCATTTTGCAAATCAGCCTTCTCCAATGCAAAGAAGGGGAATTGAAGACCCCATACAACAAATAACTGTTAGCTTGCAACAATTTATGCAAACTCAGCGCATAATCAACAACCAAAACTCCTAGGCCATCAAGGACATCAAAGGGACCCTCACTAGAGTAACCACTACTCTGAGTAACCAAGATAAGGGAAAATTCCTAGCTCAACCCCAACCCAATCCACAAGGGCAAAGTCAATTAGCTCAGAATACTGATAAAGGGAGCAATGTGAAATCAGTGAAATCTATTATAACTTTAAGGAATGGTAAGGTTTTGGGTGACCTTGCCCATAGTGCAGGAAGTTCAGGTAAAAAGGCTAACCCTTCTCTAGATAATGTGGTGAGTCAAGCACTTTAAATTCAAATAATGATGCATGTCCCATACCTACACCATTTCCACAACATTTGCTTTATTTTCACAAGGATAAATGGCATGCTAAAATCCTAGAAAATTTTAAGCAAGTTAGGATTAACATTCCACTTCTTGATGCTATAAAACAAATTCCTATTTATGCTAAGTTTCTAAAGGATTTATGCACTATGAAATGCAAACTGAATGTGCAGAAAAAAGCTTTCCTCACTGAGCAAGTTAGTACCATTATTCAAAATCACACACCACCTAAGTACGAGGATTTTGGGTCACCTACTATTTCATATGTGATTGGAAATTCTAAGATTGAGCAGGCCTTGCTAGACTTAGGTGTGGGGGTCAATTTTCTACCTCACAGTGTGTATGAACAATTGGGGCTAGGGGAATTAAAATTCATTTCAATCATTTTGCAACTTGCTGATAGATCTATAAAAAATCCTAAGGGTATTATTGAGGACGTCTTGGTCCAAGTGGATAAATTTTATTTCCCTGTGGATTTTGTGGTCTTGGATATGAAAGTGTCATCCCATGCAAATTCTTCACCACTTATGATTTTAGGAAGACCATTCTTAGCAACTTATAATGTCATAATCAATTGTAGGAGTGGTGTTTTAAAATTGAGTTTTGGGAATATGACTTTAGAACTGAATATCTTCAATTTGTGTAGGCAATCTCAAGAACATGAAGACATTCAAGAAGTCAATTCATTGGAATCCCTAATTGTGGAAACTCCTTGGTTAAGTTATAATTGTGATGAGCAGTAGGAGGATTTAGAAGACTCCTTTGATTTAACTGAGTTCACTAATCATTTTTCTCCTCTTTGTGTTGCAGGAAATTCAACTGAGATGCAATGGAAGCTCAAATTTGAGCCACTACCAGCCATACAAACCCTACCACAACCATCCAATAAGAAGACACCGGTGCTAGAATTGAAGCCACTGCCGCCAAAGCTGAAATACGCCTACCTTGGACTAGAGAACTCATTTCCAGTGATGATTTATGCATTGTTGACCCCTGAACAGGAGAATAAGTTGTTGAGAATTTTGTCACAACACAAATCAGCCATTGGCTGGTCCCTTGCTGACATAAAAAATATAAGTCCTCTCATTTGTACACACAAGATATATATGGAAAAGGATTCAAAACCCTCTAGAGAGATGTAAAGGAGACTAAAGCCCACAATTAAGGAAGTGGTAAAAAAGGAAGTCTTAAAATTGTTAGACATAAGCATCATATATCCAATTGCTGACAGCAAATGGATTAGTCCAATTCAAGTTGTTCCAAAAAAATCTTGTATAACTAGGGTAAAAAATGATAAGGGAAAATTGGTGCCTACTAGAGAGACCACAAGCTAGAGGATGTGTGTAGATTATAGGATATTAAATGCCACCTCTAGGAAGGATCATTGTCCTTTGCCTTTCCTTGACCAGGTTTTAGAAAAAGTGGATTGGCATGAATATTACTATTTTTTAGATGGATTCTCCGGTTACTATCAAATAGAAATAGCCCCTGAGGATCAAGAGAAAATTACTTTCACTTGTCCTTTTGGAACTTTTGCCTTTAGGAGAATGCCATTTGGACTATGTAATGCCCTAGCTACTTTTCAAAGATGCATGCTAAGTATTTTCAGCAACATGATTGAGGACAGTGTAGAGGTTTTCATGGATGACTTTTCAGTTTTTGGAAGAACATTTGATGCATGTTTGTCTAATTTGTAGGTTGTTTTGAAAATATGTGAAGAAAAGAAATTGTTGTTAAATTGGGAAAAATGCCACTTTATGGTCCAACAAGGAATAGTTTTGGGGCACATTGTATCTTCTCGAGGCATAGAGGTGGATAAAGCTAAAGTAGACTTAATTTCAAATTTGTATGCGCCTAAAAATGTGAAAATGTTAGATCATTTTTAGGGCATGCTGGTTTTTATAGAAGATTCATAAGGAATTTTAGCTTTATCTCTAAACCTCTTTGCAAAATTTTGATGCATGATGTTAGATTTGAATGAACCCAAGAGTGTCAAAATGGTTTTGATGAACTGAAAACATGTCTCACCACTGCACCTATCATTCAACCTCCTGACTGGTCACTTCCTTTTGAATTAATATGTGATGCAAGTGATTCTACTGTGGGGGCTGTTCTTAGACAACGAAGAGATAAACTGCCATATGTCATATACTATGCTAGTAAGACTTTAAATGTTGCACAAAAGAACTATTCCACCACAGAAAAAGAACTACTAGCTATAGTATTTGCATTAGATAAGTTTAGATCATATCTTCTTGGTTCTCCTATCATAATATTCATTGACCATGCAGCTCTAAAATTTTTACAATAAAAAAAGGACACCAACCCAAGGCTAGTAAGGTGGATACTCCTGCTACAGGAATTTGATCTCACAACAAAAGACGAAAAGGGAGTGGAAAACATGGTGGCGAATCACCTTTCTCAGCTTCAACCTAAAGTTTCTGAGAAGTTTTCTTTAATTTTTGATTATTTTCTTGATAAACAATTATTTGCAGTTGAATTTTTACCATGGTATGCTGATATTGTGAATTTCTTGGTCATAGGGAAAACTCCACCTCGTTGGAATGCTCAGGACATCAGAAGGTTGAAGGCTGAAGCTAAAAATTTCTTTTATGATGATACCTATCTCTTTAAATATTGTTCAGATCAAATCATTAGAAAGTGTGTGCCTAATAATGAAATTTCTGGTGTCTTAAATTTTTGCCATACAGAAGCTTGTGGTGGGCATTTTTCAGCCCCCAAAATAGTGGCCAAAGTTCTTCAAAGTGGATTTTATTAGCCGACTATGTTCAAGGATGCTTTGAGTTTCTGCAAAGCTTGTGAACCTTGTCAAAAATTAGGGCGAATCACTAGGAGAAACATGATGCCTTTGCAACCTATATTAGTGATTGAATTTTTTGTTATTGGGGTATAGATTTCATGGGACTATTTCCTTCTTCTTATGGCTAATTATACATCCTGCTTGCTGTTGATTATGTTTCTAAGTGGGTTGAGGCAGTCCCTTGCAGATCTAATGACCATCAAGTGGTTATAAATTTTTTAAAAGAAAACATTTTTGCAAGGTTTGGCATGCCTAAGGCCATAATCCGTGATCAAGGCACGCATTTTTGTAACAAACATGTTTCAACCTTATTGAAGAATTATGGTATCCATCACAAAATCTCTACTTCCTATCATCTTCAAACCAATGGACAAGCTGAATTAGCAAATAGAGAAATTCAAAACATCCTTGAGAAAACTGTTAACCCAAATAAGAAGGATTGGTCTTTAAGATTGTTTGATGGTTTGTGCGACTATAGAATGGCTTTTAAAACCATTTTGGGCACATCTCCATATATATTAGTGTATGGTAAGGCTTGCCATTTGCCTGTATAGTTGGAATATAGGGCGTATTGGGCTATTAAGCAATGCAACTTTAACATTGATGACGCTGGTTGGGTGAGAAAATTGTAGTTATCTGATTGGATGAGCTAAGGATTGATGCTTACAAAAATTCTAAATTATCCAAGGAAAGAATGAGGAACTTCCATAATAAATACATTCAACATAATACTTTTGAGCATAATCAACAAGTGTTATTGTACAACTCTCGATTACACTTGTTTCCTGGTAAGTTAAGGTCTCGATGGAGTGGGCCTTTTGTGGTAAAGAATGTTTTCCTCATGGTGCTGTAGAGATTCTGAATCCTCACAATGGTAACTTTTTTAAGGTTAATGGTCAAAGGCTCAATCCTTTTATCTCTAACTTTGCACATGAGGAATCTACTCACATCTGCTTGATCCCATTTAGTATAGTTTATTTTCTTTTTCTTTTTTTTATTTGTATTTTTATTTCTCTCATTGTTTTCTTTTGTTCTTTAGTTGTTATTTCTTATTTCCTAGGATTGCACTCTTTTCAAAGTTGTTCAGGTACTTCTTCTTCCTCACTCCTGTAATATTTCTTTTATTTCTTTGTTTGACTTATGGTTGTTTTGCTTTACTTTTAACTACTCTCTTTGAGTAAATTCTCTCATTTCTCCTGCATCATTGGGGGCAATGCTACATTCTAGTTGGGGGTGGAAGAGAATTTACTTTACTATTTTCATGCTTTAAACTTATGTTGGTCTACCTTGGGAAGATACTATTATTGAACTCTAGCATGCTAGATTCCTTATTTGTGATCATTACATGCCAGATTATTTTTTTTTTGCTTTTGAGGATATGGAACATGCAGGATATAGTGCAATCAAAGTTTAAATCAAAAGAGATCTTTATCCATTTCACTTAGTTTCAACCAAGGGAAGGATGTTGAAAGTCTTGCTACGCACACTACATAGGTTAGAAGACTTAGAAAGACTACCTTTGTTCATTTTTGGTTGATGTACTTTAGTTGGTTGGGACTCTAATGAACCATGTCCTAATGGCTTAAAAAAAATAAAGAAAAAGAAAAATCTTGAAGCAAATGAAAGCAAGAAACAAGCCAAGGATCAATTGTGAAAAAAAAAAAAAAAACAATCAAAAAGAGGGAAACAATTGTGTATTGGAAAGGGCTACCTACTACCGGGGCCCTAACTAAATAAAAAAAAAAAGAAGTGGGTACCTTTTAAAATGTTGTAGCGTGAAAGCCACCATTGTACATTCATGCATTGGAAATAACTACCTGCTACCGGGGTCCTAACTAATCAAGAAAGTGGGTGCCTTTTAAAGTGTAATAGTGTGAAAGCCACCAATACAATGGTTTTGAATTAGAGTAGACCATGCGGTTGTCTCAGACAAATTGTTGTGATTGAAACCATTAATATCTATTGGTAGTCAATCTTGGAATTCCAACCTTATTCTCATGACACGTGAGCTTTGTTACTTTCTAGTACCTTGGTTGGTTTACTAATTGGTGTAAAAATCTCTCAGTTGATGCGTAACTTGGATTAATTTGTTTCCTGTGTTCCTGAACTCATTAAGCATATTTCATGGCATGTAATTTTCATGAGTATTGGAATTTTAGTTGCTACCCCCTTGGTTTGAATTCATTCATGTTATTTGCTAGAGACTAGGAAAATGTTAGTTGGGGGGTGTGATTTCGCATCAAAAGTGCGTAATTAGGTGTTCAAAATTATCAATTAAAATTATTATTCTAATTAAATGCCTAGTTATGCTCAGTATTTCAACATTGAGCTCATTTGAGTTAATTATCCTGTCTTTGTCGTAAATTTACAGATATTCGTATTTTATTATTGCAGGATAATTTTCAAAAATTAAAACTGAGCTATGCACCCAAAGAGAGGTTGTGTATGTGAGTCGTGTGCATGTGTGAATGAAACCTGGGAGCCAAGCATATTACGTGGGTCGTGCGTGAGCTTGAGCCCATGAAGAAGCTATGCATGCACGTAAGCTTTATCAAAGAGACCGTGTGCATCGACTTGAAGAGAGACTGTGCATGATGGTCTGGCTCAAGAATCGTGGGGTGATTTCATGCATGAAGAGGCCATATGCATTGAGAAATGAATCTAGGCCCATTATTGTATGGGCCATGCATGAGGTGTTTCTTAAGTAGCCGAATTTTGGGTTGCTTTTGGAGAGCATTTATTGAAAAAAAAAAAAAGGAAAACTTGGAGGCCCATGGGTGATGTGACCCGCCCATGCAAAGAGGAGTTCAGTCTCTCTTTCTAAGGCCGAATTTCTAATAGGTAGCAAGGGGGCTTTAATGAATGGAAATTGGGGCCTTAAATTGAACAGGTGGGCATTGGGAGCTCCCTTGGAGGCAACCAAATACTCATAAACAAATAAAGGAGCGGCATTTTGAAAAGTCAACATTGGTGGGCTACTTTTTTTTTCTTTTAATTTTTTTAAAACTAGGGTTTCAGGGGAGTTTTTTTTTTTTTCTTGCTTCTCTTGGAGGGAGCGCTGCACACAGCAGCTCCTTAAGAAGACCTGAGCTCCCTTCTCACGACGAGCCACCTCTCTCCATTATTTCTTCATCTCTCTCTCTCTCTCTCTCTCTCTCTCTCTCTCTCTCTCTCTCTCTCTCTCTCTCCTTCTTCTTCTTCTTCTTCTTCTTCTTCTTCTTCTTCTTCTTCTTCTTCTTTTTAATTAAATAGTCTTGTTAAGTTTTTAATTATTTTTCTTTGTCATTTCAATAGATATTTTTAATGTATTGTTTGAGTTATTCATTACATTGGGTATTCATATTTTAAGTTATTATTGGGTTTATCTCTCTCTCTGTCTCTCTCTCTCTCTCTCTCTCTCTCTCTCTCTCTCTCTCTCTCTCTCTCTCTTTCTCTCTCTCTCTCTCTCTCTCTTCTTATCTTGTCTGTTTTCTTTAATGTTGTTTACATACATTGTTTGAGAAGTTAATGTGGGATTTAAATACTAATTTTTACTTTGTTATTTCAGTGGTTTATTAGGTTAAATTAATTGCTTGTCTTTTAGTTTGTTATCTTAAATGCTTCAAAATTGAAATAATTAGTTGTTTTAATTTGTTGTCTTTTATTTTATTGGTGCAATAAGCAATTTTGGAATTAATTTGAACCGGAAATTTTGGATTGCAAACATGAGTGGCTAAGTTTTGCAACTTGGGTTGCAGGTCAATGTCGATTACTTTCCGAGATTTTTTAATTTCCCTTTGATGTTAATGTTAAACTCTTATTTGGCTAAAACAAAAAATTGGAGACATCTTTGATAAATAGCTTGCTCTTATTTGTTATTTTGTTGTTGACGTTAGGCACAACAAAATCTTGATTTAATTTAGGATTTTCATCAATTAATTTTTACATGAAATTCGGTTGATGCTTAATGAGAGTATTTATTGTATTCCATTTGGGATGTGGTAAATTTACTCAAGCTTTAGTTTGAAAATTTCATCTTATTAATGTCTTAATTGGATTAACAAGAAGAGAAGTAAAGCCTAGGGAATTAGTAAATGGTGGAAGCAAAATAACGTTGAACTTGTAACCCTATTGTTCGATAAATTGTTTCAGTGAATCTGTTTTGCTTTGTCTACGTTACTAAATTTCTATTTTTGGAATTCTGGTAAAAGTTCAATCTCATTTTTGCATTTTTCTCAAGTACTTCCCATTTTGTTTACTTTTTTCATAAATATAAACAAATGAAAAATGTTTTTACACAACATTTCACATCAACAGGTTTTCACTAAACTTTCACAAATACTTTCATACTCAGTGGTCCCTTTGGAATACGATCCTAGACTTATCCTTGATACAACTTGACACTTCTACACTTGGAAGCACAATTTAGAATGAGTAAATGAACCTAGTATATATACTCGATATAGATTCTTCTAGGTTCATCCTGAAGGCTTCATACTCACTAGTGAGCATGTCTATTCTGCTATCTCTAACATCCACGGTTCCCTCATAAGTTATTTCTTGCTTTTCCAAAATTTCCTTAGTAGTCTTACAGCCTATTATCGTGTTAAACTCATTTGCATCTAATGCACAATACAGGGCATTCATTGCACTAGAGTTTATCTATAATTGTTTCATGTTAGCCTTATATAGTTCGTTTTCTTCCTTAGGAATTTCGTTATTTTCACTAATCTTAGAAGGGACATAGTTTCCTTGGATTACAACTCTCCAAATTCTCCAATCCATTGATTGTAAAAATATTATCATTCTATATTTCTAGAAGGTGTAATTTACACCGCAAAAGATTGGGGGTCTAATAGAGGATTGTCCTTCACCAAATGGGGACACACCTAAATTGCCATTGTGATATTTTTGCAACTACCTATTAGGATATATTGCAACCTATGCTTTGATACCAATTGAGAGTAATGGTGTATTCCCAAAAGGCGGTGAATTAGGTATTTTAAATTTTTAATGCATGGAAATTTGATTAATTTTAAAACTTAATTGCCACATCCTCTAACTATTTCAATCACCACAAAAAAACTAAGCAGTGAACAACTATACCAATGAACAATCCTAAATATAAAATCAAGATACAAGATTTATCATTTATCCATCAAATTAATATTGGTAAAAAGATATTTAACCAATCAAATATTCTTCTTGTATTTGAACAATTAATCAATCAATATTAAAAAATTTCAGCAGATTAATCCAAATCTGAATTTTCAGCTTGCAACAACGTTTGATCTCAATATGTATTTAAATCATCCAAAACATCCACAAATCATTCTAAGCGTTCATACCAATCCTAAAGCAATAAATCATTCAAATATATGAGTATCAATATATGTGTGCGAGAAATTAAAAAGACAAGTCAAAGAAGAACACCAAGATTTTTTACAAGGTTCAGCAATGTGCCTATGTCCTTGCCTCAAGCAACCCGCTGTGAGGATTTCCTTAACTCTCTTCATTCAATAGGTGGAGGTACCTCTCTCCTTTTAGTAGGTGGAGACCTCTTTCCGTTCAATAGGTGGAGATCCCTCTCTAGCAAGAACACCCCTCTTGCTAGGCTGATTCTATCCCCGAATTGATCGTTCAATAACAATTATAGCAACAAATTTTCGTATAAGATAAAACTCTCTCAAAAGAGTGGATTTGTACAGATTAAAACACTAATATACTCTCAACAATAAGATGCTATGAAGCTCAGCAAGTTTTTTAGAGTTTTCTAGATTTAAAGATGTGAAAACGAAAGAAAAAATCAGAAATCAATTTTAGCAATTGAAGAATGGCGCACAACTGCTATGATGGTTGAAACCAATGAATAATTGTGCGATAGGTTACCCTAATGTGATTAGGGTTACTGTGACGCCCCGATTTTTGTACAATTTTATTTTTTCCAATAAACAGTAATAAATACTTTACACGTCATTGACAACCTCCATAAACCAGTCACGTCAACAATCCTACTATCATTCATACAACCTGACCCGCACTAGGTAATGGGTAAAAAGTTATTTTATTTGTATAACCTAACAGTGGAAGATAGTATTTATATCATCCAAAATACAATACTCAGAATATCAAAATACACATATACACAATACTATCTCATACCCAAAAAAAATACAACCCTAGGGAATCACACCTCCCTAGTCCACCAAAAACTCACCCTATATATCAGGGTTCTAGCTCCCCACTATCACGGAGCTCTATCACCCAGTCGGTCTCTATTCCTTCAAAAATTTGGATAAATTGGGTCAGACACATTTCAGTAAGAAGGAATAAATAAATCATAGTGTGTGGCCATATGAATTCAGTTATAACATGCTTTACTTTTCAAAATAACATTTCATCTGAGAAAATACACTGACAAATATATTCTCATGGTCATATAGATATACAACACAAGCTTTTATAAGCTTTAAAATCATTTCTCAAAATAAATCATTCCAACACATTTTTACTTGTGAAGTTCTTGAGAATAGGGAAGATTACCCCCCATACAAGTAGCTTCCCTCTGCCTTAACACGTTATGTAGCCGAGTATGACCACATCTGATACCTATCAGAGCACTCAACTTACTCAGTAAGCCCTTAGGCAGAGAGTTTCACTTCGCCTCAATTATTTATGTCATTAACTCACACGATTCATATCTCATATTTAACATTCTTTATTTCTCAATTTCCATTCTTTCTCTCATTTCTCATTTTAGCCAATTTCCTCATTCTTTCACTTTTCGTTTTCATTTTACTTTCCGGCTCATGAGTATCCTTGGTATCAAATACCAACATCGCGTCTGTAACTCATCGCCACCCTGAGGATCTTTCTATCCACGCCATGCTTCCCCCCATGGTCAAGGTTGTGCTGCCTGAAGGCTGGATCTAACCGCGGTTGGCTAACTCGGTTAGATCAAATATCATATCACATATCGCGTCTGTAGTACGACTAGTTGGCCTATAGCCCTGATCCAGACTCAGGGGGCCCACAACCCTACAAAATGGCTTCGTCGACTGTCACGCCACATGCTCCAAGAGTCCGTATTGTTGCACTAACACCACTAGCAACAGTACCGTAGTCAATATCATAACCGTCCATTAGGATTCACTACCACATACCCGCAATCATTATGTGGTATTGACATTTCATCAATCATATTCTAGTACATCACAATTCAGTTCAATATAAATATTCTTATCATTTTCAGTGCACATTTCATCATCTCCTAATAACATTTATCATATTTCACGTATTTTTCACATTTTCCAAAAATACTCATATCAATAATTTGTACAAACTCATTTCTCATGCAAATAATTTCCACTCACATATAATTACCACATTTCATTATTTTCCACTAATCACATCAATCATTCTCATTTCAATCATTCTCATTTCCATATTTTCCTAGAAAATACCCATCGTTATATTTCACATTTTTCAACACAAGTCATGTGTCACACAATTTTCATCTAATATTCATAATATATTAATTTCAGACTCCAAAGCAACACAAATTAATATTACTCAATTGCCACACAATTTATCTGATATTTATATCATAATAATTTTTAGGCAAAATACAATATGCTCATTGTCATATATTAATTCAAACGGTAATTCTAAAAATGCTGCTATAATTTATTCTACTTACTTGACTTACTGAGAGTCTCGTTAGGACCGAAATCCTACGCCTTTGGCGCCCGAAATTCAACTCCTGCAATTTGCATTTTCCCTAGATTAATTAATTCATTTCCACAAAATACTACCCATCTAGTCTTCCGTAGGCCCCATGTACTCCAAATTAACATTTAAACCAATATTTGACACCCCCATTTAAATTTCTGAAATTTTCCTACAGGTCCCAAAATTACACTAGCGACGCTCACCCGGACTCTAAATTTTGAAAATTCTACATCAACTCCAGATGCTTAACATTTTAGCATTTCTAAATTAATCCTAACTAATTAAAAATGAGCCCCTTAATAACCCTCGTACCCCAAATTTGGGGTTTTGCCCATGACGACTCCATGAGAATTCTGTCCCACTAAACTTGTAAAGAAACATCCCTAGATTCTCGTGGTGGTGTCCGTTCATTAATCAGACTTATAGTTTGCAAGAAATTAAAGAAAGAAGGGAAATTGACTTACCCTAGGAGATACGTCTATGCCACTCCTACCATCAATCCGCTCTGATAGAAATGATGGCATCAGAGAATGGAGCTCAACGGGGCTATCTCCCTCTTCATGTTACTCCACCAGAAGGACTCTCGAAGATCCCTGTACATTTTAGTGCTACCTGGATGTACAGTGTATAGGGACCAATGTGCTTCCTCCAGAATAATTTTCTTGATATCAGGGTCAGCAGGAATGCATAGTTTGGTACGGAATCTCAAGGCTCCATCATCTAAGATGCCGAACTCTATTTCCTGACTATCATGTACCTTGCCCATAAGCTCTACTAGTTCTGCATCATTCCTCTTAGCTACTTTAATTCTCTTCTATAGAGTTGGTTGCAAAACCAAGTCAGCAATAAGCGCTTGGTCATCGCCCTCTATCAGCTCCACACTGAGCCTCTCTAGATCCATCTGGATCAGATGCTGAATCTCCATTGGAGACATAGATGAATCCACTGATTTCTGACTCAAAGCATCAGCGACCACATTAGCCTTTCCTGGGTGGTAGCTGATAGTGCAGTCGTAATCCTTTATTAGCTCCAACCATCTCCTCTACCTCATATTCAATTCCTTCTGTGTGAAGAAATACTTTAAGCTCTTATAGTCAGTAAATATCTCACACCTACCCCTATAAAAATAATGTCTCCAAATCTTTAGTGCATAAATAACAACTGCCAACTCCAGATTGTGGGTAGGGTAGTTCTTCTCATATTCTTTCAACTATCGTAAGACATAAGCTATCACTCTCCCTCGCTGCATTAATACGCATTTGAGCCCTTTATGGGACGCATCACTGTAAATCACAAACCTCGCTTCTCCTAAAGGAATCATCAACACCGGCGCAGTGATGAGTCACTGCTTCAATTCATGGAAGCTTTATTCACATTCATCAGACCACTCAAACTTCACTCCCTTCCTGGTCAATCTGGTCAGTGGGCCTGACAGTCTAGAAAAGCCCTCGACAAACCTACGGTAGTACCCAACCAATCCCAGGAAACTCCTGATCTTGTGCACGTTCTTTGGTCGTACCCAATCTACTACCGCCTCAATCTTACTCGGATCAACAGAAATACCACCCCTGGATATAACATGTCCAAGGAAGGTAACATGTTCTAGCTAGAACTCGCACTTCTTAAGCTTCGCATATATCTTCTTCTCTAGCAACACCTGCAGTACTATACTCAGATGCTCCTCATGCTCCTCTAGGCTCTTTGAATATACTAGTATATCATCAATAAATACTACCACAAACTAGTCCAAGTACTAGTGAAAGACCTTGTGCATCAAATCCATAAACCCTGCAGAAGCATTCGTAAAACCAAATGACATAACTAGAAATTCATAGTGACCATACCGTGTTCTAAATCCCGTCTTTGGAACATCTTCCACCCTGACTTTCACTTGATGGTACCCGGAGCCTAAATCTATCTTTGAAAAGATCTGTCCCTTGTAACTAGTCAAACAAATCATCAACACGCGGGAGTGGGTATTTATTCTTGATAGTCACTTTGTTTATTTCTTGATAGTCAATGCACAACCTCATCGAGCCATCCTTCTTCCTCACAAACAAAATCGGTGTTCCCTAGGGTGACACACTAGGCTGAATAAATCCCTTATCTAATAGTTCCTGCAACTGCTATTTCAATTCATTCAACTCTATCAGTGCCATTCTATACCGCGCCTTCGAAATCGACACTGTCCCCATAACCAAATCAATAACGAACTCTACCTCACGATCAGGAGGTAGTCTCAGCAAATCCTCAAAAAATACATCAGGAAAATCCCTTACCACTAGGATCTCCTCCACCCTCAGCTTCCCTTCTGATACTGCCTTCACACAGGTTAAATATCCCTGACAACCTTCTGATAGCAATCTATGTGTCTGAATAGCAGATAGTAACTGAGGTGGGGCGCACACACGTGATCCCATGAATTTGTACTCATGTCCCCCTAGAGGTCTGAATACTACCTCTCTCTAATGGCAATCAATGCTGGCATAGTGGGCACCTAGCCAGTCTATCCCCAAGATTACCTCAAACTCATACATATCTAGAACCACCAGATTAGCTAACAAATACCTCTCCTGAATATCCACTAGACAGTCCCTGAGTACCTTTCTACATCCCCCTACAGCCCCAGTCAGCGTAGCAACAGATAGACTAATATCTAACTACTGAGGCTCAAACCCACATAACTTAACATATTCTCAGGCAATAAAAGAATGAGTCACCCCAGAATCAAATAAGACAGTAGCTTTAAATGACAGTATTGAAACAGTACCTGTCACCACACCTCCTGTTGCCTCAGCATCTTCCAGCGTCAGTGTATAAACTTGTGCCGGAGCAGTATTCCTCTGTTATCCACCTCAAGGTGCCTGATAGCCTCCTCTATATGGTCAAGGAGCAGCCACTACCACTAGTGGTGCCTGGCAGTTCCTCACCATATGCCCAAGCTAGTGGCACTGATAGCAGACCACCTCCCTCGCTCGGCACTCTCGTGGGTGCCTCCTCAAACATCTATGACAAGGAGGGAGCATCTGTCTGCCCTGTACTGCTCGCTCTCCTCCTCCCTATCGTCGTCCTCCTTTGGTATCATATCTCTTCCACGGCCCTCGAGTGGGCCTTGCCTGAAAATCAGAAGGAGCGGGCCTCTTCCTCTGGCTCTAGGCTACTGCGCCTCTGTATGCTGCTTTCAATCACTGCAGCCCTATCCACTATCTTCGAGAAGGTTTGAGCTCAGAAACCTACCACCTGCTCATACAAGTTCGGTCTCAAGCCTTCCTCAAACTTCCTCACCTTCCCTTCCTCATCTGGCACCATATATGGGGCAAATTAGGATAGCTCAACAAACCTTGCTGTGTACTACTGCACCATTATAGACCTTTGTGTTAGATACAAAAATTATGACGCCTTCGCACTCCTGACCGTAGTGGGAAAGTACCGCTTGAAGAAAATCTCCTTAAAGCGACTCCACATCATCGTACAGGGTTAGACCTCTGCTCCTCAAGTAATCTCACTGACCTCCAGCAACGCTTTGCTTCCCTGGTCAATTTAAATGTAGCAAATAACACCCTCTGCTCATTTGTGCATGAGAGGACTATCAGTATATCCTCTATATCCTGAACCCAGTTCTCTGCTACCAGTAGGTCCGCTCCTCCAGAAAAAGATGAGGATCACATACACTTGAACTGCTCGATCGTGCATCTCCACTCCCCCAAGCTCCTGACCATCTCATCCGTCACCTGCTGAGTGATGCTACGCAACACTGCATCAGGGTCTGCACCACCCATACTGGATGGTCTTACTCCATCACCTCCCGTATTTGTGTTATTGTACCCTAGATCCATCCTGCAAAGGAAACAACTAATCTTAGCATACAATTACTATCACACAACCCATACACCGTTAAAACTCATAAATTACTTTTCTATCCATATCCTTAATCCCCATTTAAGACTTAGTCCTACCATTCAGAAACAAGACCCAACGATAGTATCCATGGTTTTCCTGAAATTGTCACCCTAGGAAAAACACAGAATCAACTCGGGTACCCCTGTCTCTAGGCCGCAAGATAGAATCCTAAATTCTCACCTCATCCTCAAACAATCACTAACTCACATTTCAATCTACACATCTCCTATTTCTCTTAAAATCCACTCCTATACTCTGGTATTGTATTCTGCTGTCCACTAAAGTCTACAAAACCTAGCAACCTAGGCTCAGATACCAAACTATGATGCCCCAATTTTCATATAGTTTTTTTCTAATAAACAATAATAAATACTTTACACGTCATCGACAACCTCCATAAATCGGCAACGTCAACAATCCTACTATCATTCATACGACCCTACCCACACTGGGTACTGGGTAAAAAGTTATTTTATTTATATAACCTAACAGCGGAAGACAATATATTTATATCATCCAAAATACAATACTCAGAGTATCAACATACACATATACACAATACTATCTTATACCCAAAAACAATACAACCCTAGGGAATCACACCTCCCAAGTCCACCAAAAATGAACCTTGTATATCAGGGTTCCAGCTTCCTACTATCATAGAGCTCTATCACCCAGTCAGTCTCTATTCCCTGAAAAAATTTAGATAAATTGGGCAAGACACATCTCAGTAAGAAGGAATAAATTATTCACAGTGTGTGACCATATGAGTTCAGTTATAACATGCTTTACTTTTCAAAATAACATTTTATCTGAGAAAATACACTGGCAAATATATTCTCATAGTCATATAGATATACAACACAAGCTTTTATAAGCTTTCAAATGATTTTTCTCAAAATCAATCATTCCAACACATTTTTACTTGCAAAATTCCTGAGAATAGGGAAGATTACCCACCCATACAGGTAGCTTCCCTCTGCCTTAACACGTTATGCAGCCGAGTATGACCACATCTGATACCTATCAGAGCACTCAACTTACTCTGTAAGCCCTCAGGCAGAGAGTTTCACTTCACCTCAATTATTTATGTCATTAACTCACACGATTCATTTCTCATATTTAACATTCTTTATTTCTCAATTTCCATTCTTTCTCTCATTTCTCATTTTAGCCAATTTCCTCATTCTTTCACTTTCCGTTTTCATTTTACTTTCTGGCTCATGAGTATCCTTGGTATCAAATACCAACATCGCGTCTGTAACTCATCGCCACCCTGAGGATCTTTCTATCCACGCCATGCTTCCCCCCATGGTCAAGGTTGTGCTTCCAGAAGGCTGGATGTAACCACGGTTGGTCGACTCGGTTAGATCAAATATCATATCACATATCGCGTCTGTAGTACGACTAGTTGGCCTACAGCCCTGATCCAGACTCAGGGGGCCCACAACCCTACAAAATGGCTCAGTCGACTGTCACGCCACATGCTCCAAGAGTCCGTATTGTTACACTAACACCACTAGCAACAGTACCGTAGTCAATATCATAACCGTCCATTAGGGTTCACTACCACATACCCGCAATCATTATGCGGTATTGGCATTTCATCAATCATATTCTAGTATATCACAATTCAGTTCAATATAAATATTCTCATCATTTTCTGTGCACATTTCATCATTTCATAATAACATATATCATATTTCACGTATTTTTCACATTTTTACAAAATACTCATATCAATAATTTGTACAAACTCATTTCTCATGCAAATAATTTCCACTCACATATAAATACCACATGTCATTATTTTCCACTAATCACATCAATCATTCTCATTTCAATATTTTCCCAGAAAATACCCATCGTTATATTTTACATTTTTCAACACAAGTCCTGTGTCACACAATTTTCATCTAATATTCATAATATATTAATTTTAGACTCCGAAGCAACACAAATTAATATTACTCAATTGCCACACAATTTATCTGATATTTATATCATAATAATTTTTAGGCAAAATACAATATGCTCATTTTCATATATTAATTCAAACGGTAATTCTAAAAATGCTGCTATAATTTATTCTACTTACCTGACTTACTGAGAGTCTTGTTAGGACCCAAATCCTACGCCCTTGGCGCCCGAAATTCAACTCTTGCAATTTGCATTTTCCCTAGATTAATTAATTCATTTTCACAAAATACTACCCATCTAGTCTTCCGTAGGCCCCATGTACTCCAAATTAACATTTAAACCAATATTTGACACCCCCACTTAATTTTCTAAATTTTTCCCGTGGGTCTAAAAATTACACCCGCGGCGCTCACTCGGGCCCTAAATTTTGAAAATTCTACTTCAACTCTAGATGCTCAACATTTTAGCATTTCTAAATTAATCCTAAATAATTGAAAATAAGCCCCTTCAAAAAACATAGTAATGTGAACCTGTTCTTGGCAAGACATTATACGTGATAAGCTTTTGGAGAACTTGTGCTTGCAGATTTAGTTGGTTATAAAGTGGAGGATGACCAAAGTATATAGGGGCTTCAGTCATAACTAGAGGTAGAAAATCCTCAGCTGAGAAATACTGAGCCATAATCCTAGGTTTTCCAAAAGATGGACACTCAAACTCGCCTTGTTTGATATGAAAAAATTTTGCCAATGTTTGTGGTGTAAGCTCGAGTGATTTCCCCTTGAATTCCGTCGAAATTACTGTATCTCCTTTAACCAAATTTGCATAAAATAGTTTAACCATTATTGACTTTTTGAGTCCTATCTTTTTTTTGATAATGACAAACACAAGGTATTTAATGTCTATCAAGTTTGTGTGCAGGTTCATACTAGCAAGATCACTTGATGGCATATGAAGACTTAAAGACTAAAGACCCAGAAGACTCATTTTTTTTGTAATTTATATTAGGCTATATTTAGGTCTGTAATAGTAATATAGGAAAAGGTTTGTAATAGTTTGCATATCATACATATAGGAACTACAAGCTCAAAGGCCTTAGAATGATCCTAGGTCCCTACACATCACTTAGAAATTGAGAGACGTTAGATAAGACTTCGGTCGACCGACGTCAGGTTTTTAGGGAAAGTTAAAATGCCTGAAACCTTAGAACGACCCTAGGTCCTTGCACTTACACGTAAGAGAATCCCAAAAATCACATATACTATCAGGGGAATCAATTAAAATAAATCAGAACTTAGAGGGTTAAATTGGTGAGGCTTCAGGTGACTGAACTATGGTGTTCAAAAGACCTCAGGCAATCGAACCATTGACCAGTTAGCAAGTTGTCTTGGTTTCGAGCGACAAAACCAAAATGAACGTACCGTCCTCGGTTAGCAAGTTGCAAGACTCCTAAGCTTGTATTTTGAATTGTGAAGCAAAATATTTTTACAAGCTTTCACCATAAATATCTCTTGTGCTAGATTGTTGAGAAAATTATTTTATGAGATATTTTTGATTACTCTTGTTGGAGATCTTTGAAACCATGCTTGTGATTACTTTGGTTTATTGTTTCAAAGATTGCTTGATTATACACTCTTGTGCTTGATTGAATATTGACATAAGATTGAGTGTTTAGCATACGTATAGCATATAGCTTATAGTTTTTATCTGTTTGAGGTGCATTGAGTAGTGCTTGTGCGTAGTATTTATATTGACATAAGATTGAGTGTTTAGCATACGTATAGCATATAACTTATAGTTTTTATCTATTTGAGGTGCATTGAGTGTGTGCACTATTTATATTTCTGCAATTTATTTACTACACATGAGTGTTGTATTTAATATATGGGGAATGATGCGCATGATTTAATTTCCGCATATCATTAACTGTGCAATTGGTGTATGATTAGAAAGACCCTAGGTTTGTTATACTGTTATCTGGTTTAACTTAGGAAGAAAGTTTAAATTTCCAACCTCTTGGGAATACACCAAAGTCAACACAAGTTTGGATACACTCCCTTAGCTTGATAAGTAATGAATTTCTTCCATACTAATGCTTTGAACATGGGTAAAATTGTAGGAAAATCTTCTTTAAAAAAAGACGTGTCTAAGACCTTACCAAAAATAGGTTTAGTCGAACGAAGATGCTCTCTGTATAATCGCTTGGCATGTGGAGCTACAAGTCATTGCTCTATATTGTTGTTGTCATCCTTCTAGTCAAGTGAAATGGAGGAGTCAGACACCCGACCTTAATGATCCTGAGAATTTTAACAAGTCAGAGAGCGCTCAGTCGACTGTGGATTCATTGTCAGCCGCCTAACCTCGCTTGCTATCTTGATACACATTCAATTTCACTTATCTAGAATACTCCTCTACTATGCAATAAACCTAATTCACGTCTTATAGATGTGAAGAGGTTTTGTAAACATATCAGTTCATTGATTGAGTGTTTAGCATACGTATAGCATATAGCTTATAGTTTTTATCTGTTTGAGGTGCATTGAGTAGTGCTTGTGCGTAGTTGTGTGCACTATTTATATTTTCACAATTTATTTACTACACATGAGTGTTATATTTAATATATGGGGAATGTTGTGCATGATTTAATTTCCGCATATCATTAACTGTGCAATTGGTGTGTGATTAGAAAGACCCTAGGTTGTGTTATACTGTTATCTGGTTTAACTTAGGAAGAAAGTTTAAATTTCCAACCTCTTGGGAATACACCAAAGTCAACAAAAGTTTGGATACACTCCCTTAGCTTGATAAGTAATGAATTTCTTCCATCCTAATGCTGTGAACATGGGTAAAATTGTAGGAGAATATTCTTTAAAAAAAGGCGTGTCTAAGACCTTACCAAAAATAGGTTTAGTCGAATGAAGATGCTCTCTGTATAATTGCTTGGCGTGTGGAGCTACAAGTCATTGCTCTATATTGTTGTTGTCATCCTTCTAGTCAAGTGAAATGGAGGAGTCAGACACCCGACCTTAATGATCCTGAGAATTTTAACAAGTCAGAGAGTGCTCAGTCGACTGTGGATTCATTGTTAGCTGCCTGATCTCACTTGCTATCTTAATACACATTCAATTTCACTTATCTAGAATACTCCTCTACTATGCAATAAACCTAATTCACGTCTTATAGATATGAAGAGGTTTTGTAAACATATCAGTTCATTGATCACTTGTATTCACGAACTTAAGATTCATGTCTTCTTTTTGCATATAATCTCTCAAGAAATGATGCCTAATATCTATATGTTTGGTTCTTAAATGAGATATGGGATTTTTGGAGATATTAATGGTGTTGGTAGTATCACACTTTATAGGTATAGCCGAATACTCCAAATTAAAAATGCTTTAATTGTTGCTTCATATAAAGAGTTTGGGCACAACAACTACCTGCTGTCACATAGTTAATTTGTGCAGTAGATAGAGCTACAAAATTTTGTTTCTTGGAGAACCAAGACATAAGTGATCTACCTAGGAAGTGGCAAGTACCACTTGTGCTTTTTAGATAAATTTTACATCCAACATTGTCTACGTCTGAATAGCTAATCATCTCAAAGCCTGTGTCTTTAGGATACCATAGACCTAAGTCGATAGTATCTATTAGATATCTTAGGATTCTTTTGACGGCTATTTGATGTGATTCCTTAGGGGCTACTTGAAATCGGGTACACATACATACACTGAACATAATGTCCGGCCTACTGGCTATCAAATAATGTAGGCTACCTATCATACCTCTATAGTATTTCATATCTACCAATTTTCCTTTTTCATCTTTATCAAGATTCATAGACGTACTCATAGGAGTCCCTAAAGGTTTTCGACCTTCCATATCAAATTTCTTAATCATGTCTTTTATGTATTTTGACTTATTTATATAAGGTCCATTTTTGGCTTCATTAATTTGAAGTCCTAGGAAGTAAGTCAACTCTCCTATCATACTCATCTCAAATTCGTCCTGCACACACTAGGCAAAGTCTTTGCATAGTTCTTCATTTGTAGCGCCGAAAATGATATCATCCACATGTATTTGAATAATAAACATATTTCATTTTTAGATTGAATAAACAATGTGTTGTCCACTTTTCCTCTAGAAAAGCCATTTTCCAATAAAAATCCACTCAAACGGTTATACCAAGCTATAGGAGCTTGTTTTAGTCCTTATAAAACTTTTGTCAATCTAAACACATGATCAGGGTTATAAACATCTTCAAAACCTAGAGGTTATTCTACATAAACATCTTCATTTATAAATCCATTTAACAATGCACTTTTAACATCCATTTGATAAAGTTTAAATTCTTTATGAGATGCATAAGCTAATAACATTCTCATGGCTTCCATTCTAGCTACAGGAGCAAATGTCTCATCACAGTCTATTCCTTCTTCTTGATTATATTTTTGAGCAACAAGTCTAGCCTTGTTATGCACTACAATACCATTTTCATCCTGTTTATTCGTAAATACCCATTTAGTTCCAATTACTAAATGGTCAGTGGGTTTAGGAGCTAATTTCTAAACTTTATTTCTTTCAAAGTGGTTTAATTCTTCTTGCATGACTACTATCTGAGAGTCATCACTTAATGCTTCATCTATGTTCTTGGGTTCCTCCCAAGATAGGAATGCATAATAACTACACATATTCTTTAAAGAGGATCTAGTAAATACTCCTTGTGAAGGTTCGCTTATGATTTGATCCTTTGGGTGATTTCTTGCAAACTTCCATTCTTTAGGTTGTTCAGATTAATCTTTATGTCTATCATCTAATTTTGAGCCCGATTTCTTATTTTCATCTTTCACTTCTTGAGTTTTTAAGTCTTCTGGAGTTTGCTTTATTTTAGCTTCCTCAATATCAGATGGATTATAAAATGGATTTGCTCCATCAAAAGTTACATGTATTGATTCTATGATTGTGAGAGTTCTTTTGCTATAGATCCTAAAGGCTTTACTATTCAAAGCATATCCTAAGAATATTCCTTCATCTGATTTCACATCAAATTTTCCTAAGTCCTCTTTATCATTTAATACAAAACACTTACATCCAAATACATTTAATGATAAAGAGGACTTAGGAAAATTTGATGCAAAATCAGACGAAGGACCCAATAAATCTTAGTGGATAAGTTCCAAGGGCCTACTAGTGAAAATATGTTTCTTCTTTTTAAAACTTGTTTTAGTTTGTTTCCTAAGTTGGCAAGCATCACAAATTTTGTCTTTAATGAACTTTGTGTTGGTTAGACCTTTGACTAAGTTCTTTCTAGCTAATTTGGATAATAAATCCATAGTAGCGTATCTTAGTCTTCTATGCCATAGCTAGCTGGCTTCATTAATGTCTGTTAAGCATGTGACTTCTTGAGATATTAGATTTTTAAAGTTTATGTAATATACATTTTCAACCCTATTTGCAGTGAGTAGGATATCATGTTTTTCTTAATTTTCAACTACACACTTGTCTTGTTTAAAGATTACATAGAAGCCTTTATCACTTAATTGACTAATGCTAAGTAGATTATGTTTTAACCCATCTACCAATAAAACATCATCAATAGCTAAGGAGGGTTCTTTACCTATTTTTTCAGCAATGATAATTCTACCTTTAGCATTGTCTCCAAAGGTGACATGCCCATCATCTTTTAGCGTTAATGTGGTAAATTTTGATTTTTCTTTTGTGGAGTGGTCCTAAAACATACCTACAAGAAGAGTTCAAGGTGTTACTTTTGGCACCCAAGCCTTCTTGGGTCTTTTTAATTTAGTTTTAGCTTCAGTTTTAACTCTGCATACTTTCTTAATTTTATTATTTTTTCTTTTAAATGGACATTCAAACTCTATATGTCCTTTTTTCTTACATAAGAAACAAGTGGTATGTTCATATGCATTTTTTGAAAATGTGGTAGTAAAGTGTTTTGATGCCTTTAAAAATATCCCATATAGAGGTTCTTTTGTTTTTTGTTTTTTTTGTTTTTTTTGTTTTTTGTATTTTCAACACCATTGAATCCAAATCCTTCTTTATCCAAAGACATCCTTTGTGATCCAACCAGTTTATCAAAATTTTCTTTTCCTCTAGTAAAGTTGTAGATGATTTTGTCTTTTTCTTTAATTTTCCTTTTAAGATCACATATTTCTAAGCTATTTTCATCATTTACTTGAAGCTTTACTAAGTCTTGAGACAACTTGTTTATTTTACTCGTAAGTTCATTAATGAGTAAGTCTTTTTCTTTTTCAGATAACATTGAAGTCTCTAGTTGATTCTTTAGCTTTTCTTTTTTTTTTTTCTTTCAAAGCTATGTTTCTTTTGGTTACTCTTATGAACCTATTATGCAAAGAAAATAATTCAACTTGCATTTCTCTATATGAGGGCATGCTATCACATGTGTCACTGCATGATTCATCACTAGATTCTTCTTCTTGTGAGCTAGAGTGGGAATTTACCTCATCATATATTGCCATAAAGCAGAGGTTTTTTACATCTTGATCGCTTTATTTATTTTTTGATTCACTTGAGCTTGAGTCATCCCACGTGGTAACTTTTATTGCCTTCTTTTTCTTCTTCTTGGAGTCTTTCTTAAGCCGTGGACAAGCAGGTTTAATGTGTCCAACTTTCTCGCAATTATAGCATGTAGGAGGTTCATTCTTAGTTTCCTTTTTTCTAGTTTCTCCTTTATCAAATTTTGAACCTCTGAATTTTCTAGTAAATTTCTTGTTTTTTTTTTAAAGAACTTTCCAAGTCTACTAGTGATTAAGGCTACATCATCGTCATCTTGGTCGTTGTCTTCTTCTTCACTAGAACTTTCTTTTTCTGCCTTAAGGGCTATTGATTTCTTGTTTTGTTACTTTTATAATTTCTTTCATTGATTGCCATCTTGTATGTGAGGAGTGATCCTACTAATTCATATAGGGAAGTATTTTTCAAATTTCTTCCTTCCATTATTGCAGTGGCTTTAGGTTCCCAAATTGGTGGAAGTCCTCTAAGGATTTTTCTAATCATCTCATAGGTAGTACAGTTTTTCCCTAATGCCTTTAGAGAGTTTATAATATGGGTGAACCTAGTGTACATACTAGTGATGGTTTCATCATGGTTCATCCTCAATGCCTCATACTCGTTGGTGAGCATGTCAGCTCTACTATCTCTTACATCAATTGTTCCATCATAGGTTACTTCAAACTTACCCCAAATTTCTTTTGTTGATTTACATCCCATAATCATATTGACCTCATTTACATCTAAAGCACAATATAGTGCATTCATTGCACTAGAGTTTATTTGTAGTATCTTTAGATCATTGTCAATCATCCCTTTTTCATCCTTGGGTGTTTCTTTGTTGTCTATGTTTTTAGTAGGGATGAGGTCACCATGTGTGACTACTTTCCAAGCTTTCCAATCCATGGGTTGCAAATAGATTCTTGTTTGCTATTTCTAGAAGGTGTAATTTACACCGCAAAAGATAGGTGGTCTAGAAGAGGATTGGCCCTCGGCAAATTTACACCGCAAAAGATAGGTGGTCTAGAAGAGGATTGGCCCTCGGCAGAGATACACCTAGGTGTGCCATAGAAATCTTTATGTAGCGTCTAATTAAAATTTACTACAACTTTTCTCTAATACCAATCGAGAAGTAAGGTGTACTCCCAAGGGGGGGAGGGTTAATTGGGTTTTAAAATTTTCTTTGTATACTCTTTAGTTAAGCATAACCCTTTTTTATTTTTATTTCAGTTACACAATCCCTTTTCATTTTACCAACCAACAATCCAATGTAAAGATTATTTTATGAATTCAACTTTCTTTAACAATCAATAATTCAAATCAGATTTTCTTTTCAGAACATATCAATGTTAAAATTTCATAAGATTGATCTCAGCCATGTTTCAAAAAACTCAGTATTCATAATTTTTTAAATCACACAACCAACTAATTTCTTGATTTTCATATTGATGAAAATAAGTATTTTAAAGAACTACAATATTCAATAGTTCAATATTCGAGTTTAATCTTATCAACCAATCAATATAGTTCCTTTGATTAAAGTTTTAGCAATTCCCAATAGCGAATCAGTTCTCAGCAAATCAATTTAAACATACACGCAATTTCTATACATTCTATAAATTAAAGAGATTAGGGAAGAAAAGCTATAAACTAGAGTTTTTACAAGGTTCGGCCAGCAGCTTATGTCTTTGCCTCAAGCAATTGCTATGAGGATTTTCCTTTCCAATTTTTTACCGGGCAAAGTTACAACCTCTCTCCCTATCAGGTGGACACCCCTCTCTAACAAGAATATCCCTTCTTGCTAGGAAATGATCCAATCAACCCTAAATCATCAAGAAAAGAAGAAACAAGAACACTTTGGTTCATACAAGAGAAACTCTCAGTTAGAGCAGATTTGTACAAGTGAAAATCAACATACTTCAGCAATTAATCAATATAAATGAGTGAAGCTTAAGTAAATATCACCAGGTTCTAATTTGATTTGAAAATCTCAGTAGAAGCAATCAAAAACCGTTAGTTGTATCAGCACAAGCATAACAAGAACTTAGAAAATACTTAAGCAATAGAGCTTTGAGTTTGCAAGATGTGCATGCTTG
This sequence comes from Malania oleifera, assembly GCF_029873635.1. Classification (NCBI taxonomy): domain Eukaryota; kingdom Viridiplantae; phylum Streptophyta; class Magnoliopsida; order Santalales; family Ximeniaceae; genus Malania; species Malania oleifera. The sequence goes on from NC_080428.1 coordinate 17,347,409, forward strand.
ATTGTTGTGATTGTTATATTTGATTTGTGAAAATAACATGTATTTATAAAGTAATCAAGCATGTATTAATTTTCCCCAAGTTGCTTGCAGTGTTTCCCAAGTTTTGTCTAAGTTTGGAGTCCAAGAAATCAATTTTGAAAACTATCCCTCACTATTTTAAAATTTAAAATACGAAGGTCAGTTGACTGTGACCTGAGGGTCAGTTGCTTAAGCCTTTCTAGTTCAGATAATTTTTGAAGCACAATGCTAGGTCAGTCTCCTGAGCCTAAGTGGTCAGTTTCCTGTCTCAGTTCTTTTGGCTTAACTTTATCAGCATAAAAAGGTTAGTCGCCTAATCAAACTATACCAGTTGCCTGAGCTTACAACTTTTATGTATTTTCAAAAAATTTGATTTCAACACTTTAACCTTTGATCTTGGAAAACTTAAATGAGACTTTGAGAAAGTATTTTCCATGGTTTTCAAAAACAGGTCTCTAAGTCAAATATATGTCCTAAGAGGTTCAAACAATTATATTAAAATCATGAAATACTTATGATTACGCGTCAAAACTGCGTAATTGGGCATCTTAACCCGGGCTTTATGGCTTCTATTTTTAATTAAATGTCCAATTACGTATAATATTTTAAAAAGTTCCGAATTTATCATTCTTGAGTTTTATTGCACAATTTATGAATTTTGGGTAATTTTTTATCGCAGAAAAATTTCCGGGAATCAAAACCAGCATTTATTTGTAATTCATGTATAACTTTTTCGTCCAAGCTCCGATTGAGATGATTCAAATTTATAAAGAAAGATAAAAGGATTATCTCCAACTTTTGTGTTTTGAGTTTCATGAGAAAAGGGTTCTAGAAGGGACAAAATAGGCTGTCAACCACAGAACAAAAAAAGATGAAAAAAATAAAATAAAAAATATATATATAATCACATTGGATGTGACGTAGCCATGCATGGCCGGGTTGGGTTGGATAACCGGGTCAGCTTGATGGACTGACGGGTCTAGGGCAAGCCAATTTTTTTTTTCCCTTTAAATATTCTCTTTCTCTTCCTGTTGTCCTGTTGGGCGCTGCCCCAGCTAGACTCTCTTCTCTCTTTTTTTTTTCCCTTCTTCCCTTGCTCCTTCCCTTCTTCTTCTTCCCTTCTTCTCCTTTCCTTTCTTTTTCTCCTATTATTGTTTTCTCTTCCCTAAGACCATCTCTTCTTTCCCCTTTTCCTTCTCCCTCTTCCCCTATCTCTCTCTACAACTCCCTTCTAGGCTAGCTTACATCCGAGCCCAACAGTAGTAGGCCTCTCGGCCATTCCACTCCAGCAACTCCTCAGCCATCCAAGAAGAACAGTAGTTGCTACCACCCACACCAATAGAGCAACCCGAGCCAACACTAGAGGAACTCCACCAGCAGAAACGCCAGGTCCTTGGCCAGACCACCAACAAACCCGAGAGCCTTGGACACTCTTTGCTACAACCAGCTACTGCCATGATTCTCTCTCTCTCTCTCTCTGTCTCTGTCTCTCTCTCTCTCTCTCTATATATATATATATATATATATCTCTTTTCTTTCATCTTTTGTTTTGTTTTATTATTATTATTTAAGTGAAAAATGTTAGAGTGGGGTTTATTTTAAGTTTTTTTTTTTAAATTTTATTTCTTTCTTGCAATTGAATATTTAGTTAAGTATTGATTTAGAGTTGGATTTTAATTAAATATTGGAGCTTTAAATTTTTCCTAGTTTATTATTAGTAGATTTAATTTATTTATTTGTCTTTTATATCATTATTAGAAGTAGTTTGGTTGGATTATTTTTTGTCGTTAAGGGTTGGGTTAATTTCTTAAAGTAAATATATATATAATTTATTTAAGGTTGAATTTGTTGTCTTACTTAGATCATTTATAGTTTAAGTGTTAAAGGGTCAATTTTGGTTCGAGCTTTTATTTGGTTAAAGATCCGATTTTTATTGCATGCGTATATGTTTGATTGAGTTTCCATCCCTGCGCGTTTTTAGTTCCATGTTCTAGGTTGCTATCTTTAATTAATGCATGTTTTAGTGTTTCCTTAAGTAGTCTAGAGTTTCCATTAGTATTCTTTAAGTCAGTGCATGCTAGTTTTAGGATTTCAATTTACATTTTATTTAATTTGTTAAAAGTTAAATTGAACAATCTTGAAAATTCCCGAATCTGAACCGAGTTTAGTATCTTTTTGTTTTTGATTGGAAGAACATAAAACTTGAGATTAAAACACATTCCCTGAGGGGACGATCTAGCCCGTGGACTGAGTATTACATGACGTAAATCCTATACTTGGGATAGCTTCCGAGATGCTTATTTTTCGAGTGGGCCAAGTGTTTGGCGCCGTTGCCGGGGAATGTCAGTTTTGGTCTCAAATTAGCGTTTTCCTATCATTTTTATTAGTTTTATGAAAAAGAAAAAGAAAAAAAAAAAAAAGGAGAAAACAAAAACAGAAAAAATTGAGTTTTGAAAAAGAATAAAACACATAAACATGGCTGCACCTGCATCGTGCAGGATAATGGACTTTTTGCAGCTTGAATATGGCACTGCATCCTCTTCCACTTTTTTGCCTAATAAAGAACTTAATTTCATGATGCAGTGTGGGAGGATGTCATTGCTACCAGAGTTCTACGGGACAGAATATGAGTCCCCTTATCAGCACTTAGCAAAGTTTGAATTAACTGGCAATATGTTTTTCCCTTATGCTATAACTGATGAATCTATTAGACTAAATTTATTTCTTGTTACTTTGCAAGATGGGGCACGGATGTGATTTCATTCCTTGAGACCTCACTCTATCACTAATTGGTCTGATATGGAGCATGAATTTCTGCATACATTTTGTCCCTCACAGAAAACTCAATTTTTGTAGGAACAGATTCTTAATTTCGTGCAACAAGATGAAGAGACATTTCGGTTTGCTGGGAGCGATTTAAGGATCTGCTAAGTACTTGTCCACATCACAGGTTTGACTCATGGAGGTTAGCTGATTATTTTTATACTGCTCTTACCCCTGATTGCAAGTATTTTTTCCAAACCATGTGCAATGGAGAACTTTTCCGCAAGGGTCCATATCAGGTATTATCGTTCTTTGACTACCTAGCTGAATGTGTACCACAGTGGAATACATGATATGATCAGGCACCTATGATAGTACACCCTATCAGCACAATCGATGGTGGAGATATATACGAACCACCAAGCTACCCAAATATTCCTCCGCATCAACACTAGCCACAAGAGATCCCTCAGAGCTATACGCCGTCAGGACTTTTCGAGGATAGCATAACACAGATGGTGAACATGCTACAGCAGTTCATGAAAACTTAAGTCAATCATAATAATGAATTATGAGATACCATTAATGCGATAAGCATGCAGTTGGACTTCTTAAAAAATGAAGAATTGCTCATGGAACCTCAGGCTAGTCCTCAAGAGTACCAGCACCCACACCAATAAATACATGATGTTTCTCTTGAGACAGCAGAGACCGTCACTACTTCGAGAAGTGAGAAAGATATTCCCCAACCTAAAATGCTCATCGCAAGTCAACCAGTACTCCTAGCACCAGAAGTTACGGTTGAACCAGAAGAGGTCAAAGAAAAATCAGAGTAAACAGGCCCAGAAGCGGAGCAGTTAGTTAATGAGGTGACTGATACCAATAAGGAGTACCAACCTGTGGTATCTCATACTTAGAGCTCATAAACCGTGGAACCATCACTCCCGCCTGAATTAGATGTCAAGGAGCCCAATGTGGAGGCAGACCCTTGCAGTGTTGAGATGATATGTACACTCGATAAAGAGGGTGACCAATTTGGTGAGAATCTATTTTTCAAGGAACCAGGTAAAACCTTTAATGTTAATGCTTCTGAAGAACTACAGGTAGATGCTCCAATAACTTCCCATCACAAGTTAGTTCGTAAAGAAGCAAATTTCCTAGACACGATGTTGAATAAAAACCCATTCTTGTCAACACCCGAGGGTCGACCTGCACACATATTGTTTGGTATATTGATGCATATTAATTCATTTGAGACTGATTTTCATGCAGGTATGAAGACTGATCGATTGTGGCGGTTCAAATTTGGAGAACCACCAGTGCAATTTATAGACCTGCACCCATGATACGAAATTCCTCTAGAGCCTCTGCTAGACAATTGTGATGTTTTACCTTTCCTTCTTTTCCTTTTATTTTATCTGATTTTATTTTTAGTTAGTTTTTCAGGTCCATTTCTCATAGTTTAGTTTTTCTTTTCCATTACCCCCACCACTCAAGTACGCCCTACTTTTCCCGTGCACAATCTTTTCTATTTCCCCTACGCTTTCACATTAAGGACAATGTTCCACTTTACTTGGGGGGGGGGGGATGAGCATCCGGATGTGACACTGTGCATGTACACATACTAGGTTTTATATTAAAAAAAATCAAAAAGAAAAAGAGAAAGAAAGAAAGAGAACTGAGGAATTACATTGCATTATGTCATGCTTAACACTACGTATACCTTTCCCATACTTGTGTATAACTTACGAATTACACATTTGAGTCAATCATATGTAGTTTCTGTTTATATGATTTTATGACACCATGAAGAATCGATTGGTAGTACATTCGTGTTAATTTGGCTTTATAACTTCCTATATTTACACGGCATCTCACGAGGCTGAATAAACACATTCATGTGATTCATTACACTTAGGGTTTCTTGTGAGCACTGAAAGAACACCCATGATGACTATGACACCTTATGAGGTATTGTTGAACCAATTATCATTCTTTTGAATTTTTGACGTCAATTCAAAGTTCATGAAACTCAACCTTTTTTTTTTTTTTTTTTTTTTTCTTTCTGGTATCCTTTGTACACTAGTCTATGTTTTGATTTGCTAGCCTAGAGATGACACCTAGTGGGGAGATAGAAACCTAGGTCTTGTAGCCAACTCAAGATGTAAAGGCTAAGCCACCCCTAGAGATAGACTTAGCCATATACCATTACTTGAGCTCAATTCCCTTTGATTATTCGAAGATTATAGAAAAAGTGTAAATATTGTCCTAATTGATCAAGAAAAGACAAAAAATGAAGAATGAGCAGAAGAAAGAACAAGAAATACACATGCGCATGAAATGAAATCTTAATGCTGACTCCACATAAATATCACAAAAAAAGTCAAGGACACGACACATGTTTTCCACATATGAAGATGCTTCAATCGGTTAATGCCTCAAATGGATTCACGACAAGTTTGTGAATAAGTTGATCTAGGGTGGTCTCGGTTGGATGTGGTGAGTAGGTGAGAAGATGCTAGGGTGAAGGACCCGATGCCTCACAAATAGGTTAGATTCTTTCCAAACTAGTCCACTCCATATACTTAGCATTTGTGCCTTTCAATATATAGGATGTTTGATCGTGACACTCCTCCTTACATATGACGAGTGAACCCATTTCTTTCTTTTTGAGTGTTTTTGAGGGTATAGCAGTTAGGCCAAGTCAAAGCGACCGTTCTGTAGGTGTCCACTGGTATCCTAGGTGTACTGAGTCACACACATCACACACACCTCGAGAATTTACCTGTTTATACTTGAACTTATATGACTGCATTAACTCTGAATTGTGCCACTAGTTAACTTCATGTGAGTATATTGCTCTTAAATGACATATAAACGATGAAACTTGCATGAGTGACGTGCTTCAAAGTTGTGTGTATTGAACATGAACGAGCGTGTGTGAAATTCGGTTATATTCTTGTATGTGAAACGGTATGGTTGTGTTGCATGTGCACTAATTTCATGTTCACTGAAGTTTTTGGTTGTAGGCACCACCCTTAAATTCATTCACGTCATTTTCTAGAGACTAGCAAAACGTTAGTTGGGGGTGTGATTACGAGTCAAAATTGTGTAATTTGGCATCTTAACTCGGGCTTTACGACTTATATTTTAATTAAATGTCAAATTACGTCTAATATTTTAACAAAGTTCTGAATTTGTCATTCTTGAGTTTTATTACACAATTTATGAATTTTTGGTAATTTTTTATAGCAGAAAAATTCCCGGGAATTAAAACCTGTTCCTGTTCGTAATTCATTCTTAACTTTTCCGTACAAGCTCTGATTGAGATGATTGTAATTTGTAGAGAAAGAGGAAAGGATTATCTACAACTTTCATTTTTGAGTTTCACGAGAAATGGGTTCTAGAAGGGTCAAAACAGGTTGTGAATGCAGAGAAAAAAAAAAGAAGAAAAAAAAAATATATATATATATATATATATATAATCACATTTGATGTGACCCGGCCATGCATGGCCGGGTCGGGTTGGATAACCGAGTCAGCTTGATGGCTTCACGGGTCTAGGGCAAGCCAATTTTTTTTCCCTTTAAATATTCTCTTTCTCTTCCAGTTGTCTTGTTGGGCACTGCCCCAGCCAGACTCTCTGCTCTCTTTTCCTTTCCCATCTTCCCTTGCTCCTTCTCTTCTTCTTCTTCCCTTCTTCTCCTTCCTTTCTTTTTCTCCTGTTATTGTTTTACCTTCCCTGAGCCCATCTCTTTGTTTCCCTTTTCCTTCTCCCTCTTCCCCTATCTCCCTCTACAACTCCCTTCTTGGCCAGCTTCCATCCGAGCCCAACAGCAGCAGGCCTCTCGGCCATTCCACTCCAACAACTCCTCAGCCATCTGAGCAGAACAGTAGCTACTACCACCCACACTAGTAGAGCAACCTAAGCCAACACCAGAGGAGCTCCACCAGCAGAAACTCCAGGTCCTTTGCCTGACCACCAACAGACCCGAAAGCCTTGGACACTCTTTGCTGCAACCAGCTGCTGCTATGATTCTCTCTCTCTCTCTCTCTCTCTCTCTCTCTCTCTCTCTCTCTCTCTCTCTCTCTCTCTCTCTTTTCTTTCATATTTTGTTTTGTTTTATTATTATTATTTAAGTGAAAAATGTTAGAGTGGGGTTTATTTTAAGTTTTTTTTTTTTTATTTCTTTCTTGCAATTGAATATTTAGTTAAGTATTGATTTAGAGTTGGATTTTAATTAAAGATTGGAGCTTTAAATTTTGCCTGGTTTATTATTAGTAGATTTAATTTATTTGTTTGCCTTTTATATCATTATTAGAAGTAGTTTGGTTGGATTATTTTTTGTCGTTAAGGATTGGGTTAATTTCTTAAAGTAAATATATATATATATATATATATATATATAATTTCTTTAGGGTTGAATTTGTTGTCTTACTTAGATCATTTATAGTTTAAGTACTAAAGGGTCAATTTTGGTTCGAGCTCTTATTTGGTTAAAGACCCAATTTTTATTGCATGCGTATATGTTTGATTGAGTTTCCATCCTTGTGAGTTTTTAATTCCATGTTCAAGGTTGTTATCTTTAATTAATGCATGTTTCAGTGTTTCCTTAAGTAGTCTAGAGTTTCCATTAGTATTCTTTAAATCAATGCATGCTTGTTTTAGGATTTCAATTGATGTGTTATTTAATTCCTTAAAAGTGAAATTGAACAATCTTAAAAATGCCTGAATCAGAACCAAGTTCAATATCTTTTTGTTTTCGATTGGAAGAATGTAAAACTTGAGATTAAAACGCATTCCCTGAGGAGACAATCTAGCCCTTGGGCTGAGTATTACATGACGTAACTCCTATACTTGGTATAGCTTCCGAGCTGCTCATTTTTTGAGTGAGTCAACTTACATAAGACTTCTTATAAACTATGTTAGCTTTGGTGTATTCCCAAGAGCGGGGGTGAATTGGGTATTTAAAATTTATTCCTAGGTTTAGCTAATTCAACAGCAGTATTTCACAACCTAAGGTCTTTCTATATACACATAAACCCAAATGCACAGATAATATGCCGAAATTAAATCATGCACCATAACATACATGTGTAAGAATATAAAGTGTTGAGAATATAAAGTACATGCATGATATGTTATCGGGGTTCAGCCAACTGTGCCTACGTCCCCACCTCTAGTTTGCAAGCCTGAGGATTCCACTAATGCTCACTTAATGGGTGGAGTGGCACCGTTTACATCTAGGTCAATTAACGGGGCTGACCTCAACCTACACCTTACCAGGATGGCGCACCTAGCTTTCCTAACCAGGTCTAAGCCAATCCGGGACTATTCAATAGGGCTAGTCTCCCTCTTCAGGCTTGTGCCTAGAATAAAACAAATGTGAAATAAAATTTTTGGGTACATGGAAATATACTTCTCACACTAAGCAGATGTATACTATAATATGTACAAGTAATAATCAATACATACCAAACATGTAAGAACTATAAGCTCAGTGGTGTATATGTGCAATCTACACTCAATATAATGATTATACTCAGTCAAGCACAAGAGTGTTCAAACAAGCTAATCTTTGCTAGCAATATTATTCAAATGAACTCAAAAATATTTTCTTAAATTGTATCAAGCACAAGAGTTGTTTGAAAACAAGCTTTGTAAAATATATTGCACACAAAAATAATTACTTAAGGAATCTTGCAATGACAATGCAAAGATCCTCAAGTTAAAGAGTTTTCCCAGCACAAGATTTATCAAGTTAAATTTTTGGGAAGAACCCTAGCCAAACTCTCAACAAAAATCAAACAATACAAATATCAATGAGAGTGTAGGGCTATTTAGAATGAAGCACTAATAATCTAAACACTCTCTCTAAGTTTGGATGATCAAAGAAAATGAAGTAGAGGAGTATTTGGGTTAGTATTTGGCAAAACAAACTATTTAAATTTGAGAGGATTTCGTTAATGATCTTACTAATCTCTTGCTAATTTTCACAAATGAACCCCTTTATATAGAAGTTGGGCAAATTATGACCGTTTAGGACATGTAGGGTATTATTAGGATTGCTTTAAAACATTTTAGCACAATTAATCCTGTTTAAAAATTTTAGTTACGATAAAAAAAAAATTTCAACCTGAGAGCACTGGTCAATCGGACATGAGGTTCAGTTGACCAAGTGACAAAGTTTGGTTGACTGGGAGAAATTTGAACTGAGAGTTTGGTCGACCAGACTAAGGGTCCAAAGGGCGATTTTTCCATTTTCGTTTGGTTCAGTCGACTAGGTGACTTTGAACTATGAAGTTCAATCGATCGGGTAGTTGAATTCTCCCACATGGGGGTTCGGTTGATTGAGGCGTTACCCGTATATTTTTGGTCGGTCGACCAAGGAGTCAACCATTGACCCGATGGGAGTTTGGTCGACCAAGTTACTTACCATGGTACGGTCGACCGAGCTATGGTCAAACTGTGGACCACTAGCCAGTTCGGTCGACCAAGCTAAATAAGCTTGGTTGGGTTGGTCGACCGAACTTGCTCATTTTGTCCAATTTATTTCAAGTTGATCTACTGATTGTGCAAGTGATAATGGGGACTTTTCTGAGTGTTAGTATAGGGACCTAAGGTCTTTTTACTTAGGCCAGAAAATCTGGCGTCGAGACCCCTAAGGCGCATCTATGGGTCTTGAGCTTATAGATCCTATATGCATGATATGCACCAATTATTATAGATCATTCCTACTTAAATATTACGGACCCGAATTAAACTTAATATAAATTACAACAATGAATATTCAGTTAGGGTCTTCATTTTCCTCCGGGTTTCTGAGTGCCATCATATGATATTGTCAAGATAAATCTACACATCAACTTGGTAGACATTAAATACTTGAGTATTTGTTATAATCAAAACAGGGTATGACCCATAGGGTCAACAATCTCCCCCTTTTTGATGATGAAAAATACTTGCCTACTTCTCCCCCTTTTGGCAACAGCAAAAAGGGCCTAAATAAACATTTGAGTATAAATACGCAAATAAAAGATAATTATCATTCAAATACAAATATGGTTTTAGGAAATAGGAAAAATTTTTGGCAGCATGCCATTTGAAAACAGAACATTTCCCAAAAGAATATTTGTATAAAAATGACCTGATTGAGTTCAACAAATGATTTACAATAATTAACTCAACTCAAATAGTTCAATATGATCAATATAATAAGCATAGGTATAATACTCAATCATCCAAGAGATATAAATAGCCATACAATACGAAATGAATGACAGAGGTAACCTCATAAAGTAAAAAAATATAGTAATTAAGCACACAAACTATTTAACTGGTCATTTTAAAAGTTCAAAGGACATAACAAATATAATTAGACCAGAATTATCCACAAACCACAACAATTTAAATCATATCATAAGACTCGTGAAAGATTTGAATTAAAAGCACATGACATATTGATACCAAATAGAAGGTTTGAGCATAAAAACGATCTAACTAGTTCACATGCATTTCATGTATTATCAATGAACTAGTTATGCAATGCAACCCTTATCTTGACTTCTTTCTTCAATAGACTTTAGTTTCAATAGATCTTCTACCTTTAAGTCCAATATTATAAAGAACTCATCAAGAACTTGAGAACTTGATCCTTTATCAAAACGTTTGAGTCCTGAAACTTCACTTAACCAAATATGTTAAGTACCCTTGATTTGTTATCATAAAAATAATATTTTCAGTCTTGTTAGGTCAATAGATAAGAAGTGTAGTAGAGTACACTAGGGTTAAGTATGAGTTAGGGGCTAATTGTTAGGGAGCTATGTTATAGATTCGCAGTACATCAGAAGAAAAAAGGGGAGGAAAGGTAGTCGTAGACCAAGATCAATATAGTCCGTATATAGGAAAATCTCATTGGGGCCTGGCTCTTGGGCAAACTCAGACTTGGTAGGCAACCTAAGGTGGATATTGTACAAAATGTAATACAATTGGTGTAGGATATGCAAATCTCCCTGGGTTAGGTATGATTTAGCATTACTAACACTAGTGGGGGGGTGCGGATTGAGCCTCAGAGGACTCCATAGAGGGACATAGACTTTAAAGGGCAAAAGGAGACAAACCAACTTGTGATTTTCAAAAAGGAGAATCAAAAAGCAAACTTTTCACCAAACTATGAAGAACATTCGAAGAACACGCGAAGAGCACATAAAGAACATGAAGAACACTGTGAGAATTGATGTAATCCCAAGAGGGGGGGGGGAAATTGGATTTAAAAAAAAATGCTAATTATTCAACCGATTCACAAATAATATCTCAATCAAAATTAAAGGTGTGTATGTAAAACAATCACAATAATAAATATATAATCATATATGTGCAGAAATATAAATGAGATAAAGGAGAAAGTGAAAAACTTTGACATTTTTACAAGGTTCAGCTATACCCGCCTATGTCCCCGCCTCAAGAAAAACACCCAAGGATTTCAACTATAACACTTCTTCAAACAAGGCAGAGCCACATTATACAACACTCCTTATAGGAGGTGCCACCTCTCCAAACGATATGCCCTCGTTCAGTCCACTCCTTATAGGCGAAGCCACCTCTCTGAGCAATATCCCCTCACTCGATACGGTTTACATTGTAATCCCTCCTTCTAGGCGGAGATACCTCTCTAAATGATATACCCTCACTTGGCACAGTTCACAATTCTAATTGTGAAGAGATGATTTGAAAATAGGTTTTCTGTACAATGAAATACTCCTTCAAGAGCCGATTTGTACAACGAAAAAACTTTCTAAATGCATTCTCAAATGACTTGAAATATGAAGCTTGATAGAGCATAAGGATTTCTCTCAGAAATGTTGTGCAAGTAAATAAGAGTGTGAAAAATGATTTTCACTAGATTTGACCTTTGAAATTTCAAGAATATAAAGCTTTTGAGGCAAGTATATATGAGTGATTATATGCTCAGTATTTTCTTGAATAACCCAAAATATTTTCTCCAAAGAGTATTTTCAAAAAGAAAGCTAGAGAAATTTCAATTTGATCTTCAAAAATGAGTATAAATGTAAATAAGAATCAAAGAATGTTAAAGTATGTTTTCAATATAATTCTCTAACCTTCTCCAATTGAAATGACTTGGTATTTATAGGAAAATTTGAAATATTACGTATTATAATAATAATTTATTTAAAATTTTTTTACCATTTGGAGCTCAAATAGGCCTGAACCCGAGAGATCTGGTCGGCAAACCCAAGGTCCAATCGACTGGCCAAAGGTTGATTTCCCTTTTAGCATGGTTTGGTCAGTTGGGCGCATGATTTGATCTACTGGATCATCCTTGTGTGAAGTCCGGATGACTGGGCTTTATGATCTGGTCGACTGGGCCTTTTTTTAAAAAGGGTTTTTGGCCAGTTTTGATTTTAAAACCATTTCAAACCTTCTGTATAAGTTAATCATTTTTAGTGAAAAGGGTTTTCATATAAATTTGGAGATCCTAAGATCAATGTTGAGCTTCAATTTAAATCAAATGAAATGCATGCACAATTGAACAAATAAAAAATACAACTTAAAAAAAAGGTATTCAAACTTTTGCTCTTTTGATTCCATTGGAAAGTGACAAGAATGTGATTATTTAAGTGCTTCATTGCTTCCATTTTCCATTAGTCATTTGTGCTTACAGAAACATAAATATGTTCATACACTTAAAACACAAATGAGATGCTGTGATTTGTCATTATCAAAATAGGATAGGATTTAAAAAGTCAACAATCTCCCCCTTTTTGATAATGACAACCATATGCAAAAATTCAAAAGAAGGTCAATATAATTCAAGCATATTCAAATATAAAGACTTCTAAATTTTTAAGTTGAATAAATTGAGTTCAGTTTGGTTTAATTTGTATTTTGTATTGAAGTTAACTTTAAAAAAAATATTTAGCTAAAAACAAAGTGTGTTGGAATTGGTGTATTCCCAATAAGAGGGTGAATTGGGTATTTAAAAATTTTTCCTCCTAGGTTTATCCAAATCAGCAGTATTATACAACTTAGGGACTGTCTATGCAATTATAAACCCAATCATTCACAATAATAAATTACAAACATTCAAATGTTGAAATTTAAATTGTGAAAATTAAAAGCAGGCACAAGAAATGTTATCGGGGTTTGGCCAATATTGCCTACGTCCTCACCTCAGCTCGCAAGTCCGAGGATTACCACTATTTCTCACTTAACAGGTGGAGTGGCACCGATTACAACCAGGTCAAATTAAAGTGCGGCTGACCTAAACCTTTACACACTTTCCTTGCGGGGCGGAGGAGGTCCTATGTCAAATTCACAGGGCTGACCCCAACCTTTACAACCAATCCTTCAGGGTTGGATTAACGCCCTCTCAGGCCACAGTTGGAATACAACCAATTCAAAATACAAAGTGTGTACAAAATGAGTGCTTCTCTAACAAGCAGATTTGTTCCAATATCAATTAATGCACATCAACAATATAAGAACTATAAGCTCAATGCAATGCGTGTGATAAAACTCAATCTAATATCAATATTCAATCAAGAGCAAGAGAATATTCCCAAGCAATCTTTAAAACATTATTTCAATTTCAAACAACCATAATAAGGGTTTCAAAGATTTTCAATAAGAGTAATCAAAATATCTCTAAAAAGGATTTCTCAAAATTCTAGCACATGAGATATTTGAAAAATAAGCTTGTAAAAAAGGTTTTTGCACAATCACAATACAAGCTTACAAGTCTTGCAATACAAGTGCCAAGACTCACAAGCTACAAAGTTTTCCCCACACAATGATTATTAATTAAACCCGGGGGGGGGGGGGGAACCTCAGCTAAACTCTCAATAGAAAAACAATCAAGCAATCACTTCAATGAGAGTTTGAGCAATAGGGAATAATGTAGAATCACTCAAGGGCACTATCACTAGGCTAGATTTATCAAAAGAATAACAAATGAGTGAGTGTACGGGCTTCGTATTTGAAAAAAAAATGCTCTCAAAAATTCACAAAATTTTACTCTTAATCAAGTTGCTAATCCCCTCTTAATCTTGCAAATGAACCCATATAAATAGACATGCCACAAATTATGACCGTTGGGGACACCAGGGTAATTATTAAGTTTGTTTTAAATGCGTTTAATAAAATTAACCCTATTTTACCCCAATTAACCCTCGGTAAAATAAGGCTAACCTGAGAGTTTCGGTCGACTGAGCCATGGGTTCGATCATCCAAACAAACACATGATAAAAAGTGAAATTTTCATGTTCGAGTGTCTGAAAATATGTTCAGTGTTAGCTTTACCGTGAACCCAAGAGGGGGGTGAATTGGTATTTTCAAACATTAATGCCCTAGGTAAATCCCCTAACAGCAGTATTACATAACCTTATGATCAGTCTAATGCGGATAAATTAAATCAATTTAAATATGCATGGGAAATTAAATTGCTCAATAAAATTAACCAAGCATGTACAAGAAAGTGGTAAATAAGAAATGACACCTAGAAATGTTATCGAGGTTCAGCAAATGGCCTACGTCCCCATCTTGGCTAACAAGTACAAGGATTACCACTACAAGGCTCACTTAATGCGTGGAGTGGTACCTAAACAACTAGATCAATTAACACAGGCTGACTTCAACCTTTATAACAATCCTTACGGAGCTGGATTACCGCCCCCTCAGGACACGCCTGGAATACAACAGATTTCTTAAATAAATTTGCGTACGACAAGAATGCTTCTTATCTAAGTAGATTATGTACCAATCTAATCAATACACTACCGAATGATATGATGAAGTAAGATCAATGTGGTGTAAGTTTCTACTCTCAAATATTCATGCAAAAATTGCAATCAGTGCGTGAGAGTGTAAGTGATATGATCTTTGTGTCAAAATAATGATTTCAATCACAATGCACAAAAAAAGATCCTTAGAACACTTTAGATATCTCAATAAATATTTTTCTCAAAATATAAACCTCAAGATATATTCAAATTTAATTTATAAAAATGATTTCATCTTTGTGTTCAAGATGATAAAATCAATCAAACGATATTGCTACAAAGATCTTTTACCACATGGACAAATATCTCAACAAATATTTCTCAAAGTAAACCACACGAGATATTTGAAGATGATTTGAAAAGTATTTTTAGCAATCGAAAAGCAATGAAAACTCCTTGAGATATTGCAATGAGAATGCAATACTGACAAGCTCAAATGAAGTTTTCCTAAGGAAGACTTATCAATAAATTCTTATAGGAAAAATTTAAAGCTTTGCTCCTAAAGAAAATAATCTCAATCAACCAAGCAAGGGAGAGCAATAGCTTAATGGTAAGAATACTCAAGCACATACTGACAAAGGGATTTTCACAATGAGAACTTGCAAGAATGTGTCTAAGAGGTTTCAAAATGAGTATATGAGATTTTTGAATTTCAGAGAATTTTGCTAATCAAGATTGCTAATTAAGTGCTAATCTTTTTCAAATAAGGGGGTAGATATTGAGTACCCTATAATTATAACCGTACAAGACAGATAGGGTATTATTAGGATTGTTTTAAAAAATTTTAGCACAATTAACCCTATTTAAAAAATTTAACCGTAGAAAAAAAAACTTGTCCAACCCGAGAGCACTAGTTGACCGAACTTGAGGTTTGGTTGACCAAGTGACAAAGTTCGGTCGACTGTGCAAAAAATGAACTGAGAGTTCAGTTGACTAGACTAAGGGTCTTAAAGGTGATTTTTCCAAATCTGCGTGGTTCGATCAACCAGTATGTTTTGAACTATGATGTTCAGTTGACCGGGCGGTTGGAATCTCCCAGGTGAGGGTTCAGTCGACTAGAGTGTTGCCCGTATAAATCTAGTTAATCAAGTGAGGAGTCAAAACGTTGACCCGTGTGGGAGTTTAGTTGACCAAGTTGTATGAACTAGGCAAGGTACGGTCGACCATGTAACGCCCCGACCATTTAACCCAGGTCCGATGTGTTATACCTGATAAAATCCCTGATAATCCATAATCCATAATATACGCAGCGGAATACCTAACCATAGTCTCCACATAATATAATACAAGAGTTTACTAATTCTAACTACCAATCATAATAAATTAATCATCCATCAGTATTCAAATATATGCATGTCTCCAAAACATTATCCACTAATATCAGTATATTTTTTACAACTATCCTTTCATAACTGAGTTAAAGCATAAAGATATAAAACATAAAATATACATATCAGAATTAACATAAAAATATACCCTTTTTCTTAAATCTTCCAAACAATGTTATAAAATCTCGAGTTCTTAAAGCTCGATCCTGAGAAATCCTGAAAAAAATGAATTCATATTCGGGTGAGACTCATCTCAGTAAGGGAAGAAACAATATATTAAAACAGTGTATGGCCAACATGAGTTTATATATGACATATTATTTAATATTTGAAAATCGTGAACATAATTTCTGAAATCATTCCCGGAACCTAATCTAACACATGCAAATGTTTAACCCACAAGATTACCTGAGGATAGGGGTGATTACCCACCCATACAAGTAGCACCCCTCTGCTCTGATACCTAGACAACCCAAAGGGTGCAGTTAAAGCATACAAGGGCACTCACCTTACTCAGTAAGCCCTCAAGTTTTAAATTAATCTCGTACTCGTGCATTCAACAATAGTTTATCAGCAAAGGCCCCAAGGATAGGGAATTCTACCCGCCTATACAAGTAGATTCCCTCTGCCCTAGTGCGTTATGTAGCTACTGCCACATCTGAAGCTACTAGTGCACTCGCCTTACTCAGCAAGCCCTCAGGCGAAAGGTACGCCTCGCCCAATTGTAACATGTTCTATGTACATACATACTTCTATTATCATAATACATCATTCTTTTCTGTCATTATACATTCACGCACATTCATTCCTATTCATAACTTAACTTTGCATTTCGTTTCACTTTAAGTGGCTCTTTTCCATTTACATCATTTACATTTGTCATTTCATTTCATTACCATTTCATCGTCATTTTATTGCATAACATTTCATTTCATTACTTCGTACTATAGCTGGTCTTTAGCCATCATTAGTTAGTCTACGTAGAAACGTGCTAAATCTGCTAACATAGCTCCTTTTAGCTGTCATCAGTTAGTCTACACAGAAGTGTGCTAGATCTGCTAACATGACTCTCTTTCAGCTGTCTTACATTTACATGGTTGCATTTAACATACACAGGCAACATTGTCCATATCATATTTTATTCTCATTATTTTACTTACTTAGCCTGCATCTCATACATTTAACATATAATTTGCACAGATTCTCATGCCACACAATTTAGTAATAAAATTCATACACTGCCTGTAAAATAAGCCAACCAACATTTAGTGTTTATATACTGAAAATACGTTTCATTTCTTACTTAATTATCCTGAAAATATTTTTCCACTTTCATCAGTTCATTTTCGCATGTACATATAACACAATTTATCTTTTCATTAAATTCATAAAAATTCTGATTTAATATATATTTTTTCCCTTACCTGGTTTCTTGAACTACACCAACACGGACTCCGAAAAATACCTGCGGCACTCACCCGGACCCTGAAATTAAATTCCTAGTTCCAATAAATTATTCTTGAATAAAATATTATTTAAATATTTCATAGGGTCATAATTCCTAAATAAATAATAATATCCTTAAATTTAGCCAAATTGCCAAATTTCCCAACTCCAACTCTCGCTTTGGAGCAGGGCCTAGAAAACCCTAATTGAAAAATTACCTACGTCAAAATGATGACAACGACGATTAGGACCCCGTGGTGGTGCCTGATTGTCGATTCAACAACAGATTTAACCAAAAATTAAGAAATTGGGAAAAAATTACCTTTCCCTAGGAGCAGTGCCCAAGCCGTTCCCACGACAAATCTGCCCCAGTAGAAATGTTGGTGGCGGAGCTAGGAACCCAACGACACCGTCTATTTTTCGATTGGTTGAGTATTCATTGAGAAATGAGGGAAGAGAGAGAAGCGGAGACGGAGGAGTGGATGGCGCTGGAAATCAGTTCAGGGGGGGGGGGGGGCGTGTGCCTTCTGCAGATTTCTTCTTCTTCTTCTTCTTCCTTCTTTTTACTTTACATTTATTTATATATGTATTTATTACTTTAACTTATCATAATAATATTATATCATATATTTATATATATATATATATATATATATATTATACTTTAACTTTTATATATACATATATTAAACTTACATATATATATATATATATATATATTTATTCCTTTTTTTTTTCTTTACTATTTTATTTATTTATTTATTTAATTTAATTTAATAATATTTAATTAATTCATTAATTAATTAATAATTACTTTTTTTCATACTATTTCTTTTTTGCTTGTTTATTTAATACATTAATTGAATAATGTTTAATTAATTGATTGATTAATAATTTTAATTAATTAATAATGTTTTTTATAATAATTTTTTTTTCGGATTATTACAGACCGTGCTATGGTCAAAATGTTGACCTTTGACTAGTTTGGTCGATCGAATGTTGTTATACATTCCGGTTCGGTAGACCGAACATGCATTTTTAATGCATTTCAATCCTAATCCCCTTATACATTCACCTTATTCATATAAGCACATATGTTTATGCATGCATCTACATCCTAAGGTTATTCTAAGTCCTTTCGAGCTTACCTACCATATCATGCATGAAACGCATTTGATTATTATAGACTAGTTTTCTCCTATTTACTATTACAGACCCATATTATATAAATTGAATTTAAAGTACAACACAAATATCATCTTCAGGGTCTTCAAGCTCTACTTCATGTGCCTTCATTTTGATTTGTCTTAGCTTTGGTGTATTCCCAAGAGGGGATGGGGGTGAATTGGAACTTTAAAACTTATTCCTAGGTTAAACCGGATGTTAGTAGAATATCACAACCTAGGGTTTTTCTATGCAATCCTAAATGCATAGATAAATATAATATGTGAAAATTTAAATCATGCGCATCATTTACACTATAACATATGCGTGTGGTAAATATAAAATGCGGAATTATAAGCAGACACACAATATCTTATCGAGGTTTGGCCAATACTTCCTACATCCCCGCCTTGGCTACACCAGTACAAGGATTCCACTAATGCTCACTTAATGGGTGGAGTGGCACCAGTTACAACCAGGTCAATTAGCGAGGTTGACCTCAATCTACACCTTACTAGGATGGTGCACCTAGCTTTCCTAATCGGGTCTAAGCCAATCTAGGACTATTCAATAGGGCTAGTCTCCCTCTTCAGGCCCACCTCTGGAATACAACCAATGATATAAAATTTATGTACAAAAAAATGCTTCTTACACAAGCTGATATGTACTACAATACTCACAGTATATTCAATGCACCTCAAGAATGTATGAACTGTAAGTTTGGTGCTCTATGTGTGCAATAAACACTTAGTATAATGATTATCTCAAGTCAAGAACATAAGTGTTTATACAAGCTAATCTTTGAAACTAAGCAATGATAAACTCTTAATCTTAGTTTAGGGTTTCAAAGATTCAAACTAATAGAAATCTAGAATATCTCCAAAATAATTTTATCAATAACAATGCACAATGAGATATTCAAATATGAGCTTGTAAAATATTTTTGCACACCAAAAATTATAAGGCCTAATGAGTCTTGCAATGACAATGCAAAGACCCACTTAGCTATAGAATTTTTCCCACACAAAGATTTATCAAATAAAATCAGGGGAAAAAATCAAGTTAAACCCTCTATATGAAAATCACAAGCAAAGCAAGTGATGGTTTTTTAGTAATTAAAAATGATTAATAAAACACTAACAAAGTAAGATTTCTCAAAGGAATGAAGGTATTTGAGTGTTATGGACTTAGTAGGAGAAAATAGGATTTGGAATTTTTTAGAGAATTTTGGCTTAATCCTATTTGCTAATCTTACCTTAGTTTTGCAAATGAAGAGATATATATAGGCATAGGCAAAATTATGATCGTTGGGGACACCAAGGGTATTATTAAATTTGTTTTAAAAACCTAAAAAAATTAACCGTTTTTACTTAATTTTAACCCTGCTAAAAATTAATTTAACCTAAGAGATTCGGGTGACAAGTCTAAGATTCGGCTGCTCGAATAGTCTTAACTAAAAAAATAAATTTTTAAAGGTTCGGGTGCCCAAAATCAAAGTCGGTTGGCTAAACCAAAGTCAGTAGCATTTTGTTCAAGGTTCGGGTTCCCGGTCATATGTTCAGTAGCCCGAACATGCCAATTCGGTCACCTGAGGGTATTTTGAACGTGAAAGTTCGCGCGCACGTGTTGGTGAAAAGGTGTCAGGTCAGGGATTCAATCACCCGTGGACGATGTGGTCAAATATGTTCGACCACCCGAATCCAAGTCAACAGGTTGACTTATCCACAATTCGGGCGCTTGAGGCATTTTGAATGCCATAGGTTTGGTCGCCCGACCTCTGTCAAGATTTTCAATTAAGTCTAATTTTTTTGCTTCAATTAATTTCCCTAATATTATAAGTGATATTGGGGACTGTTTGTGCATTTGTTTAGGGACCTAAGGTCTTTCTATCCTACTAGAAAAATACGGCATCAGTCGACCAAAGGGTGATCCCTAAGGTCTTTCTATGGTCTGTGTACGACATTTTTTAGCTTACAGATCCTATCCTACTAGAAAAATACGGCATCGATCAACCAAAGGGTGATCCCTAAGGTCTTTCTATGGTCTGTGTACGACATTTTTTAGCTTACAGATCCTACATGCATGATATGTAGTGATTATTACAAATCTTTGAAATAAAATTATTACAGACCCAAAATATATTAAATCAAATAATGACTATGTCGGGTCTTCACTTATTTTCAGGTTGCCGCATGCCATTATATGAACTTACCAATAAGAATTTGCACACAAACTTTGCAACCATTAAATACCAAAGTGTTTGTCATTATCAAAACAGGGAATGAATAATCCATAGGGTCAACAATTTGCCAATTATATACCTGCACATATCCTTAGATAGCCGTCAAATACAACAAGTATTTGTCATTATCAAAACTGGGTGTAACCTATAAGGTTAACATTCTCCCCCTTTTTGATGATGACAAATATACCATGCAAAAAATGGGTATAACCTTAGAAGGCTCCCCCTAATAATATGCATTATGTAAAAGTTTGTCAACGCAAATAATTTTTCTTAAGTGCAACCCAATTTTTTCCTTTTATCCATCTCCCCCTTTTGGCAACAGGAAAAATGGCTATGAAAGTAATAACTTTATGCAATGAGTATAAATCATTAGTATACACGATAAGTTTGGGAATTTTAAAAAATTTCGGCAACATGCCATTTGAAAATAGGACATTTCCCCCAAAAAATTCTATATAAAAATGACCTGTTTTGAGTTTTTAAGATTTAACAGTTTATCCATAACTACTCAACTCAAACAGTTCCAGTATGATCAATACATAAAACATAAATACAATCATCATCATACAGTAGATATGAGAATCATGCATTGCAAAACATAACCAATTTCATTAAGTCCAAGCCAATGAAAGATACTAATTGTTATATTAATTGCTAGACTTTTAAATTATTAGAAAGCTCCCCTTAAGTTTATGCAAACTATGAAATATCTAGGAAGCATCTCTATTATGCATGAGACCTAGTTCATGTCTAATTTGTATGAACCTATCTTCTGGAAGCGATTTAGTGAAAATATCCGCCCACTACTCACTAGTGCATACAAATTCAAAAGCCACATCCCCTTTCTACACATGATCACGAAGGAAGTGATGTTTAATTTCAATGTGTTTTGCTCATGAATGTGACATAGGATTTTTAGAGATGTTGATAGCACTATATTATCACATTTAATTGGGACCATATCGTAGTGCAATCCAAAGTCCACAAGTTGTTGTTTCATATAAAGAGTTTGAGCACAACAACTTCTAGCCGTAATATATTCTACTTCGGCTGTGGATAAGGCAACTGAGTTTTGTTTTTGGGAGAACCAAGAAACGAGAGATTGTCCTAAAAAGTGACAAGTGCCGCTAGTGCTTTTCCTATCAACCTTACTACCAGGAAAGTCAGCATCAGTATAACTCACACTCTAAAAAGTAGTATACTTAGGATACCACAAGCCTAACTTTATGGTTCCAACTAGATACCTAAGTATTCGTTTAACTGCTAATAAGTGAGATTCCTTAGGAGCGGCCTGAAACCTAGCACACATGCATACACTAAACATGATGGCAGGTCGAATAGCAGTAAAATATAGGAGACTCCTAATCATACCATGATATAATTTTACATCAATGGGGATTCCTTGTTCATCTTTATCAAACTTAGTGGAAGAACTCATAGGAGTACCAAGAATTTCGTCATTTTCCATCTTAAATATCTTTAACAAATACCTAACATATTTGGATTGACATATAAAAGTTTCATATTTTGATTGTTTAATTTGCAGCCCTAAAAAGAAACTAAGCTCACCCATCATGCTCATTTCAAATTCACTTTGCATAGATTTGGCAAACTGATCGCACAACTCATCATTGGTTGCTCCAAAAATGATATCGTCAACATAAATTTGAACTAGGAGCATATCATCATTTTTGGATTTGATGAAAAGTGTAGGGTCAATCTTGCCACGTGAACCCATTTTCTAGCAGAAAATCACTAAGCCTCTCATTCCAAGCTCTAAGAGCTTGTTTCAATCCATACAAGGCCTTAGACAACCAGTATACATGATCAGGATATTTATGATTTTCAAAATCAGGTGGTAATTCTACATACACTTTCTCATTAATATAACCATTTAGAAAAGCGCTTTTAACATCCATTTGAAATAATTTAAAGTTTTTAAAAGAAGCATAAGCAAGTAGCATACGTATGGCTTCCATCCTAGCAACAAAAGCATAAGTCTCATCAAGATCAATTCCCTCTTCCTAATTATAACCCTAGGCAACTAGTCTAGCCTTATTCCTAGTCATTACCCCATTCTCATCTTTCTTATTTCTATATACCCACTTGGTTCCTATAATTGTATGATCATTAGGCCTAGGAACTAGGGTCCACACTTTGCTTCTTTCAAATTGATTGAGTTCTTCTTGTATGGACATCACCCAAGACTCATCCTCTATTGTTTCTTAAATATTTTTAGGTTCTTCTTAGGACAAGAAAGGAAAATGACTCACTGGGTTCTTCAAGGAAGATCTTTTGACTACACCATGGGAAGGTTCACCTATGATTTGATCTATATGATGGCTCCCAATGAATTTCCAATCCCTAGGTAACTCCTAAATTTCATTGTCATTGATATTATCTTTAGATGATTTATCATTAATTTCTGAATTTTCACTTGCATTGTTTTCAATGGATAACTTGTCTAAGCATTTTCTAATATCAATGTCATCTTCATCATTTGTCTTAGAAAATGGATTAGATTTATCAAATAAAACATGAATAGACTTAATGATAGTTTAAGTTCTCTTACTAAATACTCTATATGCTTTACTATTGAGAGAATAACCTGAGAAAATGCGTTCATCATATTTAGAATCAAATTTCCCTAGACACTTATTATCCCTAAGCACAAAGCACTTACAGCCAAACACATGAAAATAGGAAATATTAAGTCTATGGTCGTTCTAGATTTCATAAGGTGTTCTATTAAGAGATAATTTGATCAGAACCCTATTCATTACATAACATGCAGTACTATTTATTTCAACCCAGAAATATTTAGGTAGATTATGTTCATTTAGCATTGTCCTACCCATTTCTTGTAATGATTTATTATTTCTTTCTACCACACCATTTTGTTGAGGGGTCCTAGGTGCAAAAAAGTTATATGATATGCCTTTTAGATGACAATAATTTTCTATGCCATCATTTTTGAATTCAGCGCCTCTATCACTTCTTATGTGAGTTATCTTATAGCCTTTTTCATTTTGAATTATCCTACATTGCTTGGTAAATAGTTCACATGATTCATTTTTATGTGAGAGAAAGAACACCCATATGAACCTAGAATAATCATCAACAATCACAAAAGCATATGATTTTCCACCTAGACTTTGCACTGAATTAGGACCAAATAAATCTAAGTGAAGCATTTCAAGTGGTCTAGTGGTAGATATGAATTTCTTTTTCTTAAAACTTGATTTTGTTTGCTTACCCATTTGACATGCATCATAGATTTTATCTTTCACAAATGGTGTCTTAGGCAAGCCTTTTACTAAATCTTTTCTTACTAGTTTTGACAATAAGTCCATGCTAGTATGTCCTAAGCGCCTATGCCATAACCAACTAGTATCATTTATTGCAGAAAAACAAGTTACTTGTTGTCAATCTAAATTGTCAAAAGTAGTAGTATATACTTTCCGGTCTGCAATGAAAAGAATTTTATGATCTGATTTATTTTCAACTATGCATTTATCATTTTCAAATGAAACCTTATATCTTTTATCACACAATTGACTTATGCTCAATAAATTATGAACATTATCAATTGTTGACCCTATGGGTCATACCCTATTTTGATTATGACAAGTACTCAGGTATTTAATGATTGCCAAGTTGATGTGCAGGTTTATCTTGGCAGTATCCTATGATGGCACTCGGAGACCTGGAGGAAAACGAAGACTCTGAAGACCCTTGATATAATTGAGTTGTTGTAATTTATATTCGGGTCTGTAATAGTTAAGTAGGAAAGGTCTGTAATAGTAAATAGGTCTTTGGTTTGTGATAAGCTCACACACATCACATGCATGATAATACGTAAGCTCAAACCAAACCATGAATGAGAAAGGACCTTAGACAGACCCTAGGGTGTACCCTTCGGTCGACCGACACCGGACTTTTTCGGTGTCTTCAAAATTGGAACCCAAGTGACCTTAGGACACTCACTCTTGCACTTGTATGTAATAGGCACTTGAATAGGGTTTGAATGTTGCAAGAACGGACCAAAATGCACACTTGGTGTACTTTCGGTCGACCGGCCAACTCAGTTCATTTTGGCCCGGTCGACCGAAACCGGTCCGGGTCAACAGTTTGACCCAGGCCCGGTCGACCGAGCACTTATAGGTCATTTGACCTCGGTCGACCGAACCTCTTGGGGGTCAACAGTTTGACCTCCTGGTCGACCGACCATTTTTGTTCTTCAACAACTTGGTCGACCGAATGGTCTCGGGAAAATTCCCATCGGTCTAGTCGACCGAGCCATGCAGTTCAAAAAGGGGCCGGTCGACCGAACCGCGGTATTTTTGAAAATCGCCTTTTTCTGGTCGACCGACCACTCAGTTCAAAATGCTCCCGGTCGACCGAGCTACTTGAGTCCTGGTCGACCGAACCACTTTTGGTCGACCGGACCTCTCGGGTTGTTCCCATTTTTACCGTGGCTAATATTTTTCTAAACAGGGTTAAAATGCATTAAACTCCATTAAACTTTTCTAATAATACCCTATAGGTCCCCAACGGTCATATTTTCTCCCTTGCCTATATATATGCCTTCATTTGCAAAGATTAAGGGGACTTTAGCCACTTTGATTAGGGAAAATTCTTTGAAAATCCAAAACCCTATAATACTCATTCTTAAGCCTCCTACACTCATACTTACCTTCTCATACAAATTAAACCCTTTGTAAGTTGATTGAGTGCTAGTCTAAGTAGGTTTGCTCTCCCATTCATATTTGATTGTTTTATTATCCTTGAGAGCTAAACCTTGAGTATTCTTAGGGGACTTTATTAATAAGTCTATCCTAAGAAAACTTTGATAGATCTTCTAAGATTTGCACCTCCATTGCAACATCTTAAGAAGATAGTATTTGTATTTTGGTTGCAAAACATTTTCAAATATCTACTGTGTTATTAATCTTGAAAATATTTGATGAGATATTTGATAGTGTGATAAAATCTTTGTTGCAATACTCGTTAACTCATATATCTTTTGCTGAATACAAAGATTGAATATCCTTTTGCAAACCAAACTTATACGTTGCTAGAGCTTCATATACATATGTGTATTGAGAAAACTTGTTGATTGAAATATATGAAGTCTGGATGATATCTTTGTTTGAGCACTTAGATTGATATCTTCATATATCTCACGCACTCATTACAACGATAGTAAATCTATTTGAGAGTTGACATCTTAGACCACACTGAGCTTACAAATTAATTCATATTTGTGGTGTATATTATGGCGCGAATTTGGGTACATATCTGCTTTACTTGAAAGCACAATCACTGTACCATTTCATTGTAATACACTTTGGTTGTATTTCCAGGCACGGGCCTGAAGAGGGAGACTAGCCTTAGAATAGTCCCGGATTGGCTTAGACCCGGTTAGGAAAGCTAGGTGCGTCGTCCTGTTAAGGCGTGTAGGTTGAGGTCAGCCCCGCTAATTGACCTGGTTAAGGTTGAGGTCAGCCCTGTGTTAATTTGACCTGGTTAAGGTTGAGGTCAACCCTGTGTTAATTTGACCTGGTTGTAAACGGTGCCGCTCCACCCTTAAGTGAGCTATTAGTGGAATCCTCTAGCTTGCGAGCTTGAGGCGGGGACGTAGGCACGGTTGGCCGAACCCCGATAACATATCGTGTGTTCATTTATATTTCCGCACTTTATATTTACCGCACATGTATGTTATGGGTGAATGATGCGTATGACTTAAATTTCACATTATACTTATCTACGCGTTTGGAAATTGAATAGGCAGACCCTAGGTTGTGTATATACTGCTGTTTATCCGGTTCAACCTAGGTGATAAATTTTAAATTTCCAATTCACCCCCCCTCTTGGGAATACACCAATTCTAACATCAATAACTAGGGAAGGATCCTTATCGACCTTACCTACTCCAATGATGTGTCCTTTTTCATTGTCACCAAACGTCACATACCCTCCATCCTTGGGAATGATTTACACAAATTTTTCCTTGTCGCCGGTCATGTGTCGTGAGCACTCCCTATCCCGGTACCACCTGTCCTTAAAGGAGGACGAACTCAAGCATGCCTGCAAGATAGACTAAGTGACTGGCGATGGTCTCCAAATTCTATTGGGTCCACGGGGGTTAGTGATTGGATCACCCTTAACTACCCACACCTTTCTAATTTTCACATGCTTATTCCTAAGTGGACAATCAAAGTGAATATGAACAATTTATTTGCATTTAGAACATTTCATTCCACACTTATGATCTTTAGGTGAGATTTAAGATTTTGATTTATGTGTGAAATGTCTCAAGTAAAGATTAGGTCATCTAACATTTTCAATGCCATTAAAACATAGACCCTCTTTACTTTGAGAATTTCTTTGGGCACCAAGTCGATTTTCAAAATTGCATTTGTCCTAGGTAAATTTAAAAAATATTTTGGAGCTATCCTCCAGCTTTCTCTCAAATTCAGCAATAGTCACATCCTTTTTATTTCAAAATCAATGCGTGAGAGGTTTTTGCATTTCCAAACAATTTTGAGCAATTTTCGCATTTCTTTGTCAAATCATCATTTTCTTTGGTCATTTTATTGAATAGTTTAGATATACGAATATATTCAAATTGTAATTCTCTAAACGTAGGCATGTAATCAGAATCACAATCATTAGAATAATAATATGAAGATAAGGAGCAAGAAGATGATACCTCATCATCATGTGCCATCAAGCACAAATTAGCAACCTCTGAGTCGTTGCGGTCTGAGTCTAAGTCACTGCTACTTAGTTTATCCCATGAAGTGCCTATTTTCATGACTTTCTTCTTCTTCCTAGCATCATTTTTTAGTACGGCGCAATCCAGTTTGATGTGCCCAACCTTACTGTAATTGTAGCACGTGGGAGCATTTGATTTTTCTTTTCTTTTACTAGACTCTCCCTTCTCAGATGCAGACTTCCTATATCTTTTGTATGGTTTTTTATTTTTCCTGAAGAACTTGCTAAATTTTCTAGTTAGCATGACCATATCATCCTTAGAATCAGGTTCGTTGCATTCACTAGATGTATTAATTGAAGTTTTCAATGCAGTCATCTTCTTCACCCTATTATGTTCATTAAGTCTCTCATTTATAGCTAGTTCATAGGTGATTAGTGAACCTATCAATTCATTTAGAGTCATGACCTTAAGGTCTCTACCCTAAAAAATGGCCATAGCCTTTGCTTCCCAAATAGGAGGCAGACCTCTAAGGATATTCTTAATCATCTCATATGTAGGGTAGGTCTTTCTTAATGCATGCAGTGAGTTTATAATTGTGTGAATCTAGCGTATATGCTCTGAATGGACTCACCTACATTCATCCTAAAGGCCTTATATTCACTAGTCAACATATCTATCCTACTATCTTTTACATCCCTAGTACCTTCATATGTGACTTATAATTTATCCTAGATTTCTTTTGCAAGAGCACATGCCATTACTCTGTTAAACTCATTAACATCAAGACCATAATACAATTTATTCATAGTAGTGGCATTCAAACTAACAACTTTCATATCATCATCATTATATTCTTCCTCAGTTTTAGGAACTCTAGTCTCACCCTTTGTTTTCATAGGAACGTAATTTCCCTTAGAGACAATCCTCCACACTTTCCAATCTATATTTCGAAGGTAGATGCACATCCTTTGTTTCAAGAAAGTGTAATTAATACCACTGAAAATCGAAGGTTTTGTGAAAGATGGTCCCTCAAGGAAAGGGACACGGTTCTATGAGCCATATAAGATCTTTTACAAATTAAAACTATTGAGTCTATGCTACGTGGCTCTGATTCCAATTGTTAGTTTTACTGTGAACCCAAGAGGTGGTGAATTGGTGTTTCCAAAAATTAATGCCCTAGGTAAATCCCCTAACAACATTATTACACAACCTTATGGTCAATCTAATGCAAATAAATTAAATCAATTTAAATATGCAAGGGAAGTTAAATTGCTTAATGATATTAACCAAGCATGTACTAAAAAGTGGTAAATAAGAAATGACACCTAGAAATGTTATCGAGGTTCGGCAAACTACCTACATCCCCTCCTTAGTTAAGAAGCACAAGGATTATCACTATAAGAATCACATAACGGGTTAGGCGGTACCAAAACAATCAGGTCAATTAGCACAGTGCTAACCTCAACCTTTACAAACAATCTTTATCGGGCTGGATTACCGCCTCCTTAGGCCACGCCTAGAATACGACAGATTTCTCAAATAAATTTGCATACAACAAGAATGCTTCTTATCTAAGCAGATTATATACCAATCTAATCAATACACCACTGAATGATATTATGAAGTAAGCTTAATGTGGTCTAAGTGTCTACTCTCAAATTTTATGCAAATATTGCAATCAATGCGTGAGAGTGTAAATGATATGATCTTTGTGTCGAAATGATGATTTCAATCACAATGCACAAACAAAGACCCTTAGCACACTTTAAATATCTCAAAAAATATTTTTCTCAAAATATAAACCTCGAGAGATATTTAGATTTAATTTATAAAAACGATTTCATCTTTGTGTTCAAAATGATAAAATCAATCAAAGGATATTGCTACAAAGAACTTTTAGCACGTGGAAAAATATCTTAACAAATATTTCTCAAAGTAAACCACACAAGATATTTGAGGATGATTTGAAAAGTATTTTTAGAAATCAAAAAGCAATGTGAACTCCTTGAGATATTGCAATGAGAATGCAATACTCACAAGCTCAAATGAAGTTTTCCTAAGGAAGACTTATCAATAAAGTCTCCTAGGAAAAACTTATAGATTTGCTCCCAAAGAAAATAATCTCAAACAACCAAGCAAGGGAAATCAATAGCTTAATAATAACAAAACTCAAGCACACACTTACAAAGGGATTTTAGCAATAAGAACTAGCAAGAGTGAGTGTAGGAGGATTCAAAATGAGTATATGAGATTTTTGAATTTTAGAGAATTTTTCTAATCAAGATTGCTAATTAGGTGCTAATCTTTTCAAATGAGGGGGTATAAATAGAGTACTACATAATTATAACCGTCCAGGACAAATAGGGTATTATTAGGCTTGTTTTAAAACAGTTTAGCACAATTAACCCTATTTAAAAAATTTAACTGCGAAAAAAAAACTTGTCCAACCCAAGAGCACTGATCGACTGAACTTGAGGTTTGGTTGACCAAGTGACAAAGTTCGGTTGACCGGGGAAAAAATGAACTGAGAGTTCGGTCGACCGGACTAAGGGTCTTAAAGGCGATTTTCCCAAATCCATGCGGTTCAGTCGACTAGTATGTTTTAAACTATGAAGTTCGGTCGACCGGGCAATTGGAATCTCCCATGCGGGGATTCGGTTGACCAAAGCATTGCTCGTATGAATTTGGTCGGTCGACTAAGGAGTCAAAACATTAACCCGTGTGGGAGTTCGATCGACCAAGTTGTATGAACTTGGCAAGGTACGATCGATCTTGCTATGGTCAAAATGTTGACCTCAGATTGTTTGGTCGACCGAACATGCATTTTTAATGCATTTTGATTCTAATCCCATTATACATTCATCCTATTCATATAAGCACATATGTTTATGCATGCATGTGGGTCCTAAGGTCATTCTAGGTATTTTTTAGCTTACCTATAATATCATGCATGTAATGCATTTGATTATTACAGACCAGTTTTCTCTTATTTACTATTAAAGACCCGCATTACATAAAATGAATTTAAAGTACAACACAGCTCTACTTCATGTGCCATCATTTTGATTTGCCAATTATATACCAACACATATCCTTAGATAGCTATCAAATATAATAAGTATTTGTCATTATCAAAACCGAGTGTGACCTATAAGGGCAACATTCGGTCTACTGGCCAAGGCAATTTTCAAAATGTCCGAGGTTCAGTTGCCCGAGGGTATTTTGAACGTGAAGTTCGGGCACCCGAGTTGTTGGAAAAGTCCTCAATAGGAGTTCGGCTGACCATGAGCACTAAGTTTATTTTGGTTCGGTCTCCTAAAGTTAGGTCAATGTTCTGACTTTTCCTATGTTCAATTGACCGAGGCGTTTTCAACACCAAGGTTTAGTCGCCCGATTTTTTAGTATTTTAGCATCTAAGTCCTTTTTTTGAAAAATGATTACCCCTAAAAGCATATATGAAAATGAGGATTTTCCTAAGTGCAAGTGCAAGGACCTAGGGTCTTTTCTAAGGCCTTTTTGAGCTTATGGTTTCTATATGCATGATATGCATCAATTATTACAAACCTTTACATAAACTGGCGGAAAAAGATTCATAGCTGACCCCACTTAGTGGGACTAAGGCTTGGTTTTATTGTTGTTGTGAAGAAGATAAATAATTTGGAACTTCTTCTTCAAGTCACCATATGATTTTCCCAAAATGATCCCGCACACAAACTTAACAAACATTAAATACCAAGGTATTTGTCATAATCAAAACGGGATATGACCAATAAGGTCAACAAAGTGTTTAAAAGTTGCTCCAAAAGCTTAGTATCATATGACTTTGTTTTAGCATTTACTGCGAGTTTAAAAGATAAAATTAAAAAAAAACTAGTCATAATAATTTCTTGCCCAAAATCATTTCCAATTTGTGAGTAACAAAAGGACATGAGGATGCAATATATATGACAATTTTGCTCCAAAAACTTCTCCCCCTTTTGTCATAAGCAAAATGGCGAAAATATCTCACTTTTTTCAAGAGGATCATTTAAATAATAAGCCCTTAAATTTTTGAACTTCATGACAAACATTGAATTTTTAGAAAATTATAAAAGCACATGTCATGAATGCCTTTAAGTTTACAAACTTGAAGCAAGAGATAAGTTTTATTTTTTATAAGTTCATTTCTTACTATAAAGATTTCATTTTTAAAAAATATTTGCCCTTTTGATATCAACAATAAGTACTAGGGACTATGCTTGTTGTAATATGATAATTAAGTTCATGCGAGCTTTATTTTTCTGGTAAGCATTTAAACATAAATGAAGTAAATTTTCATGCTTCAACTAGAATGACCAACCATATAGATCCTAAATATTATAAAATTTAATTCAAGATCATATGGCAAAGCCTGGAACAATAGTTCCACCTAAGATTACTATGAGTAAAGAAAATCATTACGCTTAAACATACATGCCACAGTAAGCTTTTTTAGAGGAATCTAAGCCTAAAGATGAGTGAGCATAAAAGGATTGAATTTTAAGTTCAAAAGCTCCCCTTTTTTATATGAATACTAGCTTAGATGCAGTTAATTGCTTATACTCATCAAGGATTGATTTTATAAAGAGTGCCAAGCAGTATAAGCATCTATTTTGATTCTTTAAACAATTTTACTGGATAATGTTTAAGCCATTTTTATCCAACTAATAAAATTATTTCTATAGAACACACATGCATTGGAAAACTAAAATTTAAGTCATGCAAAGTGTTCATAAAACCTAAGAATGATCCATATAAATTTACGATTCCACAAGAGCAGGATATGATGTCATGGTATTCAGAAGAGCCTTGGGACTAATAATAATAATAATAATAATTATATGATACATATGAATCCTTATGAGAAATAATTTAAAGATTCTTCTCCTAGAATGGAGCTCATGCTCTCTTGTTTGTTCTTATACACACACACACACACACACACACACACACACATATATATATATATATATATATATATATGCATTTTTGGTTGAGGATGAAGTTCATTTATCAAATCATTTATCATACAATCATCCACCATAAGAATTTCAACATGTAGCAAATTTTAAACATTCAGCACATAGTTACTGCATATTGCATTCCATTTAGCATACAATAGTCAATCAAGGCTATTCTCAATAATTATGTAATAATTGTGCAGTTGGGGTTCAACATGAAAATGTCACAACTCAAAATACTCAATGAGTGTGTGATAAATAAAAACTTCCCCAATGTCATGCACTTACTCATAGTTTATGGACTTTAATCAAAGCATATAATATTGAATTTTAAAGAGGATGATTAACCATTTAGGTCCTAAATGAAGTTAAGAATATAAAGTTTAGACCAAATGGTGTCCATGAACTAGAATTTTCTAAGACAGAGAATGTGTATATAATTTAAAGTGTCTAGGAAAATTTAATTTTAACAAAAATTAGGCAGCATGCTGTTTGTAAGTATTTCATTTTTCCATCATGCATTCCACAAGAGCATGCACCAAAAACCTAGTTGTTTTTATAGCATACAATACACAAAGGCTGCATCAGCCATACAGATGGCGCTCAATTCAATCAGCATGCAACAATCCTAAGTCAACTACTAGCATGCATTCTGCAACACCCATGCAGATGGTGTCAACATAATCTAGTATAGCTAATAGAAAATTCATGATATAATCAATCAGATAAATGTCCCATCCATTGCATAAAATATTTAGTAGGTAATGGATAGAAGTGTTCAATAAAGCATAAAAAAATAAAACAAGATAAACAAGATAGTGTTAAAAATTACAGACCCATAAAAATTCAAATTATTCAATAGCTGAAAATAAGAAAAAAGAGTTGATCTTCCTCAGATATGCAACCTAGTCCCCACTGTCATCGTGCTCTCCATAAGATGACCCGACCTCGCTGCTATTGATATCAATTGAATGTTTCCCTTCCAGGTCATTGAAGCGGTCATTAATAATAGTGAAATTAGATTGCACGATATCTTGCAGCTTAATAAAATCATTTTGAATGTCGACGAACTTGTTCTCTATAGAAACTGCATATTCTTTAAAATCGTTCAGGATTGAGGTGAAGTGGGAATCAGTAGAAGCTGTAAACTCTTTAAACTCGTTATAGATCGAGGTGAACCGTGAGTCTGTAGATTCCTTGAACTCATTGAAATACTTGGAGAGGTTTTTAATCGCGGCCATGATATCAACATTAGATGGCTGCCTGGGCTGCTAGGGCTGATCTTATGGAACACTAGATGGATCTTCTAACCTTTTATGAAGTAGGGCCTATGCTAACCAAACATTTCCTACTAACTCATACCTCATTTGCTTTACTTTGGTGGAGGAGAAAATATTTGAGGTCTTTCATCTTACCAGCAATGATTGCCCCTTGGTAAGTCATAAATTTATGAAGATCCTATTAAGAATTCCTCTGTGTAGCATTATGATTCTATGCCCAATGGTTTTCATAAGAATCCACTTGATAATCAAACTAGGCAATTCAACCTTCTTCCCTATCATCAAACACCACATAATATAATAGTCGAGGTAGGAGACATATACCCTAGATCCGCTCGTAGGCAAGATGTTATATGCAATCAAATGGTGGATTATCTTGGCCTCTAGGGTAAAGATTTTATATTCTAGAGGGTGGTTTAGGTTGACTACAGGGTATTCCATGACCCGGTTCACAAAAGCTTCAACAGTGAAGCCTTGTTCATTAATCTAAGAAGACCCAAGGTCAGGACAGAAAAAATCACCTTTCTCTCAATTTCAAAGGTTTTTGCTAGGAGTTGGGCACCAAACTTAAATGGTTCTTCAAGAACCCGAGTGTAGTAGCCCCCCTATCATCATGTCCTAGATTAGAGTAAAATAATCTCACAAGGGTTGGGTATACACCCCTAGATTGAAATAATATAAACTTGAACCAGTTTACAAATCTAAACATCTCCAGTATTTTTTTGAAATACAGCTCCATGCAAGAAAGGTCAAGAACCTTACCAATAAGCGTGATTACACGTCAAAAGTTCGTAACTAGGCATTTAAAATTATTTATTAAAGATTATAATTTTAATTAAATGCCTTGTTATGTTCGATATTTCAACATTGAGCTCATTTGAGATAATTATCCTATTTTTGTCGTAAATTTACGGATATTTGTGTTTTAATATCGTAGGATAATTTTCAGAAGGTTGGAGGCCCATGCAAATGGGTGCGTGAGTCATGTAAATTAAATGAAGTCGTCCCGTGTATGCAAGAACTGTGAGGTGATTTTATGCATGAAGAGAACGTGAGATGAAAATGAAAGTATTCAAAGAAGAGCCCACATAAATGAAACATGTATGGACCATGCATGCATGAACCATGCGTGAAGTGAAGAGGGTATGTGTACAAAGAGGTCGTGTGTGTGTATGCAAAAAAAAAAAAACAAGTGTATTGGGCTTTGTGTGAAGAGTAGCTGGGTTGGTAAGTGTAAAGGGGAGCATCCAATTCAAGAGGAAACAAAAAAGAAAGTGGGCTAGGTCCTTGATGTGACCCGACCACGCAACTTAGGAAGGGAGCAAGCAGCTGTGTGCGTGTGAACTTGGGAGAGGCATGAGGCAGTAGGCACTGAAGAAAAAAGAGGGCAGCATGGGTGAAAGTTGGCTAAAGTGCACGCTGGCAAGAGAGTCACGTGATGGAGTGGGGCTTCTTTTAGGTAAAAAAAAAAAAAGGGAGTGTAGGGTTTTATCTAAAGGTTGTTTGTGGGAGGCTTGGAGCAAGTAGCATTGGGGATAGCACCACAGCAAAGAAGAAAACACAGTAGATGTTGCTACTGTTTGGAGCTCAACCCGACAGCCCCTCCATCCTCTCTCTCTCTCTCTCTCTCTCTCTCTCTCTCTCTCTCTCTCTCTCTCTTCCTCTCTCTTCTTGTTTTTAATTAAAGAGTTTTGTTAACTTGCTATTTATTTTTCTTTGTCATTTCAATAGACATTTTACTATGTTATTTGGGTTATTTATTAATTCAGTATTCATATCTTAAGTTATTGTTGGGTTTGTCACTCTCTATCTCTTTTATCTTGTCTCTTTAATTTTGTTTAAATACATTGTTTAAGTAGTTAATGTTAGATTTAAATATCAATTTTTACTTTGTTATTTTAGTGATTTATTAGATTAATTTAATTTCTTATCTTTTAGTTCGTTATTTTAAAAGCTTCAAGGTTGAAATAATAATTTGTTTTAATTTTTTGTCTTTTATTTTATTGGTGCAATGGATTATCGTGGAATTAATTTGGCCTGGAAATTTTGGATCACAAGTATGAGTGGCTAAGTTCCATAACTTGAGTTGTGGGTCAATGTCGGTTGCTTTCCATGGTTTACTAGTTTTCCTACAATATTATTGTTAAACTTTTATTTGGCTAAAACCAAAAATTGAGAGCATCGTTGATAAATCGCTGGCTCTTATTTCTTGTTTCAGTGTTGACGTTAGGCACATCAAAACCTTGATTTAACCTAGGATTTTCATATATTTATTTTTACATGAAATTCGGTTAATGCTTAATGAGATTTTTTAATTTCTTCCGTTTGGATGTGGCAAATTTACTCAAGCTTTAGTTTGAAAATTTCATCTTATTAATGCCTTGATTGGATTAACAAGAAGAGTAGTAAGACCTAAGGGATTTAGTAAACGGGGGAAGCAAAAAGACATTAAACCCATATACCAAGTATTTGGTAAATTATTTCAGTGAATCTGTTTAGTTTTTGCTACATTATTAGAGTTATATTTTTGGAAATTTGATAAAAGTTTAGTCTTATTTTAGCATTTTCTCAAGCACTTTCCACCTTGTTTACTGCTTTCAAAAACATAAAAAACAAAAAGATTTTCACACCACATTTTACAGCACTAGGTTTTTAGTAAACTTTCACAAATACTTTGATACTCAGTGGTTCCTGTGGAATATGATCCTAGACTCATCCTTGATATAACTCGTCATTTCTGCACTTGGAAGCACAACTCATAACGAGCCATGTTTTTAGCACCGTTTCCGGGGACCAATTGGTGTCATCAAAGTGTTTTTCAAATTTCAGAGAGGGTGTTTAAAGAGTTGTGAATGTCTTCACAGCCTGGATGATATCTACTTCCTTTCCTTTTACCAGTTTGCTTTTATTTTTTGTTTTATTTCATTTATACTTAGTTTGTATGTCTGGTTGGGCTATAAATAACACATTTAGACTCGTTAAGACAAACTCATCCATCTCATCATCGAGTGCACCTGTTTCACTTGAGTCATTCAAATCATCATCTGACACTCATAGCATAATGGCTGAGAATGAACATCATGATAAGGAGAATCCTATTAGGACCCTCAGAGAATACTTGCAGCCTGTTAGGACCAGCACCCCATCTTGCATTATTCTACCATTGAATGCAAATGCTTTTAATTTTAAACCCAACATGATCTCTTTGCTACCTCATTTTCATGGCATTGAATATGAAAATCCTTATTTGCATGTTAAAGAGTTTGAAGAAGTGTGTTCCACATTCATATATAGAACATGCATTGAAGAGGTCATAAGATTAAAGTTGTTTCCATTTTCGTTAAAAGATTAGGCAAAGACCTGGTTGAATTCCTTGAGACCAAGGTCCATTGGGACATGGCAAGAAATGCAAATTGAGTTTTTAAACTAATGCTTTAAAAAGGCAAATCATTTCCTCACCATGGATATGAGAATTGAAGGGTCATTACTTTTTTCTTTGAGGTGTTGCAACAAAAAATGAGGCAATTTGCAGAAACAATGTGCAATGGTAAGTTTTTCAATAAAGGTCTTGAAGAAGCTTTTGACTATTTTGATTATTTGGCTAAAAACACCCAATCTTGGGATGTCTTTGATGTGTATGATAGATCTAAAAGCAAAAATGTATTAGTGGGGGTTGTAAATATCAACTGAAAGGAGTTGATGATTTTTATGCTAGGCTTGCATTGATTTCTAAAAGGTTAGATTTCATTGAGTTTGAGAAAGTAAATGAAATGCATGTTTTCCTGTCATCTTACAAAAAATGCTGCACATGTGAGGATCTAGGGCATGTGACTGATGCATGCCCAACAATTCATGCTTTTAAGGAAGTTTTTTTTTTTTATCAATCTAACCTGGTTTATATGGTTTCTAAGATTTCTTCTGGACCTTATTCTAATACTTACAATGCAGGTTGGAGAAGTCATCCAAATTTGAGCTAGAAAAATGACCAAGTGGGGCCATCTACACAGGGACAAAGTCAATATACTCCTTATGCAGTAGCTGGCCAAGGGTCAGGACCCTCTTACTTTGCAAATTAGCCCACTTCAATACAAAGAAGGGAAATGGAGGACCCCATACAACAGCTAACTATTATCTTGGAACAGTTCATGGCAAGCCAAAATGTGATCAACTCTCAAACTTCTCAAGCCATCAATGAGATAGGGACTGATTTGACTAGGTTGAACACATTATTGAATGCATTAGAGATAGATGAATCCCTAGTTCAAGCCCAGCCAGATAGTCAAGTGCAGATTGTAATCATGAAATTATGACCCTCTAATGAAGTAAATGTCAATGATTGCAATGCCAAAGCAAATCTCAGTAGTGGTAAGGTGATTGGTGCACCAGATGAAGAAGTTGAGCAGAATGGTGAGAGTTCAACCTTCAAGGAACCAGGTACAAATTTTAATGTTTATGCTTTTGAAGAACCAAAGGTAACTATTCTGAAAACATTTCCTTAAAGATTGGTTCTTAAAGAAGTAAATTTCCTGGAACCTATACTAGATAAGGATCCTTTCTTGTTAAAACAAGAAAGACTATTTGAAAATGTGTTATCTGATATTGTGGAGAGCATTGATTTATTCAGAGATCACTTCTGTGCAGATAACAAAATTGACTCATTGTGGTGACTCAAACTTAGAGACTTGCCAGTTCAATTTATAAACTTGCACCCACTAGATGAAATTCCACCTGAGCCTCTTCCAAACATACTGTGATATTTTTCTTCCCTTTGTTTTCATTTTGTTTCATTCTATATTATTTTTAGTTTATTGATAGGTTCATTTTCTTTAAGTTTCAGTTTTTCCTTTCCCTTACTCCTCCACCCAGGTACACCTTTACTTCCCTCATTATCATATTTTTCGTCTCCTTTATGCTTTTACATTGAGTACAATGTTATATTTTAGTTGGGGGGGGGGGGGGGGAGGAATTTGCATGTGATATTATGTGTTGTCATGAGATAGAGTGTTAATGTGCTATTTTCTATTTGCATGCTTTAAATGTATGTTGGTTTACCTTGGGAAAATACTGTTATGGAGGTCAAAACATGCTAAATTCCCTATTTGTGAATGTTACATGCCAAAAATAATTTTTTTTCTTGAGGATACGGAACATGTAGGATGTAGTGCTATCAAAGTTTAAATCAAAAGAAATTTTTATCCATTTCACTTAGTTTCAACCAAGGAAAGGATGTTGAAAGTCTTGCTACACACACTACATAGGCTAGAAGACTTAGAAAGATTACCTTAGATCATTTCTGGTTGATATACACTTCAATTGTTTGGGACTCTAATGAACCATATCCTAATGGTTTAGAAAAAAAAAAGTTTGAAGCAAATGGAAACAAGAAACAAGTCAGGGATCAGTTGCAAAAAGAAAAAAAAATATATAGGAATAAAAAAAGGGGAACAATTGTGTATTGGAAAGGGCTACCTATTACCGGGATCCTAACTAAACAAAAAGTGGGTACCTTTTAAAGTATAGTAGCGTGACTTACTATCGGGGTCCTAAGTAATCAAGAAAGTGGGTGCCTTCTAAAGTGTAATAAAGTGAAAGCTGCCAGTGCAAGGGTTTTGAATTAGAGTAAGATCATGCGGTTGTCTCGAATTAATTGTTGTGATTGAAACCGTTAATGTCTATTGGTAGTCAATCTTGGAATTCTAGTCTAATTCTCATGACATGTGAGCTTTGTTACTTTTTAGTACCTTGGTTGTTTCACTAAATGGTGAATAAATCTCTCAGTTGATACGTAACTTGGGTTAATCTGTGTCCTATGTTCCTAAACTCATTAAGCATATTTTCATGGCATGTGATTTTCGTAAGTATTGGAATTTTAGTTGCAACTCCATTGATCTGATTGCATTCACGTTACTAGCTAAAGACTAGAAAAACGTTAGTTGGGGGGGGGGGTATGATTACTCATCAAAAGTGCATAATTAGGTGTTTAAAATTATTAATTAAAGATTATAATTTTAATAAAATGCCTAATTATGTTCGGTATTTCAACATTGAGCTCATTTGAGATAATTATCCAATTTTTGCCGTAAATTTATGAATATTCGTGTTTTAATATCGCAGGACCATTTTCGAAAAGTTGGAGCTCGCATGCAAATGGGTGTGTGAGTCATGCAAATTAAATGAAGTCGTCTCGTGTATGCAAGAACCATGAGGTGATTTTATGCATGAAGAGAACGTGAGATGAAAATGCAAGTATTCAAAGAAGAGCCTGCGAAAATGAAACGTGTATGAATCGTGCATGCGTGAAGTGAAGTGGGTACGTGTGCAAAGAGGCGCGTGTGTGTGTATGCAAAAAAAAAAAAAAAAAAAGTGGGCTGGGCTTTGTGTGAAGAGTAGATGAGTTAGTAAGTGTAAAGGGGAGCATCCAGTTCAAAAGGAATAAAAAAAAAAAAAAAAAGGAAGTGGGCGGGGTCCTTGATGTGACCTGACCATGAAACTTAAGAAGGGAGTAAGTAGCCATGTGTGTGCGTGAAATTGGGAGAGGCGTGAGGCACTAGGTACTGAAGAAAAAGGAGGGCAACAAGGGTGATGGTTGACTAGAGTGCACGCTAGCAGGAGAGTCATATGATGAAGTGGGGCCTCTTTTAGGTGAAATAAAAAAAAGGAGTGTAGGGTTTTATCAAGGGGTTGCATATCAGAGGCCTGGAGTAGGGGGCATTGGGGACAGCGCTGCAGCAAAGAAGAAAACACAACCGCTATTGGTGCTGTGTGGAGCTCAACCCGATAGCCCCTCCATCCTCTCCCTCTCTCTTCCTCTCTCGTGATGTTTTTAATTAAATAGTTTTGTTAAACTTTTATTTATTTTTCTTTGTCATTTCAATAGACATTTTAATTTGTTGTTTGGATTATTTATTAATTTAGTATTCATATTTTAAGTTATTGTTGTATTTATCACTCACTCTCACTCTCACTCTTACTCTCTCTCTCTCTCTCTCTCTCTCTCTCTCTCTCTCTCTCTCTCTCTTATCTTGTTTCTTTAATGTTGTTTAAGTACATTGTTTGAGTAGTTAATCTTAGATTTAAATATTAATTTTTACTTTGTTATTTCAGTCATTTATTAGATTAATTTAATTTCTATCTTTTAGTTTGTTATTTTAAAAGCTTTAAGGTTGAAATAATTAGTTCTTTTAATTTGTTTTCTTTTATTTTATTGGTGCAATGGGTTATTGTGGAATTAATTTGGTTCGGAAATTTTGGATCACAAGCATTAGTGGCTAAGTTCTATAACTTGAGTTGTGGGTCAATGCCGGTTGCTTTCCATGGTTTACTAGTTTTCCTATGATATTATTGTTAAACTTTTATTTGACTAAAACCAAAAATTGAAAGCATCGTTGATAAATCGTTGGTTCTTATTTCTTGTTTTGGTGTTGACGTTAGGCACATCAAAACCTTGATTTAGCTTAGGATTTTCATCAATTAATTTTTACTTGAAATTCAGTTGATGCTTAATGAGAGTTTTTAATTTCTTTCATTTGGATGTGGCAAATTTACTCGAGCTTTAGTTTGAAATTTTCATCTTATTAAATCCTTGATCGGATTAACAAGAAGAGGAGTAAGACCTAGGGAATTAGTAAGTGGTGGAAGCAAAAAGACGTTAAACCCATAACCCAAGTGTTTGGTATATTATTTTAGTTAATCTGTTTGGTTTTTTCTGCGTTATTGAAGTTACATTTTTGGAAATTTGACAAAATTTTAGTCTTATTTTAGCATTTTTGTCGAGCACTTCCCACCTTGTTTACTGCTTTCAAAAACATAAAAAACAAAAAGATTTTCACACCGCATTTTACAACACCATATTTTTACTAAACTTTCACAAATACTTTGATACTCAGTGGTCCCTGTGGAATACGATTCTGGACTCATCCTTGATAAAACTTGACACTTATGCACTTAGAAGCACAAATCTAAACGATTCAAAGC
Organism: Malania oleifera; assembly: GCF_029873635.1. Taxonomy (NCBI): domain Eukaryota; kingdom Viridiplantae; phylum Streptophyta; class Magnoliopsida; order Santalales; family Ximeniaceae; genus Malania; species Malania oleifera. The sequence goes on from NC_080428.1 coordinate 17,389,126, forward strand.
GCATCCTTGGAAAAAAATTGTGTTTCATACCGTATATGTTGGAATTGGTTTATTCCCAAGAGGGGCGTGAATTGGAAATTTAAAATTTATCTGCTAGGTTAAACTATCCAGCAACAGTATATACATAACTTAGGGTTTGTCTATACAATTCCAAATGCACAGATAAATATAATGAGCGGAAATTAAATCATTTGCAACATTCATAGACAATTAAGAATAACATACATGTGCAGTAAATTTAAAGTTTTGAAATGTAACGTGCATACACGATATGTTATCGGGGTTAGGCCAATACTACCTACGTCCCCACCTCTTGCTCTCAAGCCCGAGGATTCCACTAAGGTTGCTCACTTGCGGGTGGAGCAGCACCGAATACAACACCTTACAGGATGGTGCACCTAGTTCTCTTAACCGGGTATGAACCAGTCTGGTGTTCTCCTAACCGAGTCTGAGCAAGTCCGAGACTATTCACAGGGCTAGTCTCCTTCTTCTGATCATATGTCGGAAATACAAAAGATATGAAAATATTTGTACAAGAAGATGCTTCTAATACAAGAAAATGTGTACCAATATGCACAAATGCACTCACATATGATATGAACTGAAGCTCAATGTGAGAATGTGAATTTCCTTAAAATATTTTGAACTCTTTGAATGAGATATTTATGATAAGCACTTCAAAGATTTGAACCCAACTAAATTTCTTGAAAAGTATTTTCAATAAAGGGTGTAGAAGAACCTAGGGTTTTACTTTCAAGCAATTTTTTGTAAGATAAAGATTTATCAATAAAAGCTCTTATACAAGAAGACTAATACAAGCACAAACAATATGAATGTGAAATATGTGCTTAAGTCTTTCAAGAGAAATCAATAAAAGTTTTCTCCTAAGAAATATTTAGCAAGAAGATGTATAGAGAAACTCTAGATTTACTTTCCAAAAATGATTTGTAAGCTAACATATATAATGAAAGTACATGCAAAAATAAATCTTATGCCCAAGTAAATAATCCTCCAACAATCTTCAAATGCAATAGATTTGTAAGTGAAGAAAGTGAGTAAAATCAATGCTCTCTTTCAACAAGAATTTTTCTAAAGATTTGTCAAGAGAACAAAGAAAAGAGAGTAAAGTATATGAATAATACAAAAATATTTAGGGAGGATTTTCAATCCAATCTTGATTTTAAAAATGAGTAATGGAGGAGGTATATATAGACTCGAGAAGATTTTTGATCGTTAGGGACATATTAAGGATTTTAGAAATTATTTAATGAAAAATTAACCCTAATTACTGCAGAAAAATCATAGCAGCCCATGAGTTTTGGTTGCCCAAACCCTAGGTTCGGTCCCCCAAATAGACATAACAGAAAAAGTAACTTTTTCATGCTAAGGTGCCTGAGTGAGGGTTCAGTTTGTTGACCAAGGAGATTTTCCAATCTCTTCAAGGTTCGATCGCTTGGTCTTAAGTTCGGTTTACCAAACTTGAACATTTGGTCGCTCGACATATTTTGAACGTGAAGTTCGAGCGCCTGAGTTGGAAAAAGTTAGAGCTTGAGTTCAGTCGGCCGTGGACACTCAGTTCATCTTGAGTTTGGTCGTTCGAAATCAGGTCAACTTTTTGACCGTTCAATCATTCAGTAGACCGAGGTGTTTTGAACACCTAGGTTCAGTTGCCCGAAACCTTACAATTTTATTCTTTTAAGTCCTGTTTCAATTCAATTGTTTCCCCTGATAGTATATGTGATTTTGGGGACTAACTTAAGTGTAAGTGCAAGGACCTAGGGTCTTTCTAAGGTCTTTTTATCCTATCAAAAAAATCTGGCATCGAGGTGCCCTAAGGTCGTTCGGTTCCCTATGGTCAATCTATGGTCTTGTTGAGCTTATTCATATCATGCATGCAGATGCAAATATTACAGACCATAGTATTACAAACCAAATAATGAAACAAAATGCATTATGCAAAATAAACAATAAGTCTTCTTCTTCTTTGCTCTTTTGAAGCTTCACTGAAAATGCCACGAAATATATGCGCTTAACGTCCTTTATGGCTTCCATTTCCTTACCTTATGTGTGTGTTTGAATTAGAGTCATGGTCAAGTACTGAGTGCATACATAAGTATCTTGCAATTTTTCATTATCAAAACCAAGGATTGGACTCAAAAAGTCAACAGTATCCTTTTGTTTATAGAGGTATAACACTTCCCCAAAGTATCTCCTGCCTCTTGACCCAATTTTCATTTCTTTGCTCTAAGCATGATGAGATATTGAGTTAGACAGGAGGATTTGGTGTTCTTAACGTGAAGAAGGAGCAAGGATTTGAGAGAACGTGAAAACAAGGGGAAAGAGAGGGTTTGGATGAGAGAGGGGTGGAAAAATGAGCCAAAAACATGTGTGTAAAGTTTATATACCCCGACGATTCGGTCGACAGGGGACAATCCTGGTCGACTGATGCTGCATTAAAATGGAGCTTTTCTGTCTCTGGTTGGTCGACTGGGGATTGTTTTGGTCGACTAAAGCTTCATAACTGTTCAAATTCCACTAGTCGGTCGATTGGGAAATTGGTTTGGTCAACCAGAGTGCAAAAAGAAAGTCCCGATTGATGGTTCGGTCCACAAAGGGGTAATCGAAAGGGCTATGACGAGCAAATAGAGAATTTTGGCCAAATCAGGCTCTGGTTTGGTCGGCTAGGGCTTTGTTATGATTATGCCTAGAAGGGTTCGATTGACTAAGCATGTTGGTTTGGTCGACTGGGCCTCACAAATTTTGAGAATTTTAGCCAATAGTTCCATATTTTCAATAATTTAAATTTGGCTTGATTCTTAAGCACAACCCACTTAGCTCTATAATCCTAAGGGAGAATCACATTATGGTTTGTCTTGGTACCCATTCTTCCTTGAGTCTTGGCGGGTTAAAACCCGATGATTCTTTAACTCTTCAAACTTGTTTGATTTTCACACATTTCCTTTTAAATGGGAAATCAAATTTGATATGACCCTTCTTTATACATAGGAAGCATATGGTGTGAGTATATGCACTGGAGGAGGTACTAGCATTGCATTTGGATTCCTTTGTAAAATACCCCATGTAGAGGTTCTTTCTCTTCTTATTTTCAATTTCATTCTATCCTATGCCCTCCCTATCTAAGGTCATCTTTTGAGAGTCTATGATCTTATCAAAATTTTCTTTGTCTCTTATGAAAGTATAGATGATCTTAGATTGTTCCTCTATTTTCCTTTCAAGGCTTAGTATTTCTGAATCTTTTATGCCTTTGCAATTTGCTTGTAATCTTACAAGGTTTTTAGCCATCATGCTGATCTTACCATTAAGTTCACAAATACAAAGATCCTTTTCATTTTCAATAGAAATTTGGGATCGTAGATTTTCCAGTTCTTTCATCACCTTTTCGTTCTTGCTTTCCAATTTCTTGATTTTCAAGTTCTTTTCTTTTTCAACAATAATTTTAGATTCCAATTCTTTCAATGATGCTTCATTTTTGTTTTTCAAAGAAGTATATCGTTTAGTTACTTTAACAAGAATCTTATGAGTCCTAATATATTCCTTTTGAAGTTCCTTATAAGTTGGCATGCTATCATTTCATGATTCATCACATGATTCACTACTAGATTTATCACAAGATACACTACAAGAATCATTGCATGAATCATTAATTGAGGTAGAAAGAGAGGAATGTACCCCTTTGTTAGTTAATGTTATAAAGTAACTGTTGACTTTACAAGTCCAATCCGGTTTTGATAATGACAAATCACTTGGTAATTGATCTGTGCGTTGAGTTTGTGAGCTAGAACCATATTAAGCATGCACAGTAGGATAACAAGTCATGGAAGCTTTAAAGTAAAGCACACATATCTTGGCAAGATTCATGGAACTCAAAGAGTATGAGAATCAAAATGCAAGCAGAAAAGTTCAAGCATATTTTGGGAATGGGTACTTAGACATCAAGTATTTACATTTTCGTACGATTTAATTTGAGGCTCAACATATACCTTAAAATGATTTTAGGACTTATGTACTTCATGAACATCATTAGGGAACATTCATGGACTTAGAAATAATGTCAAAACCTTGGAAAATGTTTTTATAAAAGAGCCAAGAAAGAAAGCAAAGTAGATTTTTGAACCAGAAAGAAAATATGCAAAAATTGGGAACTTCAAATAACTGAACTTTAAGTTCAGTTGACTGAAGAATTACCTTAGACATATGAAGAATAAGCTCAGTCGTCCGAAGATTTATGGGTGAAAAACAGAAACTGGCATAAGCACCTCAGATGATTGAACCATGACCTCAGTCGTCTGAACTTGACACTTCAGTCGTCTGACCCTTGATCTCGGTCGTCTAACCCTGTGTCTAGGCTATTTTTTCGAAGGATAAAATGACTTCAGTCGTCTGAACTTGCAGGAAAGATTAAAAGTGTAATTTTTATTGATCAAACACACAAGCTATCTCATTGATCTAAGGGTTGAGATCAATTCTATAGGTAAGACACTATACATACTGAATATCTAAACCCTAGTACGTAAACTAAACACAAGAAGATCAACATAAAGCGAAGAACTTATCCTATTGAAAAGAAAACTGAGATATTTGATATGATTGTTGTACGTTTGCCTATGCTCTAGTTTCTACACATCATCTTTGGGCAAATCACCTTAGAAAATCTAAAGGGATATCCATTATACATTTTGTACTTCAACTTGGTTTGAGTTTTGGTTATTACATTTAGTTTTTTTTAGAGAATCTCATATCACCATCTGTTTTGATATCTTTAGAGAAGCTTAATATTGAGTTTTCACATTCATATAATGATCGTTTTTGACAAACTCAGTACTTGAGAAAGTTTTGTATTTATCGATTGATTAAAGTTTCTTTATTCAAATGTATTCATAGTTTAAGACTGATATTTTTGAATACATCTAAACTATTTCAATATAGATATATCCTTAGAAGTGCATAACTATCTACATACATATTGAAGGATATTTTCTGAAAATCAAATATTGTTTGTTGATCTTTGGCATTATCATCTTAGAGACACATACATACATACATACATACATATATATATATATATATATATGCATACATTAAGTCAATATTATCAAGATCACATTGAGTTTGAAATATTTAGAGAAATATTGTTTGTTTGAAAAAGTGTTTTTAGCATCTTTACAATCTACAAAGTTATCTTTATATTCAAAGATCTATTCTAAGATCTCCAAAGCATTGTTTTTTTTATACAAACATTTTTGTGAGAATTGATAAAAAGGGATTTGTGTGTTAAAGCATATCATACATAAACGATTATATTGTTTCATACATTCTGAGTTTCAAGTTATATCATATGTTAATGTATTAGGAATTTGAATTGTACTCATGAGCTTTTGTTTGGAAGTATTTTTGAGTGTTTTTACAGATTCTATTGTATTCACGGTTCGGTCTGTGAACCAGTATTTGAGGAGAGAGTTGTATCTCTTATAAGCAGTGGAGTAGGAGGGAGTTGTGCCTCTTGTAAGCAACAAATTGTACGGGAAGCTCCATCTCAATTTAAGGAGCAGGGATTTTAGTGAAATCCTTGAGTGGTTGCTCAAGGCGAGGACGTAGGCCAAGTTGGCTGAACCTCGTAAAAACCACGTTTGTCTTCTCTCTTCCCTTTACTCTTTACTTTCAACACTACATTTAAATTGTCCATCTTGCATGTGTAGGTTGAATAAAATTGCACACAATTAATTAGGTAATAAGAACTCATTGCTAAATATACAAGTAGGGATTAAATGGAAAATAGATTCAACGAATTTTAAAATAACCAATTCACCTCTTGGGATTACACCTAATTCAACAATTGGTATTAGAGCGGGTTTACATAGACTTAATAGTCAATTTGTAAAAAGATCACATGACACATATTGGTGTAACTTGATTTGGTGAGGGACACTCATCCACTAGACCACCCATTTTTTGTGGTGTAAACTACCCCTATTGGAAACATAGGATGAGCATATATCTATTGAACGTAGATTGAAGGTTTGGAAAATAGTGACTAAGGGTAATCATATTCCCATGAAAGTAATTGATAAGATTAATGTACCTAAAACTAAAGATGAATATACTGAAGAGGACTAGAAGTTAGTACAAATCAATGTCACTGCCATGAACTTGCTTTTCTGTGCATTAGATATAAATGAATTTAATAGGGTAATGTCATGTAACTCGGCTAAAGAAATTTGATAAAAATTAGAAGTTACATATGAAGGTACTAAGGAAGTCAAGGATAGTAGGATAGACATGCTCACCAGTGAATATGAAGCATTTAAATTGACAGTTGATGAATCTATACAATCCATGTACACTAGATTCACACACATCATCAATTCTTTGAATGCACTTGGAAAGACTTACCCTACTTATGAGTTCATCAGGAAAATACTCAGGGGATTACCTCTAGTGTGGGAAGCAAAAGCTACGGCAATAGCAGAAGGGAGAAATCTCAAATAGATGTTGGTGGACGAACTCATTGGATCGCTCATCACCTATGAGTTGGCAATAAATGAGAGGAAGGTTGAGCAAAGCAATGCAAATAAGGTCACTACACTTAAGGCATCATCAAGCTATTCAAGTGAAGGAAGTGATTCCAAAATGGATGATGACATGGCCTTGCTGTCAAAGAAGTTTGGGAAGTTCTTGAAGAAGAACAAGAAGTTCAACAAAAAATTTCAGAACTCTAAATTGGAAAGAGGAGAGCCTAGCATGAAGAAAAAGAAGGAGGATCCACCAACATGTTACAAATGCCGAGAAGTTGGACACATCAAGCCTGAGTGTCCTAAACTAGTGAAAGCCTCAAAGAAAAACAAAAAGACACTGAAAGTCGGCTGAGATACTCATAGCACTAGCGGTTCAAAATATGAATCCAGCAACGATGAGATTGCCAATCTGTATCTAATGGCACATGATGACCTTGAGGTACAATCATCGTTTTCATCATTTTCGTATTATTCTAGTGAGTCTAAAAGTGAAAATGAATTGATTTCATTTAATAAACTGAAACAAGAATACATATACTCTATTAAAATGCTTGAGAAGAAAACAAAGAAAATCTCTTAGTTGAAAATAAAAGTAAAAGAACTTTCAAATTTGATTGAACACCAAAATGAATCTCATGCATCTTTCATAAAAGATAAAGATTTGAAAATTGAGGAGTTAGAAAAGGATTTGAAAGATAAATCTAAAATTATTTGTAAATTTGCCGAGGGACCAAAAAATTTTGAAAAGCTCCTAGGATCTCAAAGAAATTCTCTTGAAAAGGAAGGGCTTGACTTTAATGGAAAGGAAAATCTAAAGAATAGACATCTTTACATGGGTTATTTCATAAGAGAGTCAAAGTCATAAGTTACAACTAAGAATTATTATAGAATTATTACCTGCTTTAAATGTAGAAGGTTGGGTCACATACAATTCGACTGTCCTTTCAAAAATAAAGATGTCAAAATCAAGAAAGTATGGAGAGTCAAAGGAGAATATAGCACTAACCCCCCTAGACCCAAGAAAATATGGGTACCAAAGCTAGTTGTTTGATTGTGTCTTGTAGATATGCTTAAGATCAACATTCTCAAAAGATAGATGGTATATGGATAGTAGATGCTTACGTCACATGACTGGGGATAAAGCGAAGTTCACATCCATCACACCCAAGGATGAAGGGTTTGTTACTTTTGGAGATAATGCTAAGGAAAGGATCACATGTGTAGGTAAAGTCAGTAATGATTCCTCACTCATTATAGATGATGGTTTATTAGTTGAAGGTTTAAAACACAACTTATTGAGCATAAGCCAACTATGTGATAAAGGTTACAAAGTATCTTTTGAACATGACGAGTGCATTGTTGAACACAAAACTGATAATAAGATATTGTTCACTACTAAGCATCATGAGAATGTATATACCACAAGCTTTGATAATTTAACTTCATAGAGCGTGACATGCTTATCTACTATGAATGAAATTAGCTGGATTTGGCATAGGAGACTAGGACACGTAAACATGGATTTAATCTCAAAACTTGTTAAGAAAGAATTAGTTAAGGGGCTGCCTAAGATAATTTGTAAAAGATAAAATCTGTGATGCATGCCAACTGGGAAAACAAGCAAGAACAAGCTTTAAGAAGAAAGAAATCTCTACCACTAGGCCACTCTAAGTGCTACACTTTGACTTATTTGGTCCAAACCCAATTAAGAGCTTAGGAGGAAAATCATACGCCTTTGTCATTGTTGATGACTTTTCAAGATATACATGGGTACTATTCTTAGGCCACAAAGATGAAGCAAGTGAAAAATTCATAAACTTGTGCAAGAAAATCCAAAATGAAAAGGGATATACAATCACTAAAATTAGAAGTGAAAGGGGTAGAGAATTCCAAAATTAGGGCATGGAAGACTATTGTAATTCATTAGGAATTGTCCATAATTTCTCAGCTCCTTGAACACCACAACAAAATGGTGTAGTTGAAAGGAAAAATAGGTCTATACAAGAAATGGCCAAAACTATGCTTAACGAACATAAATTACCTAAGTACTTCTGAGTTGAGGCAGTGAATACCGCCTGCTATGTTCTAAATAGAGTATTGATTGGGCTATCTCTTAATAAGACCCCTTACGAATTATGGAATGGCCATAGACCACACACATCATATTTTCATATCTTTGGCTATAAATGTTTTTTGCTTAGAAATAATGAACACCTACAAAAGTTTGATGTGAAATTTGATGATTGCATCGTCCCAGGGTATGCATTAGATAGTAAAGCCTATAGAGTATATAACAAATGAACATTGATGGTCATAGAATCTATTCATGTAGTGTTCGATGAGTGAAATCCCTTCTCCAAAAGAACTGATGAAGATGAAATTGAATTAAATAAGGAATTTGAACAACTATCAATTGAGAATGATTCAGCAAAGAAAAATGAACCATCCATTGAAATTGATCAAAATGAAAATGGGGTTAATGAACCACATAGAGAATGGAAATATATAAAGAATCATCCCATTGATGAAATAATAGGTGAACCATTACGTGTAATAGCCACTCGCTCCTCTCTTAGGAACATGATTAGTCATTTTGCATTTCTATCTCAAGAAGAACCTAAGAATGTGAGTGAAGCTATAGAGGATGAATCTTGGGTGTTGTCCATGCAATAAGAGTTAAATCAGTTTGAGAGGAACAAAGTATGGACACTAGTTCCCAAACTTGAGGATAAATCAATCATTCGAACTAAATGGATATATAAGAATAAGAAAGATGAACATGGAATAGTTGTGAGAAATAAGGCTAGATTAGTAGCTCAGGGATATAATCAAGAAGAAGGTATAGATTTTGAAGAAACATTTGCACCTGTAGCTAGAATGGAAGCCATTCGAATGCATTTAGCATATGCAGCTTTTAAGGATTTAATGCTATATCAAATGGACGTCAAAAGCGCATTTTTAAATGGCCACATAAATAAAGAAGTGTATGTAGAACAATCTCTAGGCTTTGAAAACCATAAGAATCCAGATCACATGTATAGACTGACAAAAGCCTTGTACAGTTTAAAGCAAGCTCCTAGAGCTTGGTATGAAAGGCTAAGCGGTCTTCTATTAGAAAATGGATTTATAAGAGGAAAGATAGATGCAACCCTATTCATTAAGTCCAAGAAAGATGATATTCTCTTAGTGCAAGTATATGTAGATGGCATCATATTTGGCGCTTCAAATAAAGAACTGTGTGATGAATTTGTCAATACCATGCAAAATGAATTTGAGATGAGCTTGATAGGTGAACTAAATTTCTTCCTAGGACTTCAGATCAAACAAGAAAAACATGGAATATTCATAAATCAATCAAATTATATTAGAGACCCACTCAAAAAGTTTAATATGGAAGATGGAAAAATACTAGGTACACCTATGAGCACTTTATTAAAATTAGACAAAGATGAACAAGGTATACCAGTAGATATCCAACTTTATCGTGGAATGATTGGTAGCTTATTATACCTGATTGCCAGTAGACCTGATATAATGTTTAGCATATATTTGTGCACAAGATTTTAGTCTACACTAAAAGAGTCTCATTTGTTAGCTGTTAAACGAATACTTAGATACCTGATAGGAACCATGCAAATTGGATTATGGTATCCTAAGTACACGTCTTTTGAGATTCTCAGCTATTCAGATGCTAATTTTTCGGGTAGCGAAGTACATAGGAAGAGCACGAGTGGTACTTATTATTTCTTAGGAAATTCCTTAGTCTCTTGGTTTTCCAAGAACCAAAACTCAGTTGCTTTTTCAACAGTTGAGGCTGAATACATAGCGGTAGGTAGTTGTTGTGCTCAAACGCTTTACATGAAGCAACAACTGAAGGATTTTGGATTAAGTTATGAAACAATCCCTATTAGATGTGATAGTACGAGTGCAATAAATATTTCAAAGAATCCCATATTACATTCACGAACTAAGCACATAGAAATACAACATCACTTCTTCATAACCATGTACAAAAAAAGGGGATGTGACACTAGAGTTTGTATGCATGGATGAACAATGGGCAGATATATTCATGAAACCACTTGTGGAGGATAGGTTTATTCAAATTAGGCGTGAATTAGGTCTCATGTATAGTCGAGAGTGAAATGCCCCGAACCCTTAAACCCGGGCCCGGTGCGTTATACCTGATCATATTTCCAAATAAGTCATGATCCATAACATACGCAGCGGAAAACATAATCATAATCTCCATATAAATATACCAGAGTTTACTAATTCTAACTATAATCCATAATAAATCATCCAACACCTGCATTTTCATAAATCTACATAACTCCCAAAACAAATTAGTATTTTCACAATCATTCCTTACTCAATAGTCTTAAAACATAAAGACATAAAACATAAATTTTGTACATCCCAAAATTAACATAGAAATATACCCTTTATTTTTTATATTCTCCACTAATGTTATAAAAACTTCGAGCTCTCAAAGCTCGATCTCAAGGAAATCCTAAAAAAAAAATACATTCATATTCGGGTGAGACACATCTCAGTAAGGGAAGAAACCATATATTAAAACAGTGTGTGGCCAACATGAGTTTATATATGACATATTATTTAACATTTGAAAATTGTTAACATAATTTCTGAAATCATTCCCTGAACCAAATCAAATACATGCAAATGTTTAACCCACAAGATTACCCGAGGATAGGGGTGATTACCCGCCCATACAAGTAGCACCCATCTGCTCTGATATTTTTGACAACCCAAAGGTCGCAGTTAAAGGATACCAGGGCACTCACCTTACTCAGTAAGCCCTCAAGTGATAAATTAATCTCATACTCACACCATTCAACAATAGCTTATCGGCAAAGGCCCTAAGGATAGGAAAATCTACCCGCCCATACAAGTAGGTTCCCTCTGCCCTAGTATGTTATGCGGCTACTGCCACATCTGTAGCTACTAGTGCACTCGCCTTACTTAGCAAACCCTCAGGCAAAAGGTACGCCTCGCCCAATCGTAACATGTTCTACATACATACATACTTCTAATATCATAATACATCATTCTTTTCTATCATTATACATTCATGCACATTCATTCCTGTTTATAACTTAACTTTGCATTCGTTTCACTTTAAGTGACTCTTTCCCATTTACATCATTTACCTTTGTCATTTCATTTCTTTGCCTTTTCATCATCATTTCATTGCATAACATTTCATTTCATTACTTCGTACTACAACTGGTCTTTAGCCATCATCAGTTAGTTTACATAGAAACGTGCTAGATCTGCTAACACAGCTCCTTTTAGCTGTCATCAGTTAGTCTACACAGAAGTGTGCTAGATTTGCTAACATGACTGTCTTCCACTTGTCTTACATTTACATGCTTGCATTTAACATACGCAGGCAACATTGTCCATATCATATTTTATTTTCATTGCTTTACTTACTTAGCCTGCATCTCATACATTTAACATATATTTGCACAGAATCTCATGCCACACAATTGAGCAATAAAATTCATACACTGCCTGTAAAATAAGCCAACTAACATTTAATGTTTATATACTGAAAATACCTTTTATTTCTTATTTAATTATCCTGAAAATATTTCTCACTTTCATCAATTCATTTTCGCATATACATATATAATAAACAGCCCTAAACTTGGAAAAAAATATAATTTAAATAGTTGACATTTTACCCACACTGAAATATATACACGTACATATAACATAATTTATTTTTCCATTAAATTCATAAAAATTCTGATTTAATATCTATTTTTTCCCTTACTTGGTTTATTGAACTATGCCAACAGGGACTCCGAAAAATACCTAAGGCGCTCACTCGGACCCTGAAATTAAATTCCTAATTCCAATAAATTATTCCTGAATAAAATATTATTTAAATATTTCCTAAGGCCATAATTCCTAAATAAATAATAATACCCTTAAATCTAGCCAAATTCTCAAATCCCACTCTCGCTTTGGAGTAGGGCTTAGAAAACCCCAATTGGAAAATTACATACACCAAAATGATGATGACGATGACTAGGACCCCGTGGTGGTGTCCGTTCGTTGGTTTAACCACATATTAACAGCAAAATTGAGAAAATGGAAAAAAATTACCTTTTCTTAGGAGCAGTGTCTAACCCATTCCCATGAAAAATATGCTCCAATAGAAATGTCGGCAGCGGAACCAAGATTCCAACGGTACCTTCTGTTTCCCGATCCGTCGCAAACTCATCGAGTAATTGAGAGAATGAGAGAGACGGAGACGGAGATGAGCGGGCTGTACGCAGGAAGCAAAAGCAGCAGGAGCAATTGCAGAGAGGGGGGGGGGATGAATCTGACATTGAATTGGATTTCAAATTGAAATCCAATTCACTTAATTCTATCTTTATATTATTTTATATTATATATATATACTTATTACTTTAACCATATATCTATATATATATATATATATACATACATATATATATATATATATATATACCCATCATATAAATTACTTAATTAATTTATTAACGTTTAATTAATTTATTAATTCAATAAAATAATATTCGATTAATTAACTAATTAATAATTAGTCTAATTTCATTTTATTTCATATATATTTTATTTTTATTTTTTTTCCATACTATTCATTTTATCTGTTCATTTATTATTTTATTTATTATTATTTTTAATTATTTTAATCATTTTAATTTTTCGGGTCTTTACAGAGAGGTTGCCTAGAATTATGTTAGATGATATAATTCAGGGGAAGCAACGTCACTTACGATGCAATCACTTGGTATCATTTTAATCAAATTTTTGGTATTACATTAATCCACAATTGGTATAAAAAATTTTGACATAACATTTAATCAACATTTGGTATCCTCATGTAATCTTTGAAATTTATGCATTAGCAAAGGGGATAGTTGATGTCAAAAAACATGAGAAGGAACTATTTTTACTTAATGGATGTTTAAAACCTTAAGATTTCTAAAGGAAGAAGAACATAAGGGTACGCCTTCTCATGTTTTATCATTTTACACCTTTTTGTTGATGTCCGAAGGGGGAGAAAATTGGGAGCAAAAATAATAGAAATCAAGAGAAAAAGCATAAATAAAAGAGATCGATAAAAAGGAGCGAACATTAATACTTTGTGTTAGGGAGAAATATCAAGAGCAAAAACTATTGGGAAAACTAATTGTGCAAAAGAGGGAGAAGTATAATAACAAAAATTGTTGAAACATCATGAGCATATTGTCATTCATTGAATATTTGATGCATTAATTGAGGGGGAGCCTTATTTGGTGTAGCCCATTATATATATTTTTGCTAGTGCATTTGTCATCATAAAAAATGGGGAGATTGTTGACTCTATGAGTCTAATCCCATTTTGATAATGACAAATCACTTGGTATTTGATCTATACGCTGATTTTGTGAACAAGAACAATATTAAACATGCACGGAATGATAACTAGCCATGGAAGCCTTAAAGTAAAACGCACATATCTTGGCAAGATTAATGGAACTCAAAGAGCATGAGAATCAAGATGCAAGTGGCGAAGTTCAAGCATATCTTGGGAATGGGAACTTAGACCTCATGTATTTACATTTTCGTATGACTTAATTTGAGGCTCAACATATACCTTAAAATGCTTTTAGGACTCATGCATTTCATGAACATCATTAGGGAACATTCATGGACTTAGAAATAATGTTAAAACCCTGGAAAATTTTTTTATTATAGAGCTAAGAAAGAAAGAAAAATAGATTTTTGAATCGGAAAGAAAATATGCAAAAATTGGGAACTTCGGATGACTGAACTTTAAGTTCAGTTGACTAAAGAATTTCCTCAGACGTTTGAAGAATAAGTTCAGTCGTCTGAAGATTTATGGGTGAAAAATAGAAACTGGCAGAAGCACCTCAGATGACTGAACCTTGACCTCAGTCGTCTGAACTTGACACTTCGGTCGTCTGACCCTTGACCTCGGTCGTCTAACCCTATGTCCAGGCTATTTTTTTGAAGGAAAAAATGACTTCAGTCTTCTGGGCTCTTGACCTCAGTCATCTGAACTTGCGGGAAAGATTAAAAGTGTAATTTTTATTTATCAAACATGCAAGCCATCTTATTGATCTAGTGGTTGAGATCAATTCTAAGGGTAAGACACAATATATAATGAATATCTAAACCCTAGTACGTAAGCTAAACACAAGAAGATCAACGTAAAGCAAAGAACATATCCTATTGAAAAGAAAACTGAGATACTTGAGCTGATTGCTGTATGTTTGCCTATGCTCTAGTTTCTACACATCATCTTTGGGCAAATCACCTCAGAAAATTTAAAGGGAATTCTATTATACATTTTGTGCTTCAACTTGGTTTGAGGTTTGGTTATTACATTTAGTTTTGTTAGAGAATCTCATATCACCATCTGTTTTGATATCTTTAGAGAAGCTTGATATTGAGTTTTCGCATTCATATAATGATCGTTTTTGACAAACGCAATACTTGAGAAAGTTTTGTATTTGACCATTGATTAAAGTTTCTTTATTCAAATGTATTCTTAGTTTAAGGCTGATATTTTTGAATACATCTAAACTATTTGAATATACATATACCCTTAGAAGTGCATAACTATCTATATACATATTGGAAGATATTTTTTGAAGATCAAATATTTTTTGTTGATCTTTGGCATTATCATCTTAGAGATACATACACACACACACACACACACACACACACACACACACATTAAGTCAATATTATCAAGATCACATTGAGTTTGAAATATTTAGAGAAATATTGTTTGTTTGACAAAGTGTGTTTAGCATCTTTGCAATCTACAAAGTTATATTTATATTCAAAGATCTATTATAAGATCTCCAAATAATTGGTTTTTTTATACAAACATTTTTGGGTGAATTGATAAAAAAGGATTTGTGTGTTAAAGCATATCATACATAAATGATTATATCGTTTCATACATTCTGAGCTTTAAGTTATATCATAAGTTAATGTATTAGGAATTTGAATTGTACTTACGAGCTTTCGTTTGGACGCATTTTTGAGTGTTTTTACAGATTCTATTGTATTCACGGTTCGGTGTGTGAACCCGTGTTTGAGAAGAGAGTTGTATCTCTTGTAAGCAACGGGGTAGGAGGGAGTTGTGCCTCTTGTAAGAAGTGGATTGTAAGGGAAGCTCCGTCCCAATTTAAGGAGCAAGAATTTTAGTGAAATCCTTAAGTGGTTACTCAAGGCAAGGACGTGGACCAAGTTGGCCGAACCTCGTAAAAACCGCGTTTTTCTTCTCTCTTCCCTTTACTCTTTACTTTCAGCACTACATTTAAATTGTTCATCTTGCATGTGTAGGTTGAATAACATTGCACACAATTAATTAGGTAATAAGAACTCATTGCTAAATATACAAGTAGGGATTAAGTGGTAAATAGATTCAACGAATTTTAAAATAATCAATTCACCCCCCCTCCCCTCTTGGGATTACATCTAACTCAACAGCAACATTTTTCTCCTTCTTGATCTTTTGAGCTCGAATCATTTGGAGTGGTTGCCTTTTCTTTCTCAGTTTCTCCTTACCTATTATGGGGTTTCTCCTTAATAGCCTAAGCACTTTGATATGTCATGATTTCTTTGAAAATTTTAGTATCTAAACCACGATAAAACATGTTCATGGCACTAGAATTGATTTGCATTATATTTATATCATGTTCATTCACTTCATTTTCTAGTTTGGGAAACTCTACATTTTAAAAAATTTTCATTGGGATATAGTTCCCTTGATCGGTCACTTTCCAAGCCCTGCAATCCACTATTTGAATAATATGATCATTCTTTGTTTCCAAGTGATGTAATCTACACCACAAAACAATGGAGGCCTTGTAAAGGATTGACCTTCACAAAATGGGAATACACTAATATGAGCCATGCAATCTTTGTACAAAAATGGTTAAGCTTATTGTAACCAGGCTCTGATACCAATTGTAAGGATTGGTGTAATCCCAAGAGGGGGGTGAATTGGATATTTAAAAAAAAATTCTAATTATTCAACCAATTCACAAATAATATACCAATCAAAATTAAAGGCATGTATGTAAAATAATAAAAACAATAAATATGCAATCATACATGTGCAGAAATATAAATGAGATAAGGGAGAAAGAGAACGACACCGAGATTTTTATGAGGTTCGACTATAACTGCCTACATCCTCACCTCAACCAAACCACCCGAGGATTTCCATTATAACACTCCTTCAAACAAGGCGGATCCACCTTATACAACACTCCTTATAATCGGAGCCTCCCCTCCAAATAATATGCCTTTGTTTAGTCCACTCGTTATAGGCAGAGCCACCCCTCCAAGAAATATCCCCCTGCTTGGTACGGTTTACACCATAATCCCTCCTTCTAGATAGAGATACCTTTCTAGGTGATATACCCTCACTTGGCATGATTCACAACCTGAACTGCAAAGAGATGATTTGAAAATAGGTTTTCCGTACAATGAAATACTCCTTCTATATCTAATTTGTACAATGAAAAATTTTCTAAATGCACTATCAACTTATTTGAAATATGAAGCTTGATAGAGTATAAGGATTTCTCTCAAAAATGATTTGCAAGTTAATGAGAGCATGGAAAATGATTTTCACAAGATTTTACATTTGAAATATCAAGAAAATGAAGCTTTTGAGGCAAGTATATATGAGTGACTATATGCTCAAAGCTTTCTTGAACAACCCAAAAGATTTTCTTCGAAAAGCATTTTCAAAAAGAAAGTAGGAGAAATTTCAATTTGATATTCAAGAATGAGTATAAATATAAACAAGAATCAAAGAATGTTAAAGTATGCTTTCAATATAATTCTCTAACCTTCTCCAATTGAAATGGCTAGGTATTTATAGGCAAATTTCAATTATAGCCATTATATGGTCGTTGGGTATTATAATAATAATTTATTTCAATTTTTATGACCGATTGGAGCTCAAAGAGACTCAACCTGAGAGATCCAATTGATCAACCTAAGGCCTGGTCGACCGGCCAAGGGGCGATTTCCCTTTTAGCGTGGTTCAGTCAGCTAGGTATGTGATCTAATATGCCAGATCATCCTTGTATGAAGTCCGATCGACTGGGCTTTATGATCTAGCCAACTAGCCCCTTTATAAAAAAGAGTTTTTGACTAGTTTTAATTTCAAAACCATTTCAAACCTTTTGTATATGTTAATCATTTTTAGTAAACAGGGTTTTCATGTAAATTTGGAGATCTTAATGTCAATATAAGGTCAATGGTGAGTTTCAATTTAAATCAAATGAAATACATGCACAATTGAAACCTATAAACAATACAATTGAAAAAAATAGGTCTTTAAGCTTTTGCTCTTTTGATTCTCATGGAATATGCCAAGAATGTGATCGTTTATGTGCTTCATGGCTTCCATTTTGCATCAGTCATTTGTGCTTATAGAAACATAAACATGTTCATACACTTAATGCACAAATGAGATGTTGTGATTTTTCATTATAAAAAAAGAATAGGACTCAAAAATTCAACAAACATGTTGGCCTAACAAGGCTTTATCTCATTTTGATGATAACAAATCAAGGTTAGTAAGCGTGTTTTTAAGTTAAGTTTCAGGACTTAAGTATTTTATGAAGTCAAGCAATTCTTCTTGAAGAAATTTGTTAATGCTTAGACTTAAAGCTACAAGTCATGAGGAATATGAAGTATATTGAAGAATTGATCAAAGCTTAGATGATTATTGAAGATATACAACATGAAGACTTAGGAACTTAGATGGTTTATCTTGTTAAGTCTTATGTAAGTACTTTATGCTCAATATTGAAGTTGAAGCTCTTATGATTCATTCTGGACTTGGAGACCTGTTTTAAAACATGGAAAATTTTTTCATAAGGTCTAAAATAAGTTTTCCAAGTTACCAATTTAATTATTGGAATTAAAATTTGAAAAACACTAAGACGCATAGTGGTCAGGCGACTAATATGCTACTGCCAGTGTTAATGAAAGAATAGAATGGGATCAAGTGACTGAACCATCGAGATCAGGTGACTAACCTGCTACTGACTGTTCTTATGTGCTATTTTAAATAAGCTCAGGTGTCTGACCTTATGGATCAGGAAACTAAATTTGATGTTTTAAACTATCCTAAAGCATTGATTTCTTTCTGAATTCAATTAATTGAGTTTCCAAACTTAGAGAAAACATGGGGAAATGGTAAGAAACTTTTCTACTCTATATAAGGATTATGTTTTCACATTTTAGGGCAACTCAACTCTCACATACAATTCAAATTTTGTTATACTCGTATCATACTTTTTGAAAAACTGCTGAGAGTCTTTGGTGAAATCCCTAAGCTTATATTATGATTAGTTCTTGTTAAATCTTCATTCTTTAATCAAAATACTTTAGATTTCTCGTGAGCTTCACTATGATATTGATTATCTGAAGTATATTGCGCGGTATTTTGTACAAATTTTGCTCTAACTGAGAGTGATTATCTTGTTTGAATTTCTACATTGCTGCTGTGTAAACTTTGACAATTTAGGGTTGTTGAATCATTGCCTAGCAAGAGCTTGTTCTCCTTTGAGAGGGATCTCCACCTTGAATAGAAAAAGGGGTGCTTCACTAGTTCAACGAAGTAGGAAATGAAATCCTCACATTGAGTTGCTTGAGGCAAGGACATAGGCTACTTGTCAAACCTTGTAAAAAAAACTTGGTGTTCTGCTTTTCTTCCCCACCTCTTTAATTCTTGCAAGTTATAATCTATATGTATGATTTTAAATTTGTTGACTTTTTGAGTCCGATTCCTGGTTTTGATAATGAAAAACTGAAAGTATCTTTTGTTTGTATTTAGTACATGAATAGGCATAATATTCATCACACACATAAGGGCAAGAGAACATGGAAGCCAAGACATGACTTACCTCTCACTTTGGCATATTCCATGAAGTCAGAAGCAAGGAAAAAGTAGAGACATATTCATTTCTATTGACCCAATGGGTCATATCCCGATTTTGAGAATGACAAATACTAGTAATTGATGGCTATCAAATTTGTGTGCAGGACTATATTAGCAGATACTTTGATGGCACATGAAGAATAGCATGAAGACCCTAAAGATCATTTTGTGTTGTAATTCATTATTATTCAATTTGGGTTTGTAATACTAATTAGGGAAAATGGTCTATAATAATCAATGTCTTACCTGTATGATAGGGTAGATAAGCTCAAATGATCATAGGGAAACCAAATGACCGTAGGGCTTCGGTTGACCAACGCCAGATTTTTTCGGTGTCCTCAAAAAAACCTAGAATGACCCTAGGACATTCATGAATGCATTAAATATATATGCTCACATAAATAGGGTTTATGTATAAGGGACTTGAACCTAAATGTACGAAAAATACATGTTTGATCAACCGTACTTTTCAAGCACTATATCCCTCGATCGACCAAATTGGTCTAAGTCAATAGTTTGACCATAGCACCGTCGACCAAACCCTACCAGTTCAAGCCACCCGGTCGACTAAACTCTCTCTAGGTCAACAGTTTGACCATTTGGTCGACCGCACCTATTGCTTAAGCTAACCACCTAATCGACCAAACTCCTGGGGTCAACACTTTGACCTTTCGGTCGACCGACCAGGAAAACACTTCAACACCCTGGTCAACCGAAGGTCCTCAGGACATGTCCCAACTATCTGGTCGACCAAACTTCTTTGTTCAAAGTGTCCCAGTCAACTGAACTGTGCGGAAATGGAATAATCGCCTTGCAACCCTTTGTCCGGTCGTCCAAACTCTCAGTTCAAATTTCTCCCGGTCGACCGAACTTGGTCACTTGGTCAACCGAACCTCATATTCGATCGACCGGTGCTCTCTGGTTGGACATTATTTTTACAGTGGTTAAGGTTTTTAAATAGGGATAATTTTTTCTAACGCGTTTTAAAACATTGCTAATAATACTCTGTGTTTCCTGGACAGTTATAATTATGGGGTAGTCTATATATAACCCCTCATTTGAAAAGATTAGCACCCAATTAGCAATCTTAATTAGGAAAAATCCTTTGAAATTCAAAAATCTCCTATACTCATTTTTGAGCCTCCTACACTCATTCTTACCAGATTTTATTGCTTAAATCTCTTTGTAAGTGTGATTGAGTATTCTTCTCATTAGGCTTAAGCTCTCTCTTGTTCTTTTTAATTTAAATTATTTTATTAGAGAGCTAAGCTTGAAGTTTCCCTAAGAGACTTTGTTAATAAGTCTTCCCAAGGAATACTTCTTTGAGCCGTTGAGTTTTGCATTGTCATTGCAATACTCAAGGAGTTCAAATTGGATTCTGATTGCTAAAATATTTTACAAATCATTTTCAAAATATCTCTTTTGTTTATATTTGAGAAATATATATTTTGAAATATTTTCTTTAGTGCTAAAAGATCTTTGTTGCTATACCTTGATCGAGATTATCATTTTAATACAAAGCTCAAATAACTATTTTACGAACCATTGTTGAATATCTTTTGTGGTTTATTTTGATAAAAACTTCTGTCGAGATATTTGAAGTATACTTGTGATATTTTCTAGTGCTTTTTGATTGAGAATATTATTTTGACACAAAGATCCTATCACATACACTCTCATGTACTAATTTTATTATTGACATTAATTTTGAGAGTAGACACTAAGGCTACACTGAGCTTATTATATCTTATCATTTGGTAGTATGTTGATTATATTGGTACATATCATCTTGTGTAAGAAGCATCTCCTTGTATGCAAACATTGTATTTCAAATTTGTTGTATTCCAAGCATGGGCCTGAAGAGGGAGACTAGCCCTGTTGAATAGTCCCGAACTAACTTAGACCCGGTTAGGAAAGATAGGTACGCCATCTTGGTAAGGCGTGTTGGTTGAGCTCAGCCCCTTGAATTGACCTAGTTGTAACTGGTGCCGCTCCACCCATTAAGTGAGCGTTAGTGGAATCCTCGGGCTTGTGAGCTAGAGGCAGGGACGTAGGCACAGTTGGTCGAACCTCGAAAACATATCGTGCTTGTACTTTATAGTCTCAGCACTTTATTTCCTGCACGTTTATGATATAGCGCATGATTTAATTTCTGCACATTATCTGTGCATTTGGGTTTAAGTGTATATAGAAAGACCCTGGGTTGTATAATACTGTCGTTAAACCAATTGACCTAGGCGATAATTTTTTTTAAATACCCAGTTCACCTCCTCTTAGGAATACACCAAAGCTAACAATTTCTATTGTAATGCATTTTGTTTCATATTTTGGGTCTGTAATAATGGTCTGTGGTTTAATGAATTACATGCATAATGGTTATGTAAGCTCAAGAGGCCAAAGGTTGATCTTGGGACCCCATGCACATAAATCTCTTAAGCTCAAAAATCACATTTATACAAATAAGGATAAATCTTATGGTCAAATTTACGTTTTTAATAGCCTCGATCGACTAAACCAAATTAGTAATAACTAGCTTAGTCGAGCAAACACTCTATTGGCAGAATGGTCAAAGTGTTGACTAAGCCTCAGTTGATCGAACCCCGGGCAGTGTAAAAGCCTTGGTCGATCGAACTAATAAGAAGTCAACATGTTGACTTCACGTGGTCGACTGTTCTAAAATGAATGTTTCTTCCTTGGTCAACCAAACCGGAATGCGTTTGACCCCTTAACTATTCGGATGACCAAATGTGTAGTTCATTTTAGCCATGGTGGACAATACCTAGATGAGTAGCCAGCCATTCTTTATCTTGGTCGACCGAACCTATGAAGGGTTCAAAATTGTCTTGAGACGATCAACCATATCTTCAGTTCAAAATTTCCACGGTCAACCGAACTTGTTAGAGTGGTCGACCAAACCTTGAATATGGTTGACCGAACCTCTCACGCTGCCAAAATTTTTACCGAGGTAAAACAAGGTTAATTTTCACAAAACATAATTAAACAATTTTCAAAATACCCTTGATATCCCCAACGGTCACATTTTTTGGGAATCCTATATATACTCCCTCATTTGCCTAGATTTGCACTTTGATTAGCAAAATTTTTCTCTCATAATCCTTTGTTGCTAATTCTTTCATACTAAAAATTTTTACAAAGCATATTGTTTAAAACTCTTTCTCTTATACTTTGGATTATATCTTTAAGAAAGATTATATTTCCTCACCTTCTTCACTTGCATATTGTTTGCACTTCGAAGCTAGGTTGAGTGTGTATTTTGATGAGCAAATCTCATAGTACTCACAAGCTTAAACTCTCCCATATTTTCTTTTGATTGTGTATTGATTTTTGAGAGTAAGCTAAATTTTTCCCATCGTGTTTTCATTCATGAACATTGTTTGGGAAAACTCTACATCTGCTTAAGAACTTGCATCCTTATCACAAGTTTCATAAGCTTGCTTTGAGTTTTGATAAAAAATATTTTTAGCAAGCTAAAACCCTAATATCCTTTGTGCTTGATATTTGAAAAATACAGTTGTGATATTTGCTTAGGGTTGCAGAGACTCTTTGACTATTCATATTGTGAATATATTAACTTGGATCAAAAGTCTCACTTACTCACATATATACATATAGATACACATATTGTTGTGTGTTGATAGACTAATTAAACAAGATCTTACTCTAATTATCCCAAATTGAGCCATTTCAATTTATTTATTTATTTTTTTTTTTTCAAAAAAAAAAAAAACGTTTAAATCTAGTGCCATTGGTGTATAAGATCTTACTTTAATTATCCCTTCCCCTCCATTATTCAGTGGTGTAAATTAAACCCACTAGAAAATTAGAATGATCATTTTCATAAAATCTATGAATTGGATGGCATGGTAGGTGATTGTTAATGGAATACATACGCCCTTAGATGAAAATGATTTTAAGTTCATGCATGCGAATTCATATGCCATGGACATATTATACTGTGCTTTAAGTACTAATATTTTTCATAAAATTATGGCATGGAATAATGCAAAAGATATATGGGAAGAGCTTGAAAAGAAATATGGACAGTCTCGGGAGAAGGAAACCACCACTTCAATAGTGTCAAACTCAAATGATTTGGAAGTGGTAAATCATAAGGTAATAACATTAATAGGTATATGACTCTTACTCTACCTTATTTACTAATTCGTGCAATGATGCATGTGATGATTCTTATACTGAATGTTGTATTGTGTCATATGATGAATCATTTGATATTCCTTATGATCATGTTGTTGACAAAGCATGCAATGATTCATGTAAATGTTATTATATATCTTATGATGAATCATGTATTGAATTTTCTGTTGGATGTATGCCTTCCTTCATAGAACTAGAAAAGACCTCATTTAAAATGCACAAATTTCTAGTTAGGGTGTCTAAACAGAAGAAAATCTTGAAAAAGGAAAACAAAAGGTTGGCTAAACAATTTGGAGATTTAAATGAATATCATGCCATCCTTGAAAAGAGAAAAATTAGGAAGGTCTTGAAAATCACTTGCCTAAAAATAAAAATGGAAAATGATTTTGAATCAACATCCAAGGTTGCAAGTGAGAAGATTTGTTCTATAAAACCTCTAGGAGTCAAAAGAAATAATATTTTCAAAAAGGGTTTATATTATAAGTCTCATTGTCATAAAAATGACTCATCTAGAAAAAACAGAATAAATAAGCATTATCCTTCACACATATACAAAACTTGCTTATCTTGTAAAATGATGTGGCACATTCAGTTCACTTGTCCATCTAGAAGCGCCAGAAATTTAGATGGGAAAATGATGTGGGTGATTCTGAAGGCAAATCTCTTAGAAGCTAGGAAAAATGGATTCAAATTGAAATTACATAGTTAGTTATTTTTTTCTCCTTATACCCTAGAATTAGATTTAGGGGGTAGTAATGACAATAGGCTTGGGAGGTGGTTTATGCTCAAAATATGAAAACTTAGTATATGCCTTCACAACTTGTGTACTAAGAACTTCAGAGAAATAATTACAATAGATCCCACCTTATTTGAAATGCCATTGGTTATTCTTGTAAAACAAGGAATAAGTCAAAATCAAGACAAAATTGCATTGTTGACTGAGTTCGATCGACCATATCTGCATGCCCTGATGACTTTGGTCGACCGTACCATTGACTTTGACCTAGTTTGGTCGACCATCGAGTTCATACTTTAGGTCATCGGTCGACCAAACCCACTTCGATCTACTACTAGCCGACTGAACCGAAAACCGAATGTCATTTGGACTACCATTCCCCTTTTAAGAACAAAATCAATTGGTCGACCGAACCGTGCGAATTGAAAAGTCAACTTAAGTTTTAGTTGACCAGACTATGCCACAATCGACCGACCAGACACAGTTTGTGCTGCATTTATTGCATTTCGGTCGACCAAACCCTCTATGTGTCAACCGAACCGTGTGGCTATATATATATATATTCCACATGTAGATAACTTATTTTCACTTCCAAATTGAGTGCTTTCCTCCATTTTTCCTCTTTTTCCAGCTTCCCTCACAAGCTCACTTTCCTACCTACCAAAAGCCACTCCATCTTCCTTCATGGCTAGGCTAGATGAACGCATTGATGCTCAGGAAGTCAGGTTTGTGTGGGATAGTTAGTTCATCTCAGCGGGAGCAAGGACGAGATATGTGAGGGACTTCCATTCCAAGGAAGTTATCCTACATAAATTCCTTGATCTCACTTTTATGGAAGAGCATTTTAAAAATGTTTTGGATATGTTTCGGAATTAGGGATGGGACTTATTCATGTCCTACCAGCCTAGACGTCCTTACCCTACCTTCGTTAGACTATTTTATGAAAATTTTGGTAACGATGACAATGGGTATTACTCTAGAGTTTTGGAAACTGACCTTAGATTTGATGCTGATTACCTAGCTAAAACCCTTAATGTTGAGTAGGGAGATTTTGAGTGTCCTGATGCAGTGTCTTAATGGATAAATGAATATGAGTTCTCTGTTCAAAGGTTTTCAAATCTTGTAATGATTGTCCCAGATGCAAACCCCAATCACCCTCCAAAGTATAGGATCTCCAGTTTAGAGGCTAAAGTAGTTCATCATTTGATCACGTATAATATTCTGCCTAAGGTCGGGTCCAGGGTACATGTGTCTTACCTGGACTACTTCATCATGTGGTGTCTTTTCACCATGAAGAAACTAGATCTATAGAGTGTAATGATAAAATGAATGTTCATAATGACTGTTGGCCTCAAAATTATCATGCCTTATGGGGGAATATTGAACAAAGTGTTTGGGAGAATGGAAGTAACTAGATCTTATTATGCTCTGTTTAAGAGGATGAATGCAGATATGTTCTCCTCTGTCACCTTGAGGCTTATGGGATATGAGCTTGTTGGTAATATATGGATGTCCACTGCTGGTAGGAGACAAGCAGACCAGCAAGAAGTTCCATAGGAATAGCCTCTGCAACTTCCACAGCCATTCAATGCTAAATTAATGGTTGCCATCACAGGTTTTATTACTCCTTCACCGAGTTTAGGGATTCTCAATTCCAGATCACGTAGTTTACACAGACAGATATAAGGGAGCTGGCTTCATCATCTAATGCTCAGTATACAGCTCTTCAAAATCAGTTTAGAGATTTTGCTGTCAACTTGGAGCATAGGTACATAGAATTAGAGAGGCTCATGGTCGTAAACTTCAATGAGCTTAACGATCATATTCATGAATTAAACATTGAAGGAAATGAAGAGCAATTGGACATTGCTGGAGATGGGGCAGAATTTTCTGATGAAGGAGACAAAGTATAAACCTAGGGAAAACATCTTGAAAAAACTAGCTTCATTTTTATTTGCTTACATACTTTTCATCTGGGTCTGTAACTCTGAACCTCATACATCTTTTCATTGACTGCATCACTCCACTGCACATTCACCCACTATCTATTTTTGCACACTACTAGTGGTTGGGTTATTCGATGTTACCTATTTTTATCAATAGCTGCTACCTAGGGCGATCTGCCTTGAATGCAAGACTTTATATATGATTAGCTATCATAGTATATTTACTATCCTGCATTTTTTACTGATTATCTTGGACTGTTGATTTTACTACTGGATTTCATGCTTGTGTTGAATTCCTCCTATATGGTGGATGCGATGATGTGAATTGCATGTTGGTAGTGGATATAGGTTCTCGTATGCTTAAACTGAATTATAAATTGCTTATTTTAACCTATCATGTACATGTTTTATAAAAAAATGTCCAATTTACAGATGACATGCTGCCAAAATTTCTATAGAAATTTCCCAAAATAATACCATGTACTTTGGATGATTACGATAAAGTAAATGTTAAAGTATTTTTTAAAGGATAAGTGAGAACTAAAAATTTTGAATTTCATCATTGGACAATCATCAGGTATTTAGAGTGCTAAGCACCTTCCCTATAGAAAGAACTTAAAGGACTCACATGCATCACTTTCATTTATTGAAATATTGAGGTTTTTCAGAGAATCACGAACATCATATCCAG
Source organism: Malania oleifera (assembly GCF_029873635.1). Taxonomy (NCBI): domain Eukaryota; kingdom Viridiplantae; phylum Streptophyta; class Magnoliopsida; order Santalales; family Ximeniaceae; genus Malania; species Malania oleifera. Next base: position 17,416,220 of record NC_080428.1, read on the forward strand.
CTCTTAAAGCTTCATAACTTGATATGGATTGTTCTTCGTTATGAACATTATTGTATGACCTAATATGTATTTTTTGATGCATTTGCAGCCTATAGGGACGACTATATTGATCAGACTGTAGTTGATTAATAATCAGTATGGTTGGTGTAAAAGATTCAAAATGATGGCTAATACTACTAAACATAATGAAATTAGTCTTTAACTCTTATAAGCAGCTTATTGCATCTAAGCTAGGATTCCAATTGAAAAGGGGGAGCATCTAAAAACAAACTTCTATCTCATTTTGCTCACCAACATTTTGGCTTAGATCTATTTTTGAATTTCCTGTGGCTTGTGCTTAAAAGTGATAATTTTATTGAAAATTATTTGCTTTTTCACACTTCTTTGGTTTGCAATATGATCCTTGTTTTGAAATTTTCTAGTATCTTCATATCTATATGGTTGGATTTTTCTCGTCATACTTTATGTGCACTTAAATGATAAATTAGAGAAATATTGCTTGCTTGCATTAAATAAAGTTTCTTTTTTAGCAAGCACACCCTAATACCTCTTGATAAATATCATAAGCAGGATATATATATATATATATATATATATATATATATATTGATAATTTTATCTTGCAAGAAATGGTTGTACCTTACATATATTTTGTTTCTTGCTTGTGTGCTAAATTCCTATGCCCACATTTTTTTTAAAATAAAAAAAAAAGGAATTATATATTTAAATTGCTATATCAGAAAGGAGGAGAATTTTTTTTAAGCTTGAATGCCTAACAAAGGGAATGTTTTCAACAAGGGGGAGTTCTCTTTTGCTTTGTCTGTTTTAAATGACAAATTTTTTATACTTAGCCTAACCTTTTTGCTGATGCCAAAATGGGGAGAATTTTTCTAAGTAAAATGTGAAATGTATTTCAAAGAGAAAAAAAATATTAAAATTGGGTAAACATTTGAGCCGCATGCATATCTATGCCTTAATGCCTAAACTGAATGCATTTTGTTGAAATGCCTTCTTTTTTGAATATACTTTATCTATATTACTTATTCTTCACTTATGCATATTCTTTGGGGGGGTCCTTTTAGGCTAAACCCCATTTTGCTCTCATGCATTTGTCATCATCAAAAAGGGGGAGATTGTTGACTTTTTTAGTGCGTTCCCTGGTTTTGATAATGACAAACTGCAAGTATCTTATGTTTGTATTTAGTATGTGAACAGGTATAATATTCATCACACACATTAGGGCAAGAGAACATGGAAGCCAAGACAAAACTTAATGCTCACTCCAGCATATTCCATGAAGTCAGGAGCAAGGAAAAAGGAGAAGACATATTCATTTCTATTGTAATGCATTTTGTTTCATATTTTGGGTCTATAATAATGGTCTGTAATTTAATGCATTACATGCATGATAGTTGCATAAGCTCAAGAGGCCATAGGTTGACCTTAGGACCCCATGCACATAAATCCCTTGAGCTTAAATATCACATTTATACAAACATGGATAAAATTTATGGTCAAAATTACATTTTTAATATACCCGATTGACCGAACCAAACTAGTAATAACTAGCTTAGTCGACCGAACACTCTATTGGCTAAAACGTCAAAGTGTTGACTAAGCCTCGGTCAACCAAACCCCAGGTAGTGTAAAAGCCTTGGTTGACCAAACTAGTCAGAAGTCAACATGTTGACTTCATGCATTCGACCATTCAAAAATGAACGAATCGTCCTTGGTCGATCGAACCAGAATGTGTCTAACCCTCCAATTGTTCGACCGACCAAATGTGTATTTCATTTTGGCCATGGTCGACCGAACCTAGATGAGTAGCCGACCGTCTTTTACCTTGGTCGACCGAACCTACGAAGGGTTCAAAATTGCCTTGAGGCAGTCGACCATATCTTCAGTTCAAAATTGCCATAGTCGATCAAACTTGTTAGAGTGGTCGACTGAACCTTGAATATGGTCGACTGAACCTCTCGAGCTGCCAAAATTTTTACCGAGGTAAAACAGGGTTAATTTTCACAAAACATAATTAAACAATTTTCAAAATACCCTTGATATCCCTAATGGTTACATTTTATGGGAATCCTATATATACTCCTTCATTTGTCTAAATTAACAATTTGATTAGCAAAATTTTTGTCTCAAAATATTTTGTTGCTAAATCTTTCATACTCAAAATTTTTACAAAGCATAATGTTTAAAACTTGTTGACTCTACGAGTCCAATCCTGTTTTGATAATGACAAATCACTTGGTATTTGATCTGTGCATCGAGTTTGTGAACAGGAACTATATTAAGCATGCACGGAAAGATAATGAGTCATGGAAGCCTTCAAGTAAAGCTTACACATCTTGGCAAGTACCATGGAACTCAAAGAGTACAAGAATCAAGATACAAGCGGCAAAATTCAATAATCTCTTGGGAATGGGTATTTAGAGCTTATGTATTTACATTGTCATATGATTTATTTTGAAGCTCAAATATAACTTAGAGTGATTTTAGGTTTCATGCATTTCATGTATATCATTAGGGAACCTATATGAACTTAGAAATGTTTTCAAATCATTGAAAAATATGTTTTATAAAAGACCCAAGAAGAGAATCAAAGCATATTTTTAACTTAGAAAAGAAAATTTGAGAAAAAGGGGAGTTCGGTCGCTTGAACTTTACTTCAGTAGCCTGAAGAATAAGTTCGGTAGCCTAAAGATTAAGTGTAGTCGCCTGAAGAATTAAATGGGAAAGACAGAACCTGGCAGAGGTACTTCGGTCGCCTGACCCTAGAACCTCAGGCGGCTGAAGTTGTCACTTCAGGAGCCTGAACCCCAGTTCAGTTGCCTGAACTTGCGGGAAGGCCTAAAAAATCATATTTTTATTAAAAACACGCGAGCTATCTTATTGATCCAACGTCTGAGATCAATCCTATGGGTCATACACTATATATATTAAATGTCTAAACCCTAGAACGTGGCTGAGACACACAAGAAATAAAAGAACACACCTTGTTGAGAGAACGTTGAAAATCTACTTTTAGTGCTATACGATTGCTTACTTCTCAATCTCTAATATTCAAGCTTGAGCAAATCAACTAAGATTCTCAAAGGGAACTTGTTTACTCTACTGTACTTCAATCTAGTATTGAGGTTTGATCTTTCAAGTTTATATTCTTAAGAAATTCTCATCTCATTGCTTGTTCTTGACTAAGTATTGAAAAGTTTTGATCTTGAGTGTATCAATTCATATAAAATATATTTTTGAGAAGATCATTACTTGAGAAAACTTATTTAACGTGGTTGATTGATTTTTGATTCAAGTGGGTGTTCTTCAAAGGATTTATATTTTGATATATTAAAGCTATATTAAATATCCTTGGTACTTATAACTATATTTCTAAATTGAGGGATATTTTCTGAAAATTAATATTCTCAGTTTGTGATAGAATACATGGAATAAAGCTTTGTGATTTTGATTAAGCTTGTTTTCAAGACAAAAATTTTGTTAAAGAGTTCACTTCAAACATACTTTTGCATCTTTACAAAAGTGAACCAAGAACCCTAGTTAACTCTGACGCATTTCAAATATATTTTAACTTAGGAGTTTTGAATAAATCGGGATTTGTGTGTTGATGCATAATCATTCATAAAACGATTGTATCGTTTTCATACGTTCACGAGCTTCAAATTATATCTTATGTTAATGTGTTAGGAATTTGAATTGTACTCACAAGCTTTTGTTAGAAGCATTGTTTTGAGTGTTATTTTACAGATTCTATTGTATACACTGTTCGGTGTATGAATCGGTGTGTGAGGAGAGAGCTGTATCTCTTGTAAGCAGTGGAGTAGGAAGAAGTTGTACCACTTTAAAGCAGCGGATTGTACGGGAAGCTCATCAAACTTTAAGGAGTAGGGTTTTTAGTGAATCCTTGAGTGGTTGCTCAAGGCGAGGACGTAGGCCAGCCGAGTTGGCTGAACCTCGTAAAATCGTGTTTGTCTTCTCTCTTCCTTTTTCTCTTTATTTTCCGCATTATATTTAAAATCAAGTATATTGCATACATAGATAGGATTGCCACACTCACACGTAATTGAGCAACTGGAAGTAGTTGGTAAACTTATAAGAAGTGTGTGAAAGAAAATTAAGTGGCTTAAATTTTTTAATATCCAATTCACCCCCCCCCCCCTTTTGGGATTACACCTTAATCAACAAAACTCTTTCTCATGTACTTTTGATTGTATTTTTTAGAAAGAGTATATTTCCTCACCTTCTTCACTTGCATATTGTTTGCACTTCAAAGCTAGGTTGAGTGTGCATTTTTGTGAGCAAATATCATCTTACTCACAAGATTAAACTCTCCCATACTTGCATTTGATTGTGTATTTATTTTTGAGAGTAAGCTAAAGTTTTCCCATTGTGTTTTCATTCATAAATATTGTTTGGAAAAGCTTGATATTTGAAAAATACAGTTGTGATATTTGTTTAGGGGTTTAGAGGCTCTTTGACTATTCATATTGTAAATATATTAACTTGGATCAAAAGTCTCACTTACTCACACATATACATACATATACACATATTGTTGTGTGTTGATATACTGATTAAACAATATCTCACTTGAGCTTAATATCCCATCATACGTGAGTGTATTAAGCATACCGTTGTACATCATATGCTTATTTTAGAAGCACATCTATTGGTACACAAAATTATTGATTATCTGTTGTATTCCCGATGGGTTGTCGAAAAAGGGAGACTAGCCCTGCGAATAGTCCTGGACTTGCTCAGACCCGATTAGGAGAGAACCAGACTGGTTCAAACCCAGTTAGGAGAACTAGGTATGCTATCCTAGTAAGGTGTTGTAAACGGTGTCACTCCACTTGCAAGTGAGCAACTTAGTGGAATCCTCTTGCTTGTGAGCTTGAGGTGGGAACGTAGGCAATATTGGCCGAGCCTCAATAATATTTCTTGTGCCTCATTTTAATTTCCGCAATTTAAATTCCTACACTTGAATATTTATTTTTTATTGTTGTATATGATTGTGAATTACAAAGCCTGCTTACTTGCTTTGATTATTTACTCCATTAAATTCTTGTGGGTATTGGAATCCATTTAGAAAGACTTGAGGTTGCGAAATACTACTGATATCTAGTTTAAACTAGGAAGAAGTTTTAAAATTTCAATTCACCTCCCTCTTGGGAATACACCAATTCTAACAAAATTCTTTTAGAAATGCTGAATATTGGGATTTGAGTGTAGTTGAATCAAGTTGTTATATTGGATGTTGGTTTATGTTGTTCGATGAAAAATTAGATCAGTTTTGATATCTGAATTTCAAGTCTGATTAGTCGTGGTAAAGTCATTGTGATTAATTGTTTAATTAAAGTATAAGTATCAAGATAACCTACCTTGCATTACTGAATTTGTGCCTTGAGAAAGTACCAAAATAGCATGCGAAAACAAAAAAATCATAAGAAAAATAAATAAAAAAATAGTGTCAAATGCAAATATTACAATCCAAGATTGTTCATTTAGTGAAAACAACTACACATCACCTACACCATCAGTATCAGTTCCTTCCTCATCATCATCTTCATCATCAACTTCATTATCACCCGAGCTTGTCTTATGTTGACCTTATCACTACAAAAAATCAGGGTATTAGTGACGGTTTTAAAATAGTTGTTATATGTACCGTTACTACTAACTTTTAGTGACAAATTAAATATTTCATCACTAATAATGAATATTAGTGACGGATCATAACCATCACTAAAACCCTAATACCATCACTATAAATTCTAGAACGATTCAACTCAAATTTGTTACTAATAATAGGGTATTAGTTACGAATTTGAATCCTTCACTAGTAATAAGAAAAATTAAAAAACCTTTAATACTAATTTTTTTAATCATCAATTCTTATAAAAAAATTTGTAATTACATTTTCGAATACAAAAGCTAAAACCATAATTACTACAAAATTCGTAAATCATTCAAAATTTTGAATTTAAATACAAATTCAATTAAAATAAAGAAATAACATATGTTCAGATAACAAAAATTATTTGAAAATATCCAAAATTGAAATATAAATACTAGTACAAATTCAAATTAAAATACAAAAAATTTCATTTGTTCAAATAACAATAAAAATTCAAAGAAATAGTCAAAAGTTGCATGTGACGACTGTAGTGCATGCATGCATGACATCATGCTGATGTTATGATAGCCGTGAATCCTACAAATTAAGAGTCATTAAAAAAACTTTAGTATACAAATGGAGGAGAGCTGGCACTCAGTATAATCAGGAAAAATAATTATATGATATAACAAATTCGCAAAGATTTCATAATCATGCATATTACACAATTTGTATGGTAGTAATATCAATAATGGAAAAAATAATGTCAGTATTTAAAGCTAAACACTAAGTTCATATATTTCCATTGAATTGTACACTTGAAAGGTAGAGTATAAAGTTGAAGGGATGAAAGGGTCTTTGAATAACCATGAGAAGATACACACAAAACTATACTTGCAACTACTTATATATATTATGTGTAATTACCTTTTAATTTTTTGAAAGGTAAAACCGAGTGAATTCATTAATAAACAAAGCTCAAGTTAGAGGCCTGAGGATACAAAAGTGCAGGAAGACTCAAAATAGGAAACCAACAAGGCAATAAAAACAGTATGCAGCCAACAAATCAACAGAAAAACTGAAAAGAACACCAGTAATAGAAAATGCCAAAGTAGCTGAATCAACAATCGAGAATTTGATCATGTTCATTAACCATACGTGTAATTATTATCTTAAGATTGAGACACCTTTAGTTATGGAGGTTTTTTTATCTTCTTTTTTTTTTTTTTTTGTGATAGTGTTTAAAGTCTTTGCTAATCAGGTTTAGTCATGAAAAATATTTTATAATTTTTTTCTATGATGGTGTTTAAGACCTTTCAAATAGTTGATTACTTTTTTAGGACATGAGGTTAGTATGTCCTTCTACCCTAATCTCCAATTAAATAAATTTATGTCTAATATTTGAGTCCTTTGTTGCCCTTTTGATAATCTTAGGTGCTTACGAGCAGGTTTTAATTATGTCTTTAAAATTTTCATTAATTAATTATTTAATTTGTATTCTTCTTAATCAGTTTGCGATCCTAAAAAATAAAACAATTTTTGGAGAAATCAGTTAAGTTGAATAGAAGGGAAAATGTGCATATGACTTAAAATAGGAGAGGACTTAAAATAGGAGTCATGTTTCATTACATGCTCCTCCTTTTAAATAGATGCATTTTGAAAAGTTTTGAAGAAAATTAAGAAAAATGAAAGAATAAGTTACTCAAAATTTAGGAGAAAATGATAATCCATGCGTGCATATTTATATATATGCATACAAAATAACATACATATAAAGTTTGCTAGTAATTTTGTTGTAAAGAAAATGCTTAGAATGACTCCAACTTTTGTAACATACATATAAACAAGAGTAAGATTATAATGCACAGGTTGTAACCATCATTGGCACACATGGTAAGAGAAAAGTATATATATATATAGGAAGTAGAGTGCACCCCACCTGCTTCAACCACTCTCTTCCCGTGACACCAGACTTTTTCCTCTTAATTAAAAAGTAAAACTAAATCAATACAAATAAAATCATTGAAATATATGCAGATTACATTTACCTATCCACTTGTTAGACGAATCCAACTTAGAATTTGACCTTATTTGTGCAATATTTTAATTAGGACTGGTGGAGATGTCAATCCAATCGTTATTACTTTAATATTCATTTTATTATAATTATCGTTATACATGGTTTTTCTTTTAGGAAAAATTTTAACGAAATTTCGACAGCATGTCGTCTGTTAATTGGAGATTTTCCCATAAAACCTACACTTGATAGGTTCAAATAAGTCATTTATAAGAAGTTCAGAGCACACGAGAACCTATATCCACTACCAGCATGCAATACACATCAACTACATCTGCTATGCAGGAGGCATTCTAGACTAGCATGCAATCATGTAGCAATCAACAATTCACGACAATAGTACATGTATCCATTAAATTCAGAATATAAATAGCAGAAAACAGTGGATAGGATTGAGTTCAGTGTAGTTTTGTTATTCATCTAGGTATTTGGACATGAACGTTATGAGATGATGAGAGCATTTAATTTAAATAATTATAAAGTTGATGCTCCCTCTGAGTTATGTATATATTCAACTTATGCATTTTTCAAATTTTCAAATCCTTAGCCAAGTGTTTCCAATATTTTCAATGACTTAGGCTCGGCAATGAATGCTTTAGGCTTACCGGACCAAAAATATATAAATGAATGCTTCTTTAAATGAACTAAGCCTACATTGTCTTATTTCTTATGATTCCTAACTTTCACCTATCCTTTCAAAAATATTTTAACATTCATTTTATCATAATTATCGTTGTACATGATTTTTTTTTTTTGGAAAAAAATTTTAACAAAATTTCAGCAGCATGTCATCTATAAATTGGACATTTTCCCATAAAACTTGCACCTGATAGGCTTAAATAAGTCATTTATAAGAAGTTCAAGGCACATGAGAACTTATATCCACTACTAGCATGCAATACACATCAACTGCATCTACCACGCAGGAGGCATTCTAAACTAGCATGCAATCATGTAGCAATCAACAATTCACGATAGTAGTACATGTATCCATTAAATTCAAAATATAAATAGCAGAGAACAGTTGATAGTATTGAGTTCGGTGTAGTATTGTATATATTCAACTTATGTTTTTCAAATTTTCAAATCCTTAGCCAAGTGTTTCTAATATTTTCAATGATTTAGGCTCGACAATGAATACTTTAGGCTTATCAGACCAAAATATATAAATGAATGCTTCTTTAAATGAACTAAGCCTACATTGCCTCATTTCTTATGATTCCTAACTTTGACTCATCATTTTAAAAATATTTTAACATTCATTTTATCATAATTATCATTGTATATGATTTTTTTTTTAGGAAAATTTTAACTAAATTTCGGCAGCATGCTGTCTGTAAATTTGACATTTTCTCATAAAACCTGCACCTGATATGTTCAAATAAGTCATTTATAAGAAGTTCAAGGCACACGAGAACCTATATCTACTATCAGCATGCAAAACACATCAACTACATCCGCCATGTAGGAGGCATTCTGGACTAGCATGTAACACTATAGCAATAAAAAATTCATGATAATAATGTCGCAACGTCCCGGGATCGCGTGTGTCCTGAGCGGCGAAATTAAAAATGGGGTTTAATATTTTCAAGAAAATTAGTAATATTGGAGTCGCAACTAACCTTTTAGTGTAATTAGAACACATGATTACTACCCTATTAAGGGTAGAGTGGATCTACGTTACCAGAGCTGGGGTCGAGAGTTCGGTTACGTGAGGGGAAGGTACGAGCACCCCCTATGTGTCCATTCTTACGAACAGTACCTAACTAATTTGGAATTATCCTGAAGTTAAATTAAAAAGTCTTTCACATTACTCCTCTATTAGTAGATTTACAAATATACATGCAAAATAAATAAACAAATAAGTAAATAAATAAATAAGTGGATCATACAAAAATATATGTACTATATATATTCCCTCAGAACTAAAGGTACGTAAAGCCCGAAAGCTCATACCCTAGCATTAAAATCATAGGGATAAAAAATTAAGAAAATAGTTAAGAAAATACGCTCCCAAATTTTGGAGATCTTATAGGTTTTTTTTTTAATAGGAAAATACTAATATGGGAGGTTTTAATATATGGTAATAGGGTAATAACTAACACATACCTATTAAAATATTACGAATGTCAAAATAAGTAATAAAATACCATAATACTATAAAACTAAATACTAGATATAACCTATAATATAATAAGCATAATAAAAAAGTATATAACCACAACAACACCGTAATACTAAATACTGGATATAACACATAATTCACTAAGCCTAAAGTATATAACTACAATAATACCATAATACTAAATACTAGATATAAGCTATATTATAATAAGCATAATAATAAAGCATATAAGCACAATAACACCATAATACTAAATACATAGGTATAACATATAATACCCTAAGCATAAAGTATATAACTACAATAATACCATAATACTAAATACTAGATATAACCTATGTTATAATAAGCACAATAATAAAGTATATAACCACAATAACACTATAATATTAAATACTAGATATAACATATAATATACTAAGCATAAAATATATAACTACAATAATACCATAATACTAAATACTAGATATAACCTATACTATAATAAGCACAATAATAAAGTATATAACCACAATAACACCATAATATTAAATACTAGATATAACATATAATATACTAAGCATAAAGTATATAACTACAATAATAATAAAGAGGATGAACATGAATATTAATTACAAGAACAAATATCATAAATAAAAATAATAAAAATTTAAATATGAATAAAAATCCTGCACCCAAGAAGAATAAATCAATTAGTATTTAATATGCATAAACAAAGAAAGATTCAAGCTTTACATAAGGTATGTGTGTGTTGCTGGGTTTGTGTGCATGTGTTCATGTATATACAGCAGAGGGGCTTACACAGGTCGGAGTTGCAGAGGGTGGAGACTAATATGGCTATTGGAGCAGGGAGTAGGTGGCCCCCTGTGTTGTTGCAGCGGCAAAGAGGTCGTGATTGTGTGGACGATTGCAGCAGATGGAGGTGGTCTGGCCAGATGGTGGCTCACCGACGGACGCTCTCAGAAGATCTGGATTGCTGAAGAGGCTCCTGGTTGCTATGAGGTGGGAGCGGCGGCGGGAAGAAGCGTCAATGGGAGGCCATCGGTGGCTGTGGATGTTTGCGGCGTGGGCTGGAGGGGCTGTTCGTGGTCGCTGGAGTTGCAACGGTGGCCGGCATTGCAGCAGTGGCTGGAGAAGGCCTGAATGGCGTGGCGTGAGGCTAAGGACTCCGTGGACTACTGGAAGCAAGGTGGCTGTCGGGTGTGGTTTGGGAGTGATGGAGCGGTGTGGCTGCGGCTGGGTTGTGGATGACAGGGATACTCGGGAGAGTGATGGAGCTATGGGTAGGGTGGCCGTCGTTGCAGCAGGATAGGTGATGGCTGAGGATAAAAGAGGGCGTCGCTGCTGTTGCAGTGAGAGAGAGAGAAAGAGATAGGAGAGAGCCAGAGAAATTGAGAGAGTTAGGCTTTTCATTTTTCTTTTTTGCTTGGCTCCGCCCCCGTGCCCCCCCCCCCCCCTCTCAAGCTGTGCGAGCTCCATGCCTTTATAAAAAAAAAATTGAAACCCTAGAGTCTTCTTTTTTTGATTTTGTTTTTGTTTTTCTTTTCTTTTTCTGCTTTTACTCTTATGGTAATAATGAAAATAGTAATAGTAATAATAATAGTGATTATAATAATAATAATATAAGGATAATAATAATAATAATAAAATCAATAAGGTAATAATAATAATAATAATAATAATAATAATACTAAATAATTATAGTAAACATAAAAATAATAAAGATACTATCAGTAAAATAATAATAATAATAATAATAATAATAATAATAATAATAATACTAATAGTAATAGTAAAAATTACTAAAAATAATGAAAATAATAAAATAATAATAATAATAAATAATAAAAATAAGTTAATAATAATAATAATAATATAGTAATGATAAATTTTGGCCCGGGAAAAAATAGGGTGTCTACAGCTATTCCTCTTTGTAGGCTTTGTTGCTTCAATGTAATGGCAGGAACTCTTCTACGTTTTTTGTAGCAACAAGTCTCCAAAGATAAAAGACACATATTTTAGTGAGGCCACACAACTGCCTAGGGATTTTCAATCATGTACTATTTGTTTTTACCAATCAGGGATAACAACAAGTGAGTAGGGCAAACTTGAAATGTTTAACACGATTCTCTAGAAAATGACTTCTTGAATGGACGAGGTAATCCAACTTGAAAGGATCAATAGGAATTGAGGAGGATAACTTGCATCAGGTTTGTGATCCCAAATGCTGAAGTATATGATGATGACTTGCACCGGGTTTGAGAAATCGAGTGCCTAAGTATATGATGATGACTTGTACCGGGTTTGAGAACCATAGTGCGTAAGTACATGAGACTAACTTGCACTGGGTTTGAGAAATCGAGCGCCAAAGCATATGAGACTAACTTGCACTGGGTTCAAGAACCCAAGTGCTTAAGTATGTGAGACTAACTTGCACTGCGTTTGAGAACCCGAACACTAAAGTACATGAGATTAACTTGCACTGGGTTTGAGAACCCGAGCGCCTAAGTATATGAGAATGACTTGCACCGGGTTTGAGGACTCGAGCGCCAAAGTATATGAGGCTAACTTGCACTAGGTTTGAGAACCTGAGTGTCAAAGTACATGAGACTAACTTGCACTAGGTTTGAGAACCCGAGCGCCTAAGTAGATGAGACTAACTTGCACTAGGGTTGAGAAACCGAGCACCTAAGTATATGAGATTGACTTGCACTGGGTTTAAGAACCCGAGCGCCTAAGTACATGAGACTAACTTTCATTGGGTTTGAAAACCCGAGCACCTAAGTATATGAGACTAACTTGCGTTGGGTTTGAAAACCCGAGTGCCTAAGTATATGAGACTAACTTGCACTGGGTTTGAGAACCCGAACACCAAAGTACATGAGCCTAACTTGCACTAGGTCTGAGATCCCAGGCGCCTAAGTACATGAGTCTAACTTGCACCGGGTTTGAGAACCCGAGTGCCAAAGTACAATGATACTAACTTGCACTGGGTTTGAGAACCCGAGCACCTAAGTACATGAGACTAACTTGCACTGGGTTTGAGAACTTGAGCGCCTAAGTACAATGATGGCTTGCTTCAAATGTAAGAATCAGAGCCATAGAGGATATAATGATCCGAGCCATGGGACACAATGATGGCTTGCTTCGAATGTAAGAATCCAAGTCATAGCAGATACAATGATCCGAACCATGAGACACATTGATGGCTTGCTACGAATGTAAGAATCTGAGCCATTTGGAAAGCTGTGAAAGCAAAGTTTGGAAAGTGGTTACTCTATTTGGAAAATGCACTTGGGGTAAAGTCCTGATGTCAGTGAATGAATCCCTTTGTCTTTGGGATATGTTGCCCCAGTCTTAGAATAAATCCATGTGTTTCTGGGGTTAGCTACCCCAATTTCCAAGAAAATCAATGTGCGCTTGGGGTCAGCTACCCCAGCTCAGATATTAGCACAACAGGAATTTCTCAATCAAGGATGTCAAATAATTATTTGAAAGCTTACTCAACAAGACAAGTGTGAAGGGTGCTCTATTGCTACTTGTGATGCTAGAATGCAATGATATATTGTTATATGTATGCATGTTGATAACTTACGATGCTAGAATGCAGTGATATGTTACTATTGGTACACATGCTGCTAACTTATGATACTAGAGTGAAAGGATATGTCGCTATGTGTATGCATCTCTTCATTTTTTATTTTTTTTTATTCGTGTGCAATGCATGAAATGCATAATGATGCATCAAATGTATGGTAGTGTGTGAAATGTGAGGTAATGCGTGAAATGTAAGGTGACACATGATATAAACGACAATGCATGATATGCAGGGTGATGCATGAAATGCATGGCAATGCATGAAATTTATGGTAATCTGTGAAATGCATGGCAATGCATGAAATGCATGATGATGTATGAAAAGCATGGCAATGCATGAAACATGTAAAGATGTATAAAAAAGTATGGTCATGTATGAAATGTAGGGTAATGCATGGCAATGCATGAAATACATGACAATGCATGAAATGTAGGGTAATGCATGGCAATGCATGAAATGTAGGGTAATGCATGGCAATGCATGAAATGTAGGGTAATGCATGAGATGCATGGTAATGCATGAAATGTAAGGTAATGCATGAATCTTTTCTCTTAACGCGCTTGTGATCAATGACCTCATCTTTGATGAAACTCTCCGCATTTGAATGGATCTGTAACTGATCTTGGCTCAATCTCCTTGATTCATTCGGTCATGGAAGTGATTGACTTGGCTCAAATGAAAATCACAAAATCTGCCCCATTTGAATAGATCCATAGCTGATCTTGACCATATATTCGTATTCCAATCTGACAAGAAGGCGTCTGAATGGCTCCCACTAAAACTTAACTCGAAATTTGCCCGAGTTAAATTTATCTACCACTGATCTTGGCTCTATTGTTGGATTCTTCTTAAATAAGCAAATCTTTGAAACCTGACATAACATTTGCCCTAGTTAGGCTACTCTTTCTCCACGTGTATCTTTTTGTAGAAACTACTGGGATTTTGAAACTCTTTGACTATCCATCCTCTTTTAACTCTCTGAAAAAGTAAGAAGGTTTTTTTTTTTTTTTTGAAACGAGAAATGATTATGCAGCTATGACATAAACTTGCTAAATCAAAAAGCCACCCACACCAAATAGATTGTTTTACCATGTTTCAATGCTATCAAAGGGAAAATTCATACCAGTATTCAAAAGTTGTATAACGTTGATTTCTCAACTTAGATGACCGTCTTTCTCTTCGATTGCCCTAGTTTCATCAACCCATGCTTTGATCTCAAGATGGTCTTTAAGACTCGAGACGAAACATAGGATTAAGGATGTAGGCTTTCAGAATAAAAGGGAAACTAAGGCTCAAAAATACCACCCCAAATAATGTTTTATGCCCCTAGTTCGAGTTGAGGTGCTTTGTATGATGTTAACCGAACTTATTATTTAAATAAGCTACCTATGTGCCTTTTCAGGATCAGTTTATTATATAGTTCAAACTCAACATTGAGTCTGACAAATCATTTAAGACAATAATGTATACCGATCTGGTCAGGACTTCATTTGGACCATAATGTAGGCTAAGGATATGGGTTAAAGAAAGAAAGATTTAAAGAAGGCTCAAAATTTATCAATCTTATCACATGTATTCACTAGTCAAAGATCACATATGAATCATGTCCCTTATTTTTCTTTTTTCTTCCTTTTCTTCTTCTTTCTTTTTCCGTTTTTCTTTCATTCTTCATCTTTCTTTTTTTTTTTCTTCCTCTTTTACTGCAACTTTCACTTTTCCTTTTATGAAGGAATCTAAACTTGATTCTCATTTGAACTTCAATTGGGACCAATCTTTTTAAAATTTCCCTAGTGTGGGGCGTAATCCTTTGATAGGTTAATCAAGAAATGAATTTTTCAGGCTAAAAAAGGGTTTGCAAATGATTTCTTCTTTTACTTTCTTTTAAGTAGCGAAAACATGGCTGCCTTCCTTTTTGTAATGATTATTGTCTCAAATGATTCGTCAAACGCTAAGGTACCCATGCCCAAGTTAGATTTCTAGTAATTTGACTTTTAAGAAAAAATTGGTTTAACATTCAGGCTCAACTTGGTTAACAAATGATAAATCATTGTTTGGGTTCTTTTTAGGGATAACTGATCGACCAAAGAGGGTCATCCATCATTTGAATAAAACATGAGTGATGAATTGACAGAAAATTATCAGAACAGCATAGCCGCTTCATTGAATTCCTTGGAAAGTAAGATACTTCTTCATAACACTTGAATTTGATGATTATTTCATCCTTCTCTACTTTCGCCTCTTGGGTTAAATTTTTCAAAATTAACGGTTCTTTCTGGCTTGTGAATACTGGCAATATTACTTTCCTTATTCCCGCATAAAACATAAGCAAACAAAATTTGGAAATTGGACTCATGATGCAAGTGAGATAACGAAATGCATAATTCATTTTATCAATGATAGAAAATCTTCCGAGACAAAGGCATCCATGGATTACAAAAGGCAAATGAAAATAATGAAAACAAAAGAACATCAAATGAAAAGGATTAGATAATCAAAAGCTCACTACTCCAGCACTTTAGCCTTTGCGGTTAACGACTGAAACTATTGATTTGGGAATCTCCCAGATATGTTAACCATTCTTTCCTTGTGTTTGGGCAAAGGATTCTCCTAGACTCCTAGTTGCTTGTCATCAAAATCTAACCATCCTGCGTCTCTTAATGATTGCACTTTGTGTTTGAAAGCCCAGCATCAGTTGATGGTATGACCGGGGGAATTGGCGTGATATGCGCACTTAGCATTTGGGTCATACCATTACAGGAGAGGGGTTGGAACAGAAGCCCCTGGAATGGTTAAAACCATTCTTTTTTCGAGCAATTGAGGGAATAACTCTGAATATGACATAGGGATAGGATCTATTCTCGAAAAGTTCGTTTGGCCATTTCTTTCTTGTGCTTGAGCATTCTGCTGGGTGAACGTAGGACCAGAGTGAACAATCTGGGGCCTTGTGCCTGTATGCGCCGTTTGATTTACCATGGGCTCAAAACCAAAGTTTCTCTTGGGCCATTGGTTCCCACCTTTGGTGTACTGATTCTTCTAGTTAAACTGCCCTTGTATCATTTATGCCTCTTCCTCCTTCTTCCTATTAGTCCACCTTTTGCCTAAACTAGTTTCTATGCCACTATCCTTGACTAGGCCTACCTTGATATCACCTTCAATTCTCCCTCCCGCAACCACAATATCCATAAAATCGTGGGGAGTTGCTCCCCGGAGATGCCTGCGGTAGGGGTCTCTTAATGTGCTCATGAACAAAGAGATGGCCTTTCGGTCACTTATTGGGGGGTCCACCTGGATTAACATTTCTCTCCACCTATAAGCATATTCTCTGAATGTTTCGGTGGGTTTCTTCTCCATTTCTTGTAGAGTTATTCGATCAGGCCCCATCTCCATCACATGGCAGTAGTGAGTGACAAAGGCATTGGCCAAGTCCTTCTAAGTGCGGACCCGAGCCTTATCTTGTTGAATATACCAATGGATAGCGGACCCGATCAAACTACTTTGAAGACAATGCATCATTAGTTTTTCATCATCTCAGTAAGCTGTCATTGCTTGGCAGTACATCACTAAATGCGTTCAAGGGCACCGGGTCCCGTCAAACTTTTCAAAGTCTGGCATTTTGAACTTTGGTGGTAGGGAGACTTTTGGCACCAAGTAAAGGTCATTTGGATTAACGGAATTGAAAGTATTAGATCCTTTCATTGCTTTCAAGCGCTCTTCCAATACGTCACAGCGACGCTCAGCCTCATATTTGCTTATCCCCATATCAAAAGATACTAACGAAGGAGTTCCTGCCACTGGGAACCCCTGTGCTGGCACATCAGGGATGAAAGGAGGCATATTGGGAGTTGACCCCCCATGACACTAGGTGGTGGAACTGATGTTTGTCCATAATTTGGGGTGAACCCTGGGGGATGAGTGGGATTCATATCTACTTTGGGATCAACCTGCACCGTCTTTCCTTTGTTCATCAGTAACTCTAGGACCTTACTTATCTGATCATTTATCTCTTCTTGTCCTTGTTCCAAACCTAAGACCCTATTTTCCAATTGTTCACTCATTTCTCTTGCTCTTCGTCCGGTGTTATACTAATGCGTGGTGGTCTCAATTATTACTTTATGTTACTCAAACGACCTCTTTGATTAGGAACGGAAAACCAAAAATTTCCTTTTTAGAATCATGAATGCACAATTATGTATTGCAAGAGTGAATGTGTTTTGATGCATGATCAGGGTATGCAATAGGTGTTTATGCATGGATGCAACTAATGCACTTATACATAGAAACAAAGATATTAGCGTGCATGCAGCCTATCGTGCATGACTATGTATAAAATGAAGTGCATGATTACAATGACTACTTTTCCAGGATTCTAGAAAAATTCCACTAATGAGAGATTTCAAGATTAACACGACCATTGATGGGCCACGATTTCAGTTCAAATCTTCCCTTAACCATTCCTTTCCTAGTTGATGGTCCATGTACCTCAGATTCTATGAAGAGTCAGATTATGTTCTGAGGTTGGGGTTGACCCAGGCTAGTTAACTTGTTGGATTTGTTCAATGCGGACTTGTGGATTTTAGTGTGCACTTGGGCCTCGAGTACTTTAAAATATGGGCTTCAATATATTTCATGATGGGATTAAGCCCTAGTTTTAAAAGGACTTGGGCTTGGATTGCTTAGAAAATGTTGGCCAGGATTTTTAGGTAATAGGGCCGAAGCCCATTTTGAAAATCTGGGTTTGATCCTTTTTGAAAATCAGGTCTGGGCCGAGTTTCTGCTCAGGAACAGGTCGGGCCTATGTTTGTTTTTTCCTTTAAAAAAAAATTGGGCCCGAGTTATTTGAAAAGGGTTGGGCCAACCCGTATTTTAAAATGCTCGGGCCAAGTGCTTCATTTTTTGAAAGGATGGGCCATAGTCTCATTATTAGGCTTTTTCAGAATACTGGCTAAGTAGTATGTATGTCTAAAATGGATGCAAAATGCATGATATAATACAAGGTATCTCACAACATATATACAATAGACGGTATGTGGAGAAGGATGTCCCGAACCAGGGTATATACATATATATATATAGGGTTCTTCATGGTACTATCCGAGTTAAGGAAAACTATATATAAGTATGTATAAGTAGGCTCTAATCCCCATTGACAAAAAGGGCTCTAGTTTGAAATTTCATCCTCCCCCACAGGGGTCCGGACAAAACTCGCGCTAAGCGGGGTGGTTCGCGGGTCCCATCATGCTTAAGCTATGAAGGGACAAACGCTATTACACCCCTATCTAATCCTAACAGGTAAAGCCTGAGTATAGAGCGTGAAAGTGTGTGAATTCAATTTTAACCTAATCCCACTACCCCACATGCATGTACATGCTATTTCAAAATTAATCACCTGCTTATTTAATAATCATAGCAATAGAGTATTAACAGGCAATCACATGCTTGAACCATCATGGAAACAAATATTCACATTACACCAGGGATATTAAATGTTCACTTTAAACCCAGGATATTTATAAATATAGTAACAAACATTCACATTGAAGCGAGGATATTCACATGTATAAGGAATAAATGTTCACAATCTACCTATATAGAAACTAAATATGCACATTAACTAAGAATATATACCTATATGGAAACTAAATATTCACATAATTACGAATATATACCTATATGGAAACTAAATATTCACATAATTACGGATATCTACTTGTATGGGAACTAAATATTTACATTAATATCTATATGGAAACCAAGTATTCACATTAATTAAGGGTATCTACCTATATGGAAACCAAATATTTACATTAATTATTGGTATCTACCTATATGGGAAGTAATATTTACATTAATAAAGGGTATCTATCTATATGGGAAGTAATATTCACATTAATGAGGGTATCTACCTATATGAAAGTAATATTCACATTAATAAAGGGTATCAACCTATATGGGAAGTAATATTCACATTAATGAAGGTATCTTTATATATGGGAACATTAATTAAGGTATCTATGATTATTAACTCCAAGCTATCTACAACTATGGAAACATATATATATTTACTAAGTCAAACGTATTATAATTTTAACAAAATACTTTATTCAAATATAGAGGTATTTTATTTACAAAAGTGGAGTAATTAAAAGATTTAATAGATTTAAATTGGGATAATTCCTAATTAAATATTGGCTCGACTATCAAATCTCCCCAGCGGAGTCGCTAAGCTGTCACGACGTCCTGCGAGCGCGTGTATCCCAGGCGGCGAAATTAAAAATGGGGTTTAATATTATCAAGAAAAATAGTAATATTGGAGTCACCACTAACCTTTTAGTATGGTTAGAACACATGATTACTACCCCATTAAGGGTAGAATGGATCTGCATTATCAGAGTTGGGGTCGGGAGTTCGGTTACGCGAGGGGAATGTATGAGCGCCCCCTACGCGCCCGTTCTTACGAACGGTACCTAACTAATTTGGAATTATCCCTAAGTTAATTTAAAAAGTCCTTCACATTACTCCTCTATTAGTAGATTTACGAATATACATGCAATATAAATAAATAAGTGAATCGCACAAAAATATATGTACTATATATATTCCCTAAGAACTAAAGGTACGTGAAGCCCAAAAGCTCATACCCTAACATTAAAATCATAGGGATAAAAAATCAAGAATATAGTCAAGAAAATACGCTCTCAAATTTTGGAAATCTTACAGGTTTTTTTTTTAATAGGAAAATACTAATATGGGAGGTTTTAATATATGGTAATAGGGTAATAACCAACACATACCTATTAAAATATTACGAAAGTCAAAATAAGTAATAAAATACCATAATACTATAAAACTAAATACTAGATATAACCTATAATATAATAAGCATAATAATAAAGTATATAACCAAAACAACACCGTAATACTAAATACTGGATATAACACATAATACACTAAGCCTAAAGTATATAACTACAATAATACCATAATACTAAATACTAGATATAACCTATATTATAATAAGCATAATAATAAAGCATATAACCATAATAACACCATAATACTAAATACATAGATATAACATATAATACCCTAAGCATAAAGTATATAACTACAGTAATACCATAATACTAAATACTAGATATAACCGATGTTATAATAAGCACAATAATAAAGTATATAACCACAATAACACTATAATATTAAATACTAGATATAACATATAATATACTAAGCATAAAATATATAACTACAATAATACCATAATACTAAATAGTAGATATAACCTATACTATAATAAGCACAATAATAAACTATATAACCACAATAACACCATAATATTAAGTACTAGATATAACATATAATATACTAAGAATAAAGTACATAACTACAATAATAATAAAGAGGATGAACATGAATATTAATTACAAGAACAAATATCATAAATAAAAACAATTAAAATTTAAATATGAACAAAAATCCTACACCCAAGAAGAATAAATCAATTAGTATTTAATATGCATAAACAAATAAAGATTCAAGCTTTACATAAGGTGTGTGTGTTGCTGTGTCTGTGTGCGTGTGTGCATGTATATACTGCAGAGGGACTTATCACAGCTCGGAGTTGCAGAGGGTGGAGACTAATATGGCTGTTGGAGCATGGAGTAGGTGGCCTCGGGTGTTGCCGCAGCGGCAGAGAGGTCATGATTGTGTGGATGATTGCAGCAGATGGAGGTGGTCTAGCCAGATGGTGGCTCATCGACAGACGCTCTCGGAAGATCTGGATTGCTGCAGAGGCTCCTGGTGGCTATGAGCAGGGAGCGGCGGCGGGAAGAGACGGCAAAGGGAGGCCACCGGTGGCTGTGGATGTTCGCGGCGTGGGCTGGAGGGGCTGTTCGTGGTTGCCAGAGTTGCAGCGGTGGCCGGAGAAGATGGTGTTGTGGCCTGAATGCCGTGGCATGAGGCTGAGGGGTCCGTGGACTGCTGGCAGCAAGGTGACTGTCGGATGTGGTTTTGGAGTGATGGAGCGGTGTGGCTGCGGCTGGGTGTGGCTGGGTTGTGGATGACAGGGAT
This sequence comes from Malania oleifera, assembly GCF_029873635.1. Lineage (NCBI taxonomy): Eukaryota > Viridiplantae > Streptophyta > Magnoliopsida > Santalales > Ximeniaceae > Malania > Malania oleifera. The sequence continues at coordinate 17,437,722 of NC_080428.1, forward strand.
ACCCAGGAGAGCAACGGAGCTGTGGGTAGGGTGGCTGTTGTTGTAGCAGGAAAGGTTATGGCTAAGGATAAAAGAGGGCGCCGCTGCTGTTGCAGCGAGAGAGAAAGAGATAGGAGAGAGCCAGAGAAATTGAGAGAGTTACGCTTTTCTTTTTCTTTTTTGCTTGGCTCCGCCCCAGTGCGCCCCCCGTTTGCTATGCGCTGCACCCCCCCTCAAGCTGTGCGAGCTCCATGCCTCTATAAAAAAAATTTGGAAACCCTAGAGTCTTCTTTTTTTTTATTTTGTTTTTCTTTTTCTGCTTTTACTCTTATGGTAATAATGAAAATAGTAGTAATAATAAAATCTATAAGGTAATGATAATAATAATAATAATAATAATAATAATACGAATAATAAATGATAATAAATAATTATAGTAAAAATATAAATACTATCAGTAAAATAATAATAATAATAATAGTAATAGTAAGAAATACTAAAAATAATGGCAATAATAAAATAATAATAATAATAATAATAATTGTAATAATAATATAATAATAATAAATAATAAAAATAAGGTAATAATAATAATAATAATAATTTAGTAATGATAAATTTTGGCCCGGACAAAAATAGGGTGTCTACAAGTAGTACATGTATCCATTAAATTCAAAATATCCAACAAGTAAAGCTATCATCCGTACAAGATGAATATCTATCATATGAAAATTTCCCATTTGAACAAGATACAAATATGATAACAATAATAATAATAATAATAATAAAATGTACGCATTATGCAACCATATCAAGTAATTAGAAATGACAAAATCCAAAAGTAGGATGGATCCTTAAGGAGGATGCATTTAGAAGGAGCACACATCCAAAACGACGGTCCGTTCAAAAGGAAGCCGCATTGTAAACGAAGATGCATCCACAATGAGGATGCATCCAAAAGGAGGTTGAATCCACATAGAGGATGCGTAGGCACATCCAGAAGGAGGATGCTTTCACAAGGATGATGCATCCAAAAAGTGCAACACTGATATAACTTTTTGAAACAAGAAAGATCAAAAAATAATATTATTCTCAAGTCATATCTATTTGTAATATTAATTTTTTGCAGTATTCATGCAAACTATCTATAACTACATAATATAAAATTTGCCCCAAATATGAGACTTTAGTTCTTCCCTGAATTTGTACTTTTCCTAGAGAATACATGTAATGCCATCTCCCCCCCCCCCCCCCAAAAAAAAAAAAAAAAAAAACTATCCCATTATTGTCACCACCTAACACTTAGCTTAATGGTTTTTAGTGTCCAAGTTAGAATAACGTGTAAAGCTCTTTAGAGGAGCTGGTATGAGTATTCGTTAATCATTGAAAATTTAGCTATATTATAACACAAAAAAATCATAAAATACTTTTGCACAAGTACTATGTTAAGCTATAAGTACCATTCATACCTTTTAATAAAAGGAGTCATCTGCATCATCTGGTCGAGATTGGTGCATAATTTCCTTGAAATGCGCTTGCCTTTCCATCATGGCTTGCAGTTGGGCTTGAACAATGGAGACCGTGTCTTTCAATTGTGCGTTCTCCATTTCCACCATCTATATCCGTGGAGTCATCTCCTGCTCACGATACTCGGCCTCTCGACGCCTTCGCTCCATGTCTGCACGAGCCGCCGCACCCATTGATGATGATGTTGTTGGGGCGATGTATCCACATCCAAGACCTTTCACCCAGCCCCCCTCTCATTGCCCAAGCACTTGGGAAGTGACCTCGAAATCTGTCATGTGCTGACTCCTCTCTGAAATAGGTGCAAGCTTGACCATCCATGCCTAATTTCATTCATGAAAATGATAAAAAGGAATAAGTAAGACTACAAATTTGATGTGTTTTGAATCAAGTAATAAAATAAATCTTTTGTTTCACTTACATGTCTATCCTGCGCACCCTCGCACCACTCCCCCAATCGCAGTTGGTGTGTTCTCTAATAAAGCTCCGGCAGCGGCTCCTCTACACCAATCACGGGATCACGTTACATTATCATATAAGACATCATTAGTATTATGTCATGTAATGATTAGATAGTTTTATATATAGTAATTACCTGTTGATAATTTATGAATAACCTCGATCCACCACAATGCATCGCAGGGAGTTTGCTGCGGTTCGCAGCATTTGTTTCACATATAGTATACAAGGAAGATATAATGACGGTTTATTAGCGACATCATTGTGAAAAATTAGTGATAATAATACAAACACATCACCTGATAGCGTTGCTTGTAGAAATAGCGACACACCACCTCTCAATCCTCTTGAGATATCTTATCATATGGCTGCACTTCTGCTTCATCTCCCATCGCTCGAAAATGGGAGCGAATTTTCGAGCGATAGCTCTTAAATTTATTACACAATTGGATGTCGACCGCCATCCTCACATGGTCATCCTCGAAGATGTCCATATCAAACCCCTCCTGCATATATAGGTAATACAATTACAATGTTAGACAGTTGTTAATTGGCTAGTATAATAAAAGTAAAAAAAAAAATTTAATTTAAAAGAACTTTATAGGGTTTGGGATTACTTACCAAAATGCGCATGTAAAGAACCCTGCACTGCTCCTAAGTCACCTATGGCTAGCTAAAGGCCGTGACTTGAGCATACTGTTGACATATAATGCCGAGCTCCCTTATCCACGCGGCTTACCAATCGTTAAGCGGGATGGTGTATCCTAGAAGAATGTCAATCCGAATCCGCTGTTTTGTCCTCTCTAGGTGCTTCTTCAGGGACGTGTTCTTCGCTGCACCATGACCTAACCTGACCGTGGACGTAGATGCTAAAAGCAGAGTTAAATTAAGAACAACATTATAATCATACACATGAATAACTATCATCAATAGTTGAAATGAAAATAAATTAATCGTATCCATACCAATACTACTCATCACGGTTGGCAACTCACCCTCTGTATCAGTCGCATAAGTGGTATCTATGCCTAGCTGAGGTGCCGATGGCTCAGACAATGGTGTCACTACATAAGGACTGACGGGCTTCGCCGGTCTTGAGGATGTCATATTATCCTCATGTGATGTAGTAATGTGCCTTAAAGAAAGTCTCCAACGTCGACCTCCTAGTGCCATATCTGCAAATTATTAGACAAGTAAATATAATGTTAGCTTTGGTGTATTCCAAAAGGGGGGGTGAATTGGTATTTAAAATTTTTCTCCTAGGTTAATCTATCCAGAAGCAGTATTTACACAACCTAGGGTCTGTCTATGCAATTTCCAAATGCGCGGACAAATATGATGTGGAAATTAAATCATATGCATCATTCACACTATAATATATACGTGCGGTAAATATTAAGTGCAGAAATATAAACAGACACACGATATGTTATCGGGGTTTGGCCAAGTGTGCCTATGTCCCCGCCTCTAGCTCGCAAGCTCGAGGATTCCACTAATGCTCACTTAACGGGTGAAGTGACACCTAATACAACTAGGTTAATTAGCACAGGGCTGACCTCAACCTTTACAAACTCTCCTTGCGAGGTAGAGAAGGCCCTAGGTCAAATTCACAAGGTTGACCCCAACCTGATCCTTCCAGGCTAGATCAAACCCCCTCAGGCCACGCCTGGAAATACAACAGTATTTTTCACAATAAATCGGTATAGTGATTATGCTTTCAAGTAAAGCAAATATGCACCCTAATACGTGCAGTATACTTAATCAATCACATACACATCAACAATGTAGGTATATGTAAGCTCAGTGATGTGTATATACCTGCAAATAACACTCAATAAGATATGATCACAATAATGTTCAAGAGTGTTCAAAACAAACAATACTTTGGAATTTAAGCAAAGCACAAATTAATAGCACATCAGTATTCCAAAAATATCAATAAGATATTCAAACTAGTTCAAGGATATTTTCTTCAATGAAATAGGCACACTACTAATTTGAAAATATTTTGCGTATTTAAAAATTTGCATGCTAGTCTAGAATGCCTCCTACATGGTGAATGCAGTTGATGTGTATTGCATGCTGGTAGTGGATATAGGTTCTTGTGTGCCTTCTACTTCTTATAAATGATCTATTTGAACCTATTGGGAAAACATCCAATTTATAGACGGCATGCTGCCAAAATTTCGTTAAAATTTTCCCAAACAAAAAGAAAAAACCTTGAACACCGATAATTATGATAAAATAAATGTTAAAGTAATAACGATTGGATTGACATCTCCATTAGTCCTAATTAAAATATTGCGCAGGTAAAGACAAATTCTAAGTTGGATTCGTCTAACAAGTGGATAAGTAAATGTAAATATTGTCCACGTAGCCGCATTCACCCTCACTCCATCTATGCTTCAAATTTCTAGTTTTGAAAATCAGCAGGAATGCCAAGATGTGACACAAATTAGGGATTTGTCTGGACATATGGGTTGCAATGTCACTATAGAAAAGAACAAAAAAAAAAAAAAAAAAAGTGAAAAAAAATGGTTCATGCACGAGATCACCGATGAAAGCGCCTAGGGCATATTTTATTTTCCATGATTTTCTTAGCTACCAAAAAAATGACCAATTTCTTGTCCATTTGACTGACATATTTTACTTAGTTCTAATATTTTCTCATTAAGACTTAAAAAGACATACACTTGCTCATGCCAGTTCATGACCTTTTTCTCCATGAATCTTCCCATTTCCCTCCTCTGCAAACCCCACAATCGCTGTTTAGAGTTTTATTTCAAGTAGAGCAATAATGCTTGTCTATGAAACAGTAAAGCATGCTAATGGACACGTGTCCCCGGCTGGATTTATTCACTGCATCCCCTTCCCCATGCAATATTAATACCTCATTGAGTCATTGTGCAAATCCCCCATAAACTAATCTCATGCTATGTTCTAGAGCATGCATTTTACATCTTAAATTTAGATTTAAATAGACTTTAATAAATTTCAATATAATTTTATGCTCCTCGTGTTTGGAGACACTTTGGACTTGAATTTACATTGAATTTAAATAAAATGTAATATCAAATTGTATTAAAATTTGTCCAAATCCATACAAAATGTTCGAAATCTATGCTCTCAAACGCAACATTACATTTTTCATTATTGATATTACTACCGTACAAATTATGTAATATGCATGATTATGAAATCTTTGTAAATTTGTTATATCATATAATTATTTTTCCTAATTATACTTAGTGCCAAATCTGCTCGATTTGGTATACTAAATTTTTTTTAATGACTCTTAATTTGTAGGATTCGTGACTGTCATAACATCAACACGATGTCATCCATGCATGAACTACAGTCGTCAGATGCAACTTTTGACTATTTCTTTATAATTTTTTATTGTTATTTGAACAAATGGAGTTTTTGTACTCTAATTTGAATTTGTACTAGTATTTGTATTTGAATTTTGAATATTTTTAAATAATTTTTGTTATCTGAACATATGTTATTTCTTCATTTTAATTGAATTTGTATTTAAATTCGAAATTTTGAATGAATTGCGAATTTTGTAGTAATTATGGTTTCAGTTATGTATTCGAAAATGTAATTATAGATTTTTATATAAGAATTCATGATTAAAAAAAATTAGTATTAAAAAGTTTTTTTTATTTTTCTAATTATTAATGAAGGATTCAAATTCGTCACTAATACCCTACTATTAGTGATAAATTTGAATTCTTCACAAAAATCAACACTTTTAGTAATGAATTTCGGATTTGTCAATAATACCATCCTAGTAGTGACGAAATTCTAATTCGTCACTAATACCGCTTCTATTAGTGACGAATTTCTGATTTGTCAATAATACCATCCTAGTAGTCACGAATTTCTAATTTATCACTAATACCCTACTAGTAGTGACGAATTTCTAATTCGTCAATAATACCATACTAGTGGTGATGAATTTCTAATTCGTCACTAATACCGCTTCTATTAGTGACGAATTTCGGATTCGTCAATAATACCATGCTAGTAGTGACGAATTTCTAATTCGTTACTAATACCCTACTAGTAGTGACGAATTTCTAATTCATCACTAATACCCCTACTATTAGTGACGAATTTGAGTTGAGCCATTCTATACTATATAGTGACGGTGTTAGGGTTTTAGTGACAGATTATATTTGTCACTAATACTTCATTATTAGTGACGAAAGTTGAATTCGTCACTAAAAGTTAGTAGTAACGACACATGTAGCAACTTTTTCAAAACCATCACTAATACTCATAAATTCGTCACTAATACTATTAGTGACTAATTTATGACTGTTAGTGATGGATTTGATCCGTCACTAATATCCTGATTTTTTGTAGTGACATATTTGTTTCTCAGGGGCTAATGACTATAATATTAAGCGACTCCCCCTAAAAAGGTGCAGAGGTTTAAAAAAATGGGCAGCATTTTTTCTAAAGATGTAATCAATTCCAAAAAAAAAAAAACTGCCAATTTTCAAGTGCCTAAAATAGATACGCACAACTAGCTCCAAGGAATTTAAAATTTCAACGCAAATGAGCCAATCGTAAAATATTTAGATTTTAAGATTAAATAGAATTTGCACAAACAAAAAATGTTTCAATCATTTGGGCAAATGTCTACAGAAAATTCGGTAGCATGCTGACTGTAAACAGGATATTTCCCAAAATTTACCTGCACAAAATGATCCTCAAACAAGCAGTATCTCAAGAGTAAGGCTTGCGAGAACCTATAATCTACCAGCAGACAATTCTCATCAACTGCATCCGCTATGTAGGTGGCTTTCTATACTAAGCATGCAATTCAACAAAATAGTCATTTAAGCACAAACATATGCAAATCAAAGTATTGCAGATATATATCATAATCAAAAGCATAATCACCATATCATAGTATCTATATGTGTGTGGTGAATGTGATTGTCATGATAAAATAAAACAAAAATAAAAGTTGTTTTATCGGTACAGACCAGATGATATAAGATAAAGTGAATCAAAGCAACAAAATTTGATCTGCAGACTGCTCTCCTAAATCTAGAGCTCCTCTCCATCATTACAGCCATTGCCACTGTCACCAGCATCGAAGTCAAAATCCATGGTCATTCGATCTCTCTCATCCTGCATCTCCTGAATACGATCGTTCAACTCATTGAAGTTGACTGCCATGGACCTCTCTAGATCTGTGAATCGACTAGCAGTAGGGATGGAGAACTGCTGGAACTTGTCCAGAAGGGCAGTGGATGATGATGCCAGATCTCGTAGGTCTGACTGGACTAATCCTCGTAACTGTCCAAATGAGTAAGATAAACTGGTGATGGCTGCCATAAGATCCACATTCGATGGCATTGCGGGCTGTGGTGGCTCCTGCGGGGCCTCTCCCTGTTTGGATGCACCCCTAGAAGGCAACCAAATGTTGCCAACCAACTCAAACCCCATAAGTCTTAGGGTGACACTAGAGCATATATCAGCAGGTCGCCTTCTCTTCAGTGAAGCCACATTTGTGCGTGTGACTCTAATGGATCGAAACAACTTGTTCAGGATTCCCCTGTTCAACATGATAATTCTGTGGCCAATTGTTTTGGCCATCATCCATTGGATCATTAAGCTGGGCAGATCTAGCTTCTTTCGGGAAAATAAACACCATACAATAAAACAGTCTAGGAAAGATACGTGCACTCTAGAACCTGCCTTGGGCAGGACCTTATAAGTGATCAAATGGTGCACAACTTTGGCTTCTAATGTAAACTGCCTATATTGTGGGGGATGGTTTTGGCTGGCAGTACCTGGATCAAACAAGGTCAAGTTTGAAAATGTGGCAATCGTAAATTCCTGTTCGTGAATCCAAGAATTTACCACGTCTAGGCACTCAAAATCTCCACGATCTATATCAATGACATTTGAATGATATTGTGCATCGAAGCGAACATCAGTCCTTAATACTCTGGAGAAGTACCCATTTTCATCATCACCCAAGTTTGCGTAAAATAGCCTAACGTACGTTGGGTAGTGACCAACAAGATGATAGGAAATAAAGGTTTTCTAGCCTTGATATTCAATCATGTTCATTACATTCCCAAAAAACTTATTCATGAACTCCAAATCTAAGATCTTACCAATTATTGCGTCCTTAGGAAAAAACTCCCATATGTATCTGACCTTGGATCGTTCTGATAAGAAGTATTCATCCTCAGCGTGTGATAAATCGTGGCCCTTAATGTGCTCATTTTGATGTGTCATGGGGGATTTGATACATGTTTTAAAGATTTTGAACAATGAGTGAAAGATATGTGATGAAAGCTCTGAAAATCTCCAATGAAAATGAGCTTTGAATGTGGGAAAAGTATATATGTATCGCAGTTCGGTCGATGACGAGCAGATACAGTCGACCGATAATTTAGATTCTTCACGAACCGACATTGTTCGGTTGACCGGGGAGAATTTGAATTGAGATGGACGGTCGAATGAGATGGTGTACTGTGCCTATATTCGGTTGACCAAGGAAAAACTGACATGTTCGGTCGATTAGGGTGGAGAGGTTCACTGAAGTTCGATCGACCATAAGGTCAAAGTCAATGGGGTGTTCGGTCGACCAAGAGTTTTTACTCAATTAATACTCGATTGACCGAGCATAGTGAATTTCCCTAATTTGGCTTCATTTTGATCCAAAGTTCTCCCTTAGGTTCAAATTTGATATGTTACAACATAAACATGATTCTTAGGGATTCTTGGTGAAGAAAGATTACACAATTGAAGCACGAACCAAGATTTGACATATTGAGCGTAGATTACTTCCCAATTTTGCAATTACTTTGACTGTACTTTCCTTTGAGTCTTAACGATTTTGACATCGATCACTAAGGAGTATGTGACTTTTCTTGAACAATGCTCTTTGGGGTTTGAAGAGTATCATTCAGAAATGATGACATAGAGGAGCAAGGGTACATTCCAAGGAATGAGTGAAACCTCACCGAATATGATCGTTGTTTGGTAAGGATTTCCTATGGATGAGATAAACCAAGACTAAAGGTTTTAAAATTTAAACTCAAAGGAACCAATCCCCTAGTGGATGCCTCTAATTTGGTTATAGCTATGAGAAACACTCAATATATATATTAGTCATTTATGATCAATAGTGCTTTAAGCCTAGGGTGATGACTTGATTTTGATTTAGGCTTTTCATATTCAAAGTGAGTTTAGGGTATAGTGAAATATGATATAAATTGGAACCCTAACACTTAATTTTGTGCAATGGACAACAATTGCTTAACTTTGTGATTTTCATGTTGGCATGGGTTAAGCATTTAGAATTGAGTACCAGGCATAGATGCCATGTCCATTTGGGAATGGATAAAAGGTTGTAGTATAATAAGATTGTATACTAAGATTTTCATTTTAAGCAAAAATCACTTCCCAAACCTACAGTCACCACAACCCCTTAAACCTAATCCTAAGATCTAAGAAAATAGAAGATAGTTAAGTTATATCTATTTGACTTTGGTCTTCTTCAAATCCTAAGGGGTTTTTTTTCATGATTACCCATATCGTTTCTTTTTCCAACCCTCTGGCACTCGTGGATGAGAAAATAGATTGGTTGTGACCTTTTCTTTTATAATGTAAGCAGGTTTTGTAAATGCGTGAAAGGATATGCTTACAATTCTTATGATTGCTTGTTAAGGCATGATAGTTGGAATTATGTGACAGTCCTAAATCCTTTTTGAAAAGATTTTTCTTTTTAATATCTAAGGATTTATTATGATTATTCTTCTCACTTACAACTTTGAGTGAAAATCTAGAATAATCATCCGCTTCTTTCTCCAAACATATAATTTTCAATATTTTCTCAATCTTTTTTTTTTTCAAGAATAACATGATAATTTTCTAACTCCTTCGATTGTTTTGCTATTATTTTTTTCTCATTCTTCAAAAGTATTTTATGCTTAGATGTCTGTACTAGAAGCTTATGCATTTTAGATAAAGTACATTCTAGTTCTTTGTTTGAAGGCATGCTTTCAATAGTTAGTTCAATGCATGATTCATCATAAGACATATCATAATTATTATATGAGTCATTGCATGCAATCTCAAAAGTATTTATTATGGGGAATATTAGATGATTCATCACAAGACACAACATAGCATTCAGCATGAAAATCATCACACGCATCATCAACAGAATTATCATGGTATTCAACAGATGATTCAGCACATGTAGCAACACAACATTCAACACATGAATCCTCAAACGAGCCAGAGTGAGAACCATATACCTCATATTTGTTGATGCACTATCCCTATTACTTACCACTCCCTGATCATCTGAACATGACATCTATGGAGTAATGGTTTCCTTTTCTTGGGTCTCTCCATATTTCTTTTCAAGCTCAACCCATATCTCTTGTGCACTACAACATGCCATAAACTCATAAAGAATATCAGTATCTAAAGCACAATATAGCATGTCCATGGCATGTGAATTTGCATGCATCGAATTAATATCATTTTCTTCAGGCAAAGAAATTCCATTTACAATCACTTGCCATGCCCTCCAGTTCATTGATTTTATAAAAATTCTCATTCTAATTTTCCATGTGGTGTAGTCGACACCACAAAACACAGGAGGACTGAAAGGTGACTGACCCTCACCGAATGGGGATACACCAATTTAAGCCATTGCGATCTTTTTGCAAAAACGTTTAAGTCTAGTGCAACGAGTCTCTCATACCAATTGTTAGAATTGGTGTATTCCCAAGAGGGGGGGTGAATTGGAATTTTTAAACTTTTCTCCTAGGTAAAACTAGATGTTAGTAGGATATTATTACCTAGGGACTTTCTAAGCAATCTCTAATGCACCGATCAATATAATATACTGAAATTTAAATCATGCACATCATTCATACCATAACATACACGTGCGGTAAATATAAAGTGCGGAAATGTAAACAGAAATATGATATGTTATCGGGGTTCGTCCAACTGTGCCTACGTCCCCGCCTCTAGCTCGCAAGCCTGAGGATTCCACTAAAGGCTCACTTAAGGGTGGAGCGACACTGATTACAACCAAGTCAATTAAAACAGGGCTGACCTCAACCTTTACAGTCAGGTTAATTAGCAGAGCTGACCTCAACCTACACGCCTTAACAGGATGGCACACCTAGCTTTTCTAACCGGGTCTAAACCAATCCGGGACTATTTCAAAAGGCTAGTCTCCCTCTTCAGACCCATGCCTAGAAATACAACAGCATTTGCAATTAAATAGAATGGTACAATGATTATGCTTTCAAGTAAAGTAGATGTGTACCCAGATACCCTCAATCACATACATCACAATATGATTTAATATGTAAAATCGATGTGGTCTAATATTTCAAGTCTCAAAATATTTGCTATCAGTGTAATGAGTGCGTGAGAGTGTAAACAAACAATATTTGTTTCTCAAGATATTCAATCAATCATGTTCACACAAAGATGTAAAGCAAGCCTCAAGTATATCAATCAACAGGATATCTCAATCACGTGAATATTAGATAATATAAATGCTTGGTTTGCAAAAGATGTGTAATCTTTGTATTCAACAAATAATATGTGAGTGAATAACTATTGCACAAAGATTAACATCACAAACACAAATATCTTCTCACAAGTATATCAAATATAAATCACATAAGATATTTAAGTAAGTTTTGAAAATGTTTTGCAACCCAAAAACCAAATACAAGCTTCCTAAGATATTGCAATACAAATGCAATACTCAGAAGCTTAGGCTAGTCTTCTTAGGATAGGCTTATGAACAAAGCCCCCTAAGAGAACTTAGTTTTAACTCTCGTTAAAATTGTTTCAATCAAACAAACAAGGAGAGCAAACCTTATAGAACAACAACACTTAATTCACACTTACAAAAGATATTTAAGTGGTAAGATCTGGTAAGAATAAGTGTTGGAGGCTCAAAAAGGAGTATTATAGTTTTGGAATTTTAGAGTATTTTTCCTAATTTATATGCCTAATCTACTTCTAATTTTCCCAAATAAAGGGGTATTTACAGACACCCCATGAATTGTGACCGTTGGGGACAAGGCTGGCATTATTAGAAAAGATTAATGATGTATTAAACATTTTAACCTTGTTAAAAAATAGTTAACCACGGTAAAATTCAAGGCAACCTGAGAGACCTGGTCGACCAGAAGAATTTCGGTCAACCAAAGTTCATATGACTCGGTCGATCGAGCCAACTTCGAATTTCAGGGTCGGTCGATCGGGAGAGCAGATTTTCCCAACTAGCACGGTTCAGTCGACCGGGGATATTTGAACTACATGATTCGGTCGACTAGACCATTGGGACATCTCCCGAGGACCCTCGGTCGACCAGAGCGTTGGAGTACATTTTGGGCTCGGTCGACTAGGTAGTCAAAAAGCTTACTCCTAGGAGGTTCGGTCAACCAGGTGTATTTTAACTAAACTAATTTGGTTGACCGGGCTATGGTCATTTGGTTGACCCAGACCCAGTTCGGTTGACCGAGGGCAAAATGAACTGCATGTGCCGGTCGACCAAAAGTGCACAAAGTGTGCATTTCGGTCCATTTGTAATTCACAAACACCCTATTCAAGTGCCTAACATGTATAAGTGCAAAGGTGAGTGTCCTAAGGTCTTTTCTAGATCCAATTTTAGTTCCTTTTTAGTTCTGAGCTTACCTATTAGACCATGCACATAGGGTGTGTGTTTGTTACAAGTAAAACACCCTAATTTACTATTATAGACCAATTTCGCAAATGAAATATATATATATATATATATATATATATATTACAACATAATGGACTTTGATCTTCAAACTTGACTTGCTTTATGTGCGTCTTGATCTTGAAAATTTTGGGTTCCTGCACAAGGTCTCAAACACCCATTAGATACATAAAGTATTTGTCATAATCAAAACTAGGAGTGACCTATAAGGTCAATACAAAATATCTTAAGTTAAGCATACTCTGCCCATCGCACAAGTTTGAGTTTTGGGAAATGAATCCTTCTAGTTAAACGTCTTGTCCTAAACTCATCTTGAAAACCTTAAATGCCCAATAAAATGTTTAGTCATCACTCTATGCTTATAGCACTATTGATCATAAATGACTAATGAATTGAGTGCTCATCAGAAGACATCCTTTCTCAACCAAATTAGGGGCATCCACTAAGAGAATCAAGTCTTCATCTAGATATCATAAAAGTTTCCTTTTGAGTTTAAATTATGAATCCTCTAATTTTGGTTTATCTCATCTACAAGAAATCTTTAGCATACCACAATCATATCTAGTAGAGTTTCATCCTTTTAGTGGGTCATATCCTTGTTCTACTTGTTGATCATATCTAAAGGATACTTTCAATTCTCCAAAGAGCATTATTCACAATATTCATATTCTCCTATATGCTCTTTGCCTAAGCTTAGACATGGTTACTAGCATGAAAATATTTTGGAAAATGTCCGGTGTCTCATAAATACTCGTCTGAACTTTATAATGATCTATCTTTCAAGTGTATTAATCCAAAATTCCTTTCATTAGCACTCAAAATTTAAGTCAAATCAATTGAAGCTTTTGATTGGTATCAAATGGCCGATATGATTGCCTAGGTTTCAATCTAGATGATGGAACAAAATTTATAGAAACCTATGCACGAACAGTAAACCTCCAAAGCCATTCTTAACTTGAGTCTCTCATGAATTAAGATTCATAAGAAAAGATGCAAAGTAGGCTTATGATCCTGAAAATTATTGATTGTGACTTTTTAGTTCTATAAGCCTATGTTTACAAAGATTGAATCATTAAAAATCTTAAAACTCTTGGCTAAAGAACTTGAAAATGCACAAGGCATAAATGGATAAGTGCATAATTCAGGGGGAGCATTATACTTTCATGTCTATAAAAATTAAAATGCTCTCAACTATTATTTATGCCTAAATTTGTATATAAGCATTGCACTGAACTCATAACTATCCTCTACTTTTTATTGTGTATATTAGTTGATGGATAGTTTATTTTTTTATAAAATGTTGATTGCTACCTAATTACATGTTTAGTCTAGAATGCCTCCTGCATGGTGGATACAGTGATGTGAATTGCATGCTGGTAGTGATTTTTAGGTTGTTGCATGATTCATATGTATATTTTGTTGAAAATAACCATTTATCAAATACAGGCTTTATAGGAAAATGTCCGATTTACAAACAGCATGCTGCCAAAATTTTATTAAAATTTTCCCAAGTAAAACCTTGTAAAAAGATGATTATGATAAAATTAATGTTAAAATATTTTTGAAAGGATAAGTGAAAAATAATTGAATTTTAAATTTCATTATTGCATAATCATCGAGAACATTTAGGGGAGCTGAGCTCCATCCCTATAGAAAGAGCGTAAAAGGCTCACATACATCACTTCGCCTTTTGAATATTGAGGCTCTTCTAAAATTCTTGAACATTATATCCTATCCTTAAAGTTTTATGATTTGATATGGAATGTTCTTGGGTCATAAACTCCATGGCATGCCTTAATATACATTTTCTTATGCATCTATAGTCTATAAAGAGACTATGCTAGGCAAATGATAAAGATAGTATTAATTCATATCCAATATAGTTACTCTTTTGGAAAAGGTTTATACTTCTAAGCCCAGTGAAATTAATCTCTAATTAGTATAAGCAGTTCATTCACCTAATTTTGGATTCAAATCGATAGGGGGGGCATCAAAAATTAAATCTCAATTTTGTTATGCTCACCAATATTCTTAAGTTTAGATGTGCATTGAAACGTATTGTGGCACGTGCTTGACTGTTATATTTTTATTGAATACCTTGAGTGAAAAATATAGTATTTGTCACATATTCCTTGGATTTGCCATACGATCTTGCATGTGATTGTTAAATTCTTGGGATCTATATGATTGTCCTTTCTAGTTATATTTTGGTGTGTGCTTAAATGATAAACTTGAAAATTTGTGTTTACTTGATCCTTAAAGTTTCTTTTTCAGCAAGCACAACCCCCAGTACTTCTTGTCAATATCAAAAGGGGGATATATATATATTTATATGCATTTAAATATTAACATATATATTATTTTTATTGGCAACAAATGAATTTATACGAGATATATCTTTTTTCTTGCTTGTATGCTAAATTGCTATGCCCAATTTTTATAAAACTCAAAAAGTGGGAGTTATACTTTCAAATTTTATATCAAAAAGGAGGAGAATTTTTTTTTTAAGTTTAAATGCCTAACAAAGAGAGATTTTTTCTTGCGTGCTTAGATGCCAAAAAGGGGGATAGTTTTTCAAAAAGGAGTTTTTCTTTGACTAAGTTTTTTTTAATGACCAAATTTTTATACTTAGCCTAACCCTTTTGCTAATGCCAAAAGGGGAAGAACTTTTGTGAGCAAAATGTATGACCAAACGGGGATTTTTTTCTTTGTATAATCTGAGCTACATGCATGTATGTATTTGTGTCTTATTGCTAAAACTAAATGCATATAAGTTGAAATGTCTTCTTTGATATATATGCTTAAGCTATGATGTTTATATTTAAATTATGCATACTCTTAGGGGAAGCCTTTTTAGGCTAAACCCCGGTTTGCTCAATTGCATTTGTCATCATCAAAAAGGGAGAGATTGTTGACTTTTTGAGTTCGATCCCTAGTTTTGTTAATGACAAACCGGAAGTTACTTATTGTGTTTTAAGTCTTTGAGTAGATTTAATGTGTTAGCTCACACATAAAGAAGAGATGGAAGCCAGGAGGAGCATAAAGACCATTTCATCTGGCGTACTATATGACGAATCAAAGGAGTAAAAGTAGAAGAAGAAGAAGAAGAAGACATTTTCTATTTTGATTGTCAATGCATTTTAATTTTAAATTTCGTCTGTAATAAATGAACGACATGCATGATGTGGATGAAAGCTCAAAATGAGTATAGTCTGACCGTAGGGATCCAAACCTGACCTTAGGGGACCTAACCTAAACTCAAAATCTTTTTTCTTAAAAGCTAAAATTCATACAAAAAGGTTTAAATTGGCTAGGGTCAAAATCGGGGCAAAAGAAAAGCCGGTCAACCGATGTTGTGTTTTTAGGCTTAATTAAAAGCCTTGGTGAACTAACCAGTTTATGTGTTATAGCTCTTGGTTGACCAAACACAATCAAAGCCCGAAGTCAAAGTTTGACTTGGCTCGATCAACCGAACCCTTCTGGTAATAACCAGCTTGGTCGACCGAACATTTGTTGGCTGAAAGGACTTAGCCATGGTCGACCGAACCTATGGAAGTATAAATGCCACAGTCAACTAAACCGTTTGAAAGTCAAAATTTTGACTTCACATGGTTGACCGTTTAATTTTTGAACGTATTGTCCTAGGGCGACCGAACTGACATGTATTTGATCCCCCAACTGTTTAGCCGACCGTTCTTGTAGTTCAAATTAGTCACAGTTGACCAAACCACATGAACGATCAACTGAACCCAAGCCATGGTTGACTAAACCTACGAAGGGTTTAAAATCGCCTTTAGACGGTCGACCAAAATGTTAGCTTTGGTACAATCCCAAGAGGGGGTGAATTGGTATTTAAAAATTTTATTCCCTAGGTCAATCCACTAACAATAGTATTACACAAGCCTAAGTTCAATCTAGTGCATGTAAAATAAATCAATGTAAATATACAACGAAATTTAAACTGCAATAGAAATTAAACCAAGCATGCACAATAAAGCAGTAAAGGAGATGACACCTAGAAATGTTATCAAGGTTCAGAAAATGCCTACGTCCCCACCTTGGCTAACAAGTACAAGGATTACCAGTATAGGCTCACTTAACAGGAGGAGCGGCACCTAAACAACCAGGTCAATTAGCACAGGGCTGACCTCAACCTTTACAACCAGGTCAATTAACATAGGGCTGACCTCAACCTACATAATCCTTTCGGGCTGGATTAGTGCCTCCTCAGGCCACGCCTGGAATACAACAGATTTCCCAATTAAATTTGTGTACAACAAAAGTGTTTCTCAATTAAGCAAATATGTACTACAATATGCACTGTATAATCAATACACTACCCAAAGATAGAATTTGATAAGCTCAGTGTAGTCTAAGTGTCTACTCTCAAATATTTATGCAAATATTGCAATCAGTTCGTGAGAGTGTAAACTATATAATCCTTGTTTCAAAATGATGATTTCAATTGTAGTGCACAAACGAAGATCCTTAGCACACTCTAAATATCGCAACGAATATTTTTTTCAATATAAACTACAAGAGATATTCAAACAATGGTTTGTAAATATTTATTTGATCTTTGTAATAAAATGATAATCTTAATGAAAAGGTATATCAACAAAGATCTTTTACCACTCAAGAAAATATCTCAAAATAAATTTCTCAAAGATAAGCACAAGAGATATTTTTGAAAATGATGTATAAAATATCTTAGCAATCAAAACACAAGATGAACTCTTGAGTATTGCAATGAAAATGCAAAACTCAAAAGTTCTAAGAAGTTTTCCTACGGAAGGCTTATTTACAAAGCCCCCTAGAAAAACTAGAAGCTTACTCTAAAAAAAAAATTAATCTCAATCAAAATGAGCATGTGAGAGCTTAAACTTGGTGAGATGAACACAAGAGTACTCTTACTAAGTGGTATTTTCAATATGGGTGAGTAAGAATGGGAGTATATAGCTTGAATACGAAAAATAAGCTTTTTCAGATTCAGAGGATATTTGCTAATTATTTTTCTAATCTCGTACTAATTTTTGCAAATGAAGGGGTATTTATAGGCATCCAAAAAAATATAACCATTGAGGACACATATGGAATTATTATAAATGTTTTAATACATTTTAATACAATTAACCCTGTTTTATTATTTTAACTGTGGTAAAAATATTGGGGCAGCCCGAGAGCACAGGTCGATCGAAGTTAAGGTTCGGTTGTCCGAGTTGTGCAAGTTCGGTCGGCAGGGCATAAATTGAACTAGAAGTTCGGTCGACCGAATACTAGGGTTCCAAGGTGATTTTTCTTTACTGCGTAGTTCGGTTGACTAGGAGGTTTTGAACTAAGTAGTTCAGTTGACCGTAGCGTTGGATTCTCCCACGTGTGGATACGGTCAACCAAGTTGTTAGCTTAGGATTAAGGCTAGGTCGACCGTTTGGTCAAATGTTTGACTTGGAGGAAGTTCGATCGACCGGGCAGTGGTCAGAGTGTTGACCCGGTCCCACTTTGGTCAAATGAGAGATATTGTACTTGTGAAGTACGGTTGACCGAACATGCATTTCAAGTGCATTTCAGTTCCAACTCCCTTCTACATTCACCCAATTCATATAATGTTTATTTTTAATTTAATATGGAACTTTTTTATGCAGATTTTTGGGTCCTAAGGTCAGTCTAAGGCATTTGAGAATTAACCCCAAAAATTTGGCGTCAGTCGACCGTTCCCTAAGGTCCATCTATGGTCTTAAGCTTATCGATCCTACCATGCAGGTAAAACATTAATTATTACAGACCATATCTTATTTACTATTACAGACCCAAAATGATATTACAACAAATATTCTGGGTTTTTATCTTCTTCAAGCCCATGTGTGTGCACCATATGATACTTCTGATTGGTCCTGTACATAAACTCATCAACCATTAAATATCAGAGTATTTCATAATCAAAATGGGATATGACCTATAAGATCAACACAAAACCTTAGTTCAAAAATACCACGGTCGATTGAACTTAGTGATATGATCGAACAAACTCTGAATATGGTCCACCGAACCTCTTGGGTTGGCCAATATTTTACTGCAAATAACAAGGGTTACTTTTAACTATACATGTTTAATCCTTTCCCAAAATACCCGTCGTGTCCCTAGCGATCATATTTTTTCCCAAGTCTATATATACCCCATCATTACTTAGATTTTAACATGAGATTAGATTGCAAATCCTCTAAAAATATTTTTTATTTTTTCATTCCTTTATACTCTTCCATACTCATTACATTGAAAATCTTTTCAAGAACAAATTTATTTGAACATTTTTTTTTTCAAAACAAATATCATTTACTCTCATTTGCTCTTTTTGTTTAAAATCATTCCTTCAGAGTATAAGTTGTGTTTCTCCACATATATCTTTGATAAATATCTTGGGAGAAAAATTTTATTAAGGTTTGCATCTTTGAAGTGCTTTATCATATACATCTAACTCAAAGATTGCATAAGTCATTTTGACAAAATAACATTCTCACATTGAGCTTGATTTAATATCATGCATGAGTGTAATTGTGCATATTGGTGTATACATTAGCTTTTGTTAGAAGCAATTTATTTGTACACAAATATTTTATTGGTTGTATTACTGACGTGTGGTCAAAAGAGAGAGACTAGCCTTGTGAATAGTCTCGAACTTGCTCAGACCTGGTTAGGAGGGCACCAGATTGGTTCATACTTGTTTAGGAGAACTAGACACACCATCTTATAAGGTGTTGTAATCGGTGTCTTTCCACCGGCAAGTGAGCAATTAGTGGAGTCCTCTTGCTTGTGAGCTTGAGGCAAGGACATAGGCACTTTTGGCCGAACCCCGATATCATATCTGGTGTCAGCTTTATTTATCTTCAATTTATTTTCCGCACATATATGATATTTTTCATTACTTTATTTATATGCATTGAAAGTTTGGCCATACTGAGATCGATTTATTTGTTTAAATATTTGTTTAGTAGTTTATATATTGAATTGGTATATGTTTTAGACAGACCCTAGGTTGTTGTACACTATTGTTGGATTAGTTATACCTAGGAAGAAGCTTTTAAATACCCAATTCACCCCCCCTCTTGGGAATAAACCAAAGTCAACATATTCTTCTCTCTTGGATGATCCGAGGCTTTAGGAGTTTGGTTAAACATTTAACTTTGAGATTTGTGTATTCCAGATACTCCTCTAGCTTCTCATATGCCTAACTCTTTGGTTTTAATATGCTTTTCCTGAAAAGACCAACAAACCTTGCATAGCTCCAAAAAAAGATAACAATTGGTAAATAAATAATAAAGTAAGGATAAATAAAGGTTGATGAGGGTCTAAAATCATGCATTTCAAGGACTCATTAGAATAAGACCATACAGTTGTCTCAGATTAATTGTTGTGATTGAAACTATTAATGCCTCTTGGTAGTCAATCTTGGAATTCTAGTTTTATTATCATGCATGCGAGCTTTGTTACATTCCATTACCTTGACTAATTTACTAAAAGGTGTATTCCCAAGAGGGGGGGGGGGTGAATTAGGATTTTAAAATTTTCTTTAATTCCTTTTTATTAAACTCTTTCTCAATCCTCTTTAGCTTTAACAATTACACATGTAAAATTTATTAACAATAATAAGTATAGCGGAAGATTAATTTAGTTATTAACCTTAATAAATGAGTATGCTTACTCTGAATGCTTCTTTTTCAACTTATCTTAAGAAGTTCAACAACCTTAAAAGAAAAATTGTTTGTACAATTATGTTAGATTTGATGTATTCCTAAAAGGGGGGGGGGGTGAAATGGGTATTTAAAATTTTTTCCTACCTAGGTTTATCCAAATCAGCAGTATTAGACAACCTAGGGTTTGTCTATGCAATTATAAACCCAATCAACACATGTACAACATATAATGAAACAAGCATACAACATACATGTGCTGAAAATAAAAGTGCAGAAAATAAATTGCAGAAATATAAAGTACACACACGATATGTTATCGGGGTTCGGCTAATTATGCTTACGTCCCCTCCTTGGCTCACCAACACAAGGATTCCACTATTGCTCACTTAATAGGTGGAGTGGCACTGATTATAACCAAGTCAATTCACGGGGCTAACCTCAACCTAGAAACCTTACCTGGATGGTGCATCTAACTTTCCTAACCGGGTCTAAGCCAATCCAGGATTATTCAACAGGGTTAGTCTCCCTCTTCAAGCCCACACTTGATATATAACAATCAACTAAAATTTATGTACACGGAAATGCTTCTTACACAAGCAGATATGTAACAATACAATCAATCAATGCACATCAATAATATAGGATCTATGAGCTCGGTGATGTAAATGTGTGCAATCAACACTCAAGATAAAGAATATACTCAGTCAAGCACAAGAGTGTATCAATAACCTTTTCTTTGAAACAATGTATGAAATAATCTCAATATCAATTAGGGTCTCCAAGATGCAAGTAAGAATAATCAAACAATCTCAAAAATGTTTTCTAAATATACTTAGCACAAGAGATGTTTGAATGTAAGCTTGTAAAAAATAATTTTGCACACAAAAATTATAGGCTAAGGTATCTTGCAATATTGATGCAAAAACCCACAAGCCACAAAGTTCCCCACACACCGGATTTATTAAATTAAATCGGTGGAGAACTTTAGCTCAAACTCTCAATCAACAAAATCAATCAACAAGAAATACAATAAGAGAGTTTGGGTAAGATTGGATTGAGTATAAACACTCTAGGCACTCTCACAAAGTTTGGTTAATCAAGAAATTTGGAGTTTAAGAGTGTATGGAAGTAGTATGAGTAAAATAGGATTTGAAAATTTGAGAGCGTTTTGGCTTAATCCTATTTGCTAATCACCCCTTAATTGAATAAATGAGAAGATATATATAGGAAAGGGGCAAATTATAACCATTAGGGACAAAAGGGCAATTATTAAATTTTTTTTTAAAAGTGATTATAAAAATTAACCCTATTTACCTCGGTTAAAAATTGAACTAGCCCAAAAGTTTCAGGGGCCTGACCTAAAGTTCGGTCGCTCGAAAAGATATAATGAAAAAATTTTATTTTGAAGTTTGGGTGCCCGAATTTGGGTTTGGTATGCTGAACCAAAGGCGATTTCAAAAAATCGCAATTCGATCACCCGGTCCTGAGTTCAATTAGCCGAACTCATGTGTTTGGTAGCCCAAGCGACACCCCATGCTCAATCACTCCTTCAATAGGATAGATCTTTCCTCTCCAAGAGATACCCCACGCTTGGTCCAACAATGATTCAAGAACTTGAACCATCTAAAAAATAAGAAACAAATATCGGTGTACAAAGATGCTCTCAAGCCAGAGCAGATTAGTACAACAATTAAGCACTAGATATACTTCAAATCAAATATCAAATAAAAACAATATGAAGCTCAAGAATGAATTTCACTGGAGGTTCTTTCTTAGAATCGAAAACACAATAGCAAATTAAGAACTGTAGGCTTTTGATCAACAGAATATCAGTAGTATTCTTTAGCAAGAGTTTGAGCATGGGAGGGCTTTAGAATAATTTGCAATATCAATTCTTGAATGCTGATTGTATTGCTTGATATGTAAAAATCCTTGGGTTTAGGGAGTATTTATAAAGGTTTAGAAAATAATTCCTTGTTCCCCACATTACTTGGAGTGTTTCCCAAGTTTTTACAATGTTTAGATTTCGGAAACTTATTTTTTGAAATTTTTTTTTTGCTGTTAAAAATTTGAAATTTCCGCAGGTCAGTCAACTAGGTCAGTAGCCCGGGCCTATTCTATTTGTGGTCAGTCGGCTGGGTCAGTCGACTGAGTCCATTATGTCTGAGTAGAAATTTAGTTAAAATTTTTTCAATTAACTGGGCTTTCTGGTCAGTCGGCTGAACTGTCAAATTTTCACAATTTTCAATTTTTCAATACTTTGAATCCTTAATTTTTGAAAAACTCAAATGTAACTTTAAAAAATATTTTCCGAGGTTTTTAAAAATTGGTCTCTAAGTCTGTAATGTATCTTAAAGAGCTTCATATAATCATATTGATATTGAATGAAGTACTTACATAAGACTTCTTAAATGTAAACACTTTAAGCACTAAGTCTTCATGTGTTTTCCATGTCTTTGAGTCCATCATGACTTCATGACTCAATATACTTCAAGCTTCATTAGAGTTGTCTATTATCTCTTGTTAAATCGAAGCTTTAACATCCGGTGAGCTTTCATTTGATTGCGTTTGAAATATAAGCTTTCTCCCTTGATAAGGCTTGTGAGCATTTTGAGCATTCGATCTTGAACTTATATGCTTGTTTCCTGAAACATTATCACTTTACCAAATATGTTAAGTTCCTCTAATTTTTTATCATCAAAACAAGATTTTAAGCCTTGTATGACTAATAATCTCCCCTTTTTTTATGATGGCAAATAAAGAGCAAAAAATGAGTAAGCCTTAAAAAGGCTCTCCCTTACAATAAGCATCAACTTAACAATATTTGTCAGTTTCAATAAGCATATCATATTTTACGAACAATTTCAATATCATGCTCATATATCGAGATTGGCTCAATATCACATCATGTCATAATTCAAGATCAATTTCAATATTAATTTTAATATCGTGCTCATAAATCAAGATTACATCATTTTAGATCAAATACTTTCATAGTTGAGCCAATATACGTGCTTAGGTATGCAGTATCATGTTCAATTTTTGCTCAAAACTTCTCCCCCTTTCGACATCAATCAAAATAAGTAAGATATCAAGAAAAACATTTAAATACTAAGGCAATGAGCAACCATAAGCAAAAGTATAGATCTAGTGAAGACTCAAAATAGAAACTTTGCATTCCACATGCATAAAAACATAGACAATAAGTTCCCAAAGTAGCATGAGAAAATAAAAATGATTGTATATCATAATTTTCAAAGATTTTCAGCAAAAATCATGATATCACTACTTAGCAAGTTTAACTCCCCCTGAATGAAGTATATTTTATATTCAATATATTCAGACTTTCATTCGTGAATTATAAACTATGCACTCATGAAGATGTCAAGATTACCAATCATGCTTTTAAAATTACCATGTCATGCTCAAATATCAATTAATTTCATATAAGTTCTCATGGATACCAATATCAATATCATATCATGTGCTACTCATGGATATCAATTTATTTTCATAGATACCAATTTTTCAATTCAACTCACCCTCCCCCTTTTTGACATTAATAAAATAAAGAAGGTTATCAATAAGCATATGCATTCTAATGCAAGGAGTGGCATAAGACAAATAAGCCTTGGACAATTCATCCATTGATTGTGGCAAACAATGTTATTTTCATTTGTTTCAATATGATAAGCATCAATAAGCTCGGAAACTCATCCTTATCCCCTATTTCAACTTGTTTAATATCCTTGTATTATGAAATGATTTTCCATAGATTTGAATAGGGAGAATTTTCTTCTTGAGTCAGTCATATGCTATGAGCATAAAACAAGTTCATTGCACCTACAGTACTTTTATCAGTTGTATTTCATATTTTTCACTTGTGAGCTTCATTAGTGATTGATCTTCTAAATCCCAAGCAAGTTCAAATAATATCATATGTTGTGCTCTTAAAAAAATTTTAACCTTAAGTATTTATAATAGTTCAACTAAGGTTATTCTTTTTCATCCCTTTAGCTATAGCTGAAATATTTACCATGATATTCATAATTAATATAGACTTTTAGATTATGCATTAGATCTTTAAGGTTGACATATCTATTTATATTTTATGAGTTAAGCATGTCTATTATCAAAGCACATTTATAATTATTACTTTATTTTTATTTTATTTTTTTGGAGTGGCTAACTTAAATTCAATAGGCTATTAAGTCAGTACTAATCCATTTCATTTTAGCATAGTTTTAGCTTTCTTAACTCCTAATAAGAGAATACCTATACCTAAAATCTATGGAGTCATTGGTTTATGAACTAGTCTTTCATCTTGGTACCCATACTTTCTTGTGTCCAGATGGTTTAACAAGAGATGTTTCTTTTACTTTCCAAACTTGTTTAGTTTTCACACCCTTTCTCTTTAATGGACATTCAAACTTTATATGTCTCTTCTTCTTACATAGGAAGCATGTGGTGCGAGTGTAAGCATTTGAAGAGGTGCTAGCATAATTTTTGGAGGCTTTTGCAAAGTACCCCATATAGAGGTTCTTTTCCCTTGTATTCTCAACTCCATTGAATTCTATACCTTCTTTATTCAAGGCAATTCTTTGCGTGCCAATCATTTTATCAAAGTTCTCCTTTCCTCTAGTAAAATTGTAAATTATTTTATTTTGATCCTCAATTTTAATTTCAAGGCAAAGTATTTCTAAATCTTTAATTCCTTTTTAGTTAGCTTGCAGCCTTACTAGTTCTTTAGTCATCTGATTTATTTTGCTTTTAAGTTCATCAATGACTAGGTCTTTTTCTTTTTCAATCGAAGCTTGAGATCTTGAATCTTCTAGTTCTTTCATCATCTTTTCATTCTTGCTTTCTAATCTCTTGATTTTTTAGATCCTTTTCTCTTTTAGCAAAATTTTTAGATTCTAATTCTTTTATCACAGCGTCATTCTTATTTTTCAATGACGTATATCTTTTAGTCATATTAACTAGAATTTTATGAACTTTGAATAGTTCACTTTGTAGTTCTTTATAAGATGGCATACTCTCATCATTGGATTCATCAAATGAATCATCACAAGAATTAGTAAATGACTTGGATGAGGAGCTTTGTTCTTTATCATTGTCTCATGCCATGAAACAAGCAACATCTTGGTCACTTGATTCACTAACTAACCTACTTGTACTCATATTATCCCATGTAGTGGCCTTCATTGCCTTTTTCTTTTTCTTTTTGGAATCTTTCTTAAGAAGCAATCCAGTCTTATATGTCCAACTTTCTTACAATTATAACATGCTAGAAGTTCAGCCTTTGTTTTCTTCTTACAGATTTCCTTTTCTTCATCTTCATCTGATTTTGAGTTCCCGATTTTTCTTGTAAATTTATTCTTCCTTCTAAGGATTTTTGGAAGTCTCTTGGTCATGAAGGATATTTCATTTGCATCCATCTCTTCTTCATTTTCATCACTAGAGCTTTTATTTGAGACTTTAAATGCAATGGATTCCTAACCTTTAGATTTTCGACTTCTTTCGTTTATTGTCATCTCATATGTGAGAAGGGATCCAATCAATTCATCTAGGGAGGTATTCTTAAGGTTTCTTCCTTCCGTTATAGTTGTGGCTTTGGGTTCCCAAATGGGTGGAAGACCTCTAGGGATTTTACAAATCATCTCGTAAGTGGAATATGTTTTTCCTAAGGCGTTTAAGGAGTTGATGGTATGTGTGAACCTAGTATACATATTTGTGATTGATTCGTCTAGATTAATCCTAAAAGCTTCATATTCACTAGTCAACATATCAATTATATTGTCTCTAACATCAATGGTACCTTCATAGGTTACCTCTAGTTTGTCCCATATTTCCTTTGCTATTTTGCAAGCCATGACCCTATTAAATTCATTTATATCAATAGCACATGATAAAGCATTTATTGTGCTTGAATTGACTTGCAACATTTTTATGGTCGATTTCGATCATGTCTTTTTCTTCCTTAGGAACTTCTTTTCCATCTACTAGTTTTGTAGGGATTATGTCACCATGTGTGACAACCTTCCATGCTTTCCAGTCCATGGTTTGAAGATAAATCCTCATTCTTTGTTTCCATAAATGTAGTTAATTCCACAAAAGAACGGAGGTCTGGTTGAGGATTGACCCTCTCCAAAGGGAGCTACTCCAATATGTGACATTTAGATCTTTATATAGCTTCTAATTAAGATTTTCTATAACCCTGCTCTGATACCAATTGAAAACTAAGGTGTATTCCCAAGATGGGGGGTGAATTGGGATTTTGAAATTTTCTTTAAATCCTTTTTATTAAACCCTTTATCAATCCTCTTTAGTTTTAACAATTACACATGTAAAATTTACTAACAATAATAAGTACAGCGGAAGATTAAATTAGTTATTAACCCTAATAAATGAGTATGCTTACTTTGAATGCTTCTTTTTCAACTTATCTTATGAAGTTCAGCAACCTTATAAGTAAAGTTGTTTGTACAATTATAAGTTCAGTGGAAAATTAACTTAGTTTAAAAACTTTATGAATGAGCACACCAATTTGAATATCCCTTTCAACAATTACATTCAATTCAATTCAATCAAGATGACCACAACACAATCCACAATGATTCCAACAATACTTTCAAAGTTACAGCACCTTGAGTAACTCAAAGTAAAGTGTATGTATGTAGCTGATAGTAGCCCTGTAATAGTGAACTTGATTACTCAATATGAAACACAATATCAATTTTCAACACTCTTCCAAAACTCAGATTTTAAATAGGCTTTCAATTAAAGAGTATTGGGTGTTAACCAATCAACGTACTGCCTTATGGTTTTTGCAATCAGTATTGATTAAAAAACATACTCCCATTTTTGTTTCTGCAATCCCAACATCAAATTAATTTTTAGTTTATTTATAATCCAACCAACGCAGTGTATATTAACTAAAAAATAAACAACCAACCACGTAGTTAATATGAATGAAAAATTAAAAAGAGTTGGGAAGAGAGTGAGATGAGAGTTTTTACGAGGTTCGACTTATACCTAGCCTACATCCTCACCTTAGGCAAGACCACCTAAGAGTTCTACTATACCGTTCCTTTCCGTGTGGAACACACCTTTTACAACCCCTCCTTTAGGGTGGAGCTCCCTCTCCAAGCAATACCCCATTCTTGGTCACTCCAAGCGAGACCCCATGCTTCGTCCAACAACGATTCAAGAACCGGAACCATCTACAAAATAAGAAACAAATATCGGTGTACAAAGGCACTCTCAAACCATAGAAGATTAGTACAACAATTAAGCACTAAATATACTTCAAATCAAATATCAAATAAAGACAATATGAAGCTCAAGAATGAATATCATTGGAAGTTCTTTCTTAGAATTGAAAACACAATAGCACATTAAGAACCATAGGCTTTTGATCAACATAATATCAGTAGTACTCTTCAGCAAGAGTTTGAGCAAGAGAGGGCTTTAGAAGAATTTGCAATATCAATGCTTGAATGCTGATTGTATTGCATGATATGTAAAAATCCTTGGGTTTGGGGAGTATTTACAGAGCTTTAGAATGTAATTCCTTGTTTCCCATGTTACTTGGAGTGTTTTCCAAGTTTTTACCACGTTTAGATTTCAAAAACTTATTTTTGGAAATTTCTAGTTGTTTAAAATTTGAAATTTTCGTAGGTTAGTTGACTAGGTCAATTGACTGGGCCTATTCTGTAGAGACCTGAGCCCATAAAATAAGGAAATAAATCAGAAAAGGGTAGAAAGGTAATTTTAACAGGCTTCATTGACGAAGCCAAAGTTCTCATCGACGAATGCCCTTATAAGGTTCATCACCAAAATCGGCGACAAAGAGATATCGACCAATAGGAAAAATATCTAACTAGGGTTCATCGATGAAGGAAGAGGTTCATCGATGAAGGAAGAGGTTCATCGGCGAAGAGCCTTCTATGGCTCTTTGATGAAGGTACCAATTCGTCGACGAATTTGACCAGGTCAAGGGGCCTATAAATGTCATTTTTCATTGCTTAGGGGTTAAGAAATCACAAAAACTCTCTCTCTCTCTCTCTAGAACCAGTGAGCTCTCTCTTTCTCTCTTCAATCCTTCTCCGTTCATCACCCATTTTGATGATCGAAGGTTACCACAAGGATCAGGGAGTTAAGATCTTTAATACAAGTGGAGCAGATTCTTGAGTTTCTGAAAAAGGTCAATTGTCAGTTTTCGAACGTTCGTCTATTTTTAAGAAGAAGGTAAGGGGATATGTTTACATCAGTCTTTTTAGAAAACTAAATCGCTAAAAAGTTAGCTTATGTTTATATGTACGATACGACTACTTATTTGCAAAGTTTCACTAGGTAAAAATGTCGGTTTTATGATTTTTACGATTTTGGTAAAAAGTTGGGTTTTGGCATATGATCTCCAAACTTTCCAAAACTACTTTATTTGTATTAAACTTAACGTAGGAGATGCTTGGAACCTTTGTTTTCTGTTTAAATGATGTTTTTGGAACTATATACTATGTATGATCTGTTTTTACCCAAATGAGTGCGACATATGTTATGGAATGAAATGAAATATGTGGAACTGATTAATACGTATATGAACTATGGGAACTGAAGTTCCAAATTGTTATTAGAAAATGTGCGAAACAGGTGTCGGTTAGATACCGAGCTCTATATGTGAAAAAGGGTTAAACTGAGAGTTTGTATATTGGTTGATACCATAGTATGAATGAATGAGTTTGTGAAAATACTGGAACTATACAGTTGATTTATGAATTGGAAATAAGGTAATTTGTTTTATTATAAATAGTTAATTTCTCTTATTATAAAATGTATATATGATATTGGGACCCCAACTTGTTATTATAAGAGCCTTAAAAAGATTAATATTATATGAAGCCTTAAAAAGCTTAAGTGTGGTACCGTTGCTATAATCTGGATACAGTGCAACTACACATTTGTTTTTCAGTGTGGGTATCAAGATAATCGGCTGGATAGGTGTGGCCACTGGTGGATTAATGGACCAAGTGGATTAGATTCAGTCATACTATAATATGTATACTGCCTGACAGTGCCTGCACAAGGTAGGGCTGGTTTAAGACTTATGATCGCACAACCCGCGCCAAGGGGCAATGTTGGCATTAGTTATGATTGTTTTTAAGTTGGATGGTGTTTTAAATATGCATATACATGATTTAAAAACTAAAATGGGCAAAGTCGTAGGTTTGAGTACCGGGCGGAGGGATTGTACAATGTATTGGCCTGTACCCTACCCTAACCTCGAGAACTCTCGCTCGTTATGATGCTAAACTATTTATTTCAAGAATTATATCTATTTCTATCTCCTATATTACAGGATTGAGAATGCTTTAAGTATGTAACTACTTTCTTCTGGTTTAAATACATGTTGTCACATATTGATGTAATATCTTCCACCTTACTAAAAAGCGTCTCACCCCAACATACAACCTCTATTTCAGGCCCTGCAGAACATCAGTCTTATTTGCTAGAGGGACTTGGAGCGTTGTATTGTGTGTAGTTTATGAAAGTGTTTTATATATGTAATGGACTTAATTCAGAATGTCTTTTTGGGGAGTGGAAGAACAGGTTATATTTTAAGTAAGATCGTATGTATGTAAAGATGCAGTTAGAAACTCTGGTTAGTTTATTAGATTCCATATGAATTTTTATGTGTTTCGTTGTGCATAAGAATACAGATCAGTATGAAATACTCGTATGTCCCTTTTAGGGTGGGTTGTATGTGTATGTTTATCAGAGATAGGTGTGTTATACAAGTGTAGTAGAACTCTGGGGTCGTATAAAGGGTAAGGACATTATAGCTGGTATTAGAGCCTTAACCAGCCGGAAGTGTGATGTGAATTACACTGCCTGGTTATCGGAAATGATCAGAGCTTAGGTTGCTAGGTTCTGTAGACTAGACGTTACCATAGTTTAGGATGAAATAAGAATTTTGGGTTTCGCTTAGCAAACTTGGAGAAGAAAATCCATTAGCAGACTTCTGTGTTTTTCTAGATCAACCGAAAGGTTTAGAAAAACACGGCAATCCATCGATGGTTTTGTTTCCGAGTGGAGGGGCGGAATTTGAGTTAGAATGAGAATATTGAATTATTAGAGTACGTCAGTGTTAGGAATGTGGATTTAGGGAAATGAGTTTATAGTATTGTGGTATTAACTGATATGTAGGTTATTAAGCTTATAATTGATGTTCACAATTACTTTTCAGAATGGAATCCAAGGACAATACTTCCAACCTTGGAGGCAGTAGTAGTGAGGGTGCTGGCCATGAGGCTAGTAGTGACTCTACTATGGTACTACGGGACTTCACACAACAACTTATGGCTGAGGTGGTGCGAATGAATGGGGGGCAAGATCGTCCTACGGCTGAGTTGGGCTATTCTATAGATCAGTTCACCCGGTTGAAGCCTCCTATTTTCATAGGAAGTGAATATTCGATTCGAGATGAGAATTGGATATGAGAGATCGAGAAAATCCTAGATGTTCTGAACTGCAATGAGAAGCAGAAAGTAGCCTTTGCAACGTTCAAGTTCACAGGCGAGGCATAGAGATGGTGGGAATCCATAAAGATGCTGGAGAAGCATCTACCTATTCCAATAGTGATGACGTGGGCCCATTTCCAAGATATGTTCTTTAAACGATACTTTCCAGCCACAGTCATAAACGCGAAGAAGGAGGAATTTACAAGACTGATGCAAGGACTGTTGACAGTTCAGCAGTACTCTGCCAGATTCTAGGAGCTATCTCGATTTGCTCCATTCATGATTCCAGATGAGGCAATGAAGGCCTAAAAGTTTTAGAGAGGTCTAAAGAAGGAGATTCGTAAGCAGACAACGATTTTGTAGCTGCAAGACTTTGATACTCTAGTAGACAAAGCCACTGTAGCGAAGGAGAGTCTGCTGTAGGATTCTGAGGTCCAAATCCCGAACAAGAGGCCAGTGCCTCCCATCTCTTCTTCTGGTGCTAGGCAGGGCAACTGGAAGAAGAAGAATAATAGTGGTGCATTTCAAAGTACCTTAACCACTTCTGATTACCCAACGTGTGGTGAGAAGCATTTTGGGGATTGTAGACAGAGTACAAGGGCTTGCTTTCGGTGTCATAAGCTAGGGCAACAGATTAAATATTGTAGCCTACTGGGGAACAATGGAACCCCACAATAGTCATACAGAGGAGGTACGTAGGCGCAGCGTGGTGGTCATCAATGGGGTACAACCTAGGCAAGGGTGTATGCCCTGACTCATAGCGATGCGTAGAAAGCTGGCGATGTAGCCATGGGTATCATTTACATGCTTTGCAATAAAGCTGTTATATTATTTGATTAAGGGGCAACACATTCCTTTATCTCTCTAGGATTCATTAAACTATGTGGATTAGAGGTTAAATAGTTAGATTATTAACTGGTAGTGGCTAAGCCATCTGGGTCGGTAGTCGTATATAGTAAAGTAATCTGTGACTTTCTAGTAGAAATTCTAGAGAGGGTAGTACCAATCAATTTTATCGTATTTGACATGCATGGCTTCGATATCATCCTTGGGATGACTGGTTATCTACCAGTTATGCCAATATCAATTGCCATAGGAGAGAGGTGGTGTTTAGACCTCAAGGGGAACAGGAATTCAAGTTCTTAGGATCATGTGTGTGTTCAGCACCACGGATCCTTTCAGCTATGCAAGTTAGGAAGTTACTCCTGGAGGGAAGCCGAGGGTACCTGGAATTTGTGAAAAGGCATGACGGAAGAAAAATGTAAACTAAAGGAGATTCATGTAGTGTGCAAGTTCCCAGATGTGTTTCCAAAGGACTTTCCAGGATTGCCTCCAAATCATGAGGTGAATTTTGTTATAGAGTTGGTTCCAGGTATGGCACCAATATCAAAAGCTCCATATCGTATGGCTCCAGCAAGATTGAGAGAGTTAAAGGAGCAACTTCAAGAGTTACTAGATAAAAGGTATATTTGACTGAGTGTTTCACCTTGGGGAGGATCAGTGCTATTTATAAAAAAGAATTATGGGTCGGTGAGGATGTGCATCGACTATAGAGAGCTTAACAAGGTGACGGTAAAGAACAAATACCTGTTACCCAGGATTAATGATCTGTTTGACCAGCTATAGGGCACACAGATCTTCTCTAAGATCGATCTACAATCTGGGTATCACTAGTTGAAGGTAAAAGCGGAGGACGTACTAAAGACAACTTTTCAAACCTGATATGGTTATTACGAATTTATGGTTATGCTCTTCGGTCTAAAAAATGCACCTACAACATTTATGGATCTGATGAACAGGGTATTTCACGAATACTTAGACCAGTTCGTTATGGTATTCATAGATGACATCCTAGTTTATTCCAGGAGTGCTGCAGAACAAGAAGTTCATCTGAGACTGGTACTACAAATGCTTAGGGAGAAGAGGTTAAATGTTAAACTGAAGAAATGTGAGTTCTAGCTGGATCAGATTGCGTTTCTAGGGTATGTAGTGTCCAAAGAAGAGGTATCAGAGGATCTGAGTAAAATAGAAATGGTAGTTGACTGGGCGAGACCAAAGAATGTTCATAAGGTTAGAAATTTTCTAGGTCTTGCAGGATACTACTGACGGTTCGTAGAAGGGTTCTCCAGTTTATCAAGTCCATTGATACGACTCAAGAGGAAAAACGTGAAGTATGATTGGACGGATGAGTACGAGCTGTTTCCAGGAGTTGAAACAGTGGTTGGTTTCTACTCAAGTTATGACCATTCCATCTAGGGATGGTGGATTTGTTATCCTCAATGATGCCTCTAAGAAAGGTCTCGGGTGTCTTCTAATGCAGCAGGGAAGGGTGATTTCTTATGCTTCTCATCAAGTCAAAGAG
The DNA here is from genome assembly GCF_029873635.1 of Malania oleifera. Lineage (NCBI taxonomy): Eukaryota > Viridiplantae > Streptophyta > Magnoliopsida > Santalales > Ximeniaceae > Malania > Malania oleifera. The sequence continues at coordinate 17,471,022 of NC_080428.1, forward strand.
TATGAGAAGAACTATTCGACATATGATATGGAATTAGCAACGGTAGTGTTTGCATTGAAAATATGGAGGCACTACCTGTACAATGAAATGTGTGAGATTTTTATGGGCCATAAAAGTATTAAGTACATTTTCACCTAGAAAGAGATGAATATAAGGCATCGTAGATGACTTGAGTTGATAAAGGACTACAAATGTACCGTTAGCTATCACCCAGGAAAAAGCAAATATGGTAGCTAATGCTCTGAGTTAGAAGTCTATTGATGCATCAGCCTTAGCAGTGGGAGTTTAGCATCAAATTTGTATGGACTTGGAAAGGTTGGGCTTGGAAGTTGTGGGAGGTAATCACCAGCCTTCTCTTGCTAGCTTGGTGGTATAGCCGATCTTACAAGAGAGGATCTGATAGCTCAGATGATAGATGAAGACCTAGTAGATGTTATGAAAAGGGTATATAGTGGTTCAAAGTCGAATTTCAATATCCCTGATGATCGGATATTTAGATTCCACATAAGGGTTTGTGTACCGAATGACTTCGAGATTAAATGGGTAATTCTGGAGGAGGCACATCGTTTGCTCTACACCGTACATCCAAGAAGTATGAAGATGTAGAGAAATTTAAAGGAATCTTTCTAGTGGTCTAACATGAAAAGAGAGATTGCCCGTTTCATAGAGTAGTGTCTGACATGTCAACAGGCCAAGGCAGAGCATTAGAGGCGAATAGGACCCCTTCAGCCACTTGACATTCCCAAGTGGAAATTAGAGTATATCTCAATGGATTTCGTATCGAGGTTACCTACGACGGTACATGGCAGAATGCTATATGGGTTGTAGCAGATTGGTTGACAAAGACTGCACATTTCATTCCAATAAGAGTCAGCTATTCTCACAATAGGCTGGTAGAGCTATATGTGCAAGAGATTGTGCGACTCCATGGTATCCTAGTTTCTATCGTTTCAGATTAAGACCCATGTTTTACTTCTCGATTCTAAAAGAGTCTACAGGATGCCATGGGATCACAACTTACATTTGGTATGTCATTTCACCTACAAACGGATGGACAGTCTGAGAGGACTATTCAGATGTTAGAGGATATGTTGTTGGCATGTGTACTAGATTTTTGGGATAGTTGGATACAATATCTACCACTTGTGCAATTTACGTATAATAACATCTACCAGACTAGTATAGAAATGACACCATATGAGGCATTATATGGTTGTCGGTGTCGGTGTCCATCGTACTGGGATCAAGTAGGTGAGCGTCAGATACTAGTATCAGAACTGGTTCAGTAAGCCTCTACAAAGGTTGAGCTGATTAGAGAGAGAATCAGGGCAGCTCAGAGTCGACAGAATTGTTATGCAGATACTCATCAACAAGAGCTAGAGGTCAAGGCAAGAGATATGGTATTCCTAAAGATTGCTCCGACGAAAAGGAGTAATGAGGTTTGGGAAGAAGGGGAAACTAAGCCCTCGGGCATTAGGCCATTTGAGATCCTGGAAATGGTAGGTCCGATTGCTTATCGAGTGGCATTACCCCTAGAACTATTTAGAGTTCAAGACGTGTTTCACGTGTCAGTGCTGAGGAAGTACATGCTAGACCCTTTGCACGTATTGAGTTACGAACCTCTAGAGATCAGTGATGCATTAGCACACAAAGAGGTTCCGGTACAGATATTAGATCATAGGGTGCAATAGTTATGAACTAAGGAGATACTGTTGGTGAAGGTACTATGGCGTAATCACACAATGGAAGAAGCTTCATGGGAATTAGAGTCAAAGATACACCAAAAGTACCCTCGGTTATTCAGAAATAGTGAGAGTCAGACAGGGAAGTAGAATAGGTGGTTCAGGTTATTTTAGATATTATTTTCGAGAGATTTTTGTATGTGTATTGCAATTTCCCGAAGTATCACATTGTAACCATGGTATTCCTCCGCCATATGTGAGGGTATGTAATAAATTTGAGCCAGAGCCGCTATGTGGGTGGCTACCGACTCTTCTGTAGAACTGAGTCATAAGGTAAGGTTATGCTTAGAAACAGTTAACAAATTTCGAGAATGAAATTTTTATAAGGAGGAGAGATTGTAGAGACCCAAACCCATAAAATAAGAAAATAAATCAGAAAAGGGTAAAGAGGTAATTTTAGAAGGCTTCATCAACGAAGCCAAGGTTCTCGTCAATGAATGCCTTTATATGGTTCTTTCCCAAAATTCAAAGCTTCGGCGATGAAGAGATCCCAATCGATAGGAAAAATATCATACTAGGGTTCATTGACGAAGGAAGAGGTTCGTCGACGAAGAGCCTACTGTGGCTCGTCAACGAAGGCACCAATTCATTGATGAATTTGACTGGGTGAAGTGGGCCTATAAATATCACTTTTCATTGCTTAGGGGTTAAGAAATCACAAAAGCTCTCTCTCTCTCTCTCTCTCTCTCTCTCTCTCTCTCTTCAATCATTCACCGTTTATTGCTCATTTTGACGATTGAAGGTTACCACAAGGATCAGGGAGTTAAGATCTTTAATACTAGTGGAAAAGATTCTTGAGTTCGTGAAAAAGGTCAAGGGTCGGTTTTCAAATGTTCATCTATTTTTAGGAAAAAGGTAAGTGGATTTGTTTACATCAGTATTTTTGGAAAACTAACTTGCTAAAAAGTTAGCTTATGTTTATATGTATGATATGACTGCCTATTCGCAAAGTTTCACCGAGTAAAAATTTCGGTTTTATGATTTTTACGGTTTTGGTTAAAAGTCTGGTTTTGGCATATGATCTCCAAATTTTCCAAAACTATTTTATTTGTATTAAACTTAATGTAGGAGATGCTTGGAACCCTTGCTTTTTGTTTAAATGATTTTTTTTTTTAACTATATACCATGTATGGTCGGTTTTAACCCAAACGAGTGTGACATATGTTATGGAATGAAATAGGTGGAATTGATTAATACATATATGAACTATGGGAATTGAAGTTCCAAATTGCTATTAGAAAATGTGGAAAACAAGTGTTAGTTAGATACCGAACTCTATATGTGAAAAAGGGTTAAGCTGAGAGTGTGTGTGCTGGTTGATACCATAGTATGAATGAATGAGTTTATGAAAATACTGGAAATGTACAAGTGATTTATGAATTGGAAACAAGTTAATTTGTCTTATTGTAAATTGTAAATATGATATTGGGACAACAACTTGTTTCTATGAGAGCCTTAAAAATCTTAATGTCATATGAAGCCTTAAAAAGCTTAAGTGCAGTACCATTGCTATAATCTGGATACAGTGCAACCAAACATCTCTTATTTAGTGTGAGTATCAAGATAGCCGACTAGATAGGTGTGGCCACTGGTGGATTAATGGACCAAGTGGATTAGATTCAGTTGGACTATAATATGTATACTGCCTGACAATGCTTGTGCAAGGTATGTGAAGTGTTGGCATTAGTTATGATTATTTATAAGCTGGATGGTGTTCTAAATATGCATATACATGATTTAAAAACTAAAATGGGCAAAGTCACAGGTTTCAGTACCGAGCAGAGGGATTGTACAGCATGTTGGCCTATACCCTACCCTAACCTTGAGAACTCTCGCTCATTATGATGCTAAACTATCTATTGTAGGAATTATATCTATATCTATCTCCTATATTATAGGATTGAGAATGCTTTAAGTATATAACTACTTTCTACTAGTTCAAATACATGTTGTCACACACTGATGTATTATCTTCCACCTTATTGAGAAGTGTCTCACCCCAACATACAACCTATGTTTCAGGCCCTGCAGGACATTAATCTTAGTTGCTAGAGGGACTTAGAGTGTTGTATTGTCTGTATTTTACGTAAGTGTTTTGTATATGTAATAGACTTAGTTCAGAATGTCTTTTTGGGGATTGCAAGAACAGGTTATATTTTAAGTAAGATCGTATGTATGTAAGGATACAGTTAGAAACTCTGCTTTGTCGATTAGATTCCGTATAAATGTTTGTGTTTTCCACTATGCATGAGAAAGATTAGTATGAAATACCCGCATGTCCCTTTTAGGGCGGGTTGTATATGTATGTTTATCATAGATAGGTGTGTTATACATGTGTAGTAGCATTTTGGGGCCGTATAAATGGTTGGGGCGTTATATATTCTGTTTGTGGTCAGTCGGCTGGGTTAGTCGACTAATTCCATTATGTCTAAGCATAAATTCAGTTAAAAATTGTTAGTCGACTGGGCTTTCTGGTCAGTTGGTTGAGTTATCAAATTTTCACAATTTTTAATTTTTCAATACTTTAAATCTTTAATTTTTGAAAAGCTCAAATGTAACTTTAAAAATCATTTTTTCAGGGTTTTCGAAAATTGGTCTCTAAGTCTATAATATATCCTAAAGAGCTTCATATAATCATATTGATATTGAGTTAAGTACTTACATAAGACTTCTTAAATGTAAACTCTTTAAGCACTATATCTTCATGCCTTTTCCATGTCTTTGAGTCCATGTAGACTTCACGTCTCAATATACTTCAAGCTTCATTAGAGTTGTCTATTATCTCTCGTTAAATCCAAGCTTCAATATCCGTTGAGCTTTCATTTGATTATCTTTGAAATATAAGCTTTCTCCTTTGATAAGACTTGTGAGCATTTTGAGCATTCGATCTTGAACTTATACACTTATTTCTTGAAACATTATCACTTTACTAAATATGTTAAGTTCCTATGATTTGTTATCATCAAAATAAGATTTTAAGCCTTATAAGGGTAACAGTTGCTACTCACTTGGTATGAGTGCATTCATGTTACTTGCTAGAAACTAACAAAACGTTAGTTGGGGGGTGTGATTACGCGTCAAAGTTGCATAATTAGGTATTTAAATGCCTTAATTAAGCATTGCAATTTTATTTAAATGCCTAATTATGTTGAATATTTTAACATTTAGCTCATTTGATGATACTGAGATAATTATCTGTTGACTTTTTGAGTCCGGTCCCTATTTTGATAGTGACAAATCACAGCATCTCACTCTTATGTAATGTGTATCAAAATGTTTATCCTTCAATAAGCACAAGTGACTAATGCAGAATTGAAGCATTGTAGTACCTAATCGAGCATCATCTTGGCGAATTCAATGGGAAATGAGAAGAGCAAAAGCTCAAAGACCATTATTTTTAAGTTTTAATAGTAATTAGGTTTTTATTGTGCATGCATGATCATATGATTTTAAGTTGAAGCTCGCTAACCTTAGATTGACCTTAGGATCCCAATACCTTAATGAAAAACCTTTTATTTATAATGCGTAACTTATCCAAAAGGTTTAAAGTTGTTTTGAAATTAAAAGAAGGCTAAAAACAGGGGAATCGTCAACTAGTGCTAGGCCCTTGTCGACTACTGATAGTCAATAGCCTTAATGAGTTTCTGCCCAGGTCATTCGTCGACAAACAAGCATGGATCATTGACTAGTGAAGAGCACTCGTCGATGAATGGTAGCCACTCATCGACGAGTCCAACTGGCAGATTGGCGCAACGACTATAAAACGACTACTTTTCAAAATATAATGTCATTTCTTTCCCTTAATGACCATATAAAGGCTACTCTTGGTTTTTGCCTATAAATACAAGCATAAACAACTTATAAAATGTTAGAAAAATTTTGGGAAACTTATTTGCATATTCTTTCATTCCCAAACATTTTTATACTCTCTTTTGAAAATAAAATTTCGATTTTTCCTACTCATTCTTTTTGAAAATATTTTGAGGAGAAAATCTTGTGGGCTTTTCAATGAAGCTTGGAGCATATATCCACTCATATATTTTTGCTTCAAAGGCTTCTTATTCTTGAGGTAATCTTGAAGATTTGAGCATGTATTAACTTCCATATATTTTCCTTAAAAATCTTCTTACTATTTTTTAAAGGTCAATCTTGAAGAAATATTTTTCTCCTACTCTTCGTTTTACAAAACCTTTTGGATAAAATATTTTTGAGTTGTACAAAAAGCTTTGAGCATATTTAAACTCTTATATACTGCTTGAGAAGATTCTTGTTTTATCAAAGGTCATTTTAAAAAAAATCATTTTCCTACTCTCATTTATTCTGTGCAAAATATTTTAGAGAGAATCACCCAATTACTCTACTAAGCTTCAAATTTATAAATCATTTGAGAGTGCATTTAGATTTCAATTGTACTAATCAACTTATGTAGAAGCATTTCTTTGTATGCAATTTATTTTTAAAATTGTATCCCAGCGGTTTGGGTAGTGAATCATGCCAGACGTGGGGTATCGTCTAGAGAGGCAACTGCACCTAGAAGTAGTGGACAAAGCGTGGGGGTATTGTTTAAAGAGGAGGGCTTCATCATGTAAGGAATCTATAAAGGGGGGGCTCCACCCTGTAAGGGGTGCTGTGAGAGGTTTTTCTCCACCCGGTTAATGGAGCAGAATAGTGAAATCCTCAATTGGGATGGCTTGAGGCGAGGACATAGGCGGGTACAACCAAATATCGTAAAAATATTGTGTTTGCACTCTCTCTTCCCTATACTTTTTATTTTCCACATTTGTATTCTTATATTTAATTTTTTGTGAATGTTGTATATGTTTAAAATATTCATATACTTGAATATTTGTAGGATTTGAGATTGCTAGTAAAACTCTAGATTTGTGAAATACTGGTTTTGTTGTTAAAAACAGGATATTAATTTGACCTAGATTTTTAAAAGTTCCAATTTACCCCCCTCTTGGGATTACACCATTCCTTAAATTATCCTATCTTTGCTCGTCAATTTATGACATTCGTGCATAATTATTACAAGGCAATGCTCATGAATAAAAGGGTGAAGACCAAGAATTTTAAAGCAATGGACATGGAATGCAGAAGGATGACACACTTAAAGGATCTTAATTTCATCAAGGTACCATGAAGATTTGAGAGAAGCAATAACATGGGCCGTGCAAAGAAGGCCCATGCAACTTTTATTGGTTGATTTAAAGTTTTAAAATATTAAAAGGGTTGTGCATGTGTGTGTGGGCTGCAAGGGCATCCAAGCTTGAGATGAAACAAGGCACATAGGCCCATGCGCCTACTTAGAGAAGTTCACATGGCTAGGGTGGATTTTTGGAAAGGAAAACATGTTTTAACAAGTGTTTGTTGTGTGCACATGTGGGTGGGCTGCAAGGGTAGCCATGTTATAAAGAAAAGAAGCCACATGACCCATCAAAAAATAGGCTCATGCACCTACAACAAGGAGAAACACGGCTAGAGCAGCAAGGGAGGAAGGAAAGGATTGTTTTAAGCTAGGTATGGCTGTGAGTTTTAGGAGATTTTGGTGGGCGTGAGTTGAGAGTAGTGCACAGTTGGGAATTGGGAGCATCCTTGTGTAATCACATGGATTAGACTCTCCTCTTCTTCTCTTCTCTCCACCTCTTCTCTCCTTTCTCCTTTTCCCTATTCTTGTGTTCTTCATTTTGGGAGTTATTTTGAAAGCAATTGAAGGGAGGTTTTGAAGCTGGATATTGAATCGTTGTAGCAGTCGAACCTAGAGAGGAACCCATCCATTTGGCCATACTACAGTCTCTTCTCTCCTCTCCTTAATTCTTCCATCATTTGTTCTTTGTTTCTTTAAATACATGTTTATTTCAATATCGTATTTTGATTTATAGTTGGATTGAGTTTGTTTCACTTAAGTTTTGGGATTGAGTTGTTTCCTTGTTGAATGGGTTATTAAATTAATGAAATTCTCATGTTTAGTTCATTGTTTGAATGTTTAAACATTGTGTTGGAATTGGTGTATTCCCAAGAGGGGGGTGAATTGGGTTTTTAAAAATTTTATCCTAGGTCAATTCAGATTTCCACAAACAGCATTACACAAACTTAGGGTATTTCTATATAATCATAAACCCAATCAAATATTCAAACAATAAAACATAAACATTCAAGTGCTGAAATTTCAATTGCAAAAATTAAAAGCAAGCACAAGAAATGTTATCAGGGTTCGGCCAATACTGCATACGTCCCCGCCTCAAGCTCACAAGTAAGAGGATTCCACTAGTTGCTTACTTCACGAGTGGAGCAGCACCGAATACAACACCTTACTAGGATGGTACACCTAGTTCTCTTAACCACGTTTGAACCAGTCTGAGACTATTCATAAGGCTAGTCTCCCTCTTCTGACTACCCGTTGGGAATACAACAGATAATCAAATAAATTTTTGCATACAAACAAATGTGCTTCTAATACAAGTAGATGTGTACAACAATAAGCTCAGAAATACACTCACGTATGATATGAATTAAAGCTCAATGTGAGAATGTGTATTTTTCACTAAAAAAATATTTCTCAATAAAGACCGAGTATAAAAAAATATTTTCTTACTAACAAGAGTAAGAGACCTTCCAAGCAAAGATATTAAAATAAGAATATGCTCAAGGTACTATTTTCAATATGTCAAGAGTTTTCCCAAAAACTAGTTTTTCAAATAAAGCTTAGGGGAACTAGGATTCTTGCTCAAAAATAATTTTGCAATGAAGAATATATGAGCATTTGAAGTCTTGCAATATGTATGCAAGATTCACGAGCAATAAACAAGTGTTCTCTAAAGATATATATCAATGAATATATATGAAGAAAACTTTGATTTACTCTCAAAAATAAGATTTGAATGAATAAACAAGATATGAGAGCAAACAATATGATCTATAAAAAAAAATGCCCAACATAAATATAATGCTCTCTTGAAAAGAGATTTTTCAAAGTAATAATAAAGAGAGGATAAAAAATGAGTATAAAAATTTGAGGATTTTTTTTTTTATGATTTTGCTAAACTGCTACTAATTAAGACAAATGAATAGGTATATATAGACTTGGGGAAAAATATGACCGTTGGGAATACGCTGGGTATTTTGGAAAAAGATTAAATATTTTTTTAAAAAAATTAACCCTGTTTAACTGCGGTAAAAATTTTGGCAACTCGAGAGGTTCGGTTGACCATATTTGAGGTTCGGTCGACCATATTATTGAGTTCGATCGACCGAGACATTTTTGGACTAAGGTTTTGGTCAACCATATTAATGCGATTCTGAACCCTCCGAGGTTCGGTCGACCAGGGCATGCTCAATTGACCAAATTTTAAGGTTCGGTCGACCAGATCTGATTTGAACTAAGCGTTTAGTCAACTAGGGTGTTGAGAATCACTCGCATACTAGTTCGGTTGACCGTAAGTGTCAAGGTCATTTAAACGTGGTCAATCGAGTAGTCAATAGTTGACTCTGGGAGGTTCGGTCAACCGACGCTAATATATAAAAGTGTGCATTTAAGTCCTAATTTTCATTTGAAGTCTCCCTAGTTCACATAATTGTAACTTCTAAGTTATAGGGGACTTTTTATGTGATGTTTAGGGACCTAAATTCAATCTAAGGTCTTTGAGCTAACCCTAAAAATCTGGCATCAGTCGACCTGCCCTACGGTCATTTGGTTCCCTATGGTCAATCCACGATCATGTTGAGCTTATCATTCACATCATGCATGTCATGCATTATTATAGACCAAATATAAAACAAAATATGTTACAAATTAAAAACATTAGTCTTCTTCTTCATCTTTGCTCTACCGCCTTCTTGGAATATGTTAGATGATGTGAGCTTTTAAGTTCTATTCTAGCTTCCACTATCCTTTCCCTTATGTATGCACTAACATATTAAGTTTTCTCAAATACTGGATACACACATAAGAAACTTGCGGTTTGTCATTATCGAAACTAGGGATCGGACTCAAAAAGTCAACACATTGGGTTGTTTTGTTCGTTTAATTTCATTATCATTTAGTTTATTGTTTGAATGAGCTATTTGGTTGAGTTGGTTTTGCATTGTTGTTTAAGTTTAATTTGCGTTTATGGGATATTTTAAAACACAAGAAGATTAAGACTTGGTTAAGTAATAAGTTTGCACACAAGGTGTTTGATAGAATGTCTGTTAGAGCGTGAATGCCATATTTGGCCATTTATTGTTAGAAATAGTGGATTAGATGACGTTTTTTTAATGTGGCTTAACTCCTCGAAGTAAGAATAATTACTATTCATTCAACACACGTCTTCAATTTCTTATAATTTAGGGACCAAAATAGTGTTGGTGACACGAACATATGCGCGTGAATTTTGAACTTGTTATGTAACTATGTTTTATGTCCTACTTGGGTTATGAAACGTGTTGCGTTTTATTTTCATTTAGTCCATTGATTAGGTAGCTTACCATCTCATACAAAAGCAAGAAAAATAACCATTTTGGATTATGTATGGAAACCCCATTCCATTGTAAATAACATGTTAGGTGATCATAGGGTATAATTTTCTTCTTTTTTTGCGTAATATTTAAAATTGGAATTCAATTATACCGTTGCTCGTGGAGATGACTTGGGGACTCCCTTGATTACTACTTGTCGACACTCTTATACTTGGGAGTTAGTCTCTAAGGTGTTTTTAAAGTCAAGTCAATGGTTGATCATAGAATAACATAATATGATGAGATCCCTAATCCATGTGACTGAGACCCAATGCTTGGATTCAAGCATGCTTGTGAAGTGACAGTTAATGCTTTTATATGCAACAATTTCTCTCAGAAAGGGTTGCCATTGGATGCTTCGTTTTTGCAATATATTTATGAACCCTTTAATATGTAAAGTGGAGGCCAATTAACTAGCCACATGGTGTATAGGAAGTCAACACGTAATAGGATAAAGATCATGAGCATAGCCTCAGGACATGAAGGCACATTCATTTAATGACACAAATGTCACCCAAACATAGAGCAGATAATGTTGTCCAAACAAACGACAAGCATGTCTATTGATCACCTGTGTACGAAGTGACATTAGATTTTATTAATTGTAATAATAGGTCCCTTAGTATTTGGGAAATGTCCCAAATATTTATGATTAAAATTAATGTTTAGAGACTTCATCAATTTATAAATGGGATCAATATTGAAAAAAATCTTGAATGCACTCCCCAAATGACATGAATGTCTCCCAATCATGAACCAATAGAGGAAAGCACCAAGCATGACTACTAATTGCCTATGTATAAAATCCGTATGACATTAGGGTTTATCGGGATCCTTAATTTTGGAAACATCTCAAATTTATTAGGATTAATGTCTAGAAACATCTTGAGTTCATGGTATTAATTATATTTAAAATTTTACTAAATTAATGATTTTTTGTTATTTATAACCATAAAATTGATTAAGCATTGACTTATGATCATTTGAAGTAACTTAGATGAAGATTTTGTATGGCCCTTCAAAACATCACACCAGTTAACCGTCATGATATTAATTAGAGTTTAAAAATTTACTAAATTAATTATTTTTGTTATTTATAACCATAGAATTGATTAAGGGTTGACTTGTGATCATTTGAGGTAACTTAGAAGACGATTTTGTATGGCCCTTCAAAACATTAGTACACTAGCTAACCTAGTGCTAGTACAAATGACCTAGTTCCATTCTCTCTCTCTCTCTCTCTCTCTCTCTCTCTCTCTCTCTCTCTCTTTCACACACACACACACACGCATGCACACTTATTATCATCTATCTTTTCTCTATTCCTATCTACCTTTGTTTTACTATTTCTAATCTAAGTTTTTTACCTCCCTCTTCCTCCCTTATTCTATGAACTTGTATGACTTATGTGGTTCTCTTTCTATAACTTTCTATTCCACATGGGTTACCCTTATGCAATACAAGGCATTTACTACTTCACCTCCTATAAAGTTGGCATAACGACTCTATTTCCATCCAAATTCGCTATCTATATAATCAAACACATCTTTACCACATTTGAAAAGGTGTCAGGCACTCAAAGTAGTAAAACATACTCTAACTATGGTGAAGACCACCCTTGTCAAAAAGAAAAAGAAAAAATATGTATATGCATGTATGAGTAGCCAAATCTTTTTTTATGTACAAATTAATTCCTCTATCTTCTTCTTTATTTAGTAATATTCAAAACCTAAAAGATTTAAATTAATAAGTTTAACTTAATTTCCTAGAATTAGTGAGGAGTAATTACTTTGAGAGCAATAATTGAGAAAATAATAAAATGTCTGTATATGAGTGACGTGTATATGAAACATTAAGGAAAATTATATTTAATTTATTGTTCTTCTTGACATACATATCAGCTGCGCATGCAAAACACGTACATAAGCAAACTATCTGACTTCTCAAAGTTGTTTTACTATCTCCCTTAAAGACGAATACGTGCCTATAAAACCAATTGAGATACCCATAAAAAAAATGGCCACAATAATGACTAGGTTGAAGCTCCAATGTTTGTAAGCTTCAAAAATCTTCAGGTAGCATGCACATGGGATCAAAATTGAAACAGCGACATTCAAAATGGCTCCAACGAGTGCCATTAGGTATTCAAAAAAAGGAAAAATCATGCCTAAAATCACTGTGCTGATCAGTAATGAAGTCCTCAGAAGAATGCAAACAGATCCAATCTTCCAAGAGTTGGGTAAATGGTTTTCAATAGCATGTGGAATAGGAGATATAATTAGTGCATATTTAGCTATTGGGCCTGCCAGCGTTGTGTATATTGCGATCTTGGAGCCGATTTTACTTGTAGGTAAATTCAATGAAATTTGAGATAGTGTATTCTTGCCAAACATCAAGTAGCCAATTATTGCCATGATCATGTAACTGAGAGTAGTAAGGCCAAAGCTAACAAACATAACCTGCAACAGGCAACATTCCAAGTCTTTACACTATGAATTATTGTAAATTGGATGCCACATATTTTCTCTTCCACACTTAATTATTGTAAATTTCTTGGTAGAATATGGTCTAGTGATTTTTATTTTTATTTTTGTGTTGTATGTATATGACATTTTAAATCACACAAAATAGATACCAGAGAACAAATTATATTTATGAACTTGTGAGTTATTTATAAAACATTCATATTATTTTGTACTTACGAATGGGTATTACTAGGCAACAAAAATTTAAGACTAAAGTGAGAAAATTTCCTTTGTATATGCACTAGCTATCAGCCTCACATGATGTATGTATAGTATATCTTCATTTATTTATTTTTTTAAAAAAAACTAGTTAGCTTTTAGTTTTTTAGCTTTGTTTCTTACAAATTTTAATTAAATTAAAATTTTCCTCTATGTTGACATTTTATTTTGTAGAATGTTTTATAGGTATTTATAAATTTGTTATGAGACAATTGTAAATATTTGTATGACAAATGTACATTATTATAGATTTTTTATAGGACACTTAGAATATATAGTTTCTATATGGTCATTATTTTTCATTGAATTAGTTCTTTTACATGGATATTTGAAGAAAATAATATGTGGGCATCCAAAAGAGAAACTTTATATATCAGTAGATAGATATCTTGAATTAGACGTACTATTTAATTAGTAAGACTAGCATGGAAAATAGAAAAAAATAATACCAAAGTGGGAAAATCCCTTTAATGTACATATATATGAAATGGAGCTTAAGACATCCTAAAGTTTAAGACATTCATGTTGGATGTCTCAAATTTGAATCTTAAAAGAGTTGAAAAGGAGTATGAGATAGGAGATGACTATCCTCTGCTGTATAGCTCAAGTCCAAATTCATCCCCCAATGCACCAAACAAAAACCAAAAATATAAAAAATAAAATTGCAGTGCTTTTCCTATTTAGACTCCAATTTTGTTACCCAACACTTTTTAAGTAAAGTAGTCTTGGGAAGCTAGACATGGAAAACGAAGCAAATATCACCACCTTTGTTTTCATGATAACAAAAGGGAGAGGGGGCAAAAGAAGAAAAAAGACATACATACTACAATATTCAATTCGAAGAAATCTACCTATATTTTTAGGGAATTTTGATTTCTCGCTATAGTAGACCTCTAATATGTTATTATAATATTTAATTTAATTGATAATTCTACCTTATTAATATTTAAAACATTATTTCCTTCGGCTTATTATTATTATTATTATTATTATGGCCTATTGAGTGGTGTATTGAACTTAAGAGACATCATCCTTCATCCCAAACATCTTTTTGCTCATTTTAAAGTTTAAACCTAAAACCTCCATTATATAAGTTCTATGTTTCAACCATTATTTGTGTATATCTTGTGCCATGTGATTATGTCGACATAACTTTATTACAAATTGATTTACTTAAAATGAAGTTTTAAAGATTGGAAATAAAAAGAAAAAAAGAAAAAAAAAGAAACACAATCATTGAAATAATGGTAGAAGACTTGTACAAGCCCATCCCATGCTCCTACTTGACCTCTCATATTCTATTCTAATAATTAATTTAGTTTATTTGACAATATAATGATAATTGATCATATACTTAAGTTGCAATATAAAATGTAGACTTTTTTTTTTTGAAAAAAAGTTAAAATTTCATATTTCTACTTTACAATGAAAAATATGTACTTTTTATAGCAGTTAATTGGTATTTCATTAATTAACTATATATTTGATAGGTAGGAATTTAATAATTAATTTTGTGACATAATTTTTTTATGGTTTTCATTTGATTTCTAATTTCATTTCATTCATACCTATATACACACACAAATATGTGTGTATGTGATTCGGGGAGATGTCCCTGCACATTACATGAGAAATGATATAGGAGACTTTTCATCTACGTATCTGTGTGTCTATTTTCTTAATTATACACTTATGACAAATTAGTCCATGGAGGGACTTTTCATTAATATAAAAGAACGACTCATTTTAGTAAGTTTATAATTAAGGAAATAGACACACACATGGAGGGGGACGTCCCTCTAAAATGTATGCACACTACATGGGTGAAGAATTAATTAAGAAACCACTAATTTTAGTGTGTTAAAGTTGGGATCTACTTTTTAATTAATTACCTCAGAGAACCGAGTTTTATCCTTCATAGAGGAGTATATGGTTGGAAACACCTCATGGCCGCCATACGAGAAGACATATAAGCTGAGAGCCGTAGGAATTCCGCCCAAACGAAATAGCTCTCCTTTGGCAGAAAACCCCACACCATCAACTACACCAACCCATAATATGGAGCTTATAATAATAACAATTGCCACATTCCCACCTGCAGAGATGAAGGAAAGCATGCTCAGATCTTTCAGCCACATGGTGGGCAATATTGCCAGCCCTGCAAGTACTGTGGAAAGTCGTCTTCCTCTAATGTTATGTTCTCCCAATTTGAACCCTACATTCGGGAACAACTTGTGCAGGTTGTCACTTTCCGATAACAAGAATCCTGTCGATGCCAAATAGGCCTCTGAATACAAAAAAATTGATACCATATGTCGCCCTTTACGGCCAAATGCATGCCAGCCGATGTCAGGATAGGTTTTAATCGATGAGTCCGAGTTCATACACCGTTGGAGCAGCAAGGCTGTGTAGCAAGTTATGATAGCGACGACAAGGAGAAGAACAAGGGTAATCCACCCACCTTGTGCCAGTGTATACGGCATTGTTAGTATTCCAATTCCTGGAAGTGGCCACAGTTAATGTGTAGCATTAGATATATGCTAATAATAGGCATAGAAATTTGGAAAGAAAAAAAAAATTAAAGGTGCGTAGCAGAGCCGTAGAAATTTGGAAAGAAAAAATAAATTAAAGGTGCGTAGCAGAGCCGTAGAGATGGAGAGCAACCACACAAAGCATTGAATCCATTGAGGCAGGTTTTGAGGAAGGTGGTTCCTTTACTTGCAGAGGTTGAATGGGGCGGTTGTTCTTTCATGTCTACCTTGATCTCCTTCGTGTCAATAAAAAGTAATAGAAAACTCAATCAGAGAGAAAAAAAATAAGAAGTGATGAAAACTGTTTGACGACAGCAGCGCTGTATTTGGCTATTTAATTACCTCAGACTACGTACTGCTTATGGCCAAGGCAGTGCGGTTCCTTGTTCCTTTATATAGAGTGAGCAACTACAGCCTCCCTCCTCTCTCTCTCTCTCTCTCTCTCTCTCTCTCTCTCTCTCTCTCTCTCATATACTTTCTATTGTCAAATATTTAAACACGTTAGGCAAATAATTCTAGGATCTCAGAGTTGAAATTAACTATTGTTATGCTAGCTAAAATTTTACCTACTAAAATTATTAAATTATTTTAGCTACATACACAACACACTACTAACCCATAAAACACTTTCATCATGTGTGTAATATACTTTTGCTTGTTTTCCACTTTATAGTTGTTTAGTTTTTGATTGGTTGCTGGTCTTTGGTTTATTGGTTTTGATTATGTTGGTTAAGTTAGTTTTAGGGTCTTGGAGTTTGTTTTTGATGCCCCAAAGTCTCAAAATTGGAACTACGGTATTCTTTCGTCATAAGTGAGGAGTTTTCTAATAAAGTTACAAGGTGCCGCTCTCTTTTTAAAAAAGGAAAAAAAAAAAGATATATTTAAAATAATTACTTCAATAATATTTAATGTAATTTAATTTTTTCATATGAATTTGCACTATTTTAAGATGTCAAAAAATACATTTTAACTATAGAAAAATATAAATTAATAACGACTCAGTTATTTATAGCTTAAATTAATATAGTATAGATAGATTATACTTATGTGTGTGTGCGTGCGCACGCGCGCGTGTGTATGTCTAAGTGTGTTATAAATTAGTTGAGGGGAATGGTGTAATCCCAAGAGGGGCGTGAATTAGAATTTTAAAAACTTTTTGCGGATTATATAACCGATTAACCAAACAATATCCCAATCAATAAAAATGTGTGTATGTAAATAATTATAACAATAAATAAGTAAACATACACGTGAGGAAATTTAAATGGAGTAGGGAGAGAGAATAATATGAAGATTTAACGAGATTCGACTATACCCACCTACGTCCTCATCTTGGGCAAACCTTCAAAGGATTTTATTAAAATATTCTCTTAACTGAGCGGAGCAAATTGTTACACACTCCTTCAAATAGGGTGGAACCCCCCTCTCTGAACGATACTCCACGCTTGGTACACTCCTTCAATAAGGTGGAGCCCCCCTCTCCAAGCGATACCCCATGCTTGGTCCGCTCCTTCTTGGTAGAGCTACCTCTCGAAGTGATGTACCCACACTTGGCCACGATTCACAAATCGAACCATGAAAAGCTATTTTTGAAAATGGTTTTTCGTACAACAAAATACTTGTTGGAATTGGTATAATCCCAAAAGTGGGGTGAATTGGGTATTAAAATTTTTTTGGCTAAATTAAGCATTTCACCGATTCACCACAAATCATATCTCATCCATTATATACGCATGTATGTAAAATAATAAAACGATAAATAAAGACATACACGTATGCAGTATATCTTATTTAAATCAAATGTGTGTATGCAAATAATTATGACATCAAATAAACATTCATACACATGCCAAAATTAAAGTGTAAGAATTTAAATAAGATAGAGAGAGAGAGAGTGTAACACATAGATTTGTTATCGAAATTTGGCCAAACCAGCCTACGTTCCTACCTTGGGCATAACCCCAAAGGATTCTACTAAACCTGCTCACTTAAATGGACGGAGCAGAAGTCGTTTACATCCTCTCCTTACGGGGGGAGGAAAACTGCAGTTCAATTACAAGGCTGAGCCCAATTTGTCTTACTTACAGGGTTAAGACTCCCCAGTACAATTTTTGGGTTGAATCGAACTGGTTTCACTTACGGGGCTGAGAGTCCCCATTTCAATTTCAGGCTAAACCCAACCGATGCAAAAAAAAACCATTTTTGTACATAATAAAATGTTTCTAAATGCAAGCAGAGATGTACCACGTTTAAGTTCTAAACATATGCACTTTAATATGATGTGCAATAATGCTTAGTAGAGATAAGGTGTTTTTCTCAAAGTAATATTTTCAGTCTTTCAAAAGATGCATATGATAAACACTTGAATATTTAAACTCTATAAAATATATATGTTGGCTTTTTGAGTCCGATCCCTAGTTTTGATAATGACAAACTACAAGTTCCCTATGTATATATCTAGTGATTGAACATGGTATAATTCAACACACACACAAGCGGACTAAGAATGAAAGCCAAAGATGCATAAAGCTCATATGATCAGGGGTTTTCCATGAAGATTAAAAAGCAAAGAAGATCACGAAGATGACATTTTGATTTTATTTGTATATGCATTTAAGTTTTATATTTTGGTTTGTAATAATTGCATACATCTTGTATGATATGACTTAATGCTCAGACCGGACTATAAATTGACCGTAAGGAACCAAACCTGACTCGTTCAACCGACGTCACAGTTTTGGGCTATTTTAAAAAGCCTAGGCCGTAGAAAGACCCTAGGTCCCTACATATAACTTTAAACATAGAAAGGAACTAAAATGTTAAGTTCAAAAGATATTCGGGTGACCAAACCAAGCAAGTTAAAAATGCCTCGATTGACCGAATTGTTGACTGGTCAAAAGTTTGACTTGGTTCAGGCAACCAAACCAAATTGAATTGAACTTCCTCAATTGACCGAACCCTGGCCGTAACTTTTTCCCCTTTCCCAGGGCGCTCGAACTTCACATTCAAAATACCCCCAAGTGACCAAATGTGAAAGTTCGGCAGACCAAACTTGAGTCCAGGCAACCGAACCTTGAGCTGATTCGAAAATCGCCTAGTTCAGCCACTCGAACCTATCCTCAAGCACCCGAACATGAAAAACACACTTTTTTCATGTGTTTGTTTGGGCGACCGAACCTGGGGCTCGGTCGACTAAAACTCTCTAGCAAGCATAATTTTACCAGGGTAATTAAGGATACAACTTAATTAAAACATTTCCAAAATTCCTAATAGGTCCCCAACGATCATATTTTTTAGAAAAACCTATAATACCCCTTCATTTGTCAAAATTAGCAACTTTGATTAGCCTAACTTTTCTCTCAAATATTTTTCTTAATCAAAGTTCCTCCACATATTGCTTTATTTCAAAAATCATTTTGGGGTTAAATTTTTCATACTCTCCATGTAATAACCAAAAAAGTTATAAAGGGTCTCGTCAATGAACACAGGGAGTTCGTTGACGAGCGCATAAGGGGGCCTCATTGACGAAGCCATGCCTCATCAATGAGAAGATACCGAGAGAGGTTTTGAAGCAGTCAAAAATTCATCGACGAGGGAGGAAGGTTCGTCGACGAAATTCCTTAAGTACTTGTCGACGAGATGACGTGTCTCAACGACGAATCCAGGGCTATAAATAGTTGAAACCCATATTTTTCAGCTAAAATGGGCGCAAATTCTTTCCTCTCTCTCTCTAAACATCTCCCTCTCATTTTCTCTTCGATCCCGGCTCCATTTCTCGCTGGATCGACGATCTAAGACCACCGCGATGCTCCTAGGAAAGTTCTCTGCAAGCCTGTTGGAACAGATCGTTGGTGGGAGTGGATTGAACATCATCCCAATCTCAAGGTAAGACGTTTTATTCCAAATTTGCCTTTCCCATAGTTATATAAAATGTTGTACATAGAAAAATAATGATATTTTAATCTGGGAGACGCTGTTTTCAAGATTTTGAGTAGGGAACCCTGCGGGAGTAGGACCAGGCTCAGAAAGGGGCTTTCGCAGAAGTCAAATAAGGGAAATATGCTATGCTATGAGATTTAAAATGTTAATAGAAATTTCATAGAAACATGCATATACCAGTCTATTATAAAGTTATATAGAATAAGGATATTTAATGTTTGTGTGGCCTGAGTAGATACTTATTTGATACAGAATATTATACATTTTTTCCAGCATATCATGTTACGCAGAATAAGCAGAAAGTTATATAGATCAGTACATGTAGATATTTATTCAGATTAGTATATTTTACAGATGTTTATTCAGACCAATATATACAGTATTTACATAATGTCATGTTTATCATAATGTCATAACACTCATTTTATACGAATAGTTTACATAGACAGAATATATAGTTATAACATCAAGATGCTATAGATATGTTGTTCAGATATTACAGTATTTACAGTACAGAATTATAATGTTATGGTTATTTTGGAAACATGATAAAAACAACAAAGATAATTATAGTATATATATTTATATAGTGTCAGATCCCTAATGAGATGTTACAGACAGATACAGTCTACAGAGCATGGTACTGTTGCTATACATAGAATAGAGTGTAACCACATATCTCAGATAGTATGCGGGTACCATCAAACCATGGTTAGAGAGGATGGTGCTCCCCAATTTAGGTTGAGTGGGCCGATTTGACGAGGTAGCAATTCCAGTTATGTTCCTAGGAGTGGATGTAGTTTGGTTGGACTGAGATAGTGTAAAGTATAGTGACTTCCCTGACAGGCCAACCAGAGTTAAGTCCTACTTACGGGCCACACAACCCTGTAATGAGAGGTCAAATCATGACATATAGATTTTCAAGGAAAAGCATATATATATATATATATATATATATATGTATACAGTTTTGCAGCATTTAACGTATATAATATGATATTAGCAGTATGAAAGATAGAAAGTTCAGATGATATAGTTATATTTCAAGCTACAATAAACGTAAAATATATTTTTACTGATTTTCCAATTTTACAGTTTCAAATGTTATTATTATTGATATGCAACTTGGTCGTCACACACTAGTAATAGCATATTTCCACTTACTGAACGTCAACTCATCCCATTATTTTAACATTTTTCAGGTGAGTCAGTTAGGCAAGCAGATCAAGCTCGCAGATAGAGAGTCCCTTGGTTGCTTTGTACTTAGGGTAAGTTGGTACAGGGAGATTTGAGTTTTGGGGCGGTGATACTAGTATATGTAAATATAACATGGAAAATTTTTGGATTTCGGTATTGTATGTACATTTGTGGTTATGTGATTTATGTTTTCCTGCTGCATAAGTGTGCCCACTATCTACAAAAATACTTCAGTGCCTATCTGAGGCCTGAGAGTCTATAGCAGGGATATTTAAGATATATATATATATAATAAAAATGAAATAATTTTTGGGTCGTTACACTCCAACTCTCTTTGTTACATTCTTTGAAATATTTTTAAAGAGAGTATTCTGTTTGGGCATTTATTTTTGTTTGTATTTATTCCACAAATATTCTTGAGCCTAAATTTTGAGATTCTCCAAATATTTTTCATTATCAAAATCTTTGTTGGAGAACATATTTTTCCTTTATATATATATTCATATCTTTTATTTGCGCAAAAATTATTTAAAGAGCATAACCCTAGGTTCTACTATATCTTTATTGAAATATATTGTTGGAGAAAATTTCGCATTAGGGTTTAAATCTATATAAGCACCCTTACTCTACTGAGCATAACTCATATCATATTAATGTGCAAGTATTAAGCTATACTGTTGTACATCATCTGCTTAGTATAGAAGCATTGTCTTTGTACACATATTTTATAGAATATCTGTTGTATTCCCGATGTGTGGTTGGAAGAGGGAGACTAGCCCTGTGAATAGTCCTTAATTTGCTCAGACCTGGTTAGGAGAGCACCACACTCTTCAAACTCGGTTAGGAGAACTAGGAGATGCACCCTCCTAGGAAAGTGTGCAAGGTGTTCGCTCCACCCAGTAAGTGAGCTGGCGAATGTCTGCCTTGAAAGGACATTGTAAACGGTTCATGTTCCACCCGTAAGTGAGTAGTACTAGTGGAATCCTTAGGCTGGGGGTAGGCCCAAGGTGGGGACATAGGCTGGTTTGGCTGAACCTCGATAACAAATATCGTGTGTTCCTCTCTCCCTATCTCATTTACTTTCCGCACTATAATTTCCATAAGTGCATGTTTGTCCATTTATAGTTATAATTACTTGCATGCACACTTCTGATTAAATGAGATATGCTGCACATATATGTCTACATATATCGCTTTATTAATTTACATACACATTTATATTATGAATGTGATATGAGTTGTGGTGAATTGGTGTAAATATTTAAATTAGGAAAAATATTTTTAAAACCCAATTCACCCCCCTCTTGGGATCACACCAATTCCAACAAAATATTTTCTCCAAAAATATTTATCAACAAAATAAACAGGAGAAATTCAAAGATTTACTCTCAAAATGATTTTATAAAAAAAGTGAGTTTAAGTGAGAGTAAATGCACTTTGATAAAATAAATGTCCAATCAAAATGAATACACTTAAATAAGTTTCAAAAATAACAAAAAGTGTTGGAAGAGTATAAGATTTACCCCATAAAAGATATTTTGCAATAAAAATTTATTTTGGGGAAACTTTGATTAGGATAAAATTAGAAAGAAAATTTGTCTAATTAAATTTACTAATTTTGACAAATGAAGAGGTATTTATAATTTTTCTGAAAAAATATGACCGTTGGGGACCTATTGGAAAATTTGAAAATATCTTAATTAAGTTTTAACCTTAATTACCCTGGTTAAAAATTGGCAACTGGAGAGGTTCGGTAGCTCAGAACTTGGGTTTGGTCGCCTGAACAAACACATGAAGAAAAGTGCATTTTTCATGTTTGGGTGCGCAAGGACACAAGTGGCTGAACTAGGAGATTTTCCAACCTGCTCTAGGTTTGGTCACCTGATCAAAAGTCCGTTATGCTGAACTTCATCATTCGATTGCTCGAAGTGAATTTGAACATGAAGTTCGGGCATTGGGAGAAGGTGGAAAACATTATGCCCAGGGTTTGGTCGATCGAGGAAGTTCAACTCATTTTGGTTCGTTCGCCCAAACCAAGTCAAACTTTTGACAAGTCAATAGTTCGGTCAACCGAGACATTTTTAACTTGCCTGATTCAGTCGCCCGAATCCTTTTCAAACTTAACATTTTAGGTTTTTTTCTGAGTATAAAGTTATATGTAGGGACCTAGGGTCTTTCTATTGCCTAGGCTTTTCAAAATAGCCCAAAACTCTGGCGTTGGTCGACCTTCAGGTTTGGTTCCTTACGGTCAGTCTATGGTTCTGTTTGAGTATTAAGCCATATCATGCAAGATGTATACAGTTATTACAGACCTAATTATAAAAATTAAATGCATATATAAATTAAAACAAACATGTCTTCTTTTTGGCTCTTTTGACAACTTGGAATGTGCCTGAGTGTGTAGTATTTACGTCCTTCAAGGCTTCCATTGTCGGTCTCTTTATGTATGTGTTGAATTATAACTTGTTCAATCACTAAGTACACACATAAGAAACTTATGCTTTGTCATTATCAAAATAGGGATTGAGCTCAAAAAGTCAACAATATTTCAAGTGTTGATTTGTACAATTGAAAAACTATATGCACTCTCAAATGATTTATAAAATGAAGTTCAGTAGAGTTAGGGGTTTTCCTCTCCAAATATTTGTTGGAATTGGTGTGATCTCATGGGGGGGGGGGGTGAATTGGATATTTAAAATTTTTTTTGCTAATTAAAACATTTCAATTTACCACAATTCATATCATATTCAATATTAAAAACGTGAATATAAAATGATTAAACTATCAGTGCAGATATATACGTGTGCAATATATCTCATTTAAATTAAATGTATGCATGCAAATAATTATAACAGTGAACAAACAAGCATGCAAATATGAAAATTAAAGTGCAATAATTAAATGAGATAAAGAGAGAGTGACACAAGATTTATTATCGAGGTTCGGTCAAACAAGCCTATGTCCCCACCTTGGGCATACCCCCAAGGATTCCGCTAACCTTGCTTATTTAAATGGGCGGAGTAGAAGCCGTTATAACCTTTCCTTGCGAAGCAAGGTAAACCCCAACCTTATAAAAGATTTTGAAATAGAAATAATTTCATCATTTTAAACTTATGTACACAAAAAAAAAAAAAAAAGTTCTTTTAGTACTTTTAACTACAACCTCTCTCTCTCTCTCTCTCTCTCATATACTTTCCCACGTTAGGCAAATAATTCGAAATCTTTTAGAAAGATAAAAAGTGAACAATAAATCAATTAAATTATGCTTAAAGGACATAAACATATTCTAACTAGTTCTTTAGTCCCTCCCTCTATGAGCGATGTGCATAGGAGAGTGTCATGAGCCAAATTTGTTTAGGACATTATGCTTACTTGTAGCAATATGTGTTTTGTGCTAAAATTTGACCTTTTAGCTTCATGCACAGCACACTACTAACAGATAAAACACATTCAACATGTGTGTAATACACTTTCTTTTGATATAATATTTAATGTGGTGTAATTTTTTCACATGAACACGTATGTACGTTTCTACAGGATTGGGCAGAATAAGTCTTATTCTACTACGGTATCTGAGCAGTCAAACCCAATGCATGGCTCTCTCATCTTACAGGTAACATGCTCCATGTGCATTTCTTAACCAAATCCACAATTAATTAATTAAAATAATAATTAATTTTGGGCATGTGAAAAAACTGACAGTTGAAATATAATGAAACAAATTTGAATGATTTTAGTTATTTTTACATTTTTTGTAGATAATTTTACTATATTTATATTTTAAAAATTCATATAATCATTTGATTTTTAGTTTAATTAAAATTAAATATAAAATGAGTGCTTAAATCCCTAAAGTTAATTCTAGATATAAAATTTTCAAACAATAGATCGTTAGAACAATTATAAAGTATAAAATTTGATTTTTTTTTTTAATTTTTCAAAAAATAACTAAAAATCGACGACAAAAATAGAAAATTAGCAACTTAAGCAAATATTTTCATAATTTTTTTATTTATTTTTCACTACACTGGAATGAAAACCAAAAATAGGAAACGAAAATAGTACAGAATAGACCCTAAGCTGTTTAGTTTCTTTTAAATGGGCAATATTAAGTAGCTCTCACATGGGCAGATGCCTTATTTACTTTGACCTCAGCATACAACAGAGTACTCGCATGTAAAACTATCAGCTTTAAGACGGCACTATTTTCAAAAATTACCTTTACTTTTTAATTGTTAATATTAGATATGAATAATGACTAAAATTGGCTACCTCCTCACATGATTGATTTTATTTGTCATGTGAAAAATCTGGACCCAAAAAACCTATATCTTTAAAA
The DNA here is from genome assembly GCF_029873635.1 of Malania oleifera. Classification (NCBI taxonomy): domain Eukaryota; kingdom Viridiplantae; phylum Streptophyta; class Magnoliopsida; order Santalales; family Ximeniaceae; genus Malania; species Malania oleifera. The sequence goes on from NC_080428.1 coordinate 17,496,010, forward strand.
TTAAATTACAATTTAAAAATCAATTCATATGAACCTGTTGGTTGAATTGCCACTTGTTTTTCGAGTTTTATTGAATGTTTTATTTAAGAATATAGCAACTTGGATAAAATTTAAAAAGATTGGTGAATTGGTTAGATCATATCTCAATCAATTGATATAAATGTCAGTATTCTTTATCTATGTATCACTCGTATTTTATACGAAGAATAACTAACATTCAACTTTATAATTTTAATTCGTAAAGTGTGAATTTTGCAATTTTAGTTTTTTTTTTTTTGGCATTATGTTTGATAGGTTACTTGAATTTAAAAATACTGAATTATGTTTTATTTGTATTTTTTATGTATTTAGTTACAAAATTTGTACAAAATTACATATAACATACATTTTGTAATATGATAATTACTATGTGTTTTTTATGGTTCATTAATAATTTTTACATTTAATAATTTAAAAAAAAAATTAAAATAATAATAAAATTATTTTGTCGCACTTACGTAAATTGATTGATCCAAAGCGATCGGACCAGTAAATTATTTAGTTTAAGAATTGCTTAGTTTTTCAATTCATTTATTCAATTTTCAAGGCATTATACTAGCAACTTTTTTTAATTTAATTTATTTAAGCTGATATCATTTTATTTTTATTTTTATATATTTTTTTTAAAAAAATAAAAATAATACTAAAATTATTTCATTATACTTATATCAATTGAATGATCTAAAGTGATTGAACTTGAAATTAAAGATGTATTCCCAAGAGGAGGGTGGACTCGATAATAAAAAATTTCTTAGCTGAATTTCAGTTTACTTTAATTCCTTTTAAATTAAAACGCCACAACCACATAATCACAATAACTAATCAGCAACCATACTATACTAATCGACAATCCTAGATATGAATATGAAAGCTGAAATTGCCAATCAAACTTATCCTTCAATTAATTCAGTTAATCAAATATCATAATCTAGTTTTCAACAATAGTCAATGATATTCTCAAGACACAAGTTCAGTAATGCAACTTGAATTTTCTTACCACTTATGCTTCAATGGAATGATCGATCACAAACACTTTACCTCAACTATCTCACTCTAGAATTCAGATATTAGATCTTAACAGATTTTTTAATCCAACAACATAAACCAACAGTCAAGATGATAACTTGATTTAATCACAATCAATTCCCAATCTTCAGCAAGTTTGCAATTAATTTAAAAACATACATGCAGGTTATAACTTGCAGAAATTTAAAGAGTACTAAGGGAAGAAGAAGATCAAACACAACATTTTTTACAAAGTTCGACTACTACCTTACGTCCTTGCCTCAAGCAACCCACTTTGACGATTTCCCTTTTCTGCTTTGTTAACAAGGTGAAGCACCCCTCTCCATTCAAGGTGGAGATCCCTCTCTAACAAGAACAATCCTCTCGCTAGGCAAAGATTCAAAGCCCTACACTGTTAATAACAAAAACAGCAAAACAAGATTGTTTGTATAAGAAATATACTCTTCAGCAGAGTAGAATTTGTACACATTATAGCACAATATACTTCAATAAATCAATAAAGAGATGAAGCTTAAGAAGATATAACCAATATTCTGATTGTAAAGTGTGGATTTCAGAAAAACAAATCAAAATTTCACAAGGTTTCAAAAAGAACTCACAATAGCCTTTTCAGAAAGAATTTAAGTAGTATAACACAAATTTCGAATTGTATGTAAGTATTGAGTTAACCTAATTTGCAAAAAGATTACCTTTATATAGAGTAGAAAGGCTTCTTACAATTTTCCCCAAGTTTTCTCTGAGTTCGGAAACCCAATCATTCAAATTTAGAAATAAAATCCGCACTATTAAAAGTTTAAAACATCGACATAAGTCGACTAGACCTTAGGGTCAATCACCTAAGCTCTTTAAAAATAGTGCACAAGAAAGTCAATAGTAGGTCAGTCGCCTGACCACGATGGCTGAGTCACCTGATCCTATTACGTTCTTTCATTAACAAAGTCAGTAGCATATGAGTCGCCTGATATGAGATCATAAGTCGCTTGACCACTTAGCCACTTGTTGTTTTTCATAGTTTGGTTCCAAAGCTTAAATTTGTAACTTGGAAAAATTATTTTAGATTTTATGAAAATATTTTCCATGATTTAAAAAATAGATCTCTAATTAAGTTCATAATGAATCCTAAGAGTATTGTCAGGAGTTGTAGCAAACACAAATATTACAACCCAATTTTGTTTAGTGAAACAAAAATAAAACTAAGCTTCATCATCACCATCAGTTTCCGTACCCTCCTCCCTATCATCATCAACATCATCACCACCCGAGCTCGTCTCCATAGGAGCCTTTCCTCCCCAAGAAGAAGAGCTGCCCATATAGCTCTCTAGACGTCCAAGCCTCTAATCAAAAGTTGTGCAGTGGGAAGTGAAGCTGGACTGAAGTGCACTAAAATTAGTGTTCATGTCTCGAAGAAATGCATTCAGCTGTGAATCAATGTGCTATTGATAATTTACAAATCATAAGGGAGCATTAGTTGTTGGTGGTGCATTATGTTGGGGTTCTGGAGCCTGTTACGGAGCTCTACGTGCCCTACCACCCTTAGGCAACCATCCATGTTCCTGATACTTTTCATAACCTATTTTATTAATGGTAGTGGATGAAAAGACATCATAATGTGTTTTTTTGATAAACAGGGTGTGTTGACTTTTTGGTCAGATTCCAGTTTTGATTATGACAAACCACAGTATCTCATCTGTGTGCATTGAGTATTTGAATAGGTTTACCTTTCTAAACATGGATGACATATGAGAAATGGAAGTTGAGAAGCACTCAAACGAGCACATTGTTGGCCAAGTTAGGCTTACAAACTCTTGGTTTTGATGATAACAAAGTAAAAGTTATTTAATATATTTTCAAGTGATATGATTACAGGTAAAGATGATTTGCTCAAAATACATATACCCTGACATGAATGCTTACAAGGATCGAGGAATAAGGAGAGGTTCATGAGAATACCAAAGATCTATAAATGAAAGCTCATAAATAAGTCTAGAAGATTGAAGAGCATCATTGAAAGGACTTAAAGCCAAGAAAATGTCAAAACAGATTAGGTCAAAGTCTTTGTAAGTACTTCTAAGTTTATTCAAATATGAAGTTTTCATTTTGAAGCTCATTAAGCAAAGAGACTTAGAGACCTTAATATAAAACTTGGAACAAATTTTTCAAAGTCAAATAAGTTCATATTCCAAGATGAATTGAGCAAAGAAGAGAGAAATTAAAAATATGTTGAAATGCAAAAATGTTAGTTGACAGTCAGCTGTCTGTTTATGGACAGATGACTGGCCAATTTAGTGTAGTTTAACTGAAGACAGAAGTCTGACAGCTGACTGTTAAAGTTTTAACAGATGACTGCCAAGTGTCAAGTGAAAAGTCTGTGAGTGTTCTACCTGATGACTGTCCACCCTCTGTGTATATTGAAAAATTTGATTTGTTCATGGACAGACGACTGTCACCATATGGACAGACGATTGCCATCCTACTGAGTTGTACTATAACTACATTATTCTGGTGGTGGACGACTATCAATCAAGGGACAGACTACTGCCACCTCTCTGCCTATAAGTTTTATACTTATATTATATGGATAGACGACTGCCAGGACTTTATAGTCATTTGGCTCACGACATTTTTCAATTTTCCAACGGATATAATTTTTAAAATTCAAATTATTTGAAGCTTAAATAATTTATTATTTGGAAACAACTCTAAGTATTCTTGGGGAACAAACAAGGAGGTTTTCTACCACTATAAATACCCTCAAGGATCATTGTTTTAAACACAAAGAAATCAATTCAGCTCTCATTCTCTCTCAAAGACTACTGAAATTCTGAAAGTGTGCTATTGCTCTCATCACTTACGAAATTCTCTAAAAGCTTTGCTGAGTTTCTCACTGAGTTTGTGCATCAAGTTGTTGATTCTTTCATCCATTGAAAGATACCTACGATGATAAGTTTCTAAGAGTTTCATTCTGAAATTCATGTTCTAAATTTACTGAAGTACATAGTATTTCAATTTGTACTAATCAGCTTTTAGAGGAGCAGGTTCTTGTAAGCCTTATTTTATATCTTTTTAACAGGTTAATTAACGATTTGAGTGCTGAATCGTTGGACCAAACAAGGGGATATTGTTTGGAGAAGGTAGGCTCTAGCCTTACTTAAGGAGTTGTTTGTAAATGGTCTTGTTCTACCAGGTAAAGGAACGGTAATAGTGAATCCTTTTTTGGTTTTGCCAAAGGTGAGGACGTAGGCTCTGTTGAAGCCGAACCTCGTAAAAACCCTGTGTTCTTCTTTCTCTACTCTACTCTTTATTTTTAGAAAAAGATATAATCTGTGTGGTTGCTTTAAAATCCAATATTGAATGTTTTGTTGTTAAATAGACCGGAAGGTAATTCATTTTGGATTGATCAGCATTGATTGTGGAAACCGACAGGGACTACGTTGGTTGATCATCCTTGACCTATTAATCTGAAAGTTTATTTGAAAGTTGAACATTAGAAAGAAGAATAATTGTGATACAAGGATTATAACAAGTTCAGCAAATTTTCACATATATACAGGGTTATTGTTACAAAGATTGAGTGATTGATCTTATTATGTTGATTGTGATTGTATTTATGTTTTGATTGTTGTCACAATTCAAAAGTACTAAGACTAAAGGGAATAAAATTTTTAAAACCCAATTCACCCCTCCTCTTGGGAAGCTAATCCAATTTCAATTGGTATTAGAGCCTAGTTATAATAACTCTTAACAAGAAACTATAAAAAGACCAAGGCCCTGGTTGACCGAACTAGAATAGTTCAAAAAGCCCCGGTCGACCGAAGCCCTCTATGGTCAACATTTTGACCACCAGGTCAACTGAACCAAGTAGTTCAAAAAGCCCCAATCGACCGAAACCTCCTAAGGTCAACATTTTGACCATCTGGTCAACCGAGCTAGTTTTGTACTCCAACTACCTGGTCGACCGAGGGTCCTCGGGAGAAATCCAAGCAGTCTGGTCGGCCGAACTAGCTAGTTCAAAATGGCCTGGTCAACTGAACCTCGAAAAATTGAGGAATCGCCCTCTCCTGGTCGACCGAGCCCTTAGTTCAAAATTCCCCTGGTCGACCAAACCATATGAGACTTGGTCGACTGAAACACTTTTGGTAGACCAGACCTCTCGGGTTGTCCTGATTTTTGCCGCGGTTAAATATTTTTTAAATAGGGTTAAAATGTTTTAAACATCATTAAACTTTTCTAATAATACACAATAGGTCGTCAACAGTCATATTTTCTCCTATGCCTATATATATGAGATCATTTGAGAAAATTAGTAAGGATTAGCCATTTTGATTAGTAGAAATTCTCTTAAATTTCCAAATCCTATAATACTCATATCTAAGCCCCAAACACTCATACTTACCTTCACTGATTGCTCAAACTCTCTGTAAGTTGATTGAGTGCTTGATTAAGAAAGGTTTGTTCTCCCATTTTACGTAAGATTGATTTTATTTTTACGAGAGCTAAACCATAGTATTCTTAGGGGACTTTGTTAATAAGTCTCTCCTAAGAAGACTTTGATTTGATCTTCTGAGGTTGCACCTTTATTACAATATCTTGAGAAGATTGTATTTGTTTTTGGTTGCAAAATATTTTCAAAATACTTTCAAATATCTAGTGTGCCTTATCTTGAAATATATTTGAAGAGATATTTGTTTGTGGGATAGTGATCTTTGTTTTAATATTCCTTCACTCATATATATTTTGCTGAATACAAAGACTGCACATCTTTTGCAAACCAAGCATATACTTCATTTGATACTTGCATGCTTGAGACAACCGACTGATTGAAATACCTAAGACTTGACATCTTTGTGTGAACTTATTGGCTGAATATATTGTGAAACAAAGATTGCTTGCTTGACACTCTTACGTACGCATTACACTGATAGAAAATACCTTTGAGAGTTGAACTATCTAGATCACACTGAGCTTACATATTAAATCATATTGTGGTGTATGTTATTGCGCATATCTGGGTACATATCTTCTTTACACGAAAGCACAATCACTGTACCATTTGATTAAATACAAATTTACTATATTTCTAGGCACGGCCCTAAAGAGGGAGACTAGCCCTGGAATAGTCCCGGATTGGCTTAGACCCAGTTAGGAAAGCTAGGTGTGTCATCCTGTTAAGGAGTGTAGGTTGGGGTCAGCCCCGCTAATTGACCTGGTTAAGGTTGAGGTCAGCCCTGTGTTAATTTGACCTGGTTGTAAACGGTGCCGCTCCACCCTTAAGTGAGTATTTAGTGGAATTCTCGGGCTTGCGAGCTAGAGGCGGGGACGTAGGCACAGTTGGCCGAACCTCGATAACATATCGTGTGTTTGTTTATATTTTTGCATTTTATATTTATCGCACATGTATGTTATGGGTGAATGATGCGTATGACTTAATTTCCACATTATATTTATCTACGCATTTGGAAATTGCATAGACTGACCCTAGGTAGTGTATATACTGTTGTTGGATAGTTTAACCTAGGAGAAAAAGTTTTAAATTCCAATTCACCCCCCCCTCTTGGGATCACACCAATTCCAACAAAAGTGAATCAAGCAACTTAGATCAAGATGAATTAGCATTCATCACTAAGAGACTCGACAAGTTCTATATGAAAAATAAAAGGTTTCCTAGAAAATTTAACAAAAAGAAATTTGAAAAAAGAGAGATAAATAGAAAAGAAAATAAATGTAAGAATGAACCTTCAATATGCTATCACTGCAAGAAACCAGGGCATATCAAGCCGGATTGCCTGTTGCTCAAGAAAGACAAGAAGAAAAAAAAGGAAGCTATAAAAGCTACGCGGGATGATTCAAGCTCCAGCAAGATAGAAAATGAATCAAGCAGACAAGAGATGGCAAACATATGTTTCATGGCTAATGACGAAGAGGTAAACTCCTACAATTCCTCTACAGAATCATACAATGAGTCGTGTGATGAGTCATGTGATAGCATGCCTTCCTATAAGGAATTGCAAGGTGACTTGTTTTCTTTACATAAGAGATTCATAAAAATTTCTAAGAGAAATATAACTCTGAAAGACCAAAATAAAGAATTAATGAAACAACTTGAATCCTTCAAAACTATTGAAGAGGAAAAAGACTCTTGTATTAAAAAGTGAGAAGAGGAAGTAAAGGAAATAACTCAAGAGCTCGGAAAAACTCATGTAGATGATTTGAATAAAACGAATTTAGAGACAAATGAACTTAAGAAATTAGTAGAGGATAAGGAGAAATTTATATATAACTTCACCAACGGAAAAGATAATTTTGAAAAAAAATGATTGGACAACAAAGATTATATGGAAATAAAGAATGGATAGGTTATAATGTAAAAACAAACAAAATGAGTAAAAGATTATATGGGATACTTTGTCAAAGAAGTCAAGCACTATACTAGTTCTTCTTCAAAAAACAAACATGAACATACCACTTGCTACATGTGCAAGGCTAAAGGTCATGTAATGTTCAACTGCCCTCTAAAAAGAAAGTATGTCAAAGTTCAAGGAGAATGGAAAGTCAAAAATGGAACTAAAAACAACACAAAGAAAGTTAAAAGAATTTGGGTTCCAAAGACTAACACAATGAATCCCTCATTGTAGGTATGCTTTAGGACTTCACCGCAAACAGATAAATGGTACTTGGACAGCGGATGTTCAAGGCACATGACCGGTGATAGGACCAAGTTCACTACTTTGAAACACAAGGATGGGGGATGCATCACCTTCGGCGACAATGCCAAAGGTAAAATTATTGGCATCGGGATAATAGGTAAAGAACCTTTTCTTACCATTGATAATGTATTATTGGTAGAAGGATTAAAACACAACCTTTTAAGCATAAGCCAATTAAGCGACAAAGGGTTCGAAATAACTTTTAAGAAAGAAAAATGTATTATCCAAAATGCTAAGAAAAATAAAACCTTATTTATAGCTCATAGGATAAACAATGTTTATTGTATAAACCTTGAGAATCTAGTGAATCAAAATGTAACTTTTTTGGCAGCAATGAATGAAAACAAGTTTCAAAAAGAAAAAATACGTATCTACTAAAAGACCTCTAGAACTACTGCACCTAGACTTATTTGGTCCAACTAAAACTTTAAGCCTAGGAGGTAAACAATATGCTTTTGTAATAGTAGATGATTATTCAAGATTCACTTGGGTATTATTTTTAGCAAACAAAGATGAAACCTATGACATGCTAATCACATTATGTAAGAAATTACAAAATGAAAAGGGCTATAATATAACAAACTTTAGAAGTGATAAGGGTAGGGAGTTTAAAAACAAAAATCTTGAAAAATTATGTAATGAATATGGAATAAACCATAATTTTTCAGCACCTAGGACTCCACAACAAAATGGAGTTGTTGAAAGAAAAAATAGAACCTTACAAGAAATGGCAAGAACTATGTTAAACGAAAATAGTCTACCTAAATATTTTTGGGTAGAAGTTGTGAATACAGCTTGTTACATCATAAATAAAGTATCCATAAGATCTAGTATAGACAAAACACCATATAAATTATGGAAAGGAAGAAAACCCAATATTTCCTACTTTCATGTATTTGGATGCAGATGTTTTATCCTTAATAGTAAAGATGATCTAGGAAAATTCGATGCAAAATCTGATGAAGGAACTTTCTTAGGTTACTCAACAAATAGTAAAGCTTTTAGGGTTAAGAACTCTTACAATTATTGAATCAATACACATAACATTTGATGAATAAAATAATCATGTCAACAAAATTAAGATTGATGAAAAAGAAGATATTTCACAAAAAGAAGAAGATATTGAAATAAAAGAAGAAAATAATAATGAAGCTTCAAAAGAAAGCACAATTGAAAATCTAGAACTACCTAAAGAATGGATATATGCTAAAAGTCACCTGAAGGACCAAATTCTTGGAGAACCATCAAAAGGAATAACCACTAGAGCCTCATTAAAAAACATTTGTAACCATTATGCTTTCTTGTCTCAAGATGAACCCAAGAATATTGATGAAGCCTTAAAAATGATTCTTGGATTATAACTATGCAGGAGGAACTAAATCAATTTGAAAGAAATTAAGTATGGGAACTTATACCTAAACCCAAAGATAAGTCAATCATAGGAACTAAATGGGTGTTTAGAAATAAAAAGGATGAAACTGGAGTAGTTGTAAGAAATAAAGATAGGCTTGTAGCACAAGGTTACAATCAAGAAGAAGGCATTGATTATGAAGAAACCTTTGCTCCTGTAGTAAGGATGGAAGCAATGAGTATGCTTCTTGCCTATGCAGCCTCTAAAGACTTCAAATTATACCAAATGGATGTAAAAAGTGCATTCCTAAATGGCTATATTAATGAAGAAGTTTACGTTAAACAACCTCCAGGTTTTGAAGATTCTAAAAATACAAATCATGTATTCAAGCAAACTAAAGCCGTATATGGATTGAAACAAGCTCCTAGAGCTTGGTATGATAGGCTAAGTAAATTCCTACTCCAAAACAATTTTTCAAGAGGAAAGATCCTAGAGCTTGGTATGATAGGCTAAGTAAATTCCTACTCCAAAACAATTTTTCAAGAGGAAAGATTGATAGCACTTTATTTATAAAAACCAAAATAATGATATGCTTATAGTACAAATTTATGCTGATGATATTATATTTGGAGCAACTCATGGAGACTTGTGTAATGAATTTGCTACAACTATGCAAAGAGAGTTTGAAATGAGCATGATGGGAGAGTTAAATTACTTTTTAGGATTACAAACTAAACAAGCTAAAAATGGAACTTTCATAAATCAAACTAAGTTTATTAAAGAAATGTTAAAGAAGTTCGATATGGAAGAATAGATAGAAAAAGCACTAGTGGGACTTGTCACTTCCTAGGACACTCACTAGTTTCTTGGTTTTCAAAGAAACAAAATTCCGTAGCATTATCTACAGCTGAAGCAGAATACATAGCAGCTGGGAGCTATTGTGCTCAAACTTTATACATGAAACAACAATTAAGGGACTTCAAAATTCAATACCGAACAATTCCCATAAAGTGTGATAATACAAGTGCAATAAACATTTCAAAGAATCCGGTATCACATTCAAGAACTAAACATATTGATATACGTCATCATTTATTAAGAGATAATGTAGATAAGAAAGAAATAGCACTTGAATTTGTTAATACTCATGATCAATTAGTTGATATATTTACGAAGCCATTAGCTAAGGATCAATTTGTATTTATCCGACGGGAATTAGGCATGTTACATATAAGAGAAGTTAACTAAAAGAGAAGAAGAACAGTTGGTCAGGGTAGATGACTACTAGAGAGCTGGCAGACGACTGCCAGAGAGGCAAGCTACTGTTTGTGTAAAAGACAGTGGACAAACGACTATCAACTTAGTGACAGATGACTATCTCACTGCAGATCATGTTTATTTCACATAAAAAACACTATTTAAAACCCCCCCCCAGATGTCTGTCCATTCATTTACCCGTCTCAAAATCAACTCCTCTTCATTCTCTTCAAAGTTCCTTCTCTCCTAAACTCCTCCCAACAACCATCCATCATAACCCTAATCCATTCACACCTAGGGTTTCCTAAAAATTCAACTTCATTAGAATGGTTCATACCAAAACAGTGGGAAAAAGGACAAAGCTTCCTCATCCTCTTTAAAGCCTACAAACAATGATGACATGGAGAAATGGTTGGTTTCTTTGCATGCGAAAGCTTTATATCAAAATCACATTTTAGCAATCGATCCAATATTTTGCAAGGTGCTAGATGTCACTTTCTTTGAAGAAAGTTTTCCTGAACTTCTCGAAATGTTCAAAACTATAGGATAGGATAAGTTCATTCTTCACCAAGTTAAGGGGTATTACCTAGATCAGATTAAGATTTTTTATTCAAACTTGGTAAAGAAAGAAGCTGGAATTGCTACTAAAATTTATGTCCAGAAGATAACTCTTACCCCACACTCTTTACGAAAATTCTTCGCATCAAGCATGGAAATTTTGAGTGTACTCCAGTCGAAAAACAATGGACTATGGAACAAGGTTTTTCACCACAAGAATTTCTGCCTCTTGTGATGAACAATGCACCTGTTTATTCTGGACATCCTTCACCATATAAACAACTTAATCTTCAAGCACAAATCCGGCATAAGATTATTGCGTACAATATAATTCCGAGGTCTAGATCCTTTGATCATGTGTCCTTCTTTGATTGTTTTGTAATGTGGTGCTTACTAAAAGGGAAGAAATGAGAATTTTCCAACATTATAATGAAATGGATTGTTATGAAGCTCGGATCTCCTAGATTTAGACTATAAACAGCTCAATCTTCAAGCACAAATCCGGCATAAGATTATTGCATACAATATAATTCCGAGGTCTAGATCCTTTGATCATATGTCCTTCTTTGATTGTTTTTTAATGTGGTGCTTACTAAAAGGGAAGAAATTAGAATTTTCCAACATTATAATGAAATGGATTGTTATGAAGCTCGGATCTCCTAGAATTAGACTTCTGTATGGTGGCATTCTTTCCTTGATCTTTGCTTATTTCCAAGTCCCCTCTCCATCTTTAAAAATAGTGAAGCGAACCCATTACCATGTCTTCTCATCCACTACACTGAAACGAATGGGTTACAAAAAGTATACCTAGGGATGAATGTTTAGGGGCAATATACCGGCAAAAGCTACACAAGAAGAAAGGAATCCAACTCCTGAAGAAGTTGATATGCCACCTTGGTTTGTTCTATTTTATCAGACTTATACTAGTTTTAGTTTTGAAATGCGGGAAAATTTTGCTTCTCTTTAGGATAAGATGAAGAAGAAGGAGAAGAAGAAGGAGAAGAAGAAGAAGAAGAAGCAGGAGAAGAAGAAGAAGAAGAAGAAGGAGGAGGAGAAGGAGGAGAAGGAGAAGGAGTCTTACTTCTCTTCTCTCCTTCTTCTTCAGCTTCTTTCTTATTCTCTTCCCCTCTTCCTCCTCCTCCGTCCTCCTCCTCCTTCTCCCCTCCTCCTCATCAGAGCCTCAAGAATAAGAAATCCTAGCTCATGTGCTTCCTCGCCGCCTCCGCAGCCTCCTCCTTCTTTTCTTCGTCTCCTCCTCACCTCCGCCTCCTCCTCGCCTCCGCCTCCTCCTCCTCCTCCTCCTCCGCCTCCGCCTCTCTCTCGTCCTTCTTCTGTTCTGCGGTCGGTCCGCCTCCTCTCCTCCCCTCCTCCGCCATCCTCCTTCTTTCTTCCTCTTCGTCTCGCTCTTCTTCTTCTTCTATCTTCTTCCTAGAAGAAGAATAATAAGAAGAAGAAGAAGAATGTCAGAATGGAAAAGCAGAACAAAGCAGAGGAGAAGAAGTATAATCATATAAGCCTTAGCACTACTCAGACAGAAGCACGACGCACCTACGCATACTCATCATCAAGAAACGACATAAGGACGCAGAAGAAGCATAGCACCTCATACGAGGAGACGCCATAAACGAAGTGGCGACTAGACGAAGAAAGACGGCAAGAAGAAGAAACCTTCCCTCCGCCTCGGAGAAGAGCGGAAGAAGAAGGAGAAGTATCTCTTCGCCGGCCCGCAAGCGCCCGTCCCTCCTCCCCTTCTCCTCCTCTTCCTAATCGGCCCCGAGCGCCCTCCGCCCTCGCGCCTCTTGAATCTCGTCCCCCACCTCGAGAGTGAACGACAAATTCTGAGCGCACATAAGGAGAGACTTAATGAAGAAGCAGATAGTGACACAAATTCTGAAACATAGACTTTTGATGTTGTTTTTGTATGCTCCACATACTTCATTTTTAGTTATATTTTACCTTTTTGTTGATATCAAAAGGGGGAGTATGGTGTGTGAGCAAAGTCTATGTGCTTAGTGTAATGTATGTATTTACTTATGTATTTCCTGTTGTGCTTATGCATTTTCTATTCTGAAATTTTAAAATGTGTTTGTATTTCAAGATCTATAATGGGAAATATATAGCCTTAATCCTAGAACTTATCTTCTGAACTTTTGCCTTATTATGTCTTAATGAGATTATTTTCAACCTATGCTTATCGATAGGGGGAGCATTAAGTTTAATTTTTATATCTTTGCTCGTTCTTTGTCATCATCAAAAAGGGGGACATTGTTGGCCTAGTTAGGCTTGCAAACTCTTGGTTTTGATGATAACAAAGTAAAAGCTATTTAATATATTTTCAGGTGTTATGATTATAGGTAAAGATGATTTTCTCAAAATACATATACCCTGACATGAACGCTTGCAAGGATCGAGGAACAAGGAGAGGTTCATGAGAATACCAAAGATCTATAAATGAAAGCTCACAAATAAGTCTAAGAGATTGAAGAGCAGCATTGAAAGGACTTAAAGCCAAGAAAATTTCAAAATAGATTAGGTCAAATTCTTTGTAAGTACTTGTAAGTTTATTCAAATATTTAGTTTTCATTTTGAAGCTCATTAGGTAAAGAGACTTAGAGACCTTAATATAAAACTTGGAACAAATTTTTCAAAGTCAAACAAGTTCATATTCCAAGATGAATTGAGCAAAGAAGAGAGAATTTAAAAATATGTTGAAATGCAAAAATGTCAGTTGACAAACGACTGTCTGTTTATGGACAGACGACTGGCCAATTTAGTGTAGTTTAATTGAAGACAGAAGCCTGATAGATGACTATTAAAGTTTTAATAGACGACTGCCAAGTGCCAAGTGAGAAGTTTGTGAGTGTTCTGCCAGGCTACTATCAACTCTTTGTGTATATTGAAAAATTTGATTTGTTCATGGATAAATGACTGTCACTATATGGACAGACGACTGCCACTCTATTGAGTTGTATTATAACTACATTATTTTGGTGACAGACGACTTCCAATCAAGGGACAAACGACTACCACCTCTCTGCCTATGAGTTTTATAGTTATATTATATGGACAGACAACTACCAGGATGTCACAGTTGCTGGCTCACGACATTTTTCAATTTTCCAACGGATATAATTTTTGAAATTCAAATTATTGGAAGCTTAAATAATTTTATTATTTGGAAATAACTCTAAGTATTCTTGTGGAACAAGCAAGGAGGTTTTTGTTGACCCCATGGGCTGTTTTGATTATGACAAATACTAAGGTATTTAATGGTTGTGTGCAGGGTCTTATTGGCAAATACTCATATAATGGCATGTGAAAACCTGAAGTGAATCCTGAAGACCCTGGAGACTATTTTCATGGTGTAATTCATTTCACTATTATTGGGTCTATAATATTTAAGTAGGAACGGTCTGTAATAATCTCTGCATGTCATGCATGTAGGATTTGTAAGCTCAAAATGACTGTAAAATGACCGTAGGGGCTAAATAACTTTAGCGCACCCTTCGGTTGACCTTCGGTCGACGGATGTCAAATTTTTGGGACTATCTCAAAACAGTCCTTGAAAAAACCTTAGTATGACTCTAGGTTCCAACACTCATGCACATATATCGTACAAAACTTAGGAGTACTAAAAATGCACTTAATTGAATATTTCTAAGAATTTTGAGAGTGTTCGGGCGACCGAACCCCAGGAGTTCAAAACTCCTTGGGCGCCCTAACTGTTGAAAAGTCAACAGTTGACTTAGGCTCTTGGGTAACCGAACATAATTACACACATCTTCCACGGGCGCAGTAACCCTTTGAAAGAGACATTCTACCAACTCGGGCGACTGAGCAATTTAGTTCAAAAACAGCCCCAGGTGACTGAACACACATATTCAGGCTACCAAACCTATGACCGGGCACCTGAGTTAACGAAGAAATGTTTCTGGTTTAGTTTCGGATCACCAAACTTGAATCTGAACGACCAAACTGCATTGAACACCTTTTATTACCGAGTCTGGTCAGGCGACTGAACCTCAGTTCAGCCACCCAAACCTCGGCGGGTTAAAATTAATTTAACCGTGGAAAAATCAGGTTAATTTAGGTTAAGTGCGCTTAAGCCTTTTTGAACTTTTCTAATAATACCCAATAGGTCCCAAATGGTTATATTTTTTACCTTGTCTATAAATAGGGGTTCATTTGTGAGGATTAGGGTGAGATTAGCCAAAACTAATTGGCAAAAATCCTCTCTATCTCAAAATCCCATTTTGCTCAAAATACTCTCAAATATTTATTTTTTTGATACATCTTGATATTGTGAGAGTTTATTGAGTGGTCTTGTGTTTATTAGATAGTGCTAATACTCCCATTTGATTGATTGATTGTTATACTTTTGTTGGGAAGTTTTAGCTTAAGTTTGTCCTATAGATTTTGATTTTATAAATCTTGTGTTCGGATAAACTAAGTAAGTTTAGGATATTTGCATTATTTTTGCAAGTGTCTAATAGCCTGGATTTTTGTTGTGCAAATATTTCTCAAAACGCAAAACATTTTCAAACTAGTATTGTGCGCATTTCATTGAGTAAAATCTACTTGAACTAGTTTGATTATCACTTTCATATCTTTGGAATATTGATTTGCTACTGAACTGTGCTTTGTTTAGATTCCAAGATACTACTTGTTTTGAACACTCTTATGCATATCATTGATTATACCATGTTGAGTGTTGTTAGCACAACCATTTTCATCACCGAGCTTACGTGAGCCACATTGTTGATGTGTATGTGATTGATTAAGTATACTGCGCGTATTGGAGTACATATCTCCTTTACATGAAAGCATAATCACTGTACCATTTGATTAAGTGAATACTGTTGTATTTCCAGGCATGGCCTGAGGGGGTTTGATCTAGCCCAAAAGGATCAGGTTGGGGTCAACCCTGTGAATTTGACCTAGGACCTTCTCTACCCTGCAAGGAGAGTTTGTAAAGGTTGAGGTCAGCCCTATGCTAATTGACCTGGTTGTAATCGGTGCCGCTCCATGTGTTAAGTGAGCAATTAGTGGAATCCTCGAGTTGCGAGCTAGAGGCGGGGACGTAGGCACAGTTGGCCGAACCCTGATAACATATCGTGTGTCTGTTTATATTTCTACACTTTATATTTACTGCACGTGTATGTTATTGTGTGAATGATGCACATGATTTAAATTCTGCATATTATACTTATCCACACATTTGGGTAGTTAAACCTAGGTTGTGAATGTACGGTTGCTGTACTAGTTTAACCTAGGAGAAAAAGTCTTAAATTCTAATTCACCCCCCCCTTCTTGAGAATACACCAAAGCTAATAGTTTTCTACCTCTATAAATACCCTCAAGGATCATTGTTTTAAACACCAATAAATCAATTCAGCTCTCATTCTCTCTCAAAGCCTACTGAAACTTTGAAAGTGTGCTATTGCTCTCATCACTCACGAAATTCTCCGAAAGCTTTGTTGAGTTTCTTACTGAGTTTGTGCATCAAGTTGTTGATTCTTTCATCCATTGAAAGATACCTATGGTGATAAGTTTCTAAGAGCTTCATTCTGAAATTCATGTTCTGAATTTACTGAAGTACATAGTGTTTCAATTTGTACTAATAAGCTCTTTGAGGAGCAAGTTCTTGTACGCCTTATTTTATATCTTTGTAATAGGTTAATTGACGTTTCGAGTGCTGAATCGTTGGACCAAACAAGGGGATATTGTTTGGAGAAGGAAGGCTCTAGCCTTACTTAAGGAGTGTTTGTAACTGGTCTTGTTCCGCTTGGTAAAGGAACGGTAATAGTGAATCCTTTGGTGGTTTTGCCAAAGGTCAGGACGTAGGCTGTGTTCAAGCCGAACCTCGTGAAAACCCTGTATGTTTTCTTCTTTCTCTACTCTACTCTTTATTTTTTAGCAAAATATATAATCTATGTGGTTGCTTTAAAATTCAATTCTGAATGTTTGGTTGTTAAATAGATCAGAAGGTAATTCGTTTTGTATTGATCAGCATTGATTGCGGAAACCAAAAGGGACTACATTGGTCGATCATCCTTGACCTATTAATCTGAAAGTTTATTTAAAAGTTGAACATTAGGAAGAAGAATAATTTTGATACAGGGCTTATAAGAAGTTAAGCAAATTTTCACATATATACATGATTATTGTTACCAAGATTGAGTCATTGATCTTGTTGTGTTGATTGTGATTGTATTTAAGTTTTGATTATTGTCACAATTCAAAAGAAGTAAGACTAAAGGGAATAAAATTTTTATAACCCAATTCACCCCCTCTCTTGAGAAGCTATTCCAATTTCACACATCATTTGGTGCAATCCATGGAATTGCTGAGGAGGAGAGCATGAAGACCTTGTTTGTTTCAAGTTGTATTTTTATATTTCATTTTGACTTTTTGGTCCATAATAATAATGCAAGGTATATAATAATTAATGCATTTGCATGCATGGTAGGACTGTAAGCTTAGTAATGCTGTAGATAGATCGTAGGTTAATCAAAAGACCCTAGACAAGACTTGGTCGACTGAGGCTAGATTTTTAGGCTAAATTTAAAAGCCTAGACCTTAGAAAGTCTCTAGGTCCTTGCACAAGCACTTTATGGAAAAGTCCCCTTAAACTTACAAATCATATATGTGAAAACATGGGTAAAATTATACTTTCAATCAGAACCTAGGCTTAAGTGTGTAAGGGTTTCGGGCGACCGAACTTGCGCATTGAAAACGCCTCGGTCGACCGAACGTGGAAAAGTCAACAGTGTTGACCTAACTTTGAGCTACCGAACTGAATTGAACTAAGTATCCTCGGTCAACTGAATATTTATATCTAAATTTTCCAACAACTCGAGCACCCAAACTTTACGTTCAAAAATAGCTCGGGCGACCAAACCTCGAACATTTTGGAAAACCACCTTGGCCAGCAGACCGAACTTATTTTCGGGCACCCGAGCATGGAAAATTCACTTTTTCTTATGTGTCTATTTGGGCGACCGAACCTATTGCTCGGTCGACTGAAAATCTCAGGTTGGCCTAATTTTTACAGCCATTAATTGGGGTTAAATAGGGTTAATTTTATTAAAAATATTTAAAAAAAATTTAATAATTCGCCTAGTGTCCCCGATGGTTATTTTTCTATGCATGTCTATAAATATGGGCTCATTTGAAAGATTGACAGGAGATTAGAGATTTGATTAGTTAAAATTTCCTTTAAAATTTTGAGAGCTCTATCTTCCCATACTAAGCCAAATTAATACTCTTCCATTAATCATTCTATTGCAAAATCATTTTGAGTGAGAGTATCTTGAGAGATCCTACACTGCTTAAACTCTCGTTGTTGTGTTGATTATTGGTTTTTTAAAATAAGAGCTAAGCCAAAGATTTTTCCTATAGATTTAGCTCATAAATTTATTGGGTGGAGAAAATCTTACTAGCTTGTGAGTCATTGTATTTTAATTGCAAGACTCTTAAGCTTGTCTTGTGTTGTGAACCAAACATTTTTTGACAAGCTTGTTTTAAAAATATCTTTTATGCTTAATATTTTCGAAAATCATTTTTGAGATATTTGATCATTCTATTGGAAATATTTGAAACCCTACTTGTGATTGATATATATAATGTTTCAAATATAGTTTGATAATACACTCTCACACTTTGATTGCACTTTAACAATATCTTGAGAGTAGGTTCACATATCTTCATTGAGCTTATAGATCTATCATTTGGAAGTGCATTAGTCATTGCTTGTGCGTATTGGTACATAATCTTCTTGTTGGACAAACACTTATTTTCTACACCATTTTTATTGTGAATTTTTTGTATTCCAAGCATGGCCTGAGGGGGCGTTGATCTAGCCCGTAAGAATCGATAGGACCTTCTCCGCCCCATAAGGAGAGTTTGTAAAGCTTAAGGTCAGCCCTAGTGTAATTTGACCTAGTTGTAACTAATCTCGTTCCACCTGTTAAGTGAGTATTAGTAGAATCCTCAGGCTTGCGAGCTCTGACGGGGACGTAGGCATTATTGGTTGAACCCTGATAACATTTCTTGTGCTTGCTTTTAATTTTCACAATTTATGTTTCAGCACTTGAATGTTTATGATTTATTATTGTGAATGATTGGGTTTATAATTGCATAGACATACCGTAGCTTGTGTTATACTGCTACTGGATGATAAACCTAGGAGAAAGTTTTTTAATACCCAATTCACCCCCCTCTTGGGAATACACCAATTCCAATAGGGTGGATAGAGTGGTGACGCCTAAATGTTCAAAGACTAGGGTTAAAATTCCTCCATAAGGAAAAATTGGCCTTCTAACGTCATCTCTTGAAATCATCCATTTCAAAATTAGGTTGGGCAAATCAAGACGCTTACCTTTACACAAACACCACATCACAAAACAATCTAGGTAGGATATGTGGTCATGGAACCCTATCCTAGGCAACATGTTATATTTAATGGATTTGTGCAATATTTGGACTTCCAGATTGAGCTGTTAGCGCAAAGAAGGGTGACAAAAATAAATGGGTTCTTTGTTCATTATCATGCGAAAGAACTCTTCAAGAGTGAAGTCTTTGGCCATTATCCAAGATTGTCCAAGTTGTGGACATTCTAACTCTCCTTGCTAGATTCTAAGCCTAATAGCTAGAGTTTGAGGAGTTACAACAAATGATTTATTTATGATTGTAGTGGAGTATAAAGTTTCACCCTTTGTCATATTGGTGTAGAATAGCCGAACTAAGTTGGGAAAAACACCTTTTGCTTGATAAGTAATAAAGCTTTCCCAACCCAAAGTATTAAACGTATGTAAAATATTAGAAATATCTTCTTAAAGAAAAGAAACATCTAAAACCTTACCCGGAATGGGTTCAGTAGATCGGATACATTCTTGGTACAGTCATCTAGCTTAAGGGGTCATACACCACCTTTCAGTATCTTGGGTATCATCCTCCCTGAGCTGGAGCCCCGGTTTGCAGTTTGCTTAGTTTTTGGCATGGTGCTTTGAAGAAAATAATCGATGGAATCCTCTAAAATGAGAGTAGAATGAAAGATTGGGAGGAAATTTAAAGATTAAATGGGGAAATCTTCGTGAAAGATGACTTGGAGACGAAGGAGAGGACTTCAAGAGAGTGGAGAATGAGGGTCAGTAGACTGATGTTAAAAAAAAGTTAGGGTTTGATGAACATAAAATATAACAAGTCAGTCGACTGCTCTTGAAGAGTCAGTCGCCTGATGAGCCTGAACTTGAAATATTCGTAAGTCAGTGTGAGTTCAGTCAACTGATGATAAAGAGTCAGTCGCATGTCCTTCAGAATTTTTAACTTGTTCATTTAACTCAGCCACTTATCTTATAAAATCCTCCTTCTCAAATCACCTCTCTACTATGCAATGAACCTAATTTATTTTAGATTTTCTCTCGTTTGATTTAAGATTATTCTTTTGCATATGAACGACAAAAAATTATATTGCTTTCAAAATAGCCATTGATGCATAAGACTCTTTGAATTCAATGCTTTTTACGTTAAGCCTTGTACGATCCATTCTCTAATTGTGACCAACAATGTCATTCTTATATTCATTTAATTTCGACACTAATATCATCAATAAACCTGGAAATTAATTTGCAAGATTGTTATAATTGACTTTCTATACTCTTGTTTTAATTTGATTAAGGAATTTTCCATAGATTTAACAAAGAAGATTTTTCTACTTGGAATTTGTGAATTCTCTAAATTTTTTAGTAGTAGGTTCTGATATAATCATTGAGTGAAAGCTTTTAATTGATTATGAAAAGCAGTTTAATAATTTTCGAAAAACTACTTAGATACACTTTTCTTCTTGAATCAACCATATGTTGTAAGTGTTTAAAAAACAATTACATTGCACTTGCACTTGAGGACTTATCAGTGTCTTGAGATGATTTTAAGATGAATATCCTGTTGATTTATTCAATGTTTAACCCGCTGAATTATATATTTTCACTTTGAACTTCTTTTAGTGTTTGATCAACCAACAAGGTCTCAAGATGAATTTAGGATTTTATGAGCAACATTACTAAGGCTCTTTTAATTTAATCTTCTAGATTTCAAGTTTGTGCAAAGAACAACATATGTTGTGCTCTAGTATTTTAACCTTAAGTATTCATAAATTATTTTTAACAATTCAACTAAGGCTACAACTTTTGTCCGTGGGAAATAAATCAACTTGGTTATGCTATCTTATCTATTGAGCTATGACCATTATTTTAATCAATTAATCATGATGTGCTAGGTTGAATTCGACTTTAGATTGATTCTTAGAATTCATCGTCTTTAATTAGCTTCTCAAGGTCTATACTATAGTAGACACAACTATTAGTATTTTATACTTTAAGCACGATCTACTATCAGAGCACACTTATAGTTATTACTAAATATCTTCTTATATTAGGATAAACTACTTAAATTTAATGGGTTGTTGGGGCATCACTAACCTCTTTTTATTTTGGTATAATTGAGCCTTCTTGATTTCTAAAAGGGGAATGACTAATCCTAAGATCTTTGGAGGCCTTAGTTCAAGAATTAGGTTATCATTTTGGTACTCATACTTTCTTGAGTCTTAATGGTTTAACAAGAGATGATTCTTTTATTCTCCAAACTTGTTTGGTTTTCACACCCTTTCTCTTTAATGGACATTCAAACTTTATGTGCCCCTTCTTATAACATAGAAAACATGTTGTGTGTGTGTTGGAATTGGTGTATTCCCAAGAGGGGGGTGAATTGGGTATTTAAAAAATTATTCCTAGGTTTATCTGAATCAGTAGTAGTAATACACAACCTAGGGTCTATCTATATAATCGTAGACCTAATCAACACATGTACAACATATAATGAATCAGACATACAACATATATGTGCTGAAAATGAAAGTGTAGAAAATAAATTGCGAAAATATAAAATACAAGCACAATATGTTATTGGGGTTCAACCAATACTGCCTACATCCTTGCCTCAGCTCGCAAGCCCAAGGATTCAACTAATGCTTACTTAACGGGTGGAGTGGTGTTGGTTACAACCAGGTCAAATTACCAGGGCTGACCTCAACCTTTACACACTCTTTCTACGGAGCGGAGAAGGCCCTCCCGATCGTTACGAGCTAGATCAACACCCCCTCAGGCCATGCCTGGAATACAACCATGAGTATACAATTTTTGTGTACAATTCTAATGCTTCTAAACAAGCAGACATGTACCAATACGCAATCAATAACTAATGCACTTCCAAATGATAGATCTATGAAGATATGTGAACCTACTCTTAAGATAATGTCAATATGTGCAATCAAAGTGTGAGAGTGTATTATCAAACTATTTCTGAAACAGTATATAAATATATATCAATCACAAGTAGGGTTTCAAAGATTTCCAATAAAATGATCAAATATCTCAAAAATGATTTTCGAAAATATGAAGCATAAGAGATAATTGTAAAATAAACTTGTGAAAAAAATATTTGCTTCACAACACAATACAAGTTTAAGAGTTGCAATCAAAATGCAATGACTCACAAGCTAGCAAGATTTTCCCCACCCAATAAATTTATGAACTAAATCTATGGGGAAAATCTTTGGCTTAACTCTCCTTTAAAAAAATCAACAATCAAGACAACAAAAAGAGTTTAAGCAGTGTAGGATCTCTCGAGATACTCTTACTCAAAAGAATGATCAATGGAACAATATTTGGTTAGTATGGGAAGATAGAGCTCTCAAAATTTCAAAAAAAATTTTAGCTAATCAAATCTCTAATCTCATATTAATCTTGCAAATAAGCCCATATTTATAGACATGCCTAAAAAAATAACCATTGGGGACACTAAAGGAATTATTAAATTTGTTTTAGATATGTTTAATAAAATTAATCCTTATAAACCCTAATTAACCCTTGGTAAATTTTGGCCAACCCGAGAGTTTCGGTCGACTGAGCCATAGGTTCGGTCGACCAAAGTCTTGTCTAGGGTCTTTGATTAACTTATGGCCTATCTACGGCATTACTGAGCTTATTGTACTACCATGCATGCAGATGCATTATTTATTATAGACGTTGCATTATTATTATGGACCCAAAATATAAAATGAAATATAAAAATACAACTTCAAACAGACAAGGGCTTCATGCTCTCCTCCTTAGAGAAATTCCATGGATTGCATCGAATGATGTGCTCGTTTGAGTGCTTCTCGGCTACCATTTCTCACATGTCATCCATGCTTAGAAAAGTAAACTTACTCAAATACTCAAAGCACATAGATGAGATACTGTGGTTTGTTATAATCAAAACAGAGATTTGACAAAAAAAGTCAACAATATCCCCATTTTTGACGATGACAAACATAGGAGCAAAATATGGGTTTGCCTGACAAGGCCCCCCTATCAATATGCATAATACAAAATGATATTCAATAAGGTTCACATATAAGCATGAAGACTTCAAAATATATCAAGTTATGCATTAAAGTTTAGTTTCATTTGCCATTTTGAATAAAAAAAGTTCAGGGATAAAAAACTAATTTTGCTCATATAACACATCTCCCCCTTTTGTCATTAGCAAAAGGGCATAAAAAAAAATAACTATTTTTTGAAAAATATGACAATTTAGCACACAAACAGTATAACTGGTCATATAAATGGTTTAAATGATATAGAAACTGAATTAAACGATAAATATGCACAAACCATTACAATTGAAGCATATCATAAAACCTGTGAAAGATTTGAGTTTGAAGCACACAACATATGATAGCAAATAGTTTGTTTCAGTTATGCAATTTTAAAAACATATATGTATATAATAATAATAAGCCAAGAGAAAAAAGTTTTAGTTTTGAAATTAGTTTTTCCATGAAGTATTAAAATATATATATATCCTTTTGATATTTGGAAAAAGTACCGGGGGTGCTTGCTGAAAATGAAACTTTAATTTAAAACAAGCAAACAACATTTTTTCTGGTTTGTCAATTAAGCACATACTTAGAATATAACCAAAAACACACCACCACAATGATCCTAAAGATGTCAAACAATTTAAAGCACGAATCACATGACAAACAACAACAACATGTGGCAAGGTAATATATATCAACTTAAGATTTTCACAAAGATAATTTTATTTAAGCACATGCCACAGTGAATTCAAAATAGATCTAAGCTAAAAATATTGGTGAGCAAAACAGAATAGGAGTTAATTTTGGATGTTCCCCCCATCGATTTGAATCCTAACCCAGATACAATGAATTGCTTATACTAGATAAAGATTAATTTCATTTAACATGACAATCAATATAAGCCTTCATTTTAAATCTCTCAAAATAAATATACTAGTAAAGATTAATTTACTCTTTTATGCAACTAGTATAGCTATCCTTATGGATTACACATGAATCAAAAAAGATGTATCAAGGCATGATTTTGTGTTCACAACCAAGAACAATCATATCTAAATATATAGCTTTAAGAGTTGGATAGGATGTATAAGGTTCTAAGAAGAGACTCAATATTAAAAAGTCAAAGCATGATGCATATGAGTTCTTTATACTCTTTCTCTAGGGATGGAGCTTAGCTCCCCTAAATGCTTTTAATGATTATGCAAGGATGAAATTTAATATTCAATTGATTCACACTCATCATTTCAAAGACATTTTAATGTCTATCTTTAACATAATCATCTATGAACAAGGTTTTACTTTCGGGAAAATTCATGTCAAAATTTTGGTAGCATGCCATATGTAAGTCGGACATTTTCCCATCAAAACCTGTAGCTGATAACTGGTTGTTCTCAATAGAATATTCATATAAATCATGCAACAACCTAAAATCCACTACTAGCATGCAATTCACATCAACTGCATCCGCCGTACAAGAGGCATTTTAGACTAAGCATGTAGCAATCAACAAATGATACAAAAAAGAAAAATTATCCATAAGAAGATATACTCATTTATCGCATATTGAATAGTAGGAATTTAGTGCTTTTCATATGAAAGCATATGGGCATAAAACATAAAATCATGAGAGCATTTAATATAAATAGTCATAAAAGATAAATGCTCCCCCTGAGTTAAGCAATCAATCAAATTTTGCCTTTTCTACTTTTCAAATTCTTTAACCAATTGTTAAATATTTTCAATGATTTAATCTTGGTGATGGATGCATTTAGGCTTATCGGACCAAAAAGTCAAAATTAATATTTGTTGACGTAATAAGCTTATATCTGCCTCTTTTCTTATGAATCTTAATATGTGTGAGGTACAAGATCAAATGGCTTTGAATTATAAATACATGGGCATAGGTCAACTTGAATTTTATGTATTCATCTCGATTGAGACCTAGTGCAAACATATTAGCCATTCACTTTGATCTAATGAAATGAAGCTCTGAATAATTTAATGTTAATGTTTGAGAGCTTATGACACAAGTTAGAATAAATACTCTTAACGATTAAATTGCTATTAAGTTTGGGAAAGTATTTTGGAGAAACAGGACATTATTCAAAATATTTTTGTGCTGGTTAGTATGTCCAAATTGAATGGCCAAAAAGCGCTCAGGAAATATTATCTTGTGAACACTGCTCTTTGGTGATTGGGATGTATCTTTCAGATATTATCACAATTTGGAATAAAGATACAAACTAAGGAATAGGTAAAATCTTTACCGAATATGATTGTGGTTTAGTAAAGAATTCCTATAAAGGAGATAAACCAAGATTAAGAATTTGATACAATTTATGTAACGACCTACTAATTTTTTTTTTTTATACTA
The DNA here is from genome assembly GCF_029873635.1 of Malania oleifera. Taxonomy (NCBI): domain Eukaryota; kingdom Viridiplantae; phylum Streptophyta; class Magnoliopsida; order Santalales; family Ximeniaceae; genus Malania; species Malania oleifera. The sequence goes on from NC_080428.1 coordinate 17,521,740, forward strand.
ATAAAAACTATGAAATTTCACTACTCCGTTATTTTCTAATTAATATAAAAGCATTAGCCTAAGCAGCGAGAAGTTGAAATCATATAACCATAACCATATATATACAATACCAGAGTGCCAGAATATTCCCAAAATATACATATACAACTATTCCAAAAATGTCCTCAACTGAAACTATGGTTATACAAAAGTACGCCCTTCCCCAAAAATACTCACCCTATTGATAGAGCAGCACTGTAGCCCTCTGTCTGCGAGCCTGATATGCTCGCGTAATTAGATCACCTTGAAAATATCAATTTATTAGGATGAGACAACGCTCAGTAAGACGAAATATGCTATTACTAGTGTGTGGCAAGTGAGCTACATGCTAGTAAAATTTGACTTAGAAAATACCATAGTTAACAAAGCTGAGTCAAACCTGCATACCTGTTGCAATATAAATCATTCCTTTGTTGCTTAACAAAAATTGATTTTCCTGAATATTTATTCATAATACTACTAATATCTAAAGGTATGACTATTTTCTATAAATCTGATCATACGCATATATAATAACTGAAAAGATTCCCTGGATGGATAACTGAAAGTCATGATTTAACCTTTCATGATAGGGTTGTGCGGCCCGAAGATGGGGCCTAACCTGGCTGGCCGACTAGGGTAAGTCAACCAAACTCCGATAGTCAGATCAGCCCCCAACCCATATCTAATGGGGAGCTTGTCCACAACATAGGCACGATCGACTTCTGAATACCACATACTGTCTAAGTAATGTGGTTGCACTCTGAACTGAATATAGCTACGGTACCGTGCTCTGCTGGCTGAATATGGTCCATCAAGGTCTGATACTATATATAAATAACTGATATTTCTAAAGTACTGCTTTTACCATGATTTTGTAACAACTCAAATAACCATAACATTATATAAACTGATATGAATAAAGTTTAATAACTGAATATCTGAGATATCTGCATAACTGAATAACTGAAATATCTAATTAACAGTAATAGCTGAATGTTATGGTTCTAAGGTTTGTATAACATAGTATTCTGAAAATATTGTAAAATATAAGTTTCTATACGTATACTATATATCATGGTATTCTAAAAATTATATAAACCCTATACGGATCTAATATTGAACTTATGCCACACAACTAAATATCAATATTATCAGGCTCTGAAAACTGTATATATGGTCTGAATAATAATTTGCTAAAAACATATGTTTTGTACTGAATCATAATAGAATTGCCTAGCGTAGCATATTTCCTTACCTGATTCCTGCTAAAATCCCCTATTGTGATGGGTCCTACACCCGAAGGGTTCCCCACTCAACACCTTGAAAACAACATTTACCAGAACAAGATATTATTATTTCTTCGACTACTACATTTCCTACAACTATTGGAAGGCCAAACATTAAATAAAAGACCTTACCTTGGATTTGGGATGATATTCAACTCAATCCCACAAACGATCCGCTCCGGCAGACTTGGAGAGAACTTCCCTAGGAGGGTTGTGGTGGCCTTAGATCATCGGTCCAACAACTAATGGGGCTGGAATCGAAGAGAGAAGAGGGAAGAACCATAGAGGAGAGAGAAAAAGAGGATTTTGTTGATAATTTGGGTAAAAATCCGAGTTTGAAACTATTTATACACTAGTCTTTGTTGGCAAGCCACGTCACCTCATCGACGAGGTCAAGAAGGCAACTTGTCGATGAACTTCCCCCCTCGTCGACAAAATTCAGAATCACCTAGATATCCTTTTGGTATCTACTCGTTGATGAAGCACACCCTTATCGAGGGTGTTAAGGGAGATTACAACTATAAAAGAAAAATTCCCCTAAAACTAAAATACTACCTATCCTATGCTCTATATTACAATTACACTGTACTAAATAAAACAAAATTATTATCTTAACGTATGCATCACTACTGTAATTCACTAAATAAGTGGGGGTATTTCTGTCTGATCTCATCTCCAAGCTCCCAAGAAGCTTCTTCTATCGTGTGACTCCTCCACAGGACTTTTACTAGTGATATCTTATTAGTGCGCAATTCCTATTCTTTTCTATCTAAGATCTGTATTGGAGCTTCCTCATATGCTAGAACATCACTGAGCTCCAATTTTGTGTAGCTGATAATATGAGAAGGATCTGGGACGTATTTTCTTAACATAGAAACATGAAATACGTCATGAATCCTGAATAAAGATGGTGGTAAAGCTAGCCAATAAGCAACTGACGCAATCTTCTCGAGTATCTCAAATGAGCCAATAAACCTAGGGCTTAACTTACTCTTCTTCCCAAACCACATGATTCCCTTCAGTGGTGCTATTTTCATAAATACATTATCACCTACTTCAAATTTCAATTCCCAGTGGTGAGTATCTGCGTAGCTTTTCTGCTAACTCTGTGCTGCATTGATTCTATCTTGAATAAGTCAAACTTTATCATAGGCCTACTATATTATCTCTGACCCCAGGACTCACCTCTCCTCTAGCTCACTCTAGTATAAAGGAGAAAGGACACCTCCTACTATAAATCGCTTCATAAGGAGCCATGCCTATGCTAGCCTGATAGCTGTTGTTGTAGGCAAATTCCACCAGTGGCAAATACTGGGTTCAGCTACCCCCAAAATCTAACACGCACGCTCGCAGTATATCCTCAAGTACTTGGATCGTTCTCTCTGCCTGACCGTCTGTCTGAGGATGGAAAGCCATGATGAATGCTAACTGGGTCCCCAAAGCCTCCTACAAGCTCTTATAGAGCCGTGACGTCAGGTGAGGATCACAATCCGAGACTATGGATACCAGCACTCTATGAGGTCGAACAATCTCTTGTATATAAATCTCTGCTAGTTTGTTCATAGGGTAGCTAACTTTAATAGGTAAAAAATGAGGTGTCTTTATCAGCCTATCAACAATTACCCAAATGGCATTCTGACCATATGGCGCCAGCCGTAGCCCAGTAACTAAATCCATGGATAGGTGGTCCCACTTCCACTCAGGGATGTAGAGAGGCTACAACTGTCTTGCAGGTCTCTGGTGCTTAGCCTTAACCTGCTGGCACGTCAAGCACTGTTGTACAAATTTTACAATCTCCCTTTTCATGCCACTCCACTAGAAATACTCTCGCAGGTCCCTATACATTTTTGTACTGCCAGGATGAACAGTGTATCAAGATCTTTGAGTTCTTGAATTGTTCTTCTAATGCTATCATCTGTAAGCAAGCACAATTAGGTGTGAAATCTCAAAGCCCCATTGTTAGAAATGCTGAATTCCTTTTCCTAACTATCCTGTATTCTAGCTATTACTTCTGCCAATTCTGGATCATCCCTTTGAGCAACTTTAATTCTTTAATATAGTATAGGTTGTACAACTAGACTGGCAATAAATGCCTAAGGATCATCTTTCACTAACTCCACGCCGATCCTTTCCAAGTCCATTTGAATCGGGTGCTGAATTACTATTGGTAATTGCACTGTATCCTCTGATTTATGGCTCAGTGCATCAACCACCACATTAGCTTTGCCTGGGTGGTAACTAATGGTGCAATTATAATCCTTGATGAGTTCTAGGCATCTCCTATGGTGCATATTCAACTCTTTTTGTGTAAAGAAGTAATTTAGGCTCTTGTGATCAGAAAATATTTCACATTTCTCACCATATAAGTAATGCCTCCATATCTTCAGTGTGTGTACCATTACAGCCAATTCCATATTATAAGTAGGGTAGTTATTTTCATATTCTTTCAACTGCCTGGATGCATATGCTACCACCCTACCATGCTGCATTAATACACAACTGAGTCCTTTCAAAGACGCGTCACTGTAAATTACATAGCCATCACCTTCAGATGGAATCATCAGTACTAGTGCAGTGACAAGCCATTGTTTTAATTCCTAAAAACTCTGCTCGCATTCTTCATCCCACACAAATCTGGCATTTTTCCTAGTCAAGCGTGTGAGAGGCCCTGATAAGGCTGAAAACCCATCAACAAATCGACGATAATAACCTGCCATTCCCAATAAACTTTTGACTTCCTGCACGTTCTTCGGCCTGGACCAATTCACCACCGCGTTAATCTTGCCGGGATCCACTAAAATACCGCCTGAGATCACATGACCCAAAAATGCAACTTTCTCAAGCTAGAACTCACATTTGCTAAACTTGGCATAGAGCTTTTCCTCCCTAAGTATTTCCAATACTTGCCTCAAATGTACCTCACGATCCTCAAAACTTCTCGAGTAAACAAGTATATCATCAATAAAAACTACTACAAATTGATCTAGATACTGGTGAAAGACTCTATTTATGAAGTCCATGAACACAGCTAGAGCATTCGTCAGACCAAATGACATAACATGGAAATCGTAGTGCCTATACCTAGTCTTGAAGGCTGTCTTTGAAACATCCTCTACCTTTACCCTTACTTGATGATAACCTGATATGAGGTCGATCTTGGAATACACTCGTGTACCCTAGAGCTGATCAAACAGATTTTCTATACGGGGTAGAGGATATTTTTTTTTAATAGTGACCTTGTTTATCTCCCTGTAATCAATACACATATTCACAAACCCATCATTCTTCTTTACAAACAACACTGGAGCACCCTATGGTGATACACTAGGTCGTATAAATCCCTTATCCAGTAAGTTTTGCAACTGATCCTTTAATTCTCCCAAATAGATGGAGCCATATGGCAAGGAATCTTAGAGATCGGTGCTGTCCCTGGAGATAAATCTATAGGAAAATTCACCTCACGCTCGGAAGGCAACTCAGGTAACTCCTATGGGAAAACATCTGGATATTCCCGTACCACTAGTGTGCTGTCAAGATTGGATTCATTTCCTAACACTTCCTTTAAAAAAACCACAAACCCCTGACTTCTGTCTAGGAGCAACCTGCATGCCTGCACGGTTGACACCAGCTGCGTCGGAGCACATACACGTAAACCAACGAATCTGAATTCCTACTTGCCAGAGGGTCTAAAAATCACTTCTTTTTGGTGACAATTAATATTGGCGCGATTTACTACCAACCAGTCCATACCCAATATTACATCAAATCCACACATATATAACACAATCAGGTCAATAGGTAGCACTCTCCCCTGAATTTCTATTAGAAGGCCTCTGAGTACCCTTTGACACCTCATCACTGACCCTAATGGTGTAGCTACTAGCAATTCTATATCTAATGACTAGGTCTCACTTCCTTATAATTGAACATAGGATGCAGAGCAAAAGGAATGAGTAGCACCTAAATAAAATAAAACAATAAAAGAATGTGATAAAATAGTAAAAGTACTTGTCACCACATCCGCAGTAGCCTCAGCATCACATGGTGTCAAATCGTAAACCCTCGCCAGGGCCACATTCCTTTGCTGACCTCCATGAGGTGCCTGATAACCTCCCCGATAGGGCCTGGGAGCTGGAACCTGGTCTGGCGGTCCAGGGCATGCACGTGCCATGTGGCCGGGTCTCCTACAATGATAACATACATTTCTTTATTCTTGACACTATCCCAAGTGTCATCTCCCCGCATGTTTGAAAATTAGAAAGGTTTGCGCACCATGATTCTCACAAGGTCCTATCGCCTGCCTCTAATCTCCCCTATCACGGCCTCCTCTCAATGGGCCCCTACTGGAGCCAGCCTGAAAACCCCGAGGCGTAGGCCTCTTTCTCTGACTTCGTGTTGCTATACCTCTCTGTATACCACTCTCAATGATCGTAGCTCTATTTACAACCTCCGCAAACATCTGAACTTTAAAACCAATCACCTAGTCAAACAAGTTATGTCTCAAACCCTCTTAAAACTTTCTTGCCATTTTCTCTTCATCTAGTGCTAGATGTGGGGTAAATCACGACAACTCAATAAATTGAGCTGCGTACTGAGATATTGTCATCTGCCTCTATACTAGGTGCATAAATTCTACTGCGTTCGTGCTCTGAACGATAAAGGGGAAATATCACTTGAAGAACAGCTCCTTGAATCGATCCTACATCACTGGCACTGGAACTGGCCTTTGATCCTCAATCAGCCGCATTGATCTCCACCAGTGCTTCGCCTATTCTGTCAGTTTAAATGCCGCAAACATCACCTTCTATTCATCCTTACATGGAAGTACAATTGACGTCTCCTCAATGTCCTGAACCCAGTTTTCAACTATAACTGGGTCATCCCCTCCAGCAAAAGATAGGGGTTCATCCACGTAAACTACTCGATCGTGCAGCTACGCTCCCCCGAGCTTTTGGCGATCTCAGCCACCACCTGCTGGGTGATGCTATGCAGTGTTGCATTAGTATCTCCACCTTATATGCTAAAAGGTCCTGGCTTGTCTTCCCCAACATTTGTGCCATTGCTTCCTGGATCCATCCTAAAAAACAAGAACACCCTTTAAGAACCTTATCTCCCATGCAAAACTATTCTATTTCATTTAACTGAAATCCCACATTCATACTTAACTATCTCCCTTGTTCTAAGTTCAGAATTAGATCCAGTAACCTAGACACACGACTCGAAAATAGTTTATTATAACTTTCCTAAAATCGTCACCCTAGGAAAGACACAGAAACCACAACAGAAATCCTGTACCTAGACCATAGCACAAACCTCAAATCCTTTCCTATACTCTGGTATTGCTTCCGCTGCACTTTAAAGTCTATAGAACCTAGCAACCTAGGCTCTGATACCAAACTATAACGACCTGCTAATTTTTTTTATACTAATAAATAGTATGAAATTTCACTACTCCATTAATTTTTAATTAATATAAAACCATCAACCTAAGCAGCGAGAAACTAAAATCATATAACCATAACTACATATATACAATTCCAAAGTGCCAAAATATTCCCAAAATATACATATACAACTATTCCTAAAATGCCCTCAACTAAAACTAGGGCTATACAAAAGTACTCCCTTCCCCAAAAATACTCACCTTACTGATAGAGCAACACTATAGCCCTCTACCTGCGAGCCTGATCTGCTCGCCTAACTGGATCCTGAAAAATGTCAATTTATTGGAATGAGACGACACTCAGTAAGACAAAATATGCTATTGCTACTGTGTGGCAAGTGACCTACATGCTAGTAAAATCTGACTTAGAAAATACCATAATTAACAAAGTTGAATCAAACCTGCATACATGTTGCAATATAAATCATTCCTATGTTGCTTAACAAAAATTGATTTTCATGAATATTTATTCATAATACTGCTAATATCTATAGGTATGACTATTTTCTATAAATCTGATCATACGTATATATAATAACTGAAAAGATTCCCTAGATGGATAACTAAAAGTCATGATTTAACCTTTCACAAAAGGGTTGTGCGGCTCGAAGGAGGGACCTAACCTGGCTGGCCAACCAGGGTAAGTCAACTGAACTCCGACAGTCAGATCTCCCCCCTCAAACCATATCTAATGGGGAGCCTGTCCACAACCTAGGCACGATCGACTTCTGAATACCACATACTGTCTAAGTAATGTGGTTGCACTCTGAACTGAATATAGTTACAGTACCGTGCTATACTGGTTGAATATGGTCCATCAGGGTCTGATACTATATATAAAGAACTGTTATTTCTAAAATACTGTTTTTACTATGATTTTGTAACAAGTCAAATGACCATAACATTATATAAACTGATCTGAATAAACTATAATAACTAAATATCTGAGATATCTGCATATCTGCATAACTGAATACAAGTCTAATACTGTAAAATACAAGTTTTTGTATGTATACTATAAATCATGGTATTCTGAAAATTATATAAACCTTGTACGGATCTAATATTAAACTCATGCCACACAACTAAATATCAATTTTATCAGGCTCTGAAAATTGTATATATAGTCTGAATAATATTTTTCTAAAAACATATGTTTTTTACTGAATCATAATAGAATTGCCTAGCATAGCATATTTCCCTTACCCGATTCCTGCTAAAATTCCGTACTATGATGGGTCCTACACCCGCATGGCTCCCCACTCAACACCCTGAGAACAACATTTACTAGAACAAGATATTATTATTTCTTCGACTACTACATTTCCTACAACCACCGGAAGGCCAAATATTAAATAAATGACCTTACCCTGGATTTGGGATGACATTCAACTCAGTCCCACCAACGATTCACTTCGGTAGACTTGGAGAGAACTTCCCTAGGAGCTTGTCGATGAGCCACACCACCTCATCGACGAGGTCAAGAAGGCAACTCGTCGACAAATTTCCCCCCTCGTCAACGAAATTTAGAGTTGCCTAGATATATTGTTGGTATCTACTTGTCGATGAAGCACACCCTTGTCGACGAGCCCGTGTTCGTCGACGAAGTTTGCTGCCTCCTTCTGTTACTGTTTTCATTTCCATCTCTCTTTATTATTCAAATACCATTATTCTTTGGTTCATTACAATTTAAGCACAAGGGAAATATTTAGATTTAACTAGATGAGAAACCTAATTCTCTTTGTAGATACCCCTAACTTGATTATGATGGATGTATTTTAATAAGCACTTATATAATAGGGATATTTGAAAATTAGTGCTTATGACCTGAGTGATAACTTAGATTTTGATTTTGGCTTTTCATATTCAAAAAGGAGTTTAGGGTCTAGTGATAAATAATATCGGATGGATCCCTAAAACTCAATCTCATGCAATGGACAACACTAGCTTAACTTAAGGTGTTATATTTAAGCATGGATTAAGAATTTGAAATTAATTACCTGGCCAAGATGCCATGTCCAAGTGGATGCAGATACTAGGTTTATATATTCTGAACCTATACCACCTCCCAAGCCTATTGACATTGCTAAACCCTAAATCCAATCCGAAGGTCTAAGGAAAAATTAACTTATTTGGTAAATTTAATTTAAGTCCATTTTTCCTTAGGTCCGACGGGGTTTGCCTTCGTGATAACCCACATCATTTTTCTATCTAAGCCTCGGGCACTTCTAAGTAAATAATTAAACCATATGTGCCACAATGTTTTGCAAAATAAGCAGGTATTGAAAATATATAACAAATTATGCTTATTTATTTTGTTTTTACCTGATGAGACATGATTGTGGGTTTGATAGATAGAGTATGAACCCTTTTTTAAAATATTTTTATTTTTAACTGCGAAGGGTCTGTTATGATTATTCTTTTCATTTATAGCTTTGATTATAACTTTAGAATAATCATTTATTTCTTCCTCCAAGTAGATGATCTTCAAAATTTTCTCAATTTTTTTTTTCTTTTCAAGAATAGCCTAATAATATTTCAATTCATCTAATTTCTTTGCTATCTTTTTATTCTCACCTTTTAGAAATGATTTCTTCTTAGATAACATAACTAGAAATTTATTCATTTTCAATATAGTCTTTTCTAGTTTTTCATACGACAACATGCTTCCATTATTCAATTTAGCACATGATTCATCAAAAGAATTAACACTATAATTTTCACATGAATCATTGCATGCAACAATAGTAGTATTCACCATGTGATATTTTGCAACAATCAACATAAGAATCATCAACTATATAACAAACTGAAATAGGAGGTGAATCGTATACCTCCTCGTTGATTACTAGCTCATGATTCGCCACTACTTGATCATTTAAACTTGGTGCTTCTGGAGTGGCGATCTCCTTTTCCTGGGATTCTCCATATTTTTTTTCAAGTTCATCCCAGATCTCCTGTGCACTTTTACATGCCATGATCTCAAGAAAAATGTTAGAATCTAAAGCGCAGTATAGCATATGCATGGCATTAGAATTAATCAAGTTGAAACCATGATAAAAAATTTGTGCACCACTTCCTTTAGCAATCACACAAGAAGCCTTCCAGTCCATTGCTTTTATAAATATACTCATTCTAAATTTTCAGGCAGTGTAATCAACACCACAAAACACTGGAGGACTAAAAGGTGATAGTCCCTCGATGAATGGGGATACACCAATATGAACCATTGCTATCCTTTACAAAAGCATTTAAGTCTATGCAATCAGAAACTAATACCAATTGCTGGAATTGGTGTATTCCCAAAAAGAGGGATGAATTTGGTATTTAAAAATTTATTCCTAGGTTTATCTAAATCAACAGTAGTAATACACAACCTAGGGTCTGTCTATATAATTGTAAACCCAATCAACACATGTATAACATATAATGAATCAGGCATACAACATATATGTTCTAAAAATGAAAGTGTAGAAAATAAATTGCGAAAATATAAAGTACATGCATGATATGTTATTGGGGTTCAGCCAATACTGCCTACGTCCTCACCTCATCTTGCAAGCCTGAGGATTCAACTAACGCTTACTTAACGGGTGGAGCGGGACCGGTTACAACCAGCTTAAATTATCAGGGCTGACCTCAACCTTTACACACTCTTCTTACGGGATAGATAAGGCCCTACCGATCCTTACACACTAGATCAACACACCCTCAGGCCATGCCTGGAATACAACTGTGAGTATCCAATTTTTTTGTACAATTCTAATGCTTCTAAACAAGTAGATATGTACCAACACACACAATCAATAACTAATGCACTTCCAAATGATAGATCTATAAGCTTAGTGAAGATATGTGAACCTACTCTCAAGATAATGTCAATATGTGCAATCAAAGTGTGAGAGTGTATTATCAAACTATTTTTGAAACAGTATATAAATATTTATCAATCACAAGTAGGGTTTCAAAGATTTCCAATAAAATGATCAAATATCCAAAGACATTCTTTGTGATCCAACTAGTTTATCAAAATTCTCCTTTTGTCTTGTAAAATTGTAGATGATTTTGGATTGGTCCTCTATTTTACTTTCAAAACTGAGTATTTCTAAATCTTTTTGTCTTTGCAATTTGCTTGTAACTTCACTAATTCTTTGGCCCTCTTGTTAATTTTACTTTTTAGTTTAGAATATATAGATCCTTCTCATTTTCAATTGAAGTTCAGATCTTTGATCTTCCAGTTCTTTCATCGCCTTTTCATTCTAGCTTTCTTATCTCTTAATTTTTAAGTCCATTTCTCTTTTAGCTAAATTTTGAGATTCTAATTCTTTCATTACCGCTTCATTTTTTTTTTCAACGAAGTGTACCATTTAGTCACTTTAACTAGAACTTTAAGAACCTTGAACAAGTTCTATTTGTAATTCTTCATAAGATGACATACTCTCATCATTGGATTAATCAAATGAATCGTCACAGGATTCATTGCATCAATCAATAAATGATTTGGACAAGGAACTTTGTGCTTCATCATCATCCCATGCTATATGACAAGCATTAGCAACCTCTTGCTCGCTTGATTCACTTTCTGAACTATTAGAACTTACATTGTCGCATGTAGCGGCCTTGATTACCTTTTTCTTCTTCTTCTTAGAATCCTTATTGAGCTGTGGATAGTCCGATTTTATGTGGCCTACTTTCATACAATCATAACATGTTGCAGGTTTAGCCTTTGTTTCCTTGTCACTAGTTTATCTTGTTGGCCTAATAAGGCTTATAATCTTATTTTGATGATAACAAATCAAGGGTACTTAACATGTTTGGTTAAGTTAAGTTTCAGGGCTCAAATGATTTCATAAAGACAAAAATCAAGTGTTTTGAAGAGATTGAATGACAAATATTCTTAAAGACATGAGTATTAATGAAACTAAAGAAAAAGCTCATGATAGACACAAAGAATGAAAGAAAATGCATGAAGACTTAGTGCTTAGAAAGTTATAGTCTTTAAGAAGTCTCATGTCAGTAATTCACGATTTCAATATAAATGTTTGAAGCTCTTAGAAACTATATTTAATTTAGAGACTTGTTTTTGAAAACCATGGAAAATATATTTAAAGTCTCATTTAAGTTTTTCAAGTTTTAAAAATAAGAGTTTTGGAAACAAAATTTTGAAAGCATATAAGTTGTAAGACAGGATAGGCGACTGACATTCTTATGCTGATAAATCTGAGCAAACAGAACAAAGAAAGGTGACTGACTCAACCCTGTGTTTCAAAATACTCTAAACTTAAAAGGCTCAGACAACTAACCCTCGGGTTATAGTCGACTGAAGTTCGTATTTTGACTTTTAAAACAGTGAGGGAAAGTTTTCAAAATTGATTTATTGACTCTCAAACTTTGAGAAAACTTGGAAAACACTGCAAGTAACTTTAGCAATACGTTCATATACTTTTTAACTCTATAAATACTTGTTGTTTTCATAAATTACACACAACAATCAACAATAATCAAAGCACAAATTAGCTACAAATTCAAAGCTCTCTTGCTGAATTTCTTTTTGAAGAAATTACTGTGCTTTTGCTGACACTACTCATGGTATTCTAATCGTTTCTATTGAGATTTTCAAATCAAATCAAAATCCCAGTGATATTCCATTGAGCTTCACTCTTTTATATTAATTATTGCCAAAGTATATTGATTTTCACTTGTACAAATATGATCTAATTGATAGTTTTACTTGTATGAACAAAATTTGTTTCTTGTTTCTATTATTGACAATTTAGGGATATTGGATCGTTGCCTAGCAAGAAGGCATATTCTTGTCAGAGAGGGATCTACACCTCATACGGAGAGAGGTTGTAACTTTGCATGGTGAAAAGTTGGAAAGGAAAATCCTCACCGCAGTTGCTTGGGCCAAGGACGTAGGCTGTTGGCCAAACCTTGTTAAAAATATTTTCTTCAACTCGTCTTCCCTAATCTCTTTACTTTATTTCAAGATTATTATCTGCGTGTACATTTATTAAGAACTTGCTGCATATTGAAATTTGTTGAATTACTGATTTTGTTTCATACTTGAAATCAAGGAACATATTGGTTATCATTGGTAGGTTTAACAAGTTCAAAATTGAATATTGATCTTTATATCATAGCTGAAGTTAATCTTGCTCAATTAATTAAAAGAAAGTTTCAGGTTTTATAAAATAAATTATTTTTTTAAAAATTATTTTAACATTGTCACTAGTCATTATTGAAGAAAATTTTGACTTTGAATGTTGAAGTCCTGGGATTTTAATCAACGTAATGTTTAATATCATTTATTCATAAAGGATTGAATTTGTATTGATCAAAGGATTGTTAGCTATAATTGTGAGGTTGCTAATCAATATTATTGTGTTTGTGTGACTACTGAAAATAAATTTGCTGGGTTAATACTTAAACTAAGGAAATTGTAAAATAAAGTTATAAAGAAATTTTAAAAAACCAATTCACCCCCCTCTTGGGAGTATACCTAAATTCTCAATTAGTATCAGAGCCCCAGGTTGTAGTAAATCTTAAACTAGAAGCTACATAAAGATCTCTATGGCACACCTATGTGTATCTCCTTTACCCGAAGGCCAATCTTCTTCTAGACCACCTTTTTTTTGTGGTGTAAATTACACCTCCTGGAAACAGCGAATGAGAATCTATTTGCAAACCATGGCTTAGAAAGCATGGAAAGTAGTCACACATGGTGACCTCATCCCCACTAAAAACGTAGATAACAAAGAAATACCTAAGCAAGAAAAGGAGATGACAGAAAATGATCTAAAGATGTTGCAAATAAATTCTAATGCAATGAATGCACTATGTTGTGCTTTATATGTAAATGAGTTCAATACGATTATGGGATTTAAATTAGTTAAAGAAATTTTGAATAAGCTTGAAGTAAGTTATGAAGGAACGGTTGACATAAGGGATAGTAGAATTGACATGCTCACTAGCGAGTATGAGGCATTTAGAATGAACCCTAAAGAACCATCACTAGTATGTATACTATGTTTACCCGTACAATAAACTCTCTGAATGCATTAGGTAAAAACTACTCTACTTATGAGATGATACGAAAAATTCTTAGAGGACTTCCCCCGATTTGGGAACGTAAGGTCACTATAATAACGGAAGGAAGAAATTTGAAAAATACTTCCCTATATGAATTAATAGGATCGCTCCTCACATATGACATGACAATAAATGAAAGAAATTTTGAAGGTAGCAAACACAAAAAACAATAGTTCTTAAGGCTGCAAAAGAAAGTCCTAGTAAAGAAGAAGACAATGAACTAGATGACGATAATATAACCTTAAATACTATAAGACTTAAAAAATTCTTCAACAAGAATAAGAAATTTACATGAAAATTCAAAGGCGCCAAATATGATAAAGGACAAACTAGCAAAAAGGAAACAAAGAATGAACCTCCTGCATGCTACAATTGCAAGAAAGTTGGACACATAAAACCTGATTTCCTGTAGCTTAAGAAAGATGCTAAGAAGAAGAAAAAGAAGGCGATGAATCAAGTGAATCAAGATGTGTGTCGCGAAGTCTCGGACACGCCAAACACGCACGGATGCGATTGCAAACTGGGAAATATGGTGAATTTTTGAAAAAAAAATATTTTCGTGGAAAACATTGTGTGATGGAGTCGCCACTAACCTTTTGAAGTGTGGTTAGAACACTTGATTACTATCCAATTGAGGGTAGAATCGGTCTGCGCTACTAAAGTTGGGCTCGGGAGTATGGTTATGTGAGGGGAAGGTATTAGCACCCCCTACATGCCCATTCTTACAAACAGTACCAGATTAATCGAAAATTATCCATTAAACTAAACTTAATAAGCCTTTGAAATTACTTCTTTCCAAAAAAAAAAAATCAATATACAATATAGGTATTCTCTCGGAACCTGGCATATCTTATTTCGAAGAGTTCATGCCTCTCTTTGAAATCATTGAGATTGGAAAATCGAGAAAATAGGGTACAAAGTATGTGCTTAGTGTCTTTGAAATTTGTAGGATTTTTCTAAGTATGAAAATAATATTCCAGGAGGTTTTCGGACTCCTTTGGGATGACACAAATCTCCGAACCTCAAAAATATTTTTTATGGTTTTCCTAAGACTTTTCTGGATTTTTTTGGTGACTTTTTCAAGTGTAAAAACATTTTGGAAATTTTTGATTTTTTGTGATTTTTCAATATTTTTCCCCAAGGTGATTTAAATAACAAAAAGGGAATTAAGGAAAAATCCATGATAAAATTAAAAAGGAAAATAAAATGGAAGGTTAAACTGATTTCATACCGATTCAAGGGACCTAAACCAACTCGGAATGAACCGGTCAAAGGGGGTCGACCAGTTTTAAGCCCGGTCAAGGTCAAACAAATAATACATAAGTAAATACAACCAATACCTTAATGGTAATGTCATACCATAATAAAAATATAAAATCCATAAAAAATAATACAAGAATATGATAATAATGCCATATAAAGAATAATAATATATCAACGTAAGAATGAAATGAACCACATAGACCATAATATTACATAACAATATAAAATCATAATAAATATATGCATGATACTCACAAGGATAAAGATGACTATGAGAGGATGACCTTGATATTAAAGATTAAAGCTTAAAGAAAAGGCCAAGACAAAGCATGAAGACTTAAGTGTTTAAGAATGTAAAAAAATCTAAGAAGTTTTTATGTAAGTACTTCATTCGATTTCAATATGGATACAAGAAGCTCTTAGGTTAATTAATTGGACCTAGATACCTTTTAAAATACTTGAAAAATATTTCTATCAGGTTAGAAGTTAATTCAAAAAGGTTAAATTTTTTTTTGGATTGAAATGGGATTTTTCCAAATTCTATTAATTTTTATACATCCACATTGATGGCCATTTTTATCTATCAAAAAATAATTATTTTAGAAAATATTTAACATGAAAGTTTTAGGATTGTCTCTTAGCTTTCTTTTGATACCAAGATCAACTAATTTGGAGCTGTATATGAAAAGTTATGATCAACATACTAAAGGTGGGTCGAAGTTGTCCGCACCTCAGCAAATTGTCTGGTCAGCCAACTAACCAGAATGACCTGTGTTCAGTCAGCCGACTGACCAGTTAACAGAATTAATTTTTGGGAGAAAAAAAGGTTTTAGTCACCTGTCTAGCTAGAAAACCTAGTATAAACACCCACCCAATCGCCTGATCAGCCAACTAACCATACGAAATTTTAAATTTTGAACTTTAATGGGAAAATTCTAAAATTTAGTTTTTTAAATCTAAATGTTATAAAAACTTGGGGGACACTCTAAGCAACTTGGAAGACAAGGAAACTCACTCTATAAATACATGGTTTCATAAATCAAATTATACCAAGCAATTGAAAATCAATTCTCAAAGCTGAAACTCTCATACTCTTAAAAGCTCACATGCACTCATCTTTGCACATCTGAATTGCTGAGATTTTTTGGAAGCAACTGATCAATCCTTCTCTATGTTTCTGAATTATTGATTCTCATCTAGAAGGAAAAATTGGTGAAATCTCTTTTGAGCTTCAGTTGTATTTCATATTGATATTTTGAATTGAAGTATATTAATTTTCAATTGAACTGATTAGCTCTATCTGAGAGCACTCTTTGTACACATCTATTTGTTGTATCTCTTATAGATTGTGATGATTCCAAGATTGTTGGATCATTGGCTAAGCTAGGGGATATCGCTTAGAGAGGTGCTGCTCTAGCCTATTTGAAGGAGTGACGAAGTAAGGGGATATCACTTGGAGAGGCGGGCTCTAGCCTACTGAGGGAGTGTGTAAATGGTGTTGTTTTGCTTGGAAAAGGAACTAGATTTAGTCAATCCTTTGGTGGTTTGGCAAAGGCGAGGACGTAGGCTAGGTATAAGTCGAACCTCATAAAAAACGTGGTCTTATTCTTTCTTTCCCTTACTCTATTTACTTATAGCATATATGAACTGTGTGGATGTTTTAAATTCCTAAATAAAAAACACTACGTGGACTTGATATTAAGTAAACTCAAACTTAATTTATTTTTGGGATTGCAGAAATTGAAAGGGAGTATGTTGGTTGATCCATTCTTTGCGGAAACCGTAAGGGAATACATTGATTGGTGAAACACTCAAAGACTCTTTAAACTGAATGTTTATTTAATGTGTAAGATTTTGGAAAGAGTATTGGATTTTATATTGCACCTCATTTTAAGAAAGAAAATTCATTAACTGCAGACCTGCAAACAAACACAAGTTGAATCTTCTATCTTAATTTTAATATTGTGGTTGATTAGAAATTTGATTGGTTTGATTGATTGATTGGTAACTTACTTGTTTAAATACTTGTGTTGATTAAGGTGTAATCCCAAAAGGGCGGGAGGTGAATTGGGTATTCAAAAAAATATTTGAAACCTATTTACCAATCAATCCCTATTTCTATGTATAACTAATTTATGGTAGGGACTTATGTCTGAATTAAAGTTATTTTATCAATGAATTCCTTTTTACCCAATTTGTAAAGTTATTCAACATACACAAGCAAGCTGGAAATTGAAATACGATGCAAAAAATAAAAAGGATAAGGGAAAAGAGAATGCAACCACGATTTTACGAGGTTTAGCCAACTCGGCCTATGTCCTTGCCTTGAGCAACCCACTCAAGGATTTCACTATAATCCCTACTCCTTAAATTGGGACAGAACTTCCCTTACAATCCGCTGCTTACAAGAAGTACAGATCCCTCCTAATCCGCTGCTTACAAGAGGTACAACTCCCTTCTAATCTGCTGCTTACAAGAGGTACAACTTCCTTCTCACACCCGGTTCACAACCCGAACCGTGATTATAATTTAGGCTCAAATATGCAAACACTCAATGTTGCTTTAACAAAATCTGGTCAGTACAATTCAAAGTCCTAATACATTAACAAATGATGTAACTTGAAGCTTAGAATGTATGAAATGATACAATTGTTTATGTATGATATGCTTGCAAAAACAAATCCTCTTTAACCAAAACTCCCACATAATGGTATATTTAAAATGCTTTGGAGTATACTAGGGTTATAGTTCACTTTGTAAAGATGCACACATATATCTAATATGAACTTGATAAAAGCCATATCTTGAATATTTTATTAATCTATATCAAAAAGCTTTCTATCAAATATTTAATCACAACTCGATCTTTGTAATATGTAAATGTACATGATATGTAATTCAAAGATCAAAATACTGAGTATAAGGTTTTCCAAACAAAATATCCTTCAATAAGATAAATATTTATGAATACCAAGGATATATATTCAAGTGTTTTAATATATCTAAAATATGAATCTTTTAACTTAATACACACTTGAATCAAACCATTCAATCAATCACACAACCTTAATCAAGTAATGATCTTGTTTAAAAAATAAATATGTATATGTATATGCACATCCAAGATCAACCTTTTAATACTTAATCGAAATAGATTTTTCAATAATAAGCTCTATGAACACTATATGTGTAAATGTATATATACTCTAGAATCAAAAAACCAATCAACGAAAAGCTAAACAACTTTCTCAAGTAATGATCTTTTGAAAAACAATTTTTATATGTATGTGCACACTCAAGATCAAACTTTTGTAATGATGTTCAATGACAAGTAATGAGATGAAAAGTTCTTGAAAATAATAACTTGAATGATCAAACCTCAATAGCAAGTTGACAATCAAGATGTATAAGAGAGATCCCTTTGAGATTCTAAATTGATTTGCCCAAGCTCGATGAGTAGAAGTGGAAGTGTAGGCAATCGTATAGCAATAAGAGCAACTTTCTCAATATTCTTTCAATATGATGTGTTCTTTTTTTCTTGTGTGTCTTAGCTTGGTTCTAGGGTTTAGATATTTAATATTTATAGTGTCTTACCCTTAGGATTGATCTCAACCGTTGGATCAAAGAAAAAGGTCGCGAGTTCGTTTAATAAAAATATGATTTTTAAACTTTTCCACGATATCAGGCTACTAATGTTGAAGTTCAGGCTCCTAAAGTGACTTCAGGTGACTGAAGTTCTAGGGTTAGGCAACCAAAGTACCTCGGCCTTCTTGCTGTGTTTTCTCATTAATTCTTCAGGCTACCGAACTTAATCTTCAGGCTCCTGAAGAAATTGTTTAGGCTACTGAGGGTGCGTTCAAGCTATAGAAGTCCATTTTTTCTTAATTTTCCTTTTCTAATTTAAAAATATTCTCTGCTTTTTTCTTGGGTTTTTTATAAAATATATTTTCCATGATTTTAAAAATATTTCTAAGTCCATGAAAGTACCCTAATGATGTACATGAAATGCATGAATCCTAAAATCATTCTAAGTTACGTTGAGCCTCAAATTAAATCATATGAAAATGTAAGTACATGAGTTCTTAATACCCCTTCCCAAGATGTTCTTGAACTTTACCGCTTGCATCTTGATTCTCGTACTCTTTGAGTTCCATGGATCTTGCATAGATTTGTTAGCTTTACTTTGTGACTTCCATGACTCGTTATCCTTCTGTGCATGCTTAATATAGGTCTTGTTCACAAACTCAATGCATATATCAAATACCAAGTGATTTGTCATTATCGAAATCATATTGGACTCGTAGAGTCAACAATCTCCCCTTTTTGATGTTGACAAATACACGAGAAAATATATATAATGGGTTATGCCTAACAAGGCTCCCCCTCTATTAATGCATCAAATATTCAATGAATGACAATATGCTCATGTTCATACACAAGTGTTTAGCATAAATCCAAATGAAATATGAAATATGCTCATAATAAATATGCTCATAATGTTTCAACCATGACATCAACAACAGTTTCTCCCCCTTTTTATATCTCACCCTTTGCATAACATCAATAACAATTTTTGCTCATTCTTCTTTGCTTCTGATTTTTGCGTGTTATTATTTTTGCTCCCGATTTTTCTCTCCCTTTTGACATCAACAAAAAGGTGCATAATAATAAGACATGAATGGACATACCCTTATGTTCTTCTCCCCTTTGAAATTTTAAAGTTTTAATCTTGTTCAACCATCAGATTTGGAAAACTTTTACTTCTTCCCTTTTTTACATCAACCATCCCCCTTGCATAAGTTTCAGCGATTATGTGAGGATACCAATTATTGATTGATGGGATATCAAATGTGAACTAATGTTGATACCAAATGTTGACTAATGCGATACCAAAAGTTGATTGATTTGATACGAAGTTATCACATCTTAAGTGACGTTGCTCCCCCTAAATTATGTCATCTAATATAATTTTAGGCAACCACACTTATTTTAGCTCAGAAAAGCTCTCCCCTCTTTTACTTATTTAAGCTTATACACATTACGGATTATGCAATTTAAAAAAAAATCTCCCGCTTTAGTTCTCATCCAAAAATTTACTCTGGTATATATTTCTCACCTTTTCGAATCTTCAAAACAAGTTTTGCTATAGATATTTGTTTTAAGTACATTCTGAACAGAATTGTAACCAAAAAGACTAACCATAAAGGTCCTCATTATATCAATGCATTTCAAAACCAGGTCACGTGGTTAACTTAAGCAATTTTTAGCAAAGTAATATATTTCTCATTTTGCATATTCAATAGAATCATCAAAATTGAGTGCATGCAACAGAAAGTTCACTACACATCTAAGCACAATACATATTGGCAAGTATAATAAGATAGGAAATCATTTCGAGATGCTCCCCCTATGAATTTTAATTCTTGCATAGATGAAATGAAATGCTTATACTTATTGAAGATTTATGTCACTACTAGTTCAAAGCCATATAAGCAATCATTGTGAAATCTTTTAGACCAACTAGAGTGATACTATGATGCACATGAGTTCTTTACGCTTTTCCTCTAAGAATGGAGCTCAGCTTGCCTAAGTATTTTTAAGCATGCAACCAGTTTAGTTCAGTATAAAAAAATCATTTTGGTTAACATGTTGCATCAAATATGGACACAGGAATTTACACATACCTTTCATGATTTGATACCAGAGATAAACACAAAGTATAATACTCAATGTGATTATGCTTAGGTTTTAGAACCATAGTATTTCAAGCTAATTTGCTCCCTTTTAGTTATGCACTTGTCATATTCTTATATCTTTCCTTATAATCATTCTTTAGCAATTTAGCTGAGTGTTCTAAGATTTTGAATGATTTATACTTGACTTTACCTGCTTTGCTTAGAAAACAAAAAATTCGTAAACCATTTTACTTCAGGGTCATAAGCCTATACTGCTTCTTTTCTTATGGATTTCAATGCATAGGTTTCCTAGTCATTTGCATTTTCATATAGATTGAAACTTATAGCATATAGCTTAACCATTTGACACATTCAAACTCTTCTAATAGATTTGACTTGAAGTTTGAGAGCTTGCGAAGTGAGATTTTGCAAATACTCTTAACAATTTAATTATCATTAAGTTTAGAAGAATATTCATTGTGTGTGGACAATACTCAAAATATTTTCATGGAAGCGAATATATCAAACTACATAGGCCAAAGAGCAATTTTGAATAATATTAGTTTTGGAATACTGCTCTTTAGGTATTTATGATTATCCAATTATTGGACGGTACCTTATAAGTATCTCTTCAATTTTTAAGCAAGGGTACTACCTTATAATGGATGAGTTTTTACCAGATATGATCATGGTATGGTAAAGATTTCTTGTGGAGGATGTTGCTTAATCACATATCAAACTTAGGGATTTTTACATTTTAAGCACAATGGGAATATTCATTAAGAATGTCTTTGTAAACAATTTTATTCCCTGAGAGAATGCCCTAGATTTGATTATAATGGGATATATTTTAATAAGCACTTGAAAGATATAGAGTTTATGATTATTAGTGCTTGTGGCTAAAGTGATGACTGATTTAGCCATTTGTGGGTCCAAGAATGAGTTTAGGATTAGATGATGTTCGATATCTGATTTATTCCTAAAGCTTAGCCTTATGCATTGGACATGATCTGCTTAACTTAGAATTTTAATATTTGAGCATGTGTTAAGCACTAAGTATTGTTTGTTAAACAACAATGGTTTAATCCATTTGGAAGTGAATTTATTCTTCAATGTTATGATTTATGATACTCATTGCAAGGATATAACAATTAATCTCTCATCCTACACTTTGAATACATCAAGATTTGCAAGCTATTCAATATGTTTACATTTCACCCAATCATTACAATATAAAGACATTAGGTAATTAGATTGGATATCTTGCTTAAAGAATCAGATTGACTTAACTTTCTCGTAGGATTCTTAGTATAATGATACACATACTAAGATTTACATTCTAATCGTATACTATTCCCAAGCCTATTAGTCCTTACGACCCTCTTTTGTTTATGTGCCTGATTTAACTAAATTTTCAATCCTAAAGCCTCAAAAGGAGTTTTTTTTTTTTTTTTTGGGTTTGTTTGTTACTTATGTTTCTTTGACTCGCCAAACCTGTTCGAGCTTCACACCTTTCCTTTTAAATGGACAATCAAATTTAATGTGTCCTTTATTTCTACATAATACGCAGGTGGAGTGAGCATATGGACCAATGGAGGTACTAGCATAGAATTTTGACACTTTAACAAAATACCCCATGTATAGGTTTTTTCTTCTCTTATTTTCAATTCCATTGTAACCTATACCTTCTTTGTCTAAGGTCATCTTTTGGGAACCTAAGAGTTTGTCAAAATTTTATTTTCCCTTAGTAAATGTGTGGATGATCTTAGCTTGATCCTCTATCTTTCTTTCTAGGTCTGGAATTTTTGGATTCTTTAAACCTTTGCAAACAGCTTGTAATTTTACCAATTCATCGGTAACTTTGTTTGCTTTGCATTCAAGTTTAGAGATTTTAAGATCTTTTACATTATCATTCGAAATCTTGGATCTTAACTCTTTCAGCTCTTTTGCTATCATATCATTCTTGTTTTCTAATTTCAAGTTTTTCAAGTCCTTTTCTTTTTCAACACAACTTTTTGACTCTAAATCCTTCAGTAATGCTTAATTCTTGGTTACTAATCTCTTAATTTCTAAATCCTTTTCAGTATTTTCTTTTTCTCAAGAAGTATTAGACTCTCAAAAATCCTCTAACTGGTTTGCTAAGTCTTTATTTTCACTTTCCAACATTATTTTCTTTTTGGTCATCTTTGTTAACATTTTATAAGCCTTAACAAATTCCTTTTATAATTCCTCATAAGACGACATGTTATCATTATCAAATTCATCATAATATTTACTGCCAGAACTATCACAAGATGTATCACAGTCATTACATGAATCATTTTAAGAATTTGAATAAAAAGTAGAATGAGTAGTGTGTACCTCTTCATCAACCAATGCAACTAGGCCATAGTTTTCTACTACCTTATCACTTGAGTATGGATCTTCCCAAGTAGAGGACTTCTTTCCTTTGGTCTCTCCAAATCTCCTATTGAGTTCTTCCCATATCTCCTTAGCACTTTGACGTGACTTGATTGCATGAAAAACATTAGTATCTAAACCAAGCAATAAAATGTTCATAGCACCGAAATTTATTTGCATTAATTTCATGTCATTCACATTAAGCTCATATTCAGATTTAGGGATTTCAACATTATCAATAATTTTCATAGGAACTAGGTTTCCTTGATCAATTATTCTCCAAGTTCTCCAATCCATGGATTTGATAAAAATAGTCATTCTCAATTTCCATTCGGTGAAATTTTCACCATAAAACATTAGAGGTCTTGCAAAGAGTTGTTCCACACCAAATGGGGATACACCACAATAATCCATCGAGATCTTTTTACAAATTAACAATTATGTCTATGTACACCCGCTCTGATACCAATTGTTGATTAAGGTGTAATCCCAAGAGGGGGGGTGAATTGGGTATTTTAAAAAATCTTTGAAACCTATTTACTAATCAATCCCTATTTCTATGTTTAACTAATTAATGGTAGGGACTTATGTCTAAATTAAAGTTATTTTATCAATGAATTCCTTTTTACCCAATTTGTAAAGCTATTCAACATACACAAGCAAGTTGGAACTTGAAATACGATGCGAAAAATAAAAAAGGATAAGGGAAGAGAGAATGCAACCACGATTTTATGAGGTTCAGCCAACCCGACCTATGTCCTCGCCTTGAGCAACCCACTCAAGGATTCCACTATAATCCCTGCTCTTTTAATTGGGACAGAGCTTCCCTTACAATCCGCTGCTTACAAGAGGTACAACTCCCTCATAATTCGCTGCTTATAAGAGGTACAACTCCCTCCTAATCCGCTGCTTACAAGAGGTACAACTTCCTCCTCACACCCGGTTCACAACCCGAACTGTGATTACAATTTAGGCTCAAATCTGCAAACACTCAATGTTGCTTCTAACAAAAGCTGACGAGTACAATTCAGAGTCCTAATACATTAACATATGATGTAACTAGAAGCTCAGAATGTATGAAACGATAAAATTGTTTATGTATGTTATGCTTCAAAAAACAAACCCTCTTTAACCAAAACTCCCACGTAATGATATATTTAAACTGCTTTGGAGTATACTAGGGTTCTAGTTTACTTTGCAAAGATGCACACATATATCTAATATGAACTTGATAAAAGCCTTATCTTGAATATTATATCAATCTATATCAAAAAGCTTTCTATCAAATATTTAATCACAACTCGATCTTTGTAATACGTTAATGTATATGATATGTAATTCAAAGATCAAAAGACTGAGTATAAGGTTTTCCAAACAAAATATCCTTCAATAAGATAAATATTTATGAATACCAAGGATATATATTCAAGTGTTTTAATATATCTAAAATATGAATCTTTTAACTTAATACATACTTGAATCAAACCATTCAATCAATCACACAACCTTAATCAAGTAATGATCTTGTTTAAAAAATAAATATGTATATGTATATGCACATCCAAGATCAACCTTTTAATACTTAATCAAAAATAGATTTTTCAATAATAAGCTCTATGAACACTATATGTATAAATGTATATATACTCTAGAATCAAAAAACCAATCAACCAAAAGTTAAACAACTTTCTCAAGTAATGATTTTTTCAAAAACAATTTTTATATGTATGTGCATACTCAAGATCAAACTTTTGTAATGATGTTCAATGACAAGTAATGAGATGAAAAGTTCTTGAAAATAATAACTTGAATGATCAAACCTCAATAGCAAGTTGACAATCAAGATGTATAAGAGAGATCCCTTTGAGATTCTAAATTGATTTGTGTAAGTTCGATGAGTAGAAGTTGAAGTGTACGCAATCGTATAGCAATAAGAGCAAGTTTATCAATATTCCTTCAATAAGGTGTGTTCTTCTTTTCTTGTGTGTCTTAGTTTGGTTATAGGGTTTAGATATTTAGTATTTATAGTGTCTTACCCTTAGGATTGATCTCAACCGTTGGATCAAAGAAAAAGGTAGCGAGTTCGTTTAATAAAAATCTAATTTTTAAATTTTCCCGCGACTTTGGGCTACTAATGTTGAAGTTCAGGCTCCAAAAGTGACTTCAGGCGACTGAAGTTCCAAGGTCAGGCAACTAAAGTACCTCGGCCTTCTTGCTGTGTTTTCCCATTAATTCTTCTGGCTACCGAACTTATTCTTCAGGCTCCTGAAGAAATTCTTCATGCTACTGAGGGTGAGTTCAGGCTACTGAAGTCCATTTTTTCCCATTTTTCCTTTTCTAATTGAAAAATATTCTTTGCTCTTTTTCTTAGGTTTTTTATAAAACATATTTTCCATGATTTTAAAAGTATTTTCAAGTCCATGAAAGTACCCTAATGATGTACATGAAATGCATGAATCCTAAAATCATTCTAAGTTATGTTGAGCCTCAAATTAAATCAAATGAAAATGTAAGTACAAGAGTTCTAAATACCCATTCCCAAGATGTTGTTGAACTTTACCACTTGCATCTTGATTCTCGTACTCTTTCAGTTCAATGGATCTTACCAAGATTTGTTAGCTTTACTTTGTAACTTCTATGACTCGTTCACAAACTCAATGCACAGATCAAATACCAAGTGATTTGTCATTATCAAAAATGGATTGAACTCGTAGAGTCAACAACTTGTGTTGTGGTTGTGGATTGAAAGTATTTGTTGTGTATTTAATAAATCAACAAGAAGTCAAGAATTCCTTAAAAAGAATTAAAAGAAATTTTTAAATCCAATTTACCCCCCTCTTGGACTACACCTTAGTTTTCATACGTAAACCACCATATTACCCCAAATATATATATATGATAACTATAATTGCGACAAGCAGTGCGCAAGCTGTGGGTGTGTGAGTGCTGCATATGAGTGTTGTGTGAATAGTGTCTGCAGTGTCTAGTGTGTGTTTTTCTGCATGTGTAGTGTGTGTTTTGAGTGTTTTTCTGCATGTGTAGTGTGTGTTTCGGAGGGAACTCACCAAGGGGGGTATCATGGTTCTGGTCAGTGAGTGGGAGAATGGCCGGCGATGGAGGTTGGTGGCGCGGCTGCTGTAATAGAGCTAGGATTCGGAGAAGGTGACAGCAGTGGTGTTAGTGTGTGACAGAGATGCCGAAGATGGAGCTGCTGCTCATGACTATGAGACGGATATTGGCGGACTTGCCGAAAAATCGGGTGGGAACCTATGGTTGTACCTGAGCTTTTTTTCTTCTCGGCTATTTGTAGGTTGGCTAGAGGTGGTTATGGCTATCAGACGCTAGGGGAATGGTGACGCCGGATCCGAATTGCTTCCTTCAACTCCCTCTAGCTAGAAGTTAAGTGAAGACCAAGTCAATTCTGAAGGACGTAAGGTCCGATGGAGTTTTGCGCGTATGCGAGAGTGTGAGCTACGAAGTTGGGGAGGTGAAAGCCGAAGTTCGAAGGGGAAGACTGGATCTGCCAATCTGGAACAGGAGGTTTTGAACTTGACGTCACCAACCGTGTGCGAACTGCGAAGTGGGAAGGGAATTGGGAAGGGAAGATGATGCTGAAGGGGACTGGGAGTGGGAGTCAGGGAGTGCTGGCTACCAGCGAAGTTGCAACTTGCGAACTGCAAACTTGGGAAGGGAAGAGGGTAGAGAAGAGGGAGGAAAGAGGGTGCTCAGGCGAGAGGATGGCGGCTGCTGCGTGATGGTGATGGTGAGGGAGGTCTCGAGATTTGGTGGTGCTGGTTTTCTACTGAGGGAGGAAGAGGGGGCTGCCAGAGATGGTGATGATGGTGGGAGAGGGTGGTGAGTGAACAGTCCCCGGCCCCCTGCTCCGCGCAGTAGCCTTTATAGGCTTTTTGCCCTTTTGCTTTTCTCTTGTTTTTGCATGTCCCCCCAGGAAAAATAAAAATTTGTGAACTTCAAACAATGGGTCACCCTTCACATTTTTTTTTTTAAAAGACAACATACATACCTAATACACACACACACACACACATATGTATATAGATACATATAAAAATATAACATACATACCTAACACATATATATACGTATACACACATTTGCCTTCTTCTTTTTATATATTTTTTATATATTATCTTTTGCCTTTTGTTTTTCCAATATTATTCCTCCCAAAATGAAAATTAAAACTTAGTTCCTAAACATTAAAGGACTCGGACTTGAATACCTTAAAAAAATATGGGACTCAATAAAAATTCAATGGGACTTAATTAAGTTACCGAGACTCAATTAAAAATACTAGGACTCAATTCAAAATAAAGGAACTCAATTTAAGACATCGGGACTCAAATAAAAATATCGGGACTTAATTAAAAATACTAGGACTCGATTTAAAATATCGAGACTCAATTTAAAATACCAAAACTCAATTTAAAATACCGGGACTCAACTTAAGACACCAAGATTTAATTAAAATTACCACGATGTTGACCTCATAGGTCACACCTAGTTTTGATAGTGACAAATACTCAAGTATTTGATGGCTATTAATTCATGTGTAGGCTTATAGTAGCAAATACATAGATGGCACATGAAATAAAGTATGAAGACCCTGAAAATCATTTTATTGTATTTCATTATTATTCAATTCGGGTCTTTAATGGTAATTAGGGGAAAAAGGTTTGTAATAAATCTCTGCATATCATGCATATAGGATAAATTGTAAGCTCAATAGACCTTAGTGAGACGTTAGGTCCCAACACATATGCACAATTAAGTCCCCATTATCACTTGCACAATTAAGGGATCAACTTGAAGTAAATTGGACAAAATAAGCATGTTCGGTTGACCGACCCAAGCAAGCTTATTCAGCTTAGTCGACCAAACTGGTCAGTGGTGAACTGTTTGACCACAGTACGGTCGACCAAACCTAGCCAAGTTTATTTAGCTTCGTAGATTGAACCTTCCTTGGTCAACATATTGACACCTTCATTGATCGACTAGGAATATATGGGCAACACCCTGATCGACCAAACCTGCACGTGGGGAATGCCAACCACCCAATCGACCGAACCTCGTAGTTCAAATTGACCCAGTCGACTGAACCACGCGAATTTAGAAAATCACCCTTGAACCCTTCATGTTCGGTTGACCAACCTTCTAGTTCAAATTTCTCCTGGTCGACTGAACATAACCACTTGGTCAACCGAACCTTAAGTTCAGTCCACCGATACTCTCGGGTTAAATATTTTTTTACCATGGTTAAAAGTCTTTAATTAGGGTTAACTTTGCTAAATTGTTTTAAAACGATTCTAATAATTCCCTACACATCCTAAACGGTTATATTTTGGCCTTTGTCTATAAATATGAGTTCATTTGTGAGGATTAAAAAAAGATTAAGAAAAATCATTAGCGAAAATTCTCTCAAACTAACAATCCTATTTTGCCAATAACACTTCCAAAAATTGTCATACATCCATTCTCTGGATTCATCTTAGCTTTGTGAGAGCTTCTGGCTGTGTTAGTGTGTATTATTATGGCTCATACTCCCATTACTTTGCTTGGTTGATTGATATTGATTTTGGAGAGTTAAGTAAGGTTTATCCCAAATATTTTATTTGGTAAATCTTGTGCTAGAAAAACCTAGTAGCTTGAGGATCTTTGCATTTTCGTTGCAAGATTCCTATAGCAATATTTTGTTGTGCAAACATTTTTACAAGCTATATTATTCTTTCGAACAACTCTTAAGCATATTTCATTGAAGAAAACATTTTTGAGTTGATTTGAATATTGTTGCAGCATCTTTGAAACTCTGATTCATTATTGAGATTTGAAATAGATTGTTGCAAAGAAATAGCTTGATTAGAAAACTCTTAAGCATTCTTGTGATCATATCTTGTTAAGTGTGACTTGCACAAAAATACACATCACTGAGCTTACATTTAGAAATATAGTTGATGTGCATTTGATTGATTACATTTGGTACATATATGCTTGATTGAGAAGCATAATTATTGTACCCTATTATATTGAGAAATCTATTGTATTCCAGGCATGGCTTGAGGGGGCGGTAATCCAACCCGGTAAGGATTGGTTGTTAAAGATTGAGGTCAACCATGTGTTAATTTGACCAGGTTATAAAGGTTGAGAACAGTCCTGTGCTAATTGACCTGGTTGTTTAGGTGCCGCTCCACTCGTTAAGTAGGCCTATAGTGGTAATCCTTGTGCTTGTTAGGTAAGGTGGGGACGTAGGCAGTTTTCTGAACCTCGATAACATTTATGGGTGTCATCTCTATTTAATACTTTGTTGTGCATGCTTAGCTAAATTATTTGTGCAGTTTAACTTCTGCTGTATATTTATATTCATTGTCATATCTGCACTAGAATGACCCTAGGCTTGTGTAATACTGCTGTTAGGGGATTGACGTAGGTGATAAAATTTGAAAATACCAATTCACCCCCCTCTTAGGATTACAGTAAAGCTAACAATTGGTATTAGAGTCACGTAGCATAGACTTGATAGTTATTTTGCAAAAGATCTAAGATGACTCATAGTACCGTGACCCCTTTCCCTAAAGGACCCTCTTTCACATTACCTCTGATTTTTAGTGGTGTTAATTAAACTTTATGGAAATAGAGGATGCACATCTACCTTCAAAATATAGATTTGAATGTGTGCAGGATTGTCTCTAAGGGGAATTATGTTCCTATGAAAACAGAGGATGAGACTAGAATTCCTAAAACTAAGGAAGAATATAATGATGATGATATGCAAGTTGTTAGTTTGAATGACACTGCTATGAATAATTTGTATTGTGGTCTTGATGTGAATGAGTTTAATAGAGTAATGGCATGTGCTAGTGCAAAATAAATTTAAGATAAATTAAAAGTCACGTATGAAGGCACTAGGGATGTAAAAGATAGTAAAATAGATATGCTGACTAGTGAATGTGAGGCTTTTAGGATAAATGTAGGTGAGTCCATTCAGAGTATGTACACGAGATTTACACACATTATAAACTCACTGCATGCATTAGGTAAGACCTATCCTATATATGAGATGATTAGGAAGATCCTTATAGGCTTGCCTCCGATTTGGGAAGCTAAGGCTACGGTCATTTCTGAGGGTAGAGACTTAAAGCAATGACATTAGATGAATTGATAGGTTCACTGATCACCTATGAACTAGCTATAAATGAGAGAGTTAATGAACATAATAGGGTGAAGAAGATGACTGCATTGAAAACTTCCATTAATACATCTAGTGAATGCAGCAAACCTGATTCTAAGGATGATATGACCATGCTAACTAGAAAATTTAGCAAATTCTTCAAGAAGAATAAAAAGCCATATAAAAGGTATATGGAGTCTACATCTGAGAAGGGAGAGTCTAGTAAAAGAAAAGAAAAATCGAATGCTCCCACATGCTACAATTGCAACAAGGTTGGGAACATCGAGTTGAATTGCCCACTATTGAAAAAGGATTCTAGGAAAAAGGAGAAAGCCATGAAAGCAGGCACTTCATGGGATAAACTAAGCAGCTGTGACTCAGACTCAAACCACAGCGACTCAGAGGTTGCTAATTTGTGCTTGATGGCACTTGATGATGAGGTATCATCTTCTTGGTCTTTATCTTCATATTATTCTTCTGATGATTGTGAATTTGATAACATGCCTACTTTAGAGAATTTTAATTTTAGTATATTAGTGTGTCAAAACTGTTGAATAAAATGACCAAGGAAAATGATGTTTTGAAAAAGAAATGCAAAAATTGGTCAAAATTATTTGAAATGGCAAAAAAATCTCATGCTTCAATTCTTAACAAAAAGGATTTAAAAATTGATGAGCTTGAAAGAAAATTGGAGGATAGCTCCAAAATTGTTTTTGAATTCATCGATGGCCAATGCAATTTTGAAAAACTACTTGGAGCCCAAAGAAATTTTCTTAGTAAAGATGGTCTTGGTTTTAATGACATTGAGAATGTTAGACGACCTAATCTTTACTTGGGACATTTCACTCGTAAATCAAAATCTCAAATTCCACCTAAAGATCCTAAGTGTAGAATGAAATGTTTTTTAATGCAAACAAATCGGTCACATTCAATTTGATTGCCCACTTAGAAATTGAAGTGTAAAAATTAGAAAGGTGTGGGTAGTTAAGTGTGATCCACTCACTAACCCCCGTGGACCCAACAGAATTTGGGGACCAGCGTCAGTCACTTAGTCTATTTTGCAGGTGTGTTTGAGATCGTCCTCCTCCAAGGATAGGTGGTACCTAGATAGCGGGTGCTCATGGCACATGACTGACGACAAGGCAAAAATTGCTTCAATCACTCCCAAGGAAGGAGGGCTCATGATGTTTGGTGACAATGCAAAGGGACGCATGATCAGCGTAGGTAAGGACGGTAAGGATCCTTCTCTGGTTATTAATAATGTTCTATTAGTTGATGGCTTGAAGCATAATTTGTTGAGCATTAGTCATTTGTGTGATAAAGGATACAAAGTTTCATTTGAAAATGATAAATGCATAGTTGAAAGTAAATTATATTATAAAATTCTTTTCATTACAGATCGCCATGAAAATGTATATACTACTACTTTTGATAAAGTTAACTTTTAATGTCCGATCCATGTTTTGATGCTGGTAAAGCACATGTTTCTTTTGTGAATATGTTTGAGTTTTAATGTTTATATTTCACTTTATGTATATTCTAAGATGGAGCCTTTTCAAGTTGTACCCATTTTACTTTGGTGCGTTTGTCATCATCAAAAAGGGGAGATTGTTGACTTTTTGAGTCTTATCCCTGTTTTGATGCTGACAAAGCACATGTTTCTTATGTGTGTATTTAGCACGTGAATAGGTCAATCTATTTAACACACACATAAAGAAACAGCAATGGAAGCTTGTAAGACTTAAAGACTATACGATTAAGCATTCCATGAAGTCAGAAGAGCAAAAGAAGAAAGAAGAAGATGAAGACATTTTTGTTTTATGTCATTGCATTTAATTTTTATATCTTTGGTCTGTAATAATGCATGCATTTACATGATGTGTATGAATGCTTAGAATGACCATAGATAGACCTTAGGGACCAGTACATCTCACCAAAAACCTTTTTCTCGATAGACTAAAATCATAAAAAGTTTTTGGAATAGATTTAGGATCAAAATAGGGGCTAAAACGAAGTTTACGAAAACTGACTGACGCCGCATTTTTTTGGTGTCTTAAAAAAGGACCTAGAAATGACCTTAGGACACTCACTTATGCGTACCTATACTTGGTCATTTGAAAAAGGGTGATCGTTGGCTCGAATAGGACCAAAATGCACAAAATGTGCACATTCGGTCGACCGAACTGCCATGAACAAAATGCCCCGGTCGACCAAACCCGGACAAGGTCAACTAGGTGACCACAGTTCGATCGACCAAACTTTTGTAGTTCAAATGGCCCCAATCGACCAAACCCTCTTGAAGTCAACATTTTGACTTCCTAGTCGACTGAGAGAAAAATGCACTCCAACACCCTGGTCGACCGAGGGTCCTCAGGAGATGCCCCAACAACCTGGTCGACCGAACTTCTCAGTTCAAATTGTATCGGTTGATCGAACCTCGCTGTTTTGAAAATCGCCTCTTCCGGTCGACAGACCAGTTTGTTCATTTTCACCCTAATCGACCGAACCGCGCTAATTTGGAAAAATCGCTCTTCCTGGTCGACCGAACCTAAAGTTCAAAAATGGCCTGGTCGACCAATCCATATGAACTTCGGTCGACCGAAAGTTTTACGGTCAATCGGTGCTCTCAGGTTGGCCCGAATTTTACCGCGGTTAAACTTTTTAAAACAATGTTAATTTTAATTAAATGTCATTAATATTTTTCTAAAATGATCTCCGTGTCCCCAACTCTCATATTTCTCACAAACTCTATAAATACCTCCTCATTACTACATATTAGCAACTTTGATTAACTCTAAATTTCTCTCTAATCCTTGGTTAATCAAAGTTCCCCCAAAATGCTTTTATTGTTTAAATCACTCTTTAGGGATCAAATATTTTTATTCAAATCTCTTAAACTCTCTTTCATGCTTTTATTTCAAAATATTCTTTGAGGAGAGTATTTTATTTAGGGGATTTCATTTGCATATATTCTCACTAGGCATCAAAAATTTGAAAAACATTTATGAGAATATTGCTTAGGTTTTCTCTCGGATTATTTTCTCGATAAATATATTTTGGGAGAAGTTATTTATTGCACAAACATTTTACTGAGCCTAATTCCTAGATTCTCCAAGTATTTCTAACTTGCATAAATCTTTGATTGGAGAACATAATATTCATTTTTCATATACATTCTATTTGTGCAAAAATCATTGAACGAGCAAAACCCTAGGTTCTTCTATATCTTTATTGAAATATCTTTTTGGAGATAACTTTTTATTAGGGTTTAAATATAAGCACCCTTACTCCCCTGAGCATTATTTCATATCATTGGAGTGCATACTTTTTGGAGTTTAAGTGTGTACATCTCTGCTTGTATTTTAGAAGCATATTTTATGTACAAAATGATTTTATTGTAATGGCTGGGTTCAACCCATTAATTGAATTAGGGAGTCTCAGCCCCGCAAGTGAGACCGGTTCGGTTCAGCCCGGAATTGAATTGGAGAGTCTTAACCCCACAAGTGAGACTAGTTTGGCTCAGCCTAATAATTGAGCTAGGGTTTTCCTCGCCCCGTAAGGAGAGGATGTAAAAGGCTTTTGCTCTACCCGGTTAAGTGAGCAGGTATAGTGTAATCCTTAGGGGTAAGCCCAAGGCAAGGATGTAGGTTGGTTTGGGCAAACCTCGATAACAAATCTGGTGTCCCTCTTTCTATCTTATTTAAATTCTTGCACTTTAATTTCAGCATGTGTATGAATGTTTATTTAATGTCGAAATTATTCTTATGCACACATTTGATTTAAATAAGATACTACACACGTGTATGTTTGCTTTTATTGTTAAACTCGTTTTACATACACGTATACATGTTGAATGGGATATGATACTGTGGTGAATCGGCGAATTGTTAAAATTAGCCAAAAAGTTTTTAAAAGAAAATTCACCCTCTCTCTTGGGATCACACCAATTCCAACAATTGGTATCAGAGCCTCATTGCAAAAGGCTTAACCGCTTATGCTAAAGATCGCAACGACTCAACTTTTTGGTGTATCCCAATTTTGAGGGTTAGCACTTTGCAAATTCTCTATTGTTTTCTCTGTGTAGGTTTTACTATGTGTTTGTTGAAAATATTCTTGTAAAATCAATTGATTGGAGGATTTGGAAAGTATTGTTAATGTTATCATATCCCATTGAAAAATGATTTTA
Source organism: Malania oleifera (assembly GCF_029873635.1). Taxonomy (NCBI): domain Eukaryota; kingdom Viridiplantae; phylum Streptophyta; class Magnoliopsida; order Santalales; family Ximeniaceae; genus Malania; species Malania oleifera. The sequence goes on from NC_080428.1 coordinate 17,556,289, forward strand.
AAGAAAGGCATAATTTCCCAAAATCTGAAAATGATTTGAAAATGCATGACATGTGTTTTAATGCATATCATATGTGTGCCATGTATACTTTTTCTGTGCCCTAGTCACTGATGCCTTTGTAAGTTTATTCTTTTGACTGCTAAGGTCCTTTGAAAAACATAAGAGGTATAGGAAACCAAAAGAGAGATGAACACCACTCCGAGCTTAAATGATTAAGAAGGAGTAAAACTTAAAGGTATATCTATTCTCCTTCTAATATATTGAATAACTCATAAAATGATTCACATGATATATCTTGTGCTTGATTTATTTGTTGCTATGAATCATATGACATTTTTGTTAATTTCATGTCATGATTTGTATGATATATCTTGTATTAAATCTTTGTATAAATCATGATAAATCTTTTATGATAATAGCATGATGTCTTATGAGGTTCATCTCAAAGAAATTTTTATGTACTCATAAGATTTCAAAAATTGTTATACATAGGGTTAGAATACTTTGAATGCCTAAATAGTGTATAATGCTTAAAAATAAAAACCTTAATATACACTATTATCATTCTAAGAACCCTAAGAAAAATCTAGCCAATGTGTGAGTTTCAATGATCTTACCCAATCTAAGCTTAATATATGTACATGTAATTATGATTGGTTAATTTATGCTAATATTGGCTAGTGCGTGCTTATATCATTATCAATTCGTCATTCAAATGTCATAAGTATATTTAAATAAAATCCCATTCAAATGGAAAAATTGATTTTTACATTGTCATCATATTCGTAATGCTATATGCATATGCGTTGTAATTTGAAAAATCTTAAATATAGCATGTTTTGTCCATCACACAGTATTGAGTTTTAGGAAATTGATCTTATGCTATGCAATGTATAATCCTAAACTCATAATTGAGCTTAAACGATAAATCATTTTCAAATGATAAATTAAATTCAAGGAATTCATAAGCTCATCCTCCTATTTGAAAATATTTGTTATGCCAAATACAATCAATTGAACATATAATTCTTTGGCTACATAATTAAGGGAGAGCAACATGTTTTGAAAATTCATCCAATATGTATTTTGTGGTATTGTGCTTATTATTTCATATATATTGGATGCTTTGTATGAGCTGAACGTAAATATCCATGTGTGCTAAATGAATATATTTTATGATGGATGGATATTGTTTAAATATGTTCTGATGTGAGCTGAACGCCTATGTCCATTCTTATTTAAATGACTATAGTTTCTCATGAATGGATAATTTTTTTTAAATAAATGCATATATCCATCTTGTGATTTAAGTTCAATTATATTTGATGGATAACCTATTTGTATTGAATGCCACTATCCATTGATTATCTAATGATTATATCTTCGTACGGATAGTCTATATTTTATTTGATATATTGATTGAACTACCTGGCTGCATGCTTAGTCTAGAATGCCTCCTGCATGGTGGATGCAGTTGATGAGAATTGCATGCTGGTAGTGGAAATAGGTTCTCGCATGCTTAAATTGGATTTTTACTTATTGATTGTGAGAATCTATCTGGTTTTAGGTACATGGTAAATTTGGGAAATGTCCGATTCAGATGGCATGTTGCTGAAATTTTCATAGGATTTTTCCCAAACCAAAACCTTGTGCTAAAGATGATTATGATAAAATTAATGTTAAAACATTTTTGAAAGGATGAGTGAAACCAAATAGAAGATTAAAATTCATCCTTACATAATCATCGAATAACTAGGGGAACCTAGTTCCATCCCTATAGGAAGCACAAAAATGATCCATGTGCATCATCTTCATTTATTGAATATCGAGGCTCTTGAGAATACCCTAAACATTATATCTAGTGTTTAAAGTCTGATGATTTGATATGAAATGTTCTTGGGTCATGAACATTATTGCATGCCTCTGTATATATTTTCTGATGCATCTATGGCTTATAGGGAAGACTATACTGAACATACGACAAAATCTCTTAACAGATAACCAGTATAGCTGCATTAAAAGGACCGCTTATACTATCTGGTATACCTAGTGAAATCAATTTTTGATTAGTATAAGCAACACATTTCCCTTCCTAGGATGCACAGTAATTACATACGATAGTACGTGTGAAATCCAAACTGCTATGTATTTTGAAGACATGTACACATTTAGGATGTGTCTTAGGACAAACTCAATTCATGGACACCATTTGGTCCAATTCTTGGGTTATGCACTTTCATTCCGGACCCAAATGGTAAAGCATCATCCTTGTAATCACATGTTTTGATGATGATCCATAAACTATGACAAATTGCATGACTTAGGGGGAGTTTTTTATTTCACACACACTCATTGTGAATTTTGAGTTGTGTCATCCTTATTGAACCCCTATTGCATAAATCTTGAAGTATAGCCTTGATCGGCTATTGTGTATTTAAATTGAAATGCAACATGTCATGCTAGTATGTGCTAAATGCCTTCACTTGCTGCATGCTGAAAATATTTTGGAAGGATGATTTTTTGAGGAATGCTCTTAAATGACTATCATCCCGAACCTAATGCAAGCATGTATGCATGCAAATATACAAGGGGAGTTTAAGCCCCACTCTTAAGAAAAATGAACTTAATGCCTATAATCTCCTACATGCTAAGTAATATTTATAAGGATGAAAATGTATTGAGTGTGCTTAAATGAAATCCATCCTTGAACGTCAAAGAACTTTTGTATGCTTGAGACTATACCGGGGAGGTTAAGCCCCATCCTTGAAAAAAAAAAAAATAAGAATCACCTAGCCCATGGACTCACATTACTTCTATTGTTCTTTACTTTTTGAGTTCGGATGTTTTCTAGGCACCGTGAACATCATATCCTGTCCTTTCTGAACATCTTTGATATGGATTGTTTCAGGTACACATGAACACCATGCATGACTTGGTACTTAATATTTAGCACATGTGTGTTTAGGGACATTTTACTGGTGAAATTTATTCGTCTGACACATATCTAGTAAAATTTGAAATTAATACTTAAAATGTTTGGATTGTTAATGAACTTTCACAAATTATAATAGTATAAGTAGTTAAAAGAATCTAAGCACGTGTTCAAATTGATAGGGGGAGCACCTAGAAATTATTTTCTATCTTGTTGTGCTCACAACATTTCTAGCTGAGATTTGGTTTTTGAACTCATTGTGGCTTGTGCTTAATTGTAATGTTTTCATTGAATATAATAAACGAAAATATTTTGTTTGCCACAGTGGTATATGTTTTGCCATATGATCTCCATTCTTAAATTTATTTAATATCTTTGAATCTATATGGTTACATTTTTCTGGTCATACTTTGTGTTGTGCTTAATTGCTTAACAAGGAAAATGATGCTTGCTTGAGCTTTTAATTAAAGTTTCCTTTTCAGCAAGCATAAGCCCCCTGTGTTTATTAAAAATTTTAAGGGGATATAATTTTATACATATATATATACACACACTTATAAAAGCAAGAATTGAACTTATATTGAAGATATTTTTATGTCTTGCCTGTGTGATTGAAATGTCTTCATGACTGTGCTTGTATTGTCTTGAAATTTTGTGTCTTGAAATTTTATTTTTAAAAGAGTGCTACATAACTAGTTCATGGATCATATTTGAAATGCATATGAATTTGTTAGACTGCGTTTATGCTCAAACCTACATTTGTTATCATATGTTGTGTGTGTTGAACTCAAATATTTTACGGGTCTTATGATATGTTTAATTTGACATGGTTTGTGGATAATCTTGGTCTGATCTTGTTTTTCATATGCTTTTTAATTTCTTAATAACCAATTATGAAAATTGTTATGTGCTTAATTGCCATATATCTTTAAAACAGTTATAAAATTTTTATGCCCAACTACTATATCACATAAAGGGAGAGTTTTTCAAAAAGGGGGAGTTCTTTTTGTTGAGTCTATTTTAAATGATAAAATTATTTTCTACTTAGTTTAGCCCTTTTGCTGATGACAAAAAGGGGAGAATATTTTTGAGCAAAATGTTTATGACCATAGGGGCAAATATCTTGAGGGGCGAAAATATAAGGGTAAATTTCTGAGCATGTGCTTTAATGTTAAAACAAAATGCATAATCTTTTGAAATGTCTTCTTTCATGAATATGTTTGAGATTTAATGTTTATATTTCACTTTATGCATATTCTAAGATGGAGCCTTTTCAAGCTGTACCCATTTTGCTCTGGTGCGTTTGTCATCATCAAAAAGGGGGAGATTGTTGACTTTTTGAGTGTTATCCCTGTTTCGATGCTGACAAAGCACATGTTTCTTATGTGTGTATTTAGCATGTGAACAGGTCCATCTATTTAACACACACATAATGAAACATCGATGGAAGCTTGTAAGACTTAAAGACTATACGATCAAGCATTCCATGAAGTCAGAAGAGCAAAAGAAGAAAGAAGAATACGAAGACATTTGTGTTTTATGTAATTGCATTTAATTTTTATATCTTTGGTCTGTAATAATGCATGCATCTACACAATGTGTATGAATGCTCAGAATGACTATAGATAGACCCTAGGGACCAGCACATTTCACCAAAAACCTTTTTCTAAATAGACTAAAATCATACAAAGTTTTTGGAATAGATTTAGGGTCAAAATAGGGGCTAAGACGAAGTTTACGAAAACTTCCGTCGATCGACACTGGATTTTTTTTTTATGTCTTCAAAAAGGTCCTAGAAATGACCTTAGGACACTCACTCATGCATACCCATACTTGGTCATTTGAAATAGGGTTATTGTTGGCTTGAATAGGACAGAAATGCACAAAATGTGCACATTTGGTCGACCGAACTACCATGCACAAAATGCCCCGGTCGACCGAACCTGGACCAGGTCAACTAGTTGACCACAGTCTGGTCGATCGAACTTTTGTAGTTCAAATGGCCCTGGTCGATCGAACCCTCCTGAAGTCAACATTTTGACTTCCTAGTCGACTAAGAGAAAAATGCACTCCAATGCTCTGGTCGACCGAGGGTCCTCGGGAGATGCCCCAACAACCTGGTCAACCGAACTTCTTAGTTCATAATGTTCTGGTCAATCGAACATCACTGTTTTGAAAAATCACCTCTTATGGTCGAGCGAGGGTCCTCGGGAGATGCCCCAACAACCTGGTCAACCGAACTTCTTAGTTCATAATGTTCCGGTCAATCGAACGTCACTGTTTTGAAAAATCGCCTCTTCTAGTCGACTGACCAATTAGTTCATTTTCACCCTCATCGACTGAATCACGCTAAATTGGAAAAATCGCCCTTCCTGGTCGACCGAACCTGAAGTTAAAAATGGCCTGGTAGACCGAGCCATATGAACTTCGGTCGACTGAAAATCGTCTGGTCGACTAGTGCTCGCGGGTTGGTCTGAATTTTTTTCACAATTAAACTTTTTAAAACAGGTTAATTTTAATTAAACGTTATTAAGTTTTTTAAAAAATGACCTTTGTGTCCCCAACAGTCATATTTCTCACAAACTCTATAAATACCCCCTCATTACTTTATATTAGCGACTTTGATTAACTCTAAATTTCTCTCTAATCCTTGGTTAATCAAAGTTCTCCCAAAATGCTGCTATTGTTTAAATCACTATTTTGGGGTCAAATATTTTTATTCAAATCTCTCCAAGTCTCTTTCATGCTTTTATTTCAAAATCTTATTTGAGGAGAGTATTTTGTTTAGGGGATTTCATTTGCACATATTCTCACTAGGCATCAAATATTTGAAAAACATTTATGAGAATATTGCTTAGGTTTTCGCTCAGATTATTTTCTCGATAAATATGTTTTGGGAGAAGTTATTTATTGCACAAACATTTTATTGAGCTTAACTCCTAGATTCTCCAAGTATTTCTAACTTGCATAAAGTTTTGATTGGAGAACATAATACTCATTTTTCATATACATTCTATTTGTGCAAAAATCATTGAAAGAGCAAAACCCTAGGTTCTCCTATATCTTTATTAAAATATCTTTTTGAAGATAACTTTTTATTAGGGTTTAAATATAAGCAACTTTACTCCCCTGAGCATTATTTCATATCATTGGAGTGCATACTATTATGAGTTTAAGCGTGTGCATCTCTGCTTGTATTTCAGAAGCATATTTTATGTGCAAAATGATTTTATTGTAACAGTTGGGTTCAACCCATTAATTGAACTGGGAAGTTTCAGCTCCGCAAGTGAGACTAGTTTGGCTCAGCCTAATAATTGAGCTAGGGTTTTTCTCGGCTCATAAGGAGAGGATGTAAAAGGCTTTTGTTCCGCCCGGTTAAGTGAGCAGGTATAGTGGAATCCTTGGGGGTAAGCCCGAGGCAGAGATATAGGCTAGTTTGTTCGAACCTCGATAACAAATCTAGTGTCCCTCTTTCTATCTTATTTAAATTATTGCACTTTAATTTCAACATGTGTATGAATGTTTATTTAATGACGTAGTTATTCTTATGCACACATTTGATTTAAATAAGATACTGCATACGTGTATGTTTGCTTTTATTGTTAAACTCGCTTTACATACACGTATACATGTTGAATGGGATATGATATTGTGGTGAATCGGCGAATTGTTAAAATTAGCCAAAAAGTTTTTAAAACCCAATTCACCCTCTCCTGGGATCACACCAATTCCAACAGATAATTTAGCTTCACAACAAGTAACTTGTTTTTCTAGAATTAATGAAACTAGTTGGTTATGGCATAGGCGCTTAGGACACACTAGCATGGACTTTTTGTCAAAACTAGTAAGAAAAGATTTAGTGAAATGCTTGCCTAAAACACCATTTGTGAAAGATAAAATATGTGATGCATGTCAAATTGGCAAGCAAACAAAATCTAGATTTAAGAAAAACAAATTTATATCTACCACTAGACCACTTGAAATGCTTCACTTGGATTTGTTTGGTCCTAATTCTGTGCAAAGTCTTGGTGGAAAATCATATGCTTTTGTCATTGTTGATGACTATTCTAGGTTCACATGGGTGCTATTTCTCTCACATAAAAATGAATCATGCGAACAGTTTACTAAGCTTTGCAGGAGAACACAAAATAAAAAACGCTATAAGATAACTCACATAAGAAGTGATAGAGGCACTGAATTTAAAAATGAAGGCATAGAAGATTATTGTGACCTAGAGGGTATATCACACAACATTTCAGCACCTAGGACCCCTCAACAAAATGGCGTGGTAGAAAGAAAGAATAGGTCTTTACAATAAATGGGTAGGACCATGTTGAATGAGCATAAGCTACCTAAATATTTTTGGATTGGGGCAATAAATACTGGATGTTATGTCATGAATAGAGTGTTTATTAGACCATCACTAAATAAAACCCCTTATGAATTGTGGAACAACCATAGGCCTAATATTTCTTATTTTCATGTTTTTGGTTGTAAATGCTTTGTGCTTAGGGATAATGAGCATCTTGGAAAATTTGTTTCTAAATATGACGAAGGCATTTTCCTATGCTATTCCTTTAATAGTAAAGCATATAGAGTTTTCAATAAAAGAACCTTAATTGTCATTGAATCCATTCATGTTGTATTTGATGAATCAAATCCGTTTTCTAAGAAAAATGATGAAGATGACATTGACATTAGAAAATGCTTAGACAAGTTATCTGTTGAAAACAATGAAAGTGAGAATTCAGAAATTAATGATAAATCATCTGAAGACAATAACAATGACAATGAAACTCAGGAGTTGCCTAGGGTTTGAAAATTCATTAGAAACCATCCTATGGATCAAATCATAGGTGAACCTTCCCGTGGTGTAGCCAAAAGATCCTCCTTGAAAAACCTAGTGAGTCATTCTGCTTTCTTGTCCCAAGAAGAACCAAAAAATATTAAAGAAGTAATAGAGGATGATTCTTGGGTAATGTCTATGCAAGAAGAACTTAATCAATTTGAAAGAAGTAAAGTGTGAACCCTAGTTCCTAGGCGTAATGATCATACAATTATTGGAACTAAATGGGTATATAGAAATAAGAAAGATGAGAATGGGGTAGTAACTAGAAGTAAGGCTAGACTAGTTGCCCAAGGTTATAATCAGCAGGGGGGAGCGATAGATTTTAATGAAACATATACTCATGTTGCTAGGATGGAAGCCATTCGTATACTACTTATGCCTCTTTTAAAAATTTTAAATTATTTCAAATGGATGTTAAAAATGCTTTTCTTAATGGCTATATTAATGAAGAAGTGTATGTAGAACAACCACCCGGTTTTGAAAATCATAAATATCTAGATCATGTATACCAGTTGTCTAAAACCTTGTATGGATTGAAACAAGCTCCGAGAACTTGGCATGAGAGGCGTAGTGGTTTTTACTAGAAAATAAGTTTTTCCATGACAAGATTGACACTACACTTTTCATCAAATCCAAAAATGATGATACGCATATCGTACAAATTTATGTTGATGATATCATTTTTTGAGCCACTAATGATGAGTTGTGTAATGAGTTTGCCAAATGCATGCAAAGTGAATTTGAAATGAGCATGATGGGTGAACTTAGTTTCTCTTTAGAGCTGCAAATCAAACAAACTAAATATGGAACTTTCATATTCCAATCTAAATATATTAGGGACTTGCTAAAGAAATTTAATATGAAAGATAGTAAAATTCATGGTACTCATGTGAGTTCTTCCATCAAACTTGATAAAGATGAGCAAGGAATCCCTATTGATGTGAAATTGTATCATGGCATGATTGGGAGTCTTCTATATATTATAGCTAGTAAGCCTGATATTATCTTTAGTGTGTGCATGTGTGTTAGGTTTCAGCCTGCTCCTAAGGAATGTCATCTATTGATAGTAAAACAAATCCTTAGGTATCTAGTTGAAACCATAAAGTTAGGATTATGGTATCCTAAGCATACGACCTTTGAGATTGTTAGTTATACTGATGCTGACTTTACCGGTAGTAAGGTTGATAGGAAGAGTACTAGCGGCATTTGTCATTATTTAGGACAATCTCTCGTTTCTTGGTTCTCCAAGAAACAAAACTCAGTTGCCTTATCCGCATCTGAAGCATAATATATTGCGGTTAGAAGTTGTTGTGCTCAAAATCTCTATACAAAACAATAACTTATGGACTTTGGGTTGCACTATGATATAGTACCGATCAAATGTTATAATACTTGTGCAATCAATATTTCAAAGAACCCTATCTTACACTCACGAACTAAACGCATTGAGATTAGACATCATTTCCTTCACGATCATATGCAGAAAGGTGATGTGGTAATTGACTTTGTGTGCATAAATGAACAATGGGCTGACATTTTCACTAAACAACTTCCAAAAGATAGGTTTATACAAATTAGACATGAACTAGGTCTTATTCATAGTAGAGATGCTTCCTAGATATTTGATAGAGTGCATCAACTTACGGGGAGCTTTCTAACAAATCTTAAGTCTAACAATTGATATAACGATTGTATCTTTCATTGGCTTAGACTTTATGAATTTATTTGTGTTTTGCAATGCATAATTCTCATATCTACCACATAATGATGATTGTGTTTATGTTTTACGTCTTGATCATACTAGAACTATTTGGGTTAAGTAGTTGTGGATAAACTATTAATATTAAAACTCTAAACAGGTCATTTCTATGCAAGTATTTTTGGGAAAATGTCCTACTTTCAAACTACATGCTACCGAAATTTTTAAAAAATTTCCCAAACCTATCTTGTGTATTGATGCATAATACCCAATGCTTTTGGCTAATTATGTTTTTTAGCCCTTTTTGCTGTTGCCAAAAGGAGGAGATAGAGATGAGGCAAAAATTGGGTAGTAGTACTTGAAAAAATTAAAATCTTTTTTTGGGTAGTAGTACTTGAAAAAATCATCTACATTGAAGTATTTTTTTTTTCTACATAATGCATATTGTCAGGGGGAGCCTTTCAAGGCTATACCCACTTTTTGCATGGTGTTTTGGTCATCATAAAAAAGGGAGAGATTGTTGACCTCGCAGGTCACTACCGGTTTTGATAATGACAAATACTCAAGTATTTGATGACTATCTAGTTCATGTGCAGGTTTATATTAGCAGACACACTGATGACACATGAAGTAAAGCATGAAGACCGTAAATATCATTTTATTGTATTTCGTTATTATTCAATTCGGGTTTGTAATAGTAATTAAGAGAAAAAAGGTCCGTAATAAATCTCTCCATATCATCCATATACGATAAATTGTAAGCTTAATAGACCTTAGTGGGACCTTAGGTCCTAACACATGCACAAATAAGTCCCCATTCTCACTTGCACAATCAGGGGATCAACTTGAATTAAATGGGACAAAATAAGCATGTTAGGTTGACTGACCCAACCAAGATTATTCAGCTTGGTCGACCGAACTGGCCAATGGTCAACTGTTTGACCACACTACGGTGGACCGAACCTAGCCAAGTTTATTTAGCTCGGTCTACCGAACCTCCCTAAGTCAACATATTGACACCCCGGTCGACCGACCAAGAAAATATAGGCAACGCCCTGGTTGACCGAACCCCCACGTGGGAAATGCTAACCACCCGGTCGACCGAACCTTGTAGTTCAAATTGACTCGGCCGACTGAGCCACGCGGATTTGGAAAATCGCCCTTGAACCCTTCATGTCCGGTTGACAAACCTTCTAGTTTAAATTTCTCTAGGTCGATCGAACCCAGCCACTTGGTCGACCGAACCTTAAGTTCGGTCGACCGGTGTTCTTGGGTTGAATATTTTTTTACTGAGGTTAAAAGTCTTTAAACAAGGTTAACTTTGCTAAATTGTTTTAAAACAATTCCAATAATTCCCTACACATCCTAAATAGTTATATTTTGGCCTTTGTCTATAAATATGAGTTCATTTGTGATGATTAAAAAGAGATTAAGAAAAATCATTAGACAAAATTCTCTCAAACTAAAAATCCTATTTTGCCTATAACACTTCAAAAAACTCTCATAGATCCATTCTCTTGATTCATTTTATCTTTGTGAGAGCTTATTGTTGTGCTAGTGCGTATTATTATTGTTCATACTCCCATTACTTTGTCGGGTTGATTGGTATGGATTTTTGGGAGTTAAGTAAGGTTTATCCCACAGATTTTATTTGGTAAATATTGTGTGGGAAAAACCTAGTAGCTTGAGGATCTTTGCAGGATTCTTATAGCTATATTTTGTTGTGCTTTTACAAGCTATATTATTCTTTCAAACAACTCTTGAGCATATTTCATTGAAGAAAATATTTTTGAGTTGATTTGAATATTGTTGCAGTATCTTTAAAACTCTGATTCATTCTTGAGATTTGATATAACTTGTTTCAAAGAAATATCTTGATTAGAACACCCTTAATCATTCTTGCGATCATATCTTGTTGAGTGTCGCTTATACAAAAAGACATGAAATTAAGAATAGCTTCCCAAGAAGGGGGGGTGAATTGGATTTTTAAAAAATTTCTTTTAATTCCTTTTTAGAATTCTTAAACTTATTTTATTTCTTTTAACCAATTTGTGACTTGTTTGTTTAATTTGTTAAGCACTCAAGAACTTAGTTTCTTTATTTAATCCTTAACCATACAAACAACCAATCATTCAACAAAACCAATCAACTATAATTAGAAAGCAAACAACCAAGCCAATACACAGCACTTATGTAATATAAAAACTCAAGATGGTTGTTTGTTTATATTAGCCAAATTTGAACCAAACTTTGTATAAATGAATTTGCTTCTTCAATATGATGTGCAATATAAAATCCAATCACTCTTTCCAAATATTAGAATTTAGATAACCTCTTAGTTAATTTCTCTTTGGGATGTTTAACCAAATAACGTACTCTTGTATGGTTTCCGCAAGATATGGTTTAACCAACATACTCCATTTCAATTTCCGCAACCCAAATCAAAGTAAAACTTTAAGTTTACTTGATTCCCAAATATACGTAGTATATATGATTTTCAATTTAAACCATCTACGCAATTTAAATGTGTACTGAAAATAAAGAGTAGGGAAAGAAAGAGCGAGATGGAGATTTTTACGAGGTTCGACTTATACCCAGCCTACGTCCTTGCCTTTAGTAAACCACCAAAGGATTCAATAAACCTGTTCCTTTAACGGGCGGAACAAACCTTTACAACACTCCTTGGTTAAGGCTAGAGCCCACCATCTCCAAATGATATCCCCTCGTCCGGTCTCTCCTTAACTAGGTTAGAGCCCGCCTCTCTAAGAAATATCCCCTTGCTTAGCCAATGATCCAAACAACCCTTGGAATCATCAATCTACAAGATAAAGATCAAATAGATGCATACAAAGAACTTGCTCCTCAAAGAGCTGGTTAGTACACCAATTACAGCACAACTAATATATTTCAAAGTAAATCACAATATGGAAATTGACTTGAAGCTCAAGGAAGTATATCACCGATTAGGTTTTTCAATGATTGAAAGATTTAGAATTTGTAGCACAATTCCAGTGGAAGAAGATCAGCTAAATCTCAGTTGAATTCGTGCATAATATGTGAGCTTGAGGGCAAGAGAGAGCCTTGAGAATTTGAGAGCAATTTGAGAGAGACTTTGAATTTTTTCAGAATTTGAATTCTTGGTTGTGTTGATTCAATGATCTTTGAGGCTTATTTATAGACTTTTAAAATTGTATAACTTGATCCTCAAGTGGTTTGAAGTATCCCCCAAGTTTCCATAAATTTTGAGCCACAAACAACCTCATTTAAAAATTTGACCGTTATGAAAAAAATCAAAACAGTTGCGTGGTAGATGACTTTACATTTTGGGCAGTCATCTGTCTAGTTAAAATAAAGGGGCAGTAGGGTTTCTGTCATCTGTCCAAACACTCACAAACGTCTTATTTTGCTCTGACAGTCATCTGTCAAGTTCTTGACAGTCGTCTGTCATGCTGTCAGCTTCAAGCACCCTTCAATCTTTGATCATATATTTTTCTGTATAACTCCAAATTTTATGATCTTGGTGTAAAATGCAAGCTAATAGGAAATCATACAACTTTCATGTTGAACATGTTTTAAAATAAGGATTTTTTAATGGATAAAAATGTATATCAATGCAGATGTATAAAAATTGACAGCATCTAAGAAATCCTCTTTTTGGTGCTTTTCATTCCAAAAATGATTCTATCCTTTTTGACACAATTTTTGACCTTATAAAAATATTTTCCAAGTATGTTCAAAGGTATCTAGGTCCAAGACATTAACCTAAGAGTTTCATGCATCCATATTGAAATTCTTTGAAGTACTTATATGAAATTCCTAGACTCTTTCAAATTTTCAATCCTTAAATTCCTTGAGGTCTTTATGTTTGCTTTATCTTTCTTTGAGCATACCATGTTGATCACTTTGGCTTTCATTCTTGAAACTTTTTCTTTAATATCAATGCTCTCACGATCTTCAAGTTTTAATCTTTAAATCCATGCTTCAAGCTTGATATAATCATCCTTATCTGAGGTACAAGCTCTCATGAACTCTCTAACCTTGCAGTTTTCATTTAGTCCTGAAAATACATCACTTAACATAGTATGTTAAGATCCACTTGTTTTTTAGCATCAAAATAGGATATTAAGCCTTGTAAGGCCAACAAGACATGTCACTGAGCTTACATTTAGCTATATAGTTGATGTGCATTTGATTGCTTACATTTGGTACATATTTTCTTGACTGAGAAGCATAATCCCTGTACCCTATTATATTAAGAAATTTTTTGTATTCTAGGCGTTGCTTGAGGGGGCGGTAATCCAACTTGGTATGGATTGGCTGTTAAAGGTTGAGGTTAGTCATGTGTTAATTTGACCTGGTTGTAAAGGTTGAGGTCAGCCATGTGCTAATTGACCTGATTGTTTAGGTGCCACTCCACCCATTTAGTGAGGTTATAATGGTGATCCTTGTGCTTGTTAGCGAAGGCAGGAATGTAGGCAATTTGCCGAACCTCGATAACATTTCTAGGTGTCATCTCTATTTACTACTTTGTTGTGCATGCTTAGCTAGATTATTTGTGCAGTTTAATTTTCACTGTATATTTATTTTCGTTTACATATCTGCACTATATTGACCTTAGGCTTGTGTAATGTTGCTGTTGAGGGATTGACCTAGGTGATAAAATCTTAAAATACTAGTTCACCCCCTTATTGGGATTACGGTAAACCTAACACACAACTCAAATGAAAATACTGGGACTCAATTTAAGACATCAGGACTCAATTAAAAACACCAGGATTCATTTAAGATATACCGCGACTTGGTTAAAATACCAGTGCATAATCGGGCTTCTAAAAAAGGGTCCTCCAATTTTTGGGGTTCAGAGTCAAATTTGATTACTTCGGGTCTTCCCAAAATGGCCTAATTAAAATTAGGGTATCGACAACTGCCCCTCTTTGTTGGTTTCGTTGCTTCAATGTAACAGTAGGAACTCTCCTATGTTATTTGTAGCAATAATCCTGAAAAAAAAAAAGAAAAAAGAAAAAAAAAGACACCCACTTGAACCAGGCCGCACAACTATTTAGTACCTATGGGTCAATCAAGTGTTGTTCTTGTTAATCAGGGAAGGGAAGAGGGTAGACAGGGTTCAATGAGAAGGCGACATTTATTCTGGGGAAGTTAGTAGTTAATAGTTTTTGGTTAGAAGTTAGCAGGAGTGAGTAGTTAGTGGTTAATGTGGAATCAAAAGGGATTGGAGATTACTTGCATTGAGGATGACTCATGCCAAGTACGGGGATGATCAATCAGGTGCAAGTACCAAAATCTTTTGAAAAATGTCCTCAGGTACAGGGTTCTAAGTCCCTAAAAAATTGCTCCACTGGGGATGATCAATTGGGTGTAAGGTTGCGAGATTCTGAAAACCAAAGCATATGAAAATAACTTACGCTAGGTTTGAGAATCCGAGCGCCAAAGCACATGATGATGATTTGCACTGGATTTAAGAACCCAAGTTTCGAAGCATGTGAAAATGACTTGCACTGGGTTTGAGAACCCGAGCGCTCAAGCACATGAAAATGACTTGCAATGGGTTTAAGAACCCAAGTACCGAAGCACATGAAATTGACTTGCACTTGTTTGAGAACCCGGGCACCGAAGCACATGGTGATGTTACTTGGACTTGGGTCAGTTGCACCAGTTTCTAAGTAAACAAATCAATTTTTCCAGGGCCAGTTGCCCTAATTTTAAGCTCGATAAATTGATTTGTACTCGGGGTTAGTGGCCCAAATAAAAGCAAACAAGGATTGCATACTCCACTGTGAAAGAGGATGTACAAAAACCTACATAGCTAGACAAGCATGATTAAATGATGCATGTATGTTGCTATATGTATGCATGCTGAGATGCATGGACACATGTTGCATGATAATGATGCATGTTACATGATATATAATGCATGATTTTTTGTGAACCCAAATGCCGAAGCACAGGGGAATGACTTGCACAGGGTTTGAGAACCCTAATGCTGAAGTTCAAGGTGATAACTTGCACAAGTTTTGAGAACCTAGGTGCCGAAGTACATGGTGATGACTTGCACTAGGTTTGAGAACCAAGGTGCTAAAGTACATGGAGATGACTTGCATCGAGTTTGAGAACTTGGGTGCTGAAGTACATAGAGATGACTTGCACCTAGTTTGAGAACCTGGGTGCTGAAGTACATGGAGATAACTTGCATCGGGTTTGAGAACCTGGGTGCCAAAGTACATGATGATGACTTGCACCAGGTTTGAGAACTTGGGTGCCAAAGTACATGGTGATCAATTGCACCGGGTTTGAGAACTTGGGTGCCAAAGTAGGTGGAGTTGACTTGCACCATGTTTGAGAACCTGGGTGTCGAAGTACATGGTGATGGCTTCCACTGGGTCTGAGAACTTGGGTTCTGAAGTACATGGTGATGACTTGCCCCAAGTTTGAGAATCTGAGTTCCAAAGTACAATTTCCTAACAAATGATTCCATTTGTTCCTGGGGGAAGTTGCCCCATTTTTAAAGTAGATTAATCAATTTATGCCTAGGGTCATCTGCCCCAATTTCCAGGTAGATCAATGTGTGCTTGGGGTCATCTGCCCCACTTTCCAGGTAAATCAATGTGTACCTGGGGTCAACTACCCTAGTTTCAAATATTAACGGGACAACAATGGCTCAGTCAGGGGTGTTAAAGGACATTTAAAAGGCTATTCAATAAAACAAAAATGAATGAATGGTGCTCTATTTCTATATGTATGCATGTCGCTACTTACGGATGCCAAAAATGCAGGGGTAAGCATGCATGTTAATGTGATATGCATGCATTCTCTTTCTTATGCAATGCATGGAATGTATGATGATGCAAGAATCCTTCTTTTCAATGCGCCCGTGATCACCAACCCAATCTTTGACCTTGGCCCTGTTTTCATATTCCAATATGATAAAAAGGTGCTTGAATTGGTTCCACTAAAACTAACAAAGTCTCCCCCAATTGCATTTATCTTCCATTCAACTTCCACTCTAATATGAAGGAATTTGAATGGGTTCCACTGAAGCTCACGAAATATGCCCCAATTGCATGTATCTGCCATTGATCTCTGCCCTATTTTAAAGATCCAATTGAATAAGCAAATCTCTAAATTGGTTTTCCTGAAACTCGGCATGAAATTTGCCTTAGTTGACGTATTTGTGGTTGATCCTATCCATCTTGCCTTTTTCCAATGAGGGTCTTCTTTGAATCGCATCCTTTGTACAAACCAATCTCAGAAAGGGATGCTCAAACTTGTTTATTTTCACTTGACTTTCTGTGCTTGCTTAACAGGAAACAATTTTACTAGTACTTTGACATGGATATAACTTTGATGCAAACTCAGGGAACCACATTATTGGACAAACGTATTTTTCTTTTCATTTTCATTAACCCGTTAACCAGAGATTCTTTCTTGCACATATCAAACTTTTTGTCTAGTGTCATATTGAGTAATTTGATCAATACTCCAACCTTAGGGTGGACTTTAAGACATGGGACGAAATGTTGGCTAGGGATTTAGGTCTTAACAAGAATAAGGAAACCAAACTGCCTACGTACCTTTTCAGGATCAGGTCATTACATAGTTCAGACTCAACCTTGAGTCTGACATCTCATTTGAGACAACAATGTATGTACCAATCTAGTTAGGTCTCTTGATAGGACCGTAATGTAGGCTTAGGGGATAAAGGTCCAAAAATAAAGAGACATAATAAGGCTTAAACAATATTGATGTTATCAGGGGTAGTCATTGGTCAAGGATCACATGTGATGTATGTCCTCGATTTTTCTTTCTTTCTCTTTTTCTTTTTCCTCTCTTTTCCGCATCTTCTTTTTACTGCAGCTTTCATCATCTTTTATGGAGGAATCTTTAGCTATAATTTAGTTTGAACTCAATTTAGGGACTAATCCCTTTTAAAACTGCCCCAGTGTGGGGTGTGATCCTTTGATGGATTAATTAAAAACATAAATGTTTTTGGACTCAAAAGGGCTAGTAATGGGTTTTTCTTTGATTTTTTTTTTTTTGGGTAGTAGAAAGAAGGCATGCCATCCTTTTGGTAGTGACCATCACCTAAAATGACTTGTCAAACCCCAGGAGACCCAAACCTAAGTTGAATTTTTGGAAAACTAACTTTTAAGAAAAATCCGGTTTAACATTTAGGCTTAACCTGGTTAATAAATGGTAAATCATTGTTTGGTTCTTTATAGAAAAACTGGTCAACCAAAGATGGTCACCCCTCATTTGATCAGAATATAATCATTATACTCCTAAGACACTGATCATGATTTAGAAAATGGAGACAAGAGACTGTGTTTATTGATTTCTTTGAGTAAATGTAAAGCTTGATAGCTCGTTTTTGTCTGCCTTTCCTAAAAGGGCTCTTGGACCATATCTTGCAGGGGGCCCTTACTAAACTCCAACTTGGAGGCTTTTCATTCATTTTTTCCTTTTTTTATCTTTTTTTTTTTGTTTTATTTTTATTTATCTTTTTTTTTCTTTTTTGTTTTTGAGTGGATTCACAAAATCAACTAACTACGGGCTCGAAGTCCTTTGTTCTAGTAAAATCATTTCATGTGTCAAAGCACAAAATGCAAGCTAAAATGGATAAAATTTGGCACAAGGTGATGTGATGAGACTAAAATGCATTTCATTTAATTCAAATTCAAAATGTTTAAAACAGAACGTACTTACAGAAGCATCCCTCTTAGCACATGATTCATTTTTCGACATCATTTCTAATCACTCCTTCAATCGGATGGCCCTAATTGTACCCCTTGCTATGATTAGGCAGTAGATTCCCCTTTATACCAAACTCCTTGCCATCAAATACCAACCATCTAGCATCTCTCATTGATTGTACTTTGTGCTTAAATGCCCAACAATGGTCGATGGTATGACCGGTGGAGTTGGAGTGATATGCACGTCGAGCCTCTGAGTTGCACCAATGTGGAGTAGGGGTTGGAAAAAAATCCTTGGGGATTTGAAATCATACCTCTTTCAAGAAACTACGTGAAAAACATAGCATATGGCATCGAGATAGGATCAATTTTCCAAAAATTCTTCCAGACACCTCTATCCTATATCCAAACATTTAAACGGGTGGGTGTAGGCTCAATATGGGGCCTTGTGCCTACATGTGCTATCTGATCAATGGTGGGTCTAAAAATAATTTTTTTCCTAGGCCTCTGGTTTCGGCCTTTCTGATAATAATGCTCTTGAACCATTTGAACTTCTTCATCTCTCCTTTACTAGTCCATTTTTTTCTTGGACCAGTCTTAGCATTACCACCCTTGACCTGACCTGCCTTGATGTCGGCTTCAATCCCTCCTCCCACGGCCATAATATCCATGAAATAATGGGGAGTTTCTCCCTGAATATGTCAACTGCAGGGGTCTTTTAGTGTACTCACAAACATCGTGATGGCTTTTTGATCACCTACCGAGGGGTCCACTTAGGTTGCCACGTCTCTCCACATGTAGGCATATTCTCTAAAGGTCTCCATGGGCCTATTTTCCATCTTTAGCAGGGTCATTTGATATGGCACCATTTCCATCACATGACGGTAATGAGCTATGAAAGCTTTGGCCAAATCTTCCCATGTGCGAATTCGCGCCTTGTCTTAGTGGATATACCATCTGGCTGCTGCACTGGTTAGACTACTCTAGAAGTAGTGTGTCATCAATTTCTCATCGTTAGAGTATTCCGCCATCGTTTGATAGTACAATCACAGATGGGTTCGAGGACATCAGGTTCCATCCAACTTCTCGAAGTTTGAGATCTTAAATTTTTATGGTAGGACGACCTTTGGTACTATGCAAAGGTCTCTTGGATCGATAGAACCGAATGAATTAGATCCTTCGATGGCTCCCTACCGCACCTCAAGAATGTCAAAGAGACACTCGATTTTATATTTTTTCACTCCCTCATCTGTTATTATCATTGGAGATATTCCCATTGCTAGAACTCTCGGTACTAGCATGATTTGAATGAAGGGGGAGAGATTCGGAAGAGAGCCTTTTATGATGACAGGCGGTTGAGTCGAGGTTTGTTAGTGCACTGGGGTAAACCCTAGAGTGTGGGTGGGATCTAAATCATCTTGTATTTTCATCGTCTTGCCTTTTCCCATTAAGAGTTCCAAGATCTTACTCATCTTATCTCTCATTTGTTCTTGCCCCTGTTCCATACTCAGGACCCTGCATTCTAGTTTTTCCACCATAATCCTTGCTTTACTTCTTGTATTGTAAGGGTGGGTAGAAGTGGGCTCAATCTTGGAATTCGAGGCTTTACGTCGACTTCATTTTACAGGAAATCAGAATGTGATTACTCGCCCACTGGAGATGAAATCTCATGCATGGGTTATGTTTGAATGTATGCATGGATGCATATAATGCAACCTAAATAATCATTTGGACAGAGTTATTGAAAAAAACCCTATTCATTGTTGATCTTGGGAATGAACCCTTTTCCTCTTTGCAGGGTACCTTGGGAAATAAAATTTGGGCTTTTTTTGAAATATTGGCCAAGTGATACGGATGCCTAACATGGATGCAGGATGTACACAACACGAAGCATTTTCTAAACATATGTTCAAAAGACATGGATTACAACATGTGGAGAAGGATGTGGCTCTGTTCCAAACCCAAGGTAGATCTGGATATACACAGGGTTCTCTAAGGCTCTATCTAGTCAAGGGGGGTTTCAACAACCATGTGTGGGTAGACTTTAATCCCTATAAACAATAGGTTCCTAGATTGAAACTTTATCCTCCCTCATAAAGTTTGGAAAAAGCTCGCACTAAGCAAAGTGGTTTGCGCACCCCCAAGGATCATGTCCCATGTGGGCTAACGGTACTGTGCTCCTTTCTATTTCTAAAGGGTGAAGTTTGGGTAAAAAGCTAGTGAAAGTGTGTGAACTCATAAGCTTAGCCTGCTCCAACTATCCCTACATTTATTCACATGCCATTTCAAACATATATAGAAACAAATTTGATCACATATATTCACATGCTTAAACCAAAGTGGAAAAAAAATATTCACAATTCACATGTTTATTCAAAAAAGTGAAAACCAATATTTACAATTCAACATGCTTATTCAAAGAATGTGGAAAATATTCACAATTAACATGCTTATTCAAACAATTATGGAAACAACAATCAATCAAAGATATGACACACATGTACATCATAACAATCAAATATTAATACTATGTGCAAAATATGGTGGAGTAACCGAAAGGCTTATTAGATTTGAAATTAGGATACTTCTTAATTAATCATGGGCTCGACTCTTAACATCCCTAGAGGAGTCGCCAAGCTATCGCGAAACCCCGAACCCACCAAACACGCACGGGTGCGACTGCAAATTGGGAAAAATGGTATATTTTTTAAAAGAATATTTTTATGGAAAATATGGTGTGATGGAGTCGCCACTAACCTTTTGAAGTGTGGTTAGAACACTTGATTACTACCCATCTAAGGGTAGAATCGGTCTACGCTACCAAAGTCGGGCTTGCGAGTACGGTTGCACGAGGTGAAGGTATTAGCACACCCTACATGCCCATTCTTACGAACAATACTAGATTAATCGAAAATTATCCCTTAAACTAAACTTAATAAGCCTTTGAAATTACTCCTTTCCAAAAATAGAAAAAAATAATGAAAATACTATACAGGTATTCCCTCGGAACCAAGACATATCGTACTCTGAAGAGTTCATGCCTCCCTTTGAAATCATTGGGATTGGAAAATCGAGAAAATAGGATACAAAGTATGCTCCCGGGGTCTTTGAAATTTGTAGGATTTGTCTAACTATGAAAATAATATTCTGGGAGGTTTTCGGACTCCTTCGGGATAATAGAAATCTCGGGACCTCAAAAATATTTTTTATTGTTTTCCTAAGACTTTTTAGGATTTTTTTTTTGTGACCTTTTCAAGTGCAAAGAAATTTTTGAAATTTTTGAATTTTTTTTTTGTGATTTTTTAATATTTTTCTCGAAGTGATTTAAATAAAAAAAAAAAAAGGGAATTAAGGCAAAATACATGATAAAATTAAAAAAAGGAGAATAAAACGAAAGGCAAAACCAATTTCATGCCTGTTAAAGGGACCCAAACCGGCTCGAAAATGAACTGGGCAAAGGGGGTCAACCAGTTTTAGGCCCGGTCAAGGCCAAACAAATAATACAAAAAAAAAAAAAAAAAAAAAAAACACAACCAAGACCTTAATGGTAATGTCATACCATAATAACAATATAAAATCCATAAACAATAATACAAGAATACGATAATAATGGCTGTATAAACAATAATAATATACACACATAAGAATGAAACGAAACCACATAGACCATAATATTACATAACAATATAAAATCATAATAAATATATGCATGATAATACTGACAATATAAAATGGTGTTGGCCTTACAAAGCTTAAAATCTTGTTTTGATGCTAGCCAACAAGTGGAACTTAACATTTTTGGTTGAGTGGTGATATTTCAGAACTCACAAGGATCACATATATTAAAGTAAGGTCAAAGTGCTCACAAGCATCAAATGAAACTTATATTCCAAAAGAATATGATCATATAAAGCTTAAAGAATATTAAGGCATGGATTCAAAAATGATCTAATAAAGCTTGATGATCATGAGAGCATGAATATTAAAGATAACTTGCTAAAAGCTAAAAGTATATTGAAGCTTGAAAGCAAGATGGAGCCAAAGAAAGACAAGTATGACGACTTGAGTGCTTAAAATGTCAAAGTCTTAAGAAGTCTTTATGTATGTACTTCAAACAATTTCAATATGGATGCATGAAACTCTTAGGTTAATTTAATGGACCTAGATACCTTTTAAAATACATGGAAAATATTTTTATAAGGTCAAAAATTATTTCAAAATGTTAAAATTATTTTTGGAATGAAAAGCACTCAAAATAGGATTTTCGAAATGTCGTTATTTTTTCTACATCTGCATTGATGAGCATTTTCCTCTTCAAAAGCTCCATCTTTTAAAATGTATTCAACAAAAAAGTTGTAGGGTTTTTTCTTACCTTTCATTTGACACCAAGAGAAACTAATTTGGAGTAGTATACAAAATGTTATGACCAAAATATTGAAGGGGGGTCGAAGCTATCAGGTTTTTGTCTTTTTTTTTTGAGGAGGCAGCGTACCCTCACAAGAGTGAACCACAAGTTTAGATGTCCGAACCCTACACTTCAGAAGACTGAACTCCACTTCAGTCTTTTAAACCTATTTCTAAACTAAATTTTTCAATGTTTTAAGCAATTTCAAAAGACTGAACCCGATAGTTGAGTCGTCTAAACACTATTAACTGACATATTTTTAAAAATTTTTAAATTCAAACTTTTATTTCTTGTGCTCCAGACTTTCTATAAACTTGGGAAACACTCCAAGTCACTTGGGGAACACGAAATAGACTTGATTTCTCATTTATAAATAACCCCGAAGGCTAAGGATTAATTATACCAAGAAAATACAGCAAACAAGTTTTTGTGCTCTCAAATCTCCCATTCTCTCAAAGCTCTCTTGTGCAATTAATTTCAAAGTTTCACAGAAAATTTCGAGCCTACTCTTAATTCTTTCAACCTAGAAAGAAGGCTTATGATCATATCTTCTTGAGCTTCATATTTCCTGTTGACCTTATAGGTCACACCCTGGTTTTGATAATGACAAATACAATTGTATTTAATAAATACCGAGTTCATGTGCAGGTTTATACTAGCATATATTCAAGGGCATGTGGAAGCTTGAAGACAATTTCTTATTTCAAATTGTAATATCTCTAAGTGAAATTTGTCTGTAATAGTAATTAGGCTGTCTGTAATAGTAATTAGGGCTTTGGTTTGTAATAAGCACACACATCACATGCATGATTTATTTTGTAAGCTCAAACCAAACCATGAATGAAAGAGTACTGTAGAAAGACCTTAGGGTACACCTTCGGTCGACCGACACCAAACTTTTTCGGTGTTTCCAAAACTAGACCCCAAGTGACCTTAGGATACACACATATGCACATATGTTTATTAGGCACTTGAAATAAACCTTTTTGGGTCAATTCGGGACCGAAATGCACACTTGGTGCACTTTCGGTCGACCGGCCAATTCAGTTCAAATTGGCTAGGTCGACCGAAACCGGTCCGGGTCAACTATTTGACCCAGGCCCGGTCGACTGACCCCTTACAGGTCATTTGACCTCGGTCGACTCAACACCCTGGAGTCAACATTTTGACCCCCCGGTCGACCGACCAAAATTGTACTGTATCTACCTGGTCGACCGAAGGGTTTTGGGAGGATTCCCAATGGTCCGGTCGACCGAGCCACACAGTTCAAAAAGGCCTCGGTCGACCGAACCTCAGAGATTTGAAAAATCGCCTTGCCCGATCAACCGACCATTCAGTTTAAAATCCCCCTGGTCGACCGAACCACTTGAGTCCTGGTTGACCGAACCACTTTTGGTCGACCGGACCTCTCGGGTTGTTCCCATTTTTTACTGAGGTTAAATTTTTTAAAACAGGGTTAAATTTTCTTAAGTGTCATTAAACTTTTCCAAAAATCCCTAATAAGTCCCCAACGATCAAAATTTTTTAGCATGTCTATATATACTCCTTCATTTGGTGGATTAAGCACGGATTAGCAAAAAGATTAACAAAATTTCTCTCAAGCCAAAAATACTCATTTTTGCCTCTCGTTACTCACACTTCTTTTGAAACCTACTCAAGCTTACACTCTTCATTCATCTAAATCATTTGTAAGTGTATTGAGTACTTTTACTTAAAGGTTAGCTCTCCTTATTGTTGCAATATTTGAATCGATTTTTGAGAGCATAACCTAAGTTTTCTTAGGAGGTTTTGCCAATAAGCCTGCCCTAAGAAAGACTTGTTGTGACATCCCAAGTATTGCATTCTCGTTGCAATATCTTAGGAAGTTCATTTTTGTTTGGAGATTGTAAAAATACTTTCAAACATTACCGAATATCTTGTAGTGCTCATATTGATATATTTGTGAAAAGATATTCGTGTGTGTGATATATCAATCTTTGTGGTATTATTTATACAAGTATATATATCATTTGCTGAAAACAAAGATTATCCTTTTTGCAATCCAAGCATATACGCATTCTATTGATTGATAATATTGAGGCTTGTTTGATATTCTGTGTGAACACTCTTGACTGAATATTACGAAGTCCTCAGATTATTATTGACACTCTCTCACGTACTTGCTACACAGATAGAAAACATTGTTGAGAGTTGACATATTTAGACCACACAGAGCTTACATTTTAAATCATCTGTGGTATTTGTGTTTGTGCGCATTTGTGGTACAAATCTGCTTTACGTGAAAGCACTCTTGTATTGTACCTTTGATTGTATATCTGAGAGATTCCAGGCGTGGGCTGAGGGGGTGGTAATCCAGCCCGGTAAGGATTGGTATAAAGGTTGAGGTCAGCCCTGTGGTAATTTGACCTGGTTTGTATAGGTGCCGCTCCACCCGTTTAAGTGAGCAAGGTATTGTGATAATCCTTGTGCTGGTTAGCCAAGGCGGGGACGTAGGCAGTTGGCCGAACCTCGATAACATATCTCTGTGTCATCCTCTCTTTACTGCTTTCTAGTGCTTATATGACTGTTTAAACTGCCTTATTTAAATTCAGGTATATTTAACTTAATTGCATTAGATTGACCATAGGCTTGTGAACATACTGTTGTTAGAAAGGAATACCTAGGAGGTAAAATTTAAAAATACCAATTCACCCCCCCTTTTGGGATCACGGTAAAGCTAACAATTGGTATCAGAGCCACGTAGCATAGACTAATTGTTACTTTGCACAAAGATCACACATGGCTCATAGCTCCGTGACCCCTTTCCCTGAGGGACCATCTTCCACACGACCTCCCGTTTTCAGCGGTGTTAATTACACCTTCTGGAAACAAAGGATGCGCATCTACCTTCAGAATACTGATTGGAAGGTGTGGAGGATTGTCTCTAAGGGAAACTATGTCCCTATGAGAATTGAGGGTGCAGCTAGGGTTCCTAAGACTGAGGATGAATATGATGATGATGATATGAAAGCTGTTAGTCTTAATGCCACTGCTATGAATATTTTATATTGTAGTCTTGATGTAAATGAATTTAACAGAATTATGGCATGTTCAACTGCAAAAGAAATATGGGATAAGTTAGAGGTCACATATGAGGGTACTATAGATGTGAAAGACAGTAGGATAGATATGTTGACCAGTGAGTATGAGGCCTTTAGGATGAATGTAGGTGAGTCCATTCAGAGCATGTAAACTAGATTCACACACATCATAAACTCACTGCATGCATTAGGAAAGACCTATCCCACATATGAGATGATCAGGAAAATCCTTAAAGGCTTACCTCTTGTTTGGGAAGCTAAGGCTACGGCCATTGCTAAGGGTAGAGACCTTAAGACCATGAGCTTAGATGAACTGATAGGTTCCTTGATCACTTATGAACTGTCCATAAATGAAAGACTTAATGAGCATAACGGGGCTAAGAAGGTGACTGCACTAAAAGCATCAAATGACACATCTAGTGAAGATAGTGAGTCTGACACTGATGAGGAAATGGCAATGCTAACCAAAAGATTTAGTAGATTTTTCAGGAAGAACAGGAAGCCGTTCAAAAATTATAGAGACTCCACTAATGAGAAGGGAGAGTCCAGCAAAAGAAAGGAAAAATCAAATGCTCCTACATGCTACAACTGCAACAAAGTGGGGCACATCAAACCCGACTGCCCACTACTAAAAAAGGAGGCTAAGAAAAAGAAGAGAGCCATGAAAGCCGGAACTTCATGGGATCAATTCAGCAGTAGTGACTCGGATTCAGATCATAGTGACTCGGAGGTCGCTAATCTGCGCTTAATGGCACACGGTGATGAGGTATTGTCTTCTAGTTCATCATCTTCTTATTATTCATCTGATGATTATGATTCAGACCGCATGCCTACATTTAGAGAATTGCAATTTGAATATATTCGTGTTTCAAAATTGCTAGGCAAAATGACCAAAGAGAAAAATGATTTGAAAAAGAAATGTGAAAATTGGTCAAAATTGTTTAACATGGCAAAAACTTCTCATGCATCTATTTTAAAAGAAAAAGATACCACTATTGCTGAGCTTGAGAGTAAATTGGAGGATAGCTCCAAAATCATCTTTAAATTCACAAAGGGCAAAGAAAATTTTGAAAAAATTACTTGGTGCTCAAAAAAATTCCTTAAGTAAAGAGGGTCTTGGTTTTAATGGCATCGAAAATATTAGACGACCTAATCTTTACTTAGGACATTTTACACGTGAGTCAAAATCTCATATCCCTCCTAAAGAACCTAAGTGTAGATTAATATGTTTTAAATGCAAACAGATTGGTCACATTCAATTTGATTGTCCACTTAGGAATAAGCATGCTAAAATTAGGAAGGTATGGGTAGTTAAAGGAGACCTTGCTACTAACCCCCATGGACCCAATAAAATTTGGGGACCAGCATCAGTCACTTAGCTTATTTTGCAGGTATGCCTAAGATCATCCTCATCCAAGGACCGGTGGTACTTAGATAGTGGGTGCTCACGACACATGACCGGTGACAAGGGAAAATTCACTTCAATTGTTCCCAAGGATGGAGGCTACGTGACTTTTGGCGACAATGCCAAAGGACGCATCATCGGGGTAGGTAAGGTTGGTAAGGATTCCTCTCTTACTATTGATAATGTTTTACTGGTTGATGGACTAAAGTATAATCTACTTAGCATAAGTCAATTGTGCGATATAGGATATAAAGTATCATTTGAAAATGACAAATGCATAGTAGAAAATAAAACGGACCACAAAGTGCTTTTTACTACTGAGAGACATGAAAATGTTTATACTACATCTCTTGATAATTTAGCTTCACAACAAGTAACATGTTTTTCTGCTATAAATGAAGCTAGTTGGTTGTGGCATAGGCGTTTGGGGCATGCTAGCATGGACTTGTTGTCTAAACTTGTTAGAAAAGAATTGATTAAAGGTTTGCCTAAAATGTCTTTTCTAAAGGACAAAATTTGTGATGCATGTCAAATGGGTAAGCAAACAAAGTCTAGTTTTAAGAAAAAGAAATTCATATCTACTACTAGACCATTGGAGTTGCTTCACCTAGATTTATTTTGGCCTAATTCTGTGCAAAGTCTTGGTGGTAAATCTTATGCTTTTGTAATTGTGGATGATTTTTCTAGATTCACATGGGTGTTATTTCTTGCACATAAAAATGAATCATGTGAACATCTCACCAAACTTTGCAGGAGAATTCAGAATGAAAAAGGATATAAAATCACTCACATAAGAAGTGATAGAGGCATGGAATTCAAAAATGAAAGCATAGAAAAATATTGTGACTTAGAAGGCATATCTCATAATTTTTCTGCACCTAGGACACCTCAACAAAATGGTGTAGTTGAAAGAAAGAATAGGTCACTACAAGAAATGGGAAGAACTATGTTGAATGAGCATAACTTACCTAAATATTTTTGGGCCGAGGCTATTAATACTGCCTGCTATGTTATGAATAGGGTGTTAATTAGACCATCAATTAATAAAACCCCTTACGAATTGTGGAACAACCATAAGCCAAATATTTCCTATTTTCATGTGTTTGGTTGTAAATGCTTTGTGCTTAGAGATAATGAGCATCTAGGAAAATTCGACTCTAAATCTGATGAAGGCATCTTCCTAGGCTATGCACTTAATAGTAAAGCATATAGGGTTTTCAATAAAAGAACTTTAGCTGTAATTGAATCCATTCATGTTGTGTTTGATGAGTCTAATCCATTCTCTAACAAAGATGATGAAGATGATATCGATATTAGACAATGTTTAGAGAAAATGTCCATTGAAAATAATGCATGTGAAAATCAAGAAGCAAACGAAAAATCACTTGAGGATAATGAGAATGGAAATCAAGAGTTGCCTAGAAAGTGGAAATACATTAGAAGTCATCCTATAGATCAAATCATAGGCGAACCATCCCTTGGAGTAGCTACAAGATCATCATTGAGAAATATAGTAAACCACTCTGCTTTCTTATCCCAAGAAGAACCTAAAAATATTAAAGAAGTCATAGAAGATGAATCTTGGGTAATGTCCATGCAAGAAGAACTTAATAAATTTGAAAGAAGCAAAGTGTGGACCTTAGTTCCTAGGCCAAATGAGCACACCATCATTGGAACTAAATGGGTATATAGAAATAAGAAAGATGAAAATGGGATAGTAACTAGGAATAAAGTTAGATTAGTTGCCCAAGGGTATAACCAACAGGAAGGGATTGACTTTGATGAAACATATGCTCATGTTGCTAGATTAGAAGCCATTCGTATGCTACTTGCCTTTGCCGCTTTTAAAAATTTTAAATTGTTTCAAATGGATGTTAAAAGCGCATTTCTAAATGGCTACATCAATGAAGAGGTATATGTAGAACAACCACCCGGTTTTGAGAATCATAAATATCCCGATCATGTTTACCGGTTGTCTAAAGCCCTGTATGGATTGAAACAAGCTCCTAGAGCTTGGTATGAGAGGCTTAGTGGTTTCCTATTAGAAAATGAGTTTACCCGTGGCAAAATTGACACTACACTCTTCATCAAGTCCAAAAATGATGATATGCTCCTTGTTCAAATTAATGTGGACGATATTATTTTTGGAGCAACCAATGATGAGTTGTGTAATGAGTTTGCCAAATGCATGCAAAGTAAGTTTGAAATGAGCATGATGGGTGAACTTAGTTTCTTCTTAGGTCTACAAATTAAGCAAGCTAATCATGGAACTTTCATATGCCAATCTAAATACATTAGGGACTTGCTAAAGAAATTTAATATGGAAGATTGTAAAATTCTTGGCACACCTATGAACTCTTCCATAAAGCTTGATAAAGATGAGCAAGGGATCCCTGTTGATGTAAAATTATATCGTGGCATGATTGGAAGTCTCCTATATCTCACTGCTAGTAGGCCTGATATTATGTTTAGTGTGTGCATGTGTGCTAGATTTCAGGCTGACCCTAAGGAATCCCATTTGAAAGCTGTTAAACGAATTCTTAGGTATCTAGTTGGAACTATAGAGCTAGGTCTCTAGTACCCTAAGCACACTACCTTTGAGATTGTTAGTTACACTGATGCTGACTTTGCCGGTAGTAAGGTTGATCGAAAAAGCACTAGCGGCACTTGTCATTACTTAGGACAATCTCTTGTTTCTTGGTTCTCTAAGAAACAAAACTCAGTTGCCTTATCCACCGCCGAAGCTGAATATATTGCAGCTGGAAGTTGTTGTTCCCAAACTCTTTATATGAAACAACAACTTGTGGACTTTGGATTGCACTATGAAACAATACCTATTAAATGTGATAATACTAGTGCAATCAACATCTCTAAAAATCCTATCTCACATTCACGAACTAAACACATTGAGATTAGACATCATTTTCTTCGTGATCATATGCACAAAGGAGATGTGGCTCTTGAATTTGTATGTACAAATGAACAGTGGGCCGATATATTCACTAAGCCACTACCTGAGGATAGATTCATACAAATTAGACGTGAGTTAGGCTTAATGCATAGTAGAGAAGCTTCATAAACTAAAATATTTAATAACTTGCATAAATTTAGGGGGAGCTCCTTTATGAAAATTTTGCAAATCTAAGCAACTAGTTCCATTGTTGACTTATCTTTTTGCTTGAGATATTGTGAAAGTTGGTTGTTGATTGTGTGCTTATGTCATACGTTCACTTATTGCATTTCCATATTGACTGTTATCTATGATTGCATCATTTATCCAAATTCATGGTCATTTTGATAGTTCACTTGTTGTGTTGGACCATACTGAACTGTTTGAGTAGTTGTGGATAAACTGTTAGGAAATATAAACTCAAACAGGTTCCACTTACACAGGTTTACTTTTGGAAAGTCCTATTTACAAACGGCACTCTGCCGAAATTTTTCAAAATCCCTTTCCAAAATTATTCTGTGTAAATGTACCTAATCCAAGCCTAGACCTTTAATTCCGATGACCGTTTTTGCTGTTGCCAAAAGGGGGAGATGGAAAGAGAGGCAAATTGGATGCATTTTGTGAGGGGGAGCCTTCTCAAGGCTTAACCCTATAGTTGTTTTGCCAATCAGGTTTGTCATCATCAAAAAGGGGGAGAATGTTGACCTTATAGGTCACACCCTGGTTTTGATAATGACAAATACAATTGTATTTAATAAATACCGAGTTCATGTGCAGGTTTATACTAGCATATATTCAAGGGTATGTGGAAGCTTGAAGATAATTTCTTATTTCAAATTGTAATATCTCTAAGTGAAATTTGTCTGTAATAGTAATTAGGCTGTCTGTAATAGTAATTAGGGCTTTGGTTTGTAATAAGCACACACATCACATGCATGATTTATTTTGTAAGCTCAAACCAAACCATGAATGAAAGAGTACTGTAGAAAGACCTTAGGGTACACCTTCGGTCGACCGACACCAAACCTTTTCGGTGTTTCCAAAACTGGACCCCAAGTGACCTTAGGATACACACATATGCACATATGTTTATTAGGCACTTGAAATAAACCTTTTTGGGTCAATTCGGGACCGAAATGCACACTTGGTGCACTTTTGGTCGACCGGCCAATTCAATTCAAATTGGCCCAGTCGACCGAAACCGGTCCGGGTCAACTATTTGACCCAGGCCCGGTCGACCGACCCCTTACAGGTCATTTGACCTCGGTCGACCGAACACCCTGGGAGTCAACATTTTGACCCCCCGGTCGACCGACCAAAATTGTACTGTATCTACCTGGTCGACCGAAGGGTTTTTGGGAGGATTCCCAACGGTCCGGTTGACCGAGCCACACAGTTCAAAAAGGCCTCGATCGACCGAACCTCGGAGATTTGAAAAATCGCCTTGCCCGGTCGACCGACCACTCAGTTTAAAATCCCCCGAGTCGACCGAGCCACTTGAGTCCTGGTCGACCGAACCACTTTTGGTCGACGGACCTCTCGGGTTGTTCCCATTTTTGACCGAGGTTAAATTTTTTAAAACAGGGTTAAATTTTCTTAAGTGTCATTAAACTTTTCCAAAAATCCCTAATAAGTCCCCAACGGTCAAAATTTTCAGCATGTCTATATATACTCCTTCATTTGGTGGATTAAGCACGGATTAGAAAAAAGATTAACAAAATTTCTCTCAAGCCAAAAATACTCATTTTTGCCTCTCCTTACTCTCACTTCTTTTGAAACCTACTCAAGCTTACACTCTTCATTCATCTAAATCATTTGTAAGTGTATTGAGTACTTTTACTTAAAGGTTAGCTCTCCTTATTGTTGCAATATTTGAATCGATTTTTGAGAGCATAACCTAAGTTTTCTTAGGAGGTTTTGCCAATAAGCCTACCCTAAGAAAGACTTGTTGTGACATCCCAAGTATTGCATTCTCGTTACAATATCTTAGGAAGTTCATTTTTGTTTGGAGATTGCAAAAATACTTTCAAACATTACCGAATATCTTGTAGTGCTCATATTGATATATTTGTGAAAAGATATTCGTGTGTGTGATATATCAATCTTTGTGGTATTATTTATACAAGTATATATATCATTTGCCGAAAACAAAGATTATCCTTTTTGCAATCCAAGCATATACGCATTCTATTGATTGATAATATTGAGGCTTGTTTGATATTCTGTGTGAACACTCTTGACTGAATATTACGAAGTCCACAGATTATTATTGACACTCTCTCACGTACTTGCTACACAGATAGAAAACATTGTTGAGAGTTGACATATTTAGACCACACAGAGCTTACATTTTAAATCATCTGTGGTGTTTGTGTTTGTGCGCATTTGTGGTACAAATCTGCTTTACGTGAAAGCACTCTTGTATTGTACCTTTGATTGTATATCTGAGAGATTCCAGGCGTGGGCTGAGGGGGTGGTAATCCAGTCCGGTAAGGATTGGTGTAAAGGTTGAGGTCAGCCCTGTGGTAATTTGACCTGGTTTGTATAGGTGCCGCTCCACCCGTTTAAGTGAGCAAGGTATTGTGATAATCCTTGTGCTGGTTAGCCAAGGCGGGGACGTAGGCAGTTGGCCGAACCTCGATAACATATCTCTGTGTCATCCTCTCTTTACTGCTTTCTAGTGCTTATATGATTGTTTAAACTGCCTTATTTAAATTCAGGTATATTTAACTTAATTGCATTAGATTGACCATAGGCTTGTGAACATACTGTTGTTAGAAAGGAATACCTAGGAGGTAAAATTTAAAAATACCAATTCACCCCCCCCCCCTCTTGGGATCACGTTAAAGCTAACATTTCCAAATTGTGAATTTGATTGAAGTATATAGATTTAACTTGTACTAATCAGTTCTTTGTGAGAGCACTCTTTGTACACATCTTTTTTTTTTTTTTTTTTTGTATTTGTTGTAGATTTTGATAAGTCCAAAGTATTCAGATCGTTTGCTAAGCAAAGGGATATTGCTTAGAGTGGCAAACTCTAACCTAATTGAAGGAGTGACCGAGTGAGGGGATGTCACTTGGAGAGGCGGGCTCTAGCTTACTAAAGGAGTGTGTGAATGGTGTTGTTCTGCCTAGCAGAGGAACTGTTTTAGTGAATCCTTTGGTGGTTTGCCAAAGACGAGGACGTAGGCTGAGAATAAGCCGAACCTCGTAAAAGTTGTGGTCACACTCTCTCTTTCCCTTGCTCTTTATTTTCAGTGCATATATTAACTGCATGGATGTTTTATTATGTAAATTTGGAAATTAAGTAAACTTAAAGTTTAATTTTTATTTGAGATTACGAAAACTGAAAGGGAGTACGTTAGTTGATTAATACTTTGCAGAAACCTCAAAGGGAGTACGTTGATTAGTTAACATCTGAAGATAAATTGACTAAGAGTTTATTTTAATTCTGAATTTTGGGAAGAGTGTGGATGTTGTGTTAAATATCAAATAGAGAAACAAATTACATTCTCTACAAGGTTTACAATTTCATTCACCATGGGGATGCAAACAAACTAAACATCTTGATTGAATATTGTGTAGCTTATTGATTGGTTACTTGCATTGTGGTTAATTAGTTTGAGTCATTGATTGTTTATTTGTTCTGTGGTTATGGATTAGATAAAGAGAATTAAACTTTTATTGTGTGATTGCTAAATCAACAAGAAATACAGAATTCGTTGAAAGAATTAAATTAAGTTAAAGAATTCATAAAAAGTTTTAAAAGAAAGTTTAAAACCCAATTCACGCCCCCCCCCCTTTTTGGGACCACATCTTGGTTTTCAATTGGTATCAGAGCGGGGTTATAAAAAATCCTAACAAGTAGTTATATAAAGATCTATATGACACACATAAGAGTAGCTCCCTTTAGAGAGGGTCAATCCTCAACCTAACCACCCATCTTTTGTGGTTTGAACTATACTTTTTGAAAACAGTGTATGAGAATATATCTTCAAACTATGAATTGGAAAGTTTGGGAGGCTGCCATGGATGGTGACCTCATTCCCCTTAAACTAGTAGATGGAAAACAAGTTCCTAAGGAGAAAACTAATATGACAGACTTAGATCATAAGATGCTGCAAGCTAATTCTAGTGCCATGAATGTTTTATATTGTGCTTTAGATATGAATGAATTTAATAGAGTAATGGCTTGCAAATCGGCCAAGGAAAAATGGGACAAGCTAGAAGTAACATATGAAGGCACTATAGATGTTAGGGATAATAGGATTGATATGCTTACAAGTGAATATAAATCTTTTAGGATGAACCCGGATGAATCCATAACTAATATGTACACTAGGTTCACTCACATAATAAATTCCTTAAATGCCTTAGGAAAAACCTACACTACTTTATGAGATGATAAGAAAAATTCTTAGAGGGCTGCCACCTACATGGGAACCAAAAGCCACAACAATAACTGAAAGAAGAAACCTTAAAATCACTTCCCCATATGAACTTATAGGTTCTCTTCTTACGTATGAAATGAAAATGAATGAAAGAAGTGGGAAATCTAAAGCCTAAGAATCCATAGCTTTTAAAACAACAAATGAAAGCTCTAATGATGATGAAGAAGAGATGAATGAACATGAATTAGCCTACATATCCAACAAATTTGCTAAAATCCTTAGAAAGAAGAATAAATTTACAAGAAAAACACGGAAATCAAAATCTAAATCAAATGATGAAGAAGAAGAAATTAAGAAATAAAATTCTTACATGTTATAATTGCAACAAAGCTGGATTTATAAAATCAGAATGTCCATTACTTAAGAAGGATTCCAAAAAGAAAAATAAAAAGGCAATGAAAGCCACTACTTGGGACAACATGAGTACAAGTAGTTCAGAATGTGAATCAAGTGACCAAGAGGTTGCTTGCTATATGGCATGGGACGATGATGAAGAACAATGTTCGTCATCCAAATCGGATGATGAATATGATAGTGATTCATCTAATGAATTTGATGATGAGAGCATGTCATCTTATGAAGAACATCAAAATGACTTATTCAAGGTGCATAAGATGTTAATTAATGTGACTAAATGATAAACTTCATTGAAGAATAGGAATGAAAGTGTAATGAAAGAGTTAGAATCCTTTAAAACTACTGAAAGAGAGAAGGATTCAAGAATCAAGAAAATAGAAAGTAAGAATGAAGCTATGAAAAAGGAGTTAGAATCTAAAAATCTTGCTGAAAATGAAAAATATTTAAAAATCAAGAAATTAGAAAGCAAAAATGAAAAGATGATAAAAGATCTTCGATCCCTATCCTCCATGGAATATGAGAAATACATATATATTTTTAAATTAGTGGATAAAATCAGAAAATTATCTCAAGAATTAGAGAAATCACAAAAGAAGGCTGATGACAAGAACGATATTGAGATAAATGATCTCAAAAATCAAATTGAAGATAAAGAAAAGATCATTTACAACTTCACAGAAGGAAAGGAAAACTTTGACAAAATGATAGGCTCACAAAGGATGTCCTTAAACAAACAAGGCATTGGATTTAATGGGGTTGAAAATAAAAAGAAAAAGAATCTTTACATAGGATATTTTTCAAAAGCATCCAAAGATTATGTTAGCACATCTTCTAATGCCTACACTAACACCAACCTATGTAAGAAAAAGGGTCATATAAAGTTTGAATGTCCATTAAAGAGAAAGGATGTAAGAATTAAACAAGTATGAAGAATAAAAGAAAAATCAAGTTTTATGAAACCTTATGGACCCAAGAAGGTATGGGTATCCAGATAAAAAGCCTTAAAAATCTCAAAAAAATTATTAGAACAAATAAAAGCACAAATAACATTGTTGGCCAAAATCATAGGATAATTCACAGAGGCTTAAAATAGAGAGTTTTAAAATTTGGAAATAAAATTCATATGAAAGCAAAAATCAAGCATATCACATAAATATTTTGATAAGAAACATTTTAAGAATGAGAGATACTTGAAGACAACTTGCCCAATATGACAAAGCAAATGAAAATGAAATACATGTTGTGCTAATTTGCTATATATACTACATGTATGATCAGGACTTGACTCATATTAATAATGTATGACTCATTATATTGCAAACTTGAGCATGATTATGAAGCTAAATCTTGATATAAGAAGTATGGAGTTTGAGCATGAGCATGAATCTCGATACAAAATTAATTTTTGACTATGCATGCTAATAATGAATCAAGTGGATAAATTTTTCTTGTGTTGCTTTTTATATTGGTATCCATGAGATATGAATGATATTTTTGATATCCATTAACTATGCATGATGTGATATTAGTTTTGATATCTATAAAGTATTTTTGGTATCACATTTTAAAAATTTTAATTGGCATCACAATTTAAAAGGCTCAATTGGTATCACAAATTGATATTTAAGAATGACAAGCATAATTTAACTCATGAGCATGTTATGATAATAATGATGTTAACATGATATTGGTATTTGATGATTGTATTCATGAGAACATACAGGATATGAATCAATATATGAAGCATAGATAATAAACTTAAAAGCATAATTGGTATAAAATTTGAATGTATTAAATTTAAAGGGAGTATTATGACTTATTGCTTGTATTATGTTTCTTCCCAAATTATTATATTGGAATCATGGAATAAATAATCGGTACCATGAATTATTATGCATGCTGAAGTTTAAAGTACTATACTTTTTATGGTCTCTCATAGCCTTAGTACTTAAAGTCTTACTCTTTTTGATTGATGTCAAAAAGGGGAGAAGTTTTGGGCAAAATTTGAGCATGATATTAAAAATTAGAAGCTTATTGAAATTATATGTCAAAAAGAGGAGAAGTACTTGATATTGTTTGATATTGATATTGAATAATGTGATGAGCATTATAGTAAAAGAGTTTTTGAAATTGATCATGATATTGTTAAATTTGTCAATGTGACACTTATTAAAAGGGGGAGCCTTCTTAAGGCTTACTCAAATTTTTGCTTCTTATTTGTCATCATAAAAAATGGGGAGATTGTTGATCTTACAAGGCTTAAAATTTAGTTTTGATGCTAACAAACAAGTGGAACTTAACATTTTTGGTTGAGTTGTGATATTTCAAAACTCACAAGGATCACATATATGAAAGTAAGGTCAAAGTGCTCACAAGGATCAAATGTAACTTATATTCCAAAAGAACATGATCATATAAAGCTTAAAGAATATTAAGGCATGGATTCAAAGATGATCTAATAAAGCTTGAATATCATGAGAGCATGAATATTATAGAGAACTTGCTAAAAGGAAGACAAACATGAAAAATTAAGTGCTTCAAATGTCAAAGTCTTAAGAAGTTTTTTTGTAAGTACTTCAAACAATTTCAATATGGATGCATGAAGCTCTTAGGTTAATTTTTTGGACCTAGATACCTTTTAAAATACTTGGAAAATATTTTTATAAGGTCAAAAATTATTTCGAAAGGTTAAAATTAGTTTGGGAATGAAAAGCACCAAAAATAGGATTTTCCAAATGCTGTTATATTTTTCTACATCTGCATTGATGAGCATTTGTTTCTATCAAAAACTCCTTATTTTAAAACGTATTCAACATGAAAGTTGTAGTATTTTATCTTACCTTTCGTTTGAAACCAAGATCAACTAATTTGGAGTAATATAGAAAACGTTGCGACCAAAATATTGAAGGGCGGCCGAAGGGTTAGGTAATTTATTTATTTATTTTTTTTTTTCAGGAGGCAGTGTATCCTCAGAAGACTGAACCTCAAATTCAAACGTTTGAACCTAGGACTTCAGAATACTGAACTCCACTTTAGTCTTCTGATCCTATTTCTAGATTGAATTTTTCAATGTTTTAAGCAACTTCAAAAGACAGAACCCGATAGTTCAGTCGTCCGAACACTGTTAATTGACATATCTTTTAAAAAATTTTAAATTCAAACTTATATTTCTTGTGCTCCAAAGTTTCAATAAACTTGGGAAACACTCCAAGTCACTTGGGTAACACGAAATAGACTTGATTTCTCATCTATAAATAACCCCCCAAGGCTAAGGATTAATTACACCAAGAAAATACAGCAAACAAGCTTTCTTGCTCTCAAATCTCCCAATTCTCTTAAAGCTATCTTGTGCAATCAATTTCCAGGTTCCACTACTGAGATTTGCTGTGAATTTATCAAAAAAATTCTAAGCCTACTCTTAATTCTTTCAACCTAGAAAGAAGGTTTACGGTGATATCTTCTTGAGTTTCATATTTCCATATTGTGAATTTGATTAAAGTGTATAGATTTAACTTGTACTAATAAGCTCTTTATGAGAGCACTCTTTGTACACATCTATTTTTCTATATCTCTTGTAGATTGTGACGAGTTCAAGGTATTCAGATTGTTGGCCAAGTAAAGGGATATCGCTTAGAGAGGCGGGCTCTAGCCTAATTGAAGGAGTAACCGAGTGAGGGGATATCACTTGGAGAGACGGGATCTAGCTTACTGAAGGAGTGTGTAAATGGTATTGTTCCGCCCAGAAAAGGAACTGATTTTAGTGAATCCTTTGGTGGTTTGCCAAAGACAAGAATGTAGGCTGGGGATAAGCCGAACCTCGTAAAAGTCATGGTCTCACTCTCTTTTTCCCAACTCTTTATTTTCAGCACATATATTAACTGCGTGGATGTTTTAAATTCCTAAATCATATATACTACGAAAATTTGAAAATTAAGTAAACTTAAAGTTTAATTTTGATTTGGGATGGCGGAAACCGAAAGGGAGTATGTTAGTTGATTAATACTTTGTGGAAACCTCAAAGGGAGTACATTGATTGGTCAACAGCCAAAGATAAATTAACTAAGAGTTTATTTAAATTCTGAATTTTGGGAAGAGTGTGAATGTTGTGTTAAATATCAAATAGAGAAACAAATTACATTCTTTGTAGGGCTTACAATTTCATTGACCACAGGGCTGCAAACAAACTAAACAACTTGATTGAATATTGTATAGCTAATTGATTGGTTACTTGCATTGTGGTTAATTAGTTTGAGTGGTTGATTGAATGCTTATTTGTTTTGTGGTTGTGGATTAGATAAAGAGAATTAAACTTTTATTGTGTGATTGCTAAATCAAAAAGAAATCAAGAATTCGATGAAAGAATTAAATTAAGTTAAAGAATTCATAAAACGTTTTAAAAGAAAATTTAAAATCCAATTCACCCCCCTCTTGGACTACATCTTGGTTTT
The DNA here is from genome assembly GCF_029873635.1 of Malania oleifera. Classification (NCBI taxonomy): domain Eukaryota; kingdom Viridiplantae; phylum Streptophyta; class Magnoliopsida; order Santalales; family Ximeniaceae; genus Malania; species Malania oleifera. Next base: position 17,595,573 of record NC_080428.1, read on the forward strand.
CAAATGGTAAACCAAAATATTACATAACAATATAAAATAGTAAACCAAAATCTATATATGATAACTATAATTGTGACAAGCAGTGTGTAAACTGTGGGTGTGTGTACTTGATATGAGTGTTGTGTAAACAGTGTATGCGGTGTCTAGTGTGTGTTTCGCTGCATGTGTAGTGTGTGTTTTGTGTGTTTTGATGCATGTGTAGTGTGTGTTTTGTAGGGACCTCACCAAGGGGGGTCTCATGGTGCTGGCCGGCGAGTGGGAAGATGGCGGGAGATGGAGGTTGGCGGCGCCGCTGCCACAATGGAGCTGGGATCCAGAGAAGGTGACAAAAGCGGTGTCAGTGTGTGATGAAGATGCCGAAGATGGAGATGCTATTTGTGACCATGAGATGGAGGTTGGCGGAGTTGCCAGAAAACCATGTGGGAAGCCACATTTGTGAACGAGGCTTTTTTTTTTTTTTAAGTTGTTTGCAGGTTGACCAGAGGTGGTTGTGGCCGTAAGATGCTAGGGGAATGGTGACGCTGGATCCAAATTGCTTCCTTCAGCTCCCTCAGCCTAGAGTCTAAGTGAAGACCAAGTAAATTCTGAAGGACGTAAGGTCCAAAGGAGTATTGCGAGTCTGCGAGAGTGTGAGCTCCGAAGTTGGGAAGGTGGAAGCCGAAGTTTGAAAGGGAAGACTAGATCTGCCAATCTGGAATAGGAGATTCGAACTCGACGTCGCCAACCATGTGTGAACTGCAAAGTGGGAAGGGAACTAGGAAGGGAAGATGAAGCTCAAGGAAACTAGGAGTGGGAGTCAGGGAGTGCCAGCTGCCAGCGAAGTTGCGACTTGCGAACTGCAAACTTGGGAAGGGAAGAGCCGAAGTGGGAAGAGGGTAGAGAAGAGGGAAGACGGAGAGTGCTCTGGACAGAGGATGGTAGCTACTATGAGACGGTGATGGTGCAAGAGGTCTCGGGATCTAGCGGTGTTTGTTCGCCACTGAGGGAGGAAGAGGGGGCTGTCGGAGATGGTGATGATGGTGGGAGAGGGTGATGAGTGAATAGTCCTCGGTCCCCTACTGCGCGTAGCAGCCTTTATAGGCTTTTTTGCTTTTCTCTTGTTTTTGCATCCCCTTCACCCCCCCCCCCCCCCCCCCACCCCCCCGGGCGGGGAAAATGGGGTGATCCATTGTTTGAAGATTAGAAATTTTTTTTAAAAGACACCATACATACCTAATACATATATACATGTAAAAAGATAACATACCTACCTAACACGTATATATACTCATAAACACATTTGCCTTCTTCTTTTTATATATATTTTTATATATTATCTTTTTCTTTTTGTTTGTCCAATGTTATTCCTCTCAAAATGAAAATTAAAAGTTAGTTCCCAAACATTGAAGGACCTGGACTTGACTACTTTAAAAAACTTGTAAAATTTGTAAAACTAATATCAGGATTGAAGTACCAGATCTCTGTAGTTACAAGAACAGTACCATGTAAAACTGATATTCATCTACAGCATTGCAATGAATTTCTTCATATAATTCTCATTATCACACAGGTTTACAAGGATCTATATATATAGTAAAAATTACAACTGAAACTAATAACTGATAACAAAATAATACTAACAGCTTAACTGACTTACTGTTATAGACAACAAAATCAGTTAATTAACTGACATCTGTTGCTGCTGTTGATTCTTCTTATCTGCTGAGATTAACACTCCCCCTCAAGTCACAATCTGTAATCTTTGTGACTTGTATTGAAGAAACTGACTTGCCTTTTCTTGGAGCAAAAGTATCCTTCAAACCAAGCCTTTCTGATAATCTTGAAAAGGAAGAAAATCCTAAAGCCTTGGTAAAAATATCAGCTACTTGGGAATTTGTTGTAACATGAAAGGTTTTATCATTCCTTCCATAATTTTGTTTCTTACTAAATGACAATCCACTTCAATATGTTTTGTTATTTCATGAAATACAGGATTTGCAGCTATGTATAAGGCTGCTTGATTATCACAAAATAACATTGCTGGTCTCAAATGTTCAATTTTTAATTCCTTAAGCAATTATAATACCCACGTAATTTCACAAGTTGTACTTGCCATGGCTCTGTATTCAGCTTCAGCTGAAGATCTTGAAACCACTCCTTGTTTCTTTGATTTCCAAGATATCAATGACTCACCTAAGTAAATAGCATAACCTGTCAAAGATTTTCGTGTGTCTGGGCAACCAGCCCAATCTGCATCACAAAAAGACTTAATATGCAGCTCTGAATTACTTGGGAAGAAAATTCCTTTTCTTGGTGAACCTTTAATATACTGAAGTACTCTGTTGGCTGCCAGCTGATGAAGTTCCTTGGGTTGAGATACAAATTGACTTAACCTATGCACAGCATAGGTAATATCTGGTCTTGTTAGAGTTAAGTATAACAATCTACCAATTAATCTTCTATATTGAGCAAGATCAGCAAGTGGTTTACCTTCATACTTGGACAATCTCAAGTTTTGTTCCATAGGAAATTTAACAGGTTTGCTGCCAATAAAACCTGTATCATTCAAAATTTCCAGTGCATATTTTCTTTGATTTAAACTAATTCCTTCATCAGTTCTTGCTACTTCAAGGCCTAGAAAATATCGTAAAGATCCCAAGTCTTTCAATCCAAATTTAGCATCAAGAACATGCTTCAAATTATCAACACAAGTAGGATTGTTGCTAGTAATCAAAATATCATCTACATAAACAAGTAGCACTATGAAAGAACAACCAGACATGTGAGTAAATAATGAATAATTAGACTTTGATTGAACAAAACCCTTCTGCAGAATTGTGGTAGAAAACTTTTCAAACCACTGCCTTGAAGCCTGCTTGAGTCCGTAAAGACTCTTATTTAATTTGCATACAAGATGCTCCCCCTTGCTGTGAAATCCTGGTGGAAGAGACATGCATACATCCTCAAGTAACTCCCCATGGAGAAAAGCATTATTAATATCAAGTTGATGTAAATTCCACCCTTTCACAGCAGCTAATGCAAGAACAATCCGTACTGAAACATACTTGGCAACAGGAGAAAAAGTATCTGAATAATCTAAGCCAAGTTGTTGAGTAAAACCTTTTGCCACCAAACGAGCCTTATACCTTTCAATGGAACCATCAGAATGATATTTAATTTTGTACACCCATTTGCAGCCAATGGGAGATTTACCAAGAGGTAATGGAGTAAGAGTCCATGTATTATTAAGTTCCAAAGCAGCAATTTCTTTGTCCATAGCTTCTCTCCATTCAGAAAACTGTACTGCTTGATGGGAAGAAGCAGGTTCTAAAGGTGTAGAATTAATAGCCATGACAAAAGAATGAAAAGAAGAACCAAGGTGAGAGTAGCTTAGACCAATAGAAATGTCATATGGTAAACCAGGAGCAGGTTTGTTACTAACAATTTTACAAGAATAATCTGATAAGTAAGAAGGAGGATGATGGGATCTAGCAGATCTTCATAACGAAGGAATAGGATCAATAGAAGGAGAGGATGAAGCATCTATAGGATCAAGATTAATAGGAATATTGGCTGAAGAAGTAGGATTTTATGAATTAAGATTAGAAGAATTATGTTCAATAAAAGAACTATGATTTTCAGAATCTGTAAGTGAAGTGGAGTGAGAAGAAATGGAAGGAGAAACAAAAACAGAATTAATATCAAAAGATTCAAATGTTGAATGAGGGAAAACAAATTTATCCAAATAAGAAATAGAAGGATTAGCAGTTTCTTTAAAAGGAAAAATATGTTCATAAAATTGAACATCTTTGAAAATGAAAACAAAATTAGATTCAATATCCAAAAGCTTATATCCTTTAATACCATACGGGTAGCCTAGAAACACACACTTTCGAGCCCTAGGAGCAAACTTGTGCCTATTGTGAGAGAGGGTAGAAGCAAAACATAAACAACCAAAACATTTTAAATGAGAATAAGAAGGAGACTTGCTGAAAAGTAGCTTAAAATGGACTTTTATTATCTAAAGATTTAGAAGGAATCCTATTGAGTAAATAAACAGCAGTCAATATAAAATCACCCCAGTAACTCAATGGCACTTGACTGAAATAACAATACTCTTGCAATATTGAGTAAATGTTGATGCTTCCTTTCAACAGTTGCATTCTGTTGAGGAGTATCAACACAGCTCAATTGATGTAAAATTCCATTTTTATGAAAAAAATCTTTAAGAATGAATTCAGTACCATTGTCACTTCTGATGGTTTGAATTGTGGTATTAAATTTTTTTTTAACCAAGGCAGCAAATTGAGGAAGAAGAAACTTAGTATTAGATTTTTGCTTAACAAGATAAACCCAAGTACACCTAGTAAAATCATCCATGATTGATAGAAAGTATTTAAAACCTTCAAGAGTACAAGTGGCAAAAGGACCCCATAGATCACAATGTATTAGCTCAAAAGGTTTATTTGAAGCATTATTACTACAAGGAAAAGGTAATCTTTTTTGTTTATAAAAATGACAAACATCACAACATTCTGGTTTATTTGAAATATTTACATCAAGATCATTTTTAAGCAAAGAAAACTTAGAAAAAGAAGGATGATCTAGCCTAGTATGCCACAATTCTAAAGAAGAATAACCAGCAAGAGTATGATTAACAGCAAAGGCAGTATGCATAGCAGAGTCTTGCAACAAATACAGCCCATTGTATTCTTTACCCAGTCCAATCGTGCTCCATAGAGCAAGGTCCTGAATGAAACAGCAATTACGAAAAAATATAAGGCAACAATGAAGATGTTTGGTAAGTTTGCTAACTGAAATCAAATTAAAACTAAATGTAGGAATACACAGAACATTGATAAGAATGAGAGTGGAAGAAATTTATACTGTGCCTATGTGTGTGACTAAGGCTTTTTCCCCATTTGGCAAATAGACATAAGTTTGTGTAATAGAAGTAACAGAGGTCAACTAAGAGACAGAATGGACCATATGGTCAATAGCTCCAGTATCAATGATCCAATCATTGGATTTTGAATTATGCATATGAAGAGATGGAACAAAAAATTGAGCAGAAAATATGGAATGAGATAGATTTGGTTGAAACCAAAAAGAGTTACCTAAAAAATTAGAAGAATAAGAAGGAGTAGAACTGCTACAAGCATGAAAAGAAGATTAAGAAGATACAATGGGTGCTGAAACAAAAGTATTCTGATGAGAGACTTGAGTACCAAATCCTGATCCAGTTGTTGAATGACTTTTCAAAAAATTAAGCAACTGCTCACAATGAGCCTGAGTAATTGGACATTATGTCGAGGAAGGCTGTTGTGTTTGAGGTATGATTTCTGATTGAAGACCAGTTTGAGGCAACGAACCAACAACTTGATTAGCCATAATTTTGTGTCCTCCTTTAAGTTTGTACCTTGGAGGATAACCATGAAGCTTATAGCATTTATCAGCTATATGACCTGTTAAGCCACAATAGGAACAAATTGGTCTTTCTTTCTTAGAATACCCTCCTCCTTTACCACCATTGAAATGCTGAAATTGTCCTTTGTTGTGATTAACAAACATTGCAGCAGCATTTGCTTCAACATTATAACCTGTAATGCCATGACCAATGTTTCTCCTCTTTTCTTCTTGTATAACTAAAGAGCAAACTTTGCTTAATGAAGGAAATGGTTCTATTAGCAATATTTGACCAATAAGATTGCTGTAACTATCATTTAAGCCCATCAAGAACCTAAAAACAAGTTCCTTATGTTGAACATCCAATTGAGAAGTCTTGGATCCACAAATACAAGCGCAAGAACAAACAGTAAAAGGCTGGTGGCTGACAAACTCATCCCATAAAGTCTTGAATTTTGTAAAGTAAGAACTTACTGAGAGTGATCCTTGTGAAAGATTAGAGATTTCTTTCTCAAGTTCAAACAATCGTGGTGTATTACCTTGTTAAAGCCTATCCTTAAGATCAAACCACAAATCTTTTGCATTATTGATATACATCACACTAGCTTTAAATTCCATACTCAAAGAATTGGTTAGCCAAGAAAGAACCGTAGTGTTACAGCGACTCCAAGAATTGAATAAAGGAGAAGAAGGATCTGGTTCTGCAATCGAGGCATTTACAAATCCAAACTTGTTCATGGTACTCAAAGCCAAGAACACTGGTCTAGCCCAACTCATGTAATTTTCTGGACCTATAAGAGGTTGAGATGTAAGAACAAAACCTGGATTCTCATTCGCAGGAAGAAAGCAAGGATTATTAGCATATTCATCCACCAATGCTGTACTTGAATTGGATACCGATTGCGAAGGGAATGTTGTCTGCGATGAACCAGTAGTAGAAGCCATTGAAAACTTAAAGAAACTCAAATTCAAGAAGACAGAAAAAAATTCTTCAATGCTTGAAGAAGCTCTGATACCATGTAAAATTTGTAAAACTAATATCAAGATTGAAGTACCGGATCTTTGTAGACACAAGAACAGTACCATGTAAAACTGATATTCATCTACAGCATTGCAGTGAATTTCTTCATAAAATTCTCATTATCACACGGGTTTACAAGGATCTATATATATAGTAAAAATTACAACTGAAACTAATAACTTATAAAAAAATAATACTAACAGCTTAACTGACTTGCTGTTATAGACAACAAAATCAGTTAATTAATTGACATCTGCTGCTGCTGTTGATTCTTCTTTTTTGCTGAGATTAACAAAACTATGGGACTCAATTAAAATTCAACGGGAATTAATTAAAATACTGAGACTCAATTAAAAATATAAGAACTCAATTAAAAATACCGGGACTCGATTTAAAATATCGAGACTTAATTTAAGACACTGGGGCTCAAATAAAAATTCTAGGATTCAAATAAAAATACCGGGACTCAATTAAAAATACTAGGACTCGATTTAAAATAGTGGTACTCAATTAAAATACCAGGACCCAAATAAAAATACTAGGACTTGATTAAAAATATTGAGAATCGATTTAAAATATTGGGACTCAATTTAAAATGTCGGGAGTCAAATTAAGACACCAGTACTCAATTAAAAATACTAGGATTCAAATTAAAATACTAGGACATGATTAAAAATACTAGGACTCAATTTAAGACACTGGGACTCAGTTAAAATACTAGGGCTCAATCGGGAAGGGTCTTCCAATTTTCAGGATTCATAGTCAAATTTTATTACACTGGGTCTTCCCAAAATGGCTTGGTTAAAATTGGGGTGTTGACAATGTGGCAAACCTCTGCTTCATGGTAAAAGATGACGAGGTAAATTCCTACTCTAATAGTGAAGATTCTAGTGATGAATCATGTAGTGACACATGTGACAACATACCCTTATATAGAGAAATGCAAGCTAAATTATTTTCTTTGCATAATGGGTTCATAAGAGTAACCAAAAGAAACATGGCTTTAAAAGAACAAAATGAAAAGTTAAAGAATCAACTAGAAACTTCAAAATCAGTTGAAAAATAAAAAAAGACTCACACATTGATGATCATATGAGTAAAATAAACAGGATGTCTCAAGATTTAGAAAAAGCTGCAAGTAAATGGTGAAGATAAAAAGGACTCATAAATATGTGATCATAAGAGTAAAATTGAGGGTAAAGGAAAAATCATCTACAATTTCACTAAAGGAAATGAAAACTTTGAAAAACTGATTGGATCACAAATAATATCCTTCGATAAAGAAGGAATTGGATTCAATGGAGTTGAAAACAAGAAGAAGAAGAACCTCTACGTGGGATATTTCATAAAGGCATCAAAACACTTTGCTAGCACATCTTCTACAAATGCTTATGAACATACTACTCGTTTCTTGTGTAAGAAAAAAGGACATGTAACGTTTGATTGTCCATTTAAAAGAAAAAATGTTAAAATCAATAAAGTATGGAGAGTCAAAACTAAAGCTAAAGCTAAATCTTAAAGACCAAAGATGGCTTGGGTACCAAAAGTAACACCTTGAAACCCTTCTTGTAGGTGTGTTTTAGGACCACTCCATCAAAAGTCAAATGGTACTTGGATAGTGAATGTTCAAGACATATGACTAGAGACAAGTCCAAATTTACCACATTAATGCAAAAGGGTGGTGGACATTTCACCTTCAGAGACAATTACAAAATACACATACAATCATTGAAATCAGGATTGCTTCCCAAGAGGGGGGTGAATTGGGTTTTTTAAAAATTATTTCCTTTTTAATGTTTTTGTTTTGTAACAACAAGTATACCTCCAACACAATCACCAAATTAAATCAAGTCAACCACAACAAAACAACAAAGTAATCAATATCTTGATCTTTGTAGAAATAGCCATGTATCAAAGTGTAAAGCACACTGAATTTATATTAGCCTGGTGTTATTTCACAAACACACTTCTTCCTAGTGTTCAGTTTTTAAATAAACTTTCAGTTTAATAAGTTTAGGATGATCAACCAATGTAGTCCCTTTCGGTTTCCGTAATCAATGCTGATAAATCAAAAACGAATTATCTTCCGGCCTATTTAACAACCATACACTAAGAATTTATTAATCTTAAAGCATCCACGCAAGTTGTAAATTTTGCTGAAAAATAAAGAGTAAAGAAGAAAGAGAGAGACACAAGGTTTTACGAGGTTCGGCTTATACCTAGCTTACATCCTCGCCTTTGGAAAACCACCAAAGGATCACTAGTTCAGTTCCGTTGATGAGTGCAACAATACCGACTACAACCACTCCTTCCTTTAGGCTAGAACTCGCCTCTTCAAATGATATTCCGTCGTTCGGTCCAACAATTCTATAACCTTGAATCGTCTATAAATAAGAAACAAGATAGAGAAAAATTTGTGTACAAAAGACACTCTCACAAGAGAGCTAATTAGTACATGATTTAGTACAAATATACTTCAAAGTAAGTCAATATAAAAAAATTGAAGCTCAAACTGAATTTATATCACCAAATATCTTCCAAGTAGTGAAAGATTCAGACTTTGAAGGCTCTACTTTGGAATTTGTATCAGCAGCAATTCAGTAGTTGAAGTAGGATGAACACAAAAGAGTTTGAGAGCTTTTGGAGAACTTTGATTGCTGGAAATTTTCTTGGTGTACAAATCTTTGAAGTTTGAGGCTATTTATAGATGTTTAAAAGTAATTCCTTGCCCACTAAGTTTACTTGAAGTATTCCTCAAGTTTTTCAAAAGAGTAGTGCCGAAGAAATCCATTTAAAAAATCTTCCCATTGAGAATTTTAAAAATCTGTTCGAGTGGCAGTCACCTGCCATGACCTAGCAATTTCCTGCCAAGAAGAAACTAAACACTTAGAATACTGGTAGTTGTCTGCCAGAACCTAGGCAGTCGCCTAGCTTGACCACCTAGGTGCCTCGCTATACTCAGGAAATCGCCTGACACTCTACTGCCTCTTTAAAAATTCCTTTTTTTAATTTGGGCAGTCGCCTGCCACATGGAGGCAGTCACCTAGCCCTTCTGCTTCACTTAAAAAAACTTTTCTTCTTTTAAACCCTTATTTTCTTTGATTTGAAAAACATTCTTTAGGGTTTTTCTAAAAATACATTTCTAAGTTTCTTTTGACTTATAAGAGCTTCAATTCAGTTTATATTTGAAGTTTACTTGAAGAACTTACATACAAACATCCTTAAAACTATATTATTTTAATCTTCAAGAAAATCCTTGTTCTTCTATCATCTTTAAGCTTCTGATCATTTTTCTTTCTTGATCATTTTGAATAATATTTTTACCATAAGATTTATCATCCTTTTAAGCTTTGAACAACTTTAAGCTTTGCCTTCTTCCTAAAAGAATTTCACTTGAATCAAACCATATTAAACATATCGTGATTTGTTATTATCAAAATAAGAATTGTAGGTCTTGTTAGGCCAACAATCTCCCCCTTTTTGATGATGACAAATCTAGAGCAAAAGGTAGGAAAATATCACTTACATACTTTCCTGTTAAAAGAGTTTACGGCTCAAGGCTCCCACTTTCAACAAGCATGGGGTTTTCATACATAATGACCAAGTTATGAAGCATATACCAAATGTATTCATACAAGCATATCAAATACATTCATACAGCCATATTCAGAATGCATTCATACAAGCCATGTATGAAATACAAAGTACTTTTAGGTCTTACAAACACAAAAAATAATGTTGTCTGGTGAAGTACATAGAAATACTAATACATAAGCAAACGATTTAAAATATCTCAAGGATGAAGCAAATCAATTGGAGGCTTCCATAGACCCAATTTCATATTCCTTTTCTTCTTGTTCATCAAATTTTTTAGCAGATTCCTCATCACTAGATGGAACAAAGCAAATATCCATCAGAGTTTTGCCTTTGGAAGAACTAGCCAAGTGTTTCTCAATCTTGTCAACGCACTGAACAAGGCCTGAACAATGAGTTTCCATAGTGGAAACTTTCTCCCGAAGAGTACCAAGACCAGTTTGCATTCCATCGCTAAAGGTTATATAGTGATTGTAAAATGAATGAACCAAGAAGGAGTGTCTAGTTGTAGCTGTGCTGAAGGGGCTGGCATGGAAAGCTAAGAAGGTGGAGCAGATGTGGTGTGATGATGTCCCTTGTGAAACCATCCTTGAGTAGTTTTATTATATCCCATACGCTTAAGAATTGTGTCAGAAAAGATATCGTAATGGGTTTTTCTAGTGAAGTTGAATGATGGTGTGAGAACGTTAAAATGTGCATATACCATATTCAATATCCCATCATATGGTAGAATGATACGAGGGGCATCAACTTTAATATTTATCCATTTGAGAAGTAAACTTGGAAGATCCAGCTTTTTCCCTTTAAGAATACACCACATGATGAAACAATCTAAGAAAGAAACATGGTCATGGGAACTAGAGCGAGGTAAGATATTATATGTAATAAGCTTATGTAGGATTATAGCTTGGAGATTGAGCTATTTGTGAAGAGGTGGATGCCTAAATGAGATGGGTGTATCAATTATGACTAGAGGTAAAAATTCCTCTGGAGTGAATCCTTGGGCCATTATCCATTGTTTTTCAACAATTTGAACTTCGAAATCTTCCGGCTTAACTCGAAGAATTTTTCCCAAAGATATGGGAGTAAGATGAATACCTTGGCCTAGGAGATTTTTTTTTATCACATTGTCATGTTTCTCCATGTTAGCATAGAAAATCCATACTACATTTGGATAATACCCTTTTTTTTTATATGTAATAAATCATTCCCATCCAATTTCCTTAAAAAAGTTCCATGATTTTAGGAAAATCACAATTGAAGAATGTAACATCAAGTACTTTTCCTAGAATAGGTTCTGCTGTTGCTATTTGATTTCTATAGAGAGTTTTGGAGTGAGGAGTTAGTAACCACTTCTCTACTTCGTCGTTGTTGATTTGTGTGGAAGAAGAGGTACCCTTGTTACCAACTAATTTGATCTGAGGCATGTTTGTTTTGAAGAGTGAAACTGATAAACCCTAGAACTTTATGCAAGATGATACAAAGGCTGGGTTTGAATCAGGATTTTAGACGGATTTGGAAGAGAAATTTGTTTGAAAAAGAGTAGGAATGAAGGATTTTGGAGTGAGAGGAGAAGGGGAAGGCACCAGAGAGTAGTTAAAAGGACACATAACAGGGTTTTAAACCCTTACCTGTCGCGTGGTAGTCACTTGCTATGAGGAGACAGGCGCCTATCAACAAGAGAAATACAAAGGCAGTAGCATGGCAATCGTCTGGCACTTGGGTGGCAGTCGCCTGCCAAGCTAATTTCTTGTTTAAATAGCTTCTCGTATATGCATCATTCCTAATTCTCATCTAATGAACATGAACTGCTCCTCAAAGAGTGGTTTCGTGAATATGTCTGCTAATTGATCATTTCTATTGACAAATTCTAGTATTATGTCCTCGTTTTGCTCATGATCTCTTAAAAAGTGATGTCTTATGTCAATATGTTTTGTTCTTGAGTGTGACACCAGATTTTTTGAAATATTTATAGCACTTGTGTTGTCACACTTTATTGGAACAGTTTGATATTGAATTTTGAAATCTTTTAGTTGTTGTTTTATATACAAGGTTTGGGCAAAACAACTCCAAGCTGCTATGTATTCTGCTTCTGCTATGGATAATGCCATAGAGTTTTGTTTTTTTTGAGAATCAGGAGACTAATGAGTGTCCTAGAAATTCACAAGTTCCACTGGTGTTCTTTCTATCTATTTTGCATCCGGCAAAGTCTGCATCTGAATAACTTATCATTTCAAACTCAATTCCCTTTGGATTCCATAAGCCTAGTTCGAGTGTGCCTAGTGGATATCCAAGGATTCGTTTAACTTCTATTTGATGTGATTCCTTAGGAGCCGATTGGAACCTAGCACACATACATACACTAAACATGATATCTGGTCTACTTACTATTAAGTAAAGTAAGCTTCCTATCATGCCTCAGTAATGCTTGGTATCTACTTGCTTCCCTTTTTCATCCTTGTTAAGACTAGTTGAGGTGCTCATAGGAGTTCCTATAGGTTTAATTTCTTCCATATCAAACTTCTTTAACTTGTCTTTAATATACTTAGTTTGATTTATGAAAGTTCCATTTTTAGCTTGTTTGATTTGTAACCCTGGGAAGTAATTTAACTTTCCCATCATGCTCATCTCAAATTCTTTTTGCATAGACTTAGCAAATTCATAACATAATTCTTCATGAGTTGCTCCAAAAATAATATCATCAACATAAATTTGTACTATAAGCATGTCTTTATTTTTGGTTTTTATAAATAAAGTGCTATCTATCTTTCCTCTTGAAAAATTGTTTTGAAGTAGGAACTTGCTTAGTCTTTCATACCAGGCTCTAGAAGCTTGTTTCAATCCATATAAAGATTTTGTTAACTTAAATACATGATTTGGAATTTTTGAATTTTCAAAACCAGAAGGTTGTTTAACATATACTTCTTCATTTATATATCCATTTAAGAATGCACTCTTTACATCCATTTGGTATAATTTAAAATCTTTATGGGCTGCATAAGTTAAGAGCATCCTAATTGCTTTCATTCTTGCTATGGGAGCAAAGGTTTCATCGTAATCAATACCTTCTTCTTGATTATAACTTTGTACTACTAACCTACCTTTATTTCTTATAACTACCCCATGTTTATCCTTTTTATTTCTAAACACCCATTTAGTTCCTATGATTGACTTATCTTTGGGTTTAGGTATAAGTTCCCACACTTGACTTCTTTCAAATTGATTTAGTTCTTCCTGCATAGCTATAATCCAAGAACCATCTTTTAAGGCTTCTTCAATGTTCTTGGGTTCATCTTGAGATAAAAAGGCGTAATGGTTGTAAATATTTTTCAATGAGGCTTTCGTGGTTATTCCTTTTGATGTTTAACCAAGAATTTGTTCTTTTGGGTGACTTTTAGCATATCTCCATTCTTTAGGAAGTTCTGGATTTTCTATAATGTTTTCATTTGAAGTTTCATTATTGTTTTCTTCTTTTATTTCAAGATCTTCTTCTTTTTGTGGAATATCTTCCTTTTCATCAATCTTAACTTTATAGTCATAATTGTTTGATTCATCAAATGTTATGTGTATTGATTCAATAATGGTAAGAGTTCTTCTATTATAAAACCTATAGGCTTTGCTATTTGTAGAGTAGCCTAAGAAGATACCTTCATCATATTTTGCATCAAATTTTCCTAAATCATCTTTAGTGTTAAGGATAAAACATTTACATCCAAATACATGAAAGTAGGAGATATTAGGTTTTCTACCTTTCCATAATTCATATGGTGTTTTCTCTATACTTGATCTTATAGATACCCTATTTACAATATAACAAGTTGTAGTCATAGCTTTAGCCCAAAAGTATTTAGGTAGGTTATTTTAGTTTATCATTGTTCTTGCCATTTCTTGTAAGGTTCTATTTTCTCTTTCTACAACTCCTTTTTGCTGTGGAGTCCTAGGCGCTGAAAAATTTTGATTTATTCCATGTTCATTACAGAATTTGTCAACCACTTTGTTATCAAACTCCCTACCTTGATGACTTCTAAAGTTTGTTACATTATAGCCCTCTTCATTTTGTAATTTCTATCATAAGGTGATTAGCATGTCACAAGCTTCATCTTTGTTTGCTAAAAATAATACCCAAGTGAATCTTGAATAATCATCCACTATTACAAAAGCATATTGTTTACCTCCTAGGCTTAAGGTTCTAGTTGGAGAAAATAAGTCTAGGTGCAGTAGTTCTAGGGGTCATTTAGTAGATATGTATTTTTTCTTTTTGAAACTTGTTTTAACTTGCTTTCCCTTTTGGCATGCATCACACATCTTGTCTTTTAAGAATTTAGTATTTGGTAATCCTTTTACAACATATTTCTTTAATAATTTGGATAATAGGTCTATGCTAGTATGTCCTAATTTCCTATGCCATAGCCAACTTATTTCATTCATTGCTGCCAAACAAGTTATGCTTTGATTCACTAGATTCTCATGGTTTATACAATAAACATTATTTATCCTATAAGCTTTAAACAAGGTTTTAGTTTCCTTAGGATTTTGGAAAACACATTTTTCTTTCTTAAAGGTTATTTCAAACCCTTTGTCACTTAATTGGCTAATGCTTAAAAGGTTGTATTTTAATCCTTCTACTAATAACACATTATCAATGGTAAGAGAAGGTTCTTTACCTATTTTCCCGATGCCAATAATTTTACCTTTGGCATTGTCACCGAAGGTGACATATCCTCCATCCTTTTGTCTTAGAGAGGTAAACTTGGTCTTATCACCGATCATGTGTCTTGAACACCCACTCTCCAAGTACCACTTATCCGTTGACGGTGTTGTCCTAAAACATACCTACAATGGATGATTCATTGTGTTAGTCTTTGGAACCCAAATTCTTTTAACTTTCTTTGTTTTGTTGTTAGTTCCATTAATAACTTTCCATTCCCCTTGCACTTTAACATACTTTCTTTTTAGTGGGCAATCGAACATTACGTGATCTTTAGTCTTGCACATATAGCAAGTGGTGTGTTCATGATTGTTGTTTGAGGAAATGCTAACATAGTGCTTGGCTTCCTTGATGAAGTATCGCATGTATAATTTCTTATTCTTTTTATCTTTTTTACCATTATAACCTATCCCTTCTTTATTTCCATGTAGCCTTTGTTGTCCAATCATATTTTCAAAATTGTCTTTACCTTTGGTAAAGTTATATATAATTTTCTCTTTATCCTTTACTAATTTCTTAAGTTCATTTACTTATAAATCCTTTTTATTAAAATTTCCTTTATGAGTTTTGCCTAATTCTTGAGTTACTTTATTAACTTCCTCTTCTAACTTCTCAATACAAGAGTCTTTTTCTTTTTCAATGGTTTTGAATGATTCAAGTTGCTTCAATAGTTCTTTATTTTGATCTTTCAAAGCTATATTTCTTTTAGAAATTTTTATGAATATTTTATGTAGAGAAAACAATTTAGCTTGTAATTCCTTGTATGAAAGCATACTATCACATGATTCATCACAAGACTCATTGTATGACTCGATTGAAGTGTAGTAGGAATTTACCTCTTCGTCATTCGCCATGAAGCATATGTTTGCCTTCTCTTTTCCACTTGATTCATTTTCCGTCTCGCTGGAGCTTGAGTCATCCCAAGTGGCATTCATAGCTCCCTTCTTTTTCTTCTTGTCTTTTATGAGCAATGGGCAGTCCGGTTTGATATGCCCTAGTTTCTTGCAGTGATAGCATATTGGAGGTTCATTCTTAATTTTCTTTTCTTTTCTACTTGTCTCTCCTTTTTCAGTTTTCCTTTTATTGAACTTTTTAAGAAATCTTTTATTCCTTCTATAGAACTTACCTAGTCTCTTAGTGATGATTGCTAATTCATCTTGATCTATGTCACTTGTTTCACTTCCTCTTCACTTATGATGTGTCTAGATGTTTTTAGTGCAATGGATCTCTTATGCTTTGGTTCAGGATTCCTTTCTTTTAAAGTCATTTCATAGCCATGGAGTGAACCTATGAGTTCATTTAAGGTAGTGGTCTTAAGGTTTCTACCTTCTGTAATTGCTATAGCCTTTGGTTCCCATATGGAGGGAAGGCCTCTTAAAATTTTTCTAATCATTTCGTAGGTGGTATAAGTTTTTCCTAAGGCACTTAAGGAATTGATTATGTGGGTGAATCTTGTGTACATACTTGACATGGTTTCATCTGAATTCATCTTGAATGCTTCATACTCACTTGTTAACATGTCTATCCTAGTATCCCTAACATCAATAGTTCCTTCATATGTAACCTCTAATTTGTCCCATATTTCTTTAGCCATCTTGCAGGCCAGGACCCTATTGAATTCGTTAGCATCTAAAGCACAATATAAAGCATTTATAGCACTCAAATTGATTTAAAGCATTTTATAATCTGAATCAGTAAAAACCTTTTTCTCTTTTGGAATCTATTTTCCATCTACTATTTTAGTGGGAATAAGGTCTCCATCCATAACTAATTCCCACGCTTTCCAATCCATGTGTTGGAGAGATTTGCATTCTCTTTTCCCAAAAGGTGTAGTTGTGTCCACAAAAGATTGGTGGACGAGTTGAGGATTGGCCCTCTCCAAAAGGAACTACTCCTATGTTTGTAATTTAGATCTTTTTATAGCTTCTTGTTAGGAATTTACTATAACTAGGCTCTAATACCAATTAAAATTAGGATAGCTTCCCAAGAGGGGGGTGAATTGGGTTTTTAAAAAATCATTTCCTTTTTAATGTTTTTGTTTTATAACAATAGCCACAACAAGTATACCTCCAACACAATCACCAAATTAAATCAAGTTAACTACAACAAAACAACAAAGTAATCAATATCTTGATCTTTATAGCAATAGCCCTGTATCAAAGTGTAAAGCACACTAAATTTATATTAGCCTTGTCTTATTTCGCAAACACACTTCTTCCTAATGTTCAATTTTTAAATAAACTTTCAGTTTAATAAGTTTAGGATGATTAACCAACGTAGTCCCTTTTAGTTTTTGCAATCAATGTTGATCAATCCAAAATGAATTATCTTTCTAGTCTGTTTAACAACCATACACTCAGAATTTATCAATCTTAAAGCATCCATGTAGGTTGTAAATTTTGCTAAAAAATAAAGAGTAAGGAAGAAAGAGAGAGACACAAGGTTTTACGAGGTTCAGCTTATACCCAACCTATGTCCTTGCCTTTGGCAAACCACTAAAAGATTCATTAGTTTAGTTTCGTTGATGGGTGGAACAATACCGATTACAACCACTCCTTCCTTTAGGCTAGAGCCCGCGTCTCCAAACGATATTCCCTTGTTCGGTCCAACGATTCTACAACCTTGAATCGTCTATAAGCAAGAAACAAGATACAGAAGGATTTGCGTACAAGAGACACTCTCACAGCAGAGTTGATTAGTACAAGATTCAGCACAAATATACTTCAAAGTAAATCAATATAAAAAATTGAAGCTCAAACTGAATTTAGATAATCAAATATATCTTCCAAGTATTGAAAGATTCATACTTTGAAGGATCTACTTCAGAATTTGTATCAACAGCAATTTAGTAGTGGAAGTAGGATGAACACAAAAGAGTTTGAGAGCTTTTAGAGAACTTTGATCGCTAGAAATTTTCTTGGTATAAAAATCTTTGATGTTTTGGGCTATTTATAGATGTTTGAAAGTAATTCCTTGCCCCCCAAGTTTACTTGGAGTATTCCTCAAGTTTTTCAATAAATTAACTTTGGCTTTTTATATTTAGATTCAATTTGATATATCTAACCAGGGGATGAGCTTTTGAATGCATTTGGATATGATTAATCTTTGAAGCTCAATAATTGAGTTTAGGATTATACATTACACACCATAAGGTTAATTTCCTAAAACTCAATACTATGTGATGGACAAAATATGCTATATTTAATACATATCTATACATACTAAAGTTCATGTAGCTTTACAGAAATATTCAACTAATGAGCACTTTGTCCATTTGAAGAGAATTTATTCTAAGCATACTATAGCCAATGTACTAAGATATCACCCAATCATAATGATATGTAAATATATCAAGCCTAGATTTGATCTTATCACATATTTATTCATATTGGCATGCTCTTCAATAGTTCTTAGTGTAATAACAAATTGTACTCAGATATGAAATTTTTAAGATCATTTTCTAGGCATTTAAAGCTCTATAACTCCTACTAAAAATCATCCTAAAATTTTATGAGTATTAAGAAAAAATTTCTTTTTAAGTGCACCTCATAAGATGGCATGTAATCATAATTAAGTTCACATGATTAAAAAAAAATGTAACACGAAACATGCAGTATGAATCATTGCATGAAATATTTAATAAAATAGAAGGAGGCAGGGATACATTAATACATTATACTCCTTCTTAATCGTTTAAGCTCAGAGTGGCATTCTACTCTCTCTCGGTCTTTCCATACTACTTATGGTTCCTAAATTTCCTTAGTACTGTTATAGGACATAAACTTTGTAAACACGCTAGTAGCAAAGGCACAGTGTAAGATACATGACACTCAAATGATATGCATTAAGTTCATGTCATGCTCATTTTATTCATTTTCAGGTTTGGGAAACTTTACATTTTGAAAACATTTTCAGTGGGATATGATTTCCTTTGCCAAACACTTTCCAAAACATCCAATCAATTGATTTTACAAAAATCATTTTCAATATTCAAATGGTAAAAATTATACAATAAAAGCAGTAGAGGATTTACAAAGGTTTGACCCTCAAAACAGGGATACCCCGAGAATGAGCCATTGCAATCTTTATGCAAATGCGGTTAAGCTTATTGCAATCCGACTCTGATACCAATTGTTAAGAATAGTGTATTCCCAAGAGGGGGTGAGTTGGGTATTTCAAAACTTTGTAGGTTATATTCAAATCACAAACAATATTTCGCAACCTAGGGTCTTTCAACGCAGTCTTAATTCCCTCGGTTAAATAAGTATGCAAATATTTAAAACAAATATGGCATTCTCTACAATTTAAATATATGCATACGAATATCTCATCATATCCCATTTAAGATTCAAAGCGTGTGTGTTCAATGATTATCCACTAAATGTAAACATGCACGTGAAGCACATCTCATTTAAATTAAAGGCATGTATGCAAAAATATTGACGACTATAAATGAACAAGCATACATGTGCGGAAATTAAAGTGTGCAAATTTTAATGAGATAGAGAGAGAGAGACACACACAAGATATGTTATTAAGGTTCAACCAATACTGCCTACGTCCCCGACTTAAGCCAGCATCTCAAGGATTTCACTATATGCTCACTTTAACTGAGCAGAGTGATGCCACTTACACTCTCATTACGGGGCGAAGACTCCCCAACTCAAATTATAGGGCTGAGCCACAACCAGTTTTTCTTGTAAGTGGAGTCTCCCCAACTCAATTATAGGGCTAATCCACAACTGATTTCTCCTTACAATATGGCGACACCTCGGTTCACTTTCCAGGAGGAAGCTAACCATACACCCTTTGACAGGAAGGTGCACCTCTTAGCTTAATTACTTAGGATGAGCCAAACTGGTCTCTTTGCGGGGCAGAGACTCCCCAGTTCAATTTACTGGACTAAACTAAATAAGTTTAAGTAACATTTTTGTACATAATGAATGCTTCTGAAAATAAGTAGAGATGTACATATTGACATCTCTAAAATGCACTTTTGTAATGATATGATTTATGCTCAAGAGAGTAAGGGTGTTTTCAAAATAAATTTGTAATCTTTGAATATGATATATATGATAAAAAATTCAAAGATTTAAACCCTATAAAATATTTCTCCAAACATATTTTTCAATAAAAATATGAGAACCTAGGTTTTTGCTTTCAAAGCCTTTATTGCAAATAATGAGAATGATAATCTTTGAATAAAAATATATATGAAAACAAGTGCTCAAAGATTCAAATAATATTGATGATTTTTCCCACAAAAATTTTAACAATAAATGTGTTACATATTTACACTGGAAGACATGCTTTATGTAATCAATTTTATTATTTATTAATAACTTCAGTTATTCCATTTTAATTAAAATCTTTGTGAGTAATGTTTTCTTGACATTATCTATTTAATGATCATGCATGTGTGACTTTTATTCTATATATTAGGTGATCTAGTGTGTAGAGTATGACTTACACATAGAAGATTAGAAAATCAGTTCTTATAGAATACAAGTTTATTGTTCACAATCTTAAATAGAATAGGACACACCATTGGTAAGACTGTACCACAAGGTTTTTATAGGTCGATCTTGACTAAGGGGAATGATATAGTTCCAACTCCTTGTGCTAGTACACTTTGTGTGTATTAAACATGACCACTTTAGGGTAATTCTTTTTATACTGACTATATACAACAGTTAATATCTCATGATTATTATGAGTACTTATCCTCTTAATTTTGATATGATTATTGGACACGTGCATGTAGTGTTCATTACTTTGATTCATAGAAGAGTGAGATTCGTTATGGGTCAATAAACTTAGTGAATTGGGTAATGACATTATGTGTATGGTGAACATTAATTATTGATGGAATCCACGTCGCGATATCGGGATTGATGATACCCCCTTGAGGGAGGTTATAAGTTTTGATTGTGTCAAACCCTGCAAGTGGATTTTGAATCTGACACATCAAATAAGTTAAGTGGAAGGTCTTAGGGAATTAATATGTCAATTAATTAAATTGTTTGTAATTTAATTTAATTGACGGGCATTTGTAATCTTTACATGGGGCGATAAATAAGCATTTAACAATAGGAGCTCAAAATTTAATTTCGAATATGACAGAAGGTGCAATTATAATTCTTCAGTGATATGAATTGTAATTAACATAATTAACGATTAATCCGTGTCGGATTAGGAATTCTTAATTATGTTGGAAGCCCTAGTCGTATTTGCCTAGAGGTCCCTGTTGTAGCCTATATACACGTGCTCCATTCAGCGGCTAGGTTTAGACAAAAACCCACACATAGAGGCAGACGACTTCATGAGAAGCAAACCCTAGTCGCCACTAATGAGCCCACTCTTTGAAGAGCAAGGTGTGTTCGACGAATATAGTAGAAGATCCCTAGTTGTCATCAAGAGTTCTTCTTTGATCTCGCAGATTTAGGAGTTCCTCTTCGTGCTTGTAGAGTCCGGAGTTCTTCTTCGTGCTTACAGATTTGAGATCAAACCAGAGAGATCTCACAGGTATGATCTTAATCACGTAATTAGGATTCGCAAGATCAAATTTTTATTGTGATCCGGGTTTGAAATATCGAATTTTTGTTTAGCTCGAGTATGCAAGGTCGTTTTTTTTTTTTTGTTATCCATATGCATTACAGCAAAATCTCAGGGCTATTCTACAGTAGGACCCTTCAATTGGTATCAGTGCCTCAGCTGATACAACATACAGATAATTATATTATTGAAAACTAAGGTGTAGTCCCAAGAGAGCGGGTGAATTGGGTTTTTAAAAGTTTCTTTTAAATCTTTTTACAAATTCACGACCTTTTGTAATTTTACCAACCACACAAGAATGAGTTGATTTTTAATTAAACCAACCACAACCCACACTCAATTAATGAATTGATCAAATAAAAACCAATGATTCTTGATGTGATACTTTCAACAATGTCAATCAATACCCAATCAACGAACCAATTAATCAATCACAAGTTACTTAACCAATATAAGAGTTTCAGCAACACTTCCTTGATTAAGGGTTTGTATAACTCAGCGTAGAGAGTGATAAAAGCCTTGTATTTAAGGATTTTATGCACTTCATTTTAACCAAGATTTCCACAAAAGATTAATCAATGTACTCCCTTTATGTTTTCTGCGAAAGATCAATCAACATACTTCCTTAAATTAAACGTTTTTCTCAATCGCAATATTTCAGTTACCTGCACTCACATACACAACCACGAAATTTATATATGTAGAAAAATTAAAGAGTAAGGGTAAAGAGTGAGACTGATTTTTTTACAAGGTTCGGGTTATACCGAGCCTACGTCCTCGCCTTAGGCAAGACAACCTAAAGATTCTACTGTAGCGTTCTTGCACAGGTAGAACAAACCATTACAATCCCTCCTTCAATTATGGTGGAGCTCCCTCTCCAAACAATACCCCATGCTTAGTACAACAATCCAACCAAGCTTGAACCATCAAAAACTACAAGAGAAACAAGAAACAATTCTTGTGTACAAGAGATACTCTCAGATAGAGCTGATTAGTACAAATATAGCACATATAATACTTCAAGGTAAATATCAAAGAGAATTGAATTGAAGCTCAAAGAAGTATGAAATCTGGATTCTTCTTTTGATTTGTATCAAATCTCAGAAAACTAACTTTCAGATTAGTGACAAGAGACTCAGTTTATCTCCGAAAATTCTCAACAAGAATATGTGTGCAAGAGGGCTTTGAGAGGGAGTGAGGAATTTAGCTTGAAAACTAATTTTCAATTCTTGGTGATTATTTTGATTTGAGAAACCATGTATTTAGAGGCTAAAAAAATATTAAATTCGTGTTGCCCAAGTTACTTGGAGTGTTTCCCAAGTTTATACGACGTTTGGGCACAAGTAACTCAATTTTGTAATTTAAAAAGCTTTTTTAAAAACTAGTCGTTCGAGGGTCAGTTGCCTAAGCCCTTTGGGGTCAGTCACCTGATCCTCTTGAACACTATGAAAATTTTTAGTTTAAAATAGGGCTAGGTGCCTAAGGATTCAAGGGCCAGTCGTCTGATCCTTCACTGCCTGTTCAAAATCAGTTTAGGAAAATCTTTAGTCAACTAACCAAACATACGTCAATCGCCTGAACAGTTATAAAATCTGTTTATTAGGTTTGTTTCCCAAATCCTTAGCCATCTTGCATTGATACATTTGAAAAGCATTTTCCAGGGTTTTCAAAGTAAGGTCTCTAAATCCATATCAACCCCTAATGAGCTTGAAAGCATTCAAAATGATATTTATAACGAAATACTTACATAAGACCTCCTAAAGACTTAAAAACTATCTAAGCTTGAAGTCTTCATGTATATCTTTACTTTGAATTCTCTTAGACATAAGGTTCAATATTCTTTTAGCTTCCACATGGTTTCTTTTGATCACCTTGTTGATGAAGTATAGCTTTATGGTACTTATGGTATTGGACTCATATTTCTTTGAACCTTTTGAACTTTTTCATACTAGGTTTCCTAAAATATCATCACTTAAGAAATAACTTGTTAAATTAACTTTTATTTGTTATCATCAAAACAAGATTCGAAAGCCATGTTAGGTCAACAATATCCCTTTTTTTTATGATGACAAATAAGGAGCAAAAACGAGAGAACCTTGATTAGGCTCCCCCTTACAATAAGCATACCTTTTAACAATATGTAAAAAATGATGATTTCAAATATAAGTTCAAAACTCAATAAGTCATAATAGAGTATTATAGCTCATTTCAACATACTTAATATCCAGATTAGGTTTCAAAGCATTGTAGCTCATGTCAACGTATATGCTCAATGTTCTCATTTTTCTCATTTTTGCTCTTTAGGATGTCACTCCCCCTTTGACACCAATCAAAAAGAGATAAGGAGCATAGTCACAAGGAGTCTTTGGATAGAACATAACAATAAGCGTAGTCATATAGGCATCAAAGAGTATAAAAAGTCATAATCATAAGGAGTTACAAGCCAAATCAAAATATAAACAAAGCAGCAAAAAGAAGAGATCCATAGATATAACGGCAATAAGTAAAAAAAAAAAATATCAATCATCATCGGCATCATCATCATCATCAGCTTCAGCTTCTACTTCATCACCCTCCTCACTTCCTTCTCCAGATTTTTCATCAGATGAAGCATTACTACGAGGGGAGGAGCTGGTATCCATGGGATCAACACTTGAAGATGAGCTAGCCCTATACTACTCTATGTGAGAAAGACGCTGGTCAAGTGAGGAGCAAGTAGTGTGGAGTAACAATGTGTTCTCCTAAAGTGATTGGAGGCCTAAACGTATGTCTCTGCTGAATGTAGTGAACTCATGATTTAAGGAAACAAACCAATGAGGAGTATCAATTGAAGGTCCTTGTTGCTGATCTGGAAGTGGAAGAGGTACAACTGCTGGCCTTTGTGGTCATCCTCCTTTCAAAAGCTAAACCTACTCATGCTTTTCATATCCCATTTGTTTCAGGGTTGTTGAAGTGAAAAGATCATACCGAGTATGCTTGATGACAAGTTCGGTAGGAGTAGTGAAACTAAGATGGGCAAAGATGAGGTTTAGAGCACCACCGTAAGGAAGAGTGACTCAATGAGCTTCCAATTTAACCCATATCCATTTCAAAATTTGGCTAGAGAGATCGAGTTTCTTCCCTTTTAGAAAACACCATAACACAAAACAATCTACATAGGATATGTGATCATACGAACTAGCTTGGGGTAGGATATTGTTTGTGATAATTTTCTGAAGTATTTGAGCTTGAAGATTTAGCTGTTTGTACATTGGAGGATGGCCAAAGTAAACATATTCCTCTACCATAATTAGTGGCAAGAATTACTCAAGAGTGAAACCTTACTCTAGAATCTATGGTTGAGCAAATGCTGGACACTCAAATTCTCTTGGGCTAATATGCAAAATAGGAGCTAAAGTTTATGAAGAAAAAACTATCTTCTTTCCCCTAAGCTCATTGGTTAGTACATTTTATCCATGTATCATATTTGCATAGAAGATCTTCACTAGGTTTGGATATAGGCTTTTGGATTGATAAGGTACGAAATTCTTCCAACTAATATTCAGAAACATTGGCAGGATTTCCAAAAATTTTGAATCAAAGGAGGAGGTATCTATGACCTTAACAAAAATTGGTTTCGTAGAACGAAGATGAGATCGGTATCGATGTTTCAATTGAGGAGTTACAAGCCATTGTCCGATGTTATTATCATCTCTCCATGAAGAAGGACCTCGATTTGTCGTAGTCTTGGTGCGAGACATATTTGATTTTGGAGGATCAATTGAACCAGCCAAGTGAAACTCTAGAAACCGTGGGAAAAGGTGTAGGAGAGTGATTGGGAGGCTTTTATTTGAGGGATTTGGAGCTAAGAATGAAGGGAGATCAAGAGAAGGAGGCTTGGATGAGTGATGGAACAGAGGTTAATAGCTTGGAGTCTGAAAAGTTAGGGTTTTTCGCGCTTAAAATATATAAGACTTGTTAGTTCTGGTGCCTGAAGTTTTGGGCTATGTCGCCTGCCAATTTATAAAATTAAATTTTCAGCAAGCAGTAGCACATCAATTGCCTGAGGTCTGAAGGCTCATGTGCCTGACCCCCTATTTTTCTCAGTTTAGATAACTGAGGTTATAGGCTTAGTCATTTAACCTCTCAAATTTCTAAAAATTCTCTTTTCACTCAACATGAAATCTTCCTAAATCACTTCCCTACTATGTAACAACTCAAGTTCTCTATTAATTGATATAAATCTTTCTTCGGGAAGAGGTTTTGTGAAAATATTCATCCTTTGGTCATTTGTATTTATAAATTCAAGTAATATATCTTCTTTTTGTACATGATCTCTTAGGAAATGATATCTTATATCAATATGTTTAGTTCTTAAGTGTGATATTGTATTTTTGGAAATGTTTATTGCACATTTAATATCACACACTTAATTGGTATGGCTGAGTACTCTAAGTGAAAGTCTTTTAATTGTTGTTTCATGTAGAGTTTTGGCTGCCACATATTCAGTTTTAGTGGTTGATAAAACAACGAAATTTTGTTTCTTGGAAAACCAAGAAAGACTGTCCTAAAAAGTTACAAGTCCCGCTTGCACTTTTTATATCAATCTTATAACCCGCATAATTGACATTTGAATAATTGATCATTTCAAATCTGGTATTCTTAGGTACCAAAGTCCTAAATCAATTGTTCCTATTAAGTGTCTTAGGATTCTTTTCACTGCTATCTGATGGGATTCCTTAGGAGCTTATTGAAACTGGGCACACATAGAAACGCTAAACATTATGTCCGGTCTACTAGCTGTCAAATATAAAAAACTTCCTGTTATTCCTCTATAATACTTCATATTTACTGATTTTCCTTTTTCATCTTTGTTTAGGCTTATAGAGGTACTCATGGGAGTTCCTATGGGCTTACTTCCTTCTATATCAAACTTTTTAAGCATGTCTCTTATGTATTTTGATTGATTTATAAATGTTCCATTTTTAGTTTGATTGATTTGTAAACTTAAGAAGTAAGTTGATTATCCCATCATACTCATCTCAAACTCATCTCGCATACACTTTGCAAATTCCTTACATAATTCTTAATTTGTAGCACCAAATATAATATCATTAACATAGATTTGTATGATTAGCATGTCTTTATTTTTCATTTTAATGAATAAGGTGCTATCCACCTTTCCCTTTGAGAAGCCATTCTCTAGTAAGGATCTGCTCAATCTCTCATACCAAGCTCTAGTAGCTTGTTTTAACTCGTACAATGCTTTTGTTATTCTAAATACATTATCGAGATTGATTGTTGTATTCCCAAAAGGGAGGGGGGTGAATTGGGTATTTAAAAATTTCTCCTATGTTTGCTCCAAATTCCATAAATAGTATTATAAAAAATTAGGGTCTTTCTCTATATTCATAAAGCTAATCATTCACAATAATAATACACAAACAACCAAGTTCTGAAATGTAAAATGCAAAAATTAAAAGCAGGCACCAAAAATGTTATCGGGATTCGGCCAATACTACCTACTTCCCCACTTCAGCTCGCAAGCCTGAGGATTACCATTATTGCTCACTTAATGAGTGGAGCGACACTGGTTACAACTAGGTTAAATTACCAGGGGTTCAACCTTTACAAACTCTTCTAAAGGGATGGAGAAGGCCCTAACAACTGATCCTTATGGGCTAGATCAATACCCCCTCAAGCCACGCTTGGAATACAATAATCAATATGATTTTTTCGTACAATTCAAATTCTTCTTAACTAAGTAGACTATGTACTGATTCAGCATAGTATAATCGGTCCACATCAACAATGTAAGAAGTATAAGGTCAGTGCTATATGTGTGCAATCAACACTAAGAGTAATGTCTATATTCTATTAAGTGCATTGAGTGTATCAATAAGCTACTCTTTCAAACTACGTATAGATGCGTATCTCAATCACAATTTAGGGTTTCAAAGATTTTCACCTAGTGTAATCAAAATATCGCAAAAATATTTTCTCAATATTCAAACACAAAGAGATATTCAAAAGTAAGCTTGTGAAAACTATTTTTGCTAAAAAAAAAAAAAAAAACAGAAGCTAAGGTGTCTTGCAATTTGAATGCCAAGACCCACAAGCTTTATTTTTTATCTACAAAAAATATTTATTAAATTAAATCTGGGGGGAAAACTATGCTCAACTCTCAATCTCAAAATCAAGCAAACAATAAATGCAATGAGAGTATAAGCTTGGGTAAACACTATGGGATATCTCACAATACTCTTATTAAATTGGTTTTAGAAAAAGAAAATGAAAAAGGGTAGAGTATATGGGTTGATATGTTGAAGTAAAGCTCTAAAAATTTCAGAAGAAAATTTTTAATCAAAAAACCCTAATCTCCTGTTAATCTTTGCAAATGAACCCATATTTATGTAGATACACTAAAAAAATAACCATTGGGGGACATAGATGGAACTTTAAAAAATTTTAAGTATGGTTAATAAAAAAAAACGACATTTTAACCTCGGTAAAATTCGAGCAACCCGAGAGGTTTGGTCAACCATTTTTAAGGTTCGGTAGACCAGATTGCTGAGTTCAGTTGACTAGGGTGTTTTTGAACCGAGGTGTTGGTCGACCAGATATGAGGCAATTTTTGAAGCTCCGAGGTTTGGTCAACCGAGCTAAGTTCAGTTGACTGAACTTGGATGTTTGATCAACCTGTCACTTTTCTACTTCAAGCTAGGTCGACAAAAGAATTGCGATTTCCCCACGTGCCAATTTGGTCAACTAGGGCATTGATGTTCATTTTACGAACAGTCGACCAAATGGTCAAAATTTTGACCCTAGGAAGGTTTGGCCAATCGAACGTCTTAGTATGTTTTGGTTCGGTCAACCAAATGGTCAACTGCTGACTTGGGGATGTTCGGTTGACTTAAGTTGTTATGTATGTTATGGTTCGGTCGGCCGAACACACTAACTTGGTGCGTTCAAGCTCTGATTTCATTTGAAGTCACCCTTATTTATTCACATGATTATTACTTCTAAGATATATGGGGTTTTTTCATGCAATATATTGGGACCTATGGTCAGTCTAAGGTCTTTGAGCATTTTAATTAGTCCCAAAAATTCGTTGTCGGTCAACCGAATCCTTAAGGTCTATCCATGGTCTCAAGCTTATAATCCCTACATGCATGATATGCATTAATTATTACAGACCTTTCATTATAATTACAAACTGAAATTATAAATATAAAAATACAACTTAAAACAGACAGGCTTTATGCTATGCTCCTCGGGAAATCCATGGATTGCGCCGAAAGTTGTGCTCGATTGAGTGCTTCTCGGCTTCATTTTCTCATATGTCATCTGTGCTTTAGAAAGGTAGACCTATTTATACACTAAGCACACATATGAGATACTGGGGTTTGTCAAAATAAAAACAGGATACGGACTTAAAAAGTCAACATTTATGTCCTCAAAACTAGGAGGTAGTCCCAAAAATCCGTCGTCGGTCGACCGAATCCTTAAGGTCCATCCATGGTCTCGAGTTTATAATCCCTACATGCTTGATATGAATTAATTATTATAGACCTTTCATTATAATTACAAACCCAACTTATAAATATAAAAATAAAACTTAAAATGGACAAAGGGTTTATGCTCTGCTCCTCGGGAATTCCATGGATTGCACCGAAAGATGTGCTCGATTGAGTGCTTCTTAGCTTCATTTTCTCATATATCATCTGTGCTTTAGAAAGGTAGACCTGTTCATACACTAAGCACACAGATGAGATACTAAGGTTGGTCAAAATCAAAACAAGAGATGGACTTAAAAAGTCAACATTTATGTCCTCAAAACCAGGAGGTTGTTCCACATAAACTTCTTCATTTATAAAACTATTTAGAAAAGTACTTTTTACACACACTTGATATGGTTTAAATTCTTTATGAGATGCATATGCTAACCATATTCTAATAGCTTCCATTCTTACTACGGGAGCAAATGTCTCATCGTAGTCTATTCCTTCTTCTTGATTGTATCCGTGTGGTACAAGTCTTACTTTATTTCTTACAACTATGCCATTTTCATCATTTTTATTCCTAAATACCAATTTAGTTCCAATTATTGAGTGGTCATTGGGTTTAGAACCTAACTCCATACTTTATTTCATTCAAATTGATTCAACTCTTCTTGCATAGCTATTATCCAAGAATCATTACTTAAAGCTTCTTCTATGTTTTTAAGTTCTTCCTGTGATAAAAATACATAGTTATTACATGAGTTCTTCAATGATGATCTAGTAGATTCTAGTCTAGTAGGTTCTCATATGATTTGATCTTTAGGATGATTTATTACATATTTCCATTCCTTTGAAAACTCAGAATTTTCTATAGGATCATCATTTGGAGTTTCTTCATATTTCTACTCTTTTTCTTCTTTGATTTCTAGATCTTCTAGTTTTTGTGAAGTATCATCTTTTTCTTTAATCTCAATTTCTTTTATAAAAGGGTTTAATTCATCAAAGGTTACATGGATTGATTCAATAATTGTTAGTGTTCTCTTATTATAGATTCTAAAAGCTTTACGGTTTGCTGCATATCCTAAAAAAATACCCTCATCTGACTTAGCATCAAATTTCCCTAAGTCATCTTCGTCATTAAGTACAAAACACTTACATCGAAAAACATGAAAGTAAACTATGCTAGGCCTTCTTCCTTTTCATATTTCTTAGGGAGTTTTATTTAGGCTTGATCTAATGGACACTCTATTTATTACATAACATATGGTATTAACCGCTTCAGCCCAAAAATACTTAGATAGTTTTCATTTAACATAGTCGTAGCCATTTCTTGAAGAGTTTTGTTCTTTCTTTCAATAATTCCATTTTGTTATGGAGTTCTATGTGCTAAAAAGTTATGTCTAATTCCATGTTCATTGCAAAATTTTTAAGCGTTTTATTATTAAATTCTCTTCCTTGATCACTTCTAATATTTAAGACACTATACCCCTGTTCATTTCGAAGTCTTTTACACAAGTTTATCAAGGTATTACATGCTTCATCTTTGGAGGCTAGGAAGAGTACCTAGGTAAACATGGAATAGTCATCTACAATGATGAAAGCATATTACTTTCCTCCTATACTTGGTGTCCTAGTGGGTCCAAATAAGTCTAAGTGTATAAGCTTTAAGGGCTCGCTAGTAGAGATGTGTTTCTTATTCTTAAAGCTGGTCTTAGTTTATTTTCCTAACTAACAAGCATCACAAATTTTATCTTTAACAAACTTTGTACTAGGTAGTCCTCTAACTAGGTTTTTCTTACCTAGTTTTGACAATAAATCCATACTAGCATGACCTAGCCTTCTATGCCATAACCAACTTGCCTCATTTATAATTACTAAGCATGTAATGTTTTGAGATTTTAACTTTTCAAAATTTATGCAATATACATTGTCGGTTCTACTAGCGGTGAATAAAATATTTTGTTTTTCTTTATCTTCAACAATACATTTGTCTTGTTTGAAAATTATATCAAATCCTTTGTCACTCAATTGGCTTATGCTTAATAGGTTATGTTTTAAGCCATCTACTAATAACACATCATCAATGGTAAGGGAAGGTTCTTTACCAATCTTACCGATTCCAATGATTTTTCCTTTTGCATTGTCTCTGAATGTAACATGTCCACCATCGTTTAGTCTTAATGAGGTGAACTTGGGTTTATCCCAATCATGTGCCTAGAACACCCGCTGTCAAAGTACCATTTTTTTTTAGATGTGGTTGTCCTAAGCAGACTGTTGACCTTATAGGTCACGCCCGGTTTTGGTAATGACAAATACTCTTATATTTAATAAATATCTAGTTCATGTGCAGGTCTATATTAGCAGATACATTGATAGCACGTGAAAGCTCAAAGCTTGAAAACAAATTTATGTTCTCAATTGTAATATTCAGTAGTGAAATTTGTTTGTAATAATAATTAGGGTAATTAGTTTGTAATAAGCACACACATCACATGTATTGTCTATTTGTAAAGCTCAAACCATATGCAAACCAAGTGTCCGTAGAAAGACCTTAGGGTTTTCACCAGACTTTTTCGGTGCATTCATAACCATAAATGACCCTAGGACACACACATTTGCACATATGTGTGTTAGGCACTTGAATAGGGTTTGTGTGTATGAAAACGGGACCAAAATGCACACTTGGTGCACTTTCGGTCGACCGAACCAGGCAGTTCATTCTGCCCTAGTCAACCGAATCAGGCCTGGGTCAACAGTTGACCAAGGCCCTGGTCGACTGAACCAGGTAGTTCAAAAACTCCTAGTCGACCGAAACCTCCCTAGGTAAACATTTTGACCATCTAGTTGACCAAGTCATTTTTGTACTCCAACTACCTGGTCAACCGAGGGTCCTCAAGAAAAATCGTAGCAGTCCGGTCGACTGAACCAGAAAGTTCAAAATGGCCAAGTCGATCGAACCTCAGAAAATTGGAAAATCACCCTCTACTAGTCGACCGATCCCTTAGTTCAAAATTCCCCTGGTCGACTGAACCATATGAGACTTAGTCAACTAAAACATTTGTCATCAACCAGAACTCTCAGGTTGCCCTAATTTGTTTTGCCACAATAAATATTTTTAAATATGATTAAAATGCTTTAAACATCATTAAACTTTTTTAATAATCCCTAATAGGTCCCCAACGGTCAAAAATACTAATATGTCTATATATACTCTTTCATTTGGGAGAATTAAGTATCGATTAGCAAACATACTCAAAAATTCTCTTCCAAGCTAAATACATCCTTCTTCTCGTACTCTTGTAAAATTCATCAAACTTACCTTCTTTATCCTTCTGTATCATTTGTAAGTGTATTGAGTGCTATTGTTTAGAGGTTTGCTGTTATTGTTTGAAGTGCTTTGAATCGATTTTCTTACAAGAGCATAACCTAAGTATTCTTAGGAGGCTTTTCTAATAAGCCTATCCTAAGAAGACTTGTTAAACTTCCGAGTGTTGCATTCTCATTGCTATAACTTAGGAAGTTTGTATTTGTTTTTGGCTTGCAAAAATATTTTCAAACGTACTCAAATGTCTTGTGGTATTCATATTGATAAATTTGTGAAAAGATATTTGTGTGTGTTATATTAATCTTTGTGGCAATATCCATTCAAGTCTATATCATTTGATGAAATACAAAGATTACATATATCTTGCGAACCAAGCATATACACTATTCACGTGATTGACATATTCTGCTATTTGGGATATTTGACTCTTGCATGATATCTTTGTTTGAGCACCTTGATTGAGAACATCTTGAAATACAAAGATTGCTTGTTGACACTCTCACGTACATACTACACTGATAGAAAATACCTTTGAGAGTTAAATAATCTGTGGTCTTTGTGATTGTGCGTATTATGGTACAAATCTGCTTTACGTGAAAACACTTTTATATTGTACCATTTGATTGTGTATCTAAGAGATTCCAGGCGTGGCCTGAGGGGGCGGTAATCCAGTCCGGTAAGGATTGGTGTAAAGGTTGAGGTCAGCCTTGTGTTAATTTGACCTGATTTGTATAGGTGCTGCTTCACCCGTTTAAGTGAGCAACTTATTGTGATAATCCTTGGGCTGGTTAGCCAAGGCGGGAACGTTGGCAGTTTGGCCGAACCTCGATGACATATCTGTGTGTTACCCTTCTCTTTACCACTTTCTAGTGCTTGTGTAATTGATTAAACTGCTTTATTTAATTTCTGATATTACTTGCACTAGATTGACCATAGGATTGCGAACATACTGTTGTTAGGGAGAATACCGAGGGGATAGATTTTAAAAATATCAATTCATCCTCCCTCTTGGGATCACGGTAAAGCTAACAATTGGTATTAGAGCCACGTAGCATAGACTAGTTGTTATTTTGTAAAAAGATCACATATGGCTCATAGCTCCATGACCCCTTTCCCTAAGGGACCATCTTCCACATGACCTCCTGTTTTCAGTGGTGTTAATTACACCTTCTAGAAACAGAGGATGCGCATCTACCTTCAGAATACTCATTGGAACGTGTGGAGGATTGTCTCTAAGGGAAACTATGTCCCTATGAGAACTGAAGGTGCAGCTAGGGTTCCTAAAACTGAGGATGAATATGATGATGATGATATGAAAGTTGTTAGTCTTAAGGCCACTGCCATGAATATTTTATATTGTAGTCTTGATGTAAATGAATTTAACAGGATTATCGCATGTTCTACAGCAAAAGAAATATGAGATAAGCTAGAGGTCACATATGAGGGTACTAGAGATGTGAAAGACACTAGGATAGATATGTTGACTAGTGAGTATGAGGCCTTTAGGATGAATGTAGGTGAGTCCATTCAGAGCATGTACACTAGATTCACACACATCATAAACTCACTGCATGCATTAGGAAAGACCTATCCCACATATGAGATGATCAGGAAGATCCTTAGAGGCTTACCTCCTGTTTGGGAAGCCAAGGCTACGGCCATTGCTGAGGGTAGAGACCTTCAGGCTATAAGCTTAGATGAATTGATAGGTTCCTTGATCACTTATGAATTTTCCATAAATGAAAGACTTAATGAGCATAACAGGGCTAAGAAAGTGACTGCACTAAAAGCATCTAATAACACATCTAGTGAGTGTAGTGAGTCTGACACTGATGATGAAATGACTATGCTAACCAGAAAGTTTAGCAGATTTTTCAGGAAGAATAGGAAGCCGTTTAAGCAATATAGAGACTCCACTAATGAGAAGGGAGAGTCTAGCAAAAGAAAAGAAAAATCAAATGCTCCTACATGCTATAACTGCAACAAGGTGGGACACATCAAACCAGACTGCCCACTGCTGAAAAAGGAGGCTATGAAAAAGAAGAAAGCCATGAAGGCTGGGACTTCATGGGACCAATTCAGTAGCAGCAACTCCGATTCAGATCATAGTGACACGGAGATCGCTAATCTGTGCTTGATGGCATACGAGGATGAGGTATTGTCTTTTTGTTCATCATCCTCTTATTATTCATCTAATATTGTGATTCTGACAGCATGCCTACATATAAAGAATTACAATTTGAATATATTCGTGTTTCAAAATTGCTTGGCAAAATGACCAAAGAGAATAATGATTTGAAAAAGAAATGTGAAAATTGGTCAAAATTGTATAATATGGCAAAAACCTCTCATGCATCTATTTTTAAAGAAAAAGATACTACTATTGCTGAGCTTGAGAAGAAATTGGAGGATAGCTCCAAAATCATTTTTAAATTCACAAAGGGCAAAGAAAATTTTGAAAAATTACTTGGTGCCCAAAAAAACTCCTTAGGTAAAGAGGGTCTTGGTTTTAATGGCATTGAAAATGTTAGATGACCTAATCTTTACTTAGGACATTTTACACGTGAGTCAAATCTCATATTCCTCCTAAAGAACCTAAGTGTAGATTGAAATGTTGTAAATGTAAACAGATTAGTCACATTCAATTTGATTGTCCACTTAGGAATAAGCATGCTAGAATTAGGAAGGTATGGGTAGTTAAGGGAGATCCTGCTACTAACCCCCGTGGACCCAACAAAATTTGGGGACCAGCATCAGTCACTTAGCTTATTTTGTAGGTACGCCTAAGATCGTCCTCCTCCAAGAACAAATGGTACTTGGATAGTGGGTGCTAACGACACATGACCGGCAACAAGGGCAAATTCACATCAATTGTTCCCAAGGATGGAGGTTAAGTAACATTTGGGGACAATGCCAAAGGGCGTATCGTCGGGGTAGGTAAGGTTGGTAAGGATTCCTCTCTTACTATTGATAATGTTTTACTGGTTGATGGACTGAAGTATAATCTACTTAGCATAAGTCAATTGTGTGACATAGGATATAAAGTATCGTTTGAAAATGACAAATGTATAGTAGAAAATAAAATGGACCACAAAGTGCTTTTTACTGCTGATAGACATGAAAATGTTTATACTACATCTCTTGATAATTTAGCTTCACAACAAGTAACATGTTTTTCTGCTATAAATGAAGCTAGTTGGTTGTGGCATAGGTGTTTGGGACATGCTAGCATGGATTTATTGTCTAAACTTGTTAGAAAAGAATTGGTTAAAGGTTTTCCTAAAATGTCTTTTGTAAAGGATAAAATCTGTGATGCATGTCAAATGGGTAAGCAAACAAAATCTAGTTTTAAGAAAAAGAAATTCATATCTACTACTAGACCTTTGGAGATGCTTCACCTAGATCTATTTGGGCCTAATTATGTGCAAAGTCTTGGTGGTAAATCTTATGCTTTTGTAATTGTGGATGACTTTTCTAGATTCACATGGGTGTTATTTCTTGCACATAAAAATGAATCATGTGAACATTTCACCAAACTTTGTAGGAGAATTTAGAATGAAAAAGGATATAAAATCACTCACATAAGAAGTGATAGAGGCATAGAATTCAAAAATGAAAGCATAGAAAAATATTGTGACTTAGAGGGCATATCACATAACTTCTCTGCACCTAGGACACCTCAACAAAATGGTGCAGTATAAAGAAAGAATAGGTCACTGCAAGAAATGGGTAGAACTATGTTGAATGAGCATAACTTGCCTAAATATTTTTGGGCTGAGGCTATTAATATTGCATGCTATGTTATGAATAGGGTGTTAATTAGACCATTAATTAATAAAACCCCTTATGAATTATGGAACAACCATAAGCCTAATATTTCCCATTTTCATGTGTTTGGTTGTAAATGCTTTGTGCTTAGAGATAATGAGCATCTAGGAAAATTTGACTCTAAATCTGATGAAGGCATCTTCCTAGGCTATGCACTTAATAGTAAAGCATATAGGGTTTTCAATAAAAGAACTTTAATTGTGATTGAATCTATGCATGTTGTGTTTGATGAGTCTAATCCATTTTCTAATAAAGATGATGAAGATGATATTGATATTAGAAAATGCTTAGAGAAAATGTCTATTGAAAACAATGCAAGTGAAAATCAAGAAGCAAATGAAAAATCACTTGAAGATAATGAAAATGGAAATCAGGAGTTGCCTAGAGATTGGAAATACATTAGAAGTCATCCTTTAGATCAAATCATAGGCGAACCATCTCGTGGAGTAGCCACAAGATCCTCCTTGAGAAATATAGTAAATCATTCTGCTTTCTTGTCCTAAGAAGAACCTAAAAATATTAAAGAAGCCATAGAAGATGAGTCTTGGGTAATGTCCATGCAAGAAGAGCTTAATCAATTTGAGAGAAGCAAAGTATGGACCTTAGTTCCTATGCCTAATAAGCACACCATCATTGGAACTAAATGGGTATATAGAAATAAGAAAGATGAGAACGGGGTAGTAACTAGGAATAAAGCTAGACTAGTTGCCCAAGGGTATAACCAACAGGAAGGGATTAACTTTGATGAAACATATGCTCCTGTTGCTAGATTAGAAGCCATTCGTATGTTACTTGCCTTTGCCACTATTAAAAATTTTAAATTGTTTCAAATGGTTGTTAAAAGCGCTTTTCTAAATGGCTACATAAATGAAGAGGTATACATAAAACAACCA
Organism: Malania oleifera; assembly: GCF_029873635.1. Lineage (NCBI taxonomy): Eukaryota > Viridiplantae > Streptophyta > Magnoliopsida > Santalales > Ximeniaceae > Malania > Malania oleifera. The sequence continues at coordinate 17,632,363 of NC_080428.1, forward strand.
CCCGGTTTTGAAAATCATAATTATCCTGATCATGTTTACCAGTTATCTAAAGCCTTGTACGGATTGAAACAAGCTCCTAGAGCTTGGTATGAGAAACTTAGTGGTTTTCTACTAGAAAATGGGTTTACCCGTGGCAAGATCGACACTACACTTTTCATCAAGTCCAAAAATAATGATATGTTGCTTGTTCAAATTTATGTGGACGATATCATTTTTGGAGCAACTAATGATAAGTTGTGTAATGAGTTTGCCAAATGCATGCAAAGTGAGTTTGAAATGAGCATGATGGGTGAACTTAGTTTCTTCTTAGGTCTGCAAATTAAGCAAGCTAATCATGGAACTTCCATATGCCAATCTAAATACATTAGGGACTTGCTAAAGAAATTTAATATGGAAGATTGTAAAATTCTTGGCACACCTATGAACTCTTCTATTAGGCTTGATAAAGATGAGCAAGGAATCCCTATTGACATAAAATTATATCATGCCATGATTGGAAGTCTCCTATATCTCACTGCTAGTAGGCCTGACATTATGTTTAGTGTGTGTGTGTGTGCTAGGTTTCAGGTTGCCCCTAAGGAATCTCACTTAAAAGCTGTCAAACGAATTCTTAGGTATCTAGTTGGGACTATAGAGTTAGGCTTGTGGTACCCTAAGCATACTACCTTTGAGATTGTTAGTTACACTGATGCTGACTTTTCCGGTAGTAAGGTTGACAGAAAAAGCACTAGCGGCACTTGTCATTACTTAGGAAAATCTCTTGTTTCTTGGTTCTCCAAGAAACAAAACTTAGTTGCCTTATCCACAGCCAAAGCTGAATATATTGCGGTTGGAAGTTGTTGTGCCCAAAATCTTTATATGAAACAACAACTTGTGGATTTTGGATTGCACTATGAAACAATACCGATTAAATGTGATAATACTAGTGCAATCAACATCTTTAAAAATCCTATCTCACATTCACGAACTAAACATATTGAGATTAGACATCATTTTCTTCATGATCATGTGCAAAAAGGAGATGTGGCTCTTGAGTTTGTATGCACTAATTAATAGTGGGCCGATATATTCACTAAACCACTACCTGAGGATAGATTCATACAAATTAGACGTGAGTTAGGCTTAATGCATAGTAGAGAAGCTTCCTAAACTTAAATGTGTCATAACTTGCATAATTTTTGGGGGAGCTCTCTCATGCGAACCTTTCAAGTCTTAGCGACTAATTCTATTATTGACTTATCTTCTTGCTTGAGACTTTGTGAAAAGTTAATTATTGATTATATGCATAGTTCGTATTTCTATCACATGCTTATATTGCTTATCATTTGTGTTGCAAATTTGTCCAATTCATGTTCATCTCGATATTTCATTTGCTTGATTGGACCATACTGAACTATTTGAGTAGTTGTAGATAAATTGTTAGGAAATTTAAACTCAAACAGGTTACGATTATATAGGATGTCTTTTGGAAAGTTCGATTTACAAACAGCACTTTGCCGAAATTTGTCTAAGTCTTTCCAACATTCTTCTTGTATAACTGTAATATTTACCCCTACCTAGGATTTTAGTTCAAATGGCCCCTTTTTGCTGTTGCCAAAAGGGGGAGATGGAAAGGCGCAAAAATAACGGGCTAATGGGCTTGTTTAAAAATATATTGGATGCACATTGTGAGGGGGAGCCTTCTTGGGCTTAACCCTATATTTTTTCCAATCGTATTTGTCATCATCAAAATGGGGGAGAATGTTGACCATATAGCTTACGCCTGGTTTTGGTAATGACAAATACTCTTGTATTTAATAAATATCTAGTTCATGTGCAAGTCTATATTAGCAGATACATTGACGGCACATGAAAGCTCAAAGTTTGAAGAAAAAATTATGTTCTCAATTGTAATATTTAGTAGTGAAATTTGTCTGTAATAATAATTAGGGTAATTGGTTTGTAATAAGCACACACATCACATGTATGGTCTATTTTGTAAAGCTTAAAACATAAGTGAACCAAGTGACCGTAGAAAGACCTTAGGGTTTACACCGGACTTTTTTGGTGCATTCATAATCATAAATGACCTTAGGACACACACATTTGCACATATGTGTGTTAGGCACTTGAATAGGGTTTGTGTGTATGAAAACGGGACCAAAATGTACACTTGGTGCACTTTCGGTCAACCGAACCAGGTAGTTCATTCTGCCCTGGTCGACTAAATCAAGCCTGGGTCAACAATTGACCAAGGCCCTAGTCGACCGAACCAGGTAGTTCAAAAACTCCTGGTCGACCGAAACCTCCCTGGGTCAACATTTTGACCATCTGGTCGACCGAGTCATTTTTGTACTCCAACTACCTGGTCAACCGAGGGTCCTTGGGAAAAATCCCAGCGGTCTGGTCGACTGACCCAGCCAGTTCAAAATGGCTCGGTTAACCAAACCTCGAAAAATTGGAAAATCACCCTCTGCTGGTCGACCGAGCCCTTAGTTCAAAATGGTGGATCGAACTGTATGAGACTTGGTTGACCGAAACATTTTTGGTTGACCGGACCTCTCGGGTTGCCCTAATATTTTTTACCACAGTAAATATTTTTAAACATGGTTAAAATGCTTTAAACGTCATTAAACTTTTGTAACAATCCCTAATAGGTCCCCAACGGTCAAAATTTCCGATATGTATATACTCTTTCATTTGGGAGAATTAAGTATCGATTAGCAAATATACTTAGAAATTCTCTCCCAATCTAAATACATCCTACTTCTCAAACTCTTGTAAAATCCACTCAAACTTACCTTCTTTATCCTTCTATATCATTTGTAAGTGTATTGAATGCTATTGTTTAGAGGTTTGCTCTCATTGTTTGAAGTGCTTTGAATCGATTTTCTTACGAGAGCATAACCTAAGTATTCTTAGGAGGCTTTTCTAATAAGCCTATCCTAAGAAGACTTGTTAAACTTCCGAGTGTTGCATTCTCATTGCAATAACTTAGGAAGTTTGTATTTGTTTTTGGCTTGCAAAAATATTTTCAAACGTACTCAAATATCTTGTGGTATTCATATTGATATATTTGTGAAAAGCTATTTGTGTGTGTTATATTAATCTTTGTTCCAATATCCATTCAAGTCTATATCATTTGCTGAAATACAAAGATTACATATATCTTGCGAGCCAAGCATAGACACTATTCACGTGATTGACATATTTTTCTATTTGGGATATTTGAATCTTGCATGATATCTTTGTTTGAGCACCTTGATTGAGAACATCTTGAAATACAAATATTGCTTGTTGACACTCTCACGTACGTACTACACTGATAGAAAATACCTTTGAGAGTTAAACAATCTAGACCACACTGAGCATTTGGGTACAAATCTGCTTTACATGAAAACACTTTTATATTGTACCATTTGATTGTATATCTGAGATATTCCAAGCATAGCCTGAGGAGGCTGTAATCCAGCCCGGTAAGGATTGGTGTAAAGGTTGAGGTCAGCCCTGTGTTAACTTGACCTGGTTTGTATGGGTACCGCTCCATCCGTTTAAGTGAGCAAGTTATTGTGATAATCCTTGTGCTAGTCAGCCAAGGCGGGGACGTAGGCAGTTTGGCCGAATCTTGATAACATATCTGTGTGTCACCCTTCTCTTTACTACTTTCTGGTGCTTATGTAATTTATTAAACTGTTTTATTTAATTTTTGATATTACTTGCACCAGATTGACCGTAGGATTGCGAACATACTACTGTTAGGAGGAATACCTAGGGGATAGATTTTAAAAATACCAATTCACCCCCCCTCTCTTGGGATCACGGTAAAGCTAACACAGACCTACAAGAAGGGTTGAGTATGTTACTCTTAGGTAGCCAAACTTTCTTAGGTTTCTTTGTTTCAGATTTTTTTTTATTTAATTTTCCAGACTTTCTTGATTTTCACATTCGTTCTTTTAAATGGACAATCAAATTTTATGTGTCCCTTTTTCTTACATAAGAAGCACGTAGTTTGTTGATAGATATTAGATGAAGATGTGTTTGCATAGTACTTTGATTCTTTAACAAAGTATCCCATTTAAATATTTTTCTTATTTTTGTTCTCAATTCCATTAAATCCTATTCCTTCTTTATCTAGTGACATTTTTGGTTTTCCAAGCAAATTTTCAAAATTTTCCTTTCCTTTAGTAAAATTGTGAATAATTTTCTCCGTATCTTCAATTTTACTTTTAAGTCTTTCTTGCATTTACCATTTACTTGTGATTTAAATAAATCTTGAGATATGTCATTCATTTTCTTAATAAGCTCATCAAGTTTGAGTCTTTTTCCTTTTCAGAAGCTTTCGATATATCTAGTTGATTTTGAAGTAATTCATTTTATTTCTTTAAAACAATGTTCCTTTTAGTTACTTTTATGAGCCTATTGTGTAAGGCAAATAATTCATCCTGAAGTTCTCTGTATGGTGGCATACTATCACATGAATCACTACATGATTTATCACTTCATTCTTCGAGATAACTATAATAGGAAATTACATCATCCTTATGAGCCATGAAGCATACATTGGCCATCTCTTGTTCACTTGATTCGTTCTCTAATTTTCTTGAGCTTGTATTATCCCATGTAGCTTTCATTGCTTTATTTTCCTTCTTCTTGTCTTTCTTCATTTGTGGACAATCAAGTTTAATATGTCCAACCTTTTTGCAATTATAACATGCAAGGGGTTCATTCTTATTCTTATTTTCCATTTTACTTGTTTCTTTTTTTTTTTTTTTTTTTTCAATTTTTGCACCTATAAACTTTCTAGCAAACTTCTTATTTCTTTTAAATAATTTACCAAGTCTTTTAGTAATGAAGGCTAGTTCTTCATCATCTAATTCACTTGTATCTTCCTCTTCTTCACTCGAGCTATCTTTGGCAGCCTTAAGGGATGTAGATTTTTTGTGTTGGTTTTCAACATTCCTTTCATTCATAGCCATCTCATAGGTAAGAAGGGATCCAATCAATTCATCTAGTGAGGTATTTTTAGGGTTTCTTCCTTTTTGAATCATCTCATAAGTAGAGTAAGTTTTACCTAAAGCATTAAAGGAGTTTATGATATGAGTTAACCTAGTGTACATATTTGTAATAGATTCATCCGGATTCATCCTAAAAGCTTTATATTCTCTTGTAAGCATGTCAATTATATTATCTCTCCCATCAATGGTACCTTCATAGGTTACTTCTATTTTGTCCCATATTTATTTTGTTGTTTTGCATGTCATGACCCTATTGAATTCATTTATGTCAAGAGCACAATATAAAGCATTTATAGCGCTTGAGTTAACTTGCAACATCTTATGGTCTTTTTTAGTCATGTATTTTTCTTCTTTGGGAATTTGTTTTCCATCTACAAGTTTGGTAGGGATAAGATCACAATGTGTGACAACCCTCCATACTTTCCAGTCCATGGTTTGAAGGTAGATCCTCATTCTTTGTTTCCAAAATGTGTAATTAAGTCCACAAAAGATCAGCGATCTGGTTAAGGATTGACCCTCTCCAAAGGGAGCTATGCCTATGTGTTCCATTTAGATCTTTATATAGCTTCTAATTAAAATTTTCTATAACCCCGCCCTGATACCAATTGAAAAATAAGGTGTAGTCCCAAGAGGGGGGTTGAATTGGGTTTTTAAAAGTTTCTTTTAAATCCTTTTACAAATTCTTAACCTTTTCTAATTTTAGCAAACACACTAGAATGATTTTATTTTTAATTAAACCAACCACAATCCAAACTCAATCAATGAATTGATCAAATACAAACCAATGATTCTTAATGTGATACTTTCAACAATGTCAATCAATACCCAATCAACCAACCAATTAATCAATCACAAGTTACTTAACCAATATAAGAGTTTCAGTAGCATTTCATTGATTTAGCGTTTGTATAACTCAGTGTAGAGTTTGATAAAAGCCATGCATTTATAAATTTTATGCACTTCCTTTTAACAAAGGGTTTCCGCAAATGATTAACCAACGTACTCCCTTTAAGGTTTCCACAAAAGATCAATCAACCTTGCTTAAATTAAAAGCTTTTCCCAATTTCATTAGTTCAGCTTCTTGCACTTAGATACACAACCAGGCAATTTATATATACAAAAAAATTAAAGAGTAAGGGCAGAGAGTGAGACCGAGTTTTTTACGAGGTTCGGCTTGTACCCAGCCTATGTCCTCACCATAGGCAAAACCACAAAACCACGTAAGGATTCCCTTATAGCATTCCTTTATGAGGGGAACAAACCATTACAATCCCTTCTTCGATTAGGGTGGATCCCCGTCTCCAAGTGATACCCCACACTTGGTACAATGATCCAACCAACCTTGAATCATCAAAAACTAAAATGGAAACAAAAAACAATTCTTGTGTACAAGGGATGCTCTCACATAGAGCTGGTTAGTACAAATATAGCACAACTAATACTTCAAAGTAAATATCAAAGAGAATTGAATTGAAGCTCAAAGAAGTATGTCACCAGGATTCATCTTTTGATTTGTTTCAAACCTCAGAAGATTAGCTTTTAGATACATGATCAGAGACTCAATTTTTCTCAGAAAATTCTTAGTAAGAATATGTATGCAGGAGGGATTTGAGAGAGAGCGAGCAATATAGCTTGAAAACTGATTTTCAATTCTTGGTTATTAATTTGATTTATGAAACCATGTATTTATAGGCTCGAAAAGCATTAAATTCTTGTTGCCCAAGTTACTTGGAGTGTTTCCCAAGTTTATACTACGTTTGGGGCACAAGTAACTATTTTTGTAATTTCAAAAGTTGTTTTAAAAACTAGCCGTCCGAGGGTCGGTCATCGGAGCTCTTTGGGGTCAGTCGCTTGATCCTTTTGAACACAGTGCAAATTTTTCGTTTAAAACATGGTCATGCGCCTGAGGATTCAGGGGTCAGTTGCCTAATCCTTCACCACCTGTTCAAAATTAGTTCTTGAAAATCTTCAGTTGCCTGACCAAACACAGGTCAGTCGTCTGAATAGTTACAAAATCTATTTATGAGGTTTGTTTTCAAAATCCTTGGCCATCTTGCTTTGATACATTTAAAAAGCATTTTTCAAGGTTTTCAAAGTAAGGTCTCTAAGTCCATATCAACCCCTAATGAGCTTTAAAGCATTCAAAATGGTATTTATAATTAAGTACTTACTTAAAACTTCCTAAGGACTTAAAAACTCTATAATATTGAAGTCTTCATGTATATCTTTACTTTGAATCCTCTTAGACTTAAGCCTCAATATTCTTTTAGCTTCCACATGTTTTGAACACCTTGGTCCTCTTGAGCTTTCTTTTGATCACCTTGTTGATGAAGTATAGCTTTATGGTACTTGTGATCTTGGACTTTCATGTCTTTGAACATTTTGAACTTTGTCATACTACTTTTCTAGCAATGTTATCACTTAAACAATAACTTGTTAAATTAACCATTATTTGTTATCATCAAAAAAAGATTAGAAAGCCATATTAGGCTAATAATATTCTTCAGTTTTTGAACTAGTTCATGCGTAGGGTAGAATGTGTGGATGCACTAACTTCTATTTTGCAGCGTTATACCGAGTTATTATGGTCACACGAATGTATGGTTTATGATTGCAATTGTTTAAAAATTCGTAACATGTGAACTCAAGGTTATGGAGGTATAGGATTCTGTAATCTAATTGCGATTGTTTGTTACAAAATTCATAGCATGTGAACTATGGTCATGGAGGCATAGGATTCTGTAATCTGATGCAACTTCATCTCAGGAGGCACAGTTGTGGCGTGTGCATACCGGTGGTGAAAAATAGGAAAATCCCTTAGAATAGTGATGCGATTTTTCATTCCAGTTTGAATTTGAATTTGAATTTGAACTTTAATTTGAATTTTTAAATTTGAATTTGAATTTGAATTTGATTTTGAAATTGAATTTGAAATTGATTTTTAATTTGAGTTTGAATTTGAATTTGAATTTGAATTTAAATTTACTTGGACCCTTGCGACCTGATCGGGCAGGTCAAATCCTATCGGGGGCACTGCCTTAAGACCCCGCCGACCGCTGGCACTCCATAATGGCAAGTAAGGAATCCCTATTTTATGATGTGTGCTGCTGGACCATAATAATCGAGTTTTTTATTATATCATATTTGTTGTTTATATATGCTTGCTTGGCATGTTTTCTGTTCTTATGTTATGTCATTAGCGTGTAGGATTTAATATTTCAATATTGGTTTATGCATGTCCAACGAGAGAATAAAAATAATTCACAAGTTATAAAAAAAAATTAAATAATTTAAAGGAATTTAGAATTTTATTTGTTGCATGTATTTTAGTTACCAATATTGGAATATTAAATTTATTGGAATATTAAACACGTGCAAATTTGCATCCCTCAAAAATTAAATAAGTATGTGGGTGAGGGAATTTATTACGTATAAATCCCATGGTCTCTATCACTAGTTTATAGGTGATGTAATTAATTTTATGAGATGATATTAATATCTTCCTCCCCATTGGATGGAATTAATTATAGACTCACCGAGCATTAACTCTAGTAATTGTTAGTATTGGGTCACCTCTCCATCTAGGGGATTCATTACGAGACAATAGGTATAATGTTATGTGATGGTATATACTTAGTTATGAATAATAATATTCTCACTATCTGAGTCACTTCCATTGTTTATAGGACCAAAAGCAAAGTCAGCAGTTTAATTTTTCTTGGCATAGTCACTTTCCTAGACAGTAAAATTAATAGGTCCTCACCTGTCTACACAAATTTTGAGTAATAGGCGACCTCCCATCGAGGCATATTCCTCACGGTGTGCTAGGTTGCTGATAGATTCTTTAAAAGAAAAATATTGGTAGAGGGAACCATATTATTTTAATTGAATTAAAAGTTTATTATTGCTCAACATAATTTATTATAGTATGTGGTTATCAGGATTAAAATGGCTTTCAATATCCTAATTGTTATTCTCAAAGAAAACAAACTGGTTGGACTTAATTATATTCACTGAAAAAAGGAACTCGGACATTGTACTGACTAGAGAGGAGTACAAGTATGTGCTCGTAGAGGTATGTCCATGAAAACCTATTGAAGGGGCAACCGATGAGGAAACCCAAGCTTATCGGAAGTGGATTAAGACTGATGAGATGGCACGGTGTTACGTATTGACATCTATGTCGAATGTTCCATAACATCAGCATCATTCTATGCCTTCTGCCTATGATATAATGCAGAACCTCAAAGAAATGCTTGGGGATCAAAATCCTACTGCTAGGCATACTGCTATGAAGGAACTCATGAATACTAATATGGAAGAAGGGACCCCAGTAAGGGATCATGTTCTGAAGATGATTGGTCTTCTCAATGAGTTAGAGATCCTTGAAGTTGAAATCGATGGGAAAGCCCAGGTCGGTGTCATTGTCCAATCGCTACCTAACTCGTTTAAGCAGTTTTGCCCATATTATAACATGACTAAGCTCTCTCACTAATTAGCATAACTACTTAAAGAGCTTCAAGTAGCTGAGGGCCTCATCAGAAAGATAACTTTTGCTCTTATGACTAAGAAAGGTTCTTCTTCAAGGCCAAAAGGCTGAAAGAAGTAGAAAACGGTTCAGAAACCACAGGGAGCTCCTCCAGTAGTACGTGGGCCATAGGATGGAGTGAAAAAGCCCAAGGGCAAATGTTTTCACTGCAAGCAGCCAGGGCATTGGAAAGCACAATGTCCAGTTTATCTTGCCAAATAGAACAACCAAGGTACATCTTATTCACTAATAGTTGAAATATGTTTAGCGGTGATATCTACTAGTACCTAGTGTGTAGATATGGGAGCCAATAATCATGTTTGCAATTCTTTGTAGGGGTTCCAGCAAACCCTCTAGCTAAGTGATAGGGAAATTTACATATTTCTGGGAGATGGCATGAGAGTGTCAATAGTTGCAGTACGACATATTCACATTTCTTTTGGTAGAGATAAGATTTTAATATTGAAAACTCTCTTTATGTGCCTTCCATTAGAATGAATTTAGTTTCAGTTTCCAAGTTGGTAAATAATGCATATTTCGTTTATTTTAATGACTCAGTTGTTATTAAGTTAACTAAACATTTTATTTATTATGGTACATTGGTGGATGGTCTTTATATTATTAATCATGCTTCTCCTATAGTGCAACTAAATAAATTGAATAACACTGATAAACAACCATTTGAGAGAAAGAAACCTTTTGAATTGAACCAAACTTATCTTTGGCACTTATGCCTAGGTCATATTAATCTGAGATATTTCAAGGTTGGTTCAGAATGGACCATTAGGTTCATTAGAATCGAAGGCACTACCAGTTTGTGAATCCTGCTTAGAAGGTAAGATGACTAAGTGGCCCTTTTCGGAAAAAGGCTATAGAGCAAAAGAGGTATTAGAACTGGTTCACTCTGATATGTGTGGTCCCCTGAATTTCTAGGCTAGAAGTGACTTTGAGTATTTCATTACATTCTTTTATGACTACTCATGGTATTGGCATATTTACTTGATGCACCATAAGTTAGAATGCTTTGAAAAATTCAAGGTATTTAACGCAGAAACGAAGAAGCATTAGGGTAAATGTATCAAGACACTATGATCTGATCATGGTGGCAAGTACCTCTAATGAAAATTTGTAGATTACTTATCTAAGGATGGAATTGAATCACAGTTTTCTGAACTTGGTATGCCATAACAGAATAGTGTAGCGGAAAGAAGGAATAAAACTCTTATGAGCATAGTCAGATATATGATGAGTTATTCAGATTTGCCTAATTTGTTTTTGGGGCATGCACTAGAAACAACAACCTATATTTTGAACTTGGTCTCATCTAAGTCAATAACAACTACACCCATAGAACTTTAGATTGGCACAAACCTTGTTTGTGGCATATTCGGATATGGGGTAGTCCAGCACACGTGCTAAAAGGGAAAGCAGATAAGTTGGAATCAAGTACAGATGTCTATTTATTTGTTGGCTACCCTAAAGGAATGAAAGGTGGTCTATTTTATTGTCCTAAGGATCAAAAGGTCATTGTTAGCACCGATGCTCGATTCTTAGAAGAGGACTATGTAATGAACCACAAACCTAGAAGTAGGATTGCTCTAGAAAAGATGAGAAGAGATATACTAGCTATACCAATAGTGCAAGAAGAACCACCACAAGACATAGTTATTGAAATCCCACTGCCTAGTCATAGTGGGAGGAATGTTGCAACTCGAGTTGAGTCTGAACCATCACATGTAGCTACCATCAATATGTCAGTTGTTCAACTAGGGCGGAATGATGGTGCACAAGGATCGGGATCAATACAACAAAACGTGCCCCGTTGTAGTGAGAGGGTTGTACACCAGCCTGATCAGTATATGTTCTTGGGAGAGTCCTATGACATGATCCCTAATGAACTGGATACCGAACCTAGAAACTACTATGAAACACTTCAAGATAAAATGTAGAACTCTGGAAAAAGGTTATGAAACTAGAGATGGAGTCCATGTACACTAATCAAGTATGGGATCTTGTAAAGCCACCCAAAGGGATAAAACCCATAAGATGTAAATGGATCTATAAGAATAAGAAAGGAGTAGACGGAAGGGGGGAAGCCGTCCAGGCAAGGCTTGTTGCAAAAGGGTTTACTGAGAAAGAGGGAATCAACTGTGAGGAAACTTTCTTGCTGGCAGCCATGCTAAAGTCTATCCAGATTCTCTTATCCATTGCAGTTCATTTCGATTATGAAATTTGGAGAATTGGGAACCTGAAATCGAAGTCCCTGGCAAGTTCTTTCATTTTTATTTTTATTAATTTTTTCGGAAATATCATCAACTATAAAAGTGAGATTTTGTGCTATTGTTGGAGCTTTGTTATCGAATTGCATAATTGACTTTATGATTCTCATATTATAGCAGGAATTACAGAGCACAAATGCTATAATTGGCGAAGAATTAAAGTTCTGTCACTCGAGAAATATACAATACATGATAGCTAATGAGCTAAATGATTTATTCGTGAAGTTTGCAGATCATCAGAAGCGAGATCAGAAGAGGCTTGCATCAGAAGAGAGAAAAATCTTGCACACTTTTGCACCATAAGGGCTTGTAAAGTTCAGTCGCGTTTTTGGATGGCCACTCAAATAAGTAGATGAAAATTTGTGTCTCATTTTTTCAAATTGAGTGAATGATTACATTTCTTTGATGGTTGATTTATATTTTATATGACCTACTATTTGAGCTATTGATTGCATGCCTCGTCTGGAATGCTACCTGCATGGTTGATGTCATGATTTATGTTTTGTATGCTTTAGAAAACTGCTAGGCTATCTAGTATACTCTTTTTGACTTACAGATTTGGGAAATGTTCTATTTACAGATGGCATACTACTGAAATTTTGTTAAAATTTTTCCAATAATAATCAAAGCCCAAAAATCAAGTGTTAAGTGTTTATAATATGATGCTTTCTTAAACTGTTATTGAAAGGATGAGTGATTTCTAAATGAAGATTGATCTTCATCTTAAATTTAAAATGCATGCATAAGAACATTTATAGAGGAGTTGAGCACCATTCTTAGATCATCAGCAATGACAAACCTCTTTATATATATAATGACAAAGGGGGAGAAATGGATGGTAATGAGGATGGTGTTCGTTTTTTGTGCTTGAACTGATGATGTTTTTGGAAGTCAAGAAAGTTTTTTTGTTGCTTCTCTTAAGGATGTTACGGACAATTTGCATATATTTTGGTGTATTAATGCAAATCATCTTGTCTTTTTTATTTATTTTAACTTTGTAATGAAAAACAATTATGCTTAACTAATGTTTGCAAGGACCTGACCTACTTAACTTAATTGTTTGTATGAAATATTTGGACTGATCATACTGAACTACTTGTGTTGAATGGAATATTGTCAAATATTGAGTATACTAAATTGCTTGTGTTGAATGGATTATTACTGAAATATTGAATATATTGAATTGCTTCAGGCTTGCATGTATATATATATATATATATATATATATATATATATATATATATATATATGTTCAAACATTGTTTACTAGCTAGCTAATTTTTTGTGAAACTATTATTTTGTAGGGTTTGCGGCTCTCAGAACACTATGACGATGGCAGACACTTCAGTCGGGTTGAATGTGTGCAACTTTTTAATTTTCCTATATTTCTTGTTAACTGAACATAATTAATTGATGTATTTTAATTTGAATTTGTACTTGTATGCACTGTAATTTTGAACAATTTGTATTTTAAATTTTATTAATTTATGAATGTCTTAGTAATTATGGTTCAATTTTATGTATTTTAAAATGTAATTAAAAGTTTTTACAGGAATTTAAAAAAAAAAAATTTAATTTTTTCAAAGTATTAGTGATGGTTTGCAAAACCGTTACTAATAATGGGGAGATGAAGTATTAGTGATGGTTTATAAACCGTCGCTAAATGACTAAAATTGTTACTATAGAATCAACGTAATGGATTAGTGATGGTTCTATACTCGTTACTTATAGTCAATTTATAGTAATGGTTTTAATAATAGTCACTAAAAAATGTACTATTAGTGACGATTTCTTGACCGTCACTACTATAGTCATATTAGTGATGGTTATTGAGTCTATCACTAATACATGCACTTTAGTGACAAAGTTTAGCTGACTATTTGTGCAATTTTATAGTGACAGTCTTAGGCAATTAGTGACGATTACTTTCCATCATTAATACTCCACTATTAGTGACGGTTTGAATATTTTGTCACTAATAAGTACTAGCATCCGTAGATATGGCGACAAAGCTAAAATCGTCACTAATACCCTTATTTCTTGTAGTGACTATTAGAATCTTAGTGCCCAAATCAATCATATGATGTCTAAATAGAGTTATACAAGTTCCAAAACACTTGTTGAATCCCACTGGGCAAGAAGTTGTCCAAACTAAAAACCGTCATTCAGTTAAACAATTAGACACCATTTCAAAATCAAAATACCCAAATCTTGCATATAAGGTTCAACATGCGCAATATGAACTCAAAAACTTTCATGAGGTCCAAAAGGATGTGGGGAAAAGACGAAACCCAAGAATATCAAGTAGGGTAAAAATTTGACATCACTTGCTAGCCAACATCAAAATAAAGTTTTAAGAAAGCTTTATTCCAAATCAAAATATCTAAATCAGGCCATATAGGGGACAACTTGTGTAGGATAAGTGCAACACCTCTATGGAGTGCAATTAGATGTATAGATGAGTTATAACACTTTCATTCTAGAATCAAAGAGCACTAAAAATAAATTTTCAAAACCCATAGTATGCTTATAATTAATCATTCACTGTCTCTTGAAAACTTGCATCAATTAAGTATTCCCTAATAGAAGAGTGTAACAATAGGTATGGTTTTTTAACTCTATAAATACACGTCTAATTTTTTTTTTCTTTCAATAGTAGTATAGATTAGTTAGTATGTTGGACTTGGAGTTATCCCAAGAGGGGGGGGGGGGGGGATGAATTGGGTTTTAAAATTTTTTTGGCTAATTTAAACATTTCATCAATTCGCCACAAAACATATCTCGTTTATAATACAAACATGTATATAAAATAATTTTTAAACCATGAGTGCAGACATATGCATGCAGTATATCTCATTTAATTTAAGTGTGTGCATGCAAATAATTGTAACAGTAAATGAACAAGCATACACATATAGAAATTTAAGTGCAAAAATTAAAATGAGATAGGAAGAGAGTAGCACACAGTATTTGTTATTAAGGTTCGGCCAAACCAGCCTACGTCCCCGCCTTAGGCATACCCCCCAAGGATTCCACTAACCTTGCTCACTTACAGGTGGAGCAGAAACCATTTACAATGTCCTTCCGAGGTGGACATTCCCCAGCTCACTTACCAGGTTGAGCCAACACCCTGCACACTTTCCTAGGAGGGTGCATCTCCTAGTTCTCCTAACTGGGTATGAACCAATCTGGTACTCTCCTAACTGGGACTAAGCAAATCTAGGACTATTCACAAGGCTAGTCTCCCTCTTCTGACCACATGTCGGAAATACAACATATATTCAATAAAATTTGTGTACAAAGTCAATGCTTCTATATTAAGCAAATGATGTACAACAACATAGCTCAATACATGCACTCTAATATGATATAAGTTAAGCCCAGTAGAGTAAAGGGTACTTATCTAAATAATTAATGCATCAATAAAACGTATGAAAATATCAAAATGATTATTATGTCCTCCAACAAAGATTTTTTCTAACAAAAAATGTTTGGAGCATTTGAAGTTTAAGCTCAAGAAAAATATTTGTGTAATAAAGGATTTCTTCCAAAAATGTTTATCAAGAAAATTAATGGGAAGAAATCTTAAGGCTACTCTCAAAAATGTTTTTAATAAATGAAGATGTAGATGAGAGTAAATCTAAATGAATATAAAATAAATGCCCAAAATAAATATACTCTCTTTCAAAATAAATTTTGAAATAAATAAACGGAAAGAGAGTGGAAGAGATTTGATAAAAATATGCCCCAAATAAATGATTTTAGCAATAAAAATTGGTTTGGAGGAACTTCAATTAACAAAGGGTTTAGAGAGAATTTGGAGTTAATCAAAGTTGCTAATATAGAGTAATGAGGTGGTATTTATTGATTTTTCTGAAAAATGTGAGTGTTGGGGAGATGCTTCGTATTTTGAAAAAGTTTAATTAAAAAATTAATGACGTTTTAGCCCTTCAAAAATTTCCAACTCGAGAGGTTCAGTCGACCATATCACTGAGTTCGGCCGACTGTGGATAATTTGAATTGTAAGTTCGATCGACCATATCAGGGCGATTCTTAACCCCTTAATGGGTTCGGTTGACCAAGACAAGGTCGATTGACCATACCTCTAAGTTTGGTTGACTGTGGCCAAAGTGAACTACAAGGTTTGTTCGACCAAGTAGTTGGGTGTCAGACACGTGTTGGTTCAATCGACCAGGGACAATACATTTAAAACCTGAAGGATCGATCGTCCAAAGTCAAAATGTTGACTTTTGAATGATTCGATTGACCGGGAAAGTCAAACTTTGGACTCTTAGGCAAACATTGGTTCGATCGATCAAGATAGTTATTACTTGTTTGGTTCGGTCGAGAGAGGGAATTAACAATGAATATTTTGCCAAAAAACTCTGGCATCGGTTAACCAAGGCTTTGCTTTTGCCTGGATTTTGACCCTAAAGCTATTAAAAAAACTTTTGTATGATTTTAGTCTTTTTAGAAAAAGGTTTTTGGTGAAATGTGATAGTCCCTAAGGTTTATCTATTGTTCTTCTGAGCATTCAAACATATCATGCAGATGCATGCATTATTATAGACCAAAGATATAAAAAATTAAAAACAATACAATTAAAAACAAAATGTCTTCTTCTTTTGCTCCCCACTCCAGGGAATGTGCTAATTGAAGTAAGTTTTTAGTCTTCTAACTTCCGTTTCCCTTTTTCCTTATGTGTATGTTGAATTGTAAACCTATTCAAGCACTTAAAAACACACATAAGAAACTGGTGCTTTGTCAACATCAAAACAGGGACCAGACGCAAAAAGTCAAACATAGTAATTAAAAGAACAAAAAAAAAATACAAATCATAAATAGTACAGAAAATAAAAACCATGCTTCAATATTTGTTCAAACATCTAAAAACATATATGCACTTAAACAATTTACAAAATAAAACCCTAAAATAGCTAATATGTAGAGAATATTTATCTACAAATGATCACGCATTAAATCATATTAATGATAATCTATAAATAGAGTAAAACAGATTAATCCATGAGAGAATACTTAATTAGTAGAGTTAAACTGATTAATAACCCAACACACACACACACACACAACACACTCTAACGACCTGATTTTTCATGCCATTTTTTTTACAATAATAATAATAATAATAAACATAATACTGACTGGTAAATATATCCTATTCTCTGATACCCAAAAACATATTCATACCTAGGCAATGAAAAACATAAAGTGTACAACCAGAAACACAATACCAGAATTTCCACCACTTATGTTCATCACTCTAGTTTAAAAGTTCAGATCCCCTAGGATCTATACAAAAATACATCTCTCCCCAAAACTACTTACCTTATAAACAAGGCAGAACTAATATCTCCTTTATCTATGAGTTTGGTCTGCCCATCTAACTAGATCACCTGAAAATATTAAATTACTGGGATGAGACAACGCTCAGTAAGAGGAAATATGCTATTACTAGTGTGTGGCGACTGAGTTTCGTAAATACTATACTGAGATTATCTGAAATTGTAAAAGTTGGTAAATCAATATACAATATAATTTACATCTATCATAGTTTAAAGTATAACTATAATATCCGAGTTTTCTACTTTTCCATACTTCTAGTATCGTACTATATCTGCTGATATTTTGTCATTCTGTATACATATACATAACTGAGATGTTTACCCTAAAAAATTGTACGTCATGATTTAACCCCTCGGGACAGGGTTGTGGGGCCCATAGGCGGGATTTAAACCTAGTTGGCCTACTAGGTAAGTCAACTATAACTCTACCAATCCTCAGCCTGGCCAAATTGCAACCTCGCCTGGGCATAGAATTGGTAACTACATCATCAAATCGGCCACCTCAACCTAGTCTTCAGGGGAGTCTGCAATCCCTCCAGGCACGGTTGATGGAAACCATCTGCACACTATCTAAGATGTGTGGTTGCACTCTGATCTATACTAGCAACTGTATCATACTCTCCTAACTGAACATAACTTGATTCATTAAGGTTTGATACTATATATACTATTTATATAGATATCCTACTATTTTCATCATGATTCCAAAATAACCATAAAACTATAAATCTGATATGAAAATACTACAATATATGACTAAAATAATTGTAATATCTGACTGAAATAATGGTAATATTTGACTGAATAATCTGTAATATTTAAGTGTTATGGTTTTGGAAATCATTGCATTATGTAAATACTATAAAATATATCTGTCTATATACACACTGCAATTCATAATTCTGTAAAATCTAGTAAAACATGTTACTATACAAAAACACTATAAATCATGATATTCTGAAAAATTATATAAACTCTGTACTAAACAAATATCTACTCATGCCACACAATTAATAAAACTCATGTTCTGGAGTCTGTAAAACTGTATAACTTATACCTTGTACCATAATAAAAAAATACTATAATTTACTAAAAATATTTCTAAATTTACTAGCATAACATATTTCCCTTACCTAATTGGCAGGTAGGCTTGCCTCCAATTCTATTTTCACGCTCATGGCGTACTATCCCCAAAATACTGCAATAATACATTTATACAAATTCCTCCGTAAATCACTAAATTTTCCAAAAAATTATTTCAATCATATTTCCTAAACCTGCCTATTCACAATTTTCCAAATTATATTATACCTAAGCTCCTATAAAATATCCGTTGAGGTCCTCAACCCATGCCTATAGGGTCCCAAAAACACCCTAACATTGAAAATATAATACCTTAATTTTATTCCACAAAACTGCAATAGATTCTCATATAATACTAAATCTGGACTCAAATAAACCCGCCAATACTGAAAATACCAGAATAATCTACTTACTCTGATTTTGGGATGGAGCCCAAGTTGGCCTAACCAACAATCTGTTTTGACAGACTTGTAGAGAATCTCCCTGGGATCAACGTAGCGGCTTCTAATCTTCAAAACGGGGAGAAGTGAGGCAAGAATCGTAGAGAGAAGGGGAGAGAACCAAGTTATAGAGAGAAAGAAAAAAGAGAAAATAAATTTCTCTCGCTGAAATCCAAATTTGGCAATATATAGAGTGCTCTCCACTTGGACTCATCGACGAGCCACAACACCTCATCAGTGAGACCAAGAAGGAGGTTCATCGATGAACACATGATTCTCATCGATGAAATTCAGGTCCTGAAATCAGCCCCTCAGTAAATTCTCATCGACGAGACACGTGTCCACATCGACGAGCCTAGGAAGATAGGGCGTTCGTCGACGAGACCCTGCTAAGTCCCCCTTAAAATTTCCTTTTCTTCCTCATTTCTTTATTATTTAATTTCTATAATTAGTTGGGTTTTTACATTCTCCCCTATTTATAAAATTTCGTTCTCGAAATTTACTATCTATATTGAACACCATCCTTTGAGGAAAATAGGCTACTTATTTTATTACTTACCCTCACTTGTGGTGAAGGAATACCGTGGTTACATCTACGGTTCTAGGAGATTACAAATATACTTATAGAAGAAAATTCTCCCAAAACCAAAATGTACCAATCCTATAATTCAAAATACAACTATACATTCATCACTTTGTACTGAATAAAATAAAATTATTGTTGTCTGAATAACACTAACTATTACTATATCCCACTAAACAGGTGTGGGTATTTTTGTCTGATTTTTTCCTCATTGTCCTGCGAAGCTTCCTCTTTGGCATGATTCCTCCATGGGACTTTTACTATTTGAATTTTCTTAGTACGCAATTCCTATTCCTTTCTGTCTAAGATCTACTCTAGTGCTTCTCATATGCCAATGAATCTCTGAGCTCTACCCCTACATAGCTGTTCATGTGGGAAAGGTCTCAAACGTATTTCCTCAACATGGAAACATGAAATAAGTCATGAATTCTAGATAGGGCGAGTCGTAGAGCTAGCCTGTAAGTAATTTACCCCACTCTCTTAAGTATCTTAAATGAGCCAATGTACCTAGGGCCCAACTTACCCTTCTTCCCAAATCTCATAACTCCTTTTAGTGGAGCTACCTTTAAAAATACCCGATCTCCCACGTCAAACTCTAACTCTCGGTGGTGAGTACTTGCGTAGATTTTCTGCCGACTCTGAGTTGCACTAATTCTGTCGTTAATTAGTCAAAATTTATCGTATGTCTGCTGCACCAATTCTGGTTTCAATTTCTCCCACTTTATCCCAGTATAATGGAGAACAACACCTCCTACCATACAGAGCCTTGTAAGGTGTCATCCCGATACTGGCCTGATATTTATTATTGTACGCAAACTCGATCAGCGGCCAATATTGGGTCCAACTACCCACGAAACTCAGTACACATCCTTGCAGCATATCCTCAAGTATCTAGATTGTCCTCTCTGTTGCCCATATGTCTGAGGATGAAAAGTGGTGCTAAATGCAAACTGTGATCCCATAGCCTCCTAAAAGCTCTTCCACAACCATGACATAAATTGGGAATCTCAGTCTGAGACTATGGATACCGACACACCATAGGAGCACACTATCTCCTAAATGTACAACTTTCCTAGTCTGTGTATAGAATAGCTGATTTTGATAAGGATAAAATGAGTGGTCTTCATCAACCGATCTACGATCACCCACATAACATTTTGTCCCAGTCGCGCTGGCGGTAGCCCTGTCACAAAATCCATGGAGACGTGATCCCATTTCCACTCAGGGATGTAGAGTGGCTACATATCTCCCATGGGTCTCTAGTGTTCAACGTTTATCTGCTGGCACATCAAGCACTGTTTCACGAACTTAGCAATATCCCTCTTTATGTCGCTTGATTATGCGTGAAAACTGCGTAATTGGACACTTTAACCCAGTTTTGGTGGCTTATATTTTTAATTAAATGTGCAATTACATCCAATTTTTTAACAAAGTGCCGAATTTATTATTCTTGAATTTTATTGCACAATTTATGAATTTTTGGTAATTTTTTGTCGTAGGAAAAGTCCTAGGAACCAAAACCGACACCTGTTCATATTTCATGTATAACTTTTCCGTCAGAGCTCCGATCGAGACGATTCAAATTTCTAGAGAAAGAAGAAAGGATTATCTACAATGTTAGTGTTTTGCGTTTTTCGATAAACGAGCTGTAGAATGGTCAAATTTGGCAATGAACAGAGGATAAAAAAATGAAAAATATATATATAAGAGGTCATGTGATTTGACCCGACCATGAAAGCCGGGTTAGACCCAATTGGGTCGGATTTCCCCATCCGGGTAGGGCTACACGGTGCCTCCTTAATACAACTCCAGCGCAGTTTTCTTGCAAGAGTTTTTTCCATTCTTCCTCTTCTTCTTCTTCTTTAATTTTTTTTCTTTTCATCTTGTCTCTCTCGCAGTTTCTTTCCCTTGTTTTCTTCTTCTTCTTCTCCTTATCCTTCTTCTTATTCTTCTTCTTCTTCTCTTCTTCTTCCGCTATTGTTACTTCTCTTGCTCTTTCTTCTCCTCTCTGTTTTATCCCCTTTCCCCTGTTGCTGCCACTGTCGCTCCATAGTAGGAAACACACCAACAGCAGCCCTCTCCTCTCGGCATCATCCAGCCACGACAGCCCCTGCTGTCCACTTTGCTCCGGCCAGCAGAGAGGTCCCTCCTTGCAGCAACATAGCAGCAATTGCTGCCAACAGAAATCACAAATAGCAGCAAGGCCGAAGCCTCCATCCTTTGCCTTCCTTCCTCTGTTCCAGCAAATGCAGCAGAGCAGCGCCCGAAGCACAGCAGTAGAGGCCCTCTATTCCACAACCTGCAGAACTTCCGACCACTCTCCAGTAGCTCTACATATATCTCTCTCTCTCTCTCTCTCTCTCTCTCTCTCTCTCTCTCTCTCTTTTTCTATTATTTTTTTTCTCTTTCTTTTATTTTTGATTGCAGCAAAAGAGTTCCTTTCTTCTTATTTAGTTAGTTAGTAGAGTTTTGATTTTGAATGATTGTTAAGTAATTTTTAATTTGTTTGAGTGAAGTTTAATTTTGATTTTTTTTATGTTCTCTTAATTAATGTTGTCATTAGATTGAAAGATTTTAATTTAGTTTCTTTTATTTATTTATCGTTCCTTCAATTTAAATTCCGTTTTATTTCTAACCAAATAATAATAATTAAATGAAAATAGAAAATATAAAAAGAAAAAAAAAAGAGTGTTTTTGTTTTGAAGTTGTTTTTCCAAAATTTAGTCTTTTTATCGAAGCTTGGTTTAGTTAGGGTCGATATCATTACAGTTAGTATTTTTATCGTATCCGTGTTTGTGTAATTTCCCTAGTGCATGTTTTAATTACGCGTGTTTCCATTTTTAGTTAGTGTGCTCTAGTGTTTCCTTAAGTAGACTAGGGTTTCCATTATTGTTATTTAATTTAGTGCGTGCTAGTTTTAGGACTTTAATTTGCATATGTATTTAATTTGTTAAATTAAGTCTCCACAATTTTGAAAATCCCAAATCTGAACTGAGTTTAGTACCCTTTTTGTGTTCGATTGGATGAACGTAAATTTTGAAATTAAAACGCATTCCCTGAGGAGACGATCTAGCTCTTGGGCTTAATATTACACGACAGATATCTTACACTTGGGATAGCTTCCGAGCTGCTCATTTTTCGAGTGAGTCAAGTTTTTGGCGCCGTCGCCGAGGATTGCCAGTTTAATTTCAAAATTTGGGTTTTCCCAATTATTTTTTTGACTTTTTTTTCAAATAAATAGAAAAAATGAAAAGAAATTGAAAATTGAAAAATTGAAAAAAAAAATTTGTCTAGTTTCCGTGTTAGTGGATTTCTGTTGGCCATTGTGATGTTTGATGCCCTGGGTTTGAGATAATTCGAATCGATTGTGTAGAGTTTCACCTAGCACTAGTAGGGATACACATAGCACTGAGTCTGACTGTTCACCTGTTAGTCCTGCGAGTAACTCTGAATTTGAGCTGAATAATCTGTTTGGCCATTATTTTAAAGAAGCTATGGCTACACATGCACTACGTAAACTTGAAGATTTTCTACAGCCTGCACGCACATCTACACCTTCATACATTGTGTTGCCACAAGATGCACCGAATTTCACTTTTAAGCATGGCATGTTATCTGTGATTCCCCAATTTCACGGGATGGACTCTGAGAGTCCGTACCAACACTTGACAGACTTTGAGATGGTTTGCACCACTTTCATTAATAGGGCTGGGACTGATAAATACATTAAACTACGTTTGTTTCCCTTTTCTTTGAAAGATAGGGCAAAAATTGGGTTTAATTCTTTGTGCCCTAACTCTATTACTAGCTGGGCTGAAATGCAGCGTGAGTTCTTACATAAGTTCTTTCCTCTTCAGAGAATGCAGTACTTGCAGGAGCATATCAGTCAGTTCGTGAAAACAGATGGCGAGACATTCTAGGCATGTTGGGAGAGATTCAAGGACCTGATGAACATATGCCCGCACCATGGTTTCGAATCGTGGAGGTTAGTGAACTATTTTTTTACTGCTTTAACCCCTGTGTGCAAACAATTTGTCCAATCTATGTGCAATGGGATGTTCTTCCGTAAAGAACCAGATGAGGGCTTATCATTTTTAGATTATCTAGCCAAGAGTGCCCAGTAGTGGAACGCACAACCTGAACGGGTGTCAATAGCTGCCCAACCTATCCGAGCAATTAGTGGCGGGGGTAGATATGAGGTCAAAGAGGACACTAGCTTATAGGTCCTTGTAGCTGCATTATCTAAGAAATTGGAAGTCATGGAATCCAAAAAGTCGAAAGATGAGATTTGCACGATTTGTGAGATTTCAGACCACAGACCTCAGGATTGTCAATTCTTACCTGTGTTGCAAGAGAGCAGATCTGATCAGGTGTCATTGGCAAATTGGGTCAACAAGATGTAGAATCAGCTGCTCTCAAACACTTACAACCCGGGGTGGAGGAATCATCCAAACCTTCAATGGAGAAATGATCAGCCTGGTCCATCATCTTCACGGTATTAGCAGGCACCTCAATCATATGCACCACCTCCGCAACCGACATATAATCTAGTCATAGCTCCTCAACTGTAGTATCAACCGCAATAGTTTTCTCGAAGTTACGCACCACCAGGATTCCAACCAGCGTTAGTCCCCATTCCAGTAAAGAAAGCTTCTGATGATAGCGTAGCGCAAGTGGCAACCATGCTCCAGCAATTCATGCAATTGCAAGTTACGACCAATGGAGAACTGAAAGATGCCGTAAGCAAGACGAGTACACAGCTTAATACCCTAGAAAAAGGAAAATTCCCTGCACAGCCTCAGCCTAATCCCCAAGTATATAGATAGCAACAACAGTCAGTGTACAATGTTTCAGGGGATGCGTATGAGTCAGCAAAAGCAGTTATTACTTTGCCAAGTGGAAAAGAAGTTTCTCGTCCTGAATTACCTACTGATCAACATCCAGCCACGCTGACACTTGAGGTGGTAGATGAGACAGATAAAGGAAAGAAAAAATCATATGAGGCTAGCTCGAGTTCTACAATGCCCGATAATAAGGAAGATGAGCCAGTTAAGGAATACAAGACGGTGGTCCCATACCCTCATCGTTTGACATCTGGACAAAAGAACAAGTATCATACAAAGATTCAAGAGATATTCAAGCAGGTAAAAATCAACATCCCACTTTTAGATGCCATACAGAAGATCCCTGCATATGCAAAATTCCTGAAAGACCTCTACACCATAAAAAGGAAACTGAACGTGAAGAAAAAAGCTTTCTTAACTGAGCAGGTTAGTGCATTGATTCTTAGTCAGACTCCACAGAAACTTAGAGATCCTGGGTCCCCTACGATACCAATCATGATCAGTGAATCTCGTATTGGGAGAGCTCTACTTGACCTTGGGAGTAATGTGAATCTACTTCCGTCTTCGTTATATGACCAGTTGGGTTTAGATGAATTGAAGATAACTACTATGATGCTACAGTTGGCAGATAGATCTGTAAAGGCTCCACGAGGTATTGTTGAGGATGTTTTGCTTTAGGTTGACAAATTTTACTGTCCCGTGGATTTTGTTGTTTTGGATATGCAACAGCCTGTTTCCACCATTTATCGGGCTCATGTCATTTTGGGGTTACCATTCCTTGCTACTTCAAACGCCCTGATTAACTGTCGGAGCAGAGTCCTCAAGCTCACATTTGGGAACATGACACTGGAAATGAATGTTTTTAATGCTCACAGGATGTCAAGTGGGTGTGACGACGCAGATACTCATGCAGTCGATGTGATAGATGACTTAGACACTTCAGAGCTACTGTCGGTACTTGACGTCGATGCCGCACTTGAAAATGACTCTTTTGCGCAATTTGAAGGGATTGATGAATTATTTCTAAAATCAGAGGAGCAAATCCCTGATAGTGTTCCTCATATGTTTGATGCGAGTTATAGAAGTAGTTGGCGTAAGCCTACATTGGAGGCCATTGACCTACCAGAAATTCTGAAGTCATCCGCAGAAGAAATTCCAACACTTGAGTTGAAACCATTGCCTGCCGAGCTGAAATATGCTTTCTTGGGTCCAGTAGATGGCACATTCCCTGTGGTAATTTCTTCACACCTTACTCTTGAACAGGAAACTAAATTATTGTAGGTACTTCGAGAGCATCGAGGAGCGATTGGATGGACTATTGCTGACATCAAGGGTATCTACCCTTCCATTTGCACTCATAACATCTTCCTCGAAGGAGATTCGAGATGCACAAATGAGGCTGAATCCAGCCATGAAAGAGGTGGTAAAAAAAGAAGTGCTGAAATTGTTAGCTGCTGACATCATCTATCCGATCTCCGACAGCAAATGAGTAAGCCCAACACAAGTAGTTCCAAAAGAATCTGGTTTGACTGTCATTGAAAATGCTAATGGAGAATTGATCCCATCTAGGAAAGTAACTGGTTGGAGAATGTGCATTGATTATCATAAATTGAATTCGGCAAGCCGAAAAGATCATTTTCCGTTACCTTTCCTAGATCAAATATTAGAGAAAGTAGCTGGTAATTCTTTTTATTGTTTCTTGGATGGATTTTCTGGTTACTATCAAATTGCTGTAGCACCCACCTAAGGACCAAGAGAAGACTACCTTCACTTGTCCCTTTGGTACCTTTGCTTTCCGCAGAATGCCATTCGGTCTATGCAATGCCCCTGCTACTTTCCAACACTGTATGATGAGTATTTTCTCTGATATGTTAGATAATATGTGCGAAATTTTTATGGATGACTTTTCTGTGTTCGGTAAGTCTTTTGATCATTGTTTGACACATTTAATTGCGATTTTGAAAAGATGTGAGGAAAAGAATTTACTTCTAAATTGGGAAAAATGTCAATTTATGGTACGAAGTGGTTTAGTACTTGGACATTTGGTTTCTGAGCGTGGTATAGAAGTTGACAGGGCCAAGGTAGAGTTGATTTCTCAATTACCTGTCCCTAAGACAGTCCGGGATATTTGCTCCTTCCTTGGTCATGCCGGTTTCTATAGACGTTTTATTGAGGGTTTCAGTAGTATTGCTAAACCATTATGTACCTTGTTGCAAAATGAAACTGAATTTTTGTGGACTGATGATTGTCAACAGGCATTTGAAACACTAAAGCAACATTTGACTATTGCACCTATCATGCAACCTCCTCGGTGGGATTTTCCATTTGAGATCATGACCGACACTAGCGACTACACCCTTGGTGCTGTTCTAGGTCAACGAATTGATAATAAGCCGTCGGTTATTTATTATGCCAGTTGAACTTTGAATGATGCTTAGAGAAATTATACCACCATTGAGAAGGAGTTGTTAGCTGTTGTTTTTGCTTTAGAAAAATTTCGCTCTTATGTCATTGGTGCACCTGTCATTATTTTTACTGACCACTCTGATTTGAAATATTTACTAGCAAAGAAGGACGCCAAGCCTAGGTTGATCAGGTGGATTCTACTCCTCCAGGAATTTGATATCACCATAAGTGATAAAAAGGGCCTGGAAAATGTTGTAGCTGACCATCTTTCTCGGTTGCAGTTACCCGAGGTACCGGTGTTCCCTCCCTTGAATGATGACTTTCCTCATGAACGTCTCTTTGCTGTGTCACGCGCTCCATGGTTCACCAACATTGTGAATTATCTCGTCACCGACCGAATGCCAGACCATTGGCTCACCCAGGACAAGCGTAAGTTCCTAGCTGAGGTAAGACATTATTATTTTGATAATCCATACCTGTTCAAATATTGTTCTGACCAATTGGTGCGTAGATATGTTCCAGATGATGAATTTAATTCCGTGATGCATTTTTTCCATGGTGGGACATGTGGAGGCCACTTTGCTACTAAGAAAACTGTTTCAAAAATATTACAAAGTGGACTCTACTGGCCCACCATGTTTAAAGATATTGAAAATTTTTGTAAAGCATGTGAGGCCTGTCAAAAAGTAGGAAAAATTACTGCCAATAATGAAACCTATGTCCCCTATATTGACTCTTGAGATTTTTGATTGTTGGGGTATTGATTTTATGGGACCTTTCCCCATTTCTTTTGGGCATTCTTACATTTTGGTCGCTGTGGACTATGTTTCTAAATGGGTGGAGGCAATACCTTGTCGAGCCAATGACCACAAGGTTGTCATACATTTTCTCAAAGAGTTATTTGCACACTTTGGCATGCCCAAGGCAATCATTAGTGATGGAGGGTCCCATTTCTGTAACAAACCTTTTGAAAAACTCATGCAAAAATATGGTGTAGCCCACAAAGTCTCTGCCCAATACCACCCTCAGACCAATGGTCAAGCTGAATTAGCCAATAGAGAGATCAAAACCATACTTGAGAAAACCGTGCATCCTAATCGTTATGATTGGTCAGAAAAACTTGTTGATGCACTTTGGCCTACTGAACAGCTTTCAAGACAAACTTAGGGATGTCTCCCTATAGGTTAGTATATGGTAAGGCATGTCATTTACCTATTGAAATTCAGCATCGTGCTTTATGGGTTATCAAACAGATTAACCTTTCACTTGATGATGCCACTGGTTTAAGAAAATTGCAGGTATGCGAGCTTGAAGAATCTCGAAGGGACGCGTATGATAATGCTCATTTGGCTAAGGAGTGGATGAAGTTGCTACATGACAGGAACATCAAAGACAAACAACTTTTCCCCTCTCAACAAGTGCTACTCTATGACTCCCGACTACATGTGTTTCCTGGGAAATTGAAATTCCGGTGGTGTGGTCCGTACATCATTGAAAAAGTTCATTCTCATGGTGCGGTAGAGATTGTAGATCCAAAGAATGGCAACCGCTTCACAATCAATGGATAGCGCCTAAAGCCTTTCATGACCCCATTCGATGTCGACAAAGAGGTCTTGCTTTTGCAAGACTCTAGGGGAGTCCTCTGACCTTTCTATGCTACTGTTTTTTTTTTAGTTGTGTTTTTTCCTTTTTCTTTCTTGTTACATTCGTCAGTAGTACTTTTCCATTAATTGTTTACCGTGTACAATTTTATTTCCCCTGCGCTTTCACATTGAGGACAATGTTCCACTTTAGTTGGGGGGGGGGGGTGAGCATTTGCATGTGACACTGTGCACGTACACATACCGGTTTTATATATAAAAATAAAAAAATAAAAAAGATCAACAAGAGAGAGAAAGAAGAAGGAGCACTGAGGAATTACATTGCATTGTGCCATGCTTAACATTGCGTATACCTTTCACATACTCACGTATAACTTAAAAATGACAAACTTGAGTCAATCATGCGTAGTTTCTCTTTATATGATTTTATGACTCCATGAAGAATCGATTGGTAGTACATTCGTGTTAATTTGGATATATAATTTCTTGTATCTGCATGTATCTCACGAGTTTGAATAAACACATTCACGTGATTCATTGCACTTAGGGTTTCCTGTGAGCACTAAAAGAACATCCGTGAGGACTATGACACCTTGTAAGATATCCTCGAGCTATTTATCATCCTTTTGAGCGTTAATATCAAATCAGAGTTCACAGAACTCAATTCTCTTTTTTTGGATGATTCCTTGTACACTAGTCTTTGTTTTTGATTTGCTAGCCTAGAGGTGATACCTAGTGGGGAGATAGAAACCTAGGTCTTGTAGCCTACTCAAAATGTGAAGGCTGAGCCACCCCTAAAAATAGACTTAATTCATGAACCCCTATTCGAGCTCAATTCCTATTGATGGTATGAAGATTACAAAAGAAGTGTTAAGATTGTCCTTATTACTCAAGAAAAGACAGAAAATAAAGAATGAGCAGAAGAAAGAATAAGAAATAAACATGCGCATGAAATGAAATGAAATGACAATGCTGGTCCACGTACATATCACAAAAAAAGTCAAGGACACGACACATATTTTTCACATATGAAGATGCTTCAACCGGTTAATGCCTCAGATGTATTTACGACAAGTTTGTGAGTAAGTTGATCTAGGGTGGTCTCGGTTGGATATGACGAGTAGGTGAGAAGATGCTAGGGTGAAGGACTTGACACCTCATAGATAGGCTAGATCCTATCCAGACTAGTCCACTCCGTACATTTACCGTTGTTCCTTTTAGTATGTGGGATGTTTGATCATGACACTCTTCCTCACATATGATGAGTGAACCCATTTTCTTTGAGTGTTTTGGAGGATATACCAGTTAGGCCGAGTCTAAGCGACCATTCTGTAGGTGTCCACTGGTATCCTAGGTGTATTGAGTCACACACATCACACACACCTCGAGGGTTTATCTGTCTATACTCGAACTTATATGACTGCATTAACTCTGAAATGTGCCACTAATTAACTTCGTGTGAGTATATTGCTCTTAAATGACATATAAACGATGAAACTTGCATGAATGACGTGCTTTGGAGAATGTGCATCGAATATGAACGAGCCTATGTGACATTCAGTTATGTTCTTGTATGTGAAACGGTATACTTGTGTCGCATGTGCATTGATTTCATGAGCATTGGAGTTTGTAGTTGTAGACACTACCCTAAAATTCATTCACGTCATTTGCTAGAGGCTAGCAAAACGTTAGTTGGGGGGTGTGATTATGCATCAAAACTGCGTAATTGGGCACTTTAACCCGATCTTTATGGCTTATATTTTTAATTAAATATCCAATTATGTCCAATATTTATAAAAAGTGCCGAATTTATTATTCTTGAATTTTATTGCACAATTTATGAATTTTTGGTAATTTTTTGTCGCAGGAAAAGTCCTAGGAACCAAAACCGACACTTGTTCGTATTTCATGTATAAATATTCTGTCAGAGTTTCGATCAAGACGATTCAAACTTCTAAAGAAAGAGGAAAGGATTATCCACAATATTCATGTTTTGAGTTTTTCAAGAAACGGGCTCCAAAAGGGTCAAATTTGGTGATGAACAGAGGATAAAAAAAATGAAAAATATATATAAGAGGTCATGTGATGTGACCCGGCCATGAAAGCCGGGTTAGACCCAATTGGGTCGGATTTCCCCATCCGGGTAGGGCTGCACGATGCCTCCTTTATACAACTCCAGCACAGTTTTCTTGCGAGAGTTTTTTCCTTTCTTCCTCTTCTTCTTTAATTTTTTTTCTTTCCATCTTGTCTCTTTCGCGGTTTCTTTCCCTTGTTTTCTTCTTCTTCTCTTCTTCTTCCTCTCTTGTTACTTCTCTTGCTCTTTCTTCTCCTCTCTGTTTTATCCCCTTTCCCTTGTTGCTGCCACTGTCGCTCCATAGCAGGAAACACACCAACAACAGCCCTCTCTTCTCGGCATCATCCAGCCACGACAGCCCCTGCTGTCCACTTTGCTCCGGCCAGCAGAGAGGTCCCTCCTTGCAACAACACAGCAGTAACTTGCTGCTAGCAGACATCACAGATAGCAGCAAGGCCGACGCCTCCATCCTTTGCCTTCCTTCCTCTGTTCCAGCACATGCAACAGAGCAGCGCCCGAAGCATAGCAGCAGAGGCCCTCTATTCCACAACCTGCAGAACTTCCGACCACTCTTTAGCAGCTATACATATCTCTCTCTCTTTTTCTCTATTCTTTTTTTTCTCTTTCTTTTATTTTTTATTGCAGCAAAATAGTTCCTTTCTTCTTATTTAGTTAGTTAGTAGAGTTTTGAAAACCTGATTTTGAATGATTGTTAAGTAATTTTTAATTTGTTTGAGTGAAGTTTAATTTTTATTTTTTTTTATGTTCTCTTAATTAATGTTGTCATTAGATTGAAAGAATTTAATTTAGTTTCTTTTATTTATTTATCATTCCTTCAATTTAAATTCCATTTTATTTCTAACTAAATAGTAATAATAAAATGAAAAGAGAAAATATAAAAAGAAAAAAAAAGAGTGTTTTTGTTTTGAAGTTGTTTTTCCAAAATTTAGTCTTTTTATCGAAGCTTGGTTTAGTTAGGGTCGATTTCATTACAGTCAGTATTTTTATCGTATCCGTGTTTGTGTAATTTCCCTTGTGCATGCTTTAATTACGCGTGTTTCCATTTTTAGTTAGTGTGCTCTAGTGTTTCCTTAAGTAGACTAGGGTTTCCATTATTGTTATTTAATTTAGTGTGTGCTAGTTTTAGGACTTTAATTTGCGTATGTATTTAATTTGTTAAATTAAGTCTCCACAATTTTGAAAATCCCGAATCTGAACTGAGTTCAATACCCTTTTTGTTTTCGATTGGATGAACATAAATTTTGAAATTAAAATGCATTCCCTGAGGAGACGATCTAGCCCTTGGGCTTAATATTACATGACATAACTCCTATACTTGGGATAGCTTCCAGGCTGCTCATTTTTTGAGTGAGTCATCGCTCCACCAAAAGCATTCTCCTAGATCCCGATACATTTTAATACTACCTAGATGCATGGTGTATAGAGATCTATGAGCCTCCTCTAAAATCGTCCTCCTGATCTTGGAATCCGCAGGAACGCATAGTTTAGCACGAAACCTCATAGCCCCATCATCTGAAATACTGAATTCTTCCCCCTATCCATCATGTACTTTCTCTATTAGCTCTACTAATTCTGAATCACTCCTTTGGGTTGCTTTAATTTTTTCTTGCAATGTAGGTTGTACCACTAGGTTAGCAATGAATGCCTGGTGATCAACCTCTATCGACTCCATGCCTAATCTCTCTAAATCCATTTGGATAGGGTGCTAAATCTCCACTGCTGATACCGCTGCTCCTGTTGTTTTCCTGCTCAATGCATCAGCCACCACATTTGCTTTCCTAGGATTGTAGCTAATAGTGCAATTATAATCTTTAAACAGCTCTTGCCACCTCCTCTGCCTCATATTTAACTATCTTTGGGTAATGAAATACTTCAAACTTTTGTGATCCGTGAAGATTGCACATTTCTCACCATATAGATAATGCCTTTAGATTTTTAAAGCATATATCACTGTGGCTAACTCTAGATCATGCACTGGGTAGTTCTTCTCATATTCTTTAAGCTACCTAGAAGCGTAGGCGATGAATCTTCCATGCTGCATTAACACACATCTTAGTCCATTTAAAGATGCATCACTGTATATCATAAATCCATCTTCCGCTGATGGAATAGCCAGTACCGATGCTGAGACCAACCACTACTTTAACTCCTGAAGGCTCTCTTTACAATCATCGGTCTTATCAAACTTCACATTTTTCCTCGTGAGTCGTGTTAGTGGACGCAATAATCTGGAGAAACCATCTACGAAGCGTCGGTAGTAGCTTGGCAAACCCAGAAAACTCCTCATCTCCGGGACATTTCCTAGCCTCACCCAACTCACCACTGCCTCTATCTTACTCAAGCCAATCAATATATCGTCCTCGGAGATCACATGCCGGAGGAAAGTAACCTACCTTAACTAGAATTCATATTTCTTGAATTTTGCATACAACTTTCTTTCTCTCAATATCTACAACACTAGCCTCAGATGATGCTCATGCTCCTTAAAACTCCTCGAATAGACCAGTATATTATCAATAAAAACCACAACAAACTAGACCAGGTACTGATGGAATACCTGATTCATTAAATCCATCAATACTGCTGGTGCATTAGTCAACCATAGCGATATCACCAAAAATTCGTAATGCCCATATCTAGTTCGGAATGATGTTTTCAAAATGTCCTATGCTCTAAATTTTACCTAATGATAACCCAACCACAAGTTAATTTTAGAGTATACTTGGGTCCCCTGGAGCTGATCAAATAAGTTGTCAATCCTGGGAAGAGGATATTTATTCTTGATCGTCAATTCGTTTATCTTCCTATAATCTATGCACATTCTCATGGTCCCATATTTCTTTTTCATAAATAAGACCGGGTCCCCCCACGGTGACGCACTGGGCCTGATAAATCCTTTATCTAGGAACTCCTTCAACTGATCTTTCAATTCCTACAATTTAGTTGGAGCCATATGGTATGGTTCTTTAGATACCGCTACCGACCTTGGTCTAGGCAATGCTTTTGGAAAAACATCTGGAAATTCTCTGACTACTGAAATATCAGCCTTTTTTGGTTCTTCTTTTGGCAATTCCTTTATGTAGGCAACATACCCCTGGCAACCACCTATAGTAGTCTCCTTACCCGAATAGCCGACACTAGCTGTGGTGAGGCACGCACATGTGAACCCACAAATTTGTATTCTTGCTCACTCTGGGGTTTGAAAATAAATTCTTTTTTATGGCAATCTATGCTAGCATGATTAGTTTCCAGCTAATTCATACCCAATATTACTTTAAACCCCTGCATACCTAGTATCACGAGATTAGCTGGTAGTACTTTCTCCTAAATGCTCTCTAGAAAGTTCCGAAGTACCTTCCTACACCTCACCCTAGATCTTATCGGTGTGACTATAGACAACTCAACATCTAATAGCCATACCTCTACCCCAATTACTTTAACATACCCCGTAGATACAAAGGAATGGGTGGTACCTGTGCTAAATAAAACAACAACTTTATATGGTAAAATAGTAAGTATACCTATAACAACATCTCCAGTAGCCTCAGTGTCTCCCGGTGTCAAAGCATAAACCCTCTCTAGTGTTGTATTCCTCTACTGGCCCCTACGGGGCACCTGGTAACCACCCCAAAATGGTTTGGGTGTTGGTGCAAAGTTCGATGGTCCCCAACATTATCGAGCCATATGGCTAAGTCTCCCACATCGGTAACAAACATTCTCACAAAACCGATACTCACCCGAATGTCTCCAACCACACCTAGGGTAGGTGGGATAAGTCTGCCCACCCTGATACCCACTGTGTCCTGTCATCTGCCTTTGACCCTCACTAGCTCTGCCTTCTCTCCCCGAGCCCTAACTAGACTCAATCAAAAAATTTGAACGCATGGGCCTCTTCCTCTGGCTCAGTACTCCTACATCTGCCTGCTCACTCTCCTCTGCTACCATGGCCCTATCCACTAACTCCAAGAAGTCCTACATCTTAAGAACTTCCACCTATTTATAAATGTCCCACCTCAAATTCCTCTCAAACATCCTAGCTTTCTTAGCTTCATCTAGGATAATATAAGGGCAGAAGCACGAAAACTTGATGAATTTCACCGTGTACTGCTGAATTGTCATCAATCCTTGGGACAAGCTCAGAAATTCTTGTACTTAAGCCTCTGTGACCGAGGCAGGATAGTATCTGTCAAAGAATATGTCCCTGAATCGGGCCCAGTTCAATGGCACTGGAATGGATCTATGTTCCTCTAGTAATCTAGTGGTCATCCACCATCTCTCGGCTTCCCCTATTAGCTTATACGTGGCATAGAGGACCCTCTACTCATCGGTGCAATGGAGCACCATCAAAATCTTCTCTATTTGATGCATCCAATTCTCCGCAACTGCAGGATCAGCCACTCCTGAAAATGCTAGTGGGATCATCTTCGTAATTTTTTCTATTGTGCATACCTAAGCTATAGATGGATCTCCTTGCTCCTGGAGCTCCAGGCAATCTCAACCATGACTTGTTGAGCCACACTGCGTAACACAACATTACAATCCCCGCCTTTTGCACTAGAAGGCCTTGCTCTGTCGTCGCCACTAGCGTGAGCGCTACTACCTCATGGGTCCATCCTGCATTATTACCAAATTATTTTGAGAATCCAAACCTTAAAATTCTATACTAACTAAAATACCCCTTACCTTCTATCACTAATTTAAGGTCTGACCCTACCATTTGGAAATAGCATTTGACAATAGTTTACTACGGATTTCCTGAAATCATTACCCTAGGAAAATCACACAAACTACCTTGAAATTCCTGCTTCCAAACCGCAGAACAAAACCCTATGTTGACTTTATGAGTCTGATCCCATTTTCATTATGACAAAACCAATGTTTCTCACTTGTGCTCTAAGCTTCTTGAACAGGTTTATCCTTAGTGTGTACTGTTGGTAGGAACTTAAGCAAGCCATATGGACTATGAACAAAGAAGGATGATTATATGAAGCTTAAAGGATGGATTCAAAAATGGATTTAAAGATAAAGCTTGAAGATCATGAGAGCATGAGGATTAAAGAGAAATTGATGAAAGCTCAAAGAAAGATGAAGCAAGTATAAAGACCTCAAGGAATTCAAGAATTTAAAATTTGAAAGAGTCTATAGGAAATTTCATGTAAGTACTTCAAATAATTTCAATATGGATACATGAACCTCTTAGGTTTATTTATTGGACCTAGATACTTTTTAAAATACTTGAAAAATATTTTTATAAGGTCAAAAACTATTTCAAAAAGGTAAGAATCATTTTTGGAATGAAAGCACCAAAAAGAGGATTTTCCAAATGCTGTTAATTTTTCTACATCCGCATTAAGTGCATTTTCCTCTATCAAACACTCTTTAGTTTAAAACGTGTTCTGCATGAAAGTTGTAGGATTTTCTCTTAGATTTCTGTTGACATCAATATCTTCAAATATGAAGTTACATAAAAAATGTTATGACCAAAATACTGAAGGGTGCTCAAAGCTGACAACAGCATTGTGTTCCACCAATTGACTGCTTGAACCATGACAGGCGCCTGGGTGGTCAAGCCAGGCAACTGGCTATATCCTAGTAGGCAACTGCCACCCTACAGCCCCTACTGCCCCTTTAAAAATAACATATCAGGCGACTGCCATGAACAGAATTAAAAAAAAAAAAAACCTCAACGGAAACATTTTTTAAATGGTTTGCTTAGGGCTCAAACTTTGTGAAAACTTGGGAATTTCCTCAAGTCACTTGGGGATCAAGTTACATACCTTTTAAAGTCTATAAATAAGCCTAAAATATCATTGAATCAATGCACCAAGAATTCAAATTCTGCAAAAAATTCAAAATCTCTCTCATTGCTCTCAAATTATTAAGGCTCTCTCTTGCTCTCAACTTAACGAAGCTTACTGAGTTCTTGCTGATTTTACTCACCAATCTTGTGCTACAAATTCTCAACCTTTCAATCATTGAAATAATTAATCGGTGATATACTTCATTGAGCTTCAAGTTCAATTCCATATTGTTATTTATTTTGAAGTATATTAGTTTCTAAATTGTTGTACTATTCAGCTTTTTGTGTGAGCAAGTTCTTGTACACATCTATTTGATTCATTTCTTGTAGATTGATGATTCTAAGGATTGTTTTGATCATTGGCTAAGTAAGGGGATATTGCTTAGAGAGGAGGGCTCTAGCCTAGTTAATGAGTGACCGGACGAGGGGATATCGCTTGGAGAAGGCAGGCTCTAGCCTTAACCAAGGAGTGTTGTAAAGATTTGTTCCGCCCATTAAAGGAACAGGTTTAGTGAGTCCTTTGGTAGTTTACCAAAGGCGAGGACATAGGCTAGGTATAAATCGAACCTCGTAAAAATCCCGATTTCACTCTCTCTTTCCTTACTCTTTATTTTTCAGCATTTTTAAATTGCGTGGATGGTTTGAATTGGAAATCATATATACTACGTATATTTTGGAATCAAGTAAACTTAAAGTTTAAATTTTATTTGGGTTGCGGAAACCATACGGGAGTACATTACTTGGTTAACATCC
The DNA here is from genome assembly GCF_029873635.1 of Malania oleifera. Taxonomy (NCBI): domain Eukaryota; kingdom Viridiplantae; phylum Streptophyta; class Magnoliopsida; order Santalales; family Ximeniaceae; genus Malania; species Malania oleifera. The sequence continues at coordinate 17,669,132 of NC_080428.1, forward strand.
CAAAGATAAATTAACTAAGAGTTTATTTGAATTCTGAATATTGGGAAGAGTGTGGATATTGTGTTGATTGGATTTCATATTACACATCATATTAAAGAAGCGAATCCATTACTGCAGGGCTTGATTCAAATTTATAACCAGGGCTGACAACAAAAGCTGTAAGTTGAATTTAATATATTGATATATTATGGCTAAATGGTTTAAAGTTCGACTGTGTTTACATTCCAAAAAGTGTTGAATCTTGCATACTTCCATTAATCTAATAGTGCTATAGTTAACTTATACTTGGGAAATTAATTGGTCGTTTGGTTTGAATATTGTGCTTAAATATTTGGTTGTTTAATAGTGTTGTTGATTGGATAAAGAAAACTAAGTTCTCGTGTGATTGAAAAATTAAACTAACAAGCCTAAAATTAATTAATCAAGAAGAAGTTCTCATAGGAATTAAAAGAAAGTTTTAAAATCCAATTCACCCCCCTCTTGGGACTACACCTTACATTTCAATTGGTATCAGAGTGGAGTTATAGTAAATCTTAATCAATAGCTATAAAAAGATCTTAATGGCTAGCTTAGGCGTAGCTCCCTTTGGGGAGGGACAATCGTCATCCCGGCCACCCATCTTTTGTGGTTTGAACTATACCTTCTGGAAATAGAGAATGCAAATATATCTTCAAACTATGAATTGGAAAGCTTGGGATGTTGTTATAGATGGTGACCAAATTCCCATTAAATTCGTTGATAGAAAACAAGTTCCTAAGGAGAAAATTGATATGACAGACTTAGACTATAAGATGCTGCAAGTAAATTCTAGTGCCATGAATGCTCTATATTGTGCTTTAGATGCCAATGAATTTAATAGAATAATGGCTTGCAAATCAACTAAGGAGATATGGGACAAACTAGAAGTAACATATGAAGGAACTATAGATATTAGGGATAATAGGATTGATATGCTTACAAGTGAATATGAAGCCTTTAGGATGAACCCGGATGAATCCATAGCTAATATGTTTACTAGGTTCACTCACATAATCAATTCCCTAAATGCACTAGGAAAAATCTACACTACATATGAGATGATACGAAAAATTCTTAGAGGGCTGCCACCTAAATGGGAACCAAAAACCACTACTATAACGGAAGGAAGAAATCTGAAAACCACTTCCTTAGATGAGTTTATAGGTTCTTTACTCACATATGAAATGACAACGAATGAAAAGAGTGGAAAAACCAAAGCCCAAGAATCAATAGCCTTTAAAGCCTTAAAAGAAAACTCAAGTAGTGAAATGGATGAAGATGAAGAAGCCTTCATATCTAAAAAGCTAGCAAGGATACTAATAAGGAGAAACAAATTTAAAAGAAGAAACCAAGACTCCGAATCAGATGAAGAAGTAGAAGAAATCATCAAAAAGAAATCTAAAAGTAAAACTCCTACATGCTACAATTGCAACAAAGTTGGACATTTAAAACCGGAATGTCCTCTACTTAAGAAAGAGTCTAAGAAGAAAAATAAAAAAAGCCATGAAAGCCACTACTTGGGACATGATGAGTAAAAGTAGTTCAGAAAATGAATCAAGTGACCAAGAGGTTGCTTATACGTGCTTTATGGCTTGGGACGATAAGGAAAGCTCCTCATCTAAATCTTCGAATAATTCTTGTAGTGACAAATCCAGTGATGAGTGTATGCCATCTTATGATGAATTACAAAATGATCTATTCAAAGTACATAAAATGCTGATTAAAGTAACCAAACAAAATACATCATTAAAAAACAAGAATGAAGGTATAATGAAAGAGTTGGAATCCCTTAAAACTGGAGAAAGAGAAAAGGATTCTAGAATCAAGAAAATAGAAAGTAAGAATGAAGCTATGACAAAGGAGTTAAAAGCTAAAAATCTTGCTGAAAATGAAAAGGATTTTAAAATTAAAGAATTAGAAAGCAAGAATGAAAAGATGATAGAAGACCTTCGATCCCTATCCTCTATAGAATATAAGAAAGATATATATATATATATATATATATATTTCTGAATTAGAGGATAAGATAAGAAAACTATATCTAGAATTAGAAAAATCACTATAAAATGTTGACAACAAGAAAGAGATAGAGTTAAATGATCACAAAAATCAAATTAAAATAAAGAAAAGATCATTTATAACTTAAACAAAAGGAAAAAAAAAAACTTTGACAAAATGGTAGGCTCCCGAAGAATGTCTCTAAACAAAGAAGGCAATGGATTTAATGGAATTGAAAATAAAAAGAAAATGAATCTTGACATAGGTTATTTCTTAAAAGCCTCAAAAGATAATGCAAGCACATCCCTTAATGCTTACACTAACACCATATACTATCAATGTAAGAAAAAAATGGCATATAAAGTTTGAATGTCCATTTAGGAGAAAGGGTGTGAGAACTAAATAAATATGAAGAGTTAAAGAAACATCTTTTATGAAACCAACCGGACCCAAGAATATTGGTACTGAGATGAAAGACTAGTTCATAAACGAAAAACTTCATGGATTAAGTCATTCCCCTTCAAAAGTTGAGAAAGTAACCTCATTCATGATCAACAAACGATCTAATAGAAAACCTAAAAGATGAGTTTAAAGTGTTTATTATAACAAATTCAAAATGGCATTGTTGGCAAAATCATAAGATAATTTTTACAAGGCTTAACTCAAGAAAATATCAAATTGAGCTTATTACATAAGTATCTTGATTAAAGAAAAATATATTTGAGAATGAAAACCTATATGCTACATGCTTACATGCTTATATGATATGCTATGTGCTACATATATGACTTGACTTGACTTGACTTACATTGATAATTTTTGGCTCACTATGTTAAAAATTTGAGCATGAGATTATTGAGCATAAGCATGAATTCTGATATGAGATTAATTTTTGATCATGCATGTTATTGACGAATTACATGGATAGGCTTTGTAATAACCCGAGAAAAAAAAATAAAAAAAATAAAAAATTAAAATTATTAATCAATTAATTAGTTAAACATTATTAAATTAATGTATTAAATAAAACGGTAAAAAGAAATAGTACGAAAAAAAATTAAGACTAATTATTATTTAAATATTATTAAATTAATTTATTAAATAAAAAAATAAAAAGAATAGTGTGGAAAAGGAAAAAAAATTGAAATAAAGATATTTAAATATATACATATATATATATATATAAATAAGGTTATTATATAATATAAGTTAAACTAGATATATATATAAAATGTAATAAGATGGATCCCATCCTTTTCTCCTTCAGCTGTCTGCATCTCTTCCTATTCTCTCTGTCTCCATTTTACACCTCCGTCCTTCTCCTCTCTCTCCTAAATTTTGTTGGCCTAACGAGCACTGATCGAGAAACGAAAGGTGCCGTTGAATTCCTAACTCCGTCACTGACATTTCTACTGGAGAATATTTGTCATGAGAGCAGTTTAAGCACTATTCCTGGGATAGGATAACTTTTCCCTAGTCTCTCAATTTCTTGTTAAATCTGCAGCCAAATCAACAATCAGGCACTACCATAGGGTCCTAGTCGTGATCGTCATTATTTTGAGATAAGTAAATCTCCAATTGGGGTTTTTTAGGCCCCACTCCAAAGCGAGAGTGGGATTTAGGAAATTTGACAAATTGGTTATATTTGAGGGTATAACTATTTATTTTGTATTTAAGGGCCTAGGAAATATTAAAATAGTATTTTATTTAGAATTATTTTAATGGAATTAGGATTTTTGATTCAGGGTCCGGGTGAGCGCCGCGGGTATTTTTTAGGGTCCCTATTGGCGTAGTTCAAGAAATCAGGTAAGGGGAAAAATATATATTAAATCAGAATTTTTATGAATTTAATGAAAAATGAATTGTATTATATATACACATGTATATGTTTGAGTATGAGTTTAAAATGCCAACCATTTAAATTATATTTTTTTGAGTTTAGGGCTGTTTATTAGATATGTGTATACGAAAATGAACTAATGAAAGTGGAAAAATATTTTCAGGGTAATTATGTAAGGAATGAAAGGTATTTTCAATATATAAATGTTAAATGTTGGTTGGCTTATTTTACAGACAATGTATGAATTTTATTGCTAAACTGTGCGGCATGAGGTTTTATGCAAATATATGTTAAATGTATGAGATGCAGGTTAAGTAAGTAATGCATTGTGAATAAAACATGATGTGGACTATGTTGCTTATGTGTGTTAATGCAACCATATAAACAGTTGAAAAATACTAGGTAAACAGCTAAAAAATGTTAGGTAAAATAGCTTAAAGATGTTGGGTAAAACAGCTGAAAGATGTTGGGTAAATGTGTAACAGCTGAAATATGTTGGGTAAAATAGCTGAAAGATGTTGGGTGAAAGTATGACAGCTGAAAAATGCTAGGTAAAATAGCTGAAAGATGCTGGGTAAAATAGCTGAAAGATTCTGGGCATGAAATGAAAAGGGAAATGAATGAAATGGAAATGAAATGTGAAATGTGAACAATATAAAATGGGAAAGAGTCACTTAAAGTGAAATGAAGTGAAATGTTAAAGTTATGAACATGAACATAGGTGAATGGTTAAATAATTACAGAAAGAATAATGTATTATGATATTAGCAGTACTTATGCTAGTAGAACATGTTGTGTTTGGACGAGGCAAATTCTTTGCCCGAGGGCTTGCTGAGAAAGGCGAGTGCCCTGGTTGTTTCAGGTGTAGTAGTAGGCTACATAACGTGTTAGGGCAGAGGGAAACTACTTGTATGGGCGGGTAGATTTCCCTATTCTTGGGAGCCTTCGCCGGTAAACTTTTGTATGAACTGTGTGAGTACGAGATTAAATTATCACTTGAGGGCTTACTGAATAAGGTGAGTGCCCTGCTATGCTTTAGCAGTGACCTTTGGGTTGCCTAAGTATCAGAGCAGAGGGGTGCTACTTGTATGGGCAGGTAATCATCCCTATCCTTAGGTAATCTCGTGGGCTAAAACTTTTGCTTGTGTTTGATTAGACTAAGAGAATGATTTTAGTGTTTATGATAAAATTTTAAAAATGTTATTAAAATGATATTTATGAAACTCATGTTAGCCACATACTGTTTTAATATATTGTTTCTTCCCTTACTGAGATTTGTCTCACACGAATATGATTATTTCTTTTTTAGGACATCCTTGAGGTTGGGCTTAAAAAGTTGGAGGGTTTTTATATTTTTTGGGAAATAGAAAAAGAAAAGGGTACATTTCTATGTTAATTTTGGGATGTATAAAATTCATATTTTATGTCTTTATGTTTTAAGGCTATTGAGTAAGGAATGATTGTGAGAATACTGAATATTTTTGGGAGATATGTGTATATTTGGGAATACAGGTGAATGAATGGTTTGTTATGGTATGTTGATATATTTAGAAAACTCTGGTATTATATTTGCTGGAAGATTTTAATTATGTTTTTCGCTGTGTACATGATATTAGAATGTACATTATCAGGTATAACGGGTCGAACCCGGGTTTAAAGGTTCGGGGCATTACAAACTTACTGCTTTTTATATTGATATCAATAAGCTATGAGAGATATAATGGTTATATTGGTATCCATGAGCTATGTATAATGTGATAATGACTTTGGTATCTATAAAGTCTTTGGTATCCATGAATATTTTTGGTATCACATTTAAAAAAATTTAATTGGTATCACAATTTTTTTTTTTTAAAGGCTCATTTGGTATCACAATCTAAAAGATCAATTGGTTTTTTTTTTTGCATGACAAGAATAATTATATCTATGAGCATGCTATGCCATTTATGATATGAGCATAATATTGATATTTGATACATAATGTGAATTAATGTTTTAAAATATAGGATGATGAAAGCAAAATTGATAACAAAACTGAATGTATTGAATTCAGGGGGAGTGTTATGTCATATTGCTTATATTTTGATTGTTTCCCTATTAATCAATTCAGAGAATTTTCACTTGGTATCATGAATTAAATTTTCAATTGGTATCAATTCTCAATTGATATCATGAATTTTAAATAGATATCATGAATTCAATTTTAAATCGATATCATAAAATCAACTATTGATATCTTGAGTAATGTCAAAGAAGGAAAAAACTATTAGTAAAGATATGATTGTTAAAACACACTACACATGCTATATTGAAAAACTATAAATTGAGTGTGTACATATGTTTGATATGCATGTTTGACAATATGCTCAGAATTTGATTTTATTTGAACTTAATCAGTTATTTTCTCTTTTTAATTGATGTCAAAAGGGGGAGAAGTGTTAAGCAAAAATTGAGCATGGTACTGCAAAAGCTGAGCATGAACATAATATATATTAAAAGGAGGAGAAGTACATGATATTGATTGAAAAACTCAAACTTGAATAATTATATCCATGAGCATGATTGCAAAAGAGGTTTTGAAATTGATATTCATGTTGCAAATATTGTTAAGATGATGCTTATTGAAAGGGGAAATCTTTTTAAGGCTCATTCTAATTTTTGCTTCTTGTTTGTCATCATCAAAAAGGGGGAGATTGTTGGCCTTACAATGCTTAACATCTTATTTTGAATAAACAAGTAAAACTTAACATATTTGGTTAAGTGATGTTATTTCAAGATTCAATGTTGAATGCAAGGTCTAGTGATCAGAATAATTCATGAAAGCTTATACTTCAAAGAAGGAAGATTATATGAGGCTTAAAGCATGGATTCAAAAATGAATTTAAAGATAAAGGTTGAAGATCATGAGAGCATTAGGATTAATTAGAACTTGATGAAAGCTCAAAGAAAGATGAAGCAAGCTTAAGGACCTTAAGGAATTCAAGAATTTAAAATTTGAAAGAGTCTATAAGAAATTTCATGTAAGTACTTCAAATAATTTCAATATGGATACATGAAACTCTTAGGTTAATTTATTGGACCTAGATACTTTTTAACATACTTGGAAAATATTTTTATAAGGTCAAAAATTATTTCAAAAAGGTTAGAATCTTTTTTGGAATGAAAACCACCAAAAAGAGGATTTTCCAAATGCTGTTAATTTTTCTACAACCGTATTGAGGTGCATTGTTATCTATCAAAAACTCTTTATTTTAAAACGTGTTCTGCATGAAAGTTGTAGGATTTTCTCTTAGATTTCGTTTGACATCAAGATCTTCAAATATGAAGTTACATAGAAAACGTTATAACCAAAATACTAAAGGGTGCTCAAAGCTGACAGTAGCATTGTGTTTCGCCAGTTGACTGCCTGAACCATGACAGGCGCCTGGGTGGTCAAGCCAGGTGACTGGTTGTGTCCTAACAGATGATTGCTGCCCTACTGCCCCTATTGCCCTTTTAAAAATAACATGGCAGGTGACTGCCAGGAACAAAATTTTAAAAAAACCTCAACGGAAACATTTTTTAAATGGTTTGCTTGGGGCTCAAACTTTGTGAAAACTTGGGGAGTACTCCAAGTCACTTGGGGATCAAGTTACATACCTTTTAAAGTCTATAAATAAGCCTCAAAGTTCATTGAATCAATGCACCAAGAATTCAAATTCTGCAAAAAAATTCAAAATCTCTCTCAATTGCTCCCTAATTCTCAAGGCTCTCTCTTGCTCTCAACTTGCACGAAGCATACTAAGTTCTTGTGCTACAAATTCTCAACCTTTCAATCATTGAAAGAATTAATCGGTGATATACTTCATTGAGCTTCAAGTTAAATTACATATTGTTATTTACTTTGAAGTATATTAGTTTCTAAATTGTTGTACTAATCAGTTCTTTGTGTGAACAAGTTCTTGTACACATCTATTTGATTTATTTCTTGTGGATTGACGATTCCAATGATTGTTTGGATCGTTGGCTAAGCAAGGGGATATTTCTTAGAGAGGAGGGTTCTAGCCTCGTTAAGGAGTGACCGGACTAGAGGATATCGTTTGGAGAAGGCGGGCTCTAGCCTTAACCAAGGAGTGTTGTAAAGGTTTGTTCTACCCGTTAAAGGAATAGGTTTAGTGAATCCTTTGGTGGTTTACCAAAGGCGAGGACGTGGGCTGGGTATAAGCCGAACCTCGTAAAAATCCTGATCTCATTCTCTTTTTCCCTACTCTTTATTTTTAGCATATTTAAATTGCGTGGATGGTTTGAATTGGAAATCATGTATACTACGTATATTTGGGAATCAAGTAAACTTAAAGTTTAAATTTGATTTGGGTTGCAGAAACTGAAAGGGAGTACATTGGTTATACCATATCTTGTGGAAACCATACAGGAGTACGTTACTTGGTTAACATCCCAAAGATAAATTAACTGAGAGTTTATTTGAATTCTGAATATTGGGAAGAGTGCGGATATTGTGTTGATTGGATTTCGTATTACACATCATATTAAAGAAGTAAATCCATTACTTCAGGGCTTGATTCAAATTTATAACCAAGACTGACAACAAAAGCTGAAAGTTGAATTTAATATATTGATATATTATGGCTGAATGGTTTAAAGTTTGAATGTGTTTATATTCCAAAAAGTGTTGAATCTTGCATACTTCCTTTAATCTAATAGGGTTGCAGTTAACTTATACTTGGGAAATTAATTGGTTGTTTGGTTTGAATGTTGTGCTTAATTGATTGGTTGTTTAATTGTGTTGTTAATTGGATAAAGGAAACTAAGTCCCGGTGTGATTGACAAATTAAACAAAAAAGCCTAAAATCAAGAAGAAGTTCTTATAGGAATTAAAAGAACATTTTAAAATCCAATTCACCTCCCCCCCCTCTCTTAGGACTACACCTTACTTTTCACCGGGCACCCAAAACTCCGAATGAATGCTACTGAGCTAATATTCGAAATGCTGAAATGTTTTAAAACATTTTTCAAAATGAGTCTATTTGGGTGACCGAACCTAGGTTCAGCCACCTGAACCTTCTTGGGTTAAATTTATTTTACCCGAGGTAAATAAGGGTTGAAATGGGTTAGTTACTCTTAAGTGTTTTTAGACTTTTCTAAAAATACCCAATAGGTCCCAAACGGTTCTATTTTTTACCTTGTCCGTAAATATGAGTTCATTTGTGTGGATTAGTAGTGATTCACAAGATCATTAAGGAAAAGCTTTCTCAAATTTTCAAATCTCATTTAGCTTATACTAGTTCCATACACTCTCTATTTTGCTGTTCCCTTGATAGATCAAGTTCCCAATAATGTTATTGAGTGTTTTACATTGCTAAAACTCTCCTTACTTGTTGATTGATTATTTTCACTGAGAGTTCTTAGTTAGGGTTATTCCCCTGATTTAAACAATAAATCTTTGAGCAGGAATACCCTCATAGCTAGTGAATCTTTGCATCTTGATTATAAGACTCATCAAGCTTGTGGATTTTGATTTGAAAAAATATTATTTTACACAAGCTTGGATATTATCTTTGTAAAATTAGGATAGCTTCCCAAGAGGGGGGTGAATTGGGAATTTAAAGGCTTTCTTTTTAATTCCTTTTAAGAATACTTAACTTCTTTTATTGTTTAACCAATTCTTTTACTTGTTTGTTTAATTTTTCAAACACACAATAACTTGGTTTCTTTTATACAATCAACAACACAAGCACTTAAACAACTAAATCACCAATCAACCTTTCAATCAACCACACTATCCAAACTAATCAAACACAATTTGAAAGCAAACAACCAAACCAAAATTAAGATATACAGTAGTAAGAAATTAGGATGGTTGTTTATTTATGTATGCCTTATAAATATGAATCAAGCCTTGTAGTTGAATGATATGCTTGCTAAAATAAATTTGCTCCTTTTATATGATTTACAACCACACATCCACACTCTTCACAAAATTCAGAATTCAAGTAAACTCTTAATTAACTTTCTTTGGGTGTTTTAACCAATTAACGTACTCCCGTATGGTTTCCGCAAAGTATGATTTAACCATCGTACTCCCTTTTGGTTTCCGCAACCCAAATCAAAATTAAACTTTAAGTTTGTTTGATTTCCAAATATACGTAGTGTATATAATTTCAAATTTAAACCATCCATGCAATATAAATATGCTAAAAATAAAGATTAAGGGAAAAAAGAGTGAAACACAGGATTTTATGAGGTTCGGCTTCAACACAACCTACGTCCTCGCTTTGGCAAAACCACCACAGGATTCAGTAAACCTATTCCTTTATCGGGTGAAACAATACTTTTACATACTCCTTTAGAAGGCTAGAGTAGCACCTCTCTAAGCAATAATCCCTCGCCTAACTAATGATCTAGCAAACCTGGAATCGTCACAATCTACAAGAATATAATACAAATTCTGCGTACAAAAAATACTCTCAAAATTTAGAACAGGTTGTACAAATTGAAATGTAAATTGTACTTCAAAAAACCAAAGCAAAATAGAATATATGAAGCTCTAAAGTTTTTAGAAGTCACCAATGGTTCGTTTAAAAGTGAAATGGAATTGCAACCCAAAATCAAGCTTTGATATTTTCAATCTACCAAAATTGTGGAACTCCTCTCTAGCAAAAGATGTGAGCAAAGAAGAACTTCAGGAGAATTTTCGCACAAGAAGAATTTCAAATTTTGTCTAATTTCTCTCTTTTCTTGTGTTTTCTCTATCATATTTTTTCATTACCCAAAGACGCATTTATACGCAATTTAAAAGATCAACATCCACATCAAATTAGGTAAACTTTGAAAAAACATTAAATTGTTGACTAAATTTTGGAATTCAAAATTTTAAAAGATCAACATCCACATTAAATTAGGTAAACTTTGAAAAAACATTAAATTGTTGACTAAATTTTGAAATTCAAAATTTTGAAAGATCAACATCCACATCAAATTAGTTAAGCTGTGAACAAACATTAAATTGTTGACTAAATTTTGAAATTCAAAATTTTAAAAGATCAACATCCACATCAAATTACGTAAACTTTGAAAAAACATTAAATTGTTGATTAAATTTTGAAATTCAAAATTTTAAAAGATTAACATCCACATCAAATTAGGTAAACTTTAAAAAAACATTAAAATTTTTGACTAAATTTTGAAATTCAAAAATTTAAAAGAAGCTTCTCGTTGAGATTTGAAATCTACTCCGCGTGGCAGTCATCCGCCACGACATGGCAGTCGTCTGTCATAGTTAAAATTTTAAACTCAGAACACTTTGATCAAACCCTTTAACTTGTTAGTCGTCTATCCATAGATAGACAGTCGTCTGTCAAGTGTATGGCTTATCAAAAACTCTCTTTTTATTTTGAAAACTTTCATTCCTTTAAGACCTTTGTTACTTTGATTTTAAAAACATGTTTTAAGCTCTTTAAAACAAAATGTTTCTTAGTTTCTTTTGTTTTTATAAGAGCTTCACATATCTAAATGACATTTGGTTTTGAAATACTTACAACAGTTCTTCCAATTATAGTCTTCTTAAATCCTTCAGCCTTTTGAGGTTCACTTTTGACTTTGAGTTTGCTTGCCCTTAAACTTCTTCATTTGTCGTTCATTGCCTTCAATATTCTGAAAAGCTTTCACTAGATTAGCATTGAGCTTCAACCTATCAACCTTGAGAGTTCTCTTACCTAAAACACATCACCTAACATCATATGTTAAAGCATCCTTCATTTTTTTATCATCAAAATAGGATTGAAAAGCTCAGTTAGGTCAACACTTTGATATTGTTTTTGCCAGCTTCAATACAAAATATTAGTTGTGCTATACATTTAGAATATTCTTGAAATATTTGGTTTAGATTGTGTTAAAATTCCTTTGATTATTTGTGTGTTGAATATCTTATCTTGAATCAAAGGTTGAACTCTCACATATTCATTCACTCACACATCACAGAGAGTTTACATTTTGTATCTCACCTGAGCATTAAATCCATATCATTTGTGAGTGAATATTTTTTTGTGCTATATTTTGGTACATATCTGCTTGATTGAGAAGCATAATCCTTGTAGCGGTTATATTATGAAAATACTATTGTATTCCAGGTGTGGCCTCAGGGGGTGGTAATCTAGCCTGGTAAAGATTGTTTATAAAGGTTGAGGTCAGCCTTGTGCTAATTGACTTGGTTGTTTAGGTGTTGATCCACCCGTTAAGTGAGCCTTAGTGTAATCCTTGTGCGGGTTTGCCAAGGTGGGGACGTAGGCAATATTGGTCAAACCTCGATATCATATTTGGTGTCACTTTTACATTTCCTACATTATATTTTGTTGTGTGCTTAATTTAATTTCCTTACTGAATATACTGTGTATCTAAAAGACACAAAATTGCATTGTGTTGAAAAATACTAAAATTGCATCATATGCTTTAAATATTGGTAAATATTTCATATTTGCAATTTTATATACACTTAGACTACCCCTAGGTTGTGTAATACTACTGTTAGACTGATTGACCTAGGAAGGAATTTTTAAATACCAATTCATCCCCCTCTTGGGATTATACCAAAGCTAACACCTTATATTCTCATAATAGTTTTCCCAACATTAATTCACTAATACTCTGTTCTATCTTTCTCCAAACTTTATTCCTATAGTCTAGTATTGTTTCCCGCTGCATTCTAGAGTCTACAGTACCTAGCAACCTAGGCTTTGATACCAAATTGTAACGACTTGATTTTTTATGCCATTTTTTTTTTACAATAATAATAATAATAAATGCAATAATAACTAGTAAATATATCCCGTTCTTTGATACCCAAAAACATATTCATACCTTGGTAGTAGAAAACATAAAGTGTACAACGAGAAACACAATACCAGAATTTCCACCACTTATGTATATCGCTCTAGTTTAAAAGTCTAGATCCCCTAGGATCTATAAAAAAACACATCTCTCTCAAAAACTACTTACCCTATAAATATGGCAGAACTGATATCTCCTCTATCTATGAGCCTGGTCTGCCCATCTAGCTGGATCACCTGAAAATATTAAATTAAGAGGAAATATGGTATTACTAGAATGTGGCGACTGAGTTTCGTAAATACTATACTGAGATTATATGAAAATGTAAAAGATAGTAAATCAATATACACTATAATTTACATCTATCATAGTTTAAAGTATAACTGTAATATCTGAGTTTTCTACTTTTTCATACTTTTAGTATCACACTATATCTGCTGATATTCTGTAAATCTATATACATATACATAACTGAGATGTTTACCCTGAAAAACTGTACGTCATACTTTAACCCCTCATGACAGGGTTGTCTAACCCGTAGGCAGGACTTTATCTTGGTTGACCTACTAGGTAAGTCAACTGTAACTCTACCAATCCTTAGCCCGAACAAACTAGAACCTCTCCTAGGCACAGAATTGGAAACTACCTCGTTAAACCGGCCACCTCAACCCAGTCTTCTAGGGAGTCTACAATCCTTCCAGGCATAGTTGACGAAAACCATCCACACACTATCGAAGATGTGTGGTTGCACTCTGATCTATACTAGTAATGGTACCGTGCTCCGCTAACTAAACATAACTTGATTCATTAGGGTCTGACACTGTATATTTCTATAGATATTCTATTGTTTTCATCATGATTCTAAAATAACCATAACACTATTGTTGACTCTATGAGTCTAATCCTATTTTGATAATGACAAATCACTTGATATTTGATATATGCATTGAGATTGTGAACAAGAAATATATTAAGCATGCACAAAAGGATAACAAGTCATGGGAGCCATAAAGAGTAAAGCATACACAACTTGGAAAATCCATGGAACTCAAAGAGTACAAGAATGAAGATGCAAGCAACAAGTTCAAGAGCATCATGAGAATGGGTACTTAGAACTCATGTATTTACATTTTCATATGATTTAATTTGAGGCTCATTATGTATGCTAGAATGATTTAGGACTCATGAATATCATGAACATCACTAGGAGACATTCATGGATTTAGATACATTTTCAAAACCCCAGAAAATATTTCTATAAATGATCCAAGAAAGAGAGGAAAGCAGTTTTTCAAAGTATAAATAAAAATTTCAAGAAATAGGAACTTCATACAACTGAACTTAGTGGTCAGTCACCTGAAGTTGCCACTTCAGAAAAGCAAAGTTAATCTCAGTCATCTGAAGAATTTCTTCAGAAGACCGAAGATTAAATTCAGTCGCCTGAAGAAATAATGGTGAAACACAGAACCTGGCAAAAGCACCTCAGAAGACTAAACTTAGACTTCAGTCATCTGAACCCGACACTTCAGTCGTTTGAACCTCAAACTTCAGTCGTCTAACCATATGTCTAGGTTATTTTTTTGAAGCTTTAAAGAAGTTCAGTTGTCTGGGTCTTTGACCTCAGTCGTCTGAACTTGTGGGAAACTTAAAATTTAATTTTTAATAAGAGAACTCGTGAGATATTTTTTGATCCAACGGTTGAGATTGATTATAAGATTAAGAAACCTATATATTGAACATGTAAACCCTAGTTCGTAAGCGAAAATCAACAAGAACAAGATCAACGATAAGACTCAACCACAAGAAAAAGAAAATAAAAAACTTGGCAATACAATTGAGCATATTAGCACAGCTTGGAGAGATCACACTACTGAGGTTGTGATTGGGATTTCAAATCTTACGCAACACATATGAGCTAAACCTACTTTGATCCTCAAAAGGTTTTCTTGTGATTATTATACAAGATTATTTGATATTGAGGTTTGGTAAATCATACTTCTTGTTGAGAGTTAGTTGCATAGAGTTCTTCATATATAAACTGATCTACTTGCCGATATTCAATTTTGAAGGAGCGTGTCATTGCAAAATCCATTTTTGAATATTTGATAAGAGGTTGATCTTGAGTGTGCATATAGTAAATTATTTTTTTTGAAGATTACCACTTGAGAAGAGCTGTAGTTATTGATTAAATACTTTTGGTTCAAGTGAGTTTTTCATTCAAAGACTTGATATTTTTAATATTACAAATCTACTTATTTGAATATCCTTAGTGTTTATAATGATATATTATTGAGGGATATTTTCTAAAATATATTACATTAGGTTTTTGATCTTTGGTATATATATATCGTATATATATTTGCATATTACAAAGATCGTGGTGTGATTGAACATTTGAAAGAAAGTTTTCGATTTAGATCTTACACTATTCAAGACAAATTTTTTAGTAAGATCATATTTGATATTTGAGCATCTTGTCTTCAAAGCTATTACTTACACAAACATTTTGGGAGATTTGATAAAAAAAAAAAGAAAAAAGAATTGTGTGTTGAAGCATATCCATTCATAAAGCGATTATATCGTTTCATATATTCTGAGCTTCAAGTTTCATCGTATGATTAGGTTTTAGCAATTTCAGTTGTACTCACTAGATTTGTTGGAAGCAATTTTGAGTGTTTTACAGATTTGATTGTAATCATGGTTCGGTTTGTGAACCAAGTTGAGGAGAGAGTCGTATCTCTTGTAAGCAGTGGAATAAGAGGAAGTTGTACCTTTTGTAAGCAGCGGATTGTAAGGGAAGCTCCGTCCCAATTTAAAGAGCAAGAATTATAGTGGAATCCTTGAGTGTGTTGCTCAAGGCGAGGACATAGGCCGAGTTGGCTGAACCTCGTAAAATTGCATTTTTCTTCTCTCTTCCCTTAATTTTTGAATTTCCGCAGCACACTTCATTATTTACATTGCATGCATGTTTGTTGAATAATCCCACACGAACTTGAAAAGTAATTGGTTAAATTTAGACAGAGGGACTAAGTTGTTAATAAGTTTCAAAGAATTTTAAAAAATACCCAATTCACCCCCCCCTCTTGGGATTACACCTAAATCAACAACTATAAATATGATTTGAAAATACTATAATATCTGACTAAAACAATTGTAATAATATCTTATTGAAATAACTACAACATCTGACTGAATAATTTGTAATGTCCGAGTGTTATGGTTTTGAAAATCATGGCATTATATAAATACTGTAAAATATATCTATCTGTATATACACTGCAATTAATAATTTTGTAAAATCTAGTAAAACATGTTTCTATACAAAAACACTCAAAATCATGATATTCTGAAAAATTATATAAACTTTATACTAAACAAATATCTACTAAGACCACACAATTAATAAAACTTATGTTTTGGAATCTGTAAAACTGTATAACTTATACCCTGTACCATAATAAACAAATACTATAGTTTACTGATAATATTTCTAAATTTACTAGCATAGCACATAGCACATTTCCCTTACGTAACTGGCTGGGAGTTTCGCCACCAATTCTATTCTCACGCTGATGGTGTACTATCCCCAAAATTTTGCAATAATACATTTATACAAATTCCTTAGTAAATCACTGAATTTTTTCAGAAAATCATCTCAATCATATTTCCTGAACCAACCTATTCACAATTTCCTAAATTATAATATACCCCACCTCCTGTAAAATATCTGCTGGGGTCCTTAACCCATACTTGCAAGGTCCCAAAAATAACCTAACCCTGAAAATATAAGACCATAATTTTATTCCCCAAAACTCTAGTAGATTCTCATATAATACTAAATCTGGACTAAAATAAACCTGCTAATACTGAAAATATCTGAATAATCTACTTAACCTGATTTTGGGATGGTGCCCAAGTTGGCCTAACCAACAATTTGTTCCGGCAGACTTGTAGAGAATCTCTCCATGATCAATGTGGCAGCTTCTGATTGTTGAAATGGGGAGAAACGAGGCAAAAACCATAGAGAGAAGGAGGGAGAACCAAGTTAGAGGGAGAAAGAAAAGAGGGAAAATGAATTTCTCTCGCTGAAATCCGAATTCGGCTATATATAGAGTGCTCTCCACATGGACACGTCGATGAGCCACGACACCTCGTCGACGAGCACGTGACTATTTTCGACGAAATTCAGGTCTTAAAATCAGCCCCTCGGTAAATTCTTGTCGATGAGACACACGTCCTCGTCGACAAGACCCTACTGAGTCCCCCTTAAGATTTCATTTTCTTCCTTTTTTATTTATTATTTAATTTCTATAATTAGTTGGGTTACTACACACACACACACACACACACACAGTCAGAGATGTAGAAACACACACAAACAAGACGATTTCTTTATTATTTAATTTCTATAATTAGTTGGGTTACTACACACACACACACACAGTCAGAGATGTAGAAACACACACACACACGAACGAACGCAGGAACAAGACACACAATGTTTGCAGAAGAAGAATAAGAAGAAGAAGAACCTGGGTGGAGGGAATGTTGGTGGTGGCGAGAGGAGCTCATAGCAACGGCGGCAGGTGGAGCTCATGCTAGCGACAGCGATGGCTAGGGGAGGAGGAAAGAATGGCAGGGGGTGGGAGGAAGGAAGAACGGCAGCAGGGGTAGGTGGAGAGGATGCCTGCAGAGAGGAGGAGGAGGAAAGGATGGAGGAGGTGTTTGTTTAGGGAGAAAATGGGGTAGAGCCACACAGGGATTAGGGTTTTAACATTTTTGAGTATTAGTGATGATTTAAAAATCGTAGCTAATACTAAAAAAAAAACTGTTGTTAATAGTTAAATAAATTGTGTATATATTTTTTTCAATAAATAAAATATTATTAGAGACGGTTTGTAAAAAATCATCACTAATAATAGACTATTAGTGATAATTTTTAGACTATTAGTGATAGTTTATAAGAACCGTCACTAATAACAAACTATTAGTGACATTTTTTAAGAACTGTCACTAATATTCAGTCATTTAAAATTTAACATACAAATTTTGTACCAATGACCAGTCTTACAAAAAATTACTACTGTAACGCCGCCATGACAATAACTACATCACCCAAGTGGTTTAGGAGCCAAAAAATTTAGTCAAAAAAATTTCAAATGTGACAAATGTCTAATAAGCAAATGGTAAAACACCATCAAATTTCTAAACTGATATCAACAAACATGCCACAAGTAAATCTGCCGATAGAATATTACTCTGTGAGGTTTGTACCTAGTTGATCTCCTAAATGATATCAATAATTCCCTAGGAAAAAAATTTATGTACAATTGAGGTAAAGAGGGGAAAGAACAATACTAAACAATTGAATTGACAAACCTTTTATATTCTTACCAAATCATACAACCATGAATGGCACCCCTTTGGGGATCTTGAATCAACTAAGAAAGGTAACTAGGATAACATCTTCTCGATGAGATTGCGCAAAGATGAGTCCTCTGTACTTGGTAACCTCTTGACCTTTTTTCTCGTCAACAAATGCATTATTAGTGATGGTTCAAAACATCATCACTAATATAAGACTATTATTGACGGTTTTTGACAACTATTACTAATATTCTTGACCTTTTTCCCTTCAACAAATGCATTATTAGTGACAGTTCCAAAAATCATCACTAATATAAGACTTTTAGTGACGGTCTTTCTCTTAAAGCATCCTACTTAAGGACATGCTCTTCTCATTGTATTTTATCTTACCTCATCCAAATTCTCTTTTGTGGTTTCAAGCACATTGGCTAGGTTAGCCATAACATTATTTCTATCCTGTTTTGCTTCATATACAATATTAGCAACTATTTTTATCTGTCCATTGCTATGAAGATAGTCTCCTACTATCCCTTCTAAATTGTAATCATCTTCATGAGCAACCTACTCATGCATACATATTTGAACCAAGCTGTTTCTTTTGTGCATCTCATTCCTTTTTACTGTGATTAACAACTTCAAAAGATCTCTTGAACTCTATTGCATTTCAAAAACCAATCCAATCTTTAAAGAACTTCACCATAGCTTCCCTAGTCTGTACATGGTCATTCTAAAAGGTATGAACTTCAAGAGGTTTAAATTTAGAGAATCTTTTCAACCAATATTCACTATCAATGACATCTCTTCCATCTTTTTTGTCCATTATGTTAAGAACAATCCCAATCCATGGCAAGACATATGGATCATTATGCTCTTTTGAGAAATGGGTGTTGGTTCAATAGGGCATGGTGTTTCATACGACTCATTAGCTAGGTCAATTTCCAAGTATTTTTCCAAGGCAAGGTAATTTTTATGATTGTGTTCGCTCATTGCATTTGATGGCCATTTTCACTACTCCATTAGAAGTCTTTGTGAATCAATATTTGCAAATGGTTTTTGGCCACTGCATTTGAAGCACACTGCCTGCAAGTAAATAGAAAAACTATCACTAATAGTCTTGATCTTTTTCCTCGTCAACAAATGCATTATTAGTGACAGTTTGCGAGAATCGTCACTAATATTCTTGACCTTTTTTCCCCGTAAACAAACGAATTATTAGTGACGGTTCTAAAAATTGTCACTAATATATAAGACTATTAGTGATTGTCTTTCTCTTCAAGCATTCTACTTAAGGACATGCTCTTCTCGTTTTATTTTATCTTCAACTCATCTAGATTCTCATTTGTGGTGTCAAGCGCACACTAGTTAGGTTCGCTACAACATTATTTCTATCATTTTTGCTTCTTAGAAAATATCTGCAACTATTTTTATTTATCCACTGCTACGAAGATAGTCTCCTACTAGCCCTTCTGAATTGTAATCATCTTCATGAGCTACCCATCCATGCATATATATTTGAATCGAGTTGTTTCTTTCATGTATCCTATTCCTTTTTATTGTGATGAACAACTTCAAAAGTTTTTTCAAACTCTATTGCATTTTAAAAAACCAATCCAATCATTACAAAACTTCACCACAACTTTCTTGGTCTGTACGTGGTCATTCCAAAAGGTACGAACTTGAAAAGGTTTAAACATAGAGAATCTTTTCAATCAATATTCACTATCAATGACAATTCTTCCATCTTTTTCGTCCACTCTGTTAAGAATAATTTCAGTCCATGGACGAACATATATTTATATAGATCATTCTGCTCTAGAATTTGAGAGATGGGTGCTGGTTCAATCAACAAGGTGAGGTGTTTGGTCCCACTCATCAGCTAGCTAAGTTTCTAGGTATTTTGCAAGGGCAATGTCATTTTTATGTTTTTGTTAGCTCATTGCATTTGGTGGCCATCTTTATTGCTCCACTGAAAGTCTTTGTGAATCAATAATGGTTTTTGGCCACTGCATTTAAAGAACACTACATGCCTAAGTAATTAGAAAAACCATCACTAATATTCTTAACCTCTTTCGCCGCCAATAATTGCATTATTAGTGACGATTTATAAGATTCATCACTAATATTCTTGACTTTTAAACCGGTCAACATTGCAGTATTAGTGATGGTTCTAAAAATCGTCACTAATATTCTTGACTTTTTTCCGGGTTAACATTGCATTATTAGAGACGGTTCTAAAAATTATAACTAGTATAAGAGTATTAGTGGTGGTTCAGAACCATCTCTAATAAATAACTATTAGTGATGTCATGCATTCATCACTAATACAAAAAAAAAAATGTCGCTATTAGTTTCCCGCGATAGTTTGAGCAGGAAAAGTGTTTTTTAATGGCGAAAGTATTAGTGACACTTTTAATTTTGTTACTAAGAGAATATTATTAGTGATAGATTGAAAAATCATCACTAATACTGCACTTTTACTGATGAAATTGCAAGTGTCACTAATACTTTCATCAATTAAAACCAATTTTTTTTTTGTAATGATATGAGTGGTGTACATGTGGCACATAAAAAAAAATTACTTTTAGTTACTTTATTTAACTTAAACATCATTTGCACAATGCAAGTTGTTAGCCCTAGTGGCTAAGGTTCTTCATTCCAGCTTGTTTTGATGATAACAACCCATTAGTGGTTAGGCTAGCTAATATTTTTCCTCAAGTTTAGTTCAGATAAATAGGAAAATACCAAAACAAGCACAAGGATTAGATGTTTAGCAAAGAAGCAATGGGCAAAGGTTCATAACCAAGGCACATACATGAAACACCCAAAGCACAATCAATTGGAGTATTTACGAAAGCTTGCATTCTTCATATACTTGTTGGGTTGTGTGTGAAGTAGGATTTATGTTGTAACTCTTATGCGTATGATGTGTATAAGAATATCATGCAAAGAGCTGAGCAAATTGCACATGCATTTAGTTCATATTAGGATAGAACATTATAACAGAGATAACATGTTGGCCTAACAAGGCTTATAACTCTTGTTTTGATGATAACAAAGCAAAGGATCTTAACATGTTTTGCTAAGATATGTTTCAGTGTTTGAAAGCTTTCATAAAATGAGATCAAGCTCAAAAGTTTTAATAACAAATCAAGTCTCTAAAGGATTAAGCTTAAGTGTTTGTAAAGAAGCCCACATGAAGATTTTGCTTGGCCCACAATGAAATAAAAGAAAATTGAAGAAAGAAAAGCTTGGATTCAAAGATAGAACAATCTGATGATGCTTAATGTATATTGAAGCTTGAAGACAAGATGGAGTCAAAGAAAGACAAGCATAAAGACTTAAGTGCTTAGAATGTCAAAGTCTTGAGAAGCCTTTATGTAAGTACTTCAAACGATTTCAATATGGATGCATGAAGCTCTTAGGTTATTTTATTGGACCTAGATACCTTCTAAATACTTGGAAATAATTTTTTATAAGGTCAAAAGTTATTTCAAAAAGGTTAAAATTATTTTTGGAATGAAAAGCACTAAAACAGGATTTTCCAAATTCTGTTCTTTTTTCTATATCAGCATCGATGTGCAATTTTCTCTATAAACTGATTTTTATCTTCAAACATGATCATCATAACAGTTGTATTATTTTTTCTTAGCTTTCTTTTGATACTAAGAACGTCTAATTTTGAGTTGTATATAAAAATTATGACAAAAATACTGAAGAGTGGTTAAAGCTATTAGGCGATTGACCATATCTATTCACGCGACTGAACAACAAACTAAACCTTTCCCCATGACTTACTCTTGTCAACCCAATCGACTGACACCTTACTACCTTTGAATTTTCAGTGCTCTTAATTACCCAGGCGACTAACTCTTCGTACCTAGTCGACTGTCTCTTCAAAATTCAAAATTTTAAAAGTAACGGGAAGTTTCCAAAATTGAAGTTTTGAATTCTAAATGTTATGAAAACTTAGGAAACACGAAATACACTTTCTAAACTCTTTAAATACTCTCCAAGACAAAGGATTCAATACACCAATAATTAAAATCTGCAATCAAGCCTTATTGCTTACAATCTTCAAAAGCTCTATTGCTCACATACTTGTTGAATTTTCTAATGTGTCTTGCTAAGAATTTCTCACCAATCTTTACACACAAATTCTAAATCTTTCAATTTAGGAACAAAATCGGTGATATTTATCTTGAGCTTCATCTTTCTATATAGTTATTGTATTGAAGTATATTGTTTTCATTTGTACAAATATGCTCTTGAGGAGAGTGTCCTGGTACACCAAATTTGTTTCTTGCTTTTCTCAACGGTTCAGGATTGTTGAATCGTTGCACCGAGCGTGGGGTGTAACTTGGAGAGGGGACTCCACCCTAGTTGAAGGAGGGATTGCTAAAGGTTGCTCTTACCCGCAAAGGAGTGCGTAAGGTTGCTTCTACCCATAAAGGAGTGATATAATGGAATCCTTAGGTGTGTTGCCTAAAGCAACGTAGGCAGGTATAGCCGAACCTCATAAAAATCCTAGTGTCTCTCTCTTTCCCTAAATCTCTTTAATTTCATGCCTATATATAAATTGCGTGGATGAATTTTTAATTTGTGAAAATTAATTTGTGATTGGGAATTGTAATGGGAGTACATTGATTGATCTTTTGTGGAAACCTCAATGGAAGTACGTTGATTAATCTTTTGCGGAAGCCTTGATTAAAAGAAGTGTGTTGATTGATAGATATCAAAGACTAAATTTTGAAAGACTGCTAAATATCTAAGTGATTCTTTATCTGCATACTATTTTTTTTTTATTGGATATACATATTCAAAATCTAAACTAAAATCTAAAATTGGTTGTGTATTCACATCAAGGTTTGAACTTGAAATTGATATATTGAAGTGCCGATGTTTAAAGCTGAGACTTATTTATTTGATACTTTGAAACTTAGTTTGAAATCAACTTCATTCATTAATTAAAGAAAATTCGAGTTTTTGCTCGTGCTAGTCTTTAACATAAAAGATTGATTGGATTGAATTTTCAGATAAGGCCTTGAAAGCTGAAATTGTTGAATGCATAGCTGATATGAATATGGTGAAATAAATTATTCTATTGAAACAAAATTACAAGATACTTATGATAATTTTGAGATATCAATATTGTCTTTGAAGTATACTAAAAAGAAAATTTGATTTGAATATTCATCTATTGAAATTCTAAAAGTCGAATTAGCAATATTATCTCTTTTTGATAAGAATTGAGTGAAGAGCGTGATTTCTGAATATATATATTTGTTGAATCAAAATTAAAATTGAAGAAGGGTTATACTTAACTAAAAGTTTACAAAGAAAATTTTAAAACTCAATTCACCCCCGCCCCCTCTTGGGAGTACACCTTGCTTTTCAATTGGTATCAGAGCAAGGTTGTAGCAAATCTTAAAGTAAAAGCTACATAAAGATTTAAATAGCACATATAGGTGTATCTCCCTTTGCCAAGGGTCAATCCACTTATAGAACACCCCTTTTTGCAGTGTCAATTATACTTTTTGGAAACAACAAATAAGGTTATACCTGCAAACCATGTATTGGAAAGCTTGGAAAGTTGTCATACATGGTGACCACATCCCTTCCAAAAACATGGATGGCAATGAAGTGCTCAAAGAGGAAAAAGACATGAACAATGATGATTTTAAGATGCTACAAGTTAATTCAAGTACCATGAATGCAATATATTGTGTCTTCTTTTTTATGTAAATGAGTTTAATAGGGTCATGACATGTAAGTCAGCCAAAGAAATTTGGGATAAGCTAGAGGTGACCTATAATGGAACGGTTGATGTTAGAGATAATAGAATCGACATGCTCACAAAGGAGTTTGAGGCTTTTAGGATTAACATGGATGAAACTATTGCTAGTATGTACACTAGGTTCACCCATATAATAAACACCCTCAATGCCCTAGGGTAAAACTACTCTACATATGAGATGATTCTAAAAATCCTTGAAGAACTTCGACCAATTTGGGAACCTAAGGCAACTGCAATAACTGAAGGAATAAATTTGAAAAATACCTCCCAAGATGAATTACTCCATGGTGTCACAGTGTCCATAGTTTCAGATAGAGACCCACGGTTCACATCTCGTTTTTGGAAGAGTCTACAAGGGGCCATGGGTTCTTAGTTGTCATTCAGTACAGCTTTTCATCCTCAGACAGATGGACAAACAGAGAGGATGATACAGATTCTGGAGGATATGCTGCGAGCATGTGTGCTGGATTTTGGAGGTCGTTGGATGCAGTATTTGCCACTAGTTGAGTTTGCGTATAACAACAGCTACTAGGCCAACATTGGGATGGAACCATATGAGGCACTTTATGGCAGGAGGTGTCGATCCCCGTTGTACTAGGATGAGGTTGGAGAGATACAGGTGTTGGGGCAAGAGTTGATACAACAGACTCAAGATGAAGTCAGACTCATCAGAGACAAGATCAGGACAGCGTAAAGCCGACAAAAGAGTTATGCTGATACTCGTCGACAAGAATTGGAGTTTGACGTAGGAGATCATGTGTTCCTAAAGGTGGCGCCGATGAAGGGAGTTATGAGGTTTGGGAGGAAGGATAAGCTGAGCCCTAAGTATATTGGACCATTCGAGATTCTTGAGAGAGTGGGTCCCATTTCCTGTCGTTTGGCATTACCACCGGTCCTATCTAGGATCCATGACGTATTCCATGTTTCTATGATGACGAAATACGTCCTAGACCCCTCCCATGTGATTAGTTATGAAGCACTGGAGTTGAGAGACACTTTAACTTATGAGGAAGTGCTAGTGCAGATTCTTGACTGGAAGAAACAGGATCTACGTACGAAGAAGATTCCATAGGTAAAAGTTTTGTGGTACAACCATGCCATTGAGGAGGCTTCTTGGGAACTAGAGGATCTGATGCTCCAGAAATATTCGCACTTATTCAGTGAAGTTTAGAGTTGAGCCAGTCAGAGTTAAAAAAAATAATATTATGTAGTTTGTATTTGTATAGTGTAACATATGATAGATAGGGTTTTTAGTTTTGAAACGTGAATGGTTTTGGGAGAATTTTGAATAGTTATAATCTCCCAGGACCCTCGTTGTAACCACGGTATTCCTCTGCCATAAGTGAGGGAAATTAATAAAAATTGTAAATGTTTTCGCTAAGGAAGGGAAACAGGGGAATGACAAATTTCGAGGACAAAACTTTTATGAGGGGAGAATGTAATAACCCCAAAAAAGGATATAGAAGATTAGTGGAGTGATTCCAAAAAATAACAATAAAAAATTTAATTAATTAATTATTTAGAAATTAAAATTTTAATTAAATTAAAATTAAAAAAAATAATAACTAAATTTTAATTTTATTTTTATTAATTAAATAAATTATTATTATTAATTAAATAATAATACTATAATATACATTAGATATATATATATATATATATATGTAAAAGTTATAATAATAATAATAATAATAATATATATATATATATATATGTATATAAAAAAAACAAAAAACAAAACAATTAAGGCTTCCTTCGGGAAGCATCTTAACATTCAGAATGCCCCTACTTTTACTTTTCTTCTTCTTCTTTCTTCTTCTTTTCTTCTTCTTTCTCCAGTTTCCTGCATGCACAAACTCTCTCTCTCTCTCTCTCTCTCTCTCTCTCTCTTTCTCTCTCTCTCTCTCCCCTCTCATTCTTTCTCACTCTCTCCTCGATTTCATGACGGATTTTTGCCCGATCAAAATTTCGAAGATACCACTGGACTCCATTCTCCGCTTCCGTCATTTCTACCGAAGTGGATCAGTGGTAGGAGCGGCGTAGGCGTATTCCCAGGGGTAAGTCATTTTCCCCTTTTTCTTAAATTTCTTGCAAATTATAAGCCCAATTGACGAACATACACCACCACGAGAATCTACGGATGATTCTCTACAAGTCTAGCGGGATGGAAGTCTCGTGGGGGTGTCGGGCCAAAACCCCAAATATGGGGTACGGGGGTTATTAGGGGGTTTATTTTTAATTAATTAGCATTAATTTAGAAATGTTAAAATATTGAACATCTGGGGCTGAAGTAGGATTTTTGGAATTTGGGGCCCGGGTGAGCGCCACTGCGGGTGTAATTTTGGGACCTGCAGGCAAAATTCAGAAAATTAAGTGGTGGTGTTAACTAATAGTTTAAATATTAATTTGAGATATATGGAGCCTAGGGAAGGCTAGATGAGTATTATTTTGGAGAAAATAATTAATTAATCTGGAAAAAATGCAAATTGCAGGAGTTGGATTTCGGGTGCCAAGGGCGTAGGATTTGGGATTCTAGCGAGACTCTCAATAAGCCAGGTAAGGGGAATAAATTATAACAATATTTTTATGAAAATTATGGGTTGAGAAATATGTGAAAATGACGTATGTTATTTTACTTGAAATTTATTATGATATAAATATCAGATGAAATTTGTGTGGCATATGATTTATATTGAGAAATGTTTAAACTGAGTTAGACGATTTACCCTGTGAAATATGCGATACTGAAATGTGTTTTAATATGAGAATTAAAATGTGAGAAAATCATGAAAGTAAAATGTGCAAGAAATGTATTCTCTGAGAAAATGAAGAAAGGTGAAATATGGAAGTGTGTTTTGAGAAATATTGAGTAATTGTGAAATAAGATATGTATATGATTGTATGAGATGAGATGAATTATGAACTGAGAAATTATCATTTAAATGATGAAATGTGTTGAGAATACTGATATTGAAATGTGAATATGTGAAATGAAAATATTGCAATGTTAATTCTACAATATGAAAATGAGAAATGTGGAAATACGTGAAATATGAATGATAAAATTCCAATAATGCATAATGATTCCGGGTATGTGGTGGTAAACCCTGTTGGATGGTTATGATATTGAGCACGGTACCGTTGCTAGTGGTGTTAGTGCAACCACACAGACTTTTGGAGCGTGTGGCGTGACAGTTGACTGTACCATTGTGTAGGATTGTTAGGCCCCCTGAGTCCGCATCAGGGTTATAGGCCAGCTAGTCGTACTATAGACGCGATATGTGATATGATATTTGATCTAATCGGGTCAGCCAACCGCGGTTAGATCCAGCCTTTAGGCCGCATAACCTTGATCATGGGGGGAAGCATGGCTTGTATAGAAAGATCCTTAGGGTGGCCATGAGTTACAGACGCGATGTTGGTATTTGATACCGAGGATACTCATGAGCTGGAAAGTAAAATGGAAACGAAAAGTGAAAGAATGATAAAATTGGCTAAAATGAGAAATGAAAGAAAGAATGGAAATTGAGAAATAAAGAATGATAAAATCGAGAAATGGAACCATGTAAGTTAATAATATAAACAATTAAGGCGAAGTGAAACTCTCCGCTTGAGGGCTTACTGAGTAAGGTGAGTGCCCTGATAGGTATCAGATGTGGCTATACCCGGCTGCATAACGTGTTAGGGCAGAGCGAAGCTACCTGTATGGGCGAGTAATCTTCCCTATTCTTAGAAACTTCGCGGGTAAATATGTGTTGGAAATCATTGAATTTGATAAATGATTTTTAAAGCTTATAAAAGAAAAGCTTGTGTTGTATATCTATATGATTATGAGAATGTGTATATCAGTGTATTTTCTCAGATGAAATGATGATTTGAAAAGTAAAGTGAATTATAATTGTACTCATATGGTCACACACTGTAAATAATTTATTCCTTCTTACTGAGATGTGTCTCACCCAAATTATCTAAATTTCAGGGGACAGAGATAGGTTAGGTGGTAGAGCTCCGTGATCATAGGGAGCTGGGACCTTGATATACAGGGTGAGTTTGGACTAGGGTTGTATTGTTTTTGGGTATGAGATAGTATTGTGTATATGTGTATATTGATACTCCGGGTATTGTATTCTGACTGATATGTATATATTGTCTTCCGCTGTTAGGTTGTATAATAAAATAACTTTTTACCCGGTGCCCAATGCGGGTCGGGTCGTACGAAAGATAGTAGGATTGTTGACGTGGCTGATTTGTGAATGTTATGGATGGCGTGTGATTATTTATTTATTATTATGAGATGGCAATAAATGAAAGATGTGGAAAATCTAAAGTCAAGGAATCCATTGCATTTAAAGTCTCAAATGAAAGTTCTAGCGATGAGGATGAAGAAACAATGGATGTAAATGATATAGCCTTCATAACCAAGAAACTTGAAAAAAATCCTTAGAAAGAAGAATAAATTTACAAGAAAATTCAGGGACTCCAAATCAGATGAAGAGGAAACAAGTAAAAAGGAAACTAAAAATGAACCCCCTACATGTTATAACTATAAGAAAGTTGGGCATATTAAACCGGATTGTCCACAACTCAAGAAGGATTTTTAAACTACATGGGACAATATAAGTTATAATAGATCAAAAAGTGAATCAAATAATCAAGAATTTGCTTTTACTGACTTTATGGCATGGGACGATGATAAAGAACAAAGTTCCACATCCAAATCATTAAATGGTTCATACAATGAATCTTGCTCATCTGATGGATCCAATGATGAGAGTATGTCATCTTATGAAGAATTACAAAGTGAACTATTCAAGGTTCATAAAATTCTAGTTAAAGTAACTAAACGATACACTTCATTGAAAAATAAGAATGAACATGTAATAAAAGAATTAGAATATAAAAATCTTACTGAAAGAGAAAAGGATTTAAAAATCATGAGATTAGAAAGCAAGAATGAAAAGGTGATGAAAGAATTGGAAGATCTAAGATCAAAAAAACTTCCATTGATAATGAGAAAGATCTATATATATCTCAACTAGAAAAAAAATTAGCAAAATGTCTCAAAGTCACGAAAATTGTAAAAATACACAAGACATGAAAATTTGTGATCTTGAAAAGAAAATTGAAGATCAAAATAAAATAATTTACAACTTCACTAGAGGAAAATAAAATCTTGATAAAATTATTGGCACACAAAGAATGCCCTTGAATAAAGAAGGCAAAGGATTCAATGGAGTTGAGAATACAAGGAAAAAGAACCTCTACATGGGGTACTTTGCAAAAGCCTCCAAAGATTATGCTAGCACCTCCTTAAATGTTTACACACATACTGTTTTCTATGTAAGGAGAAAGGACACATTAATTTTGAATGTCCATTAAAAAGAAAGGGTGTAAAAGTTAGACAAGTTTAGAGAATAAAAGAATCAACTTTGGTTAAACCATCTGGACCCAAGAAAGTATGAGTACCTAGATAAAAAGCCTAGTTCACAAACTAAGGACTCCAAAGATATTAGAATTAGTCATTACCTTTTTAGAAATTAAGAAAGCTAAATCTAAACTAAAATGAAAAGGGATGCCTCCACAACCTACAAGATTCAAGAGAGCCAATTCAAATTGTTGACTTTTTGAGTCCTATCTCATTTTTGATAATGACAAATACAAGGTATTTAATGTTTGCTAAGTTTTTGTGCAGGATCACATTGGAAAAATCATATGGCGGCACACAGTGGCTCGAAGAAATAGAAGACCCAAAGTGTCAAATTTCTTTGTAATTCATATTCAATTTTTTGGGTCTGTAATAATTAATTATCGGTCTGTAATAATCTGCATGTCATGCATGTAGAAACCTATAAGCTCTAGACCATGGAGAAACCTTAGGGATCACCCTTCGGTCAACTTTAACGCCGGGTTTTTGGGACTAACTCAAAAAGGCATTAGAAAAGACCCCAGGTCCTTACACTAGCACTTAAGAAAGTCCCCAAAGTCACATATGCTATCAGGGCAATTTTTTGAACTGAAAAAAGACTTAAAGGGCTAATACAATGAGGTTTCGGGTGATTGAACCTTGGTGTTCAAAACACCTCGATCGACCAAATCGTTGAATGAGTCAGCGTGTTGACTTGACATCGGGCGACCGAACCAAAAAGCACTTCATCGTCCTCAGTCAACCGAATATGTATAGTGTCCTTTTTCAACAACTCGAGCACCTGAACTTCACATTTAATATAACCTTGGGCGACCAAACATGTAATTTTGGCAGACCAAACTTGAGAACGAGTGACCAAACCTCAGACATTTTGGAAAATCACCACTCGAACCTATCCATGGGCACCCAAACTTCAAAAATGCTTTTTTTCTTATGTGTCTGTTCAGGCGATCGAACCCATGGCTTGGTCGACCAAAACTCTCAGGTTGGCCTAAATTTTACCAAGGTTAAAGGGGTTAAACAGGGTTAATTTTCTTAAACTCTTTTAAAACAAATTTAATAATGCCCCTAGTGTCCCCAGCTGTCATAATTTGTGCCATGTCTATATATATGGCCTCATTTGCTCAGATTATGGGGTGATTAGCATTTTGATTAAGTGAAAATTCTCTAAAATTTCCAAAGCTCATTTTTCAAAAAACAAAGCCTATACACTCACCCTTTGTTATTCCTTTGCTAAATCGAGCTTGGTGAGAGTGCCTTGAGTGATCTTACATTATCATATACTAGCTTAAACTCTCATTGATGTATTGCTTGATTGATTTTGCATTAAAAGTTTTTAGCAAAAGTTTTTCTCCCTAGTCTATTTAATAACTTCATTTGTGTGGGGAAAACATGGAGGCTTGTGAGTCTTGGAATTCGTATTGCAAGACTTTGAGGCTTGTGTATTTTATTGTGCTAAAATTATTTTTCTTAAGCTCATTTTCAAATATCTCTTATTCTAGAATCTTGAGAAGATGATTTTAGAGATATTTTGATTATTATTGTTTGAAATCTTTGAAACCCTAAATTGTGATTGAGATATACATACATATATACATATACATATATATATATATATATATTGTTTCAAAAGATAGGTTTGATAATACACTCTTGTATTTGATTGAAAATTGACCTAAGATTGAGTGTTTTCTAGCTTTGGTGTATTCCCAAGAAGGGGGTGAATTGGAAATTTAAAATTTCTTCCTAGGTTAACCTAATCCAACAACCAGTATTACACAAAGTTAGGGTCTATCTATGCGGTTCAAATATGCGTAGACAAATATAACATGCGTAAATCGCAGCATTTATAATATATCATACACGTGCAAAAATATAAATTGTGAAAATATAAACCCAGTACACACGATATGTTATCGGGGTTCGGCCAACTGTGCCTACGTCCCCGCCTCTAGCTCACAAGCCGAAGGATTCCACTAATACTCACTTAATAGGTGGAGCGGCACCGGTTACAATTAGGTCAATTAAATGTGCTAACCTCAACCAACACGCCTTACCAGGATGGCGCACCTAACTTTCCTAACCGGGTCTAAGCAAGTCTAGGACTATTCAACAGGGCTAGTCTCCCTCTTCAAGCTTGTGCCTGGAATACAACGAATGTGTATAAAATTTTTTCGTACATGGAGATATGCTTCTTACACTAAGCAGATTATGTACCACTAAGCACAGTATAATCAATCAATCAATGCACATCAACAATATAGGAACTATAAACTTGGTGCAGATAATACTACAACTCTCAAGATAATGTCACTAGGCAATCCAAGTGTGAGAGTGTGTTTGGGATCTATCTTTGAAACTATATATAGATATATATCAACCACAAATAGGGTTTCAAAGATTTTAAGAGAATTTAATCAAAATATCTCTAAGATGATATCCTCAAGATTCTAACACAAGAGATATTTGAAATAAGCTTGTTTGAAAAATATTTCACAAAGTACAAGAGCAAGCCTTTAAATACTTGCAACAATAATGCAAGATTCACAAGCTCAAACGAGTTATCCCAAAGTGATATTTATCAATGAAATAATTTGGGATCAACTCAAGCTAACTCTCTAAAAATAATTTCAACAATAATAAATGAGAGAGTATACTAGGTATAAAATAATGTATGAAAATGAAAGCACACAAATGTATTCACTCTTCAAGATGCAACAATAATGCAAATGAAGAGGATACAATAAATGCTCTCTTTATCAAAGATGGTTTTGCAAAGAAGAATCAAACAGAGTGTATTAAATGTTCTTGGAATGTTGAGTATATAGCAAAAGGGGTATCCAATATTTAAGAGAAATTTTCCTAATCACTTTTGCTAATCTCTTTGTAATCCTTGCAAATGAGGGGGTATATATAGACTAAGCCTTGATTATAGCCAACCAGGACACATAGGGAATTATTATAAAAGTTTTAATACATTTTAATACAATTAACTCCATTTAAATATTTTAATTACGGTAAAAATATTGGGGCAACCCGAGAGCACTGATTGATCGAAGCAAGGTTCGGTTGACTGAGTTGTGCACGTTCGGTCAACTGGATACCAGGGTTCCAAGGAGATTTTTATTTACTGCTCTGTTTTCGGTCGATCGAGAGGTTTTGAACTAAGTAGTTCAGTCAACCTAAGCATTGAGTTCTCACACGTGGGAACTTGGTCAACCAAGGCATTGGTTTAAGAATTTGGCTCGGTCGATCGTATGGTCAATTTGTTGACTCTAAGGGAGTTCGGTCAACCATCTGAAATGAATCGAGCCATGGTCGATCGACCGGGTATTAGTCAAATGGTTGACTCGATCACCGGTTCGGTCGATCACCCTATCCTTATAAACACGTTGTGTTTATGCATGTATGAGTGTCCTAGGGTCATTCTAGGTCTTTTTGAAGACACCGAAAAAATCCAGCGTCGGTCGGCCGAAGGGTGATCCCTAATGTCTTTATAAGGTCATGATTTTGTGTAGGGACCTAGAGTCGTTCTAAGGTCTTTGAGCTTGTAGTTCCTACATACATGATATGCATTAAGTATTTATAGATCTTTTTCCTATTTACTATTACATACCCAAATTGAATGAAAATATAAATTACAACATCAATTAATCTTCAGGGTATTCGGGCTTCAAGCTTTCATGTGTCATCAATGTGTCTACTAATATAAACCTACACATGAACCAGATAGCCATTAAATACTCGAGTATTTTTCATTATCAAAACCAGGATATGACCCAAAAGGTTGACAGTGTTAGCACACATATTGCACTGAGCTTATAGTTCTTATCATATTGATGTGCGTTGATTATTACATGTGCATATTGGTACATAATCTATCTCATAAGGATCGGTAGGGCTTTCTTCGCCCCACAAGGAAAGTGTGTAAAGATTGAGGTTAGCCTTTGGAATTTGACTTGGGTATAACCGGTGCCGCTCCACCTGTTAAGTGAGCAATAGTGGTAATCTTCGAGCTTGTGAGCTAGGGCGGGGACGTAGGCAGTATTGGCCAAACCCCGATAACATATCATGTGTTTACTTTATATTTCAAACACTTTATATTCCTATACGTGTATGTTTTATTCGATATAATGTGAACGCTGAGCATGATTTAATTTCTGCATATTATCTGCGCAACTGGTATATGCTTAGAAGAACCCTAGGTTGTGAAATATTGTTGTTGGATTAGCTAAACCTAGGAAGAATTTTTAAATACCCAATTCACCCCCCCACCTTGGAAATACACCAATTCCAACACAAATATGAGAAGAAAGTTTCTCCTTGTTCAATATATGGAAAGCTACTTAATCCAATTTAATACAAGGATATTGAACTAGTTGAAATGGAAAATCTTAAAGAAAAGTTTTTGAGCTTATTGACGACTACAACATTGAAACAAATGAATACAAAAATGGTATTGTCGGCCACAAATCAAGAAAGCTTGGATTGTACAAGGCTTATCTTCGAAATCAAGGAAGCCATTTTCTTGAAAAAAACCAATTTAGAAAATCATTTTAAGCTTGATAAAATGATAAATCAAAATAGAGAGATTGAGTTGCAAAATTGAAACAACTTACTAAACATGAACATGTTATGATATTGGTATTATTCTGTATATTAGTATCCATGAGCACTTACATGAAATTAATTGATATTTGAGCATGAAATGATAAATTTAAAAGCATGATTGGTAATCTTGACACCTTCATGAATACATAGTTTGCACTTCAATAATAAAATTATGAATTTATTGAATATGAAATACATTTCATTCAAGAGAAGCTATGCTTTTAATGATATTATGATTACTGAAAATTATTGAGAATTTTGATATACAATATTTTATATATTTTCTCATGCTTCTTGGAGACTTATTGTTTATCTCGTTATGCATGATAAATGCAAATTTTCTGTTTTGTGTCTTCACTGGATATATATACTTTTGTTTATGGTTGCTCTTTGCCTTAGAATTTATATATTTTTATTGATATCTTACTCTTTTTTATTGATGTCAAAAGGGCTCAATTTTTGGGCAAAAATTGAGCATGATACTAGCATAACACTGCATACCTAAACATTCATATTGGCTTAACTATGAAATAAAATATATGAGCATGATATATCTTAAATTATGACATAATGTGATGTTGAGCTAATCTTGACATATGAACTTTATATTGAAATTGATCTTGCATTGCAAATATTGTTAAGATGCTGCTTATTGAAAGGGTGACCTTTTGGAAGCTTATTCAAATTTTTGCTCCTTGTTTGTCATCATCAAAAAAAGGGAAATTGTTGGCCTAACAAGGCCTACAACTCTCATTTTGATGATTACAAAGCAAAGGATCTTAACATGTTTTGTTAAGATATGTTTCAAGGCTCAAAAGCTTTCATAAAATGGGATCAAGCTCAAAAGTTTTTATAACAGATCAAGTCTTTAAAGGATCAAGCTTAAGTGTTTGTAAAGAAGCTCACATGAAGTTGTCTATCGAATGACCATATCTGTTTAGGCGACTGAGCGGCAGATGTAACCTATCCAGGCGACTTACTCTTGTCAACCCAGTGGACTGACACCTTGTTGCCTTTGAATCTTCAGTGTTTTTAATGGTCCATGCAACTGACTCTTCGTACCAGTCAACTGACTTTTCAAAATTCAAATTTTTAAAAGTAATGGGAAGTTTTAAAAACTGAGTTTTTGAATTCTAAACGTTATGAAAACTTGGGAAACACTCCAACTCACTTAGGGAACACGAAATATGCTTTCTAAACTCTACAAATATCCCCCCCCCCAAGACAAAGGATTCAATACACCATGAATGAGTCTTGCTGAGAATTTCTTACCAATCCCTGCGCACAAATTCTAAATATTTCAATCTCAAAAAGAACCCCGTGATATTTATGTTGAGCTTCACCTTTCAATATTATTATTTGATTGAAGTATGTTGGCCTAACTGGGCTTTTCAATCTTGTTTTGATGATAACAAAATAAAGGATGGTTTAACATGTGTTGTTGAGTGGCTTTATTTCAGGTCTAAATAAAAGGACACTCACGGTTAATCATAGAAGTAAGTTGGAGATCAATGTCAATCACGTGAAAGCATATCAGTATATTGAAGCAATGAACGACAAATGAAGAGCTTAAAGGCCAAGCTAATCTTGAAGTAAAAGGTGAACCTCAAGAGGTTACACGACTTAGTGATTAAGGAGATCATGTTTAGAAGGATATTTATAAGTACTTCAAGTCATTACTATTTAGATATGTGAAGCTCCTTAAGATACAAAGACTTAGAGACTAGCACTTGAAAAACCCTTGAAAATATTTTTGAAAAAATTATAATTAACCTTTTCAAGTAAACTAGATTTTAAAGAAATAAAAAATAGAAAATATTTGAAATAGAGGACTGCCCAGCTGACTGACTCGATAAACTAAAAGTACCCAACCGACTGACCATTTCTTAACATGGTTCAGTAAACCGACTCACAAGAAAGCTTTAGCAAAGTTAACTGTCCAGCTGACTGACTCGATGAACTGAAAACGCCCAGCTGACTGATAGTACCCAGCCAACTGACAATTTTGAACATGGTTCAATCAACCAACTGACAATTTATCCTAATTAGTTTTTAAGAGACAGAATGGTGTCAGCCGCCTGTCTAGCTGACTGACTAGTGCAAAAAGTGACCCAGTCGAGTGGGTCAACCGACTGACATTGCAGAGGATTTTTGAATTTCAAACTTACAAGAAGATTTTCAAAATTAATTCTATAATTTAATATCTTTTGAAAAGTTACCTAAATGCTTCATGTTAAATGAAGAAACTTTTCCTTAAAAAGGTCTATAAATACCTCCTATACCCAATGAAAAAAAAATAGACTCAAACGATACACAATTTCTACTCTAAAGTTCTCCTAAAGCTCATACCTTCTTACACTCTTGCTGGGGGAAAACTCTATGAAATTGCTTGATTAAAAAATGGGTTTGGTTCTGATTTGCATAAAAAATCCTTATATCAATAAGAAAGAATCGTTGGTGACTTAAAAACCTTGAGTTTCACATTTTCTATTTAGTTTTGGTTTTGAAAGTATGATTAGAGATTTAACTTGTACAACTTGCCTTGTGTTTAAGAGTGTTTTTGTATGCAGATATCCATTCCTTTTTACTAGATCTTTTACGGTTCAAGGTATTGTTGGATTGTTGGACCAAACATAGGTTGTTGCTTGGTGAGGTTTCTCTTCATGAAAAAAAGGTTAATTATTGTAAAGGTTTTTGTTCCACCCGACAGGAACAAGGTATAGTGAAATCCTTAGGTGGTTGACCTAAGGTGAGGAAGTAGGCTGGGGTAAGCCGAATCTCGTAAAAACAACGGTGCCACT
The DNA here is from genome assembly GCF_029873635.1 of Malania oleifera. Classification (NCBI taxonomy): domain Eukaryota; kingdom Viridiplantae; phylum Streptophyta; class Magnoliopsida; order Santalales; family Ximeniaceae; genus Malania; species Malania oleifera. The sequence continues at coordinate 17,705,809 of NC_080428.1, forward strand.
CTTTTTAAATTCTGTCAAAAATATAAACTACGTGGATGTTGTAATTCTTTCAATCACAAAAACAACACATATTGGAAATTAAATAAACCGCCTAATTTGTTCTTGGGCTTGTGGAAACCGAAAGGGGTACGTTGGTTAATCAATTTTTTGCGAAAATCGTAAGGGAGTATGTTGATTGGTCAACAACCCAAAACCTATTAGCTAAAGGTTTATTTAAATTCTAATTTTGAACAAGTGTTTGGATATTATTTTAATCTTCAGTTCAAGGGCCAACTACAGGACTTGCAAATTCATATACAGGGCTGCTGAATATTGCAAAGCTATGATTAATAACTTTTATGGTGTTTGTTTGATTGAATAGTTAATCAATTGGTTGTGTATATTGTGGTTGCAGATTGATTAGAAGAAGTAAGTGTTAGTGTGGATTGCCCATTCAACAAGAATATAATAAGTCTTTAAAAGATTGTAAAAAGTCAATAACTCTTAAAAAGACTTTGAGGAATTTTTAAATAACCCAATTCGCCCCCCTCTTGGGACTACACCTTAGGTTTCAATTGGTATCAGAGCGAGGTTATAGCAAATCCTAACAAGTAGCTATATAAAGATCTAGATGGCACAAATAGGAGTAGCTCACTCTGGTGCAGGTCAATCCTCAACTAGACCACCCATTTTTTGTGGACTAAATTACACGTTTTGGAAGCAACGAATGAGAATCTGCCTTCAAACAATGGACTGGAAGGCTTGGAATTTTGTCACAAATGGAAATCTAATCCTTACTAAACTAGTAGATGGAAAAGAAGTATCTAAAGAAGATGAAGAACTAATCAAATCAGATTACAGAATGCTACAAATTAACTAAAGTGCAATAAACGCCTTACATTATGCACTTGATGCAAATGAATTCAATAGAGTAATGGAGTGTAAAATAGCTAAAGAAATTTGGGATAAATTAGAAGTAACCTATGAAAGCATGGTAGATTTTAGGGACAGTAGAATTGATATGTTAACTAGTGAATACGAAGCTTTTGGGATGAATTCCGATGAAACTATAACAAGCATGTACACTAGGTTCACATATATCATAAACTCACTAAGTGCCTTAAGATAAACATGTTCCACCCATGAGATGATTCGTAAAATTCTAAGAGCACTTCCACCTATTTGGGAACCGAAAGCCACAACGATAATGGAAGGGAGAAACCTCAAAACAACTTCATTAGATGAACTCATAGGATCACTTCTAACCTATGAAATGATTTTGAAAGAAAGAAGCACTAAAAATAAAAATAAGAAGTCTATAGCTATAAAAGCCTTGAAAGAACATTCAAGTGAAAAAGATAATGAATCTAGTGAATTAGAAAATGAAGACTTAGCTTTCATAACTAAAAGACTTGGAAAATTCTTCAAAATAAATAAGAAATTCACTATAAAATTCAACGGATCAAAAACAGAAAAAGGTGAAAGTAATAAAAGGGAATACAAAAGCAAAAATGAATCCCCCACTTTCTATCACTATAAAAAGGCCGGACAAACCAAACCGGACTGCCCACAACTCAAAAAGGGAAAGAGGAAAAAGAAGCCTGCAATGAAGGCAACTTAGGATGACACAAGTTTGAGTGAATCGGAAAGTCAGTCAAACGATCAAGAAGTAGCAAAAATGTGCTTCATGGCACACGACGAAGAGGTAAACTCTTACTACTTTCTCTCTGAAGATTTATGTTATGAATCATGTAGTAATTCATGTGAAAGCATGCCTTCTTATAAAGAACTTCAAGCTGAATTATTCTCTCTCCATAATAAGTTCATTAAAGTCTTAAGAGGAACATAAGCTTGAAACAACAAAATGAAACACTTAGAAATCAGCTTGAATCCTCAAAACTTGTTGAAAAAGAAAAAGATGTAAAGATTGAAGAGCTTGAGAAGAAAGTAGATAACTTGTCTAAACAATTAGCCAAGTCTCAAGTGAATAAAGATAGCAAGAAAGTGCAAGAAATAATTGATCTTAAAAACCAAATTCAAAAAAAGGAAAAGGTCATTTACAATTTTACCAAATAGGTATTTAGAAATAAAAAGGACGAGAATGGTATAATCATTAGAACTAAGGCAGACTTGTAGCTAAAGGGTATAACAAAGAAGAAGGGATGGACCATGATGAAACCTTTGCCCTTGTAGCTAGAATGGATGCTATAAGAATGCCGTTAGCTTATGGTTCCTACAAAGAATTTAAGTTATACCAAAAGGATACCAAAAGTGGATTCTTAAATGGGTATATTAATGAAGAGGTATATGTTGAACAACCCCCTGGTTTTGAAAATATAGAAAATCCTAATCATGTATTTAGGCTAACTAAGGCTTTGTATGGATTAAAACAGACCCTTAGGGCTTGGTATGAAAGACTTAGTGGATTTCTAATTGAGAAGGGATTTTCGAGAGGAAAAATTGATAGTACATTGTTCACTAAAATGAAGGAAGATGACATAGTTTTAATTCAAATCTATGTAGATGATATAATATTTGGTGCCACTAATGAACATCTATGTAAAGAATTTGCAAAATGTATGCAAGAATAATTTGAAATGAGCATGATGGGAGAATTAAACTATTTTCTTGGACTTCAAATCAAACAAGCAAAGAATGGGACTTTTATAAGTCAATCCAAATACATAAAAGAAATGATAAAAAATTCGGTATGGAAAATAGTAAACCCATATGAACACCTATAAGTACTTCCATCGGCCTAGACAAACATGAAAAGGGATAACCCGTAGACACAAAGCATGATAGAGGTATAATTGGAAGTCTACTATATCTAACAGCCAGTAGACTCGACATAATGTTTAGTGTGTATCTGTATGCACATTTTCAATCAGCACCTAAAGAATCACATCTAATAGCTGTTAAAAGAATCCTAAGATACTTAAAAGGCACTATGGACTTAGGACTATGGTACCCTAAGGACACCAATTTTGAAATGATTAGTTATTCAGATGCGGACTATGCCGGGTGTAAAATAGATAGAAAAAGTACAAGTGGCACATGTCACTTCTTAGGAAGATCTTTAGTCTCTTGGTTCTCTAAGAAACAAAACTCTGTGGCTTTGTCAACTGTTGAGGCTGAATATGTAGTAGCCGAGAGTTGTTGTGCGCAAACACTATACATTAAATAGCAATTAAGAGATTTCAATTTGAAATACACAACTATACCAATTAAGTGTGATAATATGAGTGCGATAAACATATCTAAAAATCCTATTTCACACTCAAGAATCAAACACATTGACATAAGACATCACTTCCTAAGAGATCATGTTCAAAAAGAAGACATCATTATAGAATTCATCAATACAAATGATCAATGGGCTAATATCTTCACTAAACCACTCTCAGAAGATAGATTCATAACCATTAGAAAAGAGATTGGTCTACTACATAGTAGATTCATAACCATTAGAAAAGAGATTGGTCCACTACATAGTAGAGAAACTAACTGAAAGGACGAGCTTAAAGAAAAATCTACGGTCAGCCAACTGACTCTAAAGTCAGCCGACTGACTAAAGTAGTTTTTATTAGAATAGGCGGCAATTAGCCAACTGACTCTGAAGTCAGCCGACTAATTGAATTATTCTTCCTGGACAGAGAGCAATCAGCCAACTGACCTTGAGGTCAGCCGACTGACTGAAAGAGCAACCATAGACTCGTTTATACAACTCAAAACATTTGAGTGGTCAGTCAATTGACCTAGGGTTTGTCTCTTCATGTGCCTTAAATACCTTTTTGGTCTGTACTTTGATATGTTGTATGACACAACATTTCGCTTAATTGCTGTGCTTATTTCTTTCCCCTTGTTGTTTTTTTGAATGATGGTAAAATTTTTTAGCAACATAACAATAATCCAAGTAGAAGTATTGTACAATACACATGCTAATGATAGACTTCATGCTTATGTGATATGCAAATATGCTACATGTATATATCTTGAAATTGGTATCTTGAAATCTTTAAAGACGATGAAAGTATCAATGATTTATGGCTCACTATATTTTGAAAATATGAGCATAAAGTTATTAAGCTTGATTTAGAAACATGAATTTTAAAATGATTTGATATTAGTATCCATGAACACATACATGATATGAATCAATATTTAAAGCATGGGATGGTAAAAAACATAATTGGTAACAAATCTTAATGTAATAAATTTAGGGGGAGTATTATGACTCATTGCTTGTAGTATGATTTTTCCCTATTTTGCATGAATTAATATCAAAAGAGGGAAAGAATGACGAATTATGAATGAAAATTATGACTTTTGAAGTATTTTCCCAAATATGAATGTTGTACAACATATGCCTGATTGAAAATTTAAAGATGTCACAACACATATGCAATATGAATGACAAATATGAAATATACATGCCTATTTGACTATCGAAGCACACTATATATACTATATTGCAATATATTGCGACATGTGTGTTCATTTGAACTTAATCCTTTTGATATCTTACTTTTTTTTTTATTGATGTCAAGAGGGGGAGTAGTATTGAGCAAAAATTGAGCATGAGCATGATATTGAAAAATTCGAACATGAGATATGTATCAAAAGGAAGAGGGAGAAGTATTTGATATTGAATGAGCACGATATTGCATGATGAGCATGATATTGTATGATACTGAAATTGGTCTTGAAACTATAAATATTGTAGACTAAAAATATTGCAAGTGAGAGTAAAATGATGCTTGTTGTAAGGGGGAGTCTTTTTTAAGGCTTACTCATATTTTTGCTCCTCGTTTGTCATCATCAAAAAGTGGGAGATTGTTGGATTAACTGGGCTTTTCAATCTTGTTTTGATGATAACAAAATGAATGATGGTTTAACATGTGTTTTTGAGTGACTTTATTTCAAGTCTAAGTAAAAGGACATTCATGGTTAATCATGGAAGTAAGTTGGAGATCAATGTCAATCACGTGAAAGATTCTTCGTATATTGAAGCAATGGATGACAAATGAAGAGTTCAAAGGCCAAACAGATCTTGAAGTAAAAAGTGAACCTCAAAAGGCTGCAAGACTTAGTGATTAAAGAGATCATACTTAGAAGGATATTTGTAAGTACTTCAAGTCATTACTATTTAGATATGTGAAGCTCCTTAAGATACAAAGACTTAGAGACTAGCACTTGAAAAACCCTTGGAAATGTTTTTGAAAAAGTTATAATTAAGCTTTTCAAGTTAACTAGATTTTAAAGAAATCAAAAATAGAAAATATTTGAAAAAGAGGACTGCCTAGCCAACTGATTGGATGAACTAAAAGTACCTAGCCGACTAACCATTTTTTAGTGTGGTTCAGTAAGCTGACTAAGAAGAAACTTTTAGGAAAGTTACCTATTCAGCTGACTAACTCGATGAACTAAAAATGCCTAGCCAATTGACGGTACCCAGCCGACTGACAATTTATCAGAATTATTTTTTGAGAGACAGAATGGTGTCAACCGCCTGTCTAGCTGACTGACTAATGAAAAAAGTGATCCAATTGAGTGGGTCAGCCGACTAACTCTAAGGAGATTTTTGAATTTCAAACTTATGGGAAGATTTTCAAAATTGATTCTATATTTTAATATATTTGGAAAAGTTACCTAGATGCTCCATGTTAAATGAGGAAACTTTTCCTTAAAAAGGTCTATAAATACCTCCTTTGCTCAATGAAAAAAAAAGAAAAAAAACTCAAGTAATACGATTTCTACGCTAACGTTCTCCTAAAGCACATACTTGCTCATACTCTTGTAGGGGGAAAACTCTGTGAAATTTCTAGATTAAAAATGGGCTTTGGTTCTGATTTGCATAAAAAATCCTTATATCAATAAGAAAGAACCTTTGGTGGCTTCTAAACCTTGAGGTTGACATTTTCTATTTAGTTTTGGTTTTGAAGTATGATTAGGGATTTAACTTGTACAACTTGCTATGTGTTTGAGAGTGTTTTTGTACGTAGATATCCATTACTTTATACTATATCTTTGACAGTTCAAGGCATTGTTGGATCATTGGACCAAGCATGGGTTGTTGCTTGGAGACGTTTCTCTTCTTGAAAAAGTGGTTGGTTATTGAAACCTAAGGTGTAGTCCCAAAAGGGGGGGGGGGTGAATTGGGTCTTTTAAAAATTCTATAGATCCTTTTTGTTCCTTTTTACAATCTTTTAAGGCTTTCTTGTATTCTTGTTAATCGGACAATCCACACAAACTCCTATTTCATCTAATTAATCCATAATCTCAACAACCACAATCAATCAATCAACTATGCAAGCAAAACAACCATACACCAAGAAATTAATTTGGAATATTTAGGGACCCTTTATATGAACGTGAAGTTCTTGTAGTTGGCTTTTGAATTTGAATATTAAAATGACACCCAAGCACATTTTTAATATCATAATTTAAATAAACCTTCAGCTAATAGGTTTTGGGATGTTAACCAATCAACGTACTTCCTTTTGGTTTCCGCAAAAGATCAATTAACCAACGTACTCCCTTTCAGTTTCCGCAAGCCCAAAAAAAAAATTAGACTTTGACTTTACTTAATTTCCAATATGCATTACTTTATGATTAAAAATATTAAAACATCCACGCAAGTTATATCGTTGCTGAAATGTAAAAGAGAGTAAGGGAAAGAGAGTGACACCACCACTTTTACGAGGTTCGGCTTGCCTTAGCCTATGTCCTCATCTTAAGTCAACCACCTCACTATACCTTGTTCCTTCTGGGTGGAACAAAAATCTTACAACAATTACCCTCTTTTTTAGGAAGAGAAACCTCTCCAAGCAAAAAGTTGTGCTTGGTCCAACGATCCAACAAATCTTTGAACCGTCAAAGATCAAGATGAAAGAAATAGATCTGCGTACAAAAACACTCTCACAATTTAGAGCATGTTGTACAAATTAAATTCTAAATCGTACTTCAAAAACCCAAGCTAAATAGAAAATGTGAAGCTTTAAAGGTTTAGAAGTCACCAATGGTTCTTAAAAAAAATTGAATGCAACTCGGAATCAATCTCTTGTTTGTCAATCCACCAATATCGTATAGTTTTTCTCTAGTAAAATAATGTGAGCACACAAAAACTTTTAGGAGAATATTAGTGCATGGATTGTATATAACTTATGTGTACTACTCGTTTGATCTTTTTGCTACTTCTGCTTGTATATTTTTTCATTGCTCAAGGAGGTATTTATAGACTTTTTCAAAGAAAAGTTTTCTCATTTAATATTAAGCATTTAGGTAACTTTTCAAAAAGTATTAAATTATAGATTTAATTTTGAAAATCTTCCATTTAGGTAAATTTTTCTAAAAATATTAAATTATAAAATTAATTTTGAAAATCTTCCATTTAGGTAACTTTTCAAAAAAATATATTAAATTATAAAACTAATTTTGAAAATTTTCCCACAAGTTTGAAATTCAAAGATTTTTAATTTTGACAATCTTCCCGCAGGTCAAAAATTCTCAATTTTGACAATCTCCTCGTAAGTTTGAAATTCAAAGATTATTAATTTTGACAATCTACCCGCAAGTCAAAAATTCTTAATTTTGACAATCTCCTCGCAAGTTTAAAATTAAAACATTCTTAATTTTGACAATCTTTCCGCAGGTTTGAAATTCAGAGGTTCTTAATTTTGACAATCTTCCAACAAGTAAAAAATTCTCAATTTTGACAATCTTTAAAATTCTAGTTTACTTGAAAAACTTAATTGGGACACTTTAAAAACATTTTTAAGAGTTTTTCGAATAATGATCTCTGGGTCTTTGATTCTTAAGGAGCTTCACATATCAAAATAGCATTGACTTTGAAGTACTTACATCAATCCTTCTAATCATGGTCTCCTTAATCACTAAGTCCTTCAACCTCTTGAGGTTCACTTTTGACTTTAAGATTTGCATGGCCTTTAACCTCTTCATTTGTCATTCATTGCTTCAATATTATGAGGAGCTTCCACTAGATTGACATTGATCTTCAGCTTATCAACCGTGAGTGTCCTTTTACCTAGATCTAAAATCAAATCACTCAACACCACATGTTAAAGCATCCTTCATTTTGTTATCATCAAAACAAGAGTGAAAAGTCCAGTTAGGCCAACAGTTATTGTAAAGGTTTTTGTTCCACTCGAAGGAACAAGGTATAGTAAAATCCTTAGTTGGTTGACCTAAGGTGCGAATGTAGGTTGGGGTAAGTTGAACCTTGTAAAAACAGCGGTGTCACTCTCTTTCCATTACTCTCTTTAAATTCCAACAAAAATATAAACTGCATGGATGTTGTAATTCTTTCAATCATAAAAACAACGCATATGGGAAATTAAATAAACCAAAGCCTAATTTGTTCTTGGGCTTGCGAAAATCGAAAGGGAGTACGTTGGTTAATCAATTTTTTGTGGAAACCATAAGGGAGTACGTTGATTGGTTCACAACCCAAAACCTATTAGCTGATGCTTTATCTAAATTCTAATTTTGGAAAAGTGTTTAGATGTTATTTTAATCTTTAGTTTAAAGGTCAACTACAGGACTTGCACATTCATATACAGGGCTGCTGAATTTTGCAAAGTTATTATTAATAACTTGTATGGTGTTTGTTTTGCTTGAATAGTTAATTAATTGGTTGTGTATGTTGTGGTTGCGGATTGATTAGAAGAAGAAAGTGCTTGTGTGGATTGCCTAATCAACAAGAATATGAGAAGTCTTTAAAAGATTGTAAAAAGTCAATAACTCTTAAAAAGACTCTAAGGAATTTTTAAATAACCTAATTTAACCCTCCTTTTAGGACTACACCTTAGGTTTCAAAGTATATTGTTTGCAGTTGTACTAATCCTCTCTTGAAGAGAGTGTCTTTGTTTACCAAATTTGTTCCTTGTTTTTCTTGACAGTTCAAGATTGTTGAATCATTGTACTAAGCATGGGGTATCACTTGGAGACGAGGCTCCACCTTAATTAAAGGAGGGATTGTAAAAGGTTGCTCCTACCTGCAAAGGAGTGTGTAAGGTTGCTCCTATCTATAAAGGAGTCGTATAGTGGAATCCTTAGGTGTGTTGCCTAAGGCGAGCACATAGGCGGGTATAGCCGAGCCTCGTAAAAATCCTGGTGTCTCTCTCTTTTCTTAAATCACTTTAATTTCCTGCACATATAAAAATTGCATGGTTGAATATTTAACTTGTGAATATTAACTTGTGATTGGGAAGTGTAACAGGAGTATGTTGATTGATCTTTTGCGGAAACCTCAAAGGGTGTATGTTGATTAATCTTTTGTTGAAACCTTGATTAAAGAAAGTGTGTTGATTGATAGATATCAAAGAATGAATTTTGAAAGATTGCTGAATTTCTAAGTGATTCTTTATCAGCATACAAATTTGTTTATTGGATTGACATATTCAAAAGCAAAACTAAATTATGAAATTGGTTATGTATTCACATCAAGGTTTGAACTTGAAATTGATATATTGAAGTGTTGAATGTTTAAAGCTAAGACTTATTTATTTGATATTTTGAAACTCAATTTGCCATCATCTTCATTCATTAATTAAGAAAATCTGAGTTTTTGCTCCAGCTAGTTTTTAACATAAAACATTGATTGGATTGAATTTTCAGATAAAGCCTTCAAAGCTGAAATTTTTGAATGCACTGCTAATATGAATTTGGTGAAATAAATTATTCTAATGAAACAAAATTACAAGATACTCAAGATTCTTTTTAGATATCCATATTTTTTTTTTTACATATACTGAAAAGAAAATCCCATCTAAATATTCATAACATATGCATACCTGGTCTCACACTGCATAAGATGTCCAAATAAGTCTTCAAAATGAGTTTTATTAACAAGACATCTTACTTTGGGTAAGAACTACACTTGGACAAGGTTGGAACATAATTAAAAGTTCATATGTCTCTTGATCCTGTCCTAGATCATTTAGGTCTTTCTTTAGGTAATAAAAAAAAGGGACTCGTGGATGAATACAAGGGATTCATCTAGTATACTCAAGGGACTCATCGATGATAGCAGGGAATTCATTGACGAATAGATACCGAGACCTATCTGAGACCAGTAGTAAAGACTCATCGAGGATAGCAAGGGATTCCTTGACGAAGAGATATCAAGACCTTTTTGAGATCAGCAGTGAAATCTCGCCAATGATATCAAGGCATTCATCGACGATTGCATGTGTGTGACTTGTTGACTAGTCCATGGACTCATCGATGAGTGTACTCAAGCTATGAGTAGTAAATGCGCGATAACGGCTAGCTTTTGCCTTGTCTCTTATCCATTAATGCCCAATGGTTACCCAGCGACATGCTCTTCTATTTGGCCATAAATACAAGCCTTTAGAATTCATTTAACATTGATTAAGAATTTTGGTTGTTGAGAACATTCATTGAGCATTCATATTAGGTTTTCACATTTGCTCTCAAGCTCTCTTGCTCCTTATCTCTCGTTTACATATCATTTGTAGAAGAGAGTAGTTTAAAGTTTAAACTTGTATCATCAGCTCAAGAAGGAGCATCATATTGTAATCTTTCCATTTAGTATTAGTTGTGAAATTGTGAATCTTGATGGCTTTTGGTGAGCTTTCGTTGAGGTAGTTCTTGGTGAACACCTAGGGTTGAAGTTCTTGGTGAGCATCTGGGTTTCGTACTTGTGTTGTAAAGGCTTCTATGCCTTGAGGGGGACTGCATAGTGGATTTGGGAATCCTTGTCTTTGTGCTAACGCGTGGATGTAGGCATGGAGCTGAACCACGTTACATCATTGTGTTGAGCTTCTCTCTCCCTCATCCTTTTATTTATTGTGACGCCTCGATTTTATCAATTCATTTTTTTAATATAATTGAAACATATTAGTCACATATCGGCCACATCAACACCTTTGATACCATTTATACATAATCCGACACGATGTGGTACAACTATTCTCATATACACAAACCTAACAACAGAAGTCATTATATTTACACAAACCACAGTGAATACACATACCAGAATATTAAACAATCTACATATACATGTCTAACACATTTCTAAAAAGAAAAAAAAAAATACTCTATGGGAATCCTCCATCCCTAGCTCAGAACACTCACCCTGTCTACTCAGGGTATCAGCTCCCCTCAATCTCGGAGCTCTATCACCTGGCCTATCTTGGTTTCCTGAATTATTTAGAAGTTTGGGTGAGACACATCTCAGTAAGACATAATAAACTATCTACAGTGTGTGGTAGTATGAGTTTCATTATATCATAATATATATTCATTTTAGTGATAATATCTTCTGAGAATAACACACCAATTCCACATTCACAATCATATAGATACAAAACACAAGCTTTCATAAGCTTTTACTTTCATTTCCAAATCCATTCTCATGCAACCCATATTTACTAGTGAAGTTCCTGAGAATAGGGGAGAATACATGCCCATACATATAGCATCCCTTGCTTTCATATCGTTTGTATCCTTACCCAAATAACTCAGGTTCGACTACAACTGATACTCATCAGGGCACTCACCTTACAGTAAACCCTCAGATGGAGTGTTTTACTTCACTTTAATTATTTATATTATTAACTCATGCTATTTCATTTCTCATTTACATTCACATCTAGCTCATGAGTGTCCTTAATAACCAATACATCTACATCTGTAATTCATGGCTGCCCTGAGGATATTTTCCACATCATGCTTTACCCCATGGCTGAGGTCACTGTCCATACTCTGCGCCATACTTCCCCCCATGGTCAGGGTCATGTGGTCTGAAGGTTGGACCTAACCGTAGTTGGCCTACCCTGTTAGATAAAAAAAATCATACCATATACTCGTATATAGTACAAATGGCCTACCATATACCCTGATCCGGACACAGGGGGCAAAACTACCCTTCTCACTGGCTTATTCCAACTATCACAATACACGCTCCACAAGTCTGTGTGGTTACACTTAATCACCATTAGCAACAGTAATGTGCTTATTTCAATAACACATCCATCCATCAAGGTTTCATATCCTCATTTCAATAATTCACAATTGCAGTATTCACAATGCAATTTTTCACATTTCCAGTATTCTCATTTCAAATTTATATTGCAGTATTCACGTTACAATATTCACATTTTCATATTCATATACTAGCATTCACATTTCATCATTCTCATTGCACCATTAACATTGCAATGTTCACATTTTCTGTACTTGTTGACCTTATAGGTCACACCCAGTTTTGATAATGACATATACTTTGGTATTTAATGGTTTCCAAGTTTGTGTGCAGGTTCTTATTGACAAGTTTATATAATGGCATGCGGTGACCTGAAGAGAAGTGAAGACCCTAACACATTTATTATTTGTTGTTGTAATGTTATTGAGTCCGTAATAGTAATTAGGATATATCAGTATATAATAATCTCTACATGCCATGCATGTAGGTATTTGTAAGCTCTCAAAATGACCCTAGATTCACCATAGGGGCCGAATGACTTTAGGGCGTCGATTGACGCCAGGTTTTTGGGCGTACTTGAAAAAACCCAAGGTTCTTACACATTGTGCACAAAGTCCGCATAATCACTTACTTTATCATGGTAAAGAATTGAAGTAAAACTGGAAAAAATAGGGTAAGTATGTGAGAGGTCGAGTGACCGAACCTTAGGAGTTCAAAACTCCTCAGACGCCCTAACCGAACATAGAATGACCCTATCATCCTCAAGCGACCGAACCCTTAGAAGGTTACTTTTCACCAACTCGCGCTGCCAAACTTTTGAGTTCAAAAAGGGCTCGGGCGACCAAACTTGTTAGTTTGGTTAACCGAGCCTTGTTTCGGGCACCCAAATCATGCGACAAATGTTTTTGAGTTTTGTTTAGGTAACCGAACCTAGACTTGGGCAAATGAACTATTTAAAAATGCTTTTTTAACTAAGTCTATTTGGGCACTTGAATCTCAAACCGAGCACCCGAACTTCTTAGGTTAAATTAATTTTTACAGGGGTTAAAATTAAGTAAACTGAGTTAATTTTCCTAATTGGTTTTAAAATAAATTTAATAATACCCATAAAGTCCCCAATGGTTATAATTTTCCCGTTCTCTATATATAGGGGCTCATTTGCAAAATTAAAGTGAGTTTAGTCAAAATAATTAGCCAAAAATCCTTTATTTTTAAAATACTCTTTTTGTCCAAATACTCTCAAATTTTTATTACCTTGATACATTTTAGTATTGTGAGAGTATATTAGTTTTGCTAGTATTGCCAATACTCCCAGTGTGCTTGTGTGATTAAGATATTGTTTTTGGGGAGTTTAGCTTAGGTTTATCCCATAGATTTTCATACTATAAATTTTGTGTTGGGATAACCTAGTAAGCTTAGGATATTTGCATTGTTATTGCAAGTGTCCAATAGCTTGGCTTTTGGTTGTGCAAATATTTTTACAAGCTATAATATTTTTCAAACTACTTCTGTGCTCATTACATTGAAAAAAAATATTTTGAGTTAGTTTGACTATTTGATTAGCATCTTTGAAACCCTAATTATTATTGAGATTTGATATATACTGTTTCAAATAAATAGTTTGATTAGAACACTCTTGATCATATTAGTGATTGTATCTTGTTGAGTGTAGTTTTGCACAAAAATACACTTCACTGAGCTTACATTTACCTATATTGCTAATGTGTGGTTGATTGATTTACTTGAGAAGAATAATAACTGTACCGGGTACATTGTGAAGAATACCATTGTATTTCCAGGCATGACCTAAAGGGGTTTAATCTAGCCCAGAAGGATCAGGTTGGGGTCAGCCCTGTGAATTGGACCTAGGGCCTTTTCCACCCCACAAGGAGAGTTTGTAAAAGTTGAGATCAAACTTGCACTACTTGACTTGGTTGTATTTGGTGCCACCCCACCCGTTAAGTGAGCCATTAGTGGAATTCTCGAGCTTGCGAGCTAGAGGCGGGGACGTAGGCACAGTTGGCTGAACCCCAATAACATTTCCTGCGTGTTCTTTACATTTCTACAATTTGTTTACCGCATGTGTATGTTTTATTGTGGATGATGTGGTTTAAATTTCTACATATTATATTAGTCTGCGCATTTGGGATTGCATAGACTGACCCTAGGTTATGATATTCTACTAACATCTCGTTTAACCTGGGAATAGGTTTTAAAATTCCAATTCACCCCCCTTCTTGGGAATACACCAAATTTAATAGTAATCACATCGCAAGATTTACATTCCAGATCACACTTTGCAGTATTTTCATTTTCTTCATTCACAACTCATTTCATCATTTCAATGATATTTCATCAATTCAATACTTATTTAATCTCATAATAACATATACATATCTCATTTCACGTTACTCAACATTTCTTAATAAAACATGTCCATATTTCATATTTCATCCTTTCTTAGAAGGTACGTTTCAGTACAGATCACTTTTCATCATCTTTCACATTTCAACACATATTTTATAGTCTAATTATTCTCAATGTAAACCATTTAACATAATTTCAAATACATTTAAGTATAAATCATATGCCACATAAATTTTCATCTGATACTCATATCATAATAAATTTCATGTAAAATATCATATTCCCATTTCTCATATTTCTCAACCAATAATTTTCAGAAAAGACTGCTATAATTTATTTCCTTTATTTGGCTTACTAAGAGGTCCACTAACACCATAAATCATATGTTCCTCGGCATTCATAGCTCAAAATCCTGAAATTCATTTTTTTCCAAAATTATTCAACGCAACCTCCACAATATTAACATTTAATATCTCCCAAACTCTATATACTCTAAATTAACTTTAAAACTCTAAAATACCCCACTTACCCTGGTTTTGGGATGGTGTCCCGGAACCCCAAATTGAAAATCTGCTCCGCCTAAGTTGCAGAGGATCTTCCTAGGAACCTCGTGGTGGTTCTGATCATTAATCCAGTCTTTAACGGAGCCAAAATCGGAGTGAGAATGAAGAGGGGTTCATAGGGTTTTAGAAAGAGAGATAGAATTTTTTTTTTTATTAATAAAAAATAACTCACGGGATCTCCTTATAATTTCAACTACAGAGAAAATCATCAAAGGTTTTTCTACACTATTCATAAAATCATCAACGATTTAGGCTTTAACCCATCCCTTTTTATTGTTTTACCAGTTACCAGCCCGCAGTAAAAAGAAATACGTCGACATATTTCTACAACCCTCACAAAATCGTCGACGATTTGGCTTCCCAAACCGAATTTCCTCATTTCTTCAAATTTCTTTTATTTTTACATTTTTCGAGCCTCTACATTCTCCCCTCCTTAAAATTCTGTCCTCAAAATTTGCCATCTCTTACATTTCACATTCTCAAGAAGAAACACCACCATTTTATTAATTACCCTCACTTATGGCGGAGGAATACCATGGTTACATTTACGGTCCTGGGAGATTATAATAATCCACACAAAACTCTCCCAAAACCATTATTATCAAAATCAAAAGTTAACCTATCCTATACTATACAAATCAAAATACATACCTTAACCTTGGTACCCACTGAATACATGTGGGTATCTCTGGTGCATCTGTTTCACTAATTCCTAGGAAGCTTCCTCTACTACATGGTTGTGCAGCAAAACTTTTACCAGTGGTATGATTTTCATGCGTAGCTTCTGTTTTTTCCAATCTAAAATCTACACTGGCACTTCTTCATATAACAAGGCATCGCTAAGCTCCAGTGCCTCATATCTGATAAAATGGGAGGGATCTGAGACGTATTTCCTCAACATGAAAATGTGAAATACGTTATGAATTATAGTCAAAACCGGCGGTAACGCCAACTTGTAGGCAACTGGACCCACTCTTTCAAGAATCTAGAATGGTCTAATATACCTAGGGCTCAATTTCCCCTTCCTCCCAAATCTCATAACTCCTTTCAACGGTGCCACCCTAAAAAACATGTGATCCTCAGTGTTAAACTCTAACTCTTGTTGGCGGGTACTACATAACTCTTCTACCAACTCTGTGCTATTCTGATCCTATCTCTAATGAGTTTGACTTTATCTTGAGTTTGCTGTTTCAGTTCTAACCCCAATATCTATCTTTCCCCAAATTCATCCCAATATAATAAGGATTGGAACCTCCTACCATATAATGCTTCAAATGGTGCCATCCTAACACTGGAATATAAGTTGTTATTATATGTAAATTCAACTAATGGCAAAACTTGATCCAATTGCCTCCAAAGTCCGGTACACTTGCGCACAACATATCTTCCAGTATTTGTATCATCATCTCTGTCTGCCCATCTATTTGAGCATGAAATATTGTGCTGAACGCCAAGTGAGAATGCATGGCTCCTTGTAAACTCGTTTAGAAACGAGATGTGAACCGTGTCTTGATCTAAAACTATAGACACTGACATGCCATGCATTCTAACTATCTCCTATCTATATAACTTTGCTAGTCTATTTAAGGAGTATTTAACTCTGATATGCATGAAATGGACACTCTTCGTCAATTAATCTACAAATATCCAAATGGCATCCTATCCATGTAGTGCCGACAGTAATCTTGTGACAAAATACATCGCTATATGTTCCCACTTCCACTTAAGACTGTACAGCGGCTGCAATGATCTCGTCGGTCTCTGATGCTTAGCTTTCACCTACTGGCATGTCAAGCACTGCTCTACAAACTCGAGGATCTCTCTTTTTGTACTACTCCACCAAAAACAGTCCTGAAGATCCCTATACATTTTAGTACTGTCAGGATGTACCATATAGAGGGATCGGTGCGCTTCTTCCAATATAACTTTCTTAATCTCAGGATCAACAGGTACACATAGCCTTGTACAGAACCTCAAGGCTCCATCATTTGAGATGCTGAAATTTGCCTCCTAACCATCTTGTACTTTCTCTATAAGCTCTGCTAACTTTGCATCATCCCCCTGAGCTGCTTTAATTCTTTCCTGTAGAGTCGGCTGCAGCACCACATTGGCAATAAATGCTTGATGATCGCCCTCTACCAGTTCTAGCCCAAGTCTTTCCAAATCCATCTGGACCAGTTGCTATATCGCCACTGTAGATATTGATGCACCCACTAATTTTCGGCTCAACGCATCATCTACCACATTAGCCTTTTCCGAGTGGTAACTGATGTGCAATCGTAATCTTTTATCAACTCTAACCATGTCCTCTACCTCATATTCAGTTCTTTTTACATGAAAAAGTACTTCAGGCTCTTATGATCGGTGAAAATTTCACACCAACACTCACAAAGATATTGTCTCCAAATTTTCATCGGAAAAACCACCGCTGCTAATTCCAGATCATGGGTAGGGTAATGCTTCTCATATTCTTTCAAGTGTCGAGAGGTATATGTTATCACTCTCCTCTCCTACATCAGAACACAACCGAGCTCTTTATGCGATGCATCACTATAAATCACAAAACCCTCTTCACTTGAAGGAATTGTCAATACTAGTGTAGTGATAAGCCACTACTTCAACTCTTGGAAGCTCTGCTCACACTCATCAGACCATTCAAACTTCACCCTTTTCATGGTCAACCTCGTCAATGGACCTGACAATTTAGAAAAACCATCAACAAATCTGCGGTAGTACCAAGCCAATCATAGAAAACTTCTAATTTTCCTACACATTCTTAGGTTGTACCCAGACTATTACTACCTCAATCTTACTCGGATCTACTAAGATACCACCCCTAGATATCACATGTGCAAGGAAAGTAACTTGCTTCAACTAAAACTTGTACTTATTGAATTTCGCATACAATTCCCTTTACTTCAGCACCTGAAGCACTATCCTCAAATGTTCCTCGTGCTCCTTTAGGCTCTTTGAATACACCAGTATATGAAAAATGAATACCACCAGAAACTGGTCTAGATACTAGGGAAAGACCCTGTTCATCAAATGCATAAACACTACTTGGGCATTTGTCAGTCCAAATGGCATAACCAATAATTCGTAGTGACCATACTGATTCCTTAATGCTGTTTTTAGAACATCCTTCACTCTGACTTTTACCTAATGATATCCATACCATAGAACTACCTTCGAGAAGACTGTGTTGACCCCATGGGTCATACCCTATTTTGATTATGACAAATACTCAGCTATTTAATGGTTGCCAAGTTTGGGTGCAAGTTCATGCTGGCAAATACTTATATAATGGCATGCAGCAACCTGAAGTGAAGCCTGAAGACCCAGAGGACTATTTTCATGGTGTAATTCATATCACTATTATTCAGTCTATAATATTTAAGTATAAACGGTCTGTAACAATCTCTGCATGCCATGCATGTAGGTTTTGTAAGCTCAAAATGACCGTAGATTGACCATAGGGACCGAATGACTTTAGAGCACCCTTCGGTCGACCGACGCTAGGTTTTTGGGCGTACATGAAAAGACCCTAGATTACTACACATTGTGCACAAAGTCCCCAAAATAACTTACATTATCAAGGGAAAGAATTGAAATAAAATTGGATAAAATAGGGTAAGTATATGAGAGGTCGGGCGACCGAACCTCAGGAGTTGAAAACTCCTTGGGTGTTCGAACTGCTGGAAAGTCAATAGTTTGACCAGACTTTGGCAACCGAACATAAAATGACTTTATCGCCCTCAGGCAACCGAACCCTTAGAAGATCACTTTTCACCAACTCGGGCTGCCGAACCTTTTAGTTCGAAAAGGGCTCAAGCGACCAAACTTGTTAGTTTGGTTAACCAACCTTTGTTTCAGACACCCGAACCGTGCAAAAAATGTTTCTAACTTTTGTTCAGGCAACCGAACCTAGACCCGGGCAACCGAATTATTTAAAAATGCTTTTCTTAACTGAGTCTATTCCGGCACCCGAACCTCAAATCGGGCACCCAAACTTCTCAGGTTAAATTAATTTTTATAGGGGTTAAAATTAAGAAAACTGGGTTAATTTTCCTAATTTGTTTTAAAAAAAATTTAATAATACCCATAAGGTCCCCAATAGTTATAATTTTGCCATTCTCTATATATAGGGATTCATTTGCAAAATTAAGGTGAGATTAGCATAAAATCATTTACAAAAATCCTCTCTATTTCAAAATCCTATTCTAACCCAAATACTCACAAATTTCTATTCCCTTGATACATCTTAGTATTGTGAGAGTTTATTGATTGTGCTAGTGTATATTAGGTTGCTGATACTCCCATTGTTCTAGCTTGATTGATTGATTTATTTTTGGGGAGTTAGCAAAGTTTATCCCACAGATTTGAATGTAATAAATCTTGTTTTGGGATAAACTAGCAAACTTAGGATATTTGCATTGTTATTGCAAGTGTCCCATAGCTTTGACTTTTTTGTGCAAAAATATTTTTGACAAGCTATAATATTTTTCAAACTACTATTGAGCTCATTACACAGAAGGAAAATATTTTGAGTTAAGTTTGAATATTTGATTAACATATTTGAAACCATGATTTGCTATTGAGATTTCATTTAGCTTGTTTCAAAGATACAACTTGTTTAGAACACTCTTGAGCATATTAGCAATCATATCTTGTAGAGTGTGGCTTGAATAAAAATACACATCACTGAGTTTACATTTCCTATATTGTTGATGTGTGATTGATTGAGTATACTGTGTGTATTGGGGTACATATCTGCTTTACATGAAAGCATAATCATTGTATCAATCTTATTGAGAAAATATTGTTGTATTTCCAGGCATGGCCTGAGTGGGTTTGAACTAGCCTGGAAGGATCAAGTTGGGATCAGCCCAGTGAATTTGACCTTGGGCCTTCTTCACCCTACAAGGAGAGTTCGTAAAGGTTGAGGTTAGCCCTGTGCTAATTGACCTAGTTGTATTAGATGCCACTCCACCCATTAAGTGAGCAATTAGTGGAATCCTCGAGCTTGCAAGCTAGAGGTGGGGACGTAGGAACAGTTGGCCGAACCTAGATAACATATCTTGTGTCTGTTTATATTTTCGCACTTTATATTTACTGCAAGTGTATGTTATTGTGTAAATGATGTCGTGCCCCCTGTAATTGGTTAAATAAATCATTGATATGGGAAATCATGTATTTATTCTTGATAGTCACTTTATTAATTTCTCACAAGTTGATGCGCATTCTCATCGACCTATCTTTATTTTTCACAAACAATACCGGTGCTCTCCAGGGCAACATGTTGAGCTGAATAAATCCCTTGTCTAACAGTTCCTACAACTGGTCCTTTAATTCTTCCTCTTGATCAGGAGGTAGTCTTGACAAATCCTCGGGGAAAACATCGAGAAAATCCCTCACTATCGGGATATCCTCTAACCTCTACTCCCTGTCTAATATCTTATTCACACGGGCCACATATCACTGACATCCCTCTAACGACAATTTCCTCGCCTGAATAGCAGATAACAATTGTGGTGGGGTGCGCACAAAAAACCCCACGAATATATACTCCTACCCTTTTGGAGGTTTGAACACTACCTCTTTCTAATTATAGTCAATACTTGGCATAGTGAGCAACTAGCAAATCCATCCCCAGTATCACCTCAAACCCATGCATATCCAAAACCACTAGATTAGCTAATAAATATCTCCACTAAATACATACCAGACAATTCCTAAGTACCTTCTCACATATCGCTGCAGCCCCCCCTAGTGTAGCCACTAACAAACTGACACCCAATTGTTGTGTTTCTAACCCATAAAATTTAACAAACTCTTGGGTGATAAAAGAATGAGTCGCCCTTGAATTAAACAAAGTAGTAGTTATAAATGACAGAATTGAAACTATACCTATCACCACATCTCTTGCCACTTCAGCATCCCCTGATATCAGTGCATAGACTTGTGATGGGGCGATAATCCTCTACTTTTTGCCTTGGGATGCCTGATGACCTCCTCGATATGGTCTATAAATAAGCACAACAACTGATGGTGCTTGGCAGTCTTTCGCCATATGCCCAAGCTAATGGCATTGATAGCAAACAATCTCCCTAACTCGACACTCTCCTAAGTGTCTCCTATAGCATATGGGACATAAAGGGGGCATCTGTTTGCCCTATACTGCCCGATCTCCCACTCCCTATCTCTATCCCCTTTTGTTATCCTTCCTTCTCCAAGGCCCTCGACTGGACCCTGCCTAAACATCTAGAGGCGCGGGCCTCTTTCCCTGGCTCTTCACTATAGTGCCTCTCTATAGGCCACTCTCAATCACTACAGCTCTATCTACTACTTCTACAAATGTCTGAGTCTAAAATCCTATAACCTACTCGAATAGACTCTATCTCAGCCCCTCTTCGAATTTCCTTGCTTTCATTTCCTTATCCGGTACCAAATACGAAGCAAATTGAGACAACTCAATGAATCTAACTACATACTGCTGTATTATCATTTGTCCCTGCGTTAAATACAAAAATTCTGCTGCCTTCAGACCTCTAACAGTAATAGGCAAGCATCTCTCAAAAAAGATCTCCCTGAAGTGGCTCTAGGTAACTGCTACAGGGTTAGGTCATTGCTCGTCCAACAGTTTTGCTGATCTCCACCAGTGCTTTGCCTCCCCTGTCAGCTTAAATGTCGCAAACAATACTTTCTGCTCATCTGTACATAGAAGAACTGCCCGCATATTCTCCATATCTTGGACCTAGTTATCAGCCACGAGTGGATCAGGTCCTCGAAAGAATGATGGGGGCCTCATACGCATAAACTGCTCAATCATGCAGCTCCGCACCGCTAAACCTCTAGCCATCTCTGCCATCACCTGCTAGGTGAACTACATACTATGACATCAGGATCCCCACCACCCATACTAGAAGACCCTGCATCATCACCCTCAGCATGTGCACTACTACTCCCTAGATCCATTATACAAATGGTATAAAATAGTTTTAGAACTCTATCATCATAACTCACTAACACGCCTAGTATAATAAAACCCACAAGATATTATGCTATATACATTTGTCCTAGCATACTCAATCCCCATTTAAGATTCAATCCTACCACTTAGAAACAAGAATCGGCAATAGTATCTATGGTTTTCTTGAAATCGTCACTACAGGAAAATCACGGAAACAACCACGGAACTCCTCCCTCTAAGTCATAAGATAGAACCCTAAATTTCCAATCTCATCCTCTAACAATAACTAACTCATATCTCAATCTATCCAATCCACTATTTTCATCAAAATCAATTCCTATAATCTAGTATTGTATTCCACTATTTACTAAAGTCTGCAAAACCTAACAACCTAAGCTCTGTTACCAAACTTTGATGCCACGATTTTCCCAATATTTTTTAATATAAATGAAACATATTAATCACATATTAGCCACGTCAACACCTCTGATACCATTTATACATAACCCGACCCAACGAGGTATAACCATTCTCACATACACAAACTTAACAACGGAAGTCATTATATTTATACAAACCACAGTGAATACACATACCAAAATACTAAACCAATAATATATACATGTCTAACAAATTTCCAAAAAGAAACACAAAATACTCTATTGGAATCCTCTATCCCTAGCTCATAACACACACCCTGTCTACTCAGGGTATCAGCTCCCCTCTATCTCGGAACTCTATCACCTGGCCTATCTTGGTTTCCTGAAATAATTAGAAGTTTGGGTGAGACACATTTCAGTAAGACAGAATAAATTATCTATAGTGTGTGGCATTATGAGTTTCATTATATCATAACATATATTCATTTCAGTGAAAGTATCTTCTGAAAATAACACATCAATTCCACATTCATAATCATATAGATATAAAACGCGAGATTTCATAAGCTTCTACTTTCATTTCCAAATCCATTCACACGCAACCTATATTGTAGATGGGAAAGAAGTACCTAAAGAAGATAAAGAACTAATTGTTTCAAATTAAAAAATGTTGCAAATTAACTCAAGTGTAATGAATGCCGTATATTGTGCACTTCATGCAAATGAATTCAATAGAGTAATGGCGTGTAAAGCAACTAAAGAAATTTGGGATAAATTAGAAGTAACCTATGATGGCATGGTAGATGTTAGGGACAAAAGAATTTATATGTTAACTACTGAATACGATGGTTTTAGGATGAATTCCGATGAAACTATAACAAGCATGTACACTAGGTTCACACATATCATAAACTCACTAAGTGCCTTAGGAAAAACATATTCCACCCATGAGATGATTTGTAAAATTCTAAGAGCACTTCCACCTATTTGGGAACCGAAAGCCACAGCCATAACGAAAGGAAGAAACCTCAAAATAACTCCATTAGATGAACTCATAAGATCACTTCTAACGTATGAAATGATTTTGAAAGAAAGAGCACTGAAAATAAAAATAAGAAGTCTATAGCTCTAAAAGCCTTGAGAGAACATTCAAGTGAAGAAGATAATGAATCTAGTGAATTAGAAGATGAAGACTTAGCTTTCATAACTAAAATACTTGGAAAATTCTTCAAAAGAAACAAGAAATTCACTAGAATATTCAACCGATCAAAAACTGAAAAAGGTGAAAGTAATAAAAGGGAATACAAAAGCAAAAATGAACCTCCCACTTGCTATCACTGTAAAAAGACTGGACACATCAAGCTAAACTACCCACACTGCCCACAACTCAAGAAGGAAAAGAGGAAAAAGAAGCCTGCAATGAAGGCAACTTGGGATGACACAAGTTTGAGTGAATTGAAGAGCGAGTCAAGCGATCAAGAAGTAGCAAACATGGGCTTCATAGCACACAACGAAGAGGTAAACTCTTACTACTCACTCTTTGAAGATTCGTGTGATGAATCATGTAGTTATTCATGTGAAACCATGCCTTCTTATAGAGAACTTCAAGCTGAATTATTCTCTCTTCATAATAAGTTCATTAAAGTCTCAAAGAGGAACATAATCTTGAAACAACAAAACGAAATATTTATAAATCAACTTGAATCCTCAAAACTTGTTGAAAAAGAAAAGTACTTAAAGATTGAAGAGCTTGAGAAGAAAGTAGATAACTTGTCTCAAAAATTAGCTAAGTCTCAAGTAAATGAAGATAGCAAGAGAATGCAAGAAATAATTGATCTTAAAAACAAAACTTAAGAAAAGGAAAAGGTCATTTACAACTTTACCAAAGGTAAAGATAACTTTGAAAAAATGGTAAGACAATAAAGGATGGCTAACAATAAAGAAGGAATTGGTTACAATGGAATACAAAATAAGAAAAATAAAAACTTATTTATGGGATATTTTGTAAATCAATCTAAACACTATGCAAGTACTTCATTGACAAACATTTATGAGCATACCACATGCTGCATGTGTAAAAATATAGGACACATAATATTTAATTGTCCACTCAAGAAAAAGTATAATAAAGTAAAAAATGAATGGAACATAAACGCCAAAACTAGACAAGATTTAAAGAAATGTTAAGAAAGTTTAGGTTCCAAAAGTAACAATATAAATCTTTTCTTGTAGGTTTGCTTTAGGATTACTTCATTTAAACATAAATGGTACTTGGACAGCGGATGTTCAAGGCATATGATGGGAGATAAATCTAAGTTCACTTCACTAATTGAAAAGGATGGAGGATATGTAACCTTCGGTAACAATGCAAAAGGCAAGATCGTCGGAATTGGTAAAATAGGTAAAGACTCTTCCCCCACTATAAATGTTGTTTTGTTAGTTGATGGTCTAAAGCATAATCTATCAAGCATTAGTCAACTTAGCTACAAAGGATTTGAAATAATGTTAACAAAAGACAAATGCATGATTCAGAATACAAATCAAGAAAAACTTCAAAAAGAAGAAACATATATCAACTAGTATACCCCTAGAACTCATACACTTAGACTTGTTTGGTCCTACTAGAACTTAAAGCCTAGGAGGAAAATAATACGCCTTCTTAATTTTTGATGATTACTCTAGATACACATGGGTGTTGTTTTTAGCCAACAAAGAGGAAGCTTGTAATTTGTTAATCACTCTATGCAAAAAGCTTCAAAATGAGAAAAGATATAATGTCTCAAATCTAGGAAGTTACCAAGGAAGAGAATTTAAAAATCAAGATGTTGAAAAATTCTGCAATGATCATAGTATAGGTAACAACTTTTCAGCACATAGAACCCCACAGAAAAATGGAGTTGTGGAAAGAAAAAATAGAACTCTTCAAGAAATGGCAAGAACTATGCTTAACCAAAAAAACTTACCCAAGTATTTTTGGGCCAAAGCTATAAATACAGCTTGCTATGTAATTAATCGAGCTTCTATTAGATCAAACCTAAACAAGACATCCTATGAATTATGGAAAGGAAGAAGGCCTAACATAACTTACTTTCATTTCTTTGGGTGTAAGTGTTTTGTTCTCAATAAAAAAGATAACTTAGGAAAATTTGATGCGAAATCGAATGAAGGAATTTTCCTAGGATACTCTACAAATAGTAAGGCCTATAGGATCTATAACAAAAGAACACTCACCATAATTGAATCAATTCACGTAGACTTTGATGAATCAAATCCTTTTTCAAGAGAAGTCAAAAATGAAGAAAAGGATGATATTTTCAAAAAAGAGGATGAGATAGAAATCAAGGAAGAAAAGGAAATAAATGAAGAAAACTCAAAAGATGAACTTATAGAAAATTCGAAATTACCAAGAGAATGGACGTATAAAAAATATCACCCTCAAGAACAAATTATAGGTAAACCATCTAGAGTTGTAACTACTAGATTTTCTCTAAAGAATCTGTGCAATCACTATGCATTCCTATCTCAAAATGAACCTAAAGATGTTGAAGAGGCTCTTAAAGATGACTCTTGGATAATTGCTATGCAGGAAGAATTAAACCAATTTGAAAGAAGTAAAGTATGGCAATTAGTACCAAAACCTGAAAATCATTCGATCATAGGAACTAAATGAGTATTTAGAAATAAAAAGGATGAGAATGGTATAATCATTAGAAACAAAACTAGACTTGTAGCTAAAGAGTATAACCAAGAAGAAGGGATAGACTATGATGAAACCTTTGCCCCTATTGTTAGAATGGAGACTATAAGAATGTTGTTAGCTTATGCTTACTATAAAGAATTTAAGTGATACCAAATGGATGTCAAAAGTGCATTCTTAAATGGGTATATTAATGAAGAGGTATATGTTGAACAACCCCCTGGTTTTAAAAATATAGAAAATCCTAATCATGTATTTAGGCTAACTAAGGTTTTGTATGGGTTGAAACAGGGCCCTAGGTCTTGGTATAAAGACTTATTGGATTTCTAATTGAGAAGGGGTTTTCAAGAGGAAAAATTGATAGTACTTTGTTCATTAAAACTAAGGAAGATGACATACTTTTAATTCATATCTACGTAGATGATATAATATTTGGTGCCACTAATGAACATCTATGTAAAGAATTTGCAAAATGTATGAAAAAAGAATTTGAAATGAGCATGATGGGAGAATTAAACTATTTTCTTGGACTTCAAATCAAACAAGCAAAGAATGAGACTTTTATAAGTCAATCCAAATACATAAAAGAAATGATACAAAAATTTGGTCTGGAAAATAGAAAACCAATAGGAACACCTATGAGTACCTTCATTAGCCTAGACAAAGATGAAAAGAGAAAACCCATAGACACAAAGTATTATAGAGGTATGATTAGAAGTCTACTATATCTAACAGTTGGTAGACCCGACATAATGTTTAGTGTGTGTATGTGTGCACGTTTTCAATCAGCACCTAAGGAATCACATCTAATAGCTGTTAAGAGAATCCTAAGATACTTAATAGGCACTATAGACTTAGGACTATGGTACCCTAAGGACACTAGGGTTTGAAATGATTAGTTATTCAGATGCGGACTATGTAAGCTGTAAAATAGATAGAAAAAGTACAAGTGGCACATGCCACATCATAGGAAGATCTTTAGTCTCTTGGTTCTCTAAGAAACAAAACTCCATGGCTTTGTCAACTGCAAAGGCTGAATATATAGCAGCAGGGAGTTCTTGTGCACAAACACTATACATGAAACAACAATTAAGAGATTTCAAATTGAAATACACAACTATACCAATTAAGTGTGATAATAAGAGTGTGATAAATATATCTAAAAATCTTATTTCACACTTAAGAACCAAGCACATTGACATAAGACATCACTTCCTAAGAGATCATATTCAAAAAGAAAACTTCATTCTACAATTCATTAATTCAAATGATCAATGGGCTGATATCTTCACTAAACCACTTTCAGAAGATAGATTCATAACCGTTAGAAGAGAGCCTAGTCTACTACATAGTAGCGAAACTAACTGAAAAGTCAAGCTTAAAGAATAATCTACAGTCAGCTAATTAACTCTTAAGTCAGACAACTGACTGAAGTAGTTTTTCCTATAACAGAGGCTAGTTAGCCAACTGACCCTATGGTCAGCCGACTGACTGAAGTAATTTTCCTAGACAAGAGAGCAGTTAGCTAACTGACCCTGAGGTTAGCCGACTGACTGACAGAGTAACCCTAAACTCATTTATAAAACTCAAGTCATTTGAGTGGCCAGTCAACTGACCTAGGGTTTGTCTTTTTGTGTGCTCTAAATATTTTTTTTTGTCTGTACTTTGATATATTGTATGACATAACACTTAGCTTGATTGCTCTACTTGTTTCTTTCCCCTTGTTGTTCTTTATGATGGTAAAATTTTTTTAGCAACATATGCACATGATAATGATAAACTTCTTGCTTATGTGATATGCAATATGCTACATGTTTATATCTTGGAATTGGCGTCTTGACAATCTGAGCATAAAGGTATTAAGCACGATTTTGGAACATGGATTTTTGAAATGACTTGACCATGTATGCTTATGATGGATCACATGAATAAATGAAAAATTGGCATCTATGAGCAGTGCATGATATGACATCAACATTAATCTCTAAGAAAGTATGGTTGTATCCATGAATATATTACTTGGTATTTGAGCAATACAGCATAATTATGAGCATGTAATGATATTGATAATATTGCCTTAATCTTGGTATTTGAATGAGGAATTATGAATGACCAACATGACTGTTGAAGTATGTTTTCGCAAGTATGAATGTTGTACAACATATGTCTGATTGTAAATTTAAAGATGTCACAACACATGAAATATGCATGACAAATATGAAATATGCATGACTATTTGACTATTTTTGATATCTTACTCTTTTTGATTGATGTCAAAAGGGGGAGTAGTATTTGACCAAAAATTAAAAATTAGCATGATATTGAAAAATTCGAACATGAAATATGCATCAAAAGGAAGAGGGAGAAGTATTTGATATTGAATGAGCATGATATTGTATGATGAGCATGATACTGTATGATATTGAAATTGGTCTTGAAACTACAAATATTGTAAGGGAAAGTAAAATGATGCTTGTTCTAAGGGGGAGTCTCTTTTAAAGCTTACTTATTTTTGCTCCTCATTTGTCATCATAAAAAATGGGGATATTGTTGGCCTAACTGGGCTTTTCAATCTTGTTTTGATGATAAGAAATGGAAGGATGGTTTAACATGTGTTGTTGAGTGGCTTTATTTCTAGTCTAAGTAAAATGACACACACGGTTAATCATGGAAGTAAGCTGAAGATCGATGTCAATCACATGAAAGCTTCTCAATATATTGAAGCAATGAACGACAAATGAAGAGTTTAAAGGCCAAGCAGATCTTGAAGTAAAAAAGTGAACCTCAAGAGGCTGCAAGACTTAGTGATTAAGGAGATCATACTTAGAAGGATATTTGTAAGTACTTCAAGTCATTTCTATTTAGATATGTGAAGCTCTTTAAGATACAAAAACTTAGAGACTAGCACTTGAAAAATCCTTGAAAATGTTTTTGAAAATGTTATAATTAAGCATTTTAAGTAAACTATATTTTAAAGAAATCAGAAATATAAGATATTTGAAAATAGAAGACTGCCCATCCGACTAATTCAATGAACTAAAATAGCCCAGCTAACTGACAGTACCCAGTTGATAGACAATTTTGAATGTGGTTCAGTCAATCGACTGACAATTTGTCAGAAATTTTTTATTTGAGGGGTAGAATGGTGTTAGCCGCCTATCCAACCGACTGACTAATGCAAAAAGTGATCTAGTCAAGTGGGTCAGCCGTTTGACTCTACGGGGAATTTTTGAATTTCAAACTTACAGGAAGTTTTTCAAAATTGATTCTATAATTTAATATCTTTTGAATTGTTACTTAAATATTCCATGTTAAATGAGGAAACTTTTCCTTAAAAAAGTCTACAAATACCTCCCTTACTCAATAAAAAAATACACTCAAGCAATACACAATTTCTACGCTAAAGTTCTCCTAAAGCTCATACTTGCTCACACTCTTGCTAGGGAAAAACTCTGCAAAATTGCTAAATTAAAAAAGGGGTTTTGGTTCCGAGTTGCATCTAAAATATTTACAACAATAAGAAATAACCATTGGTGACTTCTAAACCTTGAGCTTCACATTTTCTATTTAGTTTTTGTTTTGAACTACGATTAGAGATTTAACTTGTACAAATTGCTCTGTATTTGAGAGTGTTTTTGTATGTAGATATCCATTTGTTTCTACTTGATCTTTGACAGTTCAAGGTATTGTTGGATTGTTGGACCAAGCATAGGTTGTTGCTTGGAGATGTTTCTCTTCTTGAAAAAGAGGTTGGTTTTTTGTAAAGGTTTTTGTTCCACCTAGAAGGAACAAGGTATAGTGAAATCCTTCGGTGGTTGACCTAAGGTGAGGACATAGGCTGGGGTAAGCCGAACCTCGTAAAAACGGTTGTTTCACTCTCTTTCCTTTACTCTTTTTTTAATTCCAGAAAAAATATAAACTATGTAGATGTTGTAATTCTTTTAATCATAAAAATAATGCATATTTGCAATTAAATAAACCAAAACTTACTTTGTTCTTGGGCTTGCAGAAACCAAAAGGGAGTACGCTGGTTAATCAATTTTTTGCAGAAACCGTAAGAGAGTATGTTGATTGCTTAACAACCCAAAACCTATTGGCTCAAGGTTTATTTAACTTCTAATTTTGAAAAAGTTATTGGATATTATTTTAAAATTCAAAGGCCAAATACAATACTTGCACATTCATATACAGGGCTACTGAATATTGCAAAGCAAATATTGATTGCTTGTGTTATGTTTGTTTGGCTTGAATAGTTAATCAATTGGTTGTGTATGTTGTGGTTGCGGATTGAATAGAATAAGTAAGTGTTTCTGTGAATTGCCTAATATACAATAATATAAGAAGTCTTTAAAAGGTTGTAAAAAGTCAAGAACTCATAAAAAGACTCTAAGGAATTTTAAATAACCCAATTCACCCCCCGCCCTATTGGGACTACACCTTAGGTTTCATCCCCTGACCTCAACTCCCTTTCTGATATCTCCTTCATACAAGCCACATATCCTTGACATCCCTTTAACAACAATCACCTCACTTGAATTAAAGATAACAACTATGGTGGGGTGCGCACATAATACCCAACGAATCTGTACTGCTGTCCCCCTGGAGGTCAGAACACTACCTCTCTCTTATTACAATCAATACTGACATAGTGAGCAGCTAGCCAGTCCATCCCTAGTATCACCTTAAACCCATGCATGTCCAAGACCACCAGATTAGCTAATAAAGACCTCCCTTGATTACATACTAGATAGTTCCTAAGTACCTTCTCACATATCCCCATAGCTCCTGCTGGCGTAGCAACTAACAAACTGATACACAACTGCTGTGTTTTTAACCCCTAAAATTTAACAAACTCTCAAGCGATAAAAGAATGAGTTAGCCTTGAATCAAACAAAATAGTAGCTATAAATGACAGAATTGAGATTGTACCTATCACTGCATCTCCATCCACTTCAGCATCCCCCGGTGTCAGCGCGTAGACTCGTGCTGGGCAATATTCCTCTATTGTCCGCCTCGGGTTGCCTGATGACCTTCTCGGTATGGTCTGTAAATAGGCACAATAACTAATGGTGCTCGGTAGCCACTCTCCACATGCCCAAGCTGATGGTAATGATAGCAAACAATCTTCCTGACCCAAAAATCTCTCGAGTGTCTCCTATAACAGATAGGACAAGAATGGGGCATTTTTCTGCCCTATACTGCCCGATCTCCCACTCCCTGTCTTCATCCTCCTCTATTATCATGCCTCCTCCAAGGCCCTCGGCTGGACCTTGCCTAAACATATGGAGGTACGAGCCACTTTCCCAGGCTCTGCACTGCAGTGCTTCTCTGTAGGCTACTCTTAATCACTATAGCCCTATCCACTACCTCTACAAATGTCTGAGCCTGAAAGCCTATAATCTACTTAAAAAAACTTTGTCTCAACCCCTTTTCAAATTTCATTGCTTTCCTTTCCTCATATGGTACTAAATACGAAGCAAATCGGACAACTCAATGAATTTAGCTGCATACTGCTGTACTCTCACTAGCCCCTACATCAAATGTAGAAAATCCTCTGCCTTCGCACTTCTAATAGTAGTGGGGAAGTATCTCTTGAAAAAGAACTCTATGAAGCGGCTCCATGTCACCGCTATAGGGTTAGGTCTCTGCTCCTCCAACAGTTTCGCTGATCTCCACTAGTGCTTTGCTGCCCCTATCAGCTTAAATGTCACAAATAGTACTTTCTGTTCATCGGTACACAGAAGAACTACCAGCATGTTCTCCATATCCTAGACCCAGTTCTCAGCCATGATTGGATCAGCTCCTCCAAAGAATGATGGGGGTCTCATACTCATGAACTGCTCAATCATAGAGCTCCACTCCCTTGAACCTCTAGCCATCTCTGCCATCACTTACTGGGTGACACTACGTAGTACAGCATCAAGATCTTTGCCACCTATACAAGAAGGCCCTGCATCATCACCCCCAGCATGTGCACTACTACTCCCTCGATCCATCCTGCAAATGGTATAAAATGGTTTTAGAACTCTATCATCATAACTCACTAACACACCAAGCATACTAAAATCCATAAGATATTCTGCTATATACATTTCTCCTAATATACTCAATCCCCATTTAAGATTCAATTCTACCACTTAAGAACAAGAACCAGTGATAGTATTTATGGTTTTCTTGAAATCGTTACCCCATAAAATTTATAGAAAAACCACGGAACTTTTGCCTCCAGGTCATAAGATAGAACTCTAAATTTCCAATCTCATCATCTAACAATTATTAACTCATATCTCAATCTATCAATCCCCTATTTTCATCAAAAGTCATTCCTATACTCTAGTATTGTTTTTTGTTGTTTACTAAAGTCTGCAGAGCCTAGCAACATAGGCTCTAATACCAAACTATGAAACATCAATTTTCTCAATATTTTTTTTAATATAAATGTTGACCTTATTGGTTACGCCCGGTTTTGATTATGACAAATACTCATTGTATCTAACGAGCGTTTGAGGTTTTGTGCAGGAACTAAGGGTGATAAGATCAAGATGTGCACAAAGCAAGAAAAGCTTCAAGACCAATTTATAATTCAGCATTGTAATATATTTATATTGGTTTGTAATAGTAAGTAGGTATTTGGTTTGTAATAAGCTCACGCACATCAAATGTATGATTTACTACGTAAGCTCAAACAAACCATGAATGAGAAAATGACCATAGAAAGACCTTAGGTTTTTTCCTTCGGTCGACCTTCACACCGGACTTTTTTGGTGTCTTCAAAATTGGACCCCAAGCGCCCTTAGGACACTCACACTTTCACATATATTTTGTTAGGTACTTGAATAGGGCTTGTTTGCTTTAATACGGGACCGAAATGCACACACGATGCACTTTCGGTCGACCAGCCAAGCCAGTTCATTTTGGCCTGGTCGATCGAAACTCCCTTGGGTCAAAGTTTGACCACCCGGTCGACTAGAAAAGGTAGTTCAAAAGGCCCTGGTCAATTGAAACTCCCTTGGGTCAAAGATTGACCACTCGATCGACCGAAACTGGTAGTTCAAAAGGCCCTGGTCGACCGAAACCCTCCTGGGTCAACAGTTGACCATCTGGTCGACCGAGAACATTTGTTCTCCAACTACCTGGTCGACCAAACCAGGTAGTTCAAAATGTCCTGGTCGACCGAAACTCAGAAAATTAGCAAATCGCCCTCGCCTGGTCGACCAAGACCTCAGTTCAATATTCCCCTAATCGACTAAACCATTTGAGACTTGGTCGACCGAAACATTTTTGGTCGACTGGACCTCTAGGGTTGCCATTATTTTTACCGCGGGTTAAATATTTTTAAATAGGGTTAAATTGATTTAAATGTCATTAATCTTTTCTAACAATACCCAATAGGTCCCTAATGGTCATATTTCATTCCATGGCTATATATATGTGATCATTTGCAAAGATTAAAAAAAATTTAGCCACTTTGATTAGGGAAGAATTCTCTGAAAAATAAAAACCCTATACTACTCATTTTTTTACTAAAATCACTCATACTTGCCTTCCATTGTTGCCTACATCACTTGTAAGTTGATTGAGTGTTTTACTTTAATAGGTTTGCTCTCCCATTCATATTTGATCGATTTATTTTCATCGAGAGCTAAACCTAAGGATTCTTAGGGGTTTGTGCTAATAAGCCTATCCTAAGAAGACCTTGTTTGATCTTCTGAGCTTGCACTTTTATTGCAAGATCTTAAGAAGATCGTATTTGTTTTTGGTTGCAAAAACCTTTCAAACACTTCCAAATATCTATTGCGCTTTTATCCTGTAAAATATTCGAAGAGATATTTGTTTATGTGATAGCGATCTTTGTTGCAATATTCTTTCACTTATATATTATTTGTTGAATACAAAGATTACACATCTTTTGCAAACCGAGCTTGTACTTCAGTTGATACTCACATGCTTGAACTATTCTGTTGATTAAAATGCTTGAGACTAGACATCTTTGTGTAAGCTTATTTATTGAACGTTTCTTGTGATACAAAGATTGTTTGTTTGACACTCTCACGTACGCATTACACTGATAAAAAATACTTTATGAGTTGAACCATCTAGACCACATTGAGCTTACATATTATTTCATATTGTGGTGTATGTAATTGAACGTAACTGGGTACAAATCTGCTTTACTTGAAAGCAAAATCACTGTACCATTTGTTTTATTAAGCACACCTGTTGTATTCCAGGCACGAGCCTGAAGAGGGAGACTAACCCTAGAATAGTCACAGATTGGCTTAGACCCAGTTAGGAAAGCTAGGTGCATCGTCCTATTAAGGCGTGTAGGTTGAGGTCAGCCCCTGTAATTGACCTGGTTAAAGTTGAGATCAGCCTTGTGTTAATTTGACCTAATTGTAAACAGTGCCGCTCCACCATTAAGTGAGCTATTAGTAGAATCCTCCGGCTTGTGAGCTGGAGGCGGGGACGTAGGCACAGTTGGCCGAACCCCGATAACATATCGTGTGTTTGTTTATATTCATGCAGTTTATATTTACCACACATGTATGTTATGGGTGAATGATGTATATAACTTAATTTCCACGTCATAATTATCTACGCATTTGGAAATTGCATAGACAGACCCTAAGTTGTGTATTCACCATTGTTGGATAAATTAACCTAGGTCAAAAAGTTTTAAATTCCAATTCACCCCCCCCCCTCCTCTTGGGAATACACCAATTCTAACAATAAATGAAACATTTTAGTCACATATCGGCCACGTCAACACCTCTGATATCATTTTTACATAACCTGACCCGACGTAGCACAACCATTCTCATATACACAAACCTAATAGCGGAAGTCATTATATTTGTACAAACCACATCAAATACACATACCGGAATACTAAACCATCCATATATACATATCTAACACACTTCCAAAAAGAAACACAAAATACTCTAGTGGAATCCTCCATCCTTAGCTCTGAACACTCATCCTGTCTACACATGATATCAGCTCCCCTTTATCTTAGAGCTCTATCACCTGCCCTATCTTAGTTTCCTGAAATAAATAAAAGTTTGGGTGAGACAAATCTTAGTAAGAAGGAATAAATTATCTGCATTGTGTGGCAGTATGAGTTTCATTATATCATAGCATATATTCATTTCAGTGATAATATCTTCTGAGAATAACACACCAATTCAACATTCATAATCATATAGATATAAAACACAAGCTTTCATAAGCTTTTACTTTCATTTCAAAATCCATTCACACGCAACCCATATTTACCAGTGAAGTTCCTGAGAATAAAGGAGAATACACGCCTGTATATGTAGCTCTCGTCTTCTCTGATATCGTTTGTATTCTTACCTAAATAACTCGGGTTCGGCTACAACTGATACTTATCCTGGCACTCACCTGACTCAGTAAGCCCGCAGAAGGAGTGTTTTACTTCGCTTTAGTTATTTATATTATTAACTCACGCTATTTCATTTCTCATTTCCATTCTTATTTCCATTTTCATTTTAATTTCCATTTCATTCCAATTTCACATCTAGCTCATGAGTGTCCTCGGTAACCAATACATCTGCGTCTGTAACTTATGGCTGCCCTGAGGATATTTTCCACGCCATGCTTCACCCCATGGTCGAGGTCACTCTCGATACTCCACACCATGCGTCCCCGTATGATCAGGGTTGTGTAGCCCAAAGGTTGGACCAAACCGTGGTTGGCTTACCCAGTTAGATCAAAATAATCACAACATATACTTGTCTGTAGTACGAATGGCCTACCATATACCCTGATCCAGACTAAAGGAGAAAAACTACCCTTCTCACTGGCCCTTTCGAACTGTCAAGCCAAATGCTCCATGAGTCTTTGTGGTTGCACTTAATCCCCACTAGCAATCGTACCGTGCCCATTTCAATAACACATCCATCCATTAAGGTTTCATATCCTCATTTCAATAATTCAAAATTGCACTATTCACAATGCAATTTTTCACATTTCTAGTATTCTCATTTCACATTCATATTACTGTATTCATGTTGCAATTTTCACATTTCTTATATTCACATTTTCATATTCACATACCAGTATTTGCATTTCATAATTCTCACCGCAACATTAACATCGCAATGTTCACATTTTCAATAATCACATCTCAAGATTTACATTACAGATTTCACTTTGTAGTATTTTCATTTTCTGAATTCACAATTCATTTCATCATTTTAATGATATTTCATCAATTCAATACTCATTTCATCTCATAATAACATATACATATCTTATTTCACGTTATTCAATATTTCTCAATTAAATATTTCCATATTTCATATTTCATACTTTCTTAAAAGGTACTTTTCAGTACTTATCACTTTTCATCATCTTTCACATATCAAATCACATACTTTAACACACAATTCATAGTCTCATTATTCTTAATGTAAACCATTTAACTCAATTTCAAATACATCTCAATATAAATCATATGCCACACAAATTTTCACCTGATACTGATATCATAATAAATTTCAAGTAAAATATCATATTTCCATTTTCCATATTTCTCAACCAAAAATTTTCTAAAAATACTGCTATATAATTTATTCCCTTTACATGGCTTACTGAGAGGTCCACCAACACCCTAAATCATACTCTCCTCGGCATTCGTAGCTCAAAAGCCTGAAATTCATTTTTCCCAAAATTATTCAATGCAACCTTCACAATTTTAACATTTAATATTTTCTAAGCTCTAGATATTCTATATTAACTTTAAAACTCTAAAATACCGTACCTACCTTGGTTTCGGGATGGTGCCCCGGAACCCCAAACTGAAAATTTGCTCTGCCTAAGTTGCAGGAAATTTTCCCAGGAACCTCGTGGTGGTTCCTAATCATCAGTCTAGACTTTAATAGAGCTAGAATCTAAGAGAGAATGAAAAGGGGTTCGTAGGGTTTTATTTGATTTGTTTAATGAAAAATGACTCGCAGGATCTCCTTATAATTTCCACTGCAAAGAAAATCGTCAACGATTTTATGCACTGTTCACAAAACCGTCAACGGTTTGGGTTTTAACCCATCCCTCTTTACTATTTTACCAATTATAACCCCATGGTGAAAAGAAAACCGTCAACGGTTTTCTGCGGCCCTCATGAAATTGTCGACAATTTGGCTTCCCAAACCGAATTTCCTCATTTCTTCAAATTTCTTTTATTTTTATATTTTTCAAGTCCCTACATTTATTGTTATATTTTTCACTTATTGCTTGCAAAAGTTTTTATTTTGTAGCAATCCTTATCATCCGCAAAAAAATGTCAATTCACCCCCCTCTAAATGCTCACTAGGGCCAACAAGTGGTATCAGAGCGAGTCGCTAGACCTTCAGAGTAACATCTTGAGCAGAAATATCAAATGGTTGAAATATTAGCCCAAGGAAATTCCATTGACCATCCACCAAATTTCAGCGGAAGCAACTACTCGGCATGGAAAGACCGAATGATAACATTTGTTGATTTAGGTGTAATCCCAAGAAGGGGGTGAATTGGGTATTTTTAAATTCTTTCAAACTTATTTATCACTTAGTCCCTCTTTCTATATTTAACAAATTACTTATCAAGTTCATGTCAGATTATTCAATATACATACATGCAATGTAAGTAATGAAATGCGTTGCGAAAATTAAAAAGATAAGAGAAAAGAGAATGCAAACACGATTTTACGAGGTTCAGCCAACCCGGCTTATGTCCGCGCCTTGAGCAACCCACTGAAGGATTCCACTACAATCCCTGCTCCTTAAATTGGAACAGAGCTTCCCTAACATTTGCTACTTACAAGAGGTACAACTTCCTCCTGCTCCACTTCTTACAAGAGATACAGCTCTCTCCTCAAACCCTGCTCACAACCCGAACTGTGATTACAATATAATATCAAATCTACAAAACACTCAATGTTGCTTCTAACAAAGCTAGTGAGTACAATTGAAATATCTAATACATAATCATATGATGAAACTTGAAGCTCAGAATGTATGTAACGATATAATTGTTATATGCAATAGTATGATTCACTAACTTTCCCTTTTATCAAATCTCCCAAAAATATTTATATAAGTCAATGCTTTGGAAAACTTAGGTTAAATCTTTGAATACATAAAAAACTTTGAAGATTGCAAAGATTTGAAACACACTTTGTCACAACAATATTTCTCTCAAGTGTATATAGGTAACCGTTAGACTTTTCAATCAAGTAGATTTTATCTTTGAATACATGAAAAGTTTTGTAGATTGCAAAGATTTGAAACACACTTTGACACAACAATATTTCTCTCAAGTGTATATAGGCAACCTTTAGACTTTTCAATCAAGTATATTTTGGAATATTAAAAATATCAAGTCTTGAATGAAAACTCACTTGAATAAAAAATATCTAATCAATAACAAAAGCTTTTCTCAAGTCATAATTTTATCGAAATGATTTAATATATGCACACTCAAGATCAACCTCTTAACAAATATTCAAAAATTGATTTTGCAATGACAAACTCTTTGAAAAAATAGATATCAATCAACAAATCAATTTAGATGAAGAAACTTTATGAGAATAACTCTTAACAAGTAGTGTGATTTACCAAACCTCAATATCAAAAAAAGCTTGTACAATAATCACAAGAAAACCTTTTGAGGATCAAAGTAGCTTTAGCTCAGATGTGTAGTATAAGATTTGAAATCGTGATCACAACCTCAGTAGTGTGATCTCCCAAGCTATACTAATATGCTCAATTGTATTCCCAAGATTTGATTTTCTTCTTCTTATGCTGAACTTATCTTCGGACTTCTGAAGTTGCAACTTTAGACGACTGAGCTTGAAGTTTGGTCTTCTAAAGTTCCCAATTCGTGGATTTTTTTCCTTTCAGTTCAAAAATATGTTTTGCTTTCTTTATTAGCTCTTTTATAAAAATAGTTTTCAGGGTTTTGAAAATACATATAAGTCCATAGATATCCCCTAATGATGTTCATGAGATATATGAGTCCTAAGGTCATTCTAGGGTATATGTTGAGCCTCAAATTAAATCATATGAAAATGTAAATACATTAGTTCTAAGTACCCATTCCCATGATGATCTTGAACTTGGTGCTTGGATCTTCATTCTTGTACTCTTTGAGTTCCATGGATCTTGCCAAGATATGTATGCTTTATTCTTTATGGCTTCCATGACTTGTTGTCCTTCCATGCATGCTATCTAGTTCTTATTCACAATCTCAATGCATAGATCAAATACCAAGTGATTTGTCATTATCAAAACTGGATTTGACTCATAGAGTCAACAATCTCCCACTTTTTGATGATGACAAATACACGAACAAAAATATGTAATGAAATGGGTTACGCCTAACAAGGCTCCCCCTCACATAATGCATCAAATATTCAATAGATGAAATATGCTCATATTCATACACAAATTGTTTAGCCTGATTCCAAATGAAATATTCTCATGTTCATACACAAGTTGTTTAGCCTGATTCCTCTCCTATAGCCTGATTTTGCTCCCCCTTTACATAATTAATGTTGCCAACAATTGTTCTATTCTTCTCACCTTTTACACAATTTTTCGATTTTAACCCTGATTCTTCTCCCCCTTTTGACATCAACAAAAAGGTGTTTAATAATAGTGTGCGAGTAGATATAACCTTATGTTCTTTCCCCCTTTGAAATCTTAAAGTTTTAAACGTGTTTAACCATCATATTTGAAAAAAAATTTACTTTTCCCCCTTGCTAATGCAGAAAGTTGTGTTGTTTAATGTAAATTGCATTATGAACATACATAGTGTGGAAAATTTCAAAGATTATGTGAGGATACCGAATGTTAATTAATGTGATACTGAATGGGAACAAATGAGCCGAGATTGAAATTTTTAACCAATCATGGAAATTAAGTACCATTGCTCCCACTGAATTATGTCATCTACTATAATTCTAGGCAACCTCTCGACTATGCATCAGACCTAATTCATGCATAATTTGGATAAACCTATCCTCCGAAAGTGGTTTCATGAATATGTCTACCCATTGTTCATCTGTGCACACAAACTCAAGTGTCATATCTCCTTTTTGCGCGTGATCACAAAGAAAATGATGTCTTGTCTCGATATGTTTAGTTCGTGAATGTAATATAGGATTATTTGAGATGTTTATTGCACTTGTACTATTGCATCTTATAGGAATTGTGTCATAGCTTAATCCAAAATTCATCAGTTGTTGCTTTATGTATAAAGTTTGAGCACAACAACTTCCTACCACTACGTATTCATCCTCAGTTGTGGAAAGAGCTACTGAATGTTTTTTCTTGGAAAACCAAGAGACTAAGGAATGTCCTAAGAAATGACAAGTACCAGTAGTGTTCTTCCTATCCACTTTGCTACCCACAAAATTAGCATATGAATATTTGATAATCTTAAAAGATGTATACTTAGAATACCATAACCCAATTTCCATGGTTCCTATTAGGTATCTAAGTATTCGTTTAACAGCTAGCAAGTGTGACTCTTTTGGTGCCTCCTGAAATCTTGCACACAAACATACGCTAAACATTATGTTAGGTCTGTTGGCAGCCAGATATAGTAAGCTACCAATCATTCCACGATAAAACTTGACATTTACCGGTATACCTTGTTCATCTTTGTCTAATTTCAATGAAGTGCTCATAGGTGTTCCTAATATTTTTACATCTTCCATATTAAACTTTTTAAGCATATCTCTAATATACTTCGATTGGTTTATAAAGATTCCATGTTTTGCTTGTTTGATCTAAAGTCTTAGGAAGAAATTTAGTTCACCCATCATGCTCATCTCAAATTTATTTTGCATAGTATTAGCAAATTCATTACCCAAGTCTTTATCTGTGGCTCCAAATATGATGTCATCTATGTATACTTGAACTAGGAGAATGTCATCTTTCTTAGACTTTATGAACAAAGTTGAATCTATCATTCCTTTGATAAATCCATTTTCTAGTAGAAAACCGCTTAGCCTTTTATACCGAGCTCTAGGAGCTTGCTTTAGACTGTACAAGGCTTTTGTTAGTTTATAAACATGATCTGGATTCTTATGGTTTTCAAAGCCTGGGGGTTGTTCTGCATATACCTCTTCACTTATGTAGCCATTTAACAATGCGCTTTTGACATCCATTTGATATAGCTTGAAATCCTTAAAAGCTGCACATGCTAAAAGCATTTGAATGGCTTCCATTCTAGCTATAGGTGCAAAGGTTTTTTCAAAACCTATTCCTTCTTCCTAATTATATCCCTGAGTTACTAGTCTAACCTTATTTCTAACAACTATCCCATGTTCATTTTTCTTGTTCTTATATATCCATTTTATTCCAACGATTGACTTATCCTTAGGTCAAGGAACTAATGTCCATACTTTGTTTCTCTCAAATTGATTTAACTCTTCTTCCATGGACATTACCCATGATTTATCCTCAATTGGTTCACTCACATTCCTAGATTATTCTTGAGATATAAAGGCAAAATGACTAATCATGTTCCTAAGTGAGGATCGAGTGGCTACTCCATGTAATGGTTCACCTATTATTTGATCAATGGGATGATTCTTTATGTACTTCCATTCTCTTGGTGGTTCATTGACCTCATTTTCAATTTGACTAGTTTCAGTGGATGGTTCTTTACTTTCACTTTTCTTTCCTGAATCATCTTTAATGGATAGTTCTTTAAATTCTTTATTTGTCTCAATTTCATCTTCATCAGTTCTTTTAAAGAAAGGATTTGACTCATCGAACACTACATGAATAGATTCTATAACGGTTAACGTTCGTTTGTTAAATACTCTGTAGGCTTTACTATCTAAGGCATACCCTAAGAAGATACCTTCATCTGATTTCATATCACACTTTCATAGATGTTCGTTGTCTCTAAGCACAAAACATTTATAGCCAAAAACATGAAAATATGATATGTTTGGTCTATGACCATTCCATAATTCGTACGGAATCTTATTGAGAGATGGTCTAATCAAAACTCTATTTAGAACATAGTAAACGATATTCACTACCTCAGCCCATAAATACTTACATAATTTATGGTCGTTAAGCATAGTTCTGGCCATTTCTTGTATATACCTATTTTTCCTTTCAACTACACCATTCTGTTGTGGTGTTCTAGGAGCCGAAAATTTATGAGTTATTCCTAATGAATTGCAGTAGTCTTCCATGCCTTGTTTTCTAAATTTTCTAACCCTATCACTTTGAATTTTAGTGATAGTATATCCTTTTTCATTTTGGATTTTCTTGCACAGGTTTACAAATTGTTCACATGCTTCATTTTTGTGATCTAAGAATAGTACCCATGTATATCTTGAAAAATCATCAACTATGATGAATGCGTAAGATTTTCCTCCTAAACTTTGAATTGGGTTAGGACCAAATATATCTAAGTGTAGCATTTGAAGTGGCCTATTAGTGAAGATTTCTTTCTTCTTCTTAAGGCTTTTTCTTGCTTGTTTTCCTAGTTGACAAGCCTCACAAATTTTATCTTTGACGAATTTTGTCTTAGGCAATCCCTTAACTAGGTTTCCCTTAACTAGTTTAGATATTAAGTCCATGTTTGCATGTCCTAGTCTCCTATGCCAAATCCAACTAATTTCATTCATAGAAGATAAGCATGTCATACTTTGTGAGGTTAAGTTATCAAAAATGGTGGTATATACATTTTCATGATGCTTAGCAGTGAACAATATCTTATTATCAGTTTTGTGTTTAACAATGCACTTGTCATGTTCAAATGACACTTTGTAACCTTTATTACACAGTTGGCTTATACTCAATAAGTTGTGTTTTAAACCATCAACCAGTAAAACATCATCTATAATTAGTGATGAATTGTTACCAACTTTACCTACACCTGTGATCCCTCCCTTAGCATTATCCCTAAAAGTGACAAATCCTTCATCCTTGGGTGTGATGGATGTGAACTTCACTTTATCCCCAATCATGTGACGTGAACATCCGCTATCCATATACCTTCTGTCTTTTGAGGAGGATGATCTTAAGCATATCTGTAGGACACAATCAGATAACTACTTTTGGTATCGAGATTTTATTAAGCCCATGGGGGTTAGAGCTAGATTCTCCTTTGACCTTCCATAATTTCTTAATTTTGACATCTTTATTTTTGAAAAGATAGTCAAATTTTATATGACCCAACCTCTTACATATAAAGCATGTAATATGTCTATGATAGTCTTTAGTTGGAACATATGATTTTGACTCTCTTACAAAATATCCCATGTAAAGATGTCTTTGTTTTAGATTTTCTTTCCCATTAAAACCAACACCTTTCTTTTCTAGGTAATTTCTTTGAGCTCCTAGGAGTTTTTCAAAATTATTTTCTCCTTTAATAAATTTACAAATAATCTCAGATTTATCTTTCAAATTCTTTTCTAACTCCTCAATTTTCAAATCTTTGTCTTTCATGAGAGATGCATGAGATTCATTTTTGTGTTCAACTACACTTGAAAGTTCTTTGACTTTATTTTAGATCAGAGATTTTCTTAGTTTTCTTCTCAAGCAATTTAATACAGTACAAACTAAAATTTGAATAGCTTTCCCAAGAAGGGGGGTGAATTGGAATTTAAAAATTTGATTCCTTTTTTTTGAATATTCTTGTAATAATAGCCCTACTTCAATATGAAAATTTGTTGAACTTGTATAAGCCCTCTATCACAATTACACTTCTTCCCAATGTTCAGCTTTTAAATAAACTTTCAGTATAATAAGTTAAGGAAAATCAACCAACGTAGTCCCTTTCAGTTTCCTCAATCAATGTTGATCAAACCAAAACAAATTACCTTCTGGTCTATTTAACAACCGAAAACTCAGAATTTATTAATTTTAAAGCAACCACACATATCGTAATTTTTGCTGAAAAATAAAGAGTAGGGAAGAGAAAGAAGACAACAAGGCTTTACGAGGTTCGGCTTCAACACAGCCTACATCCTTGCCTTTGGCAAAAACCACCAAAGGATTCACTATCACCGTTCCTTTACCAGGTGGAACAATACCAGTTACAACACTCCGTGGGTAAGGCTAGAGTTCGCCTTCTCCAAACAATATCCCCTTGTTTGGTCCAACAATTCAGCACTAAAACTGTCAATCAATATGTTACAAAGATTCAAAACAAGGCGTACAAGAACTTGCTCCTCAAAGAGCTAATTAGTACAAATTGAAAAACTATGTACTTCAGTAAATTCAGAATATGAAAATTCAATATGAAGCAAAAAAATTTATCACCGTAAGTATCTTTCAATTTAAAGAATCAACAATTGATGCACAATCACAGTGAGAGACTTAGCAAGACTTTAGAGATTTTTGTGAGTGATGAGAGTAATAGAAATCTTTCAGATTTTTAGTAAGCTTTGAGAGATTATGATAGCTGAATTGATCTCTTGGTGTCTAAATTAATGAAACTTGAGGGTATTTATAGATGTAGAAAGGTTTCTTGCTTGTTCCCCTAGTTTACATGGAGTAGGGTCCAAGTTGCAAATTAGTTTGAGCTTCAAATAATTTAAATTTCAAAAAATATGCCCGTTGGAAATTTTGAAATTTGTCGCATGCCAGACGACTGTGTAGTCACTGGCAGTCGGCTATCCATGCATTACAACTACAAAATTCACAAATAGAGAGCTGAAAATCACTTGTCCTTAGGATGGCAGTCATTTGCCACTGAAGCAACTCAGTTTTTAAAACAACTCAGAAGGTTAGCAGTCGGCTGGCTAGACGTACTCAGTCATCTCAGTTTTTACTGGCAGTTGTTTGTCAGTTGGTTGACAGTCGTTTGTCAGGCTTCTCTCTTCTTTGTTTAGGTTGCATAACTTGCCAGTCGTCTGTCTATTGACAGACAATCGACTATCAACTGATTGTTTGTCAACTTAAGTCATTTTTTATTTCTCTCTTTTTTGTTT
This sequence comes from Malania oleifera, assembly GCF_029873635.1. Taxonomy (NCBI): domain Eukaryota; kingdom Viridiplantae; phylum Streptophyta; class Magnoliopsida; order Santalales; family Ximeniaceae; genus Malania; species Malania oleifera. Next base: position 17,750,709 of record NC_080428.1, read on the forward strand.
AATTAACCTTAGAATTTTAACTTGTTTTAACTTTGAAAAACATGTTCCAAGACTTTAAAACTTTAGCATTTTTAGTATGTCTTTGCCTAATGAGCTTCCAAATGAAAATTCATATTTGAATCAACTTTTAAGTACTTACAAAGCTTGTTTAATAAACACATTTGACACTTCTTTCCTTTGAGTCATTTTGATGCTAATCTTGGATCTTTCATACTTCTCTGAGCTTTCATTATGGATCACTTGAATTAATGTAAGGCTTTGCTTGTTCCTTGACCCTTGAGAGCATTCATGCTAGGGTATGCAAATTTAGAGCAAATCATCGTTTCCTGAAATAATATCACTTGGAAACATATTAGATAACTTTACTTTGTTATCATCAAAATCAAGAGTTTGTATGCCTAACTAGGCCAACAATCTCCCCCTTTTTGATGATGACAAATAAAGAGCAAAGATATTAAATAAAATTAATGCTCCCCTTGTTAATAAGCATAAACTTAAAATAATCTCATTAATACATAATTTCAAAAGGGTGAAAGTTTCACATTGAAAGTTTCAGATTTATCATTCAAGCATATACATACATAGAACTCATAATTCATAGAACTCATAGTACATCAAACATATATAGACTCATAAACTTTGCTTACATACATACTCCCCCTTCCGACATCAACAAAAAGGCATAACAACCAGAAACTAAGTATGTGTAGCATACAAAATAGCAAAAACAACATCAAAAGTCTATGTATCAGAATTCGTGTCACTGTCTGCAGCAATTCCTTTTCCTTTATATTGTTGTGATCTTTCTTCTTCTTCTTCTTCTTCTTCTTCTTCTTCTTCTTCTTCTTCTTCTCTAGCTTCAGCAATGTCTTCATATGATTTTTCCTGAGAGTCTTCATCATCATTTTTAGAACTCTCTTTATCTGAGTTAGTGAAATTTTGTGTGACATGATGCTCTATCTTGGCAATGCATTGGTCCAATAAAGAATATTTATCATGAATGTTTGAGATCTTATCTTGAAGAGAAGCAAAACGATCCCTCATTTCAGAAATGCAGCTAGTATAATGTTGATAAAATGGAAGAAGCCATGTAGGCATATCAACTTCTTTTGGTCATGGGTTAGGTTTTTCTGGTGTTGGTCATGCTGGCCTATTCCCCTTAAACATCCATCCCTCAGTATATTTCTTGTAACCCATTCTCTTTAGTGTAGTGGAGGAGAATACGTTGTAATGGGTTCGATTCACTATTTTTGAAGGTGGAGTGAGGGCTTGAAAGTGGGCAAAGACCAAGGAAAGAATGCCTCCATATGGAAGTCCAATTATGGGAGATTTGAGCTTCATAACCATCCATTTTAGTATGAGACTAGCTAAATCTAATTTCTTCCCTTTTAATATGCACCACATTATGAAGCAATCGAAGAAGGAGATGTGATCAAAAGATCCTGATCTGAGAATTATATTATAAGCAATGATCTTATGGAGAATTTGTGCTTGCAGATTTAGCTGTTTGTATTATGGAGGATAGCCAAAGTAAACGGGTTGATCGTTCATTATAAGAGGTAGAAATTCTTGTGGCGAAAAACCCTGCTCCATAGTCCATTGTTTTTCTACTAGATTACACTCAAATTCACCATGCTTAATACAAAGTATTTTCCTTAATGAGTGTGGAGTAAGTGTGATCCTTTGGCCAAATACTTCAGTGTCAAATCCAACATCTTTCTTTACCAAGTTCGAGAAGAAAAGCTTAATTTGATATGGGGAATAACCCTTAACTTGGGGAAGAACAAATTTATCCCTTCCTATATTTTTGAACAATTCAAGAATCTCAGAGAAATTTTCTTCAAAGAAAGTAACATCTAATACCTTAAAAAACATTGGATCGATTGTAGAGATGTGATTTTGGTACAACACTTTTGGGTAAGATGAAACTAGCCGATTCTTTATGTCGTTGTTGCTTGCAACTTTTTAAGAAGAAGAGGATGCTTTGTCTTTTTTCCCGACTGTTTTGGTACGTGGAATTTTGATGAAGCTAAAATTCAAGAAACCCTAGGTGTGAAGGAATTAGGGTTGTGATGGATTGACGTTGGAGGGAGATTTGGAGAGGAGAAACTCATAGGATAAATGAAGAGGAGCTTGTTTAGTGAAGGGTAGACGAATGGATAGGCGTTTGGGGCTTCAAAAGGAGTGTTTTTCATGTTAAATGAATATGACCCCCCACAAGATAGTCGTCTGTCACCAAGTGGACAGTCGACTGTCAACTGTCTTTTCACATAGACAGTAGCAGTTAGTCGCCTGCTAGATATCTAGCAGTCATCTGCTTTGAACAACTATTCTCTTCTCTCTTAGTTAACTTCTCTTACATGTAACATTCCTAATTCTCGTCAAATAAATACAAATTGATCTTCATCTAATGGTTTTGTAAATATATCAGCTAATTGATCATGAGTGTTAACAAATTCAAGTCCTATTTCTTTCTTATCTACATTATTTCTTAAGAAATGATGACGTATATCAATATGTTTGGTTCTTGAATATGATACCAGATTCTTTGAAATATTTATAGTACTTGTATTGTCACACTTTATAGGGATTGCTTGGTATTGTATTTTGAAGTCCCTTAATTGTTGTTTCATATACAAGGTTTGAGCACAACAGCTCCCGACTACTGTGTATTCTGCTTCAGCTATAGATAATGCTACGGAATTTTGTTTTCTTGAAAACCAAGAAACTAGTGAGTGTCCTAGGAAGTGACAAGTCCCACTAGTGCTATTTCTATCTATTTTACATCCTGCATAATCTGCATCTAAATAGCTTATCATTTCAAAGTCAGTTCCCTTTGGATACCATAAACCTAAATCAAGTGTGCCTAGTAAATATCTAAGGATTCGTTTAACTACGATTTGATGTGATTCCTTAAGAGCCGATTGAAACCTAGCACACATACATACACTGAACATGATATCCGGTCTACTTGCTATTAAATAAAGTAAGCTTCCTATCCTTTCTCGGTATTGTTTGGTATGTACTTATTTTCCTTTTTCATCCTTGTCAAGACTTGTTGAGGTGCTCATAGGTGTTCCTATAGGTTTGCTTTCTTCCATATCAAACTTTTTTAACATGTCTGTGATATATTTAGTTTGATTTATGAATGTTCCATTTTTAGCTTGTTTAATTTGTAATCCTAGGAAGTAATTTAACTCTCCCATCATACTCATTTCAAATTCTCTTTGCATAGTTGTAGCAAATTCGTTACACAAATCTTCATGAGTTGCTCCAAAAATAATTTCATCAACATAAATTTGTACTATAAGTACATCATTATTTTTGGTTTTTATAAATAGAGTGCTATCTATCTTTCCTCTTAAAAAATTGTTTTGGAGTAGGAACTTGCTTAGTCTTTCATAGCAAGCTCTAGGAGCTTGTTTCAATCCATATAAGGCTTTAGTTAACTTGAATACATGATTTGGGTTTTAGAGTTTTCAAATCCTGGAGGTTGTTTCACGTAAAATTCTTCATTTATCCATTTAAAAATGTACTTTTTACATCCATTTGATATAATTTAAAGTCTTTATGTGCTGCATAGGCAAGAAGCATCTTTATTGCTTCCTATCTTGCAACAGGAGCAAAGGTTTCTTCATTATCAATGTCTTATTCTTGATTATAACCTTGTGCTACTAACCTAACTTTATTTCTTACAACTAACCCATTTTCATCCTTTTTATTTCTGAACACCCATTTAGTTCCTATGATTGATTTATCTTTGGATTTAGGTATAAGTTCCCACACTTGACTTCTTTCAAATTGATTTAGTTCCTTCTGCATAGCTATAATCCAAGAATAATCTTTTGAGGCTTCTTCAATGTTCTTGGGTTCATCCTGAGACAAAAAAGTATAATGGTTACAAATATTTTTTTAATAAGGCTCTAGTGGTTATTCCTTTTGATGATTCACCAAGAATTTGTTCTTTTGGATGACTTTTAGCATATCTCCATTCTTTAGGTAGTTCTAGATTTTCTATGATGTTTTTATTTGAAGCTTCGTTATTGTTTTCTTCTTTCATTTCAAGATCTTTTTCTTTTTGTTAGATATCTTTTTTTTTTTCATCAATCTTAACTTTTTTGTCATAATTATTTGATTCATCAAACGTTATGTGTATTGATTCTATAATAGTAAGAGTTCGCTTATTATAAACCCTATAAGCTTTACTATTTGTAAAATAACCTAAGAAGATACCTTCATCCGATTTTGCATCAAACTTCCCTAAATCATCTTTAGTATTGAGGATAAAACATTTGCATCTGAATACATGAAAGTAGGAGATATTAGGTTTTCTACCTTTCCATAGTTCATACGGTGTTTTGTCTATGCTTGATCTTAGGGATACTTTATTTATAATGTAACAAGTTGTATTCACAGCTTCTTCCCAAAAGTATTTAGGTAGATTATTTTCGTTTAACGTGGTTCTTGCCATTTCTTGTAGGGTTCTATTTTTTCTTTCTATAACTCCATTTTGTTATGGAGTCCTAGGTGCTGAAAAATTATGGTTTATTCCATGTTCATTACAGAATTTTTCAACATCTTTGTTTTTAAACTCCCTACCTTGATCACTTCTAAAATTTGTTACATTATAACCCTTTTCATTTTGTAATTTCTTGCATAATGTGATTAGCATCCCACAGGCTTCATTTTGTTTTCTAAGAATAATACCTAAGTAAATCTTGAATAGTCATCTACTATCACAAAAGCATACTATTTACCTTCTAGCCTTAAGGTTCTAGTTGGACCAAATAAGTCTAGGTGCAAGAGTTCTAGGGGTCTTTTAGTAGATATGTATTTTTTCTTTTTGAAACTTGTTTTGTCTTGCTTTCCTTTTTGCCATGCATCACACACCTTGTCCTTTATGAATTTAGTATTTGGTAATCCTTTTTCAATATTTTTCTTAGATAATTTGGATAAAAGGTCCATGCTAGCATGTCCTAGTTTCATATGCCATAACCAACTTATTTCATTCATTGCTACCAAACAAGTTACGTTTCGATTTACTAAGTTCTCAAGGTTTATATAATAAACATTATTTATCCTATGAGCTATAAACAAGTTTTCATTGTTCTTAGGATTTTGGATAACACATTTTTGTCTCTTAAAAGTTATTTCGAACCCTCTCTCACTTAATTAGCTAATGCTTAAAAGATTGTATTTTAATCCTTCTACTAATAGCACATTATCAATAGTAAGCAATGGTTCTTTAACTATTTTCCCAATGCCAATAATTTTACCTTTGGCATTGTCACCAAAGGTGACATATCCCTTATCCTCTTGATTTAATGTGGTGAACTTGGTTCTATCAGCAGTCCTGTGCCTTGAACACCCGCTATCCAAGTACTATTTATCCTTTGACGGTGTAGTCCTAAAGCATACCTATAATGAAGGATTCATTATATTAGTATTTGGAACCCAAATTACCTTAAGTTTCTTTGAATTGTTTTTAGTTCCATTATTTACTTTCCATTCACCTTGTACTTTGACATATTTTCTTTTTAGAGGGCAATTGAACATTACATGACCCTTAGTCTTGCACATGTAGTAAGTAGTGTGTTCATGTTTGTTGTTTGAAGAAGTTCTAGCATAGTGCTTTGCTTCTTTAACAAAATAACCCATGTATAATTTTTTATTCCTTTTGTTTGTTTTTCCATTATATCATATCCCTTCTTTGTTTCCATTTAGTCTTCGTTGTCCAATCATGTTTTCAAAATTTTCTTTTCCTTTGGTAAAGTTATATATAATTTTCTCTTTATCTTCTACTGATTTTTTTAAGTTCAATTATCTCTAACTCCTTTTTATTTAAATCATCTTCTTTAATTTTTCCTTTCTCTTGAGTAGTTTCTTTTATTTTATCTTCTAATTTTTCAATACAAGAATTTTTCTCCTTTTCACTGGTTTAAGATGTTTCAAGTTGCTTCATTAATTCTTTATTTTGATCTTTCAAAGTTATATTTCTCTTGGAAATTTTTATGAATCTTTTATGTAAAGAAAACAACTCAGCTTGTAATTCTTTATAGGAAGGCATGCTGTCACATAACTCATTACAAGACTCATTGTAAGATTCTATAGAGGTTACCTCTTCGTCATTAGCCATGAAGCATATACTTTCCATCTCTTGTCCACTTGACTCGTTTTTTGTCTCGCTAGAGCTTGAATCATCCCAAATGGCCTTCATAACTTCCTTCTTTTTCTTTTTGTTTTTCTTAAGTAACGGGCAGTCTGACTTTATATGTCCTGGCTTCTTACAATGATAGCATATAGGAGGTTCATTTTTACTTTCATTTTATTTTCTATTTGTCTCTCTTTTTTTAGGTTTCTTTTTATTAAACTTTCTATGAAACCGTTTGTTCTTCCTATAGAACTTGCCTAATCTCTTAGTGATGAATGCTAGTTCGTCCTCATCTAATTTTCTTGATTCACTTTCTTCTTCACTTAAGCTGTGACTAAAATATTTTAATGCAATGGATTGTTTATGTTTGGGTTTTGGATTCCTTTCCTTTAAAGTCATTTCATAAGTAGTGAACCAATGAGTTCATCTAGAAAGATGGTCTTAAGGTTTCTACCTTTTGTGATAGTTGTAGCCTTTGGTTCCCATATGGAGGGAAGGCCTCTTAAAATTTTTCTAATCATTTCGTAGGTAGTATAAGTTTTTCCTAAGGCACTTAAGGAATTGATTATGTGGGTAAATCTTGTATACATACTTGATATGGTTTCATCTGAATTCATCTTGAATGCTTCATACTCATTTGTTAACATGTCTATTCTATTGTCTCTAATATCTATTGTTCCTTCATATGTTACTTCTAATTTGTCCCAAATCTCTTTAGCTGTTTTGCAGGCCATGACCCTATTAAATTCGTTAGCATCTAAAGCTCAGTATAAATCATTTGTAGTGCTTGAATTGATTTGGAGCATTTTATAATATGAATCGGTCATATCCTTTTTCTCTTTTGGAATCTGTTTTCCATCTACAATCTTAGTGGGGATAAGGTCTCTAACCATAACTACTACCTATGCTTTCCAATCCACGTGTTGGAGACAGATTTGCATTCTCTTTTTTCAAAAGGTATAGTTGTGTCCACAAAAGATTGGTGGACGGGTTGATGATTGGCCCTTACCGAAGGGTGCCACTCCTATATTTGCCATTTGATCTTTTAATAGTTTCTTGTTAGGAATTACTATAACTAGGCTCTGATACCAATTGAAATTGGAATAGTTTTCCCAATAAGGGGGGTGAAATGGAATTTAAAAATTTTATTCCTCTTTTTTTAATACCTTTGGTGTTATAACAATAATCAATGCTCAAATACAATCAAAATTAATTCAAAGTAATCACAATCAAAGTAAAATTATCAACCACTCAATTCTTGTAATAATAGCTCTGTATCAATATGAAAATTTGCTGAACTTGTATAAGCCCTGTATCACAATTACATTTCTTCCTAATGTTCACCTTTTAAATAAACTTTCTGTATAATAAGTTAAGGAAGATCAACCAACGCAGTCCCTTTCGATTTCTGCAATCAATGTTGATCAAACCAAAACAAATTACCTTCCGATCTATTTAACAATCGAACACTCAGAATTTATTAATTTTAAAGCAACCACACAGATTTTAACTTTTGCTGAAAAATAAAGAGTAGGGAAGAGAAAGAAGAACATAGGGTTTTACAAGGTTCGGCTTCAACACAGCCTACATCCTCGTGCCTGGCAAAAACCACCAAAGGATTCACTATCACCATTCCTTTACCAGGCGGAACAATACCAGTTACAACACTCATTGGGTAAGGCTAGAGCCCGCCTTCTCCAAACAATATCCCATTTTTTGCTCCAATGATTCAACACTCGAACCGTTAATCAATTTATTACAAAGACTAAAAACAAGGCGTACAAGAACTTGCCCCTTAAAGAGCTGATTAGTACAAATTGAAAAACTATGTACTTCAGTAAATTCAGAATATGAAAATTCAATACGAAGCTCTAAAGGTTTATCACCGTAAGTATCTTTCAATTTAAAGAATCAACAATTGATGCACAATCACAATGAGAAACTCAGCAAGACTTCAAAGATTTTCGTGAGTGATAAGAGCAATAGAAAGATTTCAGAATTTCGGTAAGCTTTAAGAGAGTATGGTAGCTGAATTGATTTGTTGGTGTCTAAATTAATGAAACTTGAGGGTATTTATAGATGTATAAAGGTTTCTTGCTTGTTCCCCAAGTTTACTTGGAGTAGGTCCAAGTTATAAATTAGTTTGGGCTTCAAATAATTTAAATTTAAAAAAAAATGCCCGTTGGAAATTTTGAAATCTGTTGCGAGCCAGGCGACTGTGTAGTCACTGGTAGTCGGCTGTCCATGCATTACAACTACAAAATTCACAAATAGAGAGGTGGCAACCGCATGTCCTGAGGTTGGCAGTCGTTTGTCACCAGAACAACTCAGTTTTAAAAATCACTCAGAATGTTGGCAGTCAGATGGCTAGACATACTCAGTCATCTCAATTTTCACTAATAGTCATCTATCAATTGGTTGACAGTCATCTATCAAACTTCTCTCTTCTTTGTTCAGGTTCCTTAACTTGCCAGTCGTCTTTCTATTGATAGACAGTCAGCTGTCAACTAATTGTTTCTCAATTTAAGTCAATTTTGATTTCTCTCTCTTTTGTTTAATTAACCTTGGAATTTTAATTTGTTTTAACTTTGAAAAACATGTTTCAAGACTTTAAAACTTCAGAATTTCTAGTATGTCTTTGCCTAATTAACTTCAAAATGAAAATTCATATTTGAATCAACTTTGAAGTACTTACAAAGCTTGTTCTATAAACACATTTGACACTTCTTTGCTTTGAGTCCTTTTGATGCTAATCTTGGATATTTCATACTTCTCTAAGCTTTCATTATGGATCACTCGAATTAATGTAAGGCTTTCCTTGTTCTTTGATCCTTGAGAGCTTTCATGCTAGGGTATGGGAATTTTGAGCCAATCATCTTGCCTGAAATAATATCACTTGGAAACATATTAGATAACTTTATGTTGTTATCATGAAAATCAAGAGTTTATAATCCTAACTAGGCCAACACAAATATTCTTATTTTAGTTCATCATATGAAAGCATGTCATTTTCATTTTCTGAATCACTAGAATAATAAGAAGATGATGAGAATAATGATTGTACCTCAAGGTCATCATGTGCCATTAGACATAGATTGGCAATCTTGTCATCACTAGATACAGATTCTGAACAGCTTGTGTTGTGCGTATCCCAACCTACTTTTACCACCTTCTTCTTTTTCATTGAGGCTTTGATTAGTTTGGGGCACTCGGGCTTGATGTGTCTAACCTCTCTATAGTTGTAGCATGTTGGTGAATCATCCTTCTTTTTCTTCATGCTTGACTCTCCTCTTTCTGATTTTGAGATCCGGAATTTTCTGTTGAATTTTGTTGGCCTTACAAGGTTTAAAATCTTGTTCTCTTATTTTGATGCTAACAAACAAGTGAAATTTAACATATTTGTGTAAGTAATGTTATTTCAGGGCTCACATATGAGAAAGCAAAGTCAAAGTGCTCACAAGGATCAAATGAAGCTTAAATGAGTCAAAGCATGGATTTAAAGATGATATATTAAACCTTGAAGAATATAAGGTCATGAATGATTTGTTGAAAGCCAAGAAATGTTTAAATTCAAAAGAGCCAAATAAAATCAAAGTGAGAGAGTTCAAAGAATATTAAAGCTTGAAGACCAAGAAAGAGCCAAAGCAAGCATGAAGACTTGAGCGTTTAGAATGTTAATGTCTTATAAGTCTTATGTAAGTGCTTTAATTTTTAAAATATCGTTTGAAATATTTTGAAGCTCTTAAGCTAACTTCTTGGACCTAGATACCTTTTAAAAAACTTGAAAAATATTTTTATAAGGTCAAAAATTATTTTATAGAGGTTAGAATCATTTTTGGAATGAAAAGCACCAAAAATAGGTTTTCCCAATGCTGTCAGTTTTTATACATCCGCATTGAGGTGAATTTATCACTATCAAAACCTCCTTATTTGAACACGTTTTATGCATGAAAGTTGTAGTTTTGTTTCTTATATTTCTTGTGACACCAAGAACACCTAATTTGGAGTTATAAAGAAAATGTTATGGCCAAAACACTGAAGTGGGGTTACAGCTGTCAGCCATCTGAACACTGTTCACGGGAGGAACTTCAGCTATTTGAACAGCACACAAAACCACCTCGAATGTCTGAACCCTAATTCAGTCATCTGACCCTATGTCCAATTCATTTTTTAAAGGGTTTCAGGAACTTCAGATGACTGAACTCGACTTTTTAGTCATCTAAACACTATTCAATGGGCAATTTTTTTAAAATCTAATATTTTAAATTATAGCTGTTTAAGCTCCAAATTTTCTAACAACTTGGGAAATTCTCTAAGGAAATTTTAGCAACAAGGAAACTTGTTTGAAACCCTATATATACATGGTTTTGCAAATCAAAACATACCATGAATTGAAAAATCTGTTTTAGAAAGCTGAAAGCACTCTTGTTCTTCCAAAGCTCTCTTGTTCACTCATTGCAAAATTCTTTTGCTAAGATATTCTGAAGTGCTAATCCTTCCTCCTCTGAATTCCTACTGCTAGTCTTCATCTAAAAAGGATATTGGTGAATTCTACACTTGAGCTTCATTTTATTTCATATTGATATTTTTTATTCAAGTATATAGTGCTGAAATTGTACTAACTTGCTCTTTGAGAAAGTATACTTGTACGCAAATCTTATCTTGTGTTTCTTGTAGTTCTTTGACGTTCCCAGGGTTATTTGGATTGTTGGCTAAGCAAGGGGATATTGCTTAGAGAGGCGGACTCTAGCCTAAGTGAAGGAGTGTTTGAGCGTGGGGTATCGCTTGTAATCAGGTTTTGTTCCACCCGTCAACAGAACAGGTTTAGTGAATCCTTTGGTGGTTTGCCAAAGGCAAAGATGTAGGCTAGGTATAAGTCGAACTGCATAAAAATCCCCGCCTCACTCTCTCTTTCCCTATTCTTTATTTTCAATTCATATACAACTACATGGATGTTTTAAATATCTAAATTATACATACTACGTACATTTGAAAATCAAGTAAACTTAAAATCCAATTTTGATTTGGGTTGCAGAAATCGAAAGGGAGTACGTTGGTTACACCATATCTTTTGGAAACCATACAGGAGTATGTTACTTGGTTAACATCCCAAAGATAAATTTACTAAGAGTTTATTTGAGTTCTAAATATTTGGAAAGAGTGATTGGATTCATCTATACAGGGCTTTACAGTAGCAAGCATAAATTCTCATTCACTATAGGGCTTGGTTCAAATTTGGCTAATATCAACAAGCAACCATTTTGAGTTTTTATATTACATAAGTGTTGTGTATTGGCTTATTTGTTTGCTTTCTAATTATAGTTGATTGGTTTGGTTGAATGATTGGATGTTTGTATGGTTATGGATTAAATAAAGGAACTAAGTTCTTGAGTGCTTAACAAATTAAAAAAATTAGTCACAAATTGGTTAAAAGAAATAAAATAAGTTTAACAATTCTAAAAACGAATTAAAAGAAATTTTTAAAAGCCAATTCACCCCCACTCTTGGGAAGATATTCCTAATTTCAATTGGTATCAGAGCAGGGTTATAGCAACTCTTAACTGGAAGCTATAAAAAGGTCGTAATGGCTAACTTAGGTGTAGCTCCCTTTGGAGAGGGACAATCTTCAATTAGGCCACCAATCTTTTGTGGGAAACACTATACATTTTGGAAAAAGAGAATGCAAATCTATCTCCAAACAATGATTAGAAAGTATGGGAAGTTGTTTTAGATGGAGATCAAATGCCCACTAAGATAGTAGATGGGAAACAAATCCCAAAAGAGAAGAAAGATACAACCGATCAAGATTATAAAATGCTCCAAACAAATTCAAGAGCTATAAATGCTTTATATTGTGCCTTGGATGCTAATGAATTTAATTGAGTAATGGCATGCAAATCAGTTAAGGAAATATGGGATAAGCTAGAAGTTACTTATGAAGGAACAACGGATGTTAGGGATAATAGGATTGATATGCTCACAAGCGAGTATGAAGCCTTTTAGATGAACCCGGATGAATCAATTACAAATATGTTTACTAGGTTCACTCACATAATCAATTCCCTAAATGCACTAGGAAAAACCTACACTACTTATGAGATGATAAGGAAAATTCTTAGAGGGCTGCCACCTAAATGGGAACCAAAAGCCACTGCTATAATGGAAGGTAGAAATCTGAAAAACACTTCCTTAGATGAGCTTATAGGTTCTCTCCTTACATATGAAATGGCAATGAATGAAAAGAATGGAAAAACCAAAGTGCAAGGATCAATAGCCTTTAAAGCCTTAAAAGAAAACTCAAGTAGTGAAATGGATGAAGATGAAGAAGCCTTCATATCTAAAAAGCTAGCAAGGATACTAAGAAGGAGAAACAAATTCAAGAGAGGAAATCAAAAATATGAATCAGATGAATCGAAAGAAGAAATCAACAAAAAGAAATATAAGAATAAAACTCCTAAATGCTACAATTGCAATAAAGTTGGACATTTAAAACCGGAATGTCCACTATTAAAGAAAGAGTCTAAAAATAAAAACAAGAAGGCCATGAAAGCCACTACTTGGGATAATACAAGTAGTTCGGAGAATGAAATAAGTGACCAAGAGGTTGCTTACACGTGCTTTATGGCATGGGATTACGAAGAAAGCTTCTAACCTAAATCTTCAAATAATTCTTGTAGTGATGAATCAAGTGATGAGGGTATGCCATCTTATGATGAACTTCAAAATTATCTATTCAAAGTACATAAGATGCTGATGAAAGCAAATAAACAAAACACCTTATTGAAGAATAAGAATGAAAGTTTAATGAAAGAGTTAGAATTCCTAAAGAGTGCTGAAAGAGATAAAGACTCAAAATTCAAGCAATTAGAACATAAGTATGAATCGGCAATAAAAGAAATAGAATCCAAAAATTTTGCTGAAAAAAGAAAACAACTTGAAAATTAAGAAACTAGAAAGCAAGAATGACCAAATGATAGAAGACCTTCGATCCTTATCCTCTACCGTATATGAGAAATATATGTATATTTCTGAATTAGATGATAGAATTAGAAAATTATCTCTAGAATTAGAGAAATCATTAAAGAAAGTTGATAAAGACATAGAGTTAAATGATCTCAAGAATCAAATCAAAGATAAAGATAAAATTATTTACAACTTCACAAAAGGAAAGAAAAACCTTGATAAGATGATTGGCTTACAAAGAATGTCTCTAAATAAAGAAGGCATTGGTTTCAATGGAATTGAAAATAAAAAGAAAAAGAATTCTTACATGGGATATTTCTCGAAAGAATCCAAAGACTATAATTGCACATCTTCTAATGCCTACACAAACACCATATGCTATCATGCAAGAAAAAGGGACATATAAAGTTTGAATGTCCGTTTACGAGGAAATGTGTCAAAACCAAACAAATATGGAAAATAAAAGAAACCTCCCTTGAAAAATCCTCCGAACCCAAGAAAATATGGGTACCAAAAATGAAATAATGACTTCACATATATATAAAATAGAAAATGGAATTGTTGGCCAAAATCATAGGATGACTTTTTACAAGGTTTAACTTAAAAAAATATCAAATCTGAGCTTATTATATAAACGCCTTGATGTTACATGCTACATGCTTTCTTTCCTACATGTGATGTATTGATATGCTATATGCTACATGTGTATTAATTAACTTGACTTGATTTATATTGAAAAGTATGGCTCACTATGTTGAAAATTGAGAATGAGATTATTGAGCTTAAGCATAAATTTTTTATATAAGGATAATTCTTGAACATGCATGAATTAAATGAATCACATGGATAAATATACTGCTCTTTATCTGTGAGCTGTGAAAGATATAGTAGTTATATTGGTATCCATGAACTATACATTATGTGCTATTAAGCTTTGGTATCTGTAAAGTATTTTTGGTTTCACATGTTAAAATTTTCAATAGATATCAAATCTAAAAGTTCACTTGGTATCACAAAGTCAAATTATTTATGAGCATGATTATGTCTATGAGCATGATGTGACATTGATGATCTTAGCATGATAATGATATTTGATACATGATATGATTCAATATTTTACATGGGATGATAAAACTAAAATTAATAACAAGACTAAATGTATTAAATTCAGGGGGAGTGTTATGAATCATTAATCAATTGATATCATGAATTAAATTTTAAATTTTAAATTGGTATCATAAAAACCATTAAATTAATATCAGCTGGTATCTTGAATAAATGCTATGCTACACACTACCCATGCTATATTGAAAAGCAATAACTTGAGTGTGTACATATGTTTGGAATACAGGGTTATTGATACGCTCAAAATGACTTGTATTTGAATTTAAATAATTTTTTTTTTCTTTTTGATTGATGTCAAAAGGAGGAGAAATTATGAAGCAAAAATTGAGCATAATTGAGCATGAGCATAATATCTATTCAAAAGAAGTATTTAAGTATTTAATATTGATTGAAAAAGCTTGTAAAACCAAAAGAAAGTCATGAGCATGATTGATGAAATTAATATTGATCTTATTAAGATGAAGTTTATTGAAAGGGGGAGCCTTTTTAAGGCTTACTCACATTTTTTTCTCTTTGTTTGTCATCATTAAAATGGGGAAGATTGTTGGCCTTACAAGGTTTAAAATCTTGTTATCTTATTTTGATGCTAACAAACAAGTGAAATTTAACATATTTGTGTGAGAAATGTTATTTCAGGGCTCACATATGAGAAAGCAAGGTCAAAGTGCTCACAAGGATCAAATGAAGCTTAAATGAGTCAAAACACGGATTTAAAGATGATACATTAAACCTTGAATAATATGAGGTCATGCATGATTTGTTGAAAGCCAAGGAATGTTTAAAGTCAAAAGAGCCAAAGAAAAGAAAAGTAAGAGAGTTCGAAGAATATTAAATCTTGAAGACTAAGAAGGAGCCAAAGCAAGCATGAAGACTTGAGCATTTAGAATGTTAATGTCTTAGAAGTCTCATGTAAGTGCTTTAATGTTTAAAATATCGTTTGAAATATTTTGAACCTCTTAGGTTAATTTCTTAGACCTAGATAACTTTTAAAATAATTGGAAAATATTTTTATAACGTCAAAAGTTATTTTATAAGGGTTAGAATCATTTTTGGAATGAAAAGCACCAAAAAGAGTTTTTCCAAATGCTGTCAGTTTTTATACATCCTTATTGAGGTGCATTTATCGCTATTCAAACTTCCTTATTTAAAACGTTTTCAACAAGAATGTTGTAGTATTTTCTCTTATCTTTCTTTTGACACCGAGAGCACCTAATTTGGAGTTATACAGGAAAGGGTATGACCAAAACACTGAAGTGGGGTCACAGATGTCAGCCATTTGAACACTGTTCACGGGAGGAACTTTAGCTACTTGAACAGCACAAAGAACCACCTCAAACGTCTGAACGCTACTTCAATCATTTGACCTTGTGTCTAGTTCATTTTTTAAAGGGTTTCAGGAACTTTAGATGACTAAACTCGACTCTTCAGTCATCTAAATACTGTTCAACGGGCAAATTTTTTAAAATCTAATATTTTAAATTATAGCCATTTAAGCTCCAAATTATCTAACAACTTGGAAAATTCTCTAAGGAAATTTTAGCGACAAGGAAACTTGTTTGAAACCCTATATATACGTGGTTTTGCAAATCGAAACATACCATGAATTGAAAAATCTGTTCTAAAAAGCTGAAAGCACTCTTGTTCTTCCAAAGCTCTCTTGTTCACTCATTGCAAAACTCTTTTGCTAATATATTCTGAAGTGCTAATCCTTCCTCCTCTGAATTCCTACTACTAATCCTCATCTAAAATGGATATTGGTGAATTCTACACTTGAGCTTCATTCTATTTCATATTGATATTTTACATTCAAGTATATAGTGCTGAAATTGTACTAACTTGCTCTTTGAAAGAGTATACTTGTACGCAGATCTTATCTTGTGTTTCTTGTAGTTTTCGACATTCCAAGGATTGTTTGGATCATTGTCTAAGCAAGGGGATATTACTTAGAGAGGTGGGCTCTAGCCTAAAGGAGTGACCAAACGAGGGGACATTTTTTGGAGAGGCAGGCTCTAGCCTAAGTGAAGGAGTGTTTGAGCGTGGGGTATCGCTTGTAATCAGGTTTTGTTCCACCCGTCAACGGAACAGGTTTAGTGAATCCTTTGGTGGTTTGCCAAAGGCAAGGACGTAGGTTGGGTATAAGCCGAACCTCGTAAAAATCCCTATCTCACTCCCTCTTTCCCTATTCTTTATTTTTAGTTCATATACAACTTTGTGGATGTTTTAAATATCTAAATTATACATACTACATATATTTGGAAATCAAGTAAACTTAAAGTTCAATTTTGATTTGGGTTGTGGAAACCGAAAGGGAGTACGTTGGTTACACTATCTCTTACGGAAACCATACGGGAGTACGTTACTTGGTTAACATCCCAAAGATAAATTTACCAAGAGTCTATTTGAGTTCTAAAATTTGGAAAGAGTGATTGGATTTATCTATACAGGGCTTTACATCAGCAAGTATAAATTTTCATTCACTACAGGGCTTGGTTCAAATTTGGCTAATATCAACAACCATTTTGAGTTTTTATATTACATAAGTGTTGTGTATTGGCTTGTTTGTTTGCTTTCTAATTATAGTTGATTGGTTTGGTTGAATGATTGGATGTTTGTATGGTTAAAGATTAAATAAAGAAACTAAGTTCTTGAATGCTTAACAAATTAAATAAATCAGTCACAAATTGGTTAAAAGAAATAAAATAAGTTTAAGAATTCTAAAAAGGAATTAAAAGAAATTTTTAAAATCCAATTCACCCCCCCCCCCTCTTGGGAAGTTATTCCTAATTTCAAACTTCTTATTCTTCTTCAAGAACTTCTCGAACTTATTTGTTAGCAAGGCCATATCATCATCCGTATCAGAATCAGTTCCTTCACTAGAGCTGTTTGACGATGCCTTAAGAGCGGTAATTTTCTTCGCCTTATTTTGTTCACTTTTCCCCTCATTTATTGCAAGCTCATAGGTGATGAGCGATCCAATGAGTTATTCAACATACATCTCCTTAAGATTTCTCCCTTCTGCTATTGTTGTAGCTTTCTCTTCCCAAACTGAAGGTAGTCCCCTAAGTATTTTCCTGATCAACTCATAAGTAGGGCAAGATTTTCGAAGTGCATTTAAAGAATTTGTGATGTGTGTGAATAGTGTGTACATAGATTAAATAGATTCATTAGCAATCATTTTAAATGCCTTATATTCATTGGTGAGCATGTCTATCCTAGTGTCTTTTACTTCCTTAGTGCCTTCATGTGTAACTTCTAATTTTTTCCAAATTTCTTTAGTAGAGTTATATGTCATTACCCTATTAAATTCATTTATATCTACTGCACATAAAAGCAAGTTCATCGCAGTAACATTTATTTGTACTGATCTCCAGTCTTTCTCTGTATACTCATATTTAGTTTTAGGTACATTCACTTTATCAGTTACTTTCATGGGAACATGATTTCTCTTGGTAACTATTTTTCATACCTTCCAATCCACATTTAACAAGTATATGCTCATCCCACGTTTCTAATAGGCATAATTTACACCACAGAAAATTGGTGGTCTAGTGGATGAGTGTCCCTCAACGAATGGAGTTACACCAATGTGTGTCATGTGATCTTTTTGCAAATGAATTATTAAGTGTATGTAAACCAGCTCTCATACCAAATGTTGATTTACGTGTAATCTCAAAGGGGGGGGGGGTGAATTGGGTATTTTAAAATTTACTACGTAGTCCCTCTTTCTATATTTAACAAATTACTTATCAAGTTCGTGTGAGATTAGTCAACATACATGTATGCAATGTAAGTAATGAAGTGCATTTCAAAAATTAAAAAGATAAGGGAAGAGAGAATGCAAACATGATTTTACAAGCTTCAGCCAACCCGGCCTGTGTCCTCACCTTGAGCAACCCACTGAAATTTCCACTATAATCACTTCTCCTTAAATTGGGACGGAACTTCCCTTACATCCGCTGCTTACAAGAGGTACAACTTCCTTCTACTCCGCTACTTACAAGAGATACAACTCTCTCCTCAAACCCAGCTCACAACCCAAACTGTGATTACAATATAATATCAAATATGCAAAACACTCAATGTTGCTTCTAATACATAATCATATGATGAAACATGAAACTCATAATGTATGTAACGATATAATCATTATATGCAAGAGTATGATTCACTAACTTTCCCTTTTATCAAATCTCCCAAAAATATTTATATAAGTCAATGCTTTGGAAAACTTAGGTTAAATCTTTGAATACATAAAAAGTTTTGAAGATTGCAAAGATTTGAAACACACTTTGTCACAAAAATATTTCTCTCAAGTGTATATAGGTAACCTTTAAACTTTTCAATCAAGTAGATTTTGAAAAATTAAAAATATCAAGTCTTGAATGAAAACTCACTTGAATAAAAAATATCTAATCAATAACAAAATCTTTTCTCAAGTCGTAATTTCATCCAAATGATTTAATATATGCATACTCAAGATCAACCTCTTAAAAAATATTCAAAAATTGATTTTGCAATGACAAAATCTTTAGAAAAATAGATATCAATCAGCAAATCAATTTAGATGAAGAAACTTTATGAGAATAACTCTTAACAAGTAGTGTGATTTACCAAACCTCAATATCAAAAAAAGCTTGTTTAATAATCACAAGAAAACCTTTTGAGGATCAAAGTAGCTTTAGCTCATATGTGTAGTATAAGGTTTGAAATCCCAATCACAACCTCAGTAGTGTGATCTCCCAAGATGTGCTAATATGCTCAATTGTATTCCCAAGATTTCATTTTCTTCATCTTGTAGTTGTTTCTTATCGTTCTTCTTTGTTTTTGTTGATCTTAGCCTTAGTACTAGGGTTTAGATGTTCAATATATAGGTTTCTTACCCTTAGAATCGTTGGATCAAAAAATATCTCACGAGTTCTCTTATTAAGTCATATGAAAATGTAAATACATTAGTTCTAAGTACCCATTCCCATGGATATCTTGAACTTGGTGCTTGCATCTTCATTCTTGTACTCTTTAAGTTCCATGGATCTTGCCAAGATATGTATGCTTTTATTATTTATGGCTTCCATGACTCGTTATCCATCCGTGCATGCTATAGAGTTCTTGTTCACAAAATCTCAATGCATAGATCAAATACCATGTGATTTGTCATTATCAAAACTGGATTTGACTCATAAAGTCAACAATATTCATCCATTCATATGACTTGAAAATGTAAAATGTGATCACCGAATAAGATTACGTATTCAAAGATGACGAAGGTGGGCTCATACCAATCAAGACGCTGTTGGATGCCAACCCAAGGTTGATGCAACTAAATTTCAAATAAAAAATTTTTCGCTATTGTGCTGTGAGTGATGAAGAGTACAACCGTATTTGCAGATGCTACACCGAAAAGGAAATATGGGAAAAGCTTCAAGTAATGTATGAATGTACGTCTAAAGCTAAAAATTCAAAAATCTATATGTTATTTAAACAATATGAAATGTTTAAAATGGAAGACGGTGAATCAATTACTTCCACGTTTACACGTTTTACACATATAACGAATGGCTTGAAGGCACTTCATAGGGAATACTCTATGGAAGACAATGTGTAGAAAGTTCTTCGTTCATTGCTAGAATCGTGGCATGCAAAGTCTATGAAAATTGAAGAAGCAAAGGACCTATCTAAGGTAACTCTTGATGAACTCATTGGCTCTCTTATGACTTATAAGATCAAGAAGAAGAATGCAAGAATGCCACAGCTAAAGTAGAAAATCCAAAAAAGACCACGCACATGGCGTTAAAGACAGCATGCAAGAAGGATATTATATGTGATAATGATGAAGAAATAGTTCTCATTCTTAGGAGAATCATAAATTTCTTGCTAAACAAGAAGCCTGGTAAGTAAAAGAATAAGGGAGAATCAAGCATGAAGTACTACAATTGCAAGAAGACTGGACACCAAATGGTTGAATGCCCCTTACTAAAAAACAAAGACAATAAATTAGTAAGGGGATAAAAAAGAAATATAAGGCCATTAATGCTACTGAATTGAACGATCTCGATGGACTCTCTACCGACGAAGAAAACAAATAAGAAGTTGCAAATTTTTGCTTCATGCCGGACGAGCTAGATGAGGTCAATTCCAATGATGAATACTCTTTTTCACATGATGAGTTGGAAGATACTTGTAGGAAGCTTTGTAATGAATTAATTGCAATTAAAAGGACAAATTACATCTTGAAGAAACACACTCAAGATGCAAGAAAAAATAGGTATGTCTTTGTTTTTCTTTAAAAGAAGAAAATGCATCTTTGAAATCAAAAATTGAAAAACTTGATGAAAGTTCTTGATTAGATCATAAGTTTTTCCAAAAGAAAATTGAAAAAATCAAATTGATGAAAGCGTTTATGAAAACTTGTCTTTGAAAAGGAAAATTGAGGACCAAAGCAAAATCATCTACAAGTTTACCAAGGGAAAGGAGAATTTTGAAAAATTACTTGGGGCTAAAAAATTTAGGATTTTCAAGGAAGGCTTAAGTTAAGGTTCTCATCATCTAAATCTATTGGTTTTACTAATCTATGCGTTGAAAGAAACTCACTACCAAGCAAAAATCCACAACCTAAACCAAACCCTTTGCGTGCTAATAAAACTTGCCTATACTGTGAAATAAAGGATCATGTACACTACACTTGTTCTTTTAGAGTAAATAGAGGAAAAGGAAAGAAGTATGTATGGGTGATAAAGAACACTAACCCCATAAGACCCAAGGAAAATTGGGTACCAAAACAAATCACCTAATTTTATTTGTAGGTTTGCTTGAAGACCTCTTCGATGAACAACAAGTAGGTCCTTGACAGCAGGTGTTCAAGACACATGACGGGAGACTCTAACAAATTTACTTCTCTTTCCCATAAGAAATAAGGGCTTGTGACGTTCAGAGACAACACCAAAGGAAGAATCATCGGCAAAGGTAAAATAGGTAATTCAACGCTATCTATTGATACTTTTTGCACTTGTAGATACACTTAAGCATAACTTGTTGAGTATAAGATAGCTATGCGACAAAGGACTAAATGATTTATTTCATTCCACACAATGCTTGTTAACTAACTTTAAATGGAAATACTATCTTAGTAGGCAAATGTGAATCAAACTATTAGAATTTGTGTAATCCCAAAAGAGGGGTAAATTGTAAATTTAAAAAATTCTAGGTTAATTAGTAGCAGAAGTGTAACTCAAACTAGGGTCTTTTCAAAACAGTTCCAATTCAACCAGTACAAGGACGTTCAGATAAGCTAAGCAGATAAGACAGTTCCAGTATTACACAAGCACTCACAAACACGTAGTTAAATATCCGTGCAATGATTTTAGCAGATACATAATAAACAAACAAGCACCAGAATGTGAAGATAATAAGGGCACAATGACACACGATATGTTATCGAGGTTTGGCAACTATGCTTACGTCCCCGCTTCAAGCTCACAAGCAAGAGGATTCCACTAAAGTTCACTTGTGGGTGGAACGACACCATTTACAACACCCTTTCCTTAGTGGGCAAAGGAAACCCCAGGGAAGATTAATAGGGCTGACCCCAAACTTTACAACCTCTCCTTAAATGGGTAAAGAAGACCCACCTCAAGCCACGCCTGGATTACAATCGATCCTTACAAGCTAGATCACCACCTCCTCAAGCCATGTCTGGAATACAAATAATCAATATAAATTTGCATATAATAATAGTGCTTCTAAACTAAGCAAATATGTACTACTATATATTCAATGCACTCACAGATGATAAGGAATTATGCTCAAGTGAGATTATATAGATGTATCTCTCAAATGCAAGCTAATGATAAACGTAAGAGATTGTAATCTTTGAGTAAAATAAAATATATGTTAAGGTCTACTTTAAAGTTTATATGTAAATAATATCTCCAAACAAATATTTCAAAGGAAGGTATAGGAGATATTGGATATTTAGCCTAACAAGGAGTTTTCTCAATAAGTTCAATGTAGACTCTTGAGTCTTGAGAGAGGATGCAAAAGACTCACTAGTTGTGGAAGAGATTTCCCAACAATATTTATACATGAAATAATATGGGAAGATCTCAAGGGTAAATATGAAGAAAGTATTTTAAAATATATGAATATATGGGAGTATAAACCAAAGTTAAATGTATGAGTAGAAAAACTACAATCAACAATACAACTCTCTCCAACTTGCAATCGATTTACAAATGAGGAGTATAAAAATAATGCTCTCGTATTTTAAAAATATTTTTGGCAAGAAAGGATGGAAGAGAGTATATATTATATTTTAAAATCAAAATATATGAGCAGTGGAAGCACAAATAATTTTAGAGAGTATTTTTGCTAATTATATTGCTAGTCCTCCTTAATATGGGCAAATGAAGGGATATATACAGAATCCCCAAAAGTTTAGACCGTTGAGGACATGGAGAGGATTTTAGGAAAAGTTTAATTAAAATTAATCCCTGATTAGTGCGGTTAAAAATAGCAAACCCGAGAGGTTTGTTCGACCAATGCTCGAGTTGGTCAGTCGTCTACGAAGGCTTGGTTGATCGAGGCATATGCCTGGATGGCTATCCTCTCAGAACTATTGTGAATTTTCAACATAGTTTGGTTTACCAAGGGCAGGCTGGTCGACCTATTGGGAGGCAAACCAAAACCCTTCGTGCATTCAGTCGACCGTGATAAAAAGTCGGTTGGCCACTTATAAGATTCGGTTGGTTATGGTCTTTTTGAACTAAAAGATCGGTCGACCGAGGGCAATGGCAAGGTCAATTTTGAAGGCCCAGTCAACCGTGGAAGCCACATTCAAAGTGGGTCGGTCAACTAAGCCTTTGTCAACAAGTTGATTCCAGGCAAGTAGTAGTTCGGTTGACCGTTTGATACAAGGGTGGTCGATCGACTGAGGACATTTAGATTTACAATTTTGCCCTCAATTTGATCATAAATAGATAGTATTTAAACGTGGGGTATTTTTCATGAAGTAACAAGTGACCTAAAGTCAGTTTATGGCCTTTTGAGCATAAATACCTATCATGCATGAGATGCATTTATTACAGACCATAATTACTACACACCCAAGAATTTGAATTGCAATTACTATAAAGAAAAATGGTCTTCATTCCCTTTGGTCCTTCAATTGCCATCTTGTGAAGTGAACATTTGGTTCCTTATGGAAACACGTGTATCTTTACCATCCATACGCGCTAAGGTTAATCATGTACAAAAGCTCAAGGCACAGGTAAGATGCCAAAAGATTTGTCATTATCAAAATGGGATATGACTCATAGAGTTAACAATCTCCCCCTTTTTTATGATGAAAAATACTAAAGAAAAAATGGGTATAGCCTTAAAAAGGCTCCCCCTAAGAGTCTGCATAAAAGAATTTGCAATGTAGTTCAATCATATGTGGAAGGAAGATACCAAGTAATTGATCATGCACTTCAAATTTTATCGAGATTTGCTAAGATACTTCTCCCCCATTTGACATCATCAGAAAGGGCTAAGGTAACAATAACTTATGCATGTAATGCAACCTTAGGTAGAGAACCAGTCCAATTTAGAGAACTATATGATTGGTTTGAAAATATTTTTCATTATTGGCACTAACTACAGTATGACTAGCAAATCTTGCTTACACAAGCAACATTCTTCTGGTTAAACATCGCAAAATTCCATAAAAGTTAACCATATGAATTTTGAATAATAAATAATTCAACTGCATGATCGTATGGAATGAAAGGGAAATGATCTGTGATAAACCAAGATATTTATTATACACATCTAATGATTAAGAGAAGGATGAGTAAAGTAAGATAGTAATATGAATGCATAAGCTCCCCCTTTGAATGTGCCTATGAGCGTAGATGTTAAAAAAAAAAAATCAACTTTACTGTGGGTAGAAGAAGGTTTATTATTCTAAACATCCAAAAAAAAAAAACCAAAGAAGAAAAGAAAACAGAGAAGCAGCTGAGTCTAAAAGGCACTCTCCATGTCCTTCCATCTACTCCACTGATAAGGTCTTCCACTCCTTTGGGCCTTTGCCTAGTTTACTCCATCGAAAGGTCCTCCTCTATTCCCAACCATGTCCATTGGCTCCTCATCTCTATCCTCATTTAATTCATGAATGCGATCATTAGGCTCATTGAAGTTTGTAATCGTGGGTCTGTCCAGCTCTCTATGCCTATTCTCAGAGGAGACTACAAATGCTCTGAATTCATTCTAAATAGCTATATATTGAGCATTAGACAATGAAGCCAGCTTGTGTAGATCTCTCTGCATGGATTGCGTGTACTGGAATTGGGACTCCCTAAATTCAGTAAATGAAGTAGTAAAACCTGTCATGACAGCCATCATTTTAGCATTGGATAGCTTTGAAGGCTGTGGTGGCTACTCCTATGGAACCTCATGCTAATCTCCATGTCCCCTACCCGCTTTGGGCAACCACATGTTCATAACAAGTTTGTTGACTCTATGTGTTCAATTTAGTTTTGATAATGACAAATCATTTGGTATTTGATCTGTGCATTGAGATTGTGAATAGGAACAATATTTAGCATTGAAGCCATGAAGATTAAAGCATACACAACTTGGAATAATCCATGGAACTCAAAGATTAGAAGAATGAAAATGCAAGCGGTAAAGTTCAAGATCGTCATGGGAATGGGTATTTAGAACTAAATGTATTTACATATTTCATATGATTTAGTTTGAGGCTCAAAACATACTCTAGACTGACCTTAGGACTCATGCATCTCATGAACATCATTAGGGGATATTAATGGACTTAGAGATATTTTTTAAAACCTCATAAAATATTTTATAAAAGGACAAAGAAAGAAAGTAAAGTATATTTTTGAAACTAAAAAGGAAAAATATAGAAAATGAACAGTTTAGAAGACCGAACTCCACATTCATTCGTCTGAAGATTTAACTTTAGAAGACTGAAGTTAAACTCAGTCATCTGAAGAATTTCTTCAAAAGACCGAAGATTAAGTTCAATCATCTAAAGAAATAATGGTGAAACACAAAACCTGGCAGAAGCACATCAGAAGACTGAACTCAGACTTCAGTCGTCTGAACCTAATTGATTACGCACCGAAACTGCGTAATTGGGCATCTTAACCCGAGCTTTACGATTTATATTTTAATTAAATGTCCAAAATTGTCTAATATTTTAATAAAGTTCCAAAATCATCATTCTTGAACTTTATTGCACTATTTATGAAGTTTTGGTAATTTTTTGTCGCAGGAAAATTCCCGGGAACCAAAACCAATACCTGTTCGTATTTCATGCATAACTTTTCTGTCAGAGCTCCGATTGAGACGATTCAAATTTTTTGAGAAAGAGGAAAGGATTATCTACAACTTTCGTGTTTTGAGTTTTGTGAGATACATTCTCCAAAAGAGTATAATTTGCAATGAACAGAGAACAAAAAAATATAATAATTCGGGTCCTCTAAATGGGTCAAATCTCTAATCCGGGTCTAGGGCTTTCTTCCCCAATCTCTATTTATTCTTCTCTTCCCTTCTTTCCCAGCATGTGCCCTACGCACCAAGCTTTTCTCTCCTCTCCTTTACTCTTCTTCTTCTTCTTCTTCTTTGGTTTTGTATTTTTTTCTTTCAATTCTACTTTGTTCTTTTCTCTTCCTCTCTTCCCTCTTCTCCTTCCCTTGTCTGTTTCTCCCTTACCTTGCCTTCAACCCCTGCCCTGAGCCCTCCTACTGTGCTTCAATCTACTGCAACCGAACCTCTGTTTTTATTTTAATTTTCTCCTTGAATTCTCCCCTACTCTCTTCCTCTCCCTCTTTGTTCTCCCTAAACTCCCTCAGCTTCCCTCTGCTTTGCTACCAGCACTCGCTCCCTGAAGCTACTCCATCACAACAACACCATACCAGATCCCCAAAGCCACTCCAGTGGAGACTCTTCTGCAGCAATTCCACACAGCAGCTGCAACCACCTTCGACAACACAGCAGCAACACCCGAGAGCAAGCCAGCATCTTCTCCACTCTGCTGCCAAGCCATTCTCTGCTGCAACCCGTGAAACACCAGCAGCCGTGTGTCTCTGCAGCTGCAACAACACCAGCACAGCATCCCCCTATTCAAGCACAGCAAGCCTTCCTCCACAGTAGCCGAAAGTCTCCATCACAACCAGTAGCAGCAGCAACCTGAGAACCATCTGCTATGGCTTTTTTCCCTTTCTCCGTTTATTGCAATTGAATGTGTTTTGTTTTTAAATTATTTAGTTAGTTAAATAGAGTGTTGAAAATTTGTTTGAGTGATTGTTAAGTACTTTTACTTTATTTTATTTTATTGATGTTTAGTTCTTGATTATTTGAGATTTCTCAATTAATATTGTCATTAGATTGGTAGAGTTTAGTTTAGCTTCTTTCAATTATTTATTTATCGTTCTTTTAATTTAAATTCTATTTTACTTCTAGCCAAATAATAATAATAAAAAAAAAGAATTTTTGTTTGAAGTTGTTTTTCCAAAATTTAGTCTTTTTATTGAATCTCGGGTTAGTTAGGGTCAATTTCGTCAAAGGTCGTATTTTTCAATTTTGTTAAAGTTCTTATTTTTATCTTTCGGTATCATTCAAAGTTTAGATTTTTGATGTATTTGCATTTTTGTTCGATTTCTCGGTTTGAATTATTGATCCGTATTAAAGGTTTGATTGTTAGTGCGTATGTGTTGATTGAGTTTCCATTCCTGTGTGTTTTAATTCCGTGTCCAAAGTTGCCATTTTTAATTAGTGCGTGTTTTGATGTTTCCTTAGGTAGATTAGAGTTTCCATTCTTGCATGTTTTAGTTCCATGTTTTCGAGTTTCCAGTTTTTATTAACGCGTGTCCCAATGTTTCTTTAAGTAGACGTAGGGTTTCTATTCTTGTTTTCTTTTATTTAGTGCATGTTAGTTTAGAGTTTTAAATTACGTGTCATTTAATTCATCAAAAGTGAAATTGAACAATCTTGAAAACTCTGAATCTGAACCAAGTTCAGTACCTTTTTAATTTCGATTGGAAGAAAGTAAAATCTGAGATTAAAACGCATTCCCTGAGGAGACGATCTAGCCCTTGGACTTAATATTACACGACAGAACTCCTATACTTGGGATAGCTTCTGATCTGCTCATTTTTCGAGTGAGTCACTAACACTTCAGAAGATTGAACCCCAACTTATGTCGTCTAACCCTGTGTCCAAGTTAATTTTTTCGAAGCTCTAAGGAAATTTAGTCATCTGAGCCTTAACCCTTAGTCATCTGAACTTGCGGGAAAAACTAAAAATTTAATTTTTTATGAGAGAAGATTAAAGTTATTTTTTGATTCAACGATTAAGATTCATTCTAAGGGGAAGGTTACCTGTATAATCAACATCTAAACCCTAGTGCCCCAAAGAGAAGAGAAGAGAACAAACCTTTGGCATACGATTGAGCATATTGTAAGATTAGCACAACTTTGAACACACTGCTGAAACTTTTTCTTAGGATTTCAAAGTTTATACGTTGAATCTGAGTTGAGGCTATCTCAATTTTCAAAAGGCAATCTAGCAATCATCCTGCTTTCATTTTGGTATTGAAGTTTGGTAAATTGATCTACTCATTAATATGTATTCTCATAGAGTTTTTTATCTAAATTGATTTTCCTATTGATATTTATTTTTCCAAAGAGTTTTTCATAACAAAACCCATTATTGAATATTTGTTAAGAGGTTGATCTTGAGTGTGCATATATTAAATCATTTTGATAAGATCACTACTTGAGAAAAGCTTTAGCCATTAGTTAAATATTTTTTATTCAAATGAGTTTTCATTTAAAGACTTGATATTTTTGATATTACAAAACTAATTTATTGAATATCCTTATTGTTCATAACTATATATATTATCGAGGGATATTTTCTGAAAAATCTTATATTTGGTTTTGATCTTTGGAAATCATTATATATATATATATATATATATTTGCTTATTACAAAGATCATAGTGTGGTTGAATATTTGGAAGAAAACCTATTGTTTTTTATCATTATAATATTCAAGACAAATCTTTTGATAAGATCACATTTGATATTCGTGCATCAAGTAAGTTGAACTAGAACCCTAATTTCTCCAAGGCTTTTACTTATATCATTATTTTAGGAGATTTGATAAAAAAGGAAATTGTGTGTTGAAGCATATCATTTATCTAATGATTATATCGTTACATACATATTGAGCTTCAAGTTTCATCATATGGATGTGTGTTAGGATTTCAATTATACTCACTAACTTTGTTAGAAGCAAATCTTGAGTTGTTTTGCAGATTTAAATTCTATATTGTAATCACGGTTTGGGTTGTGAATCGAGTGAGGAGAAAGTTGTGCCTCTTGTAAGCAGCGGATGTCAGGGAAGTTCCATCCCAGTTAAAGGAGTAGGGATATAGTGGAATCCTTGAGTGGGTTGCTCAAGGCAAGGACATAGGCTGGGTTGGCTAAATCTCGTAAAAATTTTATTTGCCTTCTCTCTTCCTTTACTCATTTTATTTTTCATAACACATTTCAATATCTATCTTGCATGCATATGTTGAATAACCTCAAACGCACTTAACAATTAATTGGGTGAAAATAATTCATTGATAAAATAATTTAAATCAGTCTTAAACCCCTACAATAACTTTTCTAAGTATAGAAATAGGGATTAAGTAGTAAATAATATTAAAGGTTTTTAAAATACCCAATTCACCCCCCTCTTGGGATTATACCTAAATTAACATTTTTTTATCAGAGAAGGTTTACATAGACTTAATTGTTCATTTGTAAAAAGATCATATGGCACACGTCGATGTAACTCCATTCGGTGAGGGACACTCGTCCACTAGACCACCAATTTTCTGTTGTGTAAACTACACCTCTTGGAAATGTAGGATGAGCATATACCTATTAAATACAGATTGGAAGGTAAGAAAAATAGTTACTAAGGGAAATCATGTTCCCATGAAAGTAATTGATAAGGTAAATGTACCTAAAACCAAAGATGAGTATACAGAGGAAGACTGGGAATCGGTATAAATAAATGCTACGGCGATGAATTTGCTTTTCTATGCACTAGATGTAAACGAATTTAATAAGGTAATGGAATGTAAC
Source organism: Malania oleifera (assembly GCF_029873635.1). NCBI lineage: Eukaryota > Viridiplantae > Streptophyta > Magnoliopsida > Santalales > Ximeniaceae > Malania > Malania oleifera. Next base: position 17,780,088 of record NC_080428.1, read on the forward strand.
TCTACTAAAGAGATTTGGGAAAAATTAGCAGTTACATATGAAGGTACTAAGGAAGTAAAAGATAGTAGGTTAGACATGCTCACTAGCGAGTATGAAGCATTTAAAATGACTGTTGATGAATCTATTCAATCCATGTACACTATATTCACACACATCACAAATTATTTAAATGCTTTTGGTAAATCTTATCCTTCTTATGAGTTGATAAGGAAAATACTCAAAGGACTACCTCTAGTTTGGGAAGCTAAAGCTACTGCAATAGCAGAAGGGAGAAATCTCAAGGAGATGTTGGTTGACAAACTAACTAGATCGCTTATCACCTATGAGCCTGCTATAAATGAGACAAACAATGAGCAAAGTGAAGCAAAGAAAGCCACAACACTTAAGGCATTGTCTCACTGCTCCAGTGAGGGAATCGATTCAGAATCAAATGACAACATGGCTATTAGAAAAGGTGTATTCCCAAGAGGGGGGTGAATTGGAAATTTTAACTTTTCTCCTTGGTTAAGTCAAAAGTCAATATGTTTTGGTAACCTAGGGTCTTTCTGCACAGTTCCAAATGTACCGATAAATAAAATACGTGGAATTTAAATCATGCACATCATTGATACAATAACATATACGTGCGGTAAATATAAAGTGCTGAAATGTAAATAGACACACGATATGTTATCGGGGTTCGACCAACTGTGCCTACGTCCCCACCTCTAGCTCGCAAGCCAGAGGATTCCACTAATAGCTCACTTAAGGGTGGAGCGACACCGTTTACAACTTGGTCAAATTAACACAGGGCTGACCTCAACCTTAACCAAGTCAATTAGCTGGGCTGACCTCAACCTACATGCCTTAACAAGACGACGCACCTAGCTTTCGTAACCGGGTCTAAGCCAATTCGAGACTATTCCAGGGCTAGTCTCCCTCTTCAGGCCCATGCCTAGAAATATAACAGTATTTAAAATACAATCAAATGGTACAATGAGTATGCTTTCAAGTAAAGCATATGTGTACCCAGATACGCGCAATCACAAACGCCACAGTATGATTCAATATGTAAGCTCAATGTGGTCTAAGATGTCAACTCTCAAATAGATTTACTATCGTTGTAATGAGTGCGTAAGAGTGCAAACCTAGATGATCTTTGTATCACAGGATATTCAATCTAAGTGCTCAAATAAAGATATTATCCAAACTTCATATATTTCAATCAACAAGTTTTCTCAATACATATATGTATATGAAGCTCTAGCAATGTATAAGTTTGGTTTGAAAAAAGAGTTTAATCTTTGTATTCAACTATAGATATAAATCAATGAATATTGCAACAAAGATTTTTCTCACACAAACAAATATCTCTTTAAAGATTTATCAAGACAAAGCACACTAGATATTTGAAAATATTTTGAAATGGTTTTTGCAATCCACACCAAATACAAAACTTCACAAGGTATTGCAATGAATGTGCAATTCTTGGAAGTTTAATATAAGTCTTCTTAGGAGAGACTTATTAACAAAGTCCCCTAAGAATACTTGAGTTAGCTCTCAATCAAAATCGTCAAAAACAATTACCACACTTGGGAGAGCAACCCTAGAAAGCAACAACACTTAAAGCACACTTATAAAAATGTTTGAGTGGAAGATCTGGTAAGAATAAGTGTTGGAGGCTCAAAGATGAGTATTATGGGTTTTATGATTTTTATAAAATTTCACCCTAATCCAATCTGCTAATCTGTTGTTAATTTTCTCAAATGAACTCATATATATAGACATGGGAGAAAATATGATCATTAGGGACCTATTGGGTATTATTAGAAAATTTTAATGATGTTTAAAGCATTTTAACCCTGTTTAAAAATTATTAACAGTGGTAAAAAATCAGGGCAACCCGAGAGGTCCGGTCTACCAGAAATGTTTCGGTCGACCAAGTCTCATATGCTTCGGTCGACCAGGGAAATATTGAACTAAGTGGACGGTCAACCAGGAGAGGGCGATTTCTCAATTTTCGAGGTTCGATCGATCGGGCCTTTTTGAACTCCCTGGTTCGGTCGACCAGACCACTGGGAATTCAACCGAGGACCCTCCGGTTAACCAGGTGCTTGGAGAACAAAAGTACTCGGTTGACCAAACGATCAAAATGTTGACCAGGGTTTGTTTCGGTCGACTAGGGCTTTTTGAACTACCTAGTTCGGTCGACCAGGTCATGGTCAAATTGCTGACCCAATCAGGGTTCGGTCGACCGGAAAGAAATGAACTGTGAAGTTCAGTCGACCGGGCCTTGGTCAAAATGTTGACCTAGGGCCGGTTCGGTCGACTAGGCCAAAATGAACTGTGTTGGCCGGTCGACCGAAACTGCACCAAGTGTGCATTTCGGTCCCGTATTGAAGCAAACAAGTCTTATTCAAGTGCCTAACAAGTATATGTGAAAATGTGTGTGTCCTAAGGTCACTTGGGGTCCAATTTGAAGACACCGAAAAAGTCTAGTGTCAGTCGACCGAATACCCTAAGGTCTTTCTATGGTCATTTTTGGTTTATATCTGGTTTGAGCTTACAAAATAAACCATGCATGTGATGTGTGTAAGCTTATTACAAACCAGACCCCTAGTTACTATTACCAGCTAAAGAAAGGGTCTAAGAAGAAGAAGAAGAATGTTGGCCTTACAAGGCTTAACATCTTGTTTTGATGCTAACAAACAAGTAGAACTTAACATGTTTTGTTTAAGTGATGTATTCTTAGGACTCAATGATGAATGCAAGGTTAAAGAATTCATGAAAACTTGTACTTCAAATAATGATGATTATATCAAAGCTTGAGGTATGGAATAAAACATGAAGATCATGAGAGCATTGATATTAAATAAAAGGCTTTAAGAAGGAAAGCTCAAATAAAGATGAAGCGAGCATAAAGACCTCAAGGAATTCAAGAAATGAAAATTTGAAAGAGTTTATAGGAAATTTCATGTAAGCACTACAAATAATTTCAACATGGATACATGAAACTCTTAGGTTAATTTATTGGACCTAGATACCGTTCAACATACTTGGAAAATATTTTTATAAGGTTAAAAATTATTTCAAAAACGTTAGAATCATTTTTGGAATGAAAAGCATCAAAAAGAGGATTTTCAAAATGCTGTTAATTTTTCTACATCTGCATTAAGGTGTATTTTTCCCTACAAAAAACCTTTTCTTTTATAAATTGTTCAACATAAAAGTTGTAGTATTTTCTCTTAGCTTTCATTTGACACCAAGATCATAAAATTTGGAGTTACATAGAAAAGGTTATGGTCGAAAAATAGAAGAGTACTCAAAGCTAACAGCAACCAGTAGACTGCCTGAACCAGGATAGGCGCCTGGGTGGTTGTGGCAGGTGATTGGCTGTGTTCTAGTAGGCAACTGTTAGGCTACTGCCCCTGCTGCCCTTTTAAAAATAACATGGCAGGTGACTGGTGGATTGGGGTTGGCGACTACCACGAACAAATTTTGAAAAAAACCTCAACGGAAACATTTTCTAAATGGTTTGCTTGGGGCTCAAAACTTATGGAAACTTGGTTAATATTTCAAGCCACTTGGGGAGCAAGCTACATACCTTTTAAAGTCTATAAATAAGCCTCAAATATCATTGAATCAATACACAAAGAATTCAAATTTAGCAAAAATTCAAAAGTTCTCTCTCTTGCTCTCAACTTGCATGAATTCAACTCAGTTTTTGTTGATCTTCTTCCATTGGAATTGTGCTACAAATTCTAAATCTTTCAAACATTGAAAGAATTAATCGGTGATATACTTCATTGAGCTTTAAGTTAATTTTCATATTGTTATTTACTTTGAATTATATTAGTTTCTACTTTGTTGTACTAATCAGCTCTTTGTGTGAGCAAGTTTTTGTACACATCTATTTGATTTTTATCTTGTAGCTTGACGATTCCAAGGATTGTTTGGATTTTTGGCTAAGCAAGGGGAAATTGCTTAGAGAGGCGGGCTCTAGCCTATTTAAGGAGTGACCGAATGAGGGGATATCATTTGGAGAGGTAGGCTCTAGCCTAGTGAAGGAGTGTTTGAGCGTGGGGTATCGCTTGTCAAGGTTTTGTTCCACCCGTCAATGGAACAGGTTTAGTGAATCCTTTGGTGGTTTGCCAAAGGCAAGGACGTAGGATAGGTATAAGCCAAACCTCATAAAAATCCCCGTCTCACTCTTTCTTTCCCTATTCTTTATTTTCCATTCATATACAACTGCATGGATGTTTTAAATATCTAAATTATACATACTATGTATATTTAGAAATCAAGTAACTTAAAGTCCAATTGATTTGGGTTGCGAAAACCGAAAGGGAGTACGTTGGTTACACCATATCTTGCGGAAACCATACGGGAGTACATTACTTGGTTAACATCCCAAAGATAAATTTATCAAGAGTTTATTTGATTTATAATTATTTGGAAAGAGTGATTGGATTCATTTATACAGGGCTTTACATCAACAAGCACAAATTTTCATTCACTACAGGGCTTGGTTCAAATTTGGCTAATATCAACAAACAATCATTTTGAGTTTTTATATTACATAAGTGTTGTGTATTGGCTTGGTTGTTTGCTTTCTAATTATAGTTGACTGGTTTGATTGAATGATTGGATGTTTGTATGGTTAAGGATTAAATAACGAAACTAAGTTCTTAAGTGTTTAACAAATTAAACAAATAAATTGAAAAATTCTACAAAGGAATTAAAAGAAATTTTTAAAAGCCAATTCACCCCTCCTCTCTTGGGAAGCTATTCCTAATTTCAATTGGTATCAGAGCGGGGTTAGCAACTCTTAACTAGAAGCTATAAAAAGATCTAAATGGCTAACTTAGGCATAGCTCCCTTTGGAGAGGGACAATCTTCAATTAGGCCACCAATCTTTTGTGGTTTGAACTATACTTTCTGGAAAAAGAGAATGCAAATATATCTCCAAACTATGAATTGGAAAGCATGGGAGATTGTCATGGTAGGTGACCAAATTCCCACTAAGATAGTTGATGGAAAACAAGTCCCTAAGGAGAAAATTGATATGACAGATTTAGACTACAAGATGTTGCAAGTAAATTCTAGTGGCATGAATGCTCTATATTGTGCTTTAAACTTCAATGAATTTAATAGAGTAATGGCTTGCATATCATCTAAGGAGATATGGGATAAGCTAGAAGTAACATATGAAGGAACAACGAATGTTAGAGATAATAGGGTTGATATGCTTACAAGTGAATATGAAGCATTTAGAATGAACCCGGATGAATCCATATCCAGCATGTATACTAGGTTCACTCATATAGTAAATTCCCTGAACTCCTTAGGAAAAATTTACACTACTTATGAGATGATAAGAAAAATTCTAAGAGGGCTACCAATCGTAAAGCCGCTGCCATAACCAAAGAAAGAAATTTGAAAACCACTTCCTTAGATGAGCTTATAGGTTCTTTATTCACATACGAAATGACAATGAATGAAAAGAGTGGAAAAAACAAAGCCCAAGAATCAATAGCCTTTAAAGCCTTAAAAGAGAACTCAAGTAATGAAGAAGAAATGGATTAAGATGAAGTAGCCTTAATATCTAAAAACCTAGCAAAAATTCTAAGAAGGAAAAATAAATTCAAAAGAAAATCCAAATCTGAATTAGGTGAAGAAGAAGAAGAACAAGTTAACAAGAAATCAAAGAATAAAACTCCTACGTGTTACAATTGCAACAAAGCTGGACATATTAAACCGGAATGTTCCCTACTTAAGAAAGAGTCTAAGAAGAAAAACAAAAAGGCCATGAAAGCCACTACTTGGGTTAGTTCAAGTAGTTCAGAAAATGAATCAAGTGACCAAAATGTTGCTTATACTTGCTTTATGGCTTGGGATGATGAGGAAAGCTCCTCATCCAAATCTTTAACAAATTCTTATGGTGATGAATCCAATGATGAGTGTATGCCATCTTATGATGAATTGCAAAATGATCTATTCAAAGTACATAAGATGCTAATCAAAGCAACCAAACAAAACACATCATTGAAAAACAAGAATGAAGGATTGATGAAAGAGTTAGAATCAATTAAGATTGCTGAAAATGAAAAAGATTCAAAACTTATGAAAATAGAAAATAAGTATGATGCTACACTAAAAGAATTAGAATCAAAACACCTTACTGAAAAAGAAAACGATTTAAAAATTAAAGAATTAGAGAGCAAGAATGAAAAGATGATAGAAGACCTTCGATCCCTATCCTCTATAGAATATAAGAAAGATATATATATTTATGAATTAGAGGATAAGATAAGAAAACAATCTCTAGAATTAGAAAAATCACTAAAGAAGGTGGATAACAAAAAAGAAATTGAAATAAATGAGCTCAAAAATCATATTAAAGATAAAGAAAAGGTCATTTATAACTTTACAAAAGGAAAAACAAATTTTGACAAAATGGTAGGCTCCCAAAGAATGTCTCTAAACAAAGAAGGCATTGGATTTAATGGAATTGAAAATAAAAAAAAAATGAATCTTTACATGGGTTATTTCTTAAAAGCCTCCAAAGATAATGCTAGCACATCCCTTAATGCTTACACTAACACCATATGCTATCAATGTAAGAAAAAGGGGCATATAAAGTTTGAATATCCATTTAAGAGAAAAGGTGTGAAAACTAAACAAATATGGAGAGTTAAAGAAACATCCTTTATGAAACCAACTAGACCCAAGAAAGTATGGGTACCAAGATGATAGATTAGTTCATAAATGAAAAACTCCATGGATTAAGTCATTCCCTTTAAAAAATTGAGAAAGTAACTTAATTCATGATCAACAAACAAACTAGTTAAAATAGAAAAACTTAAAGGTAAGTTTGAGAATGAATGACTATATGAGATGCTATATGCTCACATGCCTATATGATATGCTACATGATATGCTTGACTTATATTAAAAATTTATGGCTCACTACACTGAAAATTTGAGCATGAGATTATTGAGTATAAGCATAAATTTTGGATATAAGATTAATTCTTAATCATGCATGCTATTGATGAATTACATGGATAGACTTACTGCTTTTTATATTGATATCCATGAGCTATTAGAAGATATAATGGTTATATTGGTATCCATGATCTGTGAATAATGTGATAATGACTTTGGTATCTATAAAGTCTTTGGTATCCATGAATATTTTTGGTATCATATTTTTAAAAAAATTTTAATTGGTATCACAATTTTAAAAAGCTCACTTGGTATCACAATCTAAAAGTTAAATTTGCTTTTGAGCATGACAAGTATAATTACATTTGTGAGCATGGTATGACATTGGCATGATATTGATATTTGATACATGATGTGGATCAATGTTTTGATACATAGGATGATAAAAGCATAATTGATAACAAAACTGAATGTATTGAATTCAGGGGGAGTGTTATGTCATATTGCTTATATTATGATTGTTTCTCTATTAATCAATTCAGAGAATTTTCAATTGGTATCATGAATTAAATTTTCAACTAGTATCAATTCTCAATTGGTATCATGAATTTCAAGTAGATATCATAAATTCAATTTTAAATCGGTATCATAAAATCAACAATTGAAATCTTGAATATTGTCTAAAGGAAAAAGTTGTTAGTAATGAAGTTACAACTTATATACTTGAATGTTATAACACACTACACATGCTATATTGAAAAATAATAAATTGAGTGTGTTCATATGTTTGATACGCTTGTTTGATGATATGCTCAACATGTGATTTTACTTGAACTTAATCATTTCCTTTTTGATGGATGTCAAAAGGAGGAGAAGTTTTAAAGCAAAAATTGAGCATAGTATTGCAAATTGCAAAAATTGAGCATGAACATAATATATACCAAAAGGAGAAGTATTTGATAGTGACGAAGCTTCTTGCAAATATTGTTAAGATAATGCTTATTGAAAGGGAGAGTCTTTTTAAGGCTCACTCCAATTTTTGCTTCTTGTTTGTCATCATCAAAAAGGGGGAGATTGTTGGCCTTAAAAGGCTTAATATCTTGTTTTGATGCTAACAAACAAGTAGAACTTAACATGTTTTGTTAAAGTGATGTATTCTCAGGACTCAATGATGAATGCAAGGTTAAAGAATTCATGAAAGCTTGTACTTCAAAGAAGGATGATTATATCAAAGCTTGAGGTATGGAATAAAACTTGAAGATCATGATAGCATTGATATTAAAGAAAAGGCTTCGAGAAGGAATGCTCAAAGAAAGATGAAGAAAGCATAAAGACCTCAAGGAATTCCAGAATTTAAAATTTGAAAGAGGATTTTCAAAATGCTGTTAATTTTTCTACATTTGCATTAAGGTGTATTTGTCTCTATCAAAAACCGTTTATTTTTAAAAGTGTTCATCATGAAAGTTGTAGAATTTTATCTTAACTTTCATTTGACAGAAATATCATCAAATTTGGAGTAACACATAAAAGGTTATGGTCGAAAAACATAAGCGTACTTGAAGCTAACAGAAACCAGTAAACTGCCTGAACTAGGACAGGCGCCTGGGTGGTCGTGGCAGGCGACTAGCTATGTTATGATAGGTGACTGCCAAGCTATTGCCCCTGCTTCCCCTTTAAAAATAACATGGCAGGCGACTGGTGGATTGGGGCAAGCGACTGCCCGAACAAATTTTGAAAAAAACCTCAACAGAAACATTTTCTAAATGGTTTTCTTGGGGCTCAAAACTTATGGAAACTTGGGGAATATTTCAAGCCACTTGGGGAGCAAGTTACATACCTTTTAAAGCCTATAAAAAAGCCTCAAAGATTATTGAATCAATACACCAAGAATTCAAAATCAGCAAAAATTCAAAATCTCTCTCTCTTGCTCTCAACTTGCACGAATTCAACTGAGTTTTTGTTGATCTTCTTCCATTAGAATTGTGCTACAAATTCTAAATCTTTCAAACATTGAAAGAATTAATCCGTGATATACTTCATTGAGCTTCAATTTAATTTCCATATTGTTATTTACTTGGAAGTATATTAGTTTCTAATTTCTTGTACTAATCAGCTCTTTGTGTGAGCAAGTTTTTGTACACGTCTATTTGAGTTTAATCTTGTAGATTGACGATTCCAAGGATTATTTGGATCGTTGGCTATGCAAGGGGATATTGCTTAGTGAGGCGGGCTCTAGCCTATTTAAGGAGTGACCGAATGAGGGGACATCGTTTGGAGAGGCGGGCTCTAGCCTAGTGAAGGAGTGTTTGAGCGTGGGGTATCACTTGTAAAGGTTTTGTTCCACCCGTCAATGGAACAGGTTTAGTGAATCCTTTGGTGGTTTGCCAAAGGCAAGGACATGGGCTGGGTATAAGCCGAACCTCATAAAAATCCCCGTCTCACTCTCTTTTTCCCTGTTCTTTATTTTCCGTTCATATACAACTGCGTGGATGTTTTAAATATCTAAATTATACGTACTATGTATATTTAGAAACCAAATAAACTTAAAGTCCAATTTTGATTTGGGTTGCGAAAACCGAAAGGGAGTACGTTGGTTACACCATATCTTGCAAAAACCATATGGGAGTATGTTACTTGGTTAACATCCCAAAGATAAATTTACCAAAAGTTTATTTGAGTTCTAAATATTTGGAAAGAGTGATTGGATTCATTTATACAGGGCTTTACATCAGCAAGCATAAATTTTCATTCACTACAAGGTTTGGTTCAAATTTGGCTAATATCAACAAACAATCATTTTGAGTTTTTATAGTACATAAGTGTTGTTTATTGGCTTGGTTGTTTGCTTTCTAATTATAGTTGATTGGTTTGATCAAAAGATTGGATGTTTGTATAATTAAGGATTAAATAAATAAACTAAGTTCTCAAGTGCTTAACAAATTAAACAAATAAATTTAAAAACTCTAGAAAGGAATTAAAAGAAATTTTTAAAAGCCAATTCTCCCCCCCCCCCTTCTTGGGAAGGTATTCCTAATTTCAAAGAAAAAGGCTCTAATAGTGGGCTGGGACAAGCACAGTACCAGTAGTTCAGAATCGAAATCCAGTGAGGACGAGATGGCGAATCTATGTCTGATGGCACACGATGACCACGAGGTACAATCATTTTGTTCTGCATCATCTTACTATTTTAGTGATTCCAAAAGTGAAAATAGCATGCTTTCATATGATGAATTGCATCAGGAATATTTGTACACCCTTAAAATGCTTGAGAAAATGAATAAGAAAAATTCTAATTTGAAATTAAAATTGAAAGAATTTTCAAAGTTAGTTGGATATCAAAATGAATCTTATGCATTTCTCATGAAAGACAAGGATTTGAAAATTGAAAAGTTAGAAAAGAATTTGAAAGATAAAAATAAGATTATTTGTAAATTTACTGAAGGTCAAAATAACTTTGAAAAGCTCCTAGAAGCTCAAAGAAATTCCCTAGAGATGGAAGGTCTTGGTTTTAATGGAAAGAAGAATCTAAAAGAGAAACATCTTTATATAGGATATTTTGTAAAAGAGTCAAAATCATATGTTCCAACTAAAGACTATCATAGAAATATTACATGTTTTAAATGTCAGAGGTTGGGTCACATAAAATTTGACTGCCCTTTCAAAAATAAAGATGTCAAACTTAAAAACGTCTAGAAAGTCAAAGGAGAAGTTAGTACTAACCCCCATGGACCCAAGAAAATCTAGGTACCAAAAGTAGTTATCTAAATATGTTCTGCAGATGTGCTTGATATCGTCCTCCTCGAAGGACAAGTGGTATATAGATAGCGGATGCTCAAAACACATGACAAGAGATAAAGAAAAATTCATATCTATTATATCCAAAGATGAAGGATTCGTTACATTTGGGGATAACTCTAAAGGGAAAATCATTGGAGTTGGTTAGATTGGTAAGGAACCTTCTCTTGTCATTGATAATGTATTGTTAGCTGATGGATTGAAACATGACCTATTGAGTATAAGTCAACTATATGAAACATGTTATAAAGTCTCATTTGAACATGACAAATGCACTGTAGAGAACAAATTTAAAAAAAAAAAAAAAAAATTGTTTACTATTGATCATCATGAAAATGTATACACCACTAGTCTTGATAATATTGCTTCTCAAAATGTCACTTGTTTCTTTGCTATAAATGAGATTAATTGGATTCAACATAGGAGACTAGGACACGCAAACATGGACTTAATATTTAAACTTGTTAAGAAAGAATTAGTTAAGGGATTGCCTAAGGCTAAATTCGTGAAAGATAAAATCTGTGATGCATGCCAACTAGGAAAATAAGCAAAAACAAGCCTTAAGAAGAAGAAAGAAATCTCTACTACTAGACCACTTCAAATATTACACTTAGATTTATTTGGTCCAAACCCAATGCAGAGTTTAGGAGGAAAATCATACACATTCATTATCGTTGATGATTATTCAAAATATACATGGGTTCTATTTTTAGGTCACAAAGATGAAGCGTGTGAACAATTCATAAATCTGTGTAAGAAAATTCAAAATGAAAAAGGTTATACTGTCACTAAAATTCGAAGTGATAGGGGTAGAGAATTTAAAAATCAAAGCATGGAAGCTTACTGCAATTCATTAGGAATAATTCATAATTTTTTAGATCCTAGAACCCCACAGCAGAATGGTGTAGTTGAAAGGAAGAATAGGTCTATTTAAGAAATGTCTAAAACTATGCTTAACGAACATAAATTACCTAAGTACTTATGGGCTGAGGCAATAAATATTGCCTGCTATGTTCTACATAGAGTATTGATTAGACCATCTTCAAATAAGACCCCTTACAAGTTGTGGAATGGCCATAGACCAAACATATCATATTTTCATGTCTTTGGCTATAAATGTTTTGTACTTAGAAACAATGAACATTTACGAAAGTTTGATGTGAAATTAGAAGAAGGTATCTTCCTAAGGTATGCCTTAAATAGTAAAGCCTACAGAGTATACAACAAACAAACACTAATCGTTATAGAATCCATACATGTAACTTTCGATGAGTCAAATCCCTTCTCCAAAAGAACGGATGAAGAAGAAATTCAGATAAATAGGGAAGTTGAAAAACTATCCATTAAAGATAATTTAGAAAAGAAAAATGAAATTAAAGAACCATCCACTGAAACTTGTCAAATTCAAAATGAGGTTAATGAACTACCTAGAGAATGGAAGTACATAAAGAATCATCCCATTGATCAAATAATAGGAGAACCATTACGTGGAGTAGCCACTCAATCATCACTTAGGAATATGATTAGTCATTTTGCCTTTCTATCTTAAGAAGAACCTAGGAATTTGAGTGACGCTATTGAGGATGAATCATGAGTGATGTCAATGCAAGATGAGTTAAACCATTTTGAGAGAAACAAAGTATGGACATTAGTTCCTAGACCTGCGGATAAGACAATTATTGGAACAAAGTAAATATATAAGAACAAGAAAGATGAACATGGGACAGTTGTTAGAAATAAGGCAAGACTAGTAGCTCAAGGATAACACTAGGAAGAAGGAATAGATTTTGAAGAAACCTTTGCACTCGTAGCTAGAATGGAAGCTATGTGAATGCTTTTAGCCTATGTTGCTTTTAAGGATTTCAAGCTATACCAAATGGATGTCAAAATAGAATTTTTAAATGGATATATAAGTGAAGAGGTATATGTAGAACAACCCCCAGGTCTTGGAAACCATAAGAATCCATATCACGTTTATAAATTAACAAAAGTCTTGTACAGTTTAAAGCAAGCTCCTAAAGCTTGGTATAAGAGACTAAGCCACTTTCTACTAGGTAATGGATTTATCAAAGGAAGGTTAGATACAACACTCTTCATAAAGTCTAAGAAAGATGACATGCTCCTAGTTCAAGTATACGTAGATGATATCATATTTGGAGCTACAAATAAATACTTGTGCAATGAGTTTGCAAACACTATGCAAAATGAATTTGAGATGATCATGATGGGTGAACTAAATTTCTTCCTAGGACTTCAAATCAAGCAAGTGAAACATGGAATCTTTAAAAATCAATCAAAGTACATTAGATATCTACTCAAAAAGTTTAATATGGAAGATGGGAAAACACTAGGAACACCTATGAACGCTTCTTGGAAATTAGACAAAATAAACAAGGTATACCAGTAGATGTCAAGCTCTATCGTGGAGTGGTCGGTAGCTTACTTTATTTGACTGCTAGCCGGCTTGACATAATGTTTAGCATATGTTTGTGCATAAGATTTCATGCTGCACTAAAAGAATCACCTTTGTTAGCTATCAAACGAATATTTAGATACCTTATAGGAACCGTGGAACTTGGGTTATGGTATCCTAAGTATACATCTTTTGAGATTATCAGTTATTCAGATGCTGATTTTGCTGGTAGCAAAGTGGATAGAAAGAGAACGAGTGGTACATGTCATTTCTTTGGACATTCGTTAGTCTCTCGGATTTCCAAGAAGCAAAATTCAGTTGCTCTTTCCACAGCTGAGGCAGAATACGTAGCGGCAGTAAGTTGTTATGCTCAAACACTATACATGAAGCAACAACTGATAGATTTTGGATTAAGCTATGACACAATACTTATAAGATGCGACAATACGAGTGCAATAAACATCTCAAAGAATCCCATATTACATTCACAAACTAAACATATAAAAATAAGACATCACTTTCTTCATGATCATGTGCAAAAAGGAGATGTGATACTTGAGTTTGTATACACAAATTGTTGGCCTAACTGGGCTTTTAAATCTTGTTTTGATGATAACAAAATGAAGGATGCTTTAACATGTTGTGTTGAGTGATTTGATTTTGGTAAAAGGGCACTCACGATTGACAAGCTGAAGTTTAATGTCAAATAGGTGGAAGCTCCTTAAAATACTGAGGTCAATGAAGAACAAATGAAGAGGTTAAAGGCCAAACAATTCTTGATGTCAAAAGTGAATCTCGAGAGGCTGAAGGAGGCTGGAGAACTTAATGTTTTAGGAAAACCATGATTAGAAGGATTTTTGTATGTACTTCAAAGCCACATACTATCTAGAAAGCTTTTATAAATCAAAACAAACTAAAAAACACTTATTTTGAAAGACCTTAAAATATGTCTTTGATTAAAAGGTCTCAAAGGAAGAAAGTTTTCCAAGTAAAAAAGGAAAATGCTGAAAGCTAGGCGACTACCACAATTTAAAAGAAATAATTTAGGAGGCAGTAGGGTTCCAGGCAACTGCCTGAGCACTGACAGGCGCTTGGGTGGTCAAGTCAGACGACTGCCAAGTCTTGGCAAACAACTGCCAACCTTCTGGGTTTTCAAAATTATTCTTTGGAAAAAATTTAAATTTCAAAAATAAATCAATAATTTAATTAAATGAGGAAATTGTTCCTTGGAAAAATTTTGAATTTCAAAATTAATTCAATAATTTAATTAAATGAGGAAATTGTTCCTTGGAAAAATTTTGAATTTCAAAATTAATTCAATAATTTAATTAAATGAGGAAATTGCTCTTTGGAAAAATTTTGAATTTCAAAATTAATTCAATAATTTAATTAAATGAGGAAATTGTTCTTTGGAAAAATTTTGAATTTCAAAAGTAATTCAATAATTTAACGCTGCCTAAGAGGGAATTGTGCTTTGGAAAAATTCTGAATTTTAAAATTAATTCAATAATTTAATGCTACCTAATTCAATGAGAAAATTGTTTTTTGAAGAATTTGAATTTCAAAATTAATTCAATAATTTAATGCTACCTAATTAAATGAGGAAATTATTCTTTGGAAAAATCTATATATCCCTCCTTTGGGCAATGAAAAAGAAAAGAAATAGACAAGCATGATAAGCCTAAGAGATCAAATAGTCAATACGCTGAAATTATTCATGTGATAAAATTCTCCATAAGTTCCTTTGTTCACATTATTTTGCTGGTAAAAAACTCTACGATTTTTGGTGGATTGAAAAATCAAAAGCTTGGTTCTGAGTTGCACTCAATTCTTTTAAAGAACCATCGGTGACTTCTAAAACTTTAGAGCTTCTCATGTTCTATTTCACTTTGGTGTTTTGAAGTACAATTTAGAACTCAATTTGTACAACCTACTATGAATTTTGAGAATATATTTTGTACGCAGATCTACTTCTATTTTTGTTGTACTTTGAACGATTCAAAGGTTTGTTGGATCGTTGGACCAAGCACAGGTCGGTGCTTGGAGAGGTTTCTCTTCCTCAAAAAGAGGGTAAATTTTGTAAGGTTTTTTGTTCCATCTGGGAGGAACAAGATATAGTAAATTCCTTGGGTGGTTGACCTAAGGCAAGGACGTAGGCTGGGTATAAGCCGAAATTCGTAAAAGTGGTGATGTCACTCTCTTATTCTTGCTCTCTTTTAATTTCAGCAACGATATACCCTACGTGGATGTTTAATACTTTTAATTATAAAGCAAACACATTTTAGAAATTAAGTAAACCCAAAAACTAATTTGTTCTTAGGTTTGCGGAAACCGAAAGGGAGTACATTGGTTAATCGATCTTTTGTGCAAACCGCAAGGAAGTACATTGATTGCTTAACATCCAAAAACTTATTAGCTAAAGGTTTAATTAAGTTCTAATATTGAAAAAGTGTTTGAATGTTGTTGTAATATTCCAATTCAAAAGACAACAATAGGAGTTCTATATTCATATACAGGAACTCTAAAGATTCAAATTGATTTTTGTTGGGTGGTTGTTGTGTTTGAATAGTAAGTTAATTGATTGTATTAGTTGATTGTGGATTAATTAGAAAATAGGAATTTGTGTGGATTGTCTTATTAACAAAAATACAAGTAATCCTTAAGAAATTGTGAAAAGGGACCAAAGTTCTCAAAAAGAATAAAAAAAATTTTAAATAACCCAATTCACCCCCCCCCCCTCTTGGGACTACACCTTAGGTTTCAGTTGGTATCAGAGCCCGGTTATAGCAAAACCTAACAAGTAGTTATACAAAGATCAAAATGGCACAAATAGGAGTAGCTCCCTTTGGTGAGGGTCAATCCTCAACTAGGCCACCTATCTTTTTTGGATTAAATTACACCTTTTTGAAACAACAAATGAGAATCTACCTTCAAACAATGGACTAGAAGGCATGAAATGTTGTCACAAATGGAAATTTAATCCCCACTAAGCTTGTTGATGGAAAAGAAGTACCTAGAGAAGATAAAGAACAAAATGACTCATATTTCAAAATGTTGCAAATTAACTCAAGTGCAATAAACGCCTTATACTGTGCACTTGATGCAAATGAGTTTAATAGAGCAATGGCGTGTAAAATAGCCAAAGTGTTAGCTTTATTGTGATCCAAAAAGGGGGGTGAATTGGTATTTTTTTAAATTTAAGCCCTAAGTTAATCTCCTAACACCAGTATATTCCCAACCCTATGGACAATCTAGTGTAAGCAATGTAAACGTATACCAAAAAGTAAATAAATCAATTTAATCAATCACACATGCACTAGAAAGTAGTAAAGTAAAAGTGACACGCAGGAATGTTATCAAGGTTCGACCAATTTCCTACGTCGTCGCTTTGGCTAACAAGCACAAGGATTACCACTATAACTTGCTCACATAAATGGGTGGAGCGACACCTATACAAACTAGGTCAATTAAAGGGGCTAACCTCAACCGTTACATACAATCCTTACCGGGCTAGATTACTGCCCCCTCAGGCCACGCCTGGAAACACTCAAATTTTACAATCAGATGGTACAAAAATTGTTCTTTCATGCGAAGCAGATTTGTACCCAAATATGCACAATCACATACCCATAAATAGCATGGATATAGTGTAATCTCAATGATGCAAGATTTGTTCTATCAATACTCAATACAATATAGTCAATATGAAGCTCAAGAGTATTCAACACAATACGATCAGTACGATGCTCAAGAATAATCAATACAAGCAATGACTTAGAATCTAAACAAGATATTTCAATAGCACATCAATATTCCTAATATATTAAGAAGATAATCAAACTAGTTTCAGAATGGTTTTCTTCAATGAAATAAGCACAATGCTAGCTTGAAAAGATTACTTGCTTGTTTGAAAAATCTTTTCCCACTAAAAGCAAAGCTCTGGGACACTTGCAATGGAATGTAAATATCCTAAGTTTTCTTGGTTTAATCCCACACGAGATTTATAAAGGAGAAATTTGTGGGATAAACCTAAGCTAAGCTCCCAAAAAAAAAAAATAATAATCTTAAGCACACACACATAAGTGGGAGTATTAGCATAGAACAATAATCACATAAGCACAAGAGTAACTCTCACACTCTCAAATTTTATCAAATGGATGCAAGATATGAGAGCATTTGGACAAAGGGTAATTTTTCAGTAGAAAGGATTTTTGCTTAATCACTTTTTGCTAATTTTTTCTCTAATCATGCAAATGAAGGCATATTTATAGCTAGGTAAAAAAGTATAACCGTTTGGGACAAAATGGGTATTATTAAAAAAATCCCAAATAATTAAAATCCAATTAGCCTCATTTAACCCAGTTTTACCGTGGTTAATTTTATTTTAACCGGCTGGGGTTCAGGTGGCTGAACCTAGGTTCGGTCACCCAACAAGACACATACAAAACAGTTTTTCAAATAAGTTTGGTCACCCAGATAAAGGTTCGGCAGCCTAAATCAAAGTTAGTAGCAAAGTTACATAACTTTAGGTGTCTGTTTGAATGCTCGGTGGCTCGAACACAGGTGTTCGATCGCTCGGGGGTCTTTTTGAACTAAAATCATTAGTCGCTCAAGTTGGTGAATAGTCCCTTTTGAGGGGTTCGGGCACCCGGGGAAGATGTGTACATTTATAGTTCGGTCACCCGAGGGCTGGTCAACATTTTGACTTGCAAAGTTTGGGCGCCCGAGGAGTTTTGCACTCCAAAGGTTCGATCACCCGAGCCCTCTTACCTTACTTAGTTTTGTTCAATTTTTTAGCCCAATTATAATACACTCATATATTTTATGCTGTGTGTGTGAGTGTTGGAGCGTATGGTCTTGCTATGGTCTAGTTGAGCTTACGCTATATCCTATATGCTTGATGTGCATGTGATAAGCATACAACCACAACCTAAGTTACTATTATAGACCCATATAAATTATTATAGATCGATATGAATTACAATTTCAAATTACATATCTTCGTGGTCTTCTTGTTTCCTCAAGTGTCCTTCCTTGGGATATTTATTTGAGCCTACACAAGCATTTGACAATCATCAAATATCAATATTTGTCATTATCAAAATTGAGTGTGACCTATAAGGTCAACATTCTCCCCCTTTTTGATGATGACAAATACACCATCCAAAAAATTGGGCATAGCCTAAAGAAGCTCCCCTTAGCAATATGCATCATGTATTTAACCTATAGCCTAAAGAAGCTCCCCCTAACAATATGCATTATGTATTTAACCTATGCATCATGTATTTAACCCAAGTTTTTGCCCTGCATCTCCCCATTTTGACAACAGCAAAAAAGGGCCATAGGAGTGAACACTATAGGCAATGGGTAAGTGTTACGTTTATAAATAAGAAATTTTGGAAGGATTTTGAAAAAATTTCAGCAGAGTGCCGTTTGTAAATCATAATTTTCCAAAATCAACCTTGTATAAAGTGTAACCTATTTGAGTTTATATTCCCTAGCAGTTTATCCACAACTACTCAAGCAGTTCAATATTGGCCAACAATCAAGTAGAAATGTCAATATCATCATGAAGGTAATAAGCAACATGCATTGCATTCAATATGATCATGCTATAGATGTAAGATATGTGCACACAAGCAATAGCCAGCATTTACAAAGTCTAAGGCAAGTAAACAAATCAACAATGATATTGGTTGCTAAGACATGTTAAGTTTTATTTGAGAGCTCCCCCTGAATTTATGCACACTGTGAAACATTTAAGCCTAAGAAACTTCTCTACTATGCATTAGGCCTAATTCACGCCTAATTTGTATGAACCTATCCTCGGATAGTGGTTTAGTGAATATATCCGCCCACTGTTTATTGGTGCATACAAACTCAAGTGTAACATCTTCTTTCTGTACATGATCACAAAGAAAATGATGTCTAATCTCAATTTGTTTAGTTGGTGAATGTGAGATAGGATTTTTAGAGATGTTGATTGCACTAGTATTATCACATTTAATCGGTATCGTGTCATAGTGCAATCCATAATCCATAAGTTGTTGTTTCATATAAAAAGTTTGGGCACAACAATTTCCAACTGCAATATATTCACTTTCGGTGGTGGATAAGGCAGCTAAGTTTTGTTTCTTGGAGAACCAAGAAACAAGAGATTGTCCTAAGTAGTGACCAATGCCGCTAGTGCTTTTTCTACCAACCTTACTACCGACAAAGTCAGCATCAGTGTAGCTCATAATCTCAAAGGTAGTATGCTTAGGGTATCACAAGCCTAACTCTATAGTCCCAACAAGATACTTAAGGATTCGTTTGATAACTTTTAGGCGAGATTCCTTACGGGCAGCCTGAAACCTAGCACACACTAAACATAATGTTAGGCCTACTTGCAGTGAGATATAGGAGACTCCGAATCATACCACAATATAATTTTATGTCAACAGGGATTCCTTGCTCATCTTTATCAAGCTTAATGGAAGAGTTCATAGGTGTACCAAGAATTTTGCAATCTTCCATATTAAATTTATTTAACATGTCCCTAATATATTTAGATTGGCATATGAAAGTTCCATGTTTCGCTTGTTTGATTTGAATTCCTAAGAATAAACTAAGTTCACCCATCATGCTCATTTCAAATTCACTTTGCATGCATTTGGCAAACTCATTACATAACTCATCATTAGTTGCTCCAAAAATGATATCGTCCACATAAATTTGAAGAAGGAGCATATCATCATTTTTGGATTTGATGAAGAGTGTAGTGTCAATCTTGCCACGGGTAAACCCATTTTCTAGTAGAAAACCACTACGCCTCTTATACCAAGCTCTAGGAGTTTGTTTCAATCCATATAAGGCTTTAGACAATTGGTACACATGATCGGGATATTTATAATTTTCAAAATCGGGTGGTTGTTCTACGTATACCTCTTCATTAATGTAGCCATTTAGAAACGTGCTTTTAACATCCATTTGAAACAATTTAAAATTTTTAAAAATGGCAAAGGCAGGTAGCATACAAATGGCTTCTAACCTAGCAATAGGAGCATATGTTTCATCAAATTCAATCCCTTCTGGCTGGTTATACCCTTCAGCAACTAGTCTAGCTTTATTCCTAGTTACTACCCCATTCTCATCTTTCTTATTTCTATACACCCATTTTGTTCCAATAATTGATTGATCATTAGGCCTAGGAACTAGAGTCCACACCTTGCTTCTCTCAAATTGATTAAGTTCTTCTTGCATGGACATGACCCAAGATTCATCTTCTATAGCTTCTTTAATATTTTTAGGTTCTTCTTGGGACAATAAAGCAGAGTGATTCACTATATTTCTCAAGGAGGATCTTGTGGCTACTCCACGGGATGATTTACCTATGATTTGATCTATAGGATGACTTCTAATGAATTTCCAATCTCTAGGAAACTCTTGATGTTCATTATCTTCCGATGATTTTTCATTTTCTTCTGGGTTTTCACTTGCATTATTTTCAATAGATAGTTTGTCTAAACATTTTCTAATATCAATATCATCTTCATCATCTTTCTTAGAAAATGGATTAGCTTCATCAAACACAACTTGAATAGATTCAATCACAATCAATGTTCTTTTGTTGAAAATCCTATATGCTTTGCTATTTAATGCATATCCCAAGAAAATACCTTCATTAGATTTAGAGTCAAATTTTCCTAGATGCTCATTATCTCTAAGCACAGAGCATTTACAACCAAACACATGAAAGTATGAAATATTAGGCTTATGGTTGTTCCACAATTCATAAGGGGTTTTATTAATCAAAGGTCTAATCAACACCCTATTCATAACATAGCATGTAGTATTAATGGCCTCAGCCCAAAAATATTTAGGTAAGTTATGCTCATTTAACACAATTCTACCCAATTCTTACAATGACCTATTCTTTCTTTCTACCACACCATTTTGTTGAGGTGTCCTAGGTGCAGAGAAGTTATGCGATGTGCCCTCTAAGTCACAATATTTTTTTATGCCTTCATTTTTGAATTTCGTGCTTCTATCACTTCTTATGTGAGTTATTTTATATCCCCTTTCATTCTGGATTCTCCTACAAAGTTTGGTGAACTGTTCACATGATTCATTTTTATGTGCAAGAAACAACACCCATGTCAATCTAGAAAAGTCATTGACAATTACAAAAGCATAAGATTTACCACCAATACTTTGCACAAATCTGAGTCCAAACAAATCTAGGTGAAGCATCTCTAAAGGTCTTATAGTAGATATGAATTTCTTTTTCTTAAAACTAGATTTTGTTTGCTTATCCATTTAACATGCATCACAGATTTCATCCATTACAAAATACAACTTAAGCAAGCCTTTAACTAATTCTTTTCTAACAAATTTAGACAATAAATTCATGCTAGCATGTTCTAGATGCCTATGCCATAACCAACTAGCTTCATTTATAGCAGAAAAACATGTTACTTGTTACGAAGCTAAATTATCAAGAGAGGTAGTATAAACATTTTCATGTCTATCAGCAGTAAAAAGCACTTTGTGGTTTTTTTTATTTTCTACTATGCATTTTTCATTTTCAAAAGATACTTTATATCCTATGTCACACAACTGACTTATGCTAAGTAGATTATGCTTCAGTCCATCAACCAACAAAACGTTATCAATAGTAAGTAAGGAATCCTTACCAACCTTACCTACCCCGATGATGCGTCCTTTGGCATTGTCGCCAAATGTCACGTGGTCTCCATCCTTAGGAACAATTGAAGTGAATTTTCCCTTGTCCCCAGTCATGTGTCATAAGCACCCACTATCCAAGTACTACTTGTCCTTAGAGGAGGACGACCTTAGGCATACCTCATCCTCATGTGCCATTAAGCACAGATTAGCGACCTCCGAGTCACTGTGATCTAATTTTGAGTCACTGCTACTAATTTTTTCCCATGAAGTCCCGACCTTCATGGCTTTCTTCTTTTTCTTAGCCTCCTTTTTCAGCAGTGGGCAGTTAGGTTTGATGTGCCCCACCTTGTTGCAGTTATAGCATGTAGGAGCATTTGATTTTTTTTTTCTTTTGCTGGACTCTTTCTTCTCATTAGTAGACTCCCTATATTTTTTATAGGGCTTCCTATTCTTCCTAAAAAATCTGCTGAATTTTCTGGTTAGCATGGTCAATTCATCATCAGTTTCGGACTCACTGCACTCACTAGATATGTTATTAGATGCTTTCAGTGCAGTCACTTTCTTAGCCCTATTATGCTCATTAAGTATTACATTAATGGACGATTCATATCTAATTATGGAACCTATCAATTCATCTAAGGTCATAGCCTTAAGGTCTCTACCCTTAGCAATGGTCATAGCTTTGGCTTCCTAAACAGGAGTAAACCTCTAAGGATCTTCCTAATCATCTCATATATGGGATTGGTCTTTCCTAATGCATGTAGTGAGTTTATGATGTGTGTGAATCTAGTGTACATACTCTAAATGGACCCATCTACATTCATCCTAAATGCCTCATACTCACTGGTCAACATATCTATCCTATTGTCCTTCACAACCCTAGTACCCTCATATGTGACCTCTAACTTATCTCATATTTCTTTTACAATAGCACATGCCATAATTCTGTTAAAATTATTCACGTCAAGACTACAATATAAAATATTCATGGCAGTTGCATTAAGACTAACAGCTTTCATATAATCATCATCATACTCATCCTCAGTCTTAGGAACCCTAACTGCACCCTCAGTTTTCATAGGGACATAGTTTCCCTTATAGAAAATCCTCCACACCTTCCACTTAGTATTCTAAAGGTAGATGTGCATCCTCTATTTCCATAAGGTGTAATTAACACCACTGAAAATAGGAGGTCGTGTGGAAGATGGTCCCTCAGGGAAAGGGTGTTGAATTAGATGTAATCCAAAGAGGTGGGGTGAATTGGGTATTTTAAAAAATCCTTGAATTTTTTTACCACTTACTCCCTACTTATATATTTAGCAACGAGTTCTTATTTCCCAATTAATAGTGTGCAATGTTATTCAACCTATACATGCAATATGAGCAGTTGAAATGTAGTGTTGAAAGTAAAAAGTAAAGGGAATAGAGAAGACAAACATAGTTTTTACGAGGTTCAGCCAACTCTGCCTATGTCCTCGCTTTGAGCAACCACTCAAGGATTTCACTAAAATCGCTACTCCTTAAATTGGGACGGAGCTTCACTTACAATCCATTGCTTATAAGAGGTACAAGTTCCTCCTCACCCTTTTCTTACAAGAGATACAACTCTCTCCTCAAACACTGGTTCACACACCGGACCGTGTATACAATAAAATATGTAAAAACACTCAAAAATGCTTCCAGAAAAAACCTTGTGAGTACAATTCAAATTCCTAATACATTTACCATATGATATAATCTGAAGCTCAAAATGTATGAAACAAAATCGTTTATGTATGATATACTTTAACACACAATTCTCTTTTTAACAAATCTCCCAAAATGTTTGTATGAATCAATACTTTGGAGAAATTAGGGTTCAATCTTTGAATACAAAAATAGCTTTGAAGACTGCAAAAATTTGAAGTACACTTTGTTAAAAACAATATTTTTCTCAAGATGTCAATCTCAAAGTGATCTTGGTAATATTTGACTTAAAGTATATATCTATATATCTATGTGATGAGAATACCAAAGATCAACAAACATAATATTTGATTTTCAAAAACTATCCGTCAATATATATATAGATATAAATATATAGATATATATATATATATATATATATTATGCTCTGCTATGGATATATACAATCAAATAGTTTAGATGTATTCAAAATATCAGCGATAACTAAGAATACATTTAAATAAAAAAACTTTAATCAATGGTCAAATACCAAACTTTCTCAAGTATTGAGTTTGTCAAAAACAATTGTTAGATGAATGCGAAAACTCAATATCAAGCTTTTCTAAAACTATCAAAATAGATGGTGATATGAGATTCTCTAACAAAGTTAAATGTAATAACCAAACCTCAAACCAAGTTGAAGCACAAAATGAATAATAGAGATCCCTTTAGATTTTTTGAGGTGATGTGCCCAAGGATGATGTGTAGAAACTAGAGCGTAGGCAAACATACAGCAATCAGCTTAAGTATCTCAGTTTTCTTTTCAACGAGATGTGTTATTCGCTTTACGTTGATCTTCTTGTGTTTAGCTTATGTACTAGGGTTTAGATAATTAGTATTTATAGTGTCTTAGCCTTAGAACTGATCTCAACCGTTAGATCAATAAGATAGCTTGCGAGTTCTTTTAATAAAAATGATATTTTTAAGTTTTCTCGTATGTTCATATGATCGAAGCCATAGGCCCAAACGACCAAAGTCATTCAATTCCTTTGAAAAAATTGCCTGAGCGCAGGGTCAGACGACCGAGGTCAAGGTTCACAAGACCGAAGTGTCGAGTTCAGACGACCGAGTTGAAGGTTCAGTCATTTGAAGTGCTTTTGCCTGTTTTTATTTTGCACCTTAAATTCTTCAAACCACTGAGCTTAATCTTCAGACGTCTAAGGAAATTCTTCAGTCATCTAAACTTCAAGTTCAGTCAACCGAAGTCCCTAATTTTGAAATTTTTATATTCTAATTTAAAAATATGCTTTCCTCTCCTTCTTGGGTCTTTTGTAAAACATATTTTTCATGATTTTAAAAGTATTTTCAAGTTCATGAAAGTTTCCTAATGATATACATGAAATGCATGAATCCTAAAGTCTTTCTAAGTTATGTTGAGCCTCAAATTAAATCATATGAAAATGTAAGTACATGAGTTTAAGGTACCCATTCCCAAGATGTTCTTGAACTTTGCCGCTTGCATCTTGACTCTCATACTCTTTGAGTTCCATGGATCTTGCCAAGATTTGCAAGCTTTACTTGAAGGCTCCCATGACTTGTTATCCTTCCATGCATGCTTACTATAAGTCACGTTCACAAACTCAATGCACAGATCAAATACCAAGTGATTTGTCATTATCAAAACCGGATTGGACTCGTAGAGTCAACAATCTCCCCCTTTTTGATGATGCCAAATGCACAAATATATATATATATATATATATATAATCAGTGAGGCCAAACAAGGCTCCCCCTCAATTAATGCATCAAATATTCAATGAATGACAATATGCTCATGATGTTTCAACAACTTTTGTTATTATACTTCTCCCCCTTTTGCACAATTAGTTTGTCAACCATTTTTTGTCCTGATATTTCTCCCCAACGCCAAGTTTTAATTAATCAATTTCTTAATTGTTCAATTTCTCTTCTTCATGCTTCAATTTCTCTTATTTATGCTTTTTCTCCTGATTTCTATTATTTTTGCTCCCAATTTTCTCCCCCATTTGACATAAAAAAAAAAAAGGTGTAAAATAATAAAACTTGAGTAGACGTACCCTTATGTTTTTCTTCCCTTAGAAATCTAAAGGTTTTAAACGTGTTCAACCATTAGACAAAAAAATCCTTCTCATGCTTTTTGACATCAACTATCCCCCTTACTAACGCATAAATTTCAAATATTACATGAGGATACCAAATGTTGATTAAAAGTTATGTCGAATTTTTGATAGTTGATTAATGCAATACCAAGTGATTACATCGTAAATGACATTGCTCCCCCCCCCTCGAATTATATCATCTAACATAATTCTAGGCAACCTCTCGACTATAGATAAGACCTAATTCATGCCTAATTTGGATAAACCTATCCTCCGCAAGTGGTTTCGTGAATATATCTGCCCATTGTTCATTCGTGCATACAAACTCTGGTGTCACATCCCCTTTTTGTACATGGTCATGAAGAAAGTGATGTCGTATTTCTATATGTTTAGTTCATGAATGTAATATGGGATTCTTTGAAATATTTATCGCACTCGTATTATGGCATCTAATAGGGATTGTTTCATAACTTAATCCAAAATCCTTCAATTGTTGCTTCATGTAAAGCGTTTGAGCACAACACCTAGCTGCCGCCATGTATTCAGCCTCAGTTGTGGAAAGAGCAACTGAATTTTGCTTCTTGGAAAACCAACAGACTAAGGAATTTCCTAACAAATGACAAATACCACTAGTGCTCTTCCTATCCACTTTGCTACCCACAAAATCAGCATCTGAATAGCTGAGAATCTCAAAATATGTGTACTTAGGGTACCATAATCTAATTTCCACGATTCCTATTAGGTATCTAAGTATTTGTTTAACGACTAACAAATGTGACTCTTTTGGTGCAGACTAAAATCTTGCACACAAACATACGCTAAACATTATATCAGGTCTATTGGCAGTCAGGTATAGTAAGCTACCAATCATTCCATGATAAAGTTTCATATCCATTGGTATACCTTGTTCATCTTTGTCAAATTTCAATGAAGTACTCACAGGTGTACCTAGTATTTTTCCATCTTCCATATTAAACATTTTGAGTAGGTCTCTAATATACTTTGATTGATTTCTGAATATTCCATGTTTTTCTTGTTTGATCTAAAGTCCTAGGAAGAAATTTAGTTCACCCATCATGCTCATCTCAAATTCATTTTCCATGTTATTGGCAAATTCATCACACAGTTCTTCATTTGAAGTGCCAAATATGATGTCATCTACATATACTTGCACTAGGAGAATATAATCTTTCATAGACTTTATGAACATGTTTGTATCTATCCTTCCTCTTATAAATCCATTTTCTAATAGAAAGCTGCCTAGCCTTTCATACCAAGCTCTAGGAGCTTGCTTTAAACTGTACAAGGCTTTCGTCAGTATACACACATGATCTAGATTCTTATGGTTTTCAAAGTCGAGGGGTTGTTCTACATACACTTCTTCATTTATGTAGCCATTTAAAAATGAGCATTTGACATCCATTTGATAAAGCTTTAAATCCTAAAAAGTTGCATATGCTAACAGCATTCGAATGGCTTCCATTCTAGCTACAGGTGCAAATATTTCTTCAAAAACTATACCTTCTTATTGATTATATCCCTGAGCTACTAATCTAACCTTATTTCTTACAACTATTCCATGTTCATCTTTCTTATTCTTATATATCCATTTGGTTCCAATGATTGATTTATCCTCAAACCTAGGAAATAGTGTCCGTACTTTATTCCTCTCAAACTGATTTAACTCTTCTTGCGTGGACAACGCCCAAGATTCATCCTCTATGGCTTCACTCACATTCTTAGGTTCTTCATGAGATAGAAATATGAAATAACTAATCATATTCCTAAGTGAGGAGCGAGTGGCTACTCCACATAATGGTTCACCTATTATTTGATCTATAGGAAGATTCTTTATATATTTCCATTCTCTAGGTGGTTCATTAACCTCATTTTCAGTTTGATCAATTTCAATGGATGGTTCCTTAAGTTCATTTTTCTTTTCTGAATCATTCTCAATGGATAGTTTCTCAAGTTCCTTGTTTATCTCAAATTCATCTTCATCAACTCTTTTGACGAAGGGATTTGACTCATCAAACACTACATAAATAGACTTTATGACCATCAATGTTCGTTTGTTATATACTCTATAGGCTTTACAATCTAATGCGCATCTAGGAAGATGCCTTCATCAGATTTCACATCAAACTATCCTAGGTGTTCATTATCTCTAAACACAAAATATTTACAACCAAAGACATAAAGATATGATATGTTTGGTCTATGGTCATTCCATAACTCGTACGGAGTCTTATTAAGTGATGGTCTAATCAATACACTGTTTAGAACATAACAGGCGGTATTCACTGCCTCAGCCCAGAAGTACTTAGGTAACTGGCCATTTCTTGTATAGACCTATTCTTCCTTTCAACTACTTCGTTCTGTTGTGGTGTTCTAGGTGCTAAAAAATTATGGGCAATTCCTAACGAATTACAATAGTCTTCCATGCCTTGATTCTTAAATTCTCTACCCCTATCACTTCTAATTTTAGTGATTGTATATCCCTTTTCATTTTGGATTTTATTGCACAGGTTTATAAATTTTTCACATGCTATATCTTTGTGACCAAAGAATAATACCCATGTGAATCTTGAAAAGTCATCAACTATGACAAAGGCGTATGATTTTGCTCCTAAACTTTGAATTGGGTTTGGACCAAATAAGTCTAAGTGTAGCATTTAGAGTGGCCTAGTAGTGGAGATTTATTTCTTCTTCTTAAATCTTGTTCTTGCTTGTTTTCCTAGTTGACATGCATCACAAATTTTATCTTTCACAAATTTAGTCTTAGGTAGTCCCTTAACTATTTCTTTCTTAACAAGTTTTGAGATTAAACCATGTTTGCGTGTCCTAGTCTCCTATGCCAAATCCAACTTATTTCATTTATAGCAGATAAGCATGTCACACTCTGTGAAGTTAAGTTATCAAATCTTGTGGTATATACGTTTTCATGACGTTCAGCAGTGAATAGTATCTTATTGTCAGTTTTGTGTTCAACTATGCACTTGTCATGTTCAAACGATACTTTGTAACCTTTATCACACAGTTGGCTTATACTCAGTAAGTTGTGCTTTAAACCTTCAACCAATAAAACACCATCAATAATTAATGAAGAACTATTACCAACTTTACCTACACCTATGATCCTTTCCTTAGTATTATCTCCAAAAGTAACAAACCCTTCATCCTTGGGTGTGATGGATGTGAACTTTGCTTTATACCCGGTCATGTGATGTGAGCATCTGCTATCCATATACCATTTTTTTTTTTAGGATGCTGATCTTAAGCATATCTACACGACATAATCAAACAACTAGCTTTGGTACCCAGATTGTCTTGGGTCCGAGGGAGTTTGTGCTAGATTGACCTTTAACCTTCCATACTTTCTTAATTTTTACATCTTTCTTTTTAAAACGATAGTCGAATTGTATGTGACCCAACCTTCTACATTTAAAGCATGTAGTGTTTTTATAATAATTCTTAGTTGGAACATATGACTTTGACTCTTTTCTAAAATAACCCATGTAAAGGTGTCTATTCTTTAGATTATCCTTTCCATTAAATCCAAGCCCTTCCTTTTCTAGAAAATTTCTTTGAGATCTTAGGAGCTTTTCAAAATTGTTTTGCCCCTCAGTAAATTTACAAATAATTTCAGATTTATCTTTCAAATCCTTTTCTAACTCCTCAATTTTCAAATCTTTATCTTTTATGAAAGATGCATGAGATTCATTTTGTTGTTCCACTAAATTTGAAAGTTCTTTGAATTTTCTTTTCAACTCAGAGATTTTCTTTGTTTTCTTCTCAAGTATTTTAATAAAGTATAAGTATTCTCATTTTAGTTCATCATATGAAATCAAGTCATTTTCATTTTCAGACTCACTAGAATACTACAAAGATGATGAAAATGATGATTGTACCTCAAGGTCATCATGTGCCATTAGACACAGATTGGCAACCTCTTCGTCGCTAGATTCAGATTCTGAACAACTAGTGTTGTGTGTATCCCAACCGACTTTCAGCGCATTCTTCTTTTACTTTGAGGCTTTCACTAGTTTAGCACACTCAGGCTTGATGTGTCCAACCTCTTGGTAGTTGTGGCATGTTTGTGGATCCTCCTTCTTTTTCTTCTTGCTAGGTTCTCCTCTTTCCAATTTAGAGTTCCGAAATTTTCTGTTGAACTTCCTGTTCTTCTTCAAGAACTTCTCGAGCTTCCTTGTTAGCAAGGCCATGTCATCATCCATTTTGAAATCACATCCTTCAGTTGAATAGCTTGATGATGTCTTAAGTGCAGTGACCTTCTTTGCTTTACTTTACTCAATCTTCCTTTCGTTTATTACCAGCTCATAGGTGATGAGCGATCCAATGAGTTCTCCCTTCTGCTATTGCCATAGCTTTTGCTTCCCATACTGCAGGCAATCCCTTGAGTATTTTCCTGATCAACTCATAAGTGGGATAAGTTTTTCCAAGAGCATTAAGAGAGTTAATGATGTGTGTGAATCTAGTGTACATGGATTGTATAGATTCATCAACTGTCATTTTAAATGCTTCATATTCACTGGTGAACATGTCTATCCTACTACTCTTGACTTCCTTAGTACCTTCATATGTATCTTCTATTTTTTTTCAAATTTCTTTAGCCAAGTTACATGCCATTACTGTATTAAATTCATTTACGTCTAATGCACAAAAAAGCAAGTTCATGGCAGTAGCATTGATTTGTACTGATTTCCAGTCTTCCTCTATATATTCATCTTCAGTTTCAGGTACATTAACCTTATCAATTAATTTCATGGGAATGTGACTACCCTTAGTCACTATTTTCCAAACCTTCCAATCTATGTTCAATAGATATATGCTCGTCCTACATTTCCAGTAGGTGTAGTTTACACCACAGAAAATGGGTGGTCTAGTGGATGAGTATCCCTCACCGAATGGAGTTACACCAATATGTGTCATGTGATCCTTTTACAAATTAACTATCAAGTCTATGTAAACCCTATCTGATACCAAATGTTGAATTAGGTGTAATCCCAAGAGAGGGGGGGGGGGTGAATTGGGTATTTTAAAAATTCTTTGAATTTTTTTACCACTTACTTTCTACTTGTATATTTAGCAACGAGTTCTTATTTCCCAATTAATAGTGTGCAATGTTATTCAACCTATACATGCAACATGAGCAGTTGAAATGTAGTGCTAAAAGTTAAGAGTAAAGGGAAGAGAGGAGACAAATGCAATTTTTACGAGGTTCAGCCAAATTGGCCTATGTCCTCACCTTGAGCAACCACTCAAGGATTTCACTAAAATTCCTGCTCCTTAAATTGGGACAGAACTTCCCTTACAATCTACTGCTTACAAGAGGTACAACTTCCTCCTCACCCGTTGCTTATAAAGATACAACTCTCTTCTCAAACACCGGTTCACACACCGAACTATGCATACAATAAAATCTGTAAAAACACTAAAAAATGCTTCCAAACAAAAGCTTGTGAGTACAATTCAAATCCCTAATACATTTACCATATGATATAATTTGAAGCTCAAAATGTATAAAACGATATAATCATTTATGTATGATATGCTTTAACACACAATTCTATTTTTAGCAAATCTCACAAAATGTTTGTATGAATCGATACTTTTGAGAAATTAGGGTTCAATCTTTGAATAAAATATTAGCTTTGAAGATTGCAAAGATTTGACGTACATTTTTTCAAAAACAATATTTCTCTCAAGATGTCAATCTCAAAGTGATCTTGGTAATATTTGACTTAAAGTATATATCTATATATCTATATGATTAGAATACCAAAGATCAACAACTTAATATTTGATTTTCAAAAACTATTCTTCAATATATAAATATATATATGCTCTGTTAAGGATATATATAATCAAATAGTTTAGATGTATTCAAAATATCAGCTTTAAACTAAGAATACATTTAAATAAAAAAACTTTAATCAATGGTCAAATACCAAACTTTCTCAAGTATTCAGTTTGTCAAAAACAATCATTAGATGAATGTGAAAACTCAATATCAAGCTTTTCTAAAACTATCAAAACAGATGGTGATATGAGATTCTCTAACAAAGTTAAATGTAATAACCAAACCTCAAACCAAGTTGAAGCACAAAATGTATAATAGAGATCCCTTTAGATTTTTTTGAGGTGATTTGCCCAAGAATGATGTGTAGAAATTAGAGCGTAGGCAAACATACAACAATCAACTCAAGTATCTAAGTTTTCTCTTGAACAAGATGTGTTCTTCTCTTTACGTTGATCTTCTTGTGTTTAGCATACGTATTAGGGTTTAGATAATCAGTATTTATAGTGTCTTACCCTTAGAATTGATCTCAACCATTGGATCAATAAGATAGCTCGCAAGTTCTTTTAATAAAAATGATATTTTTAAGTTTTCCCGCAGGTTCAAATGACTGAAACCATAAGCCTAGACGACCGAAGTCATTGAATTCATTTGATAAAATAGCCCGGACATAGGGTCATACGACCGAGGTCAAGGTTTAGACGACTGAAGTGTTGAGTCCAGACGATCGAGGTGAAGGTTTAGTCATCTCAAGTGCTTCTGCTTGTTTCTGTTTTGCACTTTAAATTCTTTAGACCACTGAACTTAATCTTTAGATGTCTGAGGATATTCTTCAGCCATCTAAACTACAAGTTTAGTTAACCAAAGTCCCTAATTTTGAAATTTTTCTATTCTAATTTAAAAATATGCTTTGCTCTCCTTCTTGGGTCTTTTGTAAAACATATTTTCCATGATTTTAAAAATATTTTCAAGTCCATGAAAGTTTCCTAATGATATACATGAAATGCATGAATCCTAAAGTCTTTCTAAGTTATGTTGAGCCTCAAATTAAATCAAACGAAAATGTAAGTACATGAGTTCTAAGTACCCATTCCCAGATGTTCTTGAACTTTGCGCTTGCATCTTGATTCTCATACTCTTTGATTTCCATGGATCTTGCCAAGATTTGTAAGCTTTACTTGAAGGCTCTCATGACTCGTTATCCTTCTGTGGATACTTAATATAAGTCATGTTCACAAACTCAATGTACAGATCAAATACCAAGTGATTTGTCATTATTAAAACCAGATTGGACTCGTAGAGTCAACAAAGAAGTCACAGAGCTATGAGCCATATGTGACCTTTTTGCAAAATAAAAACTACTCTATGCAATGCGGCTTTGATACCAATTGTTAGCTTTACCATGATCCCAATAGGGGGGTGAATTGGTATTTTTAAAAATTTAAGCCCTAGGTTAATCTCCTAACACTAGTATATTCACAACCCTATGGACAATCTAGTGCAAGTAATGTAAACGTATACCAGAAAGTAAATAAATCAATTTAATCAATCACACATGCACAAGAAAGCAGTAAAGTAAGAGTGACACACAGGAATGTTATCGAGGTTCGGCCAATTGCCTACATCCTCGCCTTGGCTAACAAGCACAAGGATTACCACTATTACTTGCTCACTTAAACGGATGGAGCGGCACTTATACAAACCAGGTCAATTAAAGGGGCTGACATCAACCGTTACATACAATCCTTACTAGGCTGGATTACCACCCCCTCAGGCCATGCTTGGAAACATTCAGATTTTACTTTCGGATGGTACCGAAATTGTGTTTTCATGTAAAGCAGATTTGTACCCAAATATGAATAATCACATATGCATCAATAGCATGGATATAATGTAAGCTCAATGATTCAAGATTTTTTCTATCAATACTCAAAACAGTATAGTCAATATGAAGTTCAAGAGTATTCAACACAATACGATCAGTATGATGCTCAAAAATAATCAATACAAGCAATGACTTGGAATCTAAACAAGATATTTCAACAGCACGTCAATAATCCAACTATATTAAGAAGATAATCAAACTAGTTTCAGAACGGTTTTCTTTAATGAAATAAGCACAATGCTAGTTTGAAAAGATTACTTACTTGGTTGAAAAAACTTTGCACACCAAAAGCAAAGCTCTTGGACCCTTGCAATGGAATGCAAATATCTTAAGCATTCTTGGTTTAATCCCACACAAAATTTATAAAGGAGAAATTCGGGGGATAAACCTAAGCTAAGCTCCCAAAAAAAAATTAATCTCAAGCACACGCACAAGTGGGAGTATTAGCATAGAACAATAATCACATAAGCACAAGTGTAACTCTCACACTCTTAGCTTTTGTCAAATGGATACAAGATATGAGTGTATTTGGACAAAGGTTAAATTTTCAGTAGAGAGGATTTTTGCTTAATCACTTTTTGCTATTTTTTTCTCTAATCATGTAAATAAAGGCATATTTATAGTCAAGTGAAAAATTATAACCATTCGGGACAAAATGGGTATTATTAAAAAAGTCCTAAATAATTATAACCCAATTAGCCTCACTTAACCCAATTTTACCGCAGTTAATTTAATTTTAACCGGCTGGGTTCGCATGGCTAAACCTAGGTTCGGTCATCCGACAAGACATATACAAAAAAGTTTTTCAAATAAGTATGGTCACCCGAATAGAGGTTCAGCAGCCTGAATCAAAGTCAGTAGCAAAGCTACGTAACTTTAGGTGCCCGGTTGAATGCTCGGTGGCCCAAACACAGGTGTTTGGTTGCCCGGGGGTCTTTTTGATCTAAAATTATCGGTCGCCCGAGTTGGTGAGCAGTCCCTTTCGAAGGGTTCGGGCGCTCAGAGAAGATGTGTACATTTATAGTTCAGTCACCCGAGGGCTGGTCAACATTTTAACTTTCAAAATTTGGGCGCCCGAAGAGTTTTGTACTCCAAAGGTTCAATTGCCCGAGCCCTCTTACCTTGCTAGTTTTGTTCAATTTTTAAGCACAATTGTAACACACTCATATATTTTATGCTGTGTGTGTGAGTGTTGGAGCCTAGGGTCTTACTGTGGTCTAGTTTAGCATACATTATATCTTGTATGCATGATGTGCAAGTGATAAGCATACAACCACAACCTAAGTTACTATTATAGACCCATATAAATTATTACAAACTGATATGAATTACAATTTCAAATTACAGATCTTCGCGGTCTTCTTGTTTCCTCAAGTGTCCATCCTTAGGATATTTATTTGAGCCTGCACAAGCATTTGACAATCATCAAATATCAGTATTTGTCATTATCAAAACCGGGTGAGACCTATAAGGTCAACACAAAGAGATTTGGGATAAATTGGAAGTAACCTATGAAGGTACTGTAGATATTAGGGAAAGTATAATCGATATGTTAACCAGTGAATATGAAGCTTTTAGGATGAACTCTGAAGAAAGTATAACAAGCATGTACACTAGGTTCACCCATATGATAAACTCCATAAGTGCATTAGGAAAAACTTATTCCACCCATAAGATGATCCATAAAATTCTAAGAGCACTTCCACCTATTTGGGAACCCAAAGCCACAACCATTACGTAAGGAAGAAATCTTAAAGCAACTTCCTTAGATGAACTCATAGGATCTCTTCTAACCTATGAAATTATGTTAAAAGAAAGAAGCACTGAAAACAAAAATAAGAATTCCTCAGCTCTAAAAGCTTTGAAAGAATATTCAAGTGAGGAAGATAATGAATCTAGTGATTTAGAAGATGAGGACTTAGCTCTCATAACTAAAAGACTTGGAAAATTCTTAAGAAGAAACAAAAAATTCGCTAGAAAAATTAATGGATCAAAAGCTGAAAAAGGAGAAAGCAATAAAAAAGAATGCAAAAAAAAAATTGATCCTCCCACTTGCTATCATCGTAAAAAGACCGGGCACATCAAACCGGAATGCCCACAACTCAATAAGGAAGAGAAGAAAAAGAAACCTGCAATGAAGGCAACTTGGGATGACACTAGTTCGAGTGAATCGGAAAGTGAGCCAAGTGATCGAAAAGTAGCAAACATGTGCTTCATGGCGCATAACGAAAAGGTAAACTCTTATTATTCTCTCTCTGAAGATTCGTGTAATGAATCTTGTAGTAATTCGTGTGAAAGTATGCCTTCTTACAAAGAACTTCAAGATGAATTTCTCATTAAAATCTCAAAGAGGAACACAAGCTTGAAACAACAAAACGAAGCACTTAGAAATCAACTTGAAGCTTCAAAACTTGTAGAAGAAGAAAAAGACTTAAAGATTGACGAACTTGAGAAGAAAGTAGATAACTTATCTCAAGAATTAGCTAAGTCTCAAGTAAATGAAGATTGTAGGAAAGTGCAAGAAATAAATGACCTTAAAAATCAAACTCAAGAGAAAGAAAAGATCATCTACAACTTTACCAAAGGTAAGGATAACTTCGAAAATATGGTAGGACAACAAAGAATGGCAAACAACAAAGAAGGAATTGGTTACAATGGAGCACCAAAGAAAAAAAAGAAAAACTTGTTTATGTGATATTTTTTAAATCAATCTAGACATTATGCAAGCACTTCATCAACAAATATTCATGAGCACGCCACTCACTGCATGTGTAAAAATAAATGGCACATAATGTTTAACTGTTCACTTAGGAAAAAGTACATTAGAGTAAAAGATGAGTGGAAGATAAATGCCAAAACTAGACAAGATTTAACGAAAGTTAAGAAGGTTTGGGTTCCAAAAGTAACAACTTAAATCCTTTCATGTAGGTTTTCTTTAGGACCACACCGTTTAAGGATAAATGGTGCTTGGACAGCGGATGTTCAAGGCATATGATAAATCTAAGTTCACATCTCTTACACAAAAGGATGGAGGATTTGTTACCTTCGGTGACAATGCAAAAGGCAAGATCATCGGAATAGGTAAAATCAGTAAAGACTCTTCACTTACTATAGATGATGTCTTGTTGGTAGATGGTCTAAAGCATAATTTACTAAGCATTAGTCAACTTAGCGACAACAGATTTGAAATAATATTTAAGAAAGAAAAATGTGTAATTCAAGATTCTAAGGATCAAAAGACACAATTCACTGCACTTAGAATGAACAATGTATATTGCATAAACCTTGATAGCTTAATCTATCAAGACATAACTTGCTTAGCAGCCATGAGCGAGAATAGTTGGCTTTGGCATAGGAGGTTAGGACATGCATCCATGCTCTCTAAAAAGAATTTAGTTAAAGGTCTGCCTTACACCAAATTTATTAAAGATAATGTGTGTGATGCTTGTAAATTAGGAAAACAAATCAAGAAAAGCTTCAAAAAGAAGAATCATATATCAACTAGTAGACCCCTAGAACTCATACACTTGGACTTATTTGGTCCTACTAGAACCCAAAGTTTAGGAGGAAAACAATACGCCTTCGTAATCGTTGATGATTACTCAAGATACATATGGGTGTTGTTCCTAGCTAACAAAGAAGAAGCTTACAACTCATTAATCACTTTATGTAAGAAACTTCAAAATGAGAAAGGGTATAATGTCTCAAATATTAGAAGTGACCAAGGAAGAGAATTTAAGAATCAAGATGTTAAAAAATTTTGTAATGAACATGGCATAAATCACAACTTTTTTAGCACCTAGAACCCCATAACAAAATGGGGTTGTGGAAAGGAAAATTAGAACCCTCCAGAAAATGGCAAGGACTATGCTTAATGAAAATGACCTACCCAAATATTTTTGGTCCGAAACTGTAAATACAGCTAGCTATATAATTAATTGGGTTTCCATTAGATCAAACCTAAACAAGACACCCAATGAATTGTGGAAAGGAAGAAGGCGTAACAAAAATTACTTTTATTTCTTTGGATGTAAGTGTTTCGTTCTAAATAACAAAGACAATTTTATCCTAAATTGGATGAAGGCATTTTCCTAGGATACTCCACAAATAGTAAAGCCTATAGAATCCACAACAAAAGAACACTCACCATAGTTGAATCAATTCATGTAGACTTTGATGAATCTAACCCTTTTTCAAGAGAAGTCAAAAATGAAGAAAAAGATGATATGTTCAAAAAGGAGGATGAGATAGAAATCAAAGAAGAAAAGGAAATAAACGAAGAAAAATCAAAATATGAACACATAGAAAATATGGAATTACCAAGAGAATGGAAGTAGAAGAAGGATCACCCTCAAGAACTAATTATAGGTGAACCATCTACAGGTGTGACTACTAGATCTTCACTAAAGAACCTTTGCAATCATTATGCATTCCTATCCCGAAATGAACCTAAAGATGTTAAAGAAGCCCTTAAGGATGAATCTTGGATAGTTGCAATGCAAGAAGAATTAAACCAATTTAAAAGAAGCCAAGTATGGAAATTAGTACCTAAACTGAAAAATCATTCGGTCATAGGAACTAAATGGGTATTTAGAAATAAAAAGGATGAAAATGGTATAATCACTGGAATCAAAGCTAGACTTGTAGCAAAGGGGTACAATCAAGAATAAGGAACAGACTACAATGAAACCTTTGCCCCCGTAGCGAGAATTGAAGCTATTAGAATGTTGTTAGCCTATGCTTCCTACAAAGAAGTTAAGTTATACCAAATGAATGTCAAAAGTGCATTCTTGAATGGTATGTTAATGAAGAGGTATATGTTGAACAAACCCCTGGTTTTGAGGATATTGAAAATCCTAACCATGTATTTAGACTAACTAAGGCTTTATATGGACTAAAACAGGCCCCAAGGGCTTGGTATGAAAGATTTAGTGGATTTCTAATTGAGAAGGGATTTTCAAGAGAAAAAATTGATAGTACCTTGTTCATTAAAAATAAGGAAGATGACATACTTTTAGTTCAAATCTACGTACATGATATAATATTTGGTGCTACAAATGAACATCTATGTAAAGAGTTTGCAAAATGTGCACAAGAAGAATTTGAAATGAGCATGATGGGAGAGTTAAACTATTTCCTTGGACTGCAAATTAGACAAGCAAAGAATGGGACTTTTATAAGTCAATCCAAATACATAAAAGATATGATACAAAAATTGGGTATCAAAAATACTAAACCCATAGGCACACCTATGAGTACCACCATCAGCCTAGACAAAGATGAAAAGGGAAAATCAACAGACACAAAGCATTATAGAGGCATGATTGGAAGTTGCTATATCTAACAGCCAGTAGACCCGATATAATGTTTAGTGTGTGTATGAGTGCATGTTTTCAATCAGCACCTAAGGAATTACACCAACTTGCTGTTAAAAGAATCCTAAAACACTTAATAGGCACAATGGACTTAGGACTATGGTACCCAAAAGATACCAGTTTTGAAATGATCATATGCGGATTATGCCGGTTGTAAGATAGATAGAAAAAGAACAAGTGGCACATGCCACTTCTTAGGAAGATCTATAGTTTCTTGGTTTTCTAAGAAACAAAATTTCGTGGCTTTGTTAACTACTGAGGCCGAATATGTGGCAGCTAGTAGTTGTTGTGCACAAACTCTTTACACGAAACAACAATTAAGAGATTTCAATTTAAAATACACAAATGTACCAATTAAGTGTGATAATACGAGTGCGATTAACATATCTAAAAATCCTATTTCACACTCAAGAACAAAACACATTGACATAAGACACCACTTCCTAAGAGATCATGTTTAAAAAGAAGACATCATTCTAGAATTCATCAATACAAATGACCAATGGGCTGATATCTTTACTAAACCACCCTCAGAAGATAGATATATAACCATTATACGAAAGTTTGGTCTACTACATAGTAGAGAAGCAAACTAAAAGGATAAGGCTTGATCTAAGTTGGTTTTGGGCATGTACTTTGATGTGTTGTATAATACAACACTTAGCTTGGATTGCTTTCCTTGCCTTCTTAAAAAAAATAGTCTCATGATATGTGATATGCAGCATGCTACATGTGGATGTTTGAAAAATTGGCATTCGGAAATTGGTATTTTAAAAATCTAAGTTATTAAGTATAAAATGATTACACGCTAAAACTGTGTATTTAGGCATCTTAATCCGGGCATTATGGCTTTTATTTTAATTAAATGTCTAATTACATCCAGTATTTTAACAAAGTGCCCTACTTATCACTTTTGGGTTTTATTGAACAATTTATGAATTTTTGGTAACTTTTTATCGCAGAAAAATTCCCGAAAACCAAAACCAGCACCTGTTCATAATTCATGCATAACTTTTCCGTACAAGCTCCGATCGAGATCATTAAAATTTTTGGAGAAAGAGGAAATGATTATCTACAATTTCCATGTTTTAAGTTTTGAGCAAAATAGGCTCCAAGAGGGTCAAAATGGGTTGTGTTCACAAAGAACAAAAATGAGAAAAAAAAAAAAAAAAAAAAAAGATATATTAAAGTTCTTAATTTGACCCGGCCATGCAAGTCGGGTCAGGTTGTGGGTTAACCGGGTTTAGGGCTTCACTTTCCCCCCTCTTCTATCTAATCCCATTCTTTTCCCTGTGCTCGGTGTGCCCTATGCACCAATACCTTTCCCTTCACCCACTCCCTCTTAGCTTCTCAAACTCTCTCTCCCTAACTTAGATGTTCTCTCCCTCAATCTTCCTTCAGTTGGCTTTTTCTCTTTCTTTCTTATACTCATTCTCTCTTCCAATATCAGCCCCTACATTCTTATTTACCCCCTGCTCCCTCTCAGCTCTCTCCCCCAATCTTCTTCTCTTCATCTTTCCCTTCCTATCCTTTTCTTTCAGAGCCACCCTCGGCTCCACAAACCATCGCCAGCAACAACCACCTCTGTTTCCAGCTGCTGTTCCTATGATGGCCCACCATGTGACGACCTGCTTAATTTCCATACATTTTTTTTTTTATCAATATCACAAATCCCAGATCAGCAGATCATAGTTCACCTAGACCCGTGGGTACCAAGGATACATCAGAACTATTGGTCTAATCAGGCTTACAATTCTTATTTTGATGATAACAAATCAATGATATGTTTAATATGTTTCAAGTAAAAATTTTTCAAGAAAGTGACAAAGCCCAAGTGCATAAAGAAGCCTATGGATTACAAAGAATTCTTGAAGAACACAAGTATAGTTTATGGATTACAAAGAATCCTTGAAGCACACAAAGAAAAGCTATGGATTACAAAGAGCATGAGGAATAAAATTATACTGGTGAAAAGCTCAAATAAAAGATTGAAACAACAAAGATGTTGGAAGAACAAAATTGAAGATTAAAGAATTATATTTTAGGATGTTCTTAATGTAAGTACTTCAAAGGTTAAACTCAAATATAAAGTAATTTGAAGCTCATAGAAAATCAAAAATATATTTTTTTAAACATATATACTCTAAAAAGTATTTTTTTTAATAAATCAAAAGGGCTTAAGAAAAGAAGATTTTTTAAACCATGTTTTTAAACATATTTATTTCAAAATATTTAGAAAATCAAAAATATTTTTTTAAAACATATATACTCTAAAAAGTATTTTTTTTTAACAAATAAAAATGGCTTAATAAGGGAAAATTTTTTAAACCATGTTTTTAAACATATTTATTTCAAAAATATTTGGAAATGAATTTTAGGAATCTTTGGGAGTAATGGATGGGTTCTAAAAACATCTATAAATAGTCAAAAGCTTCAAAGGTTTAAAATAATGATCATAGAGGTAATATTGAAAGGTTTTTGAAATTAAGCAATTCTCAAAAGTTTCAGATCCAGAAATCTTCAAAAGTTTCAGATCCAAAAATCTTCAAAGTTTCAGATCCAACAATCTTCAAAGTTTAAGATCAAGCAACCTTCAAGGTTTTTAGATCAAGCTACTTTTCAAAGGTTTTTAGATCAAGTGATTTTCAAATTTTCAAATTTCTCAAAGGATCTAAAATTTTCTTGAGCTTAAACTTTCTGATCTGATATTGATTTATATTTTTGAAGCAAAGCTTTAAAAAATCAAAATCTTTCATTTTCTTTGAAAAATCATTTCGTAATTCATACTAAGTGTTGAGCTTCAAATTTCTTATATTTGAATTACTTTGAAGTATAAGTGAGCTGATCATTGTACTAATCTAATCTATTGTGAGAGTTCTCTTTTGTACAAAAATTTCTTTATCATCATTCTTAAACGATTCAGAGTTGTTGAATCGTTGGACCAAACAAGGGGTTATTGTTTGGAGAGGCGGGCTCTAGCCTAACAAAAGGAGTGGTTGTAAATTGGTATTGTTCCACCAGGTAACAAAACTGATATAGTGGAATCCTTTGGTGTTTTGCCAAAGGCGAGGACATAGGCTGTGTTGAAGCCGAACCTCGTAAAAATCTTGTGTCTTTCTCTCTACTTTACTTTATATTATTTACTTGCTATTGTGGTATGATTTAAATGCGCAGGTTGCATATTCTTAAGTGAGAAAGAAACAAAGGTACTTGATA
Source organism: Malania oleifera (assembly GCF_029873635.1). Classification (NCBI taxonomy): domain Eukaryota; kingdom Viridiplantae; phylum Streptophyta; class Magnoliopsida; order Santalales; family Ximeniaceae; genus Malania; species Malania oleifera. Next base: position 17,821,987 of record NC_080428.1, read on the forward strand.
TTTAGAAAGTATGTTTTGATTAATCATTTGCGAAAACCCAAAAAGGGAGTACGTTGGTTAATCTGCGAAAATCTTGATCAAGTAAAGTGCATACTAAGAGTTTACAGAAAAATCAACTAAAGCTCTAATATTTTTGGTTGAGTGATTGAATTATTTTGATTTCATTAATTGACTTGTGTATTTAAATTTCAATATTTTTAAGTGTAGTTATCGTTTATATATCTTGTTTTCTGGGTAATTAAAATCAATAGCTTGAAAATCATTAAAATTTAAAAGGAATCCAATTCACCCCCCCCCCCCTCTCAGGAAGCTATTCCTCATTTCAATTGGTATCAGAGCCTAGTTATAGAAATTCCTAACAAGAAACTATAAAAAGATCTAATGGCAAACATTGGAGTAGCACCCTTTGGTGAAGGACAATCCTCAACCCGTCCACCAATCTTTTGTGGTCACAATTACACTTTTTGGAAAAAGAGAATGAAAATATATCTCCAACACATGTATTGGAAAGCTTGGGAAGTTGTTATGGATGGAAATCTTATTCCCACTAAGTTAGTTGATGGTAAACACATTCCAAAAGAAAAGAAAGACATAATAGACTTAGACTATAAAATGCTTCAGATAAATGCAAGTACTATAAATGCGTTATATTGTGCATTAGATTCTAATGAGTTTAATCGAGTCATGGCTTGCAAAATAGCTAAGGAAATTTGGGATAAGTTAGAAGTAACTTATGAAGGAACCGTCGATGTTAAAGACAATAGGATAGATATGCTAACAAGTGAATACGAAGCCTTCAAAATGAATTCTGAAGAAACAATATCAAGCACGTACACCAGATTTACCCACATAATAAACTCTTTAAGTGCCTTAGGAAAAACCTATACTACATATGAAATGATTAGGAAATTTCTAAGAGGTCTACCCTCTATTTGGGAACCAAAGGCCACAGCTATCATAGAAGGTAGAAACCTTAAGACTACGTCTTTGGATGAACTTATAGGTTCACTTCTTAGATATGAAATGGCACTGAAAGAAAGAAACCCCAAACCAAGGCATAAAAAATTCATAGCTCTAAAGGCATCTAGCCATAACTCTAGTGAAGAAGAAAGCGAACCAAGTGACCTAGATCAAGATGAATTGGCATTCATTACTAAGAGACTAGGAAAATTCTGTAGAAGAAATAAAAGATTTCCTAGAAAATTCTACAAAAAGAAAACTGAAAAAGGAGATACAAGTAGGAAAGAAAATAAAGGTAAGAATGAATTACCAATTTGTTAGCAGTGCAAAAAGCCAGGACATATTAAACCGGAGTGTCCATTGTTCAATAAGGACAAGAAGAAAAAGAAGGAAGCAATGAAAGCTACTTGGGACGACTCAAGCTCCAGGGAAACTAAAACTGAATCAAGTGAACAAGAGATGGCAAATATATGCTTCATGGCAAATGATGAAGAGGTAAATTCTTATTACTCTTCAACAGAATCTCAAAATGTGTCTTGTGATGAGTCATGTGACAGTTTGCCTTCTTACAAGGAATTACAAACTGAATTATTTTCACTACATAAAAGATTTATAAAAGTGTCTAAAAGAAATATAACTTTGAAAGATCAGAATTAAGAACTAGTAAAGCAACTAGAATCATTCAAAGTTATTGAAGAAGAAATAAATACTTATATTAAGAAGCTGGAAGAAGAAATAAAACAAGAATTAGATAAAACTCATATAGATGGTTTGAATAAGAAAGATTTAGAAATAAATGAACTCAAAAAGATAGTTAAGGATAAGGAAAAGATTATCTATAACTTTACTAAAGGTAAAGAGAACTTTGAAAAGATGATTGGACAACAAAGCCTTCATGGAAACAAAAAAGGAATAGGCTACAATGGTAAAACAAATAAAAAGAATAAAAAGCTATACATGGGATACTTTAATAAGGAAGCTAGGTTTTATGCTAGCACTTCATCAAATAACAAACATGAATACGCCACTTGCTATATGTGCAAGACTAAAGGTCATATAATATTTAATTGCCCATTAAAGAAAAAATATGTTAAAGTCCAAGGAGAATGGAAAACAAATAATGGAACTAACAGTAAAACAATGAAAGTCAAAATAATTTGGGTTCCAAAAACTAACACATAGTGTCCCTCATTATAGGTTTGCCTTAGGACAACAAATACAACAGACAAATGGTACTTGGATAGCAGATGCTCAAGACATATGACTGGTGACAAGAACAAGTTCACTATCTTAAAACAAAAATATGGGGGATACCTCACCTTCGGCGACAATGTTGAAGGTAAAATTATCGGTATAGGTAAAATTGGTAAAGAACCTTTACTTACTATAGATAATGTGCTATTAGTAGAAGGACTAAAACATAATCTTGTAAGTATCAGTCAATTAAGTGATAAAGGGCTTAAAGTAATGTTCATGAAAGAAAAATGTGTTATCTAGAATCTCAAAAATAAAGAAACCTTGTTTATGGCTCATTGAATAAATAATGTTCACTGTATAAATCTCGAGAAAATAACAAATCAAAACATAACCTGTTTAATAGCTATGAATGAAGTAAGTTGGTTATGGCATAGGAAATTAGGACATGCTATCATGAACCTACTATCTAAACTATCGAGGAAAAATCTTGTCAAAGGATTACCAAATATTAAGTATGTAAAAGACAAAATATGTGATGCTTGTCAAAAGGGAAAACAAGTAAAAACAAGTTTTAAAAAAAAAAATTCATATCCACCAAAAGACCCCTAGAACTCCTACACTTAGACTTATTTGGTCCAACTAGAACCTTAAGCTTAGGTGGAAAATAATATGCTTTTGTAATAGTAGATGATTTTTCAAGATTTACTTGGGTAATATTTTTAGCAAACAAAGATGAAGCTTGCAATCAATTAATAACCTTATGCAAGAAACTACAAAATGAGAAAGGTCATAATGTAACAAGCTTTAGAAGTGACTAAGGAAGAGAGTTTAAAAATAAGGAAGTTGATAAATTTTGTAATGAACATGGAATAACTCATAATTTTTCAGCACCTAGAACTCCACAGAAAAATGGAGTTGTTGAAAGGAAAAATAGAACTTTGCAAGAAATGGCAAGAACGATGCTCAATGAAAATAGTTTACCTAAATATTTTTGGGCAAAAGCTATAAATACAGCATGTTATATTGTAAACAGGATATCAATAAGATCAAAAATAGATAAAACACCATATGAACTTTGGAAAGATAGAAAACCAAACATATCCTACTTTCATGTATTCGGTTGCAAATGTTTTATATTAAATACTAAAGATGACCTAGGAAAATTTGATGCAAAGTCGGATGAAGGTATTTTCTTAGATTATTCTACAAATAGTAAAGCTTATAGGATTCATAATAAAAGAACGTCTACAATTATGGAATCAATTCATGTAACTTTTGATGAATCAAATCATTATAACATTAAGATATGAATGATGAAAAAGAAGTCATTTCACAAAAGGAAGATGTTCTTGAAATAAAAGAAGAAAAGAACAATGATGCATTAAATAAAAACCTTTTAGAGAAACTGAAACTTCCTAAAGAGTGGAAATACGACAAAAATCACCCAAAAGAACAAATTCTTGGTGAAACATCAAAAGGAATAACTACTAGAGCCTCACTAAAAAATATTTGCAATCATTATGCTTTCTTATCCCAACATGAACCAAAAAATATTGAAGATGCCTTAAATGATGACTCTTGGATTATAGCTATGCAAGAGGAATTAAATCAATTCGAAAGAAGTCAAGTATGGGAACTAATACCAAAACCCAAAGATAAATCAATTAGAGGAACAAAATGGGTGTTTAGAAATAAGAAGGATGAAAACAGAGTTGTTATGAGAAATAAAGCTAGGTTAGTGGCACAAGGATATAATCAAGAAGAGGGAATTGATTACAATGAAACTTTTGCACCTGTGGCAAGGATGGAAGCCATTAGGATGCTCTTAGCCTATGCGGCTCAAAAGGACTTTAAGTTATATCAAATGGATGTGGAGAGTGCATTTTTGAATGGATATATAAATGAAGAAGTATATGTCAAACAACCACCAGGGTTTGAAAATTCTAAAAATCCAAACCATGTATTCAAATTGACAAAAGCTCTTTATGGTTTGAAACAAGCTCCAAGAGCTTGGTATGAGAGATTAAGTAAATTCTTACTTAAAAATGAATTTACAAGAGGAAAAGTTGATAGTACCTTATTCATTAAAACTAAAAACAAAGATTTGTTATTAGGTCAAATATATGTGGATGATATTATATTTGGAGCTACAAATAAAGATCTATGTAAAGAATTTGTCACATGTATGCAAAAAGAGTTTGAGATGAGTATGATGGGAGAATTAAATTACTTTCTTGGATTACAAATCAAACAAGCAAAAACTGGAATCTTTATAAATCAAACTAAATACATTAAAGACATGTTAAAAAAATTTGATATGGAAGAAAGTAAACCCATAGGAACTCCTATGAGTACTTCAACTAGTCTTGACAAAGATGAAAAAGGGAAACAAGTTGATACTAAGCATTATCGAGGAATGATAGGAAGCCTACTCTATTTAACAACAAGTAGGCCAGATATTATGTTTAGTGTATGTATGTGTATAAGATTTCAGTCAGCTCCAAAGGAATCACATCAAACAGCAGTCAAAAGAATTCTTAGGTATCTCCTAGGTACACTTGAACTAGGTTTATGGTATCCAAAGGAATCTAGATTTGAAATGATTAGTTATTCAGATGCAGAATTTGCTAGATGTAAAATAGATAGAAAAAGCACAAGTGAAACGTGTCATTTTCTAGGACATTCTCTAGTTTTATGGTCTTCAAAGAAACAAAATTTTGTAGCATTATCCACAGCAGAAGCAGAATACATTGCTGCAGGAAGTTGTTGTGCTCAAACATTATATATGAAACAACAGTTAAAAGATTTTCAAATACAATATCAACTATCCCTATCAAATGTGATAACACAAGTGCTATTAATATTTCAAAAAATCCAGTATCTCACTCAAGAACAAAACACATCGATATAAGACATCATTTCTTGAGAGATCATGTACAAAATGAAGATATAGTACTAGAATTTGTAAATACACATGATCAATTAGCAGATATTTTTACAAAAAAATTGTCGAAAGAAAGATTCATATTTATAAGAAGAGAATTGGGCATGTTTCACAGTCGTGAAGTAATCTAGAAATTGTTCTGGTTGACAGGCGACTGCCACCAGGGTACCAGGCAACTGCCGGGCTACTATCTTTCAAAATTCCACAAAGACAGGTGCCTGCCACATTGAAACAGGTGACTGCCTCGCGGCGGGTAGGGTTTAAAACCCTATTTTAAGTCATTTTAAAGCCCACCAGGTGCCTGACCATTCATTTTTTTCTCTCTGAAACCCTTCGTCTCCATCACTTTCCATACACAAATCTTGCTTAAAGCATCTTGCAACCTAGTATCAAATCCTTCCTCCACACAAATACCAAGCTTAACTTAGAGTTTCATTGATTTTCTTCTTCATCCAAATGTGCTTAGATCAAAATCCGTTGGTGTTAAAGGATCTTCCTCTTCCACAAGAATAGATAACGATGAGGTGGAGAAATGGTTAGTCACTTCACATGCCAAGCACCTTTACCGAAATCAAATTGCTTCTGCTGAACCGATATTAGGTAAGGTACTCGACGTAACATTCTTCAATTCTGATTTTCAAAAAATCTTGGAACTTTTCAAGAACATTGGATGGGATAAATTTATCACCTACCAAGCTAAAGGCTATTATCCCAATGTTGTGCGTATTTTTTATGCAAATATGGAGCGATGCGATAATGGAATCAAAACAAATTTTCTTGGGAAAGACATCCATCTAAATCCCATATCTTTGGGAAAGATTCTTTGAATTAAGCCAGGGGATTTTGAGTTTCATATTATTGAGAAGCAATGGATTATGGCTCAAGGTTTTACACCACAAGAGTTTTTGCCACTGGTCATGACTGCCACTCCAGTAAACTTTGGTCATCCTCCACTTTATAAGGAGCTTAGTTTGAAAGCCCTCATTTTGCACAAGCTCATTACAAACAACATTTTACCACGATCTGGTTCTCACGATCACATTTCATTTTTGGACTATTTTGTAATGTGGTGCATTCTGAAAGGGAAGAAGATGGATCTTCCAAGTTTGATCATACAGTGGATTATCATGAAAGTTGATGCTCCCTGTGTTGTCCTACCATATGCGGGAATGTTGAATATGGTTTTCGCTCATTTTAATGTTTTAACTCCATCATTCAACTTTCCTAGCAAGATGTACTATGATATCTTTTCTGACACTGTTCTAAAATGGATGGGCTATAAAAATTCTCCTCAAGGGTGGTTCCATAAAGGACATAGGAATGTTCCATTTGCACCACCACCTTCTTCATCATTTATTTCCACACCTTCAGTTTAGCCTGATCCGGATACTCCATCATGGTTTGTTCCATTTTTTTAACCATCACATGACATTTAGTGATGGTATGAAATCTGGCCTCAGTACTTTGCAAGAGAAGGTTAAATCCATAGAAACTCATTGTTCACAAATTGATAAGCGAGTTGAAAAGATTGAGCAACAGTTGGCCAGTTCCTCTAAAGGAAAATCTCCTATGAGTATCAGTTATGCTACATCCAGTGAGGATGAATCTGGAGAACAAGAAGAAGAAGATGATGAAAGTGAAAATATGGAACCCTCTGACTGATGTGCCTTTACCTATCACTTTTATGTCTTTTTAGATAATTCAAGTTTTATCAACTAGGCTATCTTTGGTTTTCTAAAACTAGTACTTTGACTTGCAGCATTTCTTTGTTTTTGTCTCTCTTTTTTCCTTTTTGATTGATGTCCAAAGGGGGAGAAAATGTTTAAAAGAAATGAGTGCAAAAATATGATATATAATGGTTTGTAAAACCTTTTAAATACCTTTTAAATGGATGGATGAATCTTTTACGTGTATGTATGGTTTATTCATGGATTATCTTTTGGACTTACAAACATGAATTGTATCATGCTTATTCATAGGGGGACCCATGACTATTAAAATCTTATTATTTTTGCTCTCGATTTGTCATCATCAAAAAGGAGGAGATCGTTGGCCTAATAAGGCTTACAATTCTTATTTTGATGATAACAAATCAATGATATGTTTAATATCTTTCAAGCAAAATTTTGTCAGGAAAGTGACAAAGCCCAAGTGCATAAAGAAGCCTATGGATTACAAAGAATTCTTGAAGGACACAAGTAGAGTTTATGGATTACAAAGAATCCTTGAAGGACACAAAGAAAAGCTTATGGATTACAAAGAGCATGAGGAATAAAATTATACTAGTGAAAAGCTCAAATAAAAGATTGAAACAACAAAGATGATGGAAGAACAAGATTGAAGATTAAAGAATTATATTTTAGGATGTTCTTAATGTAAGTACTTCAAAGGTTAAACTCAAATATAAAGTAATTTGAAGCTCACAGAAAATCAAAAATATATATTTTTTTAAAACATATATACCCTAAAGAGTATTTTTTTAATAAATCAAAATGGCTTAAGAAGAGAAGATTTTTTAAACCATGTTTTTAAACATATTTATTTCAAAATATTTAGAAAATCAAAAATATTTTTTTTAAACATATATACTCTAAAAAGTATTTTTTTTTTTAATAAATAAAAAGGGCTTAAGAAGGGAAGATTTTTTAAACCATGTTTTTAAACATATTTATTTCAAAATATTTGGAAATGAATTTTGGGAATCTTTGGGAGTAATGGATGGCTTCTAAAAACATCTATAAATAGTCAAAAACTTCAAAGGTTTAAAATAATGATCATAGAGGCAATATTGAAAGGTTTTTGAAATTAAGCAATTCTCAAAAGTTTCAGATCCAGAAATCTTTAAAAGTTTCAGATCCAGAAATCTTTAAAAGTTTCAGATCTAGAAATCTTCAAAGTTTCAGATCCAACAATCTTCAAAGTTTAAGATCAAGCAACCTTCAAGGTTTTTAGATCAAGCTACTTTTCAAAGGTTTTTAGATCAAGTGATTTTCAAATATTCAAATTTCTCAAAAGATATAAAATTTTCTTGTGCTTAAACTTTCTAATCTGATATTGATTTATATTTTTAAAGTGAAGGTTTAAAAAATCAAAATCTTTCATTTTATTTGAAAAATCATTTGGTAATTCATACTAAGCATTGAGCTTCAAATTTCTTATATTTGAATTACTTTGGAGTATAAGTGAGCTGATCATTGTACTAATCTACTCTATTGTGAGAGTTCTCTTTTGTACACAAATTTCTTTATCATCATTCTTAAACGATTCAAAGTTATTGAATCGTTGGACCAAACAAGGGGTTATTGTTTGGAGACGCGGTTTCTAGCCTGACAGAAGGAGTGGTTGTAAATTGGTATTGTTCGACCAGGTAACGGAACTGATATAGTGGAATCTTTTGGTGTTTTTCCAAAGGCGAGGACGTAGGCTGTGTTGAAGCCGAACCTCATAAAAATCTTGTGTCTTTCTCTCTACTTTACTTTATATTATTTACTTGCTATTGTGGTATGATTTAAATGCGCAGGTTGCAGATTCTTAAGTGAGAAAGAAACAAAGGTACTTGATATTTAGAAAGTACGTTTTGATTAATCATTTGCGGAAACCCAAAAAGGGAGTACGTTGGTTAATCTGCAGAAATCTTGATCAAGTAAAGTGCATACTAAGAGTTTACAGAAAAATCAACTAAAGCTCTAATATTTTTTGTTGAGTGATTGAATTACGTTGATTTCATTAATTGACTTGTGAATTTAAATTTCAGTATTTTCAAGTGTAGTTATCGTTTATATATCTTGTTTTCTGGGTAATTAAAATCATTAAAATTTAAAAAGAATCCAATTCACCCCCCCCCCCACCCTCTTGGGAAACTATTCCTCATTTCAAGAACACCTAACAGAAGCCTAAGCAGCAGGAAACATATAATTACAATATTATAAATACAAAACATCCATCATATTACTATAAATACCAGAGTCACCATATCCACTGCATTTCAGTATATACATCCCAAAAACAAAATCTAGGGACATTTCCTACAAAATCCAAGTGTCCCTACTAAAACTTACCCTTCAAAAAGGGCAGACAACAGCTCTAAGTCATCGGGGCTTTTCCCAATCTCCTATCTGGGGCTCCTGAAAAATTTATAAAATTTTGTGGTGAGACACCTCTCAGTAAAGGAAATAAACTAATACTAGTGTGTGATAACATGAGTATTCCGTGTTATACATATACCATATAGAACATATTCAATAAATGTTATATTAAATATGGGAAAACATATATATCATTAAAACATTGCAGAACATACTGCATTTCCATAAACATATTTCATCGCATATAATAATAATACCAAAAACATTCCTGGTAGGTTAGTTGGTTGTTGTCATGTATTACCCCCACATGACTAGGTTATGTGGCCCGAAGGCGGGACTTGACAATGGTTGGCCAACCCCTACCAAGTCAAAAGTACAGTATGTAAGTTTGATGGGTGCCAGACCTGGTTCGTACACCAGGTGTGATCACATACTTCTTAAAAACCACATCGACCATCCAATCTCATGTCACTCCGTACAGCAGCATTAATACAAATATCATGATCATGAAGACTATGGACACATAGCAACGGTATCGTGCAAGTGCTAGCCTAGCCCAAGCCAACCAGTTTCTGATATCATATAACATATACTGAAACTGTGATACATGGATATTTCATATCATTAATTATTAAATCAATCATGTCATTTTGTATATATTCGTTTTTCATGAAAATCATCGGCACGTACGCCGGTATTACACATTTTATCATCACTCGGCCCCTATGCCGGCAAATCATAGCACAACCCATATGTTGGTAAATCACATCCATAGCTCAGCCTATACGCTAGCAAACCATATCATAGCACAGCCTGTACGCTGGCAAATCACATCCATAGCTCGGCCTGTATGCTAGTAAATCATATCATAGCACAGCCCGTATGCTGACAAATCACTTCCATAACACGGCCCGTATGTCGGCAAATCATATATAAAAATCTCGGCCCATACATTGGTTTTCCATTATAAAAATCCGTATCATAATCACATTTTCAAAAAATAGTATTTCGTAACATTTTACACTCATGCCACACTAACAAATTTTTCGCATACTCAACATACGATCATTTTCAACAATATTTTCCTAAATATAAATCATATATAAATATATTTATTTTCCTAAAATCAAATGATATATATATATACATGCATTTTCTCAAAAAGAATTAGCTTAGTTTATCCTCTTACCTTACTATTGAGAAAGCCCCCAAAATATTCTAGTCTAACACCTGTAGGATTTCCTAACCAATACCCTGAAAATGAAAACTCCTAGTATTAAACTTTAGTATTTCCACGTGTATATCATTTCCTATAACTACTGCAAGACCAAATTTGGCTTAAAAAGCCTTACCTCAACTCAGGGACGATTTCCAACTTGCTTTCACCAACGATCCGCTCCGGCAGATTTGGAGAGAACTTCACCATGAGCGTCGTGGTGGCCTCGGATTTGTCAATCCAAGGTAAATTTAGCCCGAAATCGACGAAAGAGAGAGAGAGAACCGAAGGGGAGAGACAGAGAAGAGAGATTTCTTAATTGGAAAGTAAAAATTCGGATTTTTTATATATATAGAACTAGATTCATTGACAAGCCACGTCATTCGTCGACGAATCCTTTAATAATTTCGTCGACGAAATTCAGTCCTCGTCGACGAAATTTATTTGGCTCAAAACCTCTCTCGGTATTTCTTCATCGACGAAATTCAGTCTTTGTCGATGAATTCCCTTAAACCCTTGTCGACGAATCCTATGTATTCATCGACGAAGCCCTGATGATTGCCCTCGGTTATTCCTTCCAAAGTGCAATGTCGTCGATGAATGCGAAGTCGACTTCCTCCTTCTATTACTGTCTCCATTTCCCTTCCTCTTTATTATTTAAATCCCATTATTATTCGGGTCGTTACATTCTCCCCTCCTTATAAAATTTCGTCCTCGAAATTTACTGTTCACGTAACTCGTCATCCCTTAACAAGAAAAGGGTCTACTCATTTTATTACTTACCCTCACTTATGGTAGAGGAATACCGTGGTTACATTTCGAGTCGTGGGAGATTACATATACAAAAGAAAACTTCTCCCAAAACTAAAATGCTACACTAATTAAACCATTACATGTACCTGCAAAAGAAATACTACCTAACTACTTACATTTTACCTATTTAGACCCCTTGGAATAGATGCGGATACTTTTTCTTCATCTGTTCCTTGGATTCCCAAGAAGCCTCTTCAATTGCATGATTTCTCCACAAAACTTTTACCTAAGGAATCTTCTTGTTACGTAGCTCTTGTACCTTCCTATCCAGAATTTGTACTGGTACCTCCTCATATACTAGTGAATCATTATACTCTAATTCATCATAACTGATGATATGAGAAGGATCTGGGACGTATTTCCTTAGTATTGTAACATGGAATACGTCATGGATCCTGGACAACATAGGTGGCAAAGTTAGCCTGTAAGCTACCGGTCCCACTTTATCTAGAATCTCAAATGGACCGATAAATCTAGTACAAAGTTGACCCTTCTTCCCAAATCGCATAACCCCTTTCAAAGGAGCTATCTTCTAAAACACATGATTACCCACATCAAATTCCAGATTCCTGCGGTGATTATTAGCATAACTTTTCTATCGGCTCTGAGCTGCACTGATCCTGTCTCCGATAAGCCGAACCTTATCACGCGCTTGGTGCACAAGCTATGGCCCCACTACTTGCCGCTCACCCACTTCATCCCAAAACAAAGGAGAATGGCATCTCCTATCGTACAGTGCTTCAAAGGGCACCATGCCAATACTGGACTGATAACTATTATTATATGCAAACTCTACTAGTGGAATGAACAGAGTCCAACTACCCCCAAAATATAATACGCATACACAGAGCATATCTTCTAATGTCTGCATCGTCCTCTCAGTCTGCCCATCTGACTGCGAATGGAATGTCATGCTAAATGATAACTAAGACCCTAGAGCTTTCTGCAAACTCCTCCAAAAACATGACGTAAAACGTGGGTCTCAATTTGACACAATCGATACTGGCACCCCATGAGAATGAACTATCTCCTGAATGTAGATCTCCTCTAAACGGTTGAGGGCGTAATTGATCTTGATAGGTATAAAGTGGTCAGTCTTAGTTAAACGGTCAACAATCACCTAGATGGCATTCTGACCATGTAATGTCGTTAGTAGTCCTAACATGAAGTCCATAGATATATGATCCCACTTCCACGCAGGGATAAATAGAAGCTGCAACTGCCCTACCGACCTTTGGTGCACAACCTTTACCTACTGGCACCTCAAACACTGGACTACATACTCGGCGATCTCTCTCCTTATACCACTCCACAAGTAGGACTCTCGCAGATCTCTGTACATCATCATACTACTAAGATGAACTATATACAAAGATCTGTGAGCCTCCTCTAAAATAGTCTTGCTGATCTCTGTATCAGCAGGAACACATAATCTGGAACGGAATAGTAAAGCTCCGTCGTCTGCCATACTGAATTCCTTCCCCTGACCATTCTGTACTCTGTATATTACCTCTGCTAATTCTGGGTGTTCTTTCTGAGCGGCTTTAATTTTTTCCTGTAGAGTAGGTTGTAGTACTAGGCTGGCAATACACACTGAAGGATCACTCTCCATCAATTCTATGTCAAGTCTCTCCAGATCCATCATAATTGGATAATGGATCTCCATAGTCGTCAACACTAGTTCCCTGGATTTCCTGCTCAGCGCATCAACTACCACGCTTGCTTTCCCTGGGTGATAACTGATGGTACAATCAAAATCCTTAATCAGCTCCAACCACCTTCTTTGCCACATATTCAATTCCTTCTGCGTGAAGAAATACTTTAAGCTCTTGTGGTCGGAGAAAATCTCACACTGCTCATCGTACAAGTAATGCCTCCAAATTTTCAATGTGTGTACCACTGTAACCAATTCAAGATCATGTGTAGGATAGTTCTTTTCATATTCTTTCAATTGCTTGGACGCATACACCACTACCCTGCCATGCTGCATCAACACACAGCCAAGTCCCTTCAAGGACACATCACTGTAAATGACATACCCCTCACCCCCTGATGGGATAACCAATACTGGTGCTGTGACTAATCTTTGCTTCAACTCTTGAAAACTCTGCTCACAGCTATCGTCCCACTCAAATCTAACATTCTTCCTCGTCAGTCGTGTCAAAGGTCCTGACAAAGTTGAGAATCCCTCAACGAAATGACGGTAATATCTAGCTAACCCCAAGAAACTCCTGATCTCTGAGACATTTCTCAGTCTAACCCAATTCACTACTGCCTCAATTTTGCTAGGATCCACAGAAATACCATCTCCAGATACAACATGCACCAAGAACATGACCTTCTCAAGCCAGAATTCACATTTACTGAACTTGGCGTACAACTTCTTTTCCCGAAGTGTCTGCAAAACCTGCCTCAAGTGCATCTCATGCTCCTCATAGCTTCTCGAATAGACCAGTACATCATCAATAAAAACAACAACAAACTGGTCTAGGTATTGGTGGAAGACTTTATTCATCAAGTCCATAAATACCGTAGGAGCATTTGTTAAACCAAATGGCATAACAAGAAACTCATAATGCCTATACCTGGTCCTAAAGGTCGTCTTCGAGACGTCTTCTGCTTTCACTTTTACCTGATCGTAGACAAACTTGAGGTCAATCTTTGAATACACCTGTGTACCCTAGAGCTGGTCAAACAAATCGTCGATACGGGGTAGAGGATACTTGTTCTTGATTGTCACTTTATTAATCTCCCTATAGTCTATACACATCCTCTTAGTCCCGTCTTTCTTCTTTACAAATAAAACTGGAGCTCCCCACGCAAATACACTGGATCGTATGAAGCACTTATCAAGCAAATCTTGCAACTGATTTTTCAATTCTGCCAATTCTACTGGCGCCATCCGATAAGGTACTTTAGAAATTGGCGTTGTAACGGAAGGTAGATCAATAGGGAAATCTACCTCACGATCGGATGGCAAGCCTAGTAACTCGTCTAGAAAAACATCTGTAAACTCCTTTACTATAGGCGTGCTAGCAAGTTTCAATTCATTCTCTGACTTCTCCTTCACAACAGCCACAAACCCCTGACAACCACTCAGCAGTAGTCTTCTAGCCTGAATAGCTGAAACTAGTTGAGGTGAGGATTGCACTCGAGACCCTACGAACTTGAATTTTGCTTCCCTCAGAGATCTAAATATCACTTCTCGTGCTCAGCAATCTATGCTGGCAAAATTAGCTGCTAGTCAATCCATGCCAAAAATAACATCAAACCCGTGCATGTCTAGCACTATCAGATCAACAAACAAAGTCTTTCCTTGAATATCAACTGGACAATCTCGAAGCACCCTACTACACCTCACTATTGACCCAGTCGGTGTAGATACCAACAATTCAACATCTAATGCTTGTGTTTCAACCCCACATAATTTAACACACCCCGAAGACACGAAGGAGTGTGTAGCTCCTGAATTAAACAATGTAATAACTTTAAAGGAAAGCATAATAACCATACCTGTCACCACGTCACTTGTCATCTCAGCCTCACCCGGGGTCAGAGTAAACACCCTGGCTGGAGCCGTATTCCTCTGCTGGCCCCCACGTGGCGCCAGATAACCTCCCCAGTATAGTCTGGGAGCTGGAACTACATTTGGTGGGGTAGAGCAGTCTTGCATCATATGCCCCAATCTACCTCAGAGATAGCACACCACACCACCAGCTCGAAACTCTCCCCATTGCCTTCTACCACAAGTCTGACAGAATGGAGGGCCCTTCCCTGCCTGCACCTCGTGTCCTCCCATCTCCTGTCTCCGCCCTCTGTCATGATTACCTCTCCTCCACTGGCCCAGTCTATGACCCTTCCGGTAGCCCGTAGATGCAGATCTCTTCCTCTGTCCCTGCTCCTCTGCATCAAGACGCTCACCAATCTCTACCAAGGCAGCTCTATCGACTAACTTAGCAAAATCCTGGATCCGCAGCACCACTACCTACTTGAATATACTCCACCTCAAGCCTCTCTCAAACTACCTAGCCTTCTTTACTTCATCAGGAACAATG
This sequence comes from Malania oleifera, assembly GCF_029873635.1. Lineage (NCBI taxonomy): Eukaryota > Viridiplantae > Streptophyta > Magnoliopsida > Santalales > Ximeniaceae > Malania > Malania oleifera. The sequence continues at coordinate 17,837,257 of NC_080428.1, forward strand.
TATGGGGCGAAACAAGAGAGCTCGATGAAGTGCATTGCATACTTCTAGACAGATAGTTATCCCTGCTTCAGACTCAAAAACTCTTCTACTTTAGCCTCCCTAACAGTAGCTGAAAAATACTATCAAAGAAGAATTCTTTAAAATGGTCCCATGTCATAGCTATCGGAGTCACCCTTTACTGCTTCAGTAGTCCCACTGCAGTCCACAACCTCTCAGCCTCTCCTATCCGTCTATAGGTGGCAAAGAGGACCCTTTGCTCTTCAGTACACTGTAACACGGCCAAAACCTTTTCGGTCTCTTGCATCCAGTTCTCGGTGGCTGTAGGATCAACTCCACCTAAGAATTTCAGAGGATTCATCTTCGTAAAATTTTCTATAGTACACCCATGGCCTGCAGATGGACCACTCTGCCCCCTCGAACTCCTAGTGATCTCAGCCATAACTTGCTGAGCCACACTACATAATACCGTGTCAGAGTCGGTCCAAGCTGCACCTAATGGTTCTGCTCCATCACTACCACTCGCATGGGCACTACCTCCTCCTAGATCCAACCTGGAAAAAACAAACACAACTTAGAAATTCTATCCTTATAATTTACCTACCTATCCTCACCACTTATCTCAACATTTCTAACTTATTTCTAATCCCCAATCCTACATTCTAGGAACACAACCTGACAATAGCTTACTATGGTTTTCCTGAAATCGTCACCCCAGGAAAAACACAGAAACTACCACGGAAGTCCTGCCTCTAGAATGTAGAAAAAAACCTCAAATCATTTCCTAAACTCTGGTATTGTTTCCGTTGCATTCTAAAGTCTACAGAACCTAGCAACCTAGACTTTGACACCAAATTGTGACGACCTGCTAAATTTCCACACATTTTTTTTTTATCAATATCAAAAATCCCAGATCAGCAAATCATAGTCCACCTCGACCCATGGGTGCCAGGGATACATTAGAACACCTAACGGAAGCCTAAGCAACAGGAAATATATAATCACAACATTATAAATACAAAACATCCATCACCTTACTATAAATACCCGAGTCACTATATCCACTGTATTTCAGTATATACATCCCAAAAACAAAATCTAGGGACATTTCCCACAAAATCCAACTATCCCAACTAAACTGACCCTTCAAAAAGGGCAGACAATAGCTTTTGGTCAGCAGGGCTTTTCCCGCTCTCCTATCTGGGGCTCCTGAAAAGTTTATAAAATTTTAGGGTGAGACACCTCTCAATAAGCGAAATAAACTAATACCAGTGTGTGGCAACATGAGTATTCTGTGTTATGCATATACCGTACAGAACTTATTCAGTAACTGTTATATCAAATATGGGAAAACATATATATCATTAAAACATTGCAGAACATACTGCATTTCCATAAACATATTTCATCGCATATAATAATAATACCAAAAACATTCCTGGTAGGTTAGCTGGCTGTTGTCATGTATTACCCCCACATGACTGGGTTGTATGGCCCGAAGGCAGGACCTGACAATGGTTGGCCGACCACTGCCAAGTCAAAAGTACAGTTTGTAAGTCTGATGGGTCTGTCAGACCTGGTCCGTACACCAGGTGCGATCACACACTTCTTAAAAACCACATCGACCATCCAATCTCACGCCACTCTGTACAGTGGCGTTAACACAGATATCGTGATCATGAAGACCATGGACACATGGCAACAGTACCGGGTAAGTGCTAGCCTAGACCAAGCCAACCAAGTTCTGATATCATATAACATATACTGAAACTATGATACATGGATATTTCACGTCATTAATTATCAAATCAATCATGTCATTTTGTATATTTTCATCTATCATGAAAATCATCGGCCCGTACACCAGTATTACACATCCATAGCTCAGCCTGTACGCCGACAAATCATATCATAGCATAGCTCGTATACTGGCAAATCACATCCATAGCTCGGCCCGTACACCAGTAAATCATATCGTAGCACAGCCCGTACGCTGGTAAATCACATCTATAGCACGACCCATACGTCGGCAAATCATATATAAAAATCTCGGCCCATATGCTGGTTTTTCATTTTAAAAATCCGTATCATAATCACATTTCCAGAAAACAGTATTTCATAACATTTTATACTCATGCCACACTAACAGATTTTTTGCATACTCAACATACGATCATTTTCAATAGTATGTTCCCAAATATAAATCATATATAAATATATTTATTTTCCTAAAATCAAATGCTATATGTGTATATATATATATATATATATATATATATATATATATATATACATGCATTTTCGCAAAAAGAACTAGCTTAGTTTATCCCCTTACCTGACTACTGAGAAAGCCCCCAAAATATTCTAGTCTCACACCTGTAGGATTTCCTCAACAATACCCTAAAAATGAAAACTCCCAGTACTAAACTTCAATATTTCCATGTATATATCATTTCCTATAACTACCGCAAGACTAAATTTGGCTTAAAAATCCTTACCTCAACTCAGGGATGATTTCCAACTTGCTTTCACCAACGATCCGCTCCGACAGATTTGGAGAGAACTTTCCTATGAGCGTTGTGGTGGCCTCGAATTTTTGATCCGGCGTAAATTTAGCCCGAAATCAATGAAAAAGAGAGAGAGAGAACCGAAGGGGAGAGAGAGAGGACAGAGATTTCTTAATTGGAAAGTAAAAAATTCAGATTTTTGATATTTATAGATCTAGATTCGTCGACGATCCATGTCATTCGTCGATGAATCCTTTAATAATTTCGTCGATGAAATTTAGTCCTCGTCAATGAAATTCAGTCGGCTCAAAACCTCTCTCAGTATTTCTTCATCGACAAAATTCAGTCTTCGTTGACGAAATCCCTTAAACCCTCATCGACGAATCCCCTGTAGTCGTCGACAAAGCTCTGATGATTCCCCTCGGTTATTCCTTCCAAAGTGCAATGTTTTCGACGAACGCGAACTTGACTTCCTTCTTCTGTTATTGTCTCCATTTCCCTTCCTCATTATTATTTAAATCCCATTATTATTCGGGTCGTTACACACCAGCTACCATCCCTCCTTCCCGAGCTCTTCTCCATTCTGCAGGAACTCCAACCTCTCCTGTTCAAGCCACCATCCTCGGCCAATCCAACTCTTCTTCACCAGATAACCACAGCTCCTACTGCCAGCACCAGCGCACCCGAGACAAACTAGCTTTGCCAACCTGCTGTTTCTCCTCAGTCATGGCATCTACTCCGAACACCTTTTCTCTCTCTCTTTTTAGTTTCCATATTCTTATTTTTTTTGTTCTTTTCTTTTATGTAGTTTATATTTTTATTAGTTTATGAAGTTACTCAATTCTTTATCTCTCTCTTGTTTTATTGTTTAACTTTATTTGGTTGCACACTAATTTAATTGTATTGTCTTTTCTTTAGAGTTTACTTTCCTTTATTTAAGTTATTAGTTTAATGGAATTAAGTTCAGGTTCATTCTGAAATTTAAAAAAAACAAAAAAGATAAAAAAGGGTGTTTTTGTTTTAAAGAGTTTAACTAGTTATTTTCCCAAAAAATTAATCCTTTCATCAAACTCGGTTTAGTTAGGATTAGTTTGCTTAAAGCTCGTGTTCTTCTTATCTGTCGTTATCGTTTATGTGTTAAAATTTTGTTCGTTTTGTGTTTAAATTGTGATGGTGAGTTGAGTCCTCAATTTGATTAAAAGTTAACTTTTTAGTGCGTGTTTGAATCTAATTAAGTTGCCATCATTGCGTGTTTTAATTTCGGGTTTAAAGTTATCATCTTTAATTAAGGCATGTTTCAATGTTTCTTTAAGTGAATTAGGGTTTACATTCTTATTCTTTAATTTGATGCATGTTAGAACTTTAATTTGTGTGTTTATTTAATTGGTCAAAATAAGTCAAACAATCTTGAAAATTCCAAATCTGAACTGAGTTCAGTATTCTTTTTATTTTCGATTTAAAAAATGTGAAGTTTGAGATTAAAATGTATTCCCTGAGGAAACGATCTAGCCCTTGGGTTAAATATTACACAACGTAACTCCTATACTTGGGATAGCTTCCGAGCTGCTCATTTTTCAAGTGAGTCAAGTTTTTGGTGCCATTGCTGGGGAATGTCGGTCTTAGTCTCAAATTAGCATTTTTCCAGTCATTTTAATTAGTTTTATGAAAAAAAGAAAAAATTAGAAAAAAAATGTTGAGTTGAAAAAAAAAAATAAATACAAATAGCTACACCTACACCGCACACGACAATGGACTTTTTGTAGTTTGAATATGCCACTGCATCCTCTTCCACTATTTTGCCTAATGAAGAGCTTAATTTCATGATACAGTGCGGGAGGACGTCATTGCTACCCGAGTTCTACGGGACGGAATCTAAGTGCCCCTATCAGCACCTAGCAGAGTTTGAGTTAACCTGCAATATGTTTTTCTCTCATGCTAGAACTGATGAATCTATTAAACTGCAGTTATTTATTGCTTCTTTATAGGAGGGGGCACAGATGTGGTTTCATTCCTTGAGACCTCACTTTATTACTAATTGGACTGATATGAAGCACAAATTTCTGCATGTGTTTGGCCCCTTATAGAAAGCTCAATTTTTGCAGAAACAGATTTTTAATTTTGTACAATAGGATGACGAGACATTTCGGGCTTGTTGGGAGCGATTCAAGGATCTACTAAGTACTTACCCACATCACGAGCTTGACTCATGGAGGTTAGCTGATTGTTTTTATACTGCTCTTACCTCTGATTGTAAGTACTTTATCCATACCATGTCTAATGGACATCCCTTCAGCAAGGATCCAGATCAGGTATTATCGTTCTTCGATTAACTAGCTAAAAATGTCCCACAGTGGAACACATGATACACCCAAGCACCCATGACTGCACACCTTATCAACAATTAGTGGTAAAGAAGCATATGAGCCAACATATTATCTAGATGATCCTCCGCCTCAATATCAGTCACAATAGATCCCTCAGAGCTATACGCCGTTGGAATTTCTTGAGGAAGGCATGACACAGATGGCGAACATGCTCCAGCAGTTCATGCAAACTCAAGTCGATCATCAAAATAAACTTCGAGACACCATTAATACGATAAGCATGCAGTTGAACATCTTAGAAAAAGAAAAATTGCTCGCGGAACCTCATCCTCATCCTCTAGAGTACCAACAGCCACAACAACAAATACACGATGTTTCTCTTGAGATAGCAGAGGCCGCCATCACCTTTAGTAGCGAGAAAGAAGATTCCCAATCTGAAATGCTCATCATCGGGCAAATAGTTGTCCCAGCACCGGAAGTTATGGCTGAAATAGATGAATTCAAAGAAAAATCAAAGGAAACAGGCCCAGAAGTAGAGCAGTTTGTTAATGAGGAGATTGATACCAATACAGAGTACCAACCTGCGGTACCTTACACTTAGAGCTCAGAACCCATGGAACCGTCACTTCCGCTTGAATCAAATGTCAAGGAGCCCAATGTGGAGGTAGACCCTAAGATGATATGTACACCCGATAAAGAGGGTGACCAGTCTGGTGAGAATCTCATTTTCAAGGAATCAGGTAAAACTCATAATGTTAATGCTTCTGAAGAACTATAAGTACTTGTTCCAATAACTCTCTCTCGAACACTAGTTTGTAATCAATAGAACTGTGGTTCATGGTCTTGTGTGTGTTTTGGCTACTCATTTAGGGGGATCAAACGGGGAAAACTATGGGTTTTTCATGATTACAGTTTTGGAAAAAAGGGGGGCGACGGGCTGCATCACTGGTTTTATTGAAAACCGAGCGTATATGTTGATTTATACTATGTTATAGGGATGGTCATGCCTTGACTTGCTTTAAACTGTATATGTTTGGAAAACCATGATTTTAGATTACCAAATGGGTGTGGTTTGTTTGGTTATATGAGCATGCATATGTGTGTGAATTGGTTTAAATGCTAGTAGGAACGCAATTTCAAATTGTTCCAAGTGCTGAGAGTGCCTGGCTCCATATCTGAGGGCATATGAAATTACTGGCCATAGATTGGCAGAGTTCTGGCTCTATATCCGAGGGCATGAGCCTATTCCGACAGATCAAGCTGAAGGGTGTGGATCCACCAGTTAGCGCCTGTATGATGCCATGGGAGTCGGGGACTAGCCATGTGCTGGTGGCGCCATGTTTGCAGGTTGGCTATGAGCCAACGCCGTATGTCCCAAGCCGACTTCGGGCCGATTGGTGTGACAACACTGAGATTGCTGATCATGTGTATGTGTGTGTGTGTATGCACTATTGTGAACTTAGTACTGGACTGCATTTAACTGCATGTATGTTGTATCATGACAAAACTCGAATGCCACACACCGATATAACTTGTGTTCTTCCTTACTGAGAGGTGTCTCACCCCTGCTGTACGTACATTTTTATAGGTCCTTTGAGTAACTAGAAGTAGCATCCTGGTGCAGGGAATGTAGTGGTCGATGTACTGCGGTTAGCACTTGGGTAAGTGCTGGGACTGTATTTTGGTGGGTTGCCTTTTGGGATATGTTGGGCATCCAGTTGTATGTTGTGTATTAGAGCCTGTTTCTGCTTCTGTATAGACTCTGGTATGGTACTGCATATATATATATATAGATTGACCTTTTTTCACTGCGCATATGATTGTATTTGGATGAGTTTCAGGTTCTTGTGAACCCCATGGGGTCAGACCCTCATCCTTTGTCCTGTATCTTTGGATGTTTTGTATGATACAGGGACAGGTTAGATTACTTTTTCACCTTTGGGTCCCATTTTCAGGTTCAGGACGTGACAAGATCAGTTGACTAAGACCGGCCATTTTCTCCCTATCAAGATCAGCTATTCCCTCAACTATTTAGTGGAGATTTATGTTCAGGATATAGTTCATTCTCATGGAGTGCTCCTATCTATTGTGTTAGATCGAGACCCACATTTTACATCATGTTTCTAGAGAAGTTTGCAGGAAGTTCTAGGGTCTCAGCTATCGTTTAGCACTGCATTCCATCCTCAGTTAGATGGGCAGACTGAGAAAACGAAACAGATACTAGAAGATATGCTCTGAGCATATGTATTAGATTTTGGGGGTAGTTGGACTCAGTTCATACCACTGGTGGATTTCGCGTATAATAACAGTTTTCAGGCCAACATTGGTATGGCACCGTTTAAGGCACTGTACAGTAGGAGATGTCGATCTCCTTTATATTGGGACGAGATGGATGAGCGGTGAGTTGTGGCACTACAGCTGGTGCAGTAGGCATATGATAAGGTTCGCCTCATCAAAGATAGAATCAGTGCAGCTCTAAGCCGACTGAAGAGTTATGCCGATAATCGTCACAGGAAGTTAGAATTTGACATCGGGGATCATGTATTTCTGAAGATAACTCTGTTAAAAGGGGTTATAAGGTTTGGAAGGAAGGGTAAACATAGCCCTAGGTTTATCAGTCCGTTTGAGATTCTAAAGAATGTGGGACCGGTTGCCTATAGGTTAGATTTACCACCTGCATTATCCAAGATACACGACGTATTTCATGTTTCCATACTGAGGAAATACGTCCCAGATCCTTCTCATATTATCAGTTATGGTGAGTTAGAGCTTAGTGATTTTCTATTCTTTGAGGAGGTACCAGTGCAGATTCTGGACAGAAAGGAACAAGAACTACATAATAAGAAGATTGCTCTTGTAAAAGTTCTATGGAGGAATCATGCAGTTGAAGAGGCTTCTTAGGAGCTTGAGGAACAGAACAAATAGAAATACCCGCAATTATTCCAAGAAGTCCATATGTGATTAAGAAATGTGAGTAAATATGTAATGTTTCTTTTGAAGGTACATGTAATGCTTTAGTTAGTAAGTGGTATTTTAGTTTTGGGGGAATTTTCTTTTCATTTATGTAATCTCCCAGGACTTGGAATGTAACCACAGTATTCCTACGCCATAAGTGAGGGTAAGTAATAAAATAAGTAGACCATTTTTCCTTTAAAGAATGATTAATTGTATGAATAGTAAATTTCGAGAACGAAATTTTATTAGGAGGGGAGAATGTAAAGACCCAAAGAATAATGGTATTTTAAATAATAAAGAAAAGAAAGGAAAATGGAAACATTAATAGAAGGAGGCAGTAGACTTCGTCGACGACATCGCACTTTGGGAGTAGTAATCGGGGAATTTAATCAAGCACTCGTTGACGAATACAGGGAATTCGTCGACGAGGATAACATAGGGTCTCGTCGATGAGGGTATGTTTCGTCGATGAGAAAATACCAAAAGGATTTTTTTGGGCAACTCTGAATTTCATCGACGAAGGGGAGTTCGTCAATGAATTGCCTATTGACCTCGTTGATGAGGTAACGTGACTCGTCGATGAAGCCCCTAGTATAAATAGTATGAAACTCGGTTTTAACGCATAACAAAATCAGAAATCACTCCCTCTCTCTCTCTCCCTACAGTTTCTCTCTCCTCTCTCTTCAATTTCAACTTCTTCATTCGCCGGATCGACGATTTGAGGCCACCATGATGCTCCTGGTAAAGTTCTCTCCAAAATTGTTAGAGCGGATCATTAGTGGAAGCGAGTTGAAATTCATCCCTGAGTTAAGGTAAGGCTTTTTATGTCAAATTTGGTCTTATCGTAGTTATATGAAATGATATTCACGGAAAAATATTGAAGTTTAGTTCTCAGAGTTATTATTTTCAAGGAGTTGAACGGGGAACCCTACGAGTCCCCGTACCCCAAATTTGGGGTTTTGCCCACGACGACCCCATGAGAATTCCATCCCACTAGACTTGTAGAGAATCATCCCTAGATTCTCGTGATGGTGTCAGTTCATCAATCAGGCTTATAATTTGCAAAAAAATTAAAGAAAAAGGGGAAATTGGTTTATCCCAAGAGATACGTCTACGCCGCTCCTACCATCGATCCATTCCGGTAGAAATGACAGCTGCGGAGAATAGAGTTCAACGGTATCTTCTGATTCTTGATCGGGCGAGAATCCGCCACATAACTGAGGAGAGAGGGAGAGAGAATGAGAGGAGAGAAAGAGTGTGTCTACACGCAGAACAGAAGAAGAAAAGAAGAAGAAGAAAGAAAAAACCTCCTGAAGCTTCAAAGAATAATATATTTAATTAATATTAATAATAATATATTTTATTAATAAAAATAAATAATTTTTAATAATTTTTTTTTTAAAATCCGATTAATTACTTATTTATTTATTTATTATTTTTTTTTTTTGGAATCACTCCACTAATCTTCTATATCCCTTTTTGGGGTTATTACATATACCATTAAATAGGTGTGTTTAAAAATCTAGTCGTTTGCCCAAAGTTTGGAAACAATATATTTTGAAAGCGGAAAGAAATTGCACTGTTTAGAACTTAAACCGCGAACTTCGATCGCCTGAACTAACAGGTTGGTCAGCCAAACTTATTAAAAGATAGGAATTTCAAATAGGAAGTAGCCTTTCGGTCGCCCGAACTATGACTTCGGTTACCTGAACCTGTTCGATCGATTGAACATTTAGTCCAGTCGCCTGAACCAACACTGTCTGGGCTTTTTGCAATGGCAGTACTTATTCAATTAACTGACCCAAGTGTCCGGTCGCCCGAACTATTCTTGTGAAATTCAATGTTTTTTATTTCAAAAACTCTTTTGTATTCTTTTAAAACATATTTCGACTTTGAAAAGATATTTTATGAGTTATTGAAATAGGTCTTTAAGTCAAATTTTTTTATCCTATAAGCTTCATAAACAATCATAAAATGGAGAAGTACTTACATGAGACTTCTAATACATTTAATAAACAATAAATTCTAAGTCCTCATGTCTTGAAGCTTTAACTCCATCCAAGCTTTAGTCACTCGTCATTTATCTTTTATTCTACATGGCTTTTAAGCTTTAAATAAGATCCATTGTGCTTGTGAGTTATAATACCTGTAAACTCACTTGAAACACAATTAAATCCTTTGTTTGTTATCATTAAAACTGAGATTAAGCCTTATTAGGCCAAAAAACATAGTTTGCTAAAAGGTCAAAATGCAAGCAAGATAATCACACATGCATGAAATCTAAACTAAATGCAAATAAAATTTTGAAATTTAAAGAAAAATATAATATTTTTGGTTTTGTGTTGGGCTTTTATTTTCTTGGAATTTTTAATTTCCTTTTTTTAATTTTTTGGAATTTTTAAAAATAATTATATGTGTTCTTTGAAATTTTTAGCAATTTTCTACAAATAAATGAACAAAATAAATAAATAAATAATAACTAGCTAAAATATAATAAGAATCATAAAATATCAAACACATTACAATAATAGTGATAGATATCATAATAATAATAATAATAATAATAATAATAATAATAATATTAATGTAGTATAATTTTTTGTGGCTTTCTTTCTTCTTGATTTTATTTGTTTTTTCGGGGCTCTTGTCCCATTTTGAAATAGAAGATGTTGACTTTTTGATTCCGATCCCTAGTTTTGATTATCACAAACTGCATATTACTAATATGTGTGCCTAGTACTTGAACAGGTCCTTATTTCAGTACACACACATAAGAAAGGATTGTTGGAAGCCTGAAAGACTTAAAGATCATTCTCTTGGCATACTCCATGGAGAATTCGAAGATCAGAAGAAAGAAGAAGAAGATTCTTATTGTAAATGCCTTTATGTTTTAAATTTGGTCTGTAATAATCAATATCTGTCTATAATAATCTCTGCATGTCATGCATGTAGGTAATTGTAAGCTCAATAAGACCGTAGTTTGACCATAAGGAGCCAAAGGACCATAGGGCTGACCGACGCCATATTTTTGGGACTATCTCAAAACGGTCTTAGAAAAGACCTTAGGTCCCTACACATATGCACAAATAGTCCCCATAGTAACTTGCTCAATCAGGGGATCAAATTGAAAATGAATTGGACCATATAGGAAAAATTATGAGAGGTTGGGCGACCGAACACCAGGTGTTCAAAACACCCGGGCGCCCAAACCGTTGGGATGTCAACGGTTTGACCAAGTTTCGGGCGACCAAACTTAAAATGACCCTATCATCCTCGGGCGACCGAACCCTTAGAAATAGACTTTTTCACCAACTCAGGTTGTCAAACTTTTCAGTTTAAAACAGGCCTCGGACGATCGAATCCCTCAGTTTGGTTAACCAAACGTATTTCCAGCACCCGAACCACGCACTAAATCTTTCTAACTTTTGTTCAGCCAATCGAGTTTGAACTTGGGCACCTGAACCAATTAAAAGGTCTTTTTGAGATGAGTCTCTTTGGGCGACCGAACTAAGTTCAACCACCCGAATCCTCTCGGGTTACTTAATAATTTACCGTGGTTAAAAAGGTTAAATAGGGTTAATTTTTCTAAATTGATTTAAAACAACCTAATAATGCCCTATATGTCCTAAACTGTCATAATTAGGCCTTGGTGTATATATATGAGCTTATTTGTAAGGATTAGTAATGAATGAGTAAAAATCATTAGAAAAAATCCTCTTTATTTTTAAAATCCTATTTTTCCTAAATACTCTCATTTCTTCATTCCCTTGATACATCTTAGTATTGTGAGAGTTTTATATTGTGTTATTGATTATTAGAGATTGCTAATACTCCCATTGCCTTGATTGTTTATTGACATTGATTTTGGGGAGTTTAGTTAAGTTTATCCCAAAGATTTGAACATTATAAATCTTGTGTTAAGATAAACTAACAAGCTTAAAGATCTTTGCATTGTCATTGCAAGATTCATATAACTTTGATTTTGTTGTGCAAAATATTTTTCTACAAGCTATAATATTTTCAAACTACTCTTGTGTTCATTTCATTGTAGGAAATCTTTTGAATTAGTTTGAATATCTGATTAGCATCTTTGAAACCCTTATTTGTTATTGAGATTTGATATAAATTTGTTTCAAAGATATAACTTGTTTAGAATACTATTGAACATTCTAGTGATCACATCTTGTTGAGTGTTGTTTGCACAAATATTCACATCACCGAGCTTACATTTCCTATATTGTTGATGTGCATTTGATTGATTGTCATTGGTACAAATCTGCTTGACTGAGAAGCACAATCACTGTATCAGTCATACTGTTGTATTTCAGACGTGGTCTGAAGGGGCGGTAATCCAGCTCGTAAGGATTGTTAGGGTCTTCTTTGCCCCGCAAAGAGAATTTGTAAAGGTTGAGGTCAGCCTTGTGCTAATTGACCTGATTATTTAGGTGCCGCTCCACCCATTAAGTGAGTCTTATAGTGGTAATCCCTGTGTTAGTGAGCCAAGGCGGGAACGTAGGTAGTATTGGCCGAACCTCGATAACATATCTAGTGTCAGTTTATTTTCCGCAAATTACTTTCTACACCTGTATGTTTATGTTTATTGTTTGAGTACTTGATTGGTTTTGCGATTACATAGAAAGACCCTAGGTTTGTGTAATACTGATTGCTGGATTAAGTTTAACCTAGGAAGAATTTTTAAATACTTAATTCACCCCTCTCTTGGGATTACACCAAAGCTAACAGAGGAAAACTTCAAGAACTTAACAGCCAATCCTATTGCTTATACATAAAAACCAATAAATCCAAATATAAAATATTAGGAGCATCTAGTGGTTCTCCTTCCCATGATTAAATAATAATAATAATAATAATAATAATCTATGGTAATTATATAATATATTATTTAATATTTATTAATATTAATTATACAATAATATAATATTAATAATATAATATATATTAATAAATATATAATATATTAATATATAATTATATATATAAATATTATTAATTAATATTACTAATATATAAATAATAATATATATACTAATATGTACTATAATAATATATATATATAATATTAAATAATTAGTATCAGTAATATATTATAATATATATATTATATTAATATAATAATAATAATATATTAGTAAAAAATATCTATTAAATAGATTGTTCAAAGCCTCAATATTTTCAAAATTTGATATGAAATCTAGATTTTGGCAAATTCAAATTTTTTAATATAGATACAAAACAGCTTTCATAGTGCCGTTTGGACATTACGAATGAAATGTAATGCCCTTTGGTTTGAAGAATGCTCCTTCTAAATTTCAAAATATTATGAATGAAATTTTCAATCCTTATATGAAATTTACTATAGTATACATTGTTGATGTATTAGTCTTCTCCGAGTCAATAGATCAACATTTTAAACATTTAAACATATTCTTTGAAGTAATCAAAATAAATGGTTTAGTGGTCTCCCAACTCGAGATTAAACTATTTCAAGTCAATATAAGATTTCTTGGTCATAACATTTATCAAAACATAATAATAATAATAATAATAATAATAAGAAGAAGAAGAAGAAGAAGAAGAAGCTAACGAAGGATTCCCTCTATCCCCCCACCCCTTAATAAAATATCATTTGCTACGGACCAATGTAATCTTCAAGTCTTTGTCAGTTCTTGAAACTTCAAAGCTAGTTAAAAATTTTTGATGGCCGATATTTTTGTAATTCGAAATTGTTTGTTTTCCCTTCCTTTTGTTGACTTTCCATCAAAAGCTTTCACGGTAATAAAAGATTGCCGACATTATTTTATTAAAAAAACTTTGTCATGTCATCTTCTATCATCCTTTTAAAATAATTTTGCCAACAAGTAATCAATGCAATGTCAACAAAATTATTTTAAAAGGGTGATAGAAGATGACAAGACAAATTTTTTAATAAAATAATGTCGACAATCTTTTATTACCTTGAAAGCTTTTGATGGAAAGCCGACAAAAGGATGGGAAAGCAAACAATTTAGAATTACAAAAATGTCGGCCATCAAAAATTTTTAATTAGCTTTGAAGTTTCAAGAACTGACAAAGACTTGAAGATTACTTTGGTCCCTAGCAAATGATATTTTAATAATAATAATAATAATAATAATAATAATAATAATAATAATAATAAATAGATAAAAATTAATAAAATTTCTTAAAATGTATAAACATATTTTTTGATTTTTTTCTAATTTTTAATGTTTTTAGGGATTTTATTTAAGTTGAAACAATTGAAACAGAAATTAATACATATATATAATACAAACCAATCCAATAGTTCAAATGAACTGACCGGATCACACTTTTGAAATTTTACATGAAAAACATGTGCCAGGGGGGAGGGGGTGGAGGCTGGAACTATTCATTATTTCCTACCCTCAAAAACCCTAACCTTTGAGCTGTAATGCCCGCCGCTACCACGCTCCTATCCGTTGTCGTTTCACTTGCAACTAACAACTAACACAAAAAGGAAAATAAAAAACAAAGAAAAGAAAATTGTGCATAAAAATAAAATAAAGGAAAAGATGTTAATTCCACGATGATAATGATTACAGTTCATGGATATATCACCAAGATCAAAGCAAAAGGTCATGCTACCATGTAAGAATCACAAAAACTAAGCACATATCTAACTATTTAATAACAAGAACATGTCAATACATCATTCAAACCAAAATAAAAGGAATGTTAACATTCAAGAATCACAATAAAAAAGACTCTATTTTGATGTCTTCTAAATACTTTGTGTGGTTCAAGCCTTCCCCCCTTTGTTGCACGTAGAGTCTTCTTTCTTGTTGTATGACTCTTCGCAAGCCCACTTTCCTCTTCTCTCTCTCTCTCTCTCTCTCTCTCTCTCTCTCTCTCTCTCTCTCTTCAAGATTCAACGTAAAGCTCATCCTTTATCCAATATAGGCCTCCATTGTGCTTTTAACTTTTGCTCCCTAGTGCTTCCATTGTTAGCCTCTTGTTATATTCCCCCATAGCCTCTTATGTATAATAGGAGACTTAAGGCATCTAAAAACCTTTAATTTTCAAGAATTCCCTTTAGGACAAGGAAAATCTTCTCCTTGTCCTCTAGGATGCTTGGAAACTCACATAGCTCCATCCTTATCAAGAAAAACCAACAAAAAACAAGGATAAATGGTAATTAATTCCTTCAACTCACTCAATTGAGCAATTAAAAGCAAGAAATTTTAACAAGTTAAATAACACTCAATTAAAACTGGGCATTGGTAGAGTACAATGTCATTGTGGATTGGCCATTCTTGAATTTGATAAAGGTTGCCTCTCCTTTACTAAAATATTGAAGGGAAATTTACCATTCCAGTCATAAATGGATGATTGGACCTCAATCATAAATTTTCAATTGGGATATTTGCAAAAGTACCAACACCCTTATGCTCTAGGATGGAGTTCGATAATTAAAAAAAAAAAGCATTTCATAATTGGGGTCAAACTCATGTGTGCAACAAAGAACAACAAGCATAATGCTATCAGCTCACAAGGAGTTGATAGGAGACACTTCATAGAATGGTAGATGGCTATGAAGAATTGGTGAAGACAAAATTGAAGACTAGCCATTTCTTCATAAGAACATATCATTTCTAGATAAGGATGACACACCCTTCATTTTAAAGAGCAAACGGACAATAAAACTAGAGGGGATATAGAAATCATAGTTAGCCAAAGGAGACCCCTGGCCTTCAAAGTGCACAGTTGCCTAAAAGTCCACTAAGTTCCTCATTAGAAGGCCTCTCAATAGCCAAGGCTACAGCCTCGTGACCTTAAGGAATCATCTCAAAAGGAATAATGGATCGTTCTCCCTAAATGAACAAGTCTCTAGTCCTAGTAGACCTATCCTTCTAGGAAAAGCAACTATAGATAGGTTTTCTATGCTTGGAGGCTGCCAAGCTACCCTTCTTGGTGATCACTATTAAAGTAACACACACACACACACACACACATATACTAGGAAAATAAAAGAATGGATAATTCATCGGGGACTTACAATGAACACTTGGCACTACAAAAAATAAGGTTATTAGTGACGGTTTTGAATTAGTCGCTATATCTGCCATTACTAATACTTATTAGTGACGAATTTTTCAAATCGTCACTAATAATAGAGTATTAGTGACTGATTAAAACTGTCACTAAAAAGTCTAAGCCCGTTACAATAAATCTACACCAGCTCGATCAAAAATCGTCACTAAAGTCATAGTATTAGTGACGGTTTTAAATTCGTCACTAATGCTCTATTATTAGTGATGGTTTGAAAATCGTCACTATTGCTCATAGGCAACTATTAGTGACGGTTTTCAAACCGTCACTAATACTACAAAACTGTCACTAATAATTTTAAATTAATTTGTTTCCAATTATTAATTCCTGTAAAAATCTGTAATTACATTTTCGTATATGTAACATTAAACCATAATTGCTAAAAAAATCATAAATTATTCAAAGTTCTAATTCAAATTTAAATAAAAATACAAATATATTATACAAATTCAAATTCAAATACAAATATATTATACAAATTCAAATTTAAATACAAATACATTATACAAATTCAAATTCAAATACAGAAATTTCATATGTTTAGATAACAAAAAAAGTCAAAAGCTGCATCTGTAGTGCATGGCATCATGTAGACGTTGTGACGGTTGCAAACCCTACAAAATATGAAAGTAAAAAAAAATTAGTATATGCATTTTGAAAAATTTTGGCAGTATTTCTCCTGTAAATATGACATTTTCCATAGAGATATGCTCCAAGCCTAGGTGTTTACAATAAACAATTCACAATAATCCAACTAGTAATGAATTTTGCGAGTGCACAAGAGCTTCATATAATAAGCATTAAATAATGTAACATGTTCATGCATCTCATAAACAATATATATCAAAATATAGTTCTATGAAAAAATAAAAGGTGATGTTTATGGTTTCCATGGCTTCCATAGGACTCTAAAACAATTATAATAATCAAATAATGCAAATGAGTCCATGATTGATAGAATTTTCACTTAACATATGCAAAAGTAATTTTAGAGATGAAGTTCAAAGTTCATTTGAAGTTCACTCATTCTTTCAAAAATGCTTTAACATTCAGCACACTATAACCATATGAGCATATGGTATATGGCTATGATTATTTTGGAAAAAAGTCAACAAATTTTTGGCAGCATGCCATCTATAAATAGAACATTTCCCAAACCTGCAAGTCACAAAAGCATGCAATTCACAATATTTTTGCATCATACAAATGCTATTTAGATCAAGATATGCAACAACCTAAAAGTATCTACCAGCAGGCAATACACATCACTGCATTAGCCATGTAGGTGGTGTTCCAATCAAGCATGTAGTTCTATTGTCCACTACTAGCATGCAATTCACAAGATATATCAATCAAAGCAAGCAGTCTAGAAGTTAAATCATCTATTAAACTGAAGTTAGATATATACCCATCTCTAGCTGCAATGAGGTCATGGATGACAGAGAAGGACGACGAGGTCGTGGATGGTGGTGGCTGCATCAACGATTCTTTATCTAGTTTACCCGAAGTTTCTTTTCACAATTGATTTGAAATGCAATAAGTCTACCCATGTAGACAAAATGAATTTTAGCCTTTCATCTGATAGGTTGTCTCTTATAGTTAAGGTATGATTTAAATATTAATTTTATTTCTCTTGAATCTTGATGCCCTTCTTGTGGATGCAATGGGCAAGCTTATCGCATTTCAAATCAATTTTGAAAAGAAACTTTGGGTAAACTAGATAAAGCCCCTCCATTCATTGTATATACACTACAAATGATATGCCCACTATCAAAAATAGAAATTATCAAAAGTAGACCTAAAATTATATAACAAACCCTTCTCAATGACGGCAAAATCTAAGCTGAGGATAATTAAATTATATCTCCTTGACCCTTTTTACACTTTTAGGAAACATTTGATAATGTTGTTTGGTCCTAAAGTATTGTATACTATCAAACAAGGCAATCGCTTGGGGATGAAATGATGTAAACAAAAACTTAAATTTCATGAGCTCAACCATAAAGTTAGCTACTAACGAAAACATTAATGATCCGTAAAAGAATAGAGCCTGAAAAAAAAAATGGTCCTGCATACAAAATAAAGTAGAATTGACAGAAAAAAAATATATTACCAATGCAATTTCCTTGATTTTCTTATTTCATTTTCCTTTCCTTCGTCTAGTTCTTCTTCTAATTCATTTATACCTCGTGTTCAAACATAGGCTAGACCTAACCACTCATAGCCCATGAAAAAACACACCTTTACACCCACATACAATCGAGAAAAAAAATAATAATAAGCTTCTTGAAGATTGTATTGTACTCAGGAGTCTCCCAAAAAGACACGAGGCCGATCCCACTAGGGTCAGCCCCACAAGGGTTTTTACGGGAGACTCCTGGATACAATCTCCTAAAAAGTCAATCAAACTCCTATTAGAATTTCAAAAATGTCTCATCACCATAGTTTTAAGTGCCACTATCATTTAAATTTGTACACAAACTCATCAGAAACAAAATATAAAAATATAACATATTTTAAGATCTATACAATTTCAAATTTATGTATCATCCTAAAGGCTGCTAGGCCATGTTTGGAGCCATGGCTTTTAAGTTTTAGATTTAAATTGATGTAGATTTGGATGGGACTAAATATAAAATCTGCATTTCATCCAAAATTCATGAAAATCTAAAAACCTGAAATTTATGCTCTAGGTTAAGAAATTTTACAAGAATAATGTTGAGAATGAAATTGGAACACTACATAATATAAAGCAGTTTTACTTACGAGGTTAAACTCATGCAGCCTGCTGATTAGATTAAGAGACCCAACTAACAAATATTATTGTATTCTAGTGCAACAAGGCAAAAAAATTTCTCTTGTGCCCAAAAATTATATTTCCCAAACTAATATTGAAAATAATATCCTGCAAAGGATGGTCCTCTGCACACTGCAGAGGAGAAAATCTTTGCCCAGGTGTATTTTTAGTCTTCATGCTGTAAAAAAAAAAATTCTAAGTAGAAGAATGCAAATACTATATATTCCCCCGTCCCCCCTCTCGGCGTCCCCAACTCACAAACAAAATCACTTAAAAAAATGGGATCAAACTAAAATCTCTTTTGAGCATCCATGATCCAATTGAGTCACTGGCATACAAGATACAAATATTAGCATATCCCTACAAATATTAGCATATTCCCCCATGACCCATGATCTCCTACTGCAACTGTTAATGACAGCAACCAAAAACAACTGAAGGAGAAATGAGAACTTACTAGTCGCAGAAAAGGGGAGATTGCAACAGCTAGATTGCAGAGGGGAACCGAGCGATGGCCTATGGCGACTCACAGGCTGTGGCTTGCGGCCGAGAGCAGGGGGAGACTGGGAGAGACAATCGTGGAAGTAGGAGGCTAGGGAAGAGGAGGAGCTGGAGTAGGAGGTCGGGGAAGTGGAGGAGCTTGAGTCAGAGGTCGAGGAAGAGAAGGAACTAGAGCAGTAGGTTTTCAGAAGCAGGCAGAGGGGAAGAGGCCAGACTGGAGAAGGAGGGGAAAGTAAAGTGGGAACGCGAAAAATGAATAAGAGTTTTTGGGCAATAGTGATGGTTTCAAAACCGTCACTACTACTCTCCGTCTATTTTTTTTTTTTATAAATAACAAAGTATTAGTGACGGTCCAAAATTCGTCACTGATAATGGACTAGTAGTGACGAATATTGAAATTCATCACTAATAAGGGACCAATGGTGATGAATTATAAATTCGTCACTAATATTCTGAACTTAAATTTTTTTTAATTTTTTTTAAAAATGAAGTATTAGTGACGAATCTAAATCTAAAAATTCGTCACTATTGGTCCTTTATTAGTGACAAATCTACAACATCATCACTAATACTCTGAATTGAAATTTTTTTATTTGTTTTTTAAAAAACAGGAACTACTAGTGACGGTTCTCAAATCCGTCACTAATAAAGGACATATAGTGACGAATTCATAAATTCGCCACTAATACTTTGAACTTAAAATATTTGACTTTTTTAAAATAGGAAGCATTAGTGACGATTGTCTATCCGTCACTAATAAGGGGTCAATAGTGACAACTTTACAAATTCGTCACTAATACTCTGAACTTAAATTTTTTTATTAGTGACGGTTGTCAAATCCATCACTAATACCCTAAACTAAATTTATTTTATATTTTTTAAATAAAAGAACTATTAGTGACGGTTCCAAAATCGTCACTGATACCCTTAACTAAATTTATTTTATATTTTTTAAATAAAAAAACTAGTGATGACTGTTTCAAAACCATCACTAATATCCTCTTATTAGTGACGGATTTGGGTATCCGTCACTAATACCCTTAACTAAATTTTTTTTGTATATTCATAAATATTAGTAGTGACGGTTTGTTAATCATCACTAATAAATGACTTTTAGTGACGAATTTAATCTATCACTAATACCATAGAATCGTTACTAATATTTTCCCGAAAAAATTTTAGCATGAAAATTGTTTACTGCGCAGTTTTTAGTGACGAAAATATTAGTGACGATTTTAAAACCGTCACTAATACTTTCGTTACTAAAAACCTATTTTTTTTTAGTGTGGCTTAACAAAGGATCTTACTTAGAAAGATCGAGGATAGAATTTGAGAGAGGAAAAAACCAAAGATGGACATGAAAATGGGAAGAGAGAAAGAAGAAGTATTGGATGGTTGTTGGAGATGTCGCTCATATTTGAGTGGAATGCAAGCACCGGGGAAGCATAGTGATGTGAAGAATAAGGAAGTTGGTTGTAGGAGATAACCATCGACAGTTTGGTCGATGGTAGGCTCAACGATTTCAGCCTCGAGAGACAATCATCGATGGTTTTAAGGAAACTATCGACGGTTTCTGTCTGTAGTAGAAACAACTCTCAGCATCAAATCATCAATGGTTTCGTTTGGTGCAAGTTACGGATTTTTGAATTGGTGATAAGTAGATTGAAAGATTTCGAGGGATTTTCCTTCAAGGATTGCTACATAAGGATTTTCCTCCAGGGATTGCTACATAAGTATTTTAGTTATAGTATAAGTCTTCTGTATGCGTAGGGTTAGATTTAATCATTATTTTGTATCCCTTGATGTAAGCTTCACATGAGGTAGTGAAAATCAGTCGTTTGCTCCCGTAGAAGTAGGTAAATTGCCGAACCAAGTAAATTTCTTGTGTCTTTGATTTTATTGCTTTCCTTTATTCTCTTTGTGATTGATTGCTTGTTTACATATATTCATCATTAGGTGATTGCATTACTTGTTCCAGATTGATTCGAGTTTGTGAGGTTTCTAATGCGCATTTGAATCAACAACTAGTATCAGTGCTATTAGTTACAATGGTTGGGATCTCTTTGGTAATTTCGATGGAACGAGAAATTTTAAACTTTGGTATAGAAGGGTTAAGGACTTGTTGGTGCAATAAGGTATTGTAACAACCTAGCTAATTTACCATATATATATATATATATATATTTTATAACAACATACATAATATCTAGCTAAACTGTCATAGTCATGGTCAACCTGGACCCATGGTTACCAGGGATATATCTGTCATAAAACTCTGATACCTAAGCAGCCGAAAACATAAAATTATATGCATGCCATAAATACCAAAAATCATACAAGAGTTCTATCAAATTTGTCATATACATATACATACTATCATCCACAAAAGACCAAAAAGCGATCCTAGGGTTTCAACCCCAAAGTCCATCTAATCCTAGCTCAATCCACTTACCATATAGATAGGGTAGTCCATTCCTCTTCTACTGCTGCGGGGTTTTATCCGCCCTCCTACCTGGATTTCCTGAAATGTTTGTAATACTAGGGTGAGACACCTCTCACTAAGTGAGACAAATTAATATCAGTGTGTGGCAACATGAGCATTTTTCGTGATATACATAAAAACAGTACATAATTCATAACTGGTATAACAGTTGGATCATATTATATAAAAACATGGTTTATCATAACATAACATATCATACTAAATTTCTGTACTAATAAAATCATCTTATATAATCATATCATACTTCAATTATTACTCAAGATAGATAGTTAGTTAGCCATCGTCATGTCTTACCCCCCCATATGATAGGGTTGTGCGGCCCAAAGGCGGGACCTAGCAATGATTGGCCGACCATGTTAGTCAAACATAGGTATGTGTAAGTACGATGGGTATGTTCTACCTGTGTGCCGGACTACCTGGGGAACTACAACACTCCCATAAAGCCACATCGACTGCCATCTCCCACACTCTACATAAGATGTGTGGTATTACTAACATATTCTTAATCATAAACATATAGCTACTGTACCGTACTTCGTGAAACTAAACTGAACTATTCGGGTTCTGATAACATATAATACCTTTCATGATATTAAAACGTAACAGTTTCATAGGGTAAAACATGACATGATATTATTTCTTGAATCTTGACATAACTTACATAATCACGGCATTTACGCTGGCTTATCATAACATACTTGTCCATGAAATTCTTGCATATCGTAATTTGTAAATCACGGCATTTACGACGGCTTATCATAACATACTTGTACATGAAATTCTTGCATATCGTAACTTGTAAATCACGGCATTTACGCCGTCTTATCATAACATACTTGTACATGAAATTCTTGCATATTGTAACTTGTAAATCACAGCATTTACGTCGGCATAACTCATATCGTAATAAACATAATTCTTGCGTATTGTAACTTATTCTTAAAATATAGTTCCTGAAAACTGTGATAACATACTTATTTGGGAAAACTCATAGTATTTCAACATAGCATAATTTTCATAAAAATATTGTACTCGTGCCACACAAATATACATAACCATATAAACTCATAATTAATTCTGAAATCATATTTCCATAATAAACGTATTAAAATAATTTCCTTGTTCAACAGCAGTATTCCCAAACATAGTTTTAAATCATACATATTTTCCTAAAAATAAATGTTGTTAAATTCATAGTAATTTCATCAAAAATACTGACTTAATTTATCCTCTTACCTGACTTACTGAGAAGCCCACAAAATATTCCAAAACTACACCTATGGTGTTCCCAGCTCAACACACTGAAATTTACATTTTCCCAAATTCAACTTTAGTATATTCCATCTACTACACTTTTCTTAGTCCAAAAATACCAAATACCTTATAAAATACTAAAATAACCAACTTACCCAAATTTTGGGATGATGCCCAAGTTGGCCTAACAAACGATTTACTCCAGTAGACTTGAAGAGAATCTTCCCAGGAGTAACGTGGCCGCTTCAGATCGTTGATCCGGCCAATAACGAAGTCAGAATTCTAGAGAGAAGGAGAGGGAGATGAAGTTAGAGAGAGAGAGAGAGAGAGAGAGAGGGAGAGAGAGAGAGAGAGAGAGAGAGGCTCTGCATGAAATTCCCTCGCAGAAAAATGAGTTTAGGCCTTATATAGAGTGCTTGTCCATGTGGCCTCGTCGATGAGTCATGAAACCTCGTCAACGAGTTCATGAAGGAGGTTGACGATGAGTACTTGACCCTCATCGATGAATTTTAGATCCAGGAGACAATCGTATTGGTAAGTTCTCATCGAGGAGACACACGTCCACGTCAACAAGCCCAAGAATCCTATTCGTCGACGAGAACTCTGCACTCGTCGACGAGACCCTGTTGAATCCTTTTTGGAAATTCCTTTTTATCTTCTTTATCTTATTATTTAATTACCATAATCCTTTCGGTCTCTACATTCTCCCCTCCTTATAATATTTCATCCTCAGAATTTAATATCTGTATTGAACCCCATCCTTTGAGGAAAATGGGCTACTTACTTTATTACTTACACTCACTTATGGCGGAGGAATACCATGGTTACATTCAGGGTTCTAGGAGATTACATGATATATATAAAAAAAAAAAAAAATCTCCCAAAACCAAAATACTACCTACTAACAGAAAATTATTACATGTACTTAACTAGCCTGTACGAAATAAACTTACCATACTTAGCTGCATCTTCCTTGATTACTGCTGGTCCCCACTAAATAAGTGCTAGTATTTTTGTCGTACTTCTTCCTCAAGCTCCCGTGAAGCTTCTTCCACCACATGATTCCTCCACAGGACTTTTACTAATGGAATTTTCTTATTATGCAATTCTTGTTCTTTTCTATCTAAGATCTGCACTAGTATTTCCTCATAAGCCAGTGATTTTCGGAGTTCTATTCCTGCATAACTGATCACATGGAAGGGATCTGGGACATATTTCTTCAGTATAGAAATATGAAACACGTCATGTATTCTAGATAAAACTGGTGGTAAGGCTAGTCGATAGCCCACTAGCCCCCACTCTCTCAAATATCTCGAAAGGGCCAACAAACTTAGGGCTCAGCTTACCCTTCCTCCTAAACCTCATAGTACCTTTCCATGGCGCCATTTTCAAAAATACATGGTCTCCTACCTTGAATTCCAATTTTCAGCAGCAATTATCTGCATAGCTTTTCTACCAACTCTAAGTTGCACTAATTTTTTCTCTAATAAGCTGGACTTTGTCGTATGCCTAGTGCACTATTTCTAGTCCCAAAAATTGCCTCTCACCAACCTCATCCCAGTATAGAGGAAAACGACATCTCCTACCATATAATGCCTCATAAGGTGTCATGTCAATGTTGGTCTGATAGATGTTATTTTATGCAAACTCTACCAGCGACAAATACTGGGTCCAACTACACCTAAAATCCAGCACACATGCCCACAACATATCCTCTAATATCTTAATCATCCTCCCTAACTACCCATCCATCTGAGGATGAAATGTCATGCTGAATAAAAACTGAGACCCCAGAGCCTCCTACAGGCTCCTCCAAAATCGTGACACGAAACGTGGTTCCCGATTTGATATTATAGACACCGACACACTATGTGATCGTATTATTTCTTGAATATATATTTCTATCAGTTTATCAATGGAGTATTCAACTTTAATAGGAATAAAGTGAGCGATCTTCATTAGACTATCAATGACTATGCAAATAGAATTCTGCCCCTATCATATCGATGGTAAACCCGTCACAAAGTTCATAGAAATGTGATCTCATTTCCACTATGGGATGTACAGTGGTTGTAACTAGCCAGCCGATCTTTGGTGCTCAGCTTTTACTAGCTAGTACGTCAAACATTGCTAGACAAATTTAGCAATCTCTTTCTTTATACCGCTCCACCAGAAATACTCTCGTAGATCCCTATACATTATAGTGCTACTTGGGTGTACCATGTACAGGAACCTATGAGCTTCCTCAAGGATCGTCCTTCTGATATTCTTATTTCCAGGTATGCATAACCAAGTATGGAACCTCAGAGCTCCGTCATCAGATATACTAAACTCCTCCCCATATCTGTCCTGTACTTTCTCTATCAACTTCATCAACTCTATGTCATTCTTCTGGGCTATTTTAATCTTTTTATATAGAGTAGGTTGCACCACTAGGTTGGCAATAAATGTCTGGTGATCACCTTTTACTAATTCTATTTCAAGCCTCTCCAAGTCCATCTAGATCGAGGGCCGAACTACTGCTGCTAACTGTGCTATTTCTTCTAATTTTCGGCTCAAAGCATTAGCCACCACATTAGCTTTACCTAGATGGTAGCTAATAGAATAATTGTAATCCTTGATAAGCTCTAACCATCTTCTCTGCCACATGTTCAAATCCTTCTGTGTGAAGAAGTAAATTAAACTTTTATGATCTGAGAATATTTCACATCTTTCTCCGTACAAATAATGCCTCCAAATCTTCAGTGCATGAACCACAGTAGCCAATTCTAGATCATGAGTGGGATAATTCCTTTCATATTCTTTCAATTTTCTAGAGGTATATGCTATTACTCTGCCCTGCTGCATTAATACACATCTAAACCCCCTCAAAGACGCGTCACAATAGATCACGTAACCATCACCTCCTGATGGAATAGTCAATACTAGCGCTGTGATGAGCCTCTACTTCAATTCCTGGAAGCTTTGCTCACAACTATCATCCCATTCAAACCTAGCATTCTTTCTGGTTAGTCATGTCAGTGGCTCTGACAATGCTGAAAATCCTTCTACAAACCTTTGGTAATAACCTGTCAGTCTTAAGAAACTCTTGACTTCTTGTATGTTCATTGTCCTGACCCTATTCACTACTGCCTCTTTCTTACTAGGATCTATAGAAATTCCATCCCTTGATATAACATGTCCCAGAAATGCAACTTTCTCCAACCAGAATTCACATTTACAAAACTTGGCATATAATTTCTTTTCCCTGAGCATTTGAAGTACTAGCCTTAAGTGCATCTCATGCTCCTCAAAACTCCTCAAGTAGACCAGTATGTCATCAATGAAAACTAAAACTAACTGGTCTAAATACTAGTGAAAGATTCTATTTATCAAACCCATGAATACAGCAGGAGCATTCGTCAGACTAAATGGTATAACTAGAAATTCATAATGCCTATACCTGATCCTGAAGCTATCTTTGATACATTTTCTACTTAACTTTTACCTAGTGATAACTTGACGTGAGGTCGATCTTGGAATAGACCCATGTACCCTAAAGCTGATCAAATAAGTCATCAATACGGGGTAGAGAATACATATTCCTAATTGTTATTTTGTTTATTTCTCTATAATCTATGCACATTCTCATAGACTCGTCCTTTTTCTTCACAAATAAAACTATAGCTCCCAAGGGCGACACACTAGGTCTGACAAATCCTTTATTTAATAAATCCTGCAACTAATCCTTTAATTCTCCCAATTCTGCTGGAGCCATTCGGTAAGGAGCATTAGAAATTGGCACCATCCCTGGAAGTAAGTTGATAGTAAAAACTATCTCACGGTCGGGAGGCAACCCAGGTAATTCTTCAGAAATATGTTTGAAAACTCCTTAACCACTGGTGTGCTGGCAAGCTTTAATTCCCTTTTTGTCACTTCCTTTACATAAGCCATAAAGCCCTAACATCTGTCTCAGAGTAGTCTTCTCGTCTGCATGGCTAACACTAACTGAGGTGGGGATTGCACCCGCGATCCCAAAAATCTGAATTCTAGCTTTCCTGGTGCTCTAAAAATCACCTCTTTCATATGACAGTTGATACTTGCATGGTTAGTAGCTAGCTAATCCATACCTAGTATTACATCAAATCCATAAAAATCTAGCACAATTAGGTCAGTTGGTAATACTCTCCCCTAAATTTCTACTGGGTAACCCCGGAGTACCCTGCGACACCTCACTACTAACCCTGTCGGTGTTGCTACTGATAGTTCAACATCTAATAACTGTGTCTCAACACCACCCAATTTAACATACCCCGCAAACACAAAAGAGTAGGTGGTACCTGTATCAAATAAAATTAAAAAAAAAAAAAAAGCTTGATATGATAAAATAGTAAAGGTACCTGTTACAACATCGTCTACAGCATCCATGTCTCCCGGTGTCAAAGCATATACCCTCGTCAGAGCTATATTCCTCTTCTAGCCTCCACGAGGCACCTGATAACCTCCTTAGTGCAGTATGGGAGCAGGTGTGGTACCCAGTGGTGTAGGACAATCTCGCACCAAGGTCTACCATAGTGATAGCAGACGCCTTTCCCTACTCGACACTCTCCAAAGTGTCTATTTCCACATTTCTGACATATAGGGTAGGTCTGCACTCCCTGAACCTTACGGTCCCTAGTCTCTTGTCTCTGTTCTTTGCCATAATTTCCTCTCCTCGACTAGCCTCGACTAGATCTCTGCTAAAAGCCCAAAGGCATGGATCTTTTCTTCCGTCCCTGCTCCTCTGTACCCATCCACTCACCGGCCTTAGCCACAGCTACTATGTCTACCAATTCAGCAAAGTCCTGCATTTTCAATACAATTACCTGTTTATAAATTTCTTTCCTTAGACCTCTTTCAAATTGTCTCACTTTCTTTGCCTCATCAGGTATGATGTACGGGGCGAAGCAGGACAACTCTATAAACCTCGTCGTGTACTACTTGACTGACTGCTGTCCCCGCTTCATATTTAGGAACTCCTCGACTTTGGCCTCCCAGATGTCGAAAAGTATCTATCAAAGAAAAAATCTTTAAACTGGCACCAAATCATAGCTATAGGCATCACTCTCTGTTCCTCCCATAGTTTCACCGCAGTCCACCACCTTTCAGCCTCCCCTATCAGTTTATAGATAGTGAATAAAACCCTTTGTTCCTCCGTGCACTGCAGTACCGCCAACACTTTTTCTATTTCCTGCATTCAGTTTTTAGCAACTGTAGGATCTACTCTTCGTGAAAATGCCGGAGGATTCATCTTGGCCTACAGATGGGCCTCCCTACTCTCTAGTACTTCATGCGATCTCATCCATGACCTGCTAAACCACACTGCATAATATTGCATTTAAATCAACTTTGCCTAAACCTGAGGGCCCTGCTCCGTCACTATCGCTCGCATGTCCACTGCCACCTCCAGGGTCCATCTGGAAAAGACAATAAACATGACTTAGGGACCTCTGTCCATATAACTTACATATCTAACCAAAAACTCATATTATCCCTTCTATCTTAACATCCTTATTTTAATTCAGGATCCAATCTTACACTTCAAAAACACAACCCAATAATAGTTTACTATGGATTTCCTGAAATCGTCACCCCAGGAAAGACACAGAAGCCATGCCTCTAAACTGCGGAACAAAACCCAAAATCCTTTTCCTATACTCTGGTATTGTCTCCGCTGCACTCTAAAGTCTACAAAACCTAACAACCTAAGCTCTGATACCAAACTGTAATGACCTGCCTAATTTACTATATATATATATATATATATATATATAATAACATACATAATATCCAGCTCAATTGTCATAGTTATGGTCAACCTGGACCCATGGGTAACAAGGATATATCTGCTATACAACTTTGATACCTAAGCAGTGGAAAACATAAAATTATATACATGTCATAAATACCAGAAATCATACTAGAGTTCTATTAAATTTGTCATATACATATACATACAGTCATCCAAAAAAGACCAAAAAGTGATCCTAGGGTTTCAACCCCAAAGTCCATCTAACCCTAGCTCAATTCACTTACCCTACAGATAGGATAGTCCAATCCTCTTCTACTGTTGCGGGGTTCTATCGGCCCTCCTACCTAGATTTCCTGAAATGCTTGTAATGCTAGGGTGAGACACCTCTCAGTAAAGGAGACAAATTATTATCAGTGTATGACAACATGAGCATTTTTCGTGATATACATATAAACATTACATAACTCATAACTAGTATAACAGTTGTATCATATTGTATAAAAACATGGTTTATCATAACATAACATATCATACTAACTTTTTGTACTAAGAAAATCATCTTATATGAACATATCATACTTGAATTATTACCGAGGATAGATAGTTAGTTAGTTATCGTCATGTCCTACCCCCCCCCCCCCCACATGACAAGGTTGTGCTGCCCAAATGAGGGACCTAGAAATGGCTAGCCGACCATGCTAAGTCAAACATAGGTATGTGTAAGTATAATGGGCATGTTCCACCTATGCTGGACTACCAGGGGAACTATGACACTCCCATAAAGCCACATCGACTACCATCTCCCACACTCTACATAAGATGTGTGGTAGCACTAACATATTCTTAATCATAAACATATAGCTACGGTACCGTGCTTCGTGAAACTAAACTAAACTATCCACATTTTGATAACACATAATACCTTTCATGATATTAAAACATAGCAATTTCATAGGGTAAAACATGACATGATATTATTTCTTGAATCTTGAGATAACTTACATAATCACGGCATTTACATCGGCTTATCATAACATACTTGCTCATGAAATTCTTGCATATCGTAACACTTAAATCATGGCATTTACACCAGCTTATCATAACATACTTGTATATGAAATTCTTGCATATCGTAACTTGTAAATCACGGCATTTATGCCGTCTTATCATAACATACTTGTACATGAAATTCTTGCATATTGTAACTTGTAAATCACGGCATTTACATCGGCATAACTCATATCGTAATAAACATAATTCTTGCATATTGTAACTTATTCTTAAAATATAGTTCCCAAAAACTACCATAACATACTTATCCACGAAAGCTCATAGCATTTCAACATAGCATAATTTTCATTAAAATATTGTACTCATGCCACACAAATATACATAACCTTATAAACTCATAATTAATTCTCAAATCATATTTCCATAATAAACGTATTAAAATAATTTCCTTATTCAACAGTACTATTCCCAAACATAGTTATAAATCATACATATTTTCTTGAAAATAAATCTGTTAAATTCATAGTAATTTCATGGAAAATTCTGACTTAATTTATCATCTTACCTGACTTACTGAGAAGCCCACAAAATATTCCAAAACTACACCTGTGGTGTTCCCAGCTCAACACACTGAAATTTACATTTTCCCAAATACAACTTCAGTATATTCCAACTACTACACTTTCCTTAGTCCAAAAATACCAAATACCTTATAAAATACGAAAACAACCAACTTACCCAGATTTTAGGATGGTACCCAGGTTGGCCTAACCAACAATTTACTCCAACAGACTTGAAGAGAATCTTCTAGGAGTAATGTGGTAGCTTCAGATCGTCGATCCAACAAATAATGAACCCGGAATTATAGAGAGAAGGAGAGGGAAATGAAGTTAGAGAGAGAGAGAGAGAGAGAGAGAGAGAGAGAGAGAGAGGTTCTGCATGAAATTCTCTTGCAGAAAAATGAGTTTAGGCCTCATATAGAGTGCTTGTCCACGTGGCCTCATCGACGAGCCAAGACACCTCGTCGACAAGTTCATGAATGAGGTTTTTTGACGAGCACTTGACCCTCATCAAAAAATTTCAGATCCAGGAGACAACCCTCCCGGTAAGTTCTCGTCGATGAGACACGCATCCACGTCTACGTGCCCAAGAAGCCTATTCGTCGACGAGAACTCTGCACTCGTTGATGAGACCCTGTTGAATCCCTTTTAGAAATTCCTTTTTCTCTCCTTTCTCTTATTATTTGATTACCATAATCCTTTGGGTCTCTACAGGTATGGTGAAGGAACTATACGAAAAGAAGCCGAAAGACATAGATGACACGAGTCAGAAAGAGTTGAAAGCACACCTTGTGTCTACTATCAGGCTTTGTCTAGCTAATGACGTGATATATCACGTCATGGATGAGGAATTGTCGATGGTAGCTTGGCTGAAACTAGAGAGCTGGTATATGTCCAAGTCTTTATCAAACAAGTTGTACCTTAAGAAAAAACTATATTGGCTTAAGATGCTAGAGGCTTCAGACCTCACTTAGCACATCAACGTATTCAATTAGATCATTAGTGATTTGAAGCGAGTTGATGTGAAGTTCAAGGAAGAAGAAAAAGTGTTGATGCTACTTAATTCCCTACCTACATCTCTTACGTATGAGAATCTAGTTATGACTCTGACATTGGGGAAAGAAACCCTAGAGTTGGAGGATATTACGACTGCATTGTTAGGATTCTAGCAAAGGTGGAAGGCCATTGATGAGAGTTCACAACGTAAAGGGCTCATGGCGAAGGGTAATCAGGATCGCGGGAGAGGCAAGTTCTGGAGCAAATTAAGTGGTAATTAAACTCAATCACAGTCTAAAAGGAGGAAAGATGTTTAGTATTTTAAGTGTGGTAAAATAGGGCACATAAAATCAAAGTGTCCGAAGTGGAAGAAGGGGAATGTAGAAACTCAAGAGGGTTCATCAAAATCTATGAATGTAATGAAAGAAGGAGACTTAGGGAGCAGTGATTGTGATATGCTTTCTACTTCATCAAGTTTTAAACACCTCACAGATTTTTGGATCCTAGACTTGGGATGCTCTTTTCACATGACGCCCAACAAAGCCTGGTTCACCACTTATAGATTGGTGAGTTATGGTTTCGTTCTGATGGGAAACGATATTGTTTGCAAAGTTTTCGAAATGGAGGATATCAGAATCAAGATGTATAATTGTGTGGTAAGAACATTATGTGGTGTAAGGCATGTACTTGATCTGCAGAAGAATGTGATATCATTGGGCACTTTGCATTGTAACGAGTATAGTTACAAGTATGAAAATGAGACAATAAATGTGTGTAAAGGCGTCTTGATGGTCATAAAGGGATAGAGGTTAGCAGGGAATCTCTATGCACTGCTGGCGAATCAATGTAAATTGTCTACCACTCAATACCCAAGGACGGACGCCGATGTTCAGGTCATGTCAAAGGTTTCCTATGCCAATGTAGTGGGGTGCTTCGGCAGGCAACAGAGCGATCCATCAGTTATAAGATTTGTAGATGTAGACTGCACAAGGAACTTGGATGATAGGAGGCCTGCAACAGGATGTGCTCTGGGAGGGCATATTAGTTGGAAGTCTAGGATACAGTCTTAGGTTGCACTTTCAACAACTAAGTCGGAGTACTTGGTAGTGGCTGAGGCTACCAAGGTAGCATTGTGGTTTAAATTTTCAGTCAAGGAGCTGGGTGTTTAGTTAGGTGGAGTTCCTATTACCACGGACAAGTTCAAGCATCGCTTGGACTTGGTTTTCGTCTCAAGGTACTAGACGAGAGGCAATTCCAATCTACTAGCCTAGTTGGAGCAGCAGGTTATGCTTCTTCATTTCTCCTAAGTGGTGAATATTTGCCAAGGTGGAGATTGTTGGAGATGTGGCTCATATTTGAGTGGAATGCATGCACCAGGGAAGCATAGTGATGCGAAGAACAAAGAAGTTGTATACAATAGATAACCATCGATCACTTTGTCGACGGTAGGCTCAGCAGTTTCAACCTTGGGAGATAACTGTCGATGATTTTAGTTTGTAGCAGGAACAACCCTTGGCATCAAACCATAGATGATTTGTCTGAAACCATTGACGGTTTTGTTTGACGCAAGTTACAGAGTTTTGAATTGTTGATCAGTAGATTGGGAGATTGGAGGATTTTCCTCCAGGGATTGCTACATAAGTGTTTTAGTTATAGTATAAGTCTTTTATACTCATTGGGTTAGTATTTAATCATTATTTTGTAATCTTTGATGTAAGCTTGTTGTAAGCTTCACATGAGATAGTGAAAATCAGCCTTTTGCTCCTATGGAGGTACGCAAATTGTTGAACCACATAAATTTCTTGTGTCTTTTATTTTATTTCTTTCCTTTATTCTCTTTGTGAGTGATTTCTTGTTTCCGTATATTCATCGTTAAGTGCTTGCATTACTTGTTTCAGATTGATTTGAGTTTGCAAGGTTTCTGCTGCACACTCGCATCAACATTGAGGAATATTAGCATAGCTAAGAAGAAACAAAAGATAAGAGAGTAAGAGAACAAGAGGTTTGATGATGAAGATGTAGTAAAGAAGAAAGGGGATAAAATTAAAACTTAATCAAAGAAGGGCAATCTAGCATAGCCAATATGTGGTGCAATCCAAGTGCTTGGGGATCCCAAATTATAAGGAACATCCCCATCATGAACACATGGCCCCTGAGAACCGAAAGAATATCTAGGGCGCACATAAGATGCACATAAGATTATCATTTTACTTCTTGAGACATACCTCGTGAAAACAAGAAGTTTCGATAATACCATATGTCATATGCATGTAATTGAGACTGAATATTGAGTAGGGAGTTGCCGCGCTTATTAGTATGAACCATGATTACTAACCTTGGAGAACACTAATCTAAACACCCGACAAAATGCCATGCTAGAGGGCAACTAATAAAGGGGAAATGGCAAGGGGACATGTTTAAACGCACACACGCACCCATGAAGGGAATGGACCTTGGTAGTCTTGTATGGATTCCATGCGAATCATAATTAAGGCACAAGTCAACTTTGACGCCAACAAGTGTAATTGTCCCTTAATTACTATAGTGGGCACTATAAACTAGGAAAATACACCTAATTTTTCCCTTGATTACCTAGTAACATCTTATCATAAACGGACACAACTAAATCCCTAACCCCTCTCCGCCCCTCCCCCCCAATCCACACCTAAGCAATTAATGGGCATCCGTATAAAAGCAAAAGGAAGGGGTGTGAGCTAAGTGAGCACACTTTGAAACCTTAATGTTGCAACTCTATTAAGCTCTTCCTTTGACTTCCCTATAAGCTTAAGGATCATAAGTTTTTTAGTTTGGTGACTTTGTTTCTTAATGCCCCTTTCCAAGAGAGAGCTAATAAATCATGTTAATTTTGACCTTAACAATGAATAAAAATGATTCATGAACTATAAATAAGAAGAATTTTTTTAAGTTTGGTTGCAATGTCTCCTTAGTGGTCTACCCAAAGAAAAAAAAAGATTCTCTCCTTGGTAGGAGGTGAAGAGGGTCATCTTGCGCACATATATCTCTTTAACATGTAAGAATATTTTGCAATCATGCACCATTGATGTGGTTTATTACCGGTCATTTGATCACTCAAAGTCCTTGGCCTCCTTTTGTACATGGTCTCTTAATGGACATCTCAATGATCAAATATCAAGACTTAATATTGGAGGGATTGAGTCAAATCTTAGAAGAGGATGAGAAAGTATATGGAATGGAAGATTAGCTATCATATAGTAAATTGTTAAGACTTAAGTTGTGTTTGGTAGTATGAATTTTAGGTATTGAATTTGGACTAATTTAAATTTAGATTTAACTTAGTATAATTTTATATTATATTTTATATCCACACAATTATGAATTTAATGTTAAAATTCACCTGTCTAAACATAGGAAAAAGATAATTTTAGCCAGTCAAATTAATCAAAATGCATAAGTTCTTTTTTTTTTTTTTTTTTCTTTTGACATGATGCAATTTTTGTGAATTGTGGCTCACATTCTAAGGGAAAGTATGAAGGAAATCAGCAGTGCATCAGGGTAAACGTTGATGGTTGGGCTCAACGGTTTGGTAGCAGAATTTCAGATAATTACATTTTTTTCCTGAAACCGTCAGCGGTTTGGCTCGGGACACCCAGCGCATATTTTAAACTTTGAATGGGGAACGTTAATAAGGTTGGGGTTTGTAGGGAAAACCTCCGAGAACTTTATATATATGTCATATCTGATATATTTAAAGTGTTAGTTGATAGTTGTTGAGAGATTTGAGAGGGTTGTTGTATTACTCTTGTAATTTACACAAGAAGATAGTGAATCCTTATCATTTGCTCTCATGGATCTATTGTCAAACCACATAATTCCTAGAGTCATTGTTATTATTATTGCTTTCATTTACTTACTGTGGTTGTGGATTGTTTTTTATTCACCATTAAAGTGTTGCATTGTGTGTTTGATCCTTTTACACAAATATATATTCCAATGTGCATATTTAGGGGTTTTACACAACAAATTGGTATCGAACCAATGTTGTAATGGCCTCTGCAACTTCGTTTGCAAAATTTAATCTTGTCAAATTTGATGGAATCAGGAAATTTAGTTTGTGGCAAAAAAGAGTGAAGGATATTTTGGTGTAGCAAGGCATGGTGAAGGCCTTATACAGAATTCAACTAGGAGGCGTGGATGAAGCAACTTGGAATGAGTTGGGGGCAAAGGCAGTATCAACCATCCGTTTGTGTTTGGCTGATGCCGTGTTGTTTCACGTCATGGATGAGGATTCTCCAATAGTAGTTTGATGCAAACTAGGAAGATGGTATATGTCTAAATCTTTATCGAACAAACTCTTTCTTAAGCAAAGGTTGTATTGGCTTAAGATGGTGGAGGGTTCAGATTTGAACCGGCGTATCAACACATTCAATCAGATTGTGAGTGATTTGGTGCATGCTGATGTAAAGTTCAAGGAGGAGACAAGGCGATGATGCTATTAAATTCCCTACCAACGTGTCACATATATGAGACCTTGGTTATGACCCTTACATGGGGTAAAGAGACCCTAAATGTCGAAGAGGTGACAAGCGCATTGCTTGGTTTTCATCAAAGAAAAATGGCCAGCAATGAAGTTTCACATGGTGAAGGGCTTGTGGTGAAAAGCAACCAAGAACGTGGAAGACGGAAGTCTTGGAGTGGATCTCAGTTGCAGTCCGAGAAGAGGAAGGACGTGAAGTGTTTTAGGTGCAGTAAAATTAGGCACATAAGACCGAAATGTCCGGAGTGGAAGAATGGGAATGCTGAAAATTAGTAAGGTCCGACAAAATACACAAATGTAGTGGAAGGAGACTCGAAAAGCAGTGATGGTGATATGCTATGTGTTTCATCAGGTTTGGAATACCTTATGAATAATTCTTGGATCCTAGATATCAGATGCTCTTATCACATAACAGCAAATAGAAAATGGTTTGATACCTACAGGTTAGTTTATATTAGTTGTGTTTTGATGGGTAATGATATTTTATGCAAATTATTTGGTATTGGGAATGTCAAAATAAAAATGTATGATGATGTTATAAGAATCATATGTGATGTAAGGCACGCACCAAGTTTAAAGAAGAATGTTATTTCATTAGACACTTTAGAAAGCTCTATGGACAATCCTAATCTTCAAATTTTAAATGGGACATAAATGTCAGGGAAAGTAAAATCAACAAAAAAATTCTGACACGATAAGAATGATGTTGGCAATTATAAATTCTCATCGAATCATTAGTATGCATTTGAATTAGCTTTCGATTCTATATAGGGCATTATAAATAGATTTAAAATATTAAATATTTTATATTTAATTGCAAATTTTAATTTATGAAGAGTGGAGCTCGAATCGAGAGAGAAAATAGGTCATGCATTTTTGAATATGAGCATTTTTTATTTTATTTTTTTCTGTTAGGATAAATTAGAGAGGAAACTAGCTCCTCTATATTAATATAAACCGGCATGATGGTTCTCAATTTTGTTCAATTTAATTTTAAAAAATTGTTCTAAACAAAAAAACAGAATGGATTCATCGATTGATTGACTCATCATGATACTTTGACAGAGTCAATGTAATGAAATTAGATAAGCACGTGCAACACCAACCGCGAGGATATGGTTGGGTGCTTTGAGTTCTTTCTGGGTTAGCTGGGGGGCGGGGGGGGGGGGGGGGGGGGGGGGGGGAGAGAAGTCCCACAAAAGGGCGAAGACCCCAACAATCACACTAAAACCTTTCCCTCTCTCCAGATCGATCTCTCTCTCTCTCTCTCTCTCTCTCTCTCTCTCTCTCTCTCTCTCTCTCTCTCTCTCTCTCTCTCTCTGCGTGTGTGAGATAGAGAACAGAATGGAAGGCGGAAGAAGCAAGAAGATGAAGATACTGTGCCTGCATGGATTTAGGACCAATGGGAGTTTTCTGCGCAAACAAATCAGTAAATGGGATCCTTCTATCTTCCCTCCGCATCATTTTGACCTGGTATCTCTCTCTCTCTCTCTCTCTCTCGTTTGGCTTTTGTCCTGGGAATGATTTTTATTGCCAAAATATTATTCATTAACACAACTGATACTTCACCGAATTGAATAAAAAATACTTGTAAATAGTATTTTAGTGTAAAATTCGGTTGGGTTGGTCCTCCCTATATAAAAATGATAAAATAAATAAAAAGAAAGACGAAGTTTGGGAAGTTGATCTTACATAAATATTTTTTTTTTTTGTAATGTTGAACTTATATTAAAGACTGATTAATTAGTCGTGGAGGCACGTTTAGTTTTTCAAATCATGTATGGTTGGTTTTTAAGCTTTGTGCTTTTTCTCTTTTTTTTTTTTTCCGTACAGACTCCTCATATGATTTGTATGACTAACTTCCTAAGCATCCAAGAGTATTTTTCAAATCACCCCTTGTTTTGGAGATAATTATCTAGA
The DNA here is from genome assembly GCF_029873635.1 of Malania oleifera. Classification (NCBI taxonomy): domain Eukaryota; kingdom Viridiplantae; phylum Streptophyta; class Magnoliopsida; order Santalales; family Ximeniaceae; genus Malania; species Malania oleifera. The sequence continues at coordinate 17,874,977 of NC_080428.1, forward strand.
CAATTGTAATATAGAACGTTATGTGTGTTTGCGTGTGCACATATATGTTAAGTCTTTCTATAAAGAGTATTGTCATGTGGGAAGAGAGTACATCCAAGAGAGTGAATTTGTAAAAAGGGGTTAACTTCGTGTTTTTCCTCCTACGCTTTTCTTTTCTTATATTAGGAACGGTTGTTAGTTTTCGACAAGTGTAGAGAGAGGAGTGTTAAAATCACTTGTTATTTTCTTTTACATCTTGATAGTGACCTCTTGTGATGGAGGCCTAATGTCAACCTATATAAATTTCTTGTAAGGTTGTCTACTTTTTGTTAGGGGCGACAAAATGGGTTTATGGGTCAGCTTCGAGCGGGCTATAAACGGGTCGAGTCGGGTCGTTAATGAGTCGAGGTTAAACGAATGCCAATCATATAAACCCTAACCCACCCATTTATTAAACGGGCGGGTCGTAAGTTACCCATTTGAAAAAAATTATTTATTTTAAAACCTCAAATTACAGCACATCTGGTTAGGGGTGAGCCTAATTCAGGGAAACCCGAATTAATCGACCAAAATTGGTCAGTTCAAGTCAGTTAAGAAAATAGGATCAATCAATTCAATTATGGTTTTACAAAATTCGATTAATCAATTAATTAGTTCGGTTAAGAGAAATGTTAATTCGATTAATCGAAATAATCAATTTAATAATTAATTAAAATTTAAATATAAATTAGTATACGTTAGAAGCTGCTTAATTAAGCTTATGGATAACGTGACAATGTAAATTCTACTCTTATAGTTCAATAGTAAAATAGATAACGTGACAGTGTAAATTCTACTCTTATAGTTCAATAGTAAAATATCTTTTTTATTAATAAAATTAATAAATGAGGTGCTTAATTAAGCTAGAATTGGTTAAAAAATCTACAATTATATTTTGTTTTTATTAATTAATTTTAAATTAATTTGGTTAACCGAATTATCCAAATTTGGTCGGGTTCGGTTTGGTGAGGCCTCTCTATTCGGTTGGTTCGATTAACCGTTATCATTAATCAAAAATTTCGATTAATTCAGTTAATTAACTGAATTTGGTCGAATTGCTCACCCCTATATTCACATATCTCTCTCATTTATTTAAAAATTTAAAATCCCAAATTACAGCACATCTCTCTCTCGGTTGAAGGGGAATCAAGCTTCCTCACTTATCACAGCTCTCTCTCTCTCTCTCTCTCTCTCTCTCTCTCTCTCTCTCTCTCTCTCTCTCTCTCTCTCTCTCGACTTCCTCAGTTATCAGATTCAAACAAAATTACAAAATCAGTAAACCACTAAAAGTCTGAGACTGAATGATCATGAGTCAGCTAGATTAGCTAGAGATGGAGATGGAGATGGGGACAGGGATGGGGACGAAGACGATGGTGAACCGCAAGAATGACCAGATCTGTTCAGGCATATCAGACCAAAGATGAGTGGAGAGCTGCAACGTCAAAGTTCAAACTGACTTGCGAGTTTGCGACTGCGAGAGCAAAGAGCAAGAGTTGAGGGCATTAGAGGTGAGGGGATCTGCCACAGGAGACTATCTACGACAAAGAGGCGGAGCCATGGAGTCGGGGTTGGGATTTTTTGGGGGAGGGTAGGACACTGCAACTTTGCAAGTTTGCAACCGGACAATGAATAATGAAGACGGTCGTCTGTCTCCCACGTGATGGAGCGAAAGCAACGAGGGTAGAGAAAGCCAGTAGGCGGCAGCCACGGCCAACAGAAAATTTAGGGTTTTATGGTAGTAAGGCAGGGTTGTTAAAAAAAATGGCAGTAAGGTAGGGTTAGACACTTAGACGGTTTGTGGGTTAATGTGTTTAATTTATATATGGGAATAGGAGCCAAGTCACCCGAGTGACCTTACCTAACCGGATTGATCCGTTTATAAAGGCGAGTTACGACCTGTTTATAAACGGGTTGATTTTTATAAACTCACGGATGACCCATTGGGTCTAACCCATTTTGTCAGACCTACCTTTTGTTGTCTTTATTTTTTTTGTTTACCTCTTTACCAATTAATGTTGTGGGTGGTCCTTGTAGTCCAACAAAGTAGTCTCCGAGCTATGGTTTTCATCTGTATGGAGTTTGACAAAATTACTTGAAGGGAAAAAAACAATTAGAAAGAGCTATAAGCAATCAGTTCAAGGTGAGGAAATTTAATGACAAAAAAAAAAAAAACTTTAAACTATATATAGAAGTTGAAGGTCTGACATGTTAGTGCAATTTAAGTTATGGACCAACAATGTATATCAAGTTTTAACACTCTCCTGCACGTGCAACCCGACAGCACGTGGAGAGATAAACATATAATAATTTTTTTAATATCATGGAATAAATTCAGGCGACGAGACTAGAACCTAGGCTCTCCTGGTAACCAACTCTTATACCATGTTAGATTATCACTTACTTAAAAATTTAAGCTGTTAGGTTGTGGGCCAACAATGTATATCAAGTTTTAACACTCAGGAATGAGAAAGACTGAAAAAGATGTTCAAAGATGATTGTGAAGAAATAGACATAAGAGTGGCTTCTGCAATTTATTCATGTCCATCGAATGATATCTTATTCAATATCAAATGTGAGAAGATGGTTGTGAATTTGTGAAAAAAATTGGAAAACTTTTATCCAATTAAACCTCTATTCAATCAAATTCTCCTAAAAAGGAATATTTATTCTTTGAAGATGATTGAAGATAGTAAAGTCTCGAATCACTAAGCGAATTGAAAAGCATTGATGTGATGTCGAAAGATAAAAAAAAAAGGTGGTGAGAGTTTTTTTTTATGTTCTTGGATAGTTATAATGGTCTTATTATAAACTTTAGTTACTACACAAAATACCAACACAAATCTAGTTGATGTGAAAACTACACTATTAGCCAATGAACTTCAAAGAAGTGCAACCATTGAGAGCTTTGTGTTTAGTGGAAATGAAGTTCTTACTTTTAGACTACGATCGAGTAAACAAGGAACATCATCAAGGAGAAATGGAATGTTAAGAGCGAATTTCGAAATAGAAAAAATCAAGACAAGAGACACAGGGATCAAACAAGTCAAGTGAAAGAGTCCATTACCATTTGTAATTGCTAATAAGGTTCTCATACTCAAGAAAAATGAATTCTTGATAGCAATGCAACTCATCATATATGCTAATATATATCATGGTTTCATTTTTATGATATTAGTGAGGACAACTATGTGACAATGAGAAACAAATCAAATCTAAGGTGGCAGGAGTTTATTGTATCCGGATAAAAAAGTTTGATAGTGTTATGAGAACTCTTGAAAATGTTATACACGCATCAGACTTTAAAATAAAAAAGTAAAAAAACTTGATTTCACTCTAAAAATTAAGATCAAAGGGGTATATGTTCACCGCTCAAGGTGAATGTATAAAAATATCAAAGCTAGGATGCACTTGTGGTGATGAAGTGATCCCAAGAAGGAATCATGTAGTACAAGTTAATCAGTGTATCACATAAAAGAAAAATGTGGGTGGTTCAAGTGCATGGAAAAAGAAGTTTCTTTCCAAAGAAGTGAAAGGTGGTGGAGCCAATAACCAAAAATTTCACATTTGGGGAAAGGGCCATAATATTTCTAACAAGAGGAAATTTTACTAAGGTGGAGGATACAAGCTCGATGATGGAACCACATATTCGTGAAATAGAGATTTGTTGAGCTTGTCTTGCCCATGTGGTCAGATCCAACTTATGCAAATAATAAAATAAAATATAAAATAAAATAAAAAGGGAAAAGGCGGTTTGGAAGTTGATCATTGCATAGGGTATAAATATTTGGTAGTCATGCCAAGTTTGTATTCGAGGCTAACTAACTAGCCTTCAATAGTGGAATCATATCTTATCGAGGCATGCATAGTAGACTTTGCAACTTGACCGTTTTGTCCTTGAAGACTCCTTGTATGACATGTGTGACTTAACTTTCTAAGCACGTAAGAATATATTTTCAAAGTCATGACTTGATTTTGGACAACTGTCTAGAGAATTGTAACATTTTTATTCATTAGATGGTTGAACATTGTATATAGGTTGGGTCTCTACATGAGGAATAGGGTCTCATTACTATGAAACAAGTGAATTTGTAAAGGAGTTTACCCCATGAGTTCTTCATCCAACACATTTCTTTTCTTGTTCATATTAGGAAAGGGTTCAAGAGAAATGTTAAACTCTTTTCTCTATACCGTACTAGTAAATCTTGTTAGATCACAGTGCTTGGGATATTTTTAAATTTTAAAATATAACTACGATTTGTTATCACTTTATAGTTTTTAATGATTTTAAAATGGGAATAAAAAAGCCTCTATTGAAACCCTTTGTGGAAATGTATGGTGTTCCCCTGAAAAAGAATCTCATACATAAGATGTAAGCCAAACATAGGAATACACTCAAATATCAAATGAGAATTTTCCAGAGTTGTTGGCTGAATTCACCATCCAAATGAATCTATTATTTGCCTCCATAACAAGAATATAATTTTCTTATAATTATTTAATTTTTTAATTATATACTATTTTGTGATTGGTTAGTTCTTTTTTTAAAAAAAACTTTCGAGCTCCTACTAACAACTCATTTAACAATTTAATTCTCATAATTTTGAATTATTTCTATTAATGTAAAATTATAATTTTGGATTAGTTGATTTTTAAACTCCTCCTTTACTGTAAATTGCTCACTTAATAATTTAATTAATTTTTCACAATTTTGCATTCAAATTTTATCTTTAAATATTGCATATATCTCCTATGTTAATATAAAATCAAAATTTATTTATATTTATACTTTATGTAAATTTAACATTACAAATCTCCTTCATTTATGCCCAAAACCCCTCATTTTTATAATTATAAATAAAGGGGTGTCATGTTTTTTTAATTGTCCTCAATCCCTTTATAGTTCTTAGAATTTTTCCTCACCCTCTAACAATTATACGTATTTTATCACTATAAAGTTCATTCGCAAAAAATCGTCACCCCTTTTATGATTCTCTCTAATTACTTTTTTTTTTTTTTTCATCTTAAGCAAACATCTTTTACTTGGTTGAATCCTTGAAGCATGACGAAAATTGACAGAAGCGAGAGTGGTTTCTTCTTCTTCATTATTTTGTTTATTTTTTGTTTTTTGCTTTTTGTTCCTCTCTCAAAATATTATGCTATTGTGAAGTTTGTTCATGAGATTTTACAAGAAATGCATTAATTTGAGGATGAATGCATTGTGTTCAATTGATCTAAATTTTTTTAAATTCTTGTTTGGTAAATATTAGTTTGAGAAGATATGAAACAAAATATGGTTTATTTGTTTTGATATCCACATCATCAATTATTTCCTTCTAGTTATAATCCTCCTCATGAACCATAAAAAGATATTAAAATTATTAACGAGTTATATGAAAGTCAAGATTGAACTCAACAATCTGGTTATGACCTGTTGCAGGATAAAAATGGTGATAACCTGCAAAACTGCTCTCCGACTTTCGTTGACCTGAAAAGGGTGAAAGCAAAACAACCTTAGAGGACCCAAGATATACTTCGGGAGATCACTCTGATGCCTAGGTAAGGGGAATGCTTCAGAGAGGTTGAATGCAACAGTAAAGGTGAGTTAAGAATGTGATACCTTCGCTTGTTTGCGTCCCCCTCTTTATAGTGGAAAGGGTTGACCCTTGAGGTGATTCGTCATTATGACGCGGGGGACGTGGATCACTCCCAGGTCATAAAGCGCTAGCATGTATCACTCCGAGCGTTTAAGGCAGCAGCATGGATCTGTCCCCTCTTTATTGAGTTGGAGTTGATTGCTCTTGCCAGAAGGTTTGACTTGGGAAGTGATGTTTAGGTGTTGACTTCCTTTTTTCTAACGGATATATTTTGGGCATATTAATTGTCCCCCCTTAGTTTCAAATTTCAGAACTTGTTCTTGAAATTTCAAAATGGGGTCTCTCTCTTTTTGGGGGCTCGGTTGGTTCGAGCTGATTGGACTCCCTTTCAGCTCTACCGAGCCAATTCATGTGCCAAGCTCCCTTCTGTCGAGCTGATGCCCCATGGGTTCGGATAGTCCGATCTAGTTAGGCTCTCATTCAGCTTTGTAGAACTGGTTCACATGCCGAGCTACTTTTTTCGTGCTAATGATGTAGGGGTTTGGTTGGTCCATGTCAATGCTTGCTGAGACGATGTCTAGGAGGTTCGGCTAAGACGTTCTTGCCAAGTTGTTCTTCACAGCAGCTTGTGCCGATCTATTCTCTGTCGAGCTATGTTCTTAAGAGTTTCTTGCTGAGCTACTTTTGGCCGAGCTACCCTTAATGGCATTTCTTGTTGAGTTGCTCTTCATGGCATTTTTTTATGAGTTGCCCTTCATGGCATTTGTTACTGAGCTGTTTCGATCGAGCTACTCTTCGTGCCATTTCTTGCCGAGTCGTTTCTGCCGAGCTATTCTTCGCTGCATGTCTTGTCGAGCTGTTGTGTCGAGCTGCTCGTCATGGCATTTATTGCTGAGCTATTTGTGTCAAGCTGCTCCCCGTAGCATTTCTTATCGAGCTGTTTCTGTCGAGCTGCTCTTCGTAGCCTTTCTTGCTGAGTTGTTTCTGCCGAACTGCTCTTCACGGCATGTCTTGCCGAGCTGTTTGTCCCAAGCTGCTCGTCATGGAATTTCTTGCTGAGTTGTTTCTACCGAGTTGCTCTTTGTGGCATTCCCTACAGATTTGTTTCTGCTAAGCTGCCCTTCATGACATTTCTTGTCGAGTTGTTTCTGCCGAGCTACTCTTCGTGGCATTTCGTACCGAGCCATTTCTGCCGATCTACTCTTTGCGGCATATCTTGTCGAGCTATCCATGCCAAGCTGCTCATCATGACATTTTTTACCGAGCTATTTGTGCCGAACTGCTCCCCATAGCATTTTTTTTGTCGAGCTGTTCTGGCTGAGCTACCCTTAGTGACATTTCTTGTCGATCTGTGTTTGTCGAGCTGCTCTTCGTGGCATTTTGTTGATGTACTTTGTGGTATCACGAGTTGTGCTCGTCAGATGGGCCGTCCCTGCTTATCTAAGTGGTGCTTATTTGTCTTTGCATTCTTCTGGCCTCACAAGTGTTGTTTGTCAGTTGGGCCCTATTTGCCTAACGAGTTGTGCTCTTTTATCGGGCTATTGTGTGGCCTCACGAGTTGTGCTCGTCAGTTGGGCCTTGTTTTTCCTAATGAGTTGTGCTCACTGGGCTATTGTGTGGCCTCACGAGCTATGCTCGTCAATTGGACCTTGTTTTGTCTAATGAGTTGTGTTCACTGGGCTGTTGTGTGGCCTTATGAGTTGTGCTCGTCAATAGGGCCTTATTTGCCTAATGAGTTGTGCTCATTATTGGGCTGTTGCGTGGCCTCACAAGTTGTAATCGTCAATTGGGCCTTGTTTGCCTAATGAGTTGTACTCATTACTGGGTTGTTGTGTGGCCTCATGAGTTGTGCTCGTCAGTTGGGCTTTGTTTTCCTAATGAGCTGTACTCATTACTAGGCTGTTGTGTGGCCTCATGAGCTGTGCTCGTTAGTTGGGCCTTGCTTGCCTAATAAGTTGTGCTCATTTATTGGGCTCCCTCCTGGCCTCGCCAATATTGCCTGTCAGTTTGGCCGCTATAATGTGATGTTGGAGTCCTTCCTTGACGTTCGCCGCCCTTGCAAGATTTAATAATCTCTTGTTAATCGTGCCATACCTTGGGAGAATCAAGACTTTTTGGAATTGGCGTCACGTCAGCGTATGTATGGGGATTAGATTTCTTTCCCTCGAGATGCACACCCGGATTGATGAGCTCCAGCCTTATCAAGATGCTAACTTTTTGGGGATCCATGTAAACTTTCTCTATAAAGGATGTGGGCTCACTATTTTGCTCCTCATCTCACCCAAAGGGTCCCCTTCTGTCTGCTAGGTACGTTTTCCTTCCGCCTTGGTCTTGGTTGCTTTATTCTGTTTGTGTTTGCCATTGTGGGTTTGTTTTTGTTTTGTTCTTCATGTTCTTCAATTTTCTTGTAAAAGTTTGCCTGGTTGATCCATTTTTGCATAATAGCTTCCGTGTTCTTGTGGAAGGTTTTCCTGATTGATCCAATTTATATATAACAATAAGTTGTTTGCCTTGTTTGTCTCACACTTTGATTTTCTCATGGAGTCTTCAATGCCTTAGGCCAAGACTCCAATCACTATGAGGAGTGCTCAATGTGATCTTTCTCCCCCCGGACATGCAAAATGTTCGTCGCTTCTTTGTTATCCCTTTAAACATTAACATTAGGTTACCTACCAGCTCCAAGTCTGCTCTCGACTTAGGTCCCAATGAAATCTATTTATATACCAACTATCTCGACCTAGGACTTAGGCTACCTTTTTACCCTTTCATCTCTAGTGTGTTACGTGTTAGCTTTGGTGCAATCCCAAGAGGGGGGGTGAATTGGGTATTTAAAAATTATTGCCTAGGTCAATTGATTTAATAGCAGTATTACACAACCTAGGGTCAATCTATGTGATTAAAACATAAACATACACGTGCAATAAAAATAAAGTGCGAAAAAGTAAACAGTACACGCAATATGTTATCGAGGTTCTGCCAAATTGCCTACGTCCCCACCTTGGCTAACAAGTATAAGAATTACCACTATAAGCTCACTTAACAGGTGGAGCAGTACCTAAACAACTAGGTCAATTAGCATAGGGTTGACCTCAACCTTTACAACCAGGTCAATTAACACAGGGCTGACCTCAACCTACACAATCCTTCTCGGGCTAGATTACCGCCCCCTCAGGCCACACCTAGAAATACAACAATAATTTCTCAATCAAATGGTACAGTGATTATGCTTTCATGTAAAGCAAATATGTACCCAATATGCACAATATAATCAATACACTACCAAAAGATAGGATTTGGTAAGGTCAGTGTAGTCTAAGTGTCTACTCTCAAATATTTATGCAAATATTGCAATCAGTGCGTGAGAGTGTAAATGATATGGTCTTTGTGTTAAATAATGATTTCAATCACAATGCACAAATATAAATCACAAGCACATTTCAAATATCTCAACAAATAATTTTTCTCAATATAAACCACAAGAGATATTCAAATTTAATTTATAAAATGATTTGATCTTTGTATTTAACAAGATAAAGTCAATCAAAGGATATTTCAACAAAGATCTTTTTGCATATGCACAAATATCTCAACAAAATATTTCTCAAAGTAAATCACACGAGATATTTGAGATCGGTTTGTAAAAATTATTTGATCTTTGTGTTAAGATGATATTATCAATCAAGAGGTACACTAACAAAGATCTTCACAAGCAAAATATCCCAAAAGTATTTTTCTCAAAAATAAGCACGCGGGATATCTGAAAGAGGTTCATAAAAATTTATTTCACAAACAAAAAGCAATACGAACTCTTGATTATTGCAATGATGATGCAAAACTCACAAGCTCTACGAAGTTTTCCTACGGAAGACTTATTAATGAAGTCTCTTAGAAAAACTCAAGCTTACTCTCGAATAAAAATATATATATCAATCAATTAGAACTAACGAGAGTGTAAGCTTAACTAGAAACTCAGAATAGCACTCTTACTTTGCAAGGTTTGCAATGAGGATGAGTAAGAATGAAGAAATGAAGCTTGTATGTGAGAAATAGAGTTTTTAAGAATCATAGGATATTTGCTAATTGTTTTTCTAAAATTCTACTAATTATTCTAAATGAGGGGGTATATATAGACTTCCCCAAAAATATAACCGTTCAAGACATATATGGAATTATTAGGATTGTTTAAAAATATTTTAATACAATTAACCCCGTTTAAAAATATTAACCACGGTAGAAATATTGGGGCAACCCGAGAGCACCAGTCGACCGAAGGAAGTTCGGTTGATCGAGTTGCTTTAAGTTCAGTTGACCGAGCATAAAATGTACTACAAGTTCGGTCAACCGGACATGGAGATTTCAGGGGTGATTTTTCTATTTAGCGTGGTTCGATCGACCGGGAGGATTTGAACTAAGTAGTTCGGTCGACTAGACCATTGAGTTCCACATGTGGGAACTTAGTCGACTAGGGCGTTGGCATGCAATTTGGGCACAGTCGACCATAAGGTCAATTTGTTGACTCTTAGGGAGTTCGATCGATCGGGTGGAATATACTGAGCCGAGCTCGGTCGACCGGGCAGTGGTCAAAGTGTTGACTTGGTCCCATTTTGGTCGACCAAGAGGTTTTTGTACTTTCAAGTACGGTCAACCGAACATGCATATTCAGTGCATTTGAGTCCTATCTAATTATGCAATCACCCTATTCATATAACCATATATATTTGTGCATGTGTAAGTGTCCTAGGGTCATTCTAGGTCTTTTTCATTTTGAGAAAACCAAAAAAATCTGGTGTCGGTCGACTAAAGGGTGTTCCCTAAGGTCCATCTATGGTCTTGAGTTTATCCTTCCTACCATACAGGTAAGGCATTAATTATTATAGACCATTTTCCTATCTTACTATTACAGACCCAAAATGATAAATAATGAATTACAACACAAATTGATCTTTAGGGTCTTTGTCTTCTTTAAGCCCATGTGCTTGCACCATATGATACTTCTGATTGGTCATGCACACAAACTCATCAACCATTAAATACAACAGGTATTTTTCATTATCAAAACCAGGTGTAACCTATAAGGTCAACATTATGCTTTTATCGCATAGCCCCTCACAACTTGTTCCCAACTCTTACCTGTCATTGGTGTGCTTTGCTATTCTTCTGCTCCAACAAGGTCATCAACCCACGGTGCCTCTCTTTCAAAGCTGCTTCCAATTAAGGACGCACTTTGTAGAGAATGAACTGTACTACTTCAACTCCTTGCCCAGCTATAAGCTATTTACTCCGGGTAGCTCTTCCATTCACGATTGGAAGTCTAGCTACTTTTTTGCATCTGGGGAGTTAAACTATCATGGGCCTCGCATTTGGTCTATGCCTCTCGATGGTGATATTCTCTTCTCCTTCTTTACTAGTTTTTGTCATCTTCTATACATTTAATAGCAACCAACAAAGCAAAAGGCCTAGGATGAATAGTACATACCAACTGTGTCTACTTTGTTTTATCCTATGAAATTCCACTTTGACCAGACCGACCTCCAGGGAGCAACTGAACCGCAATGGTCTCTGAGCACTCGCTTAGACAAGGTCTTTCTTAGGCATCAAACGTGGAATCAAGGATCCTAACAGAGGAACACCTCCGTATCAACACTATTCAATCTAGCTCTGATACCAATTGTCGTATCGAGCACCCCACTTGTGCCAAACACCAATACTACAACTAATGCTATTGAATATATATAAAAAAAACTAAAGTAATGCAAAAACTAATAATAAAAGACAGTAAAAAGAACAAGACAAGAATTTAACGAGATTCGGTATAGAATTACCTACGCCCTCGGGCCCCAACGATCAATCCACTATCATGATAAAGCACAACTTTGAGATGTGTTTTAAAAATGGAGAGTTGAGCTCTTTATATAGTTTCAACCTCAACTCCAAAAAACACTTCTCACCAATGTGGGACAAACAAAGAAAAAATTCAAAACAACTTTTTATACCAATGTGGAACTATTCTACCAATGTGGGACAAAAAATAACAGAAAATGTGGAAGGTGTGGATTGATTGATGCTATGAATTTTACATACTTCAAAAGTATTGATGGTCATGCTCCCATAATTTGGTAATGGATTAGTTTTCACATTTGGCCGAGGAAATCGAGGAGAGAGAGAGACGATAGAGACGTGAGGAGAGAGAAAGAGAGAGCTAAGCGCTCTCTGGATTTCCAACTTGAAGGATTAGATCCTTTAGGTAACTTAAGTTATATATATATATATATAATTTAATTATTTATTTATTTTATTTTTAGAATCACTACAGAAGACATAAATTTTCAAAACCTTTGACATGTCCATCTTGCATGCCTCGAATTAACCTTAATTCTTCCTTCTCCTACATCCTACAATTTATGGAGAGTGGGTATAGCACTCATGCATTGTAGTGATAGTGTGTGAATTAAAGCACTTATAAAATGCAAATGCATAAACATGAAATGAAACTCCCTTTTATGCTCTTCATTTTCACCTTTTAAGTAATAATAATATTATCTATTGTCGCACAACCCTAGATGAAACTCCCATAAAATGGAATAATAATGTTGCCAAAAGAGGGCAAATTCAACAAACTAGGACCTTTGTAATGACTTTGTAACCATATTGCAGAGACTAATCAGCCAAAATTGGCCAAGATAAGGCTATACCTCTTAGAAACTAGAACTATCACAGTTTTTGTTATCTTCATTGGAACATCTCTAGATTCGACAATCCTTTACACTTCTTTCCAATACTAAAGAACTCACAATATCCTAGTAATTTTTTAATAAATTGGTTGGAACCCATGTGATCTAGGGTCTTTGGAATACTTCATCAAAATAAGAACTTCAAATACCTTATTTTTTTGTCTTTAGAGTCACAAGGCTCTAAGCCTCATCACAGGCAATCTCATATAATTATTAGTGGTTAGGAAGGGGGTATGCATGAAACTATTAGAAGCAAAAAATGGATTTATAATATTTTATTTTCCTGTCTTGGAGAGTATGCTAATCAAAAGACCAAGACCTATCACTAAGTTTGACTCTTTCATTTTCATTTTTTTTTTCCATCTTTTTTCTAATTGGTTTTAATTTCCACAAGAATAATTACTTTTCTTGTTCATTATAAATTCCATCAAACCTTATACATAAAGTAGTTAATGGTGCCCCATTCTTCTTTCAAAATCCATCCTATATTCTAAGACTTGAACTTAAGAACTTCATGCACAATGGAAGTTTTAAGGATGGGAAGATATAAGTAATTAATTTTTTAGTCCTAGAACTAGATAGGTCAATTAGACATATAAAATGTATGACATTTGTTGGCCTAGTAAGCACCTATTAGTAGGGGTGATTATTGGGTCATTATAATATTGAAACAATTATGTACAATTAAAAAAATGAACAAAACATGCACAATAGTTGAAGCAAACAATAATAAAAATAAACAAGCTGGAAAAGAGATATGAAACTAATTTATAGTGATTAGATCAACCTAAACTACATCTCCTCTCCAAGGCATGCTTGGGTAGTCCATTGTCAATCAAACCTCACACATGCTCTCATAACACATGATCCTCAATTCCTTTTTTTCTTATAATATATCTTAGAAAGATGAAACAAATATTTGTGTTCTAAGAAAATTCTTCACTATCATTTTCTTTTGATTATCAACAAACACTATAAAGCATTATAAAAAAATTTAAGAAATGAGATAGTGAGTACACATAAAATATAGCAAATAGTCATTAATGAATTTGACAAAAAATCTACCATGGCATGCTCTTACATTCATATGATCACAAATATCAAAGTACACTAATTGTGAGGGCTCATAAGTCCTAATAACCTCACTAAGAAGCCTTTTACTAGCGACCTTGACATATTATGAGGATGACCTTAGAAAGGACCTAATAAATATATTTTTAGTGAATTTGATCATCCATATTTGACCAATGGCTATTCTTGACAAATATGACCAAGCCTAACATACCATATGGCATAATCAAAAGAATTGATAAGAAAAGTAATTAAGAGAATGACAATTTATCATCCAAATCTTACTTAAAGAAGTCGTTAATTAAGATAATAAAGCATTTTCAAGGTATATCTTCCAAATATCACTATGAAAATGGAAAGAGCGTCATAAAGATTGTCAAACTATAATTGGAAGTAGATAACATGTTGTGAAAGTAGAGCGCACCCACGTTGCAATTGAGCTAGTACTATCAAACACCAATGAATTCTTCCTTTATGTCATTACCTAAAACAATAAATTTTTTCTGCTAATACTTGCTAACAAATAATTTATGAAGCCAACTATAGTTTGAGTGCCTTTAAAATACTATAGACATCCAGGCCCCCTCGCCCTTTATGCAAAACCTCCCACTTATAACTTATTTCAAGTGGATAACCCCATCTAAATATGAGTTAAAACTCAAAAATATTTGAAAATCTCTTAGATAAGGGTTATTGTAACATATGGTCAATATTAATCAAAGTATATGTAGAAGACCCGTGTGGAGGATGAATAATACATATGGATGCCCCAACAGGTTAGACCTAACAACTTGATACAATTTACTGCATATAATATGTCTATTTATCTTACTAATCAATGAGTAAACTAAGTGAAAAATTACTTGTCTATTTGATTATGCATATTGAATAATTGTTCATCCATTATTGTAGGAGTTCCCAGATGGCATATTTCCTGCTGGAGGCAAATCAGATATAGAGGGCATCTTTCCACCACCTTACTTTGAGTGGTTCCAATTTAATAAGGTACATAGAATAATTTATTTTCTTCTACAAGAAAAGTTACTAACTCATAATGTGAAATTAATGTTTCTTTTTTCTTGTAAAAAATAAAAAATAAATAAATAAATCTTAACATTGGTGGAGTAACAAACTAAGGCTTTTTTCAGGAATTTACAAAGTATACAAACTTGGAAGAATGCATCTCTTACTTATGCGAATACATCACAAGCAAAGGCCCTTTTGATGGATTGCTTGGCTTTTCTCAGGTTAGTTTGCCTATGTATGATCTATTTATAAAAAAACTAGGAGGAAAACAATCTTTTCAAAAAATAAGAAAAAAAACATTGTATGTTATTGAAATGGAAACTACATATACATAGTAAGCAAGCCATCTTAATTAAGTGCAAGAAGATTATTAGATGAAATTATTGCAATATGATTTTAAGGTAAGACAATATTCATGTTCAAGGCCTAAGAATTGAATTAGGTTAACTTACGTTTAGCCCACCACTTTTTGATATAATATTGCTTTCAATGTGCTCCTTTATGATTTCTTAATCTTGTTTCTTCTTGTATGTCCAACCATGTATATAAGCACCCATCATCTACTCAATTTTTTCTAATGTGGGACAAGCTTACAAGTGAAATTCTCAAGAACAATAACTTGGCATCAAGGTCAAGGCAACTTGAGCCTTTTGTTCTTCACTCTTCAAATGATTTCAATATAATATCTTCAATTTTCAATTCCTTTAAAAGAGATTCTAATTTGTGGTTTCCATTAGAGGGTTCTTTCACATTAGGAATCATTGGTTCCAAATTTTGTTTCATAAATTACCCTAATTATTGCTATGTTAGATTCACTAGCCTTATAATTTTGCTTTTAAAAGGTTCTTAGATGGATAAGGTGAGCCCCTTAAATCTCAAATTAATGTGGCATTTTAGACCCTCCTTCCTTACATTAACTCCCAATTGAGAGACATTCTATGTTTTCCCCAAGTATGAGCTCTTCATCACAAAGCTAGCATTTTTCATAAAATGTGTTAATTTTTGGTGTAAGGGAGGAGGGTCTAAAAGATAAAATGATGTCTTGTTGATATATCATAGAAATAATTAAAAGGATACTTTTTTTACATATGAAATTCACCTAGGAAATTTGGGAAACCTCTATGATAGACAAAATAGCTTACTTTATATGCTTCCCTAATTTTACTATAGCCCTAAATATAGATGACCAAAAAATATTTAATAGTACAAATACGTTGCATAATTACACTTTTGCGCATAGATATAACCCTTATAAATTAAAATACAGAATTCATTGTATATTTTAAAGTTATAGTTAGTCCCAAATTACACTCCTCTAAATATTCCCATAGGACAAATCTATGCAGCCACAAAAAAAAATGTAAATATGATGGTTCTTAGACCCCTTGGATGGAATAAAACAAAAGGTAGTTTATATTCTAATGGTTTCTCCTAATTAATCAATATAAGGACACATCATATATAAAAGTGAAGATCTAGGAATATTCTTCTATAGGCTTAGATAAGGGTTTATCTATTAATATGCATGAATTTGTATATTGATGTTAGAATATAGCATCCAAGGAAAGCTAATTAGGCAATACAAAAAGCTTCATAATTTGTTACACAAGTGAAAGTTAAATGGTAGAGCAACATAGATCTTAAAAATCTCAATCGAGCAACAATGAAAAAATGGTTCTCCTTAAATCCTTAATTTTTGGAGAACTTAGACCATTCCAAATTTATAGTAAACAAAGTACAGTTACGAGCAAGATTGGCCATAAAAAAACATTGAAGAAAACTATGCAAAATCTAAAAGAAACAATGATGAGTTGCTCTAGCAAGGACAACACATTACAAACCAATCTCCAAGAAAATTAGGTGACTACTATGAATTGATTCATCTCATACACATTTGAAAAAAAAAATGGAGATCCACTAATAGAAAGATGAACAAAGAAAGAAACAATTTGAAAAGGCTCGCCTACCCTCTAACAAGTCTCCCATGCCCTATAACATATCTCACAGGCCTCCTAACATGGACACATTACAATATTAGGACAATAAAAATCACATCACATTATCTCCATTTTCTTGAACTTCAATATTCAAATCCAAGCATCTATAAAAGGAAATTCCTAAACTAGTTTTCATTCTCGATTGATTGTTCTCTTAAATTCTCTTATATTGTCATGTATCGTATCTATAAGAAGAATTTATTAAGCATTGATCAACAAAGTGCTTGTAAGATCTGTAAAATTCTATTCATAAGAATTATTTTAATTTTAGTCTCTTTCTGAATATTTTATTTTCTTTCTCTCATTTTCTTGCTTTGTTTTGCTTCAATAGTTCTTTTGCTCCATTTGATATCTAAGCCGTGTTTCACTAAGCATTATTCAATTAATGTGTTCATTCTCAAGGTGTTAAGTCATTATCAAGTCTCTATCACCATTATGTTTATGGCTGGTTGAGACTTTATTATTATGAACTACATTTCTATCTCCACAATGTCAACTCATTGATCAACATCTAATCACAATCCAAATGAACAAATTGTTGAGTAGCTGGAGTTAGAGACGCGTGTGAGCTGGTGCCGCGTATGAGCTGTTGAGCCGCGTTAAGCTGTAATCCTTAGCTGTCCACGGCTATTGATTGAAGCCGAAATTGATTACAATTTAATTTACCATTTACTATAATTTCTCCAGCCATCTATAAATAGATAAGTGTGTGCAAGTGAAAAGGTGCGTAGAAAGAGCGTGAGGAAGAGTGTAGAGAGAGCTGAGAAGAGAGTTTGTATTTTCTCCCGATTTCATACTAGATTGTGGTATGCTCTATGGATGTAGGTCAATCTAGACCAAACCACGTAATTTCTATTGTCTTTTATTTTTCTGGCATGTGTTTATTGCTGGTAGATTCCTAACAAGTGGTATCAGAGCCTGGTTCGGAGTAGAAACGTCAAATTGGAGAAATTTACAGAAAAACAAAGCCTTGTTCAGTGTTTTGAAATTGCATTTTAAGAGCACTGCTGCGTTCTCTCGTCGAGATGAAGCCAATGGTGCAAATCGGAGCTCGAGAGGAACCCATATGACACCGCACGCACTTGCACGCGCTGCCAATGTCCTGACAACTTGTCCACGTGCTCCCACGCACCTTCACGCACCGGTAGACAGTCGGTAAGTCATCCCATGCGCACCTACACGCCAATGAATGCCTGGCGAATCAGCGGATGGTTGAAGACAACATAATGTTAGCACCACATCACTTGTCCACATTAGCGCTAGGTCAACGCGCTACATCGACAACATCAGCACCACATGGCGCTGAGTAAGCGGCCCAGTCAGCAGCCACGTCATCCCCCAAACAGTGTCCGAGTCAGCCGCTACATCTCCCCAAGCCCCCCACGCCATGCCATCTGCCATGTCAGCAGCTAGGATACACAGAATTTGCTAGTAGGTGGGCTCCACGGTGCCACATTTGCGCCATGTCAGCAGTGGACCCCATTCCTGCCATGTTAGCAGACAACGTCAGTAACGATGTCAAGTAATGACGTCACTAATGGTAGGTATATTCCATTAAGTTTGGGAATATTCTTTTAAGTTTGACCTTTTTGACCGAGAAGTTTGACCAAGCTTATGGAGTCATTTCAAAGCCATTTTTCCAAAGACTTAAACCATTTCTAAGGTTTTCGACCGTTCCGAATCCAACCGTACTGTTCATTTGAGTAATTTCATCTCTAGATCAGCGAATCAAGATGTCAAACGAAAAGAGCTCAAAGATAGAGATGTTTAACGGCAACAATTTCAGTTTCTGGAAGATGCAAATTGAAGATTACTTGTTTAGGAAGGAGTTGCACTTACCATTGAAGGGAAAGTCAGGATCTATGAACGAGGACGAGTGGGAGTTACTTGACCGAAAAGCTCTCGGAGCTATCAAAATGACGTTGTCAAAGTCAGTGGAATTTAATATCAAGCACATATCAACCACTAAGTCTCTAATGGATGCGCTTTCTAACATGTACAAGCAATCATCAGCAGTTAATAAGGTACATCTTATGAAAAGGTTATTTACTATGACTATGTCTACAGGTGAAAGTTTTAGCAGGCATTTGAATAGTTTCAACGAGTTTTTGAATCAACTCACTTTAGTTGGGATTACATTTGATAGTGAGATTCGTGCTCTGCTGATTCTCAGTCAGTTGCTCGAAAGTTGGAATGGTATTGTTACTGCAATCAGTACCTCTGTAGTGAAATCAAAGCTAGTATACGATGACATCTTTAGCAGGAGTTTGAGGGAAGAAATCAGAATGCAGTCAAACCATAGTTCGACTTCAAGTTTAGCCTTGAACATGGAAAGTCGAGGCAGAGGAAGCAGGCATGGATGATCAAACAATCGCGGAAAATCTAGGTCCAAATCCAAAAATCCCAAAGGTTCTCAGGACACAAGTTCCCAGAGCACAAAGAATATAGAATGCTAGAACTGTGAAAAAAATTGGTCATACAGAAACTAGTGCAAAGGTCCGAAGAAAGAATATGAGACGAAGGCGAAGACATAAGCAAATGTTGCTTCAGGAAATGATGATATATTGATTTGCTGAGAGCAAAAAGGATTCTTGGGTGTTAGCCTCTGGAATTTGTAAAGATTGCCTAGAGAAGTATACACCAGGTGACTTTGGTAAAGTATACCTTAGTAATGATCAACCTTGTGACATAACCGACAAGGGGACAGTGAAGATTAAGATGAACGGTTCAGTATCGAAGCTATGAGATGTTAGATATATTCCAAATTTGAGGAAGAACTTGATCTTAGTTGGTCAACTGACAGAGGAAGGATATAACACAACATTCATTGGTAATGAATGGAAGATTTTGAAGGGTGCACTGACGACTGCACGAGGTAAGAAAAGTGGAACTCTTTATGTAACCCCTAATGCATGCATGTCTATTACAGTTGCTACAAAAAATGATGATAGCCACATTTGGTATCAACAACTCGGACACTTGAGTGAGAAGGGACTCAGGGTGTTGCACTTAAAGGGAAAGTTGAGTGATTTATAGTTAGTGAAGATTAACACGTGTGAGGATTGCATATTTAGGAAATAGAAGAGGATCAGTTTCCAGACGAACACCAATACCCCAAAGAAGGAGAGACTTGAGCTAGTCCATTCAAATGCATGGGGACCAATGACCATTTCATCCACAACTGGGAAGCATTACTTTGTGACATTTATTGACGATCGTTTTCAGAAGGCATGGGTTTATTTCCTGAAATACAAATCTGATCTCTTTGATGCTTTTAATATTTGGAAAGAAATGGTTGAAAATGAAACTGGTTTGAAAATAAAAAAGCTGAGAACCAATAAAGGTGGTGAGTATGATGACACCGAGTTCAATAAATTCTGCTATAAGCATGGTATTAGGATTAAAAAAATTGTGCCAGGTATGCCTCAGCACAATGGCATAGCCGAGCGGATGAACAGATCATTGATAGAAAAATCTAGAAGCATGCGTATGCAGTTAGGATTACCAAAGATGTTTTGGATAGGAGTAGTCAACACAGTATCTTACTTGATTAACAGGAGTCCATCAATACCATTGAACTATAGACTACCAGAAGAAGTATGGAGTGGTAAAGAGGTAAGACTTTCACATTTTAGAGTTTTTGGTTGTGTTAAGTATGTACATATCAATGATCATGTTAGGAATAAGCTTAATCCAAAATCCTGGAAATGCACCTTCGTCGCTTATGGTGGAGATGAATATGGGTATCACATTCGGGATGATGAAAACAAAAAGGTGATCAGAAGTAGAGATGTGATTTTTGATGAAAAGGTAATGTACAAAGATAGACACACAACATAACCTATAGAGTTTGAAACAACCTATGTAGATGTGGATGATGTCCTAGAAGGTGTAGGGACACGACAGTGGAACACCGAGATTCCTCAGGTAGAGGAACCTGTGGAGTATATTGTTGCACCACTACCTCCTACTCCAGCTCCAGAGCTTAAGAGATCTTCTCAGCAGCATGTACCAAATAAAAGGTATGTGAATCATATACTTCTTACAAATGGAGGAGAACTTGAATGCTATGTTGAAGAGTATCAGGCAAGAGATTCGAGCAAGTGGGAGCTTGCAATGAAAGACGAGATGAAGTCTTTTACCCTCAACAAAACATGGGAACTAGCTAAGTTGCCTAAAGGTAAGAAGGCTCTTCACAACAAATGGGTGTACAGGATCAAAGAAAAGCATGATGGATCCAAGAGGTATAAAACCCGATTAGTAGTCAAAGGTTTCAAGCAGAAGGAAGGAATTGACTACACTGATATTTTTGCACCGGTTGTGAAGCTGGTATTTTTGAGTATTGTTGCCTTAGAAGGCTTATATCTTGAGAAGTTGGACGTGAAGACGGAGTTACTTCACCGTGATCTTGATGAGGAAATTTATATGCAACAGTTAGAAGGTTTCTCAATTAAAGATAAAGAGAATCTTGTGTGCGGATTGAAGAAGAGCTTGTATGATCTCAAACAAGCTCCTAGACAGTGGTACAAAAAGTTTAACAGCTGTATGCAGAGGAAAAATTTTCAGAAGTGCAATGCCGACCACTGTTGCTATTTCAAAAGGTATCATACTAACTATATTATCCTATTGTTATATGTTGATGATATGCTAGTCGCAGGGTCAGATATAGAAGAGATCATAAAATTGAAGTAGCAATTGTCAAAGGAGTTTGACATGAAAGACTTGGGTCCTGCAAAATAGATTCTTGGGATGCGGATCTCTAGAGATCAGTAACAAGGAACATTGCGGTTATCTCAATCAAAGTACATTAGCCGTGTTTTATAGAGGTTTAACATAAGCAGAGCCAAAATAGTAAATACACCATTGGCAGGTTACTTCCATCTCTCTAAGGATCAATCTCCCCAGAAAGATGAATCAAATGATTTCATGGCTAAGGTACCATACGCCTCAGTCGTTGGAAGTCTCATGTATGCTATGGTTGGTACCATACCAAATATTGGCCAAGTAATGGGAGCTGTCAATAGGTACATGTCAAATTTAGGGAAGACTCATTAGGAAGCAGTGAAGTGGATTTTGAGATATTTATGTGGCACTATTGATAAGTGCCTATGTTTCGAAAAAAGCGACTTGAAAATTCAAGGATATGTAGATGCTGATTTTGCAAGTGAAATTGATCATTGCAGAAGCACCACCGGGTATATATTCACTATTGGCACAACAACTGTTAGTTGGATGTCACAAATACAGAAGATTGTTGTTCTATCCACTACAAAAGCTGAGTACGTAGGAGTGACAGAAGCAAGTAAATAGATGATTTGGCTTCAAGGTTTGTTAACAGAGCTCGGAATAAAGCAAGAGAGAAATGTTTTGTATAGTGATAGTCAGAGTGCAATACATATGGCAAAGAACTCTGCATTTCATTCTAGAACCAAACATATAGGACTTCGTTATCACTTTGTCAGATCTCTGTTAGAGGACAGCGTGTTGACATTTGAAAAAATCCAAAGTAGTGGGAATCCAGCAGATATGTTAGCAAAGGTGGTAACTACAGAAAAGTTGAAGTTGTGTTCAACTTTAGTTGGTCTTCGTGCCTGAAGACATATTTGAGCACATCATTTATCACTGGTTGAGGAGGCGTCTCCATCTCCAAGTGGGAGATTGTTGAGTAGCTAGAGCCAGAGATGTATGTGAGCTGGTACCGCGTGTGAGCTTTTGAGCCGCGTTGATCTATAATCTGTAGCTGTCTGCAGCTATTGATTGAAACCAAAATTGTTTACAATTTAATCTACCATTTACTGTAATTTCTCCATCCATCTATAAATAGAGAAGTGTGTGCAAGTGAAAAGGTGTGCATAAAAGAGCGTGAGGAAGAGTGCAGAGAGAGCTGAAAAGAAAGTTTGTATTTTCTCCCAATTTCATGGTGGATTGTGGTGTGTTCCATGGACATAGGTCAATCTAGACCAAACCATGTAATTTCTAATGTCTTTTATTTTTGTGGTGTGTGCTTATTGCTTGTAGATTCCTAACACAAACTAGCCAAAGAATAACGTGCTTTGAGTCCTGCTAGGATGATAAAGAACTAGTTATTTGGAAGTAGTATTTATTTGACAAAATTTCAATAAATTAGAATGGAAAAGCTTAAAGACTAGAATTGGACAAAAACAAACTAAAGATATTAACATAAGTTTTACAAATGAAACATATACTTTAAATCTACTGTCAATTTAGATCCGTAAACCATTATTCCATGATTGGATTCAATAACTTCCGTATAGGATATGTCTAAATAGGGTTAAAGAGTTTAGAAAATACTAGGTTAGAGAATTCCTAGTGGATCTTTCTTAGAGATGCAAAGATTTCTAACTGTATGAAATTTATCTTATAAGTAGGCAAAATCCCCTTAGCAAATTGATAAATTTCCTTGTTTTAAGTGCTTTATTAGTTAAACTATGGACCTCAATGGATATAGCCAAAAAGAAAAATGTTCAATAATAAATATGCAGGCACGTAATTACAATCTTCCTTATAGACCTAGCCCTTACACACTAATATGTAAAATCCATTATAGAATTTAAAGTTCAAGTGTAGTCCACTCCTTTAGATATTCCTTTGGTACAAACTATTTGCTATGAGGAAATGTCAATATGATGGTTCCTAGTCACCTTAAATGGAATGAAACAAATTTTCCAAATCAATGGATTAAAAAGAAAGTAGTTGTCGTAAAAATACTCCATCCCAACACACCAACAAAAAGCCACATTATCGATGAAATTGGTGGTTTAGGAATACACTTCCATAAGCAGAGACAAGGGTTTAGCACAAAGTCAACAATTTCATAAGATGACCTTTATATTGCAAGGAATACTTTTTCCTATGCAAAGATGCTTTTCTACTTGTAGAAAATCAAGCATAGATTTTGAAAGATCTTGACCATCAAATTTTTCCAAGGAGCCTAAAGACCTATCTTCTCAAATGAAAGAAAAAAGATATAGATAGAAAAATGGGTAGCATAATCTATTTTTGAAGAGTAGGAACCAAAACAAAGCCACTACTATTTTCAATCATAGATTGTTGAAGTCAATGTTCAAGATTCCAACTTTGAAATCTATGAATAACTTATATCAAATGAATTTCTTTCTAAGACAAAAAAGAGAAAAGAAATTATATGCTTACTTTCAAGCCACCGCAAAAATAAAACCCAATACTATATAGAAGAATGGTATGAAATAATAAGACAAACTCATATAAGCATTCATTTTTATCTAGTTTGAAAACAAGAAATGGATTAGAAAGGAATGGACAACATTAGAAAAAATACAAGCAATTTATAAAACACCCATAGGACCAATAGTAATTATACAATCATCGAAATATAAATTATCAATGGAATATAAAGGAAGAACGTCGAATGTAACCATTTTCCTATTGTTGAAATTTAGAGTTACTCCGATGTTCAACTCAAGCGTAAATACGCACAAAATAACAATAAAAATAAACATTTAATAAACTTAAAAGAACAATAGACAAAATTTAAAATCAAGTAATAAACACATCATATATCTCTTACTTAGGACTAGAGCCAACAATCTCCTATCCCCCATTTTATTTCAAAAAAAAAATAAAGCAAAACATATTATGACAATATTCTCTACATGAATAGCTTTCCGCAATCCATCAATTTAGGGGAAATGCTTTTTTGTTGATAAGGCTGAACTTCTAGATGTCATATCGATCTAAAATTGTTGGTCACACTATCCATACCTCCAAAATGATCCCCATTTATGAATCTTCTAAAATAGGTAAATAAATAGACAATCACATATTAGAAATCTTGATCTAGAACAAAAGTTCAAAGATAATCCAACAAAAATTATTATCGTATTTCCTTTTTCAAAAGGAAAAGTCCCAAAAGAATTAGAAAAGAAACAAAGGAATTAGGCAAGCTATAGTGGTAGATCTCCTTTGTTATGATATGGATCGTATTATAAAGATACACAACGGAATAAACAACAACAAGTAAATGTAAATAACACACACACAATCAGAACAAGATTAACACAAAGATTTACGTGCTTCAGTAAAGCCTAATCCACGGAAGCAATGGCACACAAATTTCACTAAGGAAATCAAAATGTACACAATACACTTCTCTAATGATCATCTCTCTTCTCAAAATATGCCTAGATGACATATATAGAAGTTCCTCAGAGGTTTCCCTCTGTTTGCCCAACCACCCAACGTTCAAAAAATTCAAAATTTAGAAAAAATGCCGCAGCCCAGGCGCCTCTCGTCGACGAACACAAAACCTCGTCGACAAGACCAAGTAAATACTTCGTCGATGAATATAGGGCTCTTGTCGACGATGCCAAAAGTCTGAAAAATTCCTGCTCTCAGTAATTATTCGTCGATGAGCTTCAGAACCTTCGTCGACAAACCTCTACTGTTCCCTCGTCGACGAGCATAGGCTCCTCGTCGACGAGTCCTACTGTGCTGCCCCCTTCAAGTTTTTCCTCCTTCCTTCTTTTCTTATCAAAACAGAAGTATAGGAACCACAAATAACAATCTCCACCTTGGCGATTATACACCCCTTAGAAGAATCTCAAAAACATGAACTGCTTCACTTTGAACTTGAAAATGCTTAGTTGGGTATTTCTCCCTTCTAACACTTGGAGACATTAAGTAAGTTCAAGCAATGCTTGAACTTCTCTAAAGTAACTGATTTGGTCAGAATATCTGATGTATTATCAGATGTGTGAACTTTCTCCAACGTAAGTTCACCTGAAACAATCAATTCCCATACTCTGTGGAATCTCACATCAATGTGCTTGGTCCAGCATGGTATACCTGATTCTTCTCCAAATAAATGGCACTCTGACTATCACAATGCAGCACCACACCATCTAGCTATAACCTCAGCTCTTTGACTAAACCAGTAAGCCATAAGGCTTCTTTTGCAACTTCGACAACTACCATATATTCCACCTCAGTCGTGGACTATGCAACTAGAGATTGTACCATGGATCTCCAATGTACTGGTCCTCCTAC
The DNA here is from genome assembly GCF_029873635.1 of Malania oleifera. Lineage (NCBI taxonomy): Eukaryota > Viridiplantae > Streptophyta > Magnoliopsida > Santalales > Ximeniaceae > Malania > Malania oleifera. The sequence goes on from NC_080428.1 coordinate 17,900,459, forward strand.
AAGGGTAAACACATATCCCATTGTAGACCTTCTTTCATCCATATCTCCAGCATAATCTGCATCAACAAACCCTATAACTGAAGGACAACCATGTTACTTGTCGAACATAATGTCATATCCCGATGTACCCCACAAGTATCTAAGTATCCATTTTATAGCTTCCCAATGTTACCTTCCCGGATTAGAGAGGAACTTGCTCACCACGCTTACCGCATGCGCCAAATCTAGTCTCATACATACCATGGCATACATTAAACTCCCCATAGTACTAACATAGGGGACCTTTGACATGTCCCGAATTTCCTTATCCGAACTTGGGCAAACTGTAGTAGACAACTTGAAATGATTCTCTAGAAGTGTACACACAAGTCTTGCATCAGCCATGCTAAACCTCTCCAACACCTTCCGCACGTAACTATCTCTGCAGTCCTGTCACGGCAAATCTCCATCCCAAGTATTTTCTTGGCTGAACCAAGATCCTTCATGTCAAATTCCTTATACAACAGGTCATTTAACTGATTCACCTCTGTTAAATCCTTTGCAGCTATCAACATGTCATCAATGTGCAATAATAAGAAAATAAGAGAACCATCCTCAAGTTTATTCACATAAACGCAACAATCATACTCACACCGTTTGTAGCCAATCTTTACCATGTATGAATCAAACAGTTTATACCAATGCCTTGGAGAATATTTCAACCCATAAAGAGCTTTCTTCAACCTGCAAACAAAATTTACTTTTCTTGGTTCAATGAATCCCTCCAACTGTACCATGTAGATTTGTTCCTCCAAGTCACCATGAAGAAGCATCGTCTTCACATCCATTTGTTTCAAATGAAGATCATAATAAGTTACCAACCCCAACACAACTTTGATAGAAGTACGTCAAACCACTGGAGAAAAGATCTCATCATAATCTATCTCCTTCTTTTGTGAGTATCCTTTTGCCACCAATCGTGCCTTGAATTTCTCTCCTCACTTTTCTGAAATTGTCTCCTTCTTCCTATGCACCCATTTGCAACCTATCGGTCTCTTCCCATTTGGAAGCTCCACCAAATCCCAAGTTAGGTTATTATGTAATGATTCCATCTCCTCAATCATTGCTCTCATCCACCTATCTTTCTCCTAGTCGTGCACTACCTCTTGAAAAGAAGTTGGATCATTGCAACAAGTAAGGAAAGCATAAGATACTAACTCATCAAAGTCATCCCTTGATAGAGGTTTGATAGTGCGTCCAGATCTCCATATAGGAATATCGTTGACTTGCTAGTTTCCTAAGTTAGAGCTTCCCACAACCACGAGACCATGATCATTTTCATTGCCCTGAGCTTCCAACTCCACCTGCACAACATGTTCATCACTGCCCCTAGCTTTCTGGCTTCGGTTTCTATTCATTAAACTCTTGAGTACGCTTCACCATAGTCTTCTCATCAAAGACTACATCTTTACTGATCACCACCTTGTTTGCCATTGGGTCCCATAGCATATACTCTTTCACACCCTCTAGATATCCCAAGAAGATGCAACAACAAGACTTTGGGTCAAGCTTAGACCTCTCCTCACTAGACATGTGGACATAGGCTGGACACCTGAATACCTTCAATTCAGAGTAGTCTACTGCATTTCCCCTCCAAACCTCTTTCGCCACTTTACCCGCTAGTGATGCCCTTGGTGATCAGTTAACCAAAAAACAAGTCATACTAACTGCCTCAACCCAAAATTTTTTCAGTAGCCCTACATTCAATAGGAGACACTGAGCCCTATCAACAAGAGTTCGATTCATCTATTCTGCCACACCATTTTGTTGAGGTGTCCGGCGAACTGTAAAATATCTCTTGATGCCCTACTCCGCACAAAACTCCATAAACTAAGAATCAGCATACTCGGTCCCATTATCCGACCTTAAATATTTGATTCTCCTCCCTGTCAGGTTTTTCACTTCAGCCTTCCAAATCTTAAACTTGGAAAACGTACTAGATTTGTGACGCATGAAGTAAACCCAAACCTTCCATGAGTAATCATCAATGAAACTCACATAGTACACATGTCCACCCTTTGATGCAACTCTAACTGGGCCCCAAACATCTGAATGTTAGTCAAGAATTCCTTTCGTCTTGTGAGTAGCTGATTTGAACTTTGCCCTATTCTGTTTTCCAAGAACACAAAATCTGCAAAATTCCAAATGACATGATTTTAAACCTTTTAAAAATTTTCTCTTGTGTAGTTCTTTCATGTCATGTTCTCCCATATGCCCAAAACCCATATGCCACAAGAAGGTCTCATCTAATTCAATATCCATAGCTGCAACTCCACCTACAACGGTAGTTCCCTACAACGTGTAAATATTCTCATCTAGTTTCTGCCCTTTCATCACAGTCAGGTTACCTTTCCATACCATCAAGACTCCACCTTTAGAATTGTAATTAAAGCCATTACAATTCAAAGTACCAAGAGATATCAGACTCTTTCTCAAGTCAGGTATATGTCTTACATTACACAATGTTCTTACAGCACCATTAAACATATTTATCTTTACATTTCCTATGCCAACGATCTTGCAAGAAGCATCATTACTCATAAGAACTGATCCAGAATTTACTAACCTATAAGTGCTAAACCACTCCTTGTTTGGAGTCATGTGATAAGAACATGCCAAGTCAAGTATCCAAGAGTCCGTTAGATTATTCGACTCCGCTGAAACTAATAAAACATCACCATCTGCTGAATCCACTTCTTGAACAACATTCACAGATTTAGAAAAACCCTCATGCTTATTAGTATTTCTCTTCTTCCAATCCGAACACTCCGGTTTCACTTGCCCCTTTTTACCGCATTTATAACATCGTATTTCTTTCTTCTTCTTGGATTGATTCCGGGATTTCTGATTAGGCCCAATTTTAAACTTTCCTTTATCTTGCTCATTACTGCCCTTTACCACAAGTCCTTCTCCTTCATCACATATTTTCAACCTTTGATGAAAATTTAACAAAGCACTTGTTACTTCATCCAAATCAAGTGTTTCTTTTCCCCACATAAGAGTGGTCACGAGATTTTCATAGGTATGAGTCGAGAGCAAAGAATTTAACAGCATCAAAGCCTTATCATCCTCATCAAACTTCACATCAACTCTCATAAGATCACTTATGATTTGATTAAACTCATTGATGTTTTGATCTAGACTAGATCTTTCTACCATCTTAAGCCAATATAAACGTTGCTTAATAAAAAGTTTGTTATTGAGGGATTTAGACATGTACCGACTTTCTAACTTTCACCAGATAGCTGCTAAAGAATCCTCCTCCATCACCCGATGGAGAACTTCGTCGGCCAAACACAAGCGTATTGTTGACGCTGCCTTTGCTTTCAAATCTAACAATGTTGCCTCATCCATTCCTTCCGATTAAGTATCAAGCAATGCTTTAGCCATTCCTTATTTCACTAGAATATCTTTCACTCTCCTCTGTCATAAACTGAAGTTTTCGGTTCCATCAAATTTGACGATGTCAAATCTTGCAGAAGACGATCCCGATGCCATAACAACAATCACTCTAATACCATTTTTTTGTGATATGGATCGTATAATGAAGATGCACAATGGAATAAACAAAAATAAGTAAATGTAAATAACACACACACAATCAGAACAAGATCAACACAAAGATTTACGTGGTTCCGCAAAACCTACATCCACTGAAGTAATGACACACAAATTTCACTAAGGAAATCAAAATGTACACAATACACTTCTCTAGTGATCATCTCTCTTCTCTAAATATATAGAAGTTCCTTGAAGGTTTCCCCCCATTTGCCCAACCACCCAACATTCAAAAATTCAAAATTCGGAAAAACTGTCGCAGCCCAAGCGCCTCTCGTCGACAAACACAGAACCTCATCGACAAGACCAAGTAGATCCTTTGTCAATGAATATAGGGCTCTCGTTGACAATGCCAAAATTCTGAAAAATTCCTACTCTGGGTAATTATTCATCGACGAGCTTCAGAATCTTCATCGACGAACCTCTATTGTTCCCTTGACGATGAGCATAGGCTCTTCGTCGACGAGTCCTGTTGTGTTGCCCCCTTCATGTTTTTCCTCCTTCCTTATTTGCTTATCAAAACAAAAGTATAAGAGCCACAAATAACTCCCTTCATGAAATTAACACACTTAAACAATAAATAAAAGAACTAAAGCAAATAAAAAATTGCAACAAAAAAACTATAGTAACAAAATTAGAGGGAAATTAGAAATATAACAAAATTTAAAAACATAGAATCTAATGAGCAAGAAGAACCAAGCATTGATGTGATTCAAAAGAAAAATGATGAATTATTCATAAATTTACTTGATAAAGCAATAGTCAAACATGATTCTATGAAATATAAGTTACAATCTCTCCACATTGTTGTATAAAATTCATAGCTTTGATTGGCTTAAAAACAAATATGAATTGAATTAGAGGATCAGACCTCTTTAAATTTTTCAAGAAACCCATCGTATGCCTTTGCATAGCCAATAAATAAAAGTTGCAAATAAATTAGCAAATAGTTGTAGCCAAGGAATGCAATCGAGGAGTTGTTTAAGATAGCATTATCCTTTTAGAACCATATTTCATTTGTAATTTTAGGATCACCATCTATTTATGAAGAATCACCACCTTACAAATTAAGGCAAGATATACAAGAAAAAAAACTTTGTTCAAATTTATTCATTCACTAATAACTAAAGATAGTGCCTTAAGACACTGCTTTATTTATGAAATTGAAAGTACCATTGAAAGAAGTGAAGTCAAATTTCCATCCTAAAGAATCACCTAAGCTTTGAAAGAGCAAAGCAATCTTTGATGACCCAAGACATGCAATAGGAAATAAAATTGTTCAAAGAGAAATTATAAAAGGCAATATGGTTAAATCTCTCAAATGCCTTTTGGAGAGAAAGCAACATATTTAAGTTTTCTCTATAAGTATGACATTTATTTTTTGAAAAAAAAAAAAAAAAAAGGCATCTCTACTAAGGTCAGGCCAATATAAATGTCACAAGATCTTCTTTAATTTTGCAAGAGGTCCAAAGCCAATGAGTTAATATGAAAATCGAAGTCACTTAGAGCTACTCCACGTTTTATGTACAAAAAAAATCACTGAATAATGATAAGGAAGCAAAAAGGCTAAAAAAACCCTAAAATAAAGGAATTATAATGCATATGACGGTAAATAAATTTAATTTATTAAAAAAATATTTTGCAACACCAAGATCTTCTCTAAGTGTGAAAAGAAATATCTTTTGGAAAATATAAGTAGCAGAATGAGACAAATGCAACATAGCATTTACTATGCCTTCTAGTCAGTACGAATGTATAATCATGGCCATCGATATAATACCTAGTAGTGTATTATAGATATTCCTTAGTACTTTCTACCCTTTCATCACTGTTAGAACTCTCTTACTCACATTCATTATCCCGCTTTCATATTTGTAACTAAACTCGTTACAATATATCTTGATTTCGATATTCCCCATTTCAACGACTTTGTATAAAGCATCGTTTCCCATCATAACAGAACCAGGATTCACCAATATGTAAGTGGTGAATCAGTCTTTGTTGGATGTCATATGATAAGAGCACGCCGAATCTAAGATCCAAGAATCTGAGAGACCATCTGAACCGGATGAAACTAAGTGCATATCACCATCATCGCTCCCAAAGTCTCCTTCTTCCACTACATTCATCGTGTTTGATGAACCTTCTTTATTTTCAGCATTTTTCTTCTTCCTCTCTTGACAATTCGATTTTATATGCCCCTTTTTCCCGCACTTAAACCACTGTATGTCCTTCCTCTTCATGGAATTGGACCTAGCCTTATTATTACTCGCTCCACCCCAAAACTTGCTTCTCCCACGATCCTGATTACCTTTTGCCACAAGCCCTTCACCTTGAGAATTCTCATCGCTGACCTTCTTCCACTAATGGAAACACAATAGAGCACTCATGATATCCTTCAACTCCAAAGTCTCTTTTACCCATGTTGGAGTCGTAACCAGATTCTCATACATATGAGACGTAGATAAGGAATTCAACAGCATCAACACCTTGTCTTTATCCTCGAACTTCACATCAACTCACTTCAGATCGCTTATGATCTAACTGCATACGTTGATGTGTTGATTTAGATCTGAACCCTCTGCTATCTTAAGCCCATATAGTTTTTTCTTAAGATACAACTTGTTCGTCAATGACTTGGACATATACCAACTCTCTAGTTTCAGCCAAACTGCCCCCGGCAATTTCTTATCCATGACATGATAGATCACGTCATCGGCCATACAAAGCCTGATATTAGCCATAGCCTTTGCTTCCAACTCCTTCCAACTCATGTCGCCCATATATTCCGGCTATTTTCCGTATAGTGCCTTCACCATACCTTTCTACACCAATAAGTCCTTAACCCTCCTCTGTCAAAGTCTAAAATTTCCCGTTCCATCGAACTTGACGACATCAAACTTCGCCAAAGAAATCCCAACCATTACAACCAATAGCTCTAATACCAATTTGTTGTGCAAAGTATATACCAATGCGTAGCGAAAACACAAATTGAATTGAAACAAGAAATGCAGCAATCAACGATGAACAATACAAAACCAATCAATCACAAAGAGAATAAAGGAAAGCAAATAATCAAAGACACAAGATTTTATGTGGTTCTAAAGTGTGCCTATACGTCCACAGGTGCAAGCGGCTAATTTTCACTATCGTTATTAATCAAGGGTTACCAAATAATGTTTATATGCTAACCCAATACATGCAAAAGACTTAAAAATTATCTAAAGTACTCCTGTAATTATTCTCAGAGGAAAATCCTCCAAAATCTCCAATCTACTGATCTTTTCGATTCAAATCCCGTAATCAGCACTGAACAATACCGTTGACGATTTCAGCAAAACATCGACCCAAGTTTCGACGGTTTCTTCTTGCTTCACCATGTTTTCCCTTGAGCGCGTATTCCACTCAATATGAGCCACATATTCCAACAATTAATTTTTAGATTAGTCAAGGAGTCAAAAGGACTATTCTCTTTTGTGGATGTCTCGCCCTTGGTGTGATTAGAGCAAACTCGGAAGCACCAACAAAAGAGATGTTTCCTAACCTCAAACATATATAAAAAAGTAAGTCTTTCATCTATTTTGAATTAGTTAGGTGTAAGCCAATAGTGACTAGGTTAAAAAATAAAGTTGAGATAGATAGTATGAAACAAACCTACAAGGCATCATCATAGATACTAAGCAGCCCTTCAAGACCAAAGCAAACTGTCTCTCTCTTCCCGGCTTGGAAGAATGAATCCAGTGAGATAAAGAGTCTTCGAGTAATTTTTGCTATACTTACATTTAAATCCTCTAATTAACTAGTTGCACATTTTGATGGGACATGGCACTAATAGTCCCTCAGTTTAGACAACCCCACTTATATTAGATTAGATGCTAAGCATAATTAATGACGACATATACGTATTTTCTAGTCACCAAAAAGCCAATCCTCCATGGCCCACTCAAGGGCACAAGGGAAGATAGGTTCATATTCATATTCAACTTAATTGCAGCAATAACACGTACGTCCTTCACATCACATGGTGTATACACATAATTTAGGCCACTGGTATGATTCTGAGTTAGTCTCATTTTTTATATTTTATAAAGTATTGAAGCGTATATAATTAATAATCCTGAAAATTGTGAACAACTTAACACAACAACGCATCTACCCTGACATATTTGTTCTTCCTACTCAGGGAGCAACACTGTCGGCCCTTTTGCTTGGCTACCAAGCACAGGTAATTAAAGAAGTGAATTAGATGCACCACTCTCTCTCTCTCTCTCTCTCTCTCGATCAGCATATCAATATAATGTGGGTTTTTTTTTTTTTTGAAAATAAAATTAAAAAAAAAATAATATTTCAGGGGAAGGTGTTGAAGGAGCATCCGCCCATGAAATTGTTTGTGTCGATATCAGGGTCGAAGTTCCGAGATGCGAGCATAAGTGAGGTTGCTTACAAAGACCCCATTAAGGTGAAATCAGTTCACTTCATTGGAGACAAGGACTGGTTGAAACTCCCTTCTGAGGACCTTGCCACTGCCTTCCACAACCCTCTCATCATAAGGCACCCTCAAGCCCACACTGTCCCCAGGTTAGGTGGGTAATGCATGCAAAAATCTCTCTCTCTCTCTCTCTCTCTCTCTCTCTCTCATATTTAATATGTGCTATATATAAGCATATTGCAGATGAGGCAACTATAGAGCAGCTGCATAATTGGACCACAGGGATCCTCCAAGAAAACACAAGTGCGGCTTCAGGAAAGCCAGATGACGCCTGTAAGGTCGATGAACCAACGGATAGCAAAGAAAGTGGAGTGTTGGCCGCAACACCAGTCCCAGCCTGAGCCTGAGCTTGAAGACCACTTTTTTAAGCCAGAAAGTAAAATGATTTGGGTTAATGAGAGAACCTTCTAGGAGACTTGCTTCATGTTGCTCAGAGTTTGAAATCTCTAAATTATTAAGGGTCAATTTCCTATCGATGTTTTTTCCTGTTTTATGCTTCTAATTTTACTTTCGTTTATAAATAAAAATAGGAACATATTATAAAAATACATTTACTTATGTTGTCAACTTTCTATTTTTGTTGCTGATTTTGAAGTGTCTGCGGAAAAACTGAAAATAAGATTTTATGATTTTCAATTTATTTTGACATCCTACGGTGCTACTATCAGAAATTTTAATATCTAAAACTATTTTTTTCCAATTAAATCAGTCATTTTTCACACTTTTAAATTAAAATAAAAATAAAAGTATCATATGAATTTAAATATAATTAAAATAATAATACACATAAATATTAAAAAAAAAATCAATTACAAAATATTTTTATTATTTTTCAATTGTCGTGTTTAATAAAATTTTTATTATAAAATAAATTTTGGAATAACAATTAAGTAAATAATAATAATAATTTTTATTTTTATTTTCATTATAATATTTTAATGTGTATTATTTTTAATTTTATTAGGTTAATCATATTTTTATAAAATTATTTGATTTAAATATAACAATGAGCTTTTTAAAATTAATTTTTCAATTTGTATTAGTTTTATAAATATTAGCCAAACAACTTGGTGATTTTTGGTTTTTAGTTTTGAATTTTTATTTTTTGTTTCTAATTTTCATTTCTGCAATTTTTTATAGTGATAACAAGTGACTCCTAAGTTACCTATCAAGTTCCTTCACCCTAGTAATTTGAGTTGATGTGGAATTTCTTCTCCCAATATTTTTTTTTTTTTTTTTGAAATTTTTAATTATATCAAAACAAAATTTTATCTTCAAATATTTTATATAGCGAGAATATATTATGAAACTTGATTTTTTTTTTTTTTTATTTCTTCATTCTCTTTCCTTTCTTCAACAATAAAAAAGATAAAAAGAACAAATTTTCACCAGAGAGAACATGCGCTACTGCAATTCATGTTGGGACATAAAGGATCATTTGGAATCACTTATAAATATATTTTTTTCTAAAAAATATACATTTTTTAAAAAATATTTATATAAAAAGTAGTCTAAAATTACTTATTATAAATATAATTTTTCTAAAAAAATAGTTTATATAATAATTATTTTTAAAAAAAATAAATAATTTTAAAAATTATTTTTTAAAATGATAAGTACTTTATTAAAGTATACCACTTTAACACGGGGCCATTATCCTCTCCCCAAAAAGCTACCTTGTTAAGGTGTGCAACGCCCACGCTTATAAGCCCTCAAGATCTCCCAACTGTTTCTGATATGGGACAAAAGCATCCTATCTACCCTTTGGCGCTTTGGCGAGACACCCTTCCTACCCCTCCTAGGTGCTTGACGTGTCACACTGCCTACCCTCCTAGGCACTTGGCATGATATTCTCCCCCACCTAATCCGACGATGCCCTCATCATTGATGGCTTTCCTACATACCCCCTTGGGCACTTGGGTGCTTCTATCCTACATCGAAAATGGTTGGAAGATCCTGAGGACTTATACGTGTGAGCATTGTTGTTGCAGTATGTGACTCATATTGAGTGGAACAAGTGTACAGAGAAAGCAGGCTGATTCCAGAAGTGGATCAATGGAGAAAAACGAAGCTCCACTTCTGGCATATGCATTTTGGGCTTGTGATGTATTGTTTTATTTCCTGAGATAATTAATGTGTTGAGGGTGTAGGGGTGGTATAGGGTGATGGGAATTAGCAGGCTTTGACTGTTTCCTTCACCAACATGGTGACACGTGGATGACCTTCAGATGTCCACTTCGGTTTGTAACTCGTTTGTAGGTACACATGGATTGCGTGAAGACCTTTGGTGCATGGATACCCAGTTGATATGCCAAAGCAACTTCGAGTCTAAGACCCATATGGCCCACATGAATTCAGGCTTCCCTTTTGACTTATTTTTTATATTTAATTTGTAATATTGCAAGACAATTAAACTTGTTTGCATGTGTGTGAGTTTAGTAAGTTGTGTTAGTAATTATTGTGTTAGAATTAAGTGTAGTGTCTTGATTACTTTGTTTCCCCATGTTTAGTTTCCCATGCCTAGTCCCCCCATGCTTGTGTAAGAGTTAATGTCTTCTTCCCATGCTAAGTCTTTAAATCTTGTATCATTGTAAGAATTCTACAACTAAGTTTGAATATTGAATACTAAAAGGAATTTCATTTGCTAAAGTTTATTAGCTTTATCCAATCTTACGATTGTGTAGTGTGAGGCTACGTCGTTCTCTCTGAAGATCAGGTAGTGAGAAACCACTATCTATCCAGTGACTTCATCCCCATCTATCCCTCAAACACCCCTTCACAGCTACTTTTATATTCACACAACAGTTCCCTTCTTTCATTGTGTTCAAAACTTGTTCCAAGGATTTTTCTGGCATGATCTAAGCTTGTGGTGAATCATATCAAGTCATCCAATGATTTCATTGGTAAGATTGTTATTTTCCTTAAGCCTTATCTGGTTGTGAACTCTTGCTTTAAGTCTCATAAACCTAGTTGAAAACAGCTCTTGAATTCCTACATTTTATTCAAAACTCATGGGTGTTTAGGCGACTGAAGTCATTGGTTCAGTTGACTGAACCACTACTGCCAATCTAAATTTCTGCTTCTAAATTCTTCAAGCAATTGACCCTGAAGTCCAGGCGACTAAAGTCACCTAGAATCTTTAATTTTCAATATTATTTCACTTGTTCATGTCAATTGTGGTAATATTGCTATGCTAACAACAAAACTTATATTTCTTGATTTTTGAAATAGCATCTTTTATGCATATAACTTGATTCCTTTGTGAAAGAACTCTTGAGACTTATTTCAGGACAGCATCATACGCCCTTTCAAAAATCCAACAACTTGTGAAATAAAACCTGATTTATGGTGTTTATGCTAGTTAATTAAATTCTTACTTTAAAGAGTTTTGAGTGTATGTGCTTGTGTGAGGGTTAGGACTTGGCCACCTTTACCCGTCCTACATCACAGGGGTATTTGAATAATTTTTCTAATACCTTTATACGACTATGGTTAGTATAAATACATATGATGTAACCCTTCTTTCTATATAGTGAAATTCAGTCGCCACTCGATCCTGTGGATGTAGGCATATTGTCGAACCACATTAAATCTATGTGTTTTTGTTGCTTTATTTATCTCTTTGTTTTTCATACTATTCATCATGTAACGACCTCCTTATAAAGATAAATTCTCTACTATTTTAAATTAAAACAATTTCCTACACAGCAGAAAGCAAATAACATGAAACACAACCTCATATATATACAATACCAGAGTGTCTAAATATTCCACAAATATTACATATTTCACTGCACTCTCAAGAACTACACTTACTAATACCAAGGCTAACAAAATTGTACCCCAAAAACACTCACCCTCAAAAAGGACAGACTAACCGCTCCTCTATCCGTGAGTCTGCTTCGCTTGCCCAACTGGCTCACCTGAAAAATAACTCAACACTGAAATGAACCAAAGCTCAATAAGACGAAACATACTATCACTAGTGTATGGCTACTGAGATGTAGATCTGTAAAAATTAATCCGAGTTAATAGTAGTACGAATAACTAAAACTAAAAATGTTGATACTACATAACATATTATAAAACCTTTAACTACATAATTTAACATGTCAAACTGTATGAGATTACTTTTCATAATAATACTACTATTTTGGAAAATCTGACAATACTATAATATCTGAGAATATTTCCCTGGATGGTTGTATGTCATGATTTAACCCCTCATGATAGGATTGTGTGGCCTAAAGGCTGAATCTATCCTAATTGGCCTACTAGGGTAAACGACTCTACTTCTCGGTCAGATCGGCCCTCCTCAACCCATATCTGATGGGTAGCCTGTCCAAAACTTGGCACGATCGACCTCATACCACTTACTATCTGAGTTAAGTGGTTGCACTTTGAACTGAATATCAATATATCTGTAGCTACGGTACCGTGCTCTACTGTCTGATCCATCAGGGTCTGATACTATATAATACGTTTCTATATACAACTAACTATTTTACCATGATTCTGTAATAACTGTATAAACCATAACACTGTAAGAATCTATAACTATATCAACTGTATTTTTCTGAGATAACTATAAATCTACTTGTTATGGTGCTGTAAAACTGTAAAATCATGGTATTCGGAAAGATACTGTAAATGCATTTCACTGTTTGTATATTCTTTAAAACATATTCCTGAAAACATTGTATAAACATGTTTCTATACTGTATTCATACTCTCATGCCACACAATAATTTAAAACACTTTAATCTCAATAATAAATTGCATAAATTTCTGCTCTGAATAATAACCTGGTAAAAACATAAACTTCATATTGAAATCATACTAGGTTTTTCTAGCATAGCATGTTTCCCTTACCAAACTGTTAAAAAGCCCCTATCGTATACTGATCCTACACCAGCAGGGCTTCCTATTCCACACCCTGAAAACCACATTTTCCAAAACAGAATATCAATATATCTTGGTCTATATCATTCTTACAACTGTCATAAGGTCAAAAACTGAATAAAAGGCCTTACCCTGATTCTAGGGAGAAATTTAACTCAATCCCACTAACGACCCGCCCCAGCAGATTTGAAGAGAACTCCTCCAAGAGATCGTGGTGGCCTCAGATCGTCGATCTGGTGACTAACAGGGCCGAAATCGAAGAAAGTAGAGGAAGAAACCATAGGGGAAAGGAGAGAGAAAAACTACAGCTGAATTTCTGCAATTAAAATCAGTTTAGGACTATTTATACTGCCGCCTTCATTGACGAGCCATATCATCTCGTCAAGGAGCCCTGTAGAAAGTTTGTCGATGAACCTGCACCCTCGTTGACGAATCTCAGACTTCCAAAAATCCTCTCTCGGTATCTTCTCGTCGATGAAACTTGCTCTCATCGACGAGACCCTCTTGTACCCTCGTCGACGAATCCCTATGTTCGTCGATGAGGTCATGAGAAAATCCCCTGGGTTATTATATTCAAAATGTTCGTCGACGAAGTCGACTGCCTCCTTCAGTCACTGCTTCCATTTCTCTCCCTCTTTATTATTTAAATACCATTATTCTTCATATTGTTACACATCATATTTGTCGCATGTTTCACAAAAATTGGTATCAAAACCAGGTTACGATATCAGATATTTCTTTTGTGAAGTTCGACATGGTCAAGTTCAACAGATCTAGAAATTTCATATTATAGTATAGGAGAGTCAAGGATTTGTTAGTGCAATAAGGTATAGTGAAGGCATTATAAGGAAAGCAGCCCAAAGGCATGGACGACATAAATTGGAAGGAACTAAAAGCAAAAGTTGTGGCAACTATTAAACTTTGTCTGGTTGATGACGTGATGTATCAGGTCATCGATAAGAAATCACTGGCAGAAGTTTGGTTTAAAACTAGAATATGTTCAAGTCGTTGACGAACAAGATTTATCTTAAGCAGAAATTGTATGGTCTTAAGATGTCATGACCCTAATGTTCCACACTGGAATGATGAGGATTATGATGAAGAGGATTTATAACCAAGGAGACCATATTGTAAGGAAAATCACAATCCAAATATGGATGTGACGAAAAAAGTGAAAATTGAACCCCCTACATATGATGGTCAAATGGATCCAAAATTTATTTAGGATTGCGTAGGTAAAATGGATTTATACTTTGATTAGTATAAGATGAATAACCCGCATCGATTAAGATTTGCAAAGATGAGGTTAATCAGACAAGCAAATTGCTAGCCTTGTTGGCTACACTATCATGGTCTTATGTGTTTTGATGATATTAACCTATATATGGGTTCTAGTGTTTTCCATCTTTAAAGATCATGTTTAGTACAAGTTCAGTAGCAATTACTAAGTACTAATATTAGAGGTAAAGATCAGCCCGAGTTGGCATTCGAATAGGAAGATCAAATGGACACATACTCGGAAAGGACTCAAGCACATCTAAGGAAGCTTAATGTTGTATTATATGTAATGGGGTGCGTGTTTGAGGTGGTTTATGTTGTAACTCTTGCGTTTTATTTCGTACATGATTTCTGAGTAAGAGTTAAGCAATTGCATGCGTACTAGGACACATGAGTTTATAGGATTTCACCTAAGTCAACAGACTCACATACATGGTTTTCAAAGTTAACTCAAAGAGTTTGTCAAAAGAATCATAAACTTAAATATGTTTTTCAAAGAGACAAGTTTTCATTATCTTGGTTTTATAAACGTTTACATACTTAGTCCCGGTTGTTTCAAAATGAGTTTTATGTCCTAAGCATTCAAGAAAGTCAAGTATATTTTCATAAATGACATACTAAGCATATAAGATATCGAAACGAATTTTCAAACATGTTTTTATTAACAAGATATCTTATACTCAAGATGAAACTCATTTGGACAAGTATTAGACTCTATTAGACTTAATATATCTTATATACTTTTGTTCAAGAATGTTTTAATTGTTTAAAAGGCTTTTTGGTTGGGTTTAAAACCTAAGTTATGCACCTATCAAATTTTCTAAACACCCTTCGGTTTTTGGGGCATAACCTTTGCTAGAAAAGTCCAAAAAGGACAATCTTGGAGTCCCTGGAAAATTAAGAAAAAATCCCACAACTTTCATGTTTATGACCTTTTCTTATTCAAGGCACCCATTGACGAGAATAGGGGATTCGTTGATGAGTCACTAGTCAACACTAGTCGACGAGTGCAGGGCACTAGTCAATGAGCCCAACAAACAGAATGACACTAACGGGCAAAAATGGCTAGTTTTATTTGGGAATTGCTCCAAATGGTCCAATAACGGTTGGTTGGGTATTTTAGCTATAAATACAAGCTATTAGTCTTATTTAGATATGGTTTTGATCATTAGTAAAAGCATTTTAGTGAAAAACATCTTTGAATCCAAAACCTAGCACTTTGCACTTGCATTTTAGTTAGTCATTCACAAAGTGCTCAATCTCTCTTGCTCATTCATCTTGTTTGAATCATTACTTGAGAGATTAGTGTGATATTGTATTGTAATTATTATCAGCTCATTGCGAGAGGCATTTCTTTGTAATCATCTAGTTGTTGTAAGGTTCTTTGTGAACCATTTGGTGAAGGTTCTTTGTGAACTGAACTAGCAAGGATCTTGGAAATCCTTGTAGCTCTTGGTGAGCGCGGTAGGGATTTATTCCCGAGTTGTAAGGCTTCTCTGCCAGTGAATGAGTTTTATCATGGATTGTGAAATCCTTGGCTTGGTGCTAAGGTGTAGACGTAGGCTTGGTGTCGAACCACGTAAAAATACCGGTGTTGTTCTTTCTCTCCTTTACACTCTTTATTTCATATCTTGTGCATGAAATATATAAATATTATGATATAATTTCTTGTATCTTGCCAAGAGTTTTTATTTTGTAGAAAAATATGCATTCCGTGAAAAGAGTCCATTAAACCCCCCCCCCTCCCCCTCTAACTCTGGTGTATACACCTAGGGCCAAGATGCCGCATTTAACAAGTGGTATCAGAGGGAGGAGCTTGCATTTTTCAGAGTAAATTCATAGCGTAAAAGATCAAACGGAGTATTTGGTGAGAACCTCCTCCCAAGGTCAATCTCTGGCAAGACCTCCATTATTCAACGACTCAAAGTACCCGGTTTGGAAAAACTGAATGACTACCTTCATCAAAGAACACGATTTCAAGATGTGGTGGGTCATCTCAGAGGGAGAATATGAATTCAAAAATGCCAAAGGTGAACCAAAACAACCTAAGGAGTTGTTGGACACTGAAATAAGGTTATTTGAGCTTAACTTTCAAACCAAAAATTTTATTTATTGTGCTATGAGTGATAATGAATATAATAGGATTTGTGGTTGTGAAACGGGCAAAGAAATATTGGACAAACTTGAAGTCACATATGAGGGTACATCTCAAGTCAAAAAATCCAATATATATATATATATATATATTCTAGTTAATGAATATGAAATATTCAAAATGGATGAGGGAGAATCCACCACATCCATGTTCACTTGGTTCACACACTTCATAAATGAATTAAAAGCACTCGGTAGAACTTATTCTATGGAGGATAATGTTCAAAAACTTTTACGATCTTTACCTGAGTCATGGCATGCTAAATCTACAGCCATTGAGGAGGCAAAGGATTTTACCAAAGTCACAGTACTTGATGAGCTTATTGGGTCACTTATGACTTATGAACTTAAGAAAAATACGATTTTAGATCCTAAAAAACCTAGGAAGGATAAATGTGTTGCTTATAAATCATCTAGTCCAAATTTCAAAGAAATTCTAGAAGATGATGAAGATAGTAAGGATGGCATGGAATCACTCATAAGAGACTTAAGGAAATTCCTTGTAGGTAAACAACATGTTAGGACTGAAGAAATAAGCAAAAATGAGAAAGAAGCACATCAATGCTTCATGGCTAACGAACATGAAGTAGAAGGAACAAGTTTGGATGAAGATGATGATTATACTCCTTCATATGATGAAATAGAAGAAACTTATAGAAAAATTTATAATGAATTAATTGCAACTAAAAGGAGAAATAAACATCTTGAAGCAACTCACTCAAAATGCAAACAAAAAGAAATTTGTTCTTGTGCCACTTTAAAATATGAAAATGTTTCTCTCAAAATTGAAAATGAAAAGCTTGTTAAAATTTCCCAAAATGATCACGATATTTTTCAAAAAGAAGTCGGAGATTTGAAAAATCAAATTGAAAATGTTTTGAAGGAAAATTCTATCTTGAAAAATAAGAATGAGGATCATGGCAAAGCCACAAGAGGGAAAGAAAACTCTAAAAAGTCTTTGGGAACTAAGAAAAATAATTCTTACAAAAAGAATTTTAAAACCTCTTGTAAATCACATCATTATGTCTCAACCAAGTAAATTGTCGTTTTTTATAACTTAAAAACACTTATTTCTAGGATTGAGCTCAAAATGTGAAAATTCTAGTTTTTTGTATTTTGTTCAAATTATTTTGCTAGAAATTTTTTTTATGCCAATATTGATAAGTTCAAATGATAAAACCAATGTGAGTATATATTATTATCAATTGGTTTCTTTTTGAGAATGTTGGCTATTGCTTAATGGGATGAAATAGCATATGCTCCAAGCTTGTTTAATGAAAAAAAAAATAAAAAATTTGTTTTTCTCTTGTGAATTATTGAGGTTTTGGAATTTTTTTTTTTTTTACAAAAGCATGTTATGGCTTGTTTTGATGAAATATGCTCTTACTTGGATATATAGTAGATTTCTTAAAAGCATTGCAAAACATATCACATACATTGACTTGAGTTTTAATGAAAGTTAATCATAACAACTTTTGGAAATTTTGCATTGAATGATTGATTTACATCATATGGTATAATTCATAGAAATCATCATTCAAGTTTTTGCAAGAAAGCCATTCTTGGTTTTTCAAGTGTTATGGTTTAGCAAAATTTTTTTTTTGGCATATGTATCTAGTACACACTCACCTCACCACCATGGAAACAAAAGGAGAAAATGTTTTTTAGGCCCTCTCTTTTTTATGATGATCAAAAGGGGAGAAGTTTTGTTGGTGTTACATATATGAGGGAGAAATGTATGTGGGGCTAAAATGCATATGAACTCAATTTTATAATATGCATGTTTAAAGCTCTTATATGAAAATAAAGTTAAATATTTTTATGACTTATATACATAAAGTAAGGGGGGACAAATTGTAGATATGCATATAGTAAGGGGGAGCATATTTTAGTCCAATTCTAGAATATGCATAATTTGAGGGGGAGTTTTAAATTTTACCCTATAGAGAACACCAATAGTTTGTCATCATTAAAAAGGGGGAGAATGTTAACCTTAGAGGCTATGTGAGCTTGATTGTATTGTTTTGATTATAACAACCCACTAATGGTTCTAGGTGAACTTGTCTTTGCATAATAAGTTATAGTAAGTCAAAATCAAGTTCAATGATTAAGTACATTAGTAATAGGTTAGACGTCATCAAAAAGGGGGAGAATGTTAGCCTTGTTGGCTACACTATCATGGTCTTATGTGTTTTGATGATATTAACCTATATATGGTTTCTAGTGTTTTACATCTTTGCAGATCATGTTTAGTGTAGGTTTAGTGGCAATTACATGAAGTACTAAGATTAGAGGCAAATATCGGACCAAGTTGATGTTCGAATAGGAAGATCAAACGGACACGTACTCGGAAAGGACTTAAGCACATCCAAGGAAGCTTAATGTTGTATTATATGTAATTGGGTGTGTGTTTGAGGTTATTTACATAGTAACTCTTGTGTTTTGTTTCTTGCATGATTTCTAAGTAAGAGTTGAGCAATTGCATGCATACTAGGACACATGAGTTTATAGGATTTCACCTAAGTCAACAAACTAACACACATGGTTTTCAAAGTTAACTCAAATAGTTTGTCAAAAGAATCCTAAACTTAAATATATATTTCAAAGAGACAAGTTTTCATTATCTTGATTTTATAAACATTTTCATACTTAGTCCCGGTTGTGTCAAAACGCGCTTTATGTCCTAAGCACACAAGAAAGTCAAGTATAATTTCATAAAGGACATAATAAGCATATAAGATATCGAAACGAATTTTCAAACATGTTTTTATTAACAAGATATCTTATACTCAAGAGGAAACTCATTTCGACAAGTATTAATTTCTATTAGACTTAATATATTTTATATAATTTTGTCCAAGAATGTTTTAATAGTTTAAAAGGCTTTTTGGTTGGGTTTAAAACCTAAGTTATGAACCTATCAAATTTCTTGAACACCCTTCATTTTTTTAGGGAATAACTTTTTCTAGAAAAGTAAAAAAAGGAAGATCTTGGTTTCCCTGACAAGTTAAGAAAAAATCCCACAACTTTCATGTTGATGACTTTTTCTTATTCAGGGCACTCGTCGACAAGAACATGCGATTCATTGACAAGTCACTAGTCAATACTAGTTGACGAGCCCAACGAGCAGAATGACGCTAACGGGTCAAAATGGCTAGTTTTGTTTGGGAATTGCTCTAAACGGTCCAATAATGGCTAGTTGGGTATTTTGGCTATAAATACAAGCTATTAGACTTGTTTAGTTATGTTTTTTATCATAAGTACAAGCATTTTAGTGAAAAACATCTTTGAATCCAAAACCTAACACTTTGCACTTACATTTTAGTTACTCATTCACAAAGTGCTCAATCTTTCTTGCTCATTCATCTTGTTTGTATCATTTCTTGAGAGAGTAGTGTGAGATTGTGTTGTAATTGATATCAGCTCATTGCGAGGGGCATTTTTTTATAATCATTTAGTTGTTGTAAGGTTCTATGTGAATCATTTGGTGAAAGTTTTTTGTGAACCGAACTAGCAAGACATCTTGGCGATCCCTTTGGCTCTTGGTGAGTGCGGTAAGGATTTGTCCCTGAGTTGTAAGGCTTCTCCACTGGTTAAAGAGTTTTATAGTGTATTTTGGAATCCTTGGCTTGGTGCTAAGGCATATACGTAGGCTTGGTGTTGAATCACGTAAAACTACCGATGTTGTTCTTTCTCTCCCTTACACTATTTATTTTATAATTTTTGCATGATTAATATTTGTATTGTGATATAATTTCTTGTATCTTACCAAGAGGTTTTATTTTGTAGAAAAATATGCATTCCGTGAAAAGAGTCCATTCACCCCTCCCTCTCTGACTCTAGTGTATACTCCTGGGGCTGGGACGCCGCATTCAACAAGTGGTATAAGAAGGCACTTGCATTTTTCGGAGTAAAATCCGGAACATAAAAGATCAAATGGAGTATTTGGTGTGTACCTCCTCCCAAGGGCAACCTATGGACAAGCCGCCATTATTCATGTTGATGACTTTTTCTTATTCAAGGAACTTATTGACGAGAACAAGGGATTCGTCGATGAGTCACTAGTCGACGAGTGCAGGGTATTAGTTGACAAGCCCAACAGGCAGAATGACGCTAACGGGTGAAAATGGCAAGTTTTGTTTGGGAATTGCTCCAAACGGTCCAATAACGGCTAGTTGGGTATTTTTACTATAAATACAAGCTATTAGGCTATTTTAGTTATGGTTTTGATCATAAGTACAAGCATTTTAGTGAAAAACATCTTTGAATCCAAAACCTAACACTTTGCACTTGCATTAGTTACTTATTCACAAAGTGCTCAATCTCACTTACTTATTCATCTTGTTTGTATCATTTCTTGAGAGAGTAGTGTGAGATTGTGTTGTAATTGATATCAGCTCATTGCGAGGGGCATTTCTTTGTAATCATCTAGTTGTTGTAAGGTTCTTTGTGAACCATTTAGTGAAGGTTCTTTGTGAACCGAACTAGCAAGGCATCTTGGTGATCCTTATGGCTCTTGGTGAGCGTGATAGGGATTTGTTCCTGAGTTATAAGGTTTCTCCATCGGTGAAGGAGATTTTTGGTGGATTGTGGAATCTTTGGCTTGGTGCTAAGGCGTGAACGTAAGCTTGGTGCTGAACCACGTAAAAATACCAGTGTTTTTCTTTCTCTCCCTTACCCTCTTTATTTTATATCTTGAGCATCATTTATATTTATATTGTGATATAATTTCTTGTATCTTGCCAAGAGTTTTTTTTATGTAGAAAAATACACATTCCGTGAAAATAGTTCATTCACCCCCCCCCCCTCCTCTGACTCTAGTGTATACACCCGGGGCTGGGACACTGCATTTAACACAAAGCTTCATTGGGTGAATATTGAAACACAAGAAACTCGCCTTAGTCATAGGCCTATAGAACATTGGGATTTGATGAAAGAAAGGTTGAAAGAAAAGTATGTCCCAATTTCTTATAGGGAACGTCTCATGGATCAACTCTATAGCCTTAGACAAGAAAATCTGAGTGTTACCGAATACATGAGCAAATTTAATGAACTTTTTATTAGGTGTGGTGTAGAAGAAAGTATTAGCCAACAAATTTCTCGAGTTAGGATTGGCTTCAATCTTGAACTGAAGAAAGAGTTGTTTCCCCATCACAGTGATTCACTTGAGCATGCCTTTAATTTGGCGCACAACTATGAGCAAATGAGCAAATCTCAAATGGGAAGAAAATTTGGAAACACTTCCAATGACACTTATCAAAGAAAGGTCATATCCTATGAGAAGACTAGACCCACCAACATGGGTCAAGTAACTTCCAGAGCTAGCAATCCCACTGTCCAACAACCAGTGGACAAAGGAAAGGCACCCATGAATGGGTCTTCAAAATAAATTTATGGGAATGATGTGTGCTACAAGTGTCACAAAAAGGGCCACTTTTCCAAGCAATGCCCAACTAGAAATTTGGAAATTGAAAGAGAGGATTAGGAGGAAGGTTCAGGAGAAGAACAATCCTACATTCTTGAAGAAGTAACAAGTGAGGATGAGTTGTCATTTGAGGAAAATGAAGATGTTAATATGAATGTTATGAGATGCATCATGGTGACCCCTCAAGAACAAGAGGATGGGCATCGCACTTCTGTTTTCCATACTTACATCAAGTGTGGGAGTAAAAGTTGCAAAATGGTCATTGACGGAGGAAGTTGTATGAATGTAATTTCAAAATCAACTTCAGAAAAACTGAATTTAAAAGTTAAACCTCATCCTCATCCTTACAAAGTTGCTTGGGTAAATATGGCAACAATGCCCATAAGATATAGATGCTTAGTCCCCATCAAGATTGTAGACTATGAAGATAAAATTTGGTGTGATTTCCTTTCTGTGGATGTTGCACATATTTTCTTTTAGGAAGACCTTGACTTTATGACCTTGATGTCTCACATAATGGTCATGCTAACACCTATACCTTTAGGTGTAAAGGAAAATAGATTGTCTTTAATCCTCTTCAACCTAAAACTGATAAAAGGGACAAGCAAGACAAGAAAAAGAAGGACTTGAAAGGAAGAGAAAATATTGGAAGCTCATTGCTTATTTTGAGCAAAAAGCAATTTGAGCAAGAAAGCAAGGAAACACAAGTTTTTTATATCGTGGTGACTAAAGAAAATGACTCCTCTATTCCTAAACATGAGACAACACCCGAGGTGTCACCCATACTATCTGAATTTGAGGATGTCATTTCTTAACCTCCAAATGAATTGTCTCCCATAAGAGACATTCAACATGTCATAGACCTTGTTCCAGGATCATCTTTACCCAATTTGCCTCATTATAGGATGAATACCAAAGAACATGAGAAATTGAAAAGGCAAGTTGATGAGCTGAGGAGTAAGGCTTTTATTCAAGAGAGTATGAGCTCATGTGCATGTCCCGCCCTTCTCACTCCTAAGAAAGATGGAACATGGAGAATATGTATTGACAGTAGAGCCATTAATAAGATCACGGTCAAGTATAGGTTTCCTATACCTAGGATTGATGACATGCTTGACCAAATGGTTAGTTCCAAGATCTTTTCAAAGATTGATCTTAAGTGTGGATATGAAAAAATAAGAATAAGGCTTGGAGATTGTTGGCCTTACTAGGTTTGATACTCCATTTTGATGCTAACAAACAAGTAGGATTTAACATGCTTTAGTTGAGTGTTGTGTTTTCTCAAGAATTCATATTGAAGGTACTCATGAAGCATGAATCAATAATTGATAGCATGGATTAAAGTTTGAAGACCATAAGAGCATGATGATTAAAGCAGAACAACATGAAAGCTTAAAGTTCAGAATATTTTGAGAAATCAGATTTTAGCCACAAAGGAAGTCCATATCAGAGCAAAGGAGAATTTTTGAGAAATTAGGACAAGTCGTTATAAGTATTTTAAGTTTATTCAAGTATAAATTTTTCATTTTGAAGCTCTTTAATCAAATAAACTTAGAGATCATAAAAAATAACTTGGAACATGTTTTCAAAGTTAAAACAAATTTATATTCCAAGTAAAATGAGAGAGAAATCAAAAATTGATTAAAGAAAGAAATTTTTCAGTTGACAGAAGACTATGGGATTATAGACAGACGACTGACTAAATTTAAAGGCTTAAAATTGAAACACAGAAGCCTGACAAACGACTATCAAGGCTTTCATAGATGACTGTCAGTGAAAGGTGAGAAGTCTGTGAAAATTTCACCAGACGACTGTCCACCATATATGTTACTAGAAGGCTCAAATATTTTACATGGACAGACGACTGTCATCTTATATTCTGATGACAGACCACTGGCACTCAAGGGACAGACGACTGCCACCTTTCTGCCTATGAATATTACAATTATAATTAATGGATAGACGACTATCAGGACCTCACAGTACTCTGCCTCGCGAAAATTTTCTATTTTCCAACGGATATAATTTTTTGAAATTCAAAAATTTGGAAACTAAAATAAGTTTATTTTATGGAAACAAGTCTGAGTTTACTTGGGGAACAAGCAAAGAAGTTTTATACATCTATAAATAACCCCAAGAGTCATTGAATTATACACCAAGATCATTAAGAGCTCACAATATGTTGTCATACTCTCTCTTACTCTGAAATTCTGAAAGCACCTCATATTGCTCACATCCTTGCTCGAAAATAAGAAGTTCTTGCTGACTCTTACTGTGTTTGATCTTTGAAGTTGCAAATTCTTTCATTGAGAAATATCCATGGTGATCAATTTCTAAGAGCTTCATTCTGAAAAATTATAATTTGAATTTACTGAAGTATATTAGTGTTTTAAACTTGTACTAATCAGCTCTTTGAGGAGCAAGTTTTTGTACATGTTGTTTCTCTATCATTGTAACAAGGCTTGTTGACAATTTGAGTGTTGAATCGTTGGACCAAACAAGGGGAGAATTGTTTGGAGAAAGCGGGCTCTAACCTTACCAAAGGAGTGCTTGTAATTGTTTTTGTTCCTGCTGTTAAAGGAACGATGATAGTGAATCCTTTGGCGGTTTGGCCAAGGGCGAGGACGTAGGCTTTGTTGAAGCCGAACCTCGTAAAAATCCTTGTGTTCTTCTTTCTCTACTCTACTCTACTCTTTATTTTTCGAAGATATAATCTGCATGGTTGTTTTTAAATTTTAATCTTGAATGTTTGATTGTTAAATAGACCGGAAGGTAATTCGTTTTGGATAAATCAGCATTGATTGCGGAAACCGAAAGGGACTACGTTGGTTGATTATCCTTGACCTATTAATCTAAAAGTTTATTTAAAAACTAAACATTGGGAAAAAGAATACTTGTGATACAGGGATTGTATTGAGCGCAGCAAATTTTCACATATATTGTTTAGTTTGATCTTGTTGTGATTGATTTTGAGTGTTTCTAAGATTAATAACTTGAAAGAACTAACTCTAAAAGAAATTTTTTAAAAAACCAATTCACCCCCCCCCCTCTTGGGAATCTATTCCTAATTTTAGAGATGAATGGAAGACCACTTTCAAAACCAAATATGGTTTGTATGAATGGTTGGTGATGCCATTTGGCCTTACTAACGCCTGTAACACGTTTATAAGAGTGATGACTCAAATCTTAAGACCTTTTATTGGGTATTTCCTTATTTTCTATGAAATTAGGAATAGCTTCCCAAGAGGGGGGGTGAATTGGCTTTTAAAACTTTCTTTTAACTTCTTTTAAGAATCCTTAACTTCTTTAAACACTTAACCAATTCTTTAACTTATTTGTTTAATTTCACCAATCACACAACAACTTAATTAATCAACCAATCAATTAAACGCAATCTTCAAACCAAACATTCAATTTATTTTCCAATTATAAGTCAAACAACAAACAACCAAACCAAGATATAAAGTATTCAGCACTTTGGTAATATAACAACTCAAGATGGCTGTTTGTTTATATTTGCCAAATTTGAACCAAGCCCTATAATGAATGAAAATTTATGCTTGCTGATGTAAAGCACTGTATAGATGAATCAAATCACTCTTTCCAAATATTTAGAACTCAAATAAACTCTTGGTAAATTTATCTTTGGGATGTTAACCAAGTAATGTACTCCCGTAAGGTTTCCGCAAGATATGGTGAACCAACGTACTCCCTTTTGGTTTCCGCAACCCAAATCAAAATTAAACCTTAAGTTTGTTTGATTTTCCAAATATATGTAGTTTATATGATTCCCAAATTTTAAACCATCCACACAATTTAAATATGCTGAAAATAAAGAGTAAGGGAAGGAGAGAATGAGACGGAGATTTTTACAAGGTTCGGCTTATACCCAACCTACGTCCTCGCCTTTGGCAAACCACCAAAGGATTCACTAGTTCAATTCCGTTGACGGGTGGAACAATACCGATTACAACACTCCTTGGTTAAGGCTAGAGCCCGCCTTCTCCAAACGATATTCCCTCGTTCGGTCACTCCTTACATAGGCTAGAGCCTGCCTCTCTAAGCAATGTCCCCTTGCTTAGCCAACGATCCAAACGACCCTTGGAACGTCAGAGAACTACAAGAAACACAAGATAAGATTTGCATACAAGTAGACTCTCTCAAAGAGCAAGTTAGTACAATTTCAGCACTATATACTTTGAATGTAAAATATCAATATGAAATACAATGAAGCTCAAGTGTAGATTTCACCAATATCCTTCTTAGATAAGAATTAATAGTAGGAATCCAAAGGAGGAAGGATTGGTACTTCAGAATTCTCAGTAAAAGAATTTTTTCAATGAGTGAGCAAGAATGCTTTTGAAGAACAAGAATACTTTCAGCTTTACAAGCAGATTTTTCAATTCTTGGATGAGTTTTGATTTGAAAAACCATGTATTTATAGGCTTTCAAACTTGTTTCCATGTTGCAAAAGTTTCCTTTAAGTGTTTCCCAAAATTTTAGAACGTTTGGAGCTCAAACGGATATATTATAAAATATTAGAATTTTAAAAAATTTTCCCGTTGAACAGTGTTCAGTTGACTGAAGTGTCATGGTCAGTCAACTGAAGTTTCTTAACCCCTTTGATGTAGGACGAGAATGGTCAACCTATGTCCCACGATTCAACCCTCATACAAGCACATACACTTAAACACTTTAATTTAAGAATTTAATTATCCAAACATAAACACAATAAATCATGCTTTATTTCACATGTTCAAGGATTTTCAAAAGGTGTATGACTTGTCAAACAATTAAGTCCCAAATGGTTCTTTCACAAAGGAATCAAGTTATATGTTAAAAAGTTGCTATTTCAAAGATTCAAGAATATAAGTTCTATATTAGCAAACTAATATTCATACAATTGATTTTAACTAGCAAGTACCAATATTGCAATCTTTGGATCAAATGGGTTATTCAAAGATGTGATTTTAATCTACTAACAAGGGTCCACAAGATATAACAAAAGATTCAAGCACAAGTATTGAAGTTACCAAGATATTGGTTTGGATGACTTGACATTGTTCCACACGTAGTTAGGTCACACCGTTGGTCCTTCGTACAAGCTTTGAATCACAAGATGAACACAACAATGAAGTGTAGATGATAATCATCATGTGGGTGTATGAAGGTGCTGGCTGTATGGTGTTGATGGGGGCCGTGAGGGTATTAGATGGAGGAGGGGTTGATGGAGTCGTTGGATAGTTTAGTGATCTCTCACCACTTGATCTCCGAAGAGAACGCAATAGCCTCACACTACTCACTCACAAGGAGAGGAACAAGCTTTACAAGCTCAAGCAAAGAGATGCTTCTTCAATATTTAACTTCAACTTCATGTCTTCTATTCTTACAATAAGAAGGCTATTTATAGGCATAGCCTGGGAGACAAAGCTTTAAACACTCAACAACTTTCAACAACTCTCAATAACTTTCAACAACAACTCTCAATAACTTTCAACAACAACTCTCAACAACTTTCAACAACTATTAACCTAACACAATTAATACTTACTAAAAAAACAAGGAACTCCAACTCATAAGCACACAAGTCAAGCTTAGTTGTCTTGCATTATTACAATTCAAATTTGAAATTTAAACACATTCCAAAAGGAAGGCCAAAACCGTGTGGGACCCATTGGAGCCATGTGGGGGCCACATGGGTTTTGAGTTGGACTTTGCTTCAATACTTCACTTGGGTCTTCAAGCATGGTCTTCAAGAACCTAATAATCTTGAAATAACATATCCACGAAAAAATATAAATTAACACAATAGCAAAGTCTTCACATGAAAAAAGTCTTCCACCAAAGAAGTAGAAGATCTTCAATTAATCCCATGTGTTCCTGCAAAAATAGATATAAACAATAGTGGACATCTGAAGGTCGTCCACGTGTCACCATATCAGCAAAGGAGTGGAGATCGGTAGGTCGTCCATGTGTCATCATATCAGTAAAAGGGATACATAAAGCATGTTGATCCCCATCACCCTTAAAAATATAGAACTAGATACAGGGTCAGTTGACTGAAATCAGGGTTCAGTCATCTGATGTTGCAAATTCAGTCGACTGAAGTCACAAGTTCAGTCATCTGAACCGCTACTATCTGCTATATATTCTGTCCAACAAATCTTCAGTCGACTGAACTTAATCTTCAGTCGTTTGAAGTCATCTGTTCAGTCATCTGAAGTCGCACGTGAATAGTGTTCAGCTGACTGATAGCAGTGACCCCCCTTCAGTGTTTTAGCCATAACCTTTTATGTATAACTCCAAATTAGGTAATCTTGGTGTCAAAAGAAAGCTAAGAAAAAATCATAAAACTTTCCTGTTCATTACTTTTAAAAATAATGAAGTTTTGATAGTGAAAAATACACCTGAATATGGCTGTATCAAAATTGACAGCAAACAAAAAAACCCTTTTTGGTGCTTTTTATTCCAAAAATGATTCTAACCCTTTTAAAATAATTTTTGACTTTATAAAATTATTTCATAGATATTTTAAAAGGTATTTAGGTCCAAGAAGTTAACCTAAGAGCTTCAAAATATTGCAAACGATATTTTAAACATTTAAAGTACTTACATGAAAACTTCTAAAACTTTTCTCATTCTTAAGTCTTCATGTTTTGTTTCTTCAAGCTTCCATATTCTTTAAGCTTTATCACTTTGCCTTTCTTTGATCTTTTAGTATTCCTTGGCTTTCAACAACTCATTCATGTCTTCATATTCTTTAGGATTTAATATATCATCTTTAAATCCATGCTTGGACTCTTTTAAGCTTCATTTGATCCTCTTGAACACTTTGACCTTTGCTTTCTCATATATAAGCCCTGAAATATCATTACTCACACAAATACATTAAATTTCACTTGTTTGTTAGTATCAAAATAAGATAACAAGGTTTTAAGCCTTGTAAGGCCAACAGTCTATTTCGATGACATTCTGATTTATAGCCAAACAAGGAAAGAGCATTTGATTCACTTGAGAAGAGTCTTTGAAGCGCTAAGAGAGTATAAATTATATGAAAATTTGAAGAAATGTACTTTCATGACTTCTCAGGTAATCTTTTTAGGATTTGTTGTAGCTAAAAATGGAGTTTTTGTTGACCCTAAAAAGGTCAAAGCCTTTAAAAATTGGCCTACTCCTTGGAAAATTCACAAAGCAAAAAAACGTCCACAGATTAGCCATATTTTACTGAAGGTTCATTAAGAACTTTAGTACCATCATGGTACCCATCACCAATTGTATTAAGAAAGGTGAGTTCATATGACCTAAAGTTGCAACCAAAGCCTTCCTAGACATTAAAAACTTGATGAAAAAAGCACTAGTGCTACACCTTCCTCACTTTCAAAAATTATTTGAAGTAGCTTGTGATACTTCTAGTGTAGGCATAGGAGGAGTGCTTAGTCAAGAGGGTCATCTTGTTGCCTTCTTTAGTGAAAAATTGAATGATGCCAAGCAACATTACTCAACCTATGATAAAGAATTCTATGTTGTGGTTTAATCTTTGAGGCACTGGAGACATTACTTGCCTCCACAAGAGTTTGTACTCTTTTTTGACCACCACGCCCTTAGATATTTGAGTACACAAAATAAGTTGAATCATAGACATGTAAAATGGATTGAGTACATTCAGCAATACACTTTTGTGCTCAAACACCAAGCTAGTGCTAAAAACAAAGTCGTTGATGCCTTGAGTTGAGTTGTGGCAACTTTATAGGCCCTAGAGGTGAAATTCATAGGCTTTGAGTATTAAAAGAATATTCTCAATGTCCTGATTTATGTGACATTTTTCTAATCTGTTACAAGGACTACCTAGATCCCATCCTAATTTTGTGATTCATGGTGAATTTCTGTTTAAAGGGACTAGGTTGTGCATACCCTCTACATCTCTACATGACCAATTGATTTGGAAATTGCATGCAAGAGGTGTTGTAGGTCACTTTGGTAAAGATAAGACCATTGTCATGGTAGAGGATAGGTTCTTTTGGCCTAGCTTGAGAAAGGATGTTGCTAGAATCTTATCTCATTGTGGCACATTTCAAACTGCAAAGGATAAGAATCAAAATTTTGGATTGTATACTCCTTTACCTGTGCTTCATACCCCTTGGCAAAACATAAGTATGGACTTCGTTTTAGAACTCCCTAGGACTGCTAGAAGGAATGATTATGTGTTTGTTGTAGTAGATAGATTTTCAAAAATGTCACACTTCATTCCATGCAACAACACACATGATGCATACAAAATAGCCACTATCTTTTTCTGAGAAGTTGTTAGACTACATGGTCTTCCCAAGACTATTATCTCTGATAGGGATGTAAAATTTGTAAATTATTTCTAGAAAACCTCATGGGCTATGTTAGCTACCAAACTCCAGTTTTCTAGTCCTTACCATCCCCAAACTGATGGGTAAAATGAGGTAGTGAATAGGAGCTTAGGTGACCTATTAAGATTTCTAGTGGGTGAAAACATAAGTTCGTGGGATTTATGTCTTTCTATGGCTGAATTTGCATTTAATGGTTCGGTGAATAGAACCACAGGATGAAGTCCTTTTTAGGTTGTCATTGGTTACCAACCTAGGAAGCCTATAGATCTTATCTCATTACCTCCACAAGCTAGAGTGAGTAAGCAAGCTGATGCTTTTACAAAGCACATACATGATCTATACTCTGAAATAAGAATGAAAATTAACTTGAATAATGAGCATTATAAATCTAGTGCTGATATACATCGCAAGTTGCAAAAATTTTCATATGGTGATATGGTTATGGTCCGTATTCGTCCTAAGCGAATTCCTATAGAAAAGGTAAGAAAGTTGCATGCTAAAAAGATGGGACCTTTCAAAATTTTAAAGAAAATTAGTTCTAATGCTTACATGCTTGATATTCCTATTGAATTTGGCCTAAGCAATGTATTTAATGCTGAGGATTTAACCCCATTTCTTAAAGCACCATCTTTTGTGGAGCCTTCAAATTCTAACCATGCAGGTGATCAAACTCCATTTCCCACTCCTCTTGAACCTGAAACCCCAAATCTACCTTTGCCTCCACCTTTACCCATACTCAAGAACCTTGATGAGATTGAAGAAATCTTGGATGACAAGACAATGTTCACACGAGCAGGATTATACCAAATGTTCTTGGTCAAGTGGAGAGGTAAGCCACTTTCTGAGAGGAGCTGGATTTGTAAAGAAGACCTCCTTCGTCTCAACTCGAAGTTATATTCCCAATACTTCACTTCTCATTCTTCACTAAAGAATTCCTTTGGGCCCAGGAGAGATGATGGGGATTAGCAGGCCTTGACTGTTTCCTTCGCCGACATGGAGACACGTGGACGACCTTCAGATGTCCACTTTGGTTTGTAACTCTTTTGTAGGTACACATGGGTTATGTGAAGACTTTCGGTGCATGGAAAGCCCAGTTGATATACCGAAGCAAGTTCGAGTCCAAGACCCATGTGGTCCCTACATAGTCTTATGGGCCCCACATGGATTAGGCCTCCCTTTGGATTTATGTTTTATAGTTAATTTGTAATATTGCAAGACAATTAAGCTTGTTTGCATGTGTGTGAGTTTAGTAAGTTGTGTTAGTAATTATTGTATTAGAATTAAGTGTAGTGTCTTAATTACTTTGTTTCCTCATGTTTAGTTTCGCATGCTTGGTCCCCCCCATGCTTGTGTAAGAGTTAATGTCTTGTTCCCTTGCTAAGTTTTTATATCTTGAACCAATGTAAGAATTCTGCAACTATGTTTGACTATTGAATACTGAAAGGAATATCTTTTTCTAAAGCTTGTTAGTTTTGTCCAATCTTCCGATTGTGTAAGGTGAGGCTACGTCGTTCTCTCCAGAGATCAAGTGGTAAGAGACCACTATTTATCCAACGACTTCATCCCCATCTATCCCTCAGACACCCCCTTACGACTAGTTTCATATACGCATAGCAATTCTCTTCTTTCACTGTCTTCAAAGCTTGTTCCTAGGATTTTTCTAGCATGATCTGAGTTTGTGGTGAATCATATCAAGTCATCGAACGATTTCATCAGTAAGATTGCTATTTTCCTTAAGCCTTATCTAGTTGTGAACTTTTTCTTGAACCCTCGTAATCCTAGTTGAAAACAGCTCTTGAAATCCTGAATTTTATTCAAAACCCATAGGTGTTCAGGCGACTGAAGTCATTTGTTCAATTGAATGAACCGCTACTGCTGATGAGTGGCATAAATTAGAATAATTTGGCACTTCCTAACTTTAAACTTTGGTCTAATTTTATTTATTTTTACCAATTTTAGGTCTCACTGCGGTCATTTAATTTTATTGCAAATTTAAAGAAAAGAAAGAAAATTTTTTGGAAATCAAATATGGAATTAAAAATTAGTTCTTGGTGTTTTCTTGAAGCACGAACGCTACACACGGCGGCTGGGCTGTGTGTGATTCCTTCTTCCATTCCCATGAGAAAATAAAATAGGGTGAATTTGTTTATGTGGGATTTTATTTTCAGCATGAACTAATTTTTTTATTTCTAGGAAAATGATGTAAATTAGTTTCAAACTATGCTTGCTTTTCTATGCTAATATGAAGTAATTTTCTTCCCTATTTATCTGATTTATTCTAAGCTTATTGCTTTTGATTAACTGGCCATTAATTAAATGATTTCAATCCTGTGATTTGCTATCGAAAGAGGGAATTATAGGATAGATCTTGGATATTTCGACATAGGTAAATGTAGAGATTGAGAGACTTGTATGAACCTATGTAGTATTAAAATCGTGGGTCTTATTGCGTTCTTGTTTTATTAATTTGCATACTTTTGTGTTGAATGATGAACAAGAATAGTTTCCAATTAACTATCGAAAGGGGCTTTTGGAAGAATTTAAGATTTGCTAACAAGTAGAGAAAATTAATTTCTATTAGTTAGATGAGTAAAGCATAGTGAGAAACTAGGTGAAATCGATTTCCTAGAAGTTTTCTCTCTCATTAATTTGATACTTGAGCAAACATTTTCATTCTCCTTTGAATATTTTCTTTAAATTGAGTTTATTTCAATTTTTGCACTTACAAAAATCTAAATTTCTTTTCTAAATAAAGTCAAGATTAGTATAATTTTGGTACTTGGCAAAAGTAAGTCACCAATCCCTGAGGACGATACTCTTCTAATCACTTTACTATAAAATTACGATACTATGCACTTACAGTTTTACACCGATCAAGTTTTTGGTGTCGTTGCCGGGGATTAATTTTTTCTTATTTTTTCCAATATCGATACAAAGTAATCTTGGTTTTAATTTAGAATTTTATTTTTATTTTTATTTATTTTATTTTTATTCTATTTCTTTTTTTTCTTTTCTTCTTCAGGTGTGTTTTTTATGTTGGATGCATCGTGTTAGAACCCGTGACATCACTCCTTTTGATCCGAAGATTGAAAGAACTCTCAGAGCACTAAGAAAGAAGAAAGTACTAGCCATGGAGAACGGACAAGAGAATGTGCAGCAACACGCTTTGAATGATTATGTACGGCCAGTTGTGAATGACAACTACTCGGGTATATTACACCAAACCATTAATGCCAACAATTTTGAGCTCAAACCCACCTTGACTAGCATGGTGCAACAAGCCCAATTCAGCGGATCACCACTTGATGATCCCAATATTCATTTGGCAATGTTTCTAGAGATTTACGACACTATAAAGATCAATGGTGTTACCAAAGACACCATTAGACTGAGGTTGTTCCCTTTTTTTTTTAGGGACAAGGCAAGAGGTTGGCTACAATCTTTACAACCAATAAGTATCACTAGTTGGCAGGACATGGCTGAAAAGTTTATGGCTAAATTCTTCCCACCTGCAAAAATAGCCCAACTCAAAAGTGAGATTCGTCAATTCAAGCAAAATGATTTTGAATCACTCTACGAAGCATGGGAAAGGTATAAAGATTTGATTCAATGCTGCCCACAACATGGATTGCCGGATTGGTTGCAAATTCAAATGTTTTATAATGGGTTAAATGGGCAAACTCGGACATTAGTTGATGCTGCATGTAAGGGAACTTTGATGTCAAAGACTTCTGAGGATGCTACTTCTTTTTTGGAAGAAATTGCCTCAAATAACTATCAATGGCCAACCAAAAGAACTATAGCTAAGAAAGTTGCTAGGATTCATTAATTGGAGCTGTTTGCTGCCCTTTTAGCTCAAGTTGCTTCTCTATCCCATTAGATTTCAGCTTTGACCACCCAAAAGATACCACAACATGCAAAATATGTGGCAGTTACAAGTAGGACAAATCCAAGCAATGAAGCGAGTTAAGAACAGGTTCAATACATCAATAATCAAAGCTACAACTATCAGGGTAATCCTGTGCCACAATATTACCATCAAAGGCTTTGAAATCATGAGAATTTGTCTTATGGAAAAACAATGAATGTGCTACAACCTCCTCCAGGACTTGATAGTCAACACATCAAGAAGAAGATGTCACTTGAGGATGTCATGGTATCATTTGTTGAGGAGACAAAAGTAAGGTTTAAAAAGACTGATTCATGGTTGGATAACATTGAGACTCATTGTAGCAATATAAGAGTCACTATGAAGAATCTTGAAATGCAAATTGGGCAACTAGCCACAACCATAAATGCCCAACAAAGAGGAACTTTTCCTAGCAACATAGAAGTTAATCCAAAGGAACGATGCAAGGCCATCACACTTAGGAGTGGAAGAGAAATTGAGAAATAACCATCAAAGGAAACTACGTACACCCCTACAGTCTACTCCACTTCCTTATCCTCAATGTTTTCAAAAACAAATATTAGATAAGAAATTTTCTAATTTTTTGGATATTTTTAAGAAAATTCACATAAATATTTCTTTTACAGATGCCATGGAACAAATGCCAAGCTATGTCAATTTCTGAAGGACATCATTTCCAAGAAAAGAAGGTTTGAAGAGTTTGAAACAGTGAAGCTTGCTGAAGAATGCAGTGCTATTCTTCAAAGGAAATTACCTCAAAAATTAAAAGATCTAGGGAGTTTCACTTTGCCTTACACTATTGGAAATTCATTTTTTGATAAAGTTTTACGTGATCTTGGTGCTAGCATTAATCTTATGCCACTTTCTATTTGCAAGAAATTGGGACTTGGAGAGATGAAACAAATAACCATTTCTTTGCAACTAGCAGACCGATCCATCAAGTATCCACATGGAACCATAGAAGACATATTGGTAGAGGTGGACAAATTTATTTTTCCTACTAATTTTATGGTGTTAGATATGGAGGAAGACCAAGAAGTCCCACTAATTCTTGGCCGATCATTCTTGGCCACTGGAAGGGCTTTAATTGATGTTCAAAAGGGTGAGTTAACATTGAGATTGGACAAGGAAGAGGTTATGTTCAACATCTACCAAGCCATAAAATTCCCAGAAGATCCAAGCACTTGCTTTCAGGTAGATGTAATTCAATAAAGTGTAGAAAAAGCCTTTCAAAAAAATATACCAGCTGATCACCTAGAACGATCCTTGCAGCAAATTAAAACACTTAGGAATGAAGTGGGAAGGCTGGAACCTATGGTAGCAATGAAAGATTCTATATTTCTAAACAAAAGATGCAGCAACCTATAATTCCAAAGTTGACGCAATTACCTGAGCATCTTCGCTATGCATTCTTAGGTGATGCGTATGAAAATGCAAAAGTCTACAAAGAATGGACGAAGAAGTGGCATGACAAATAGATTCTTAGGTGTGAGTTTGCTCCAGGACAGCAGGTTCTATGCTTCAACTCGCGATTAAAACTCTCTCCGAGCAAGTTAAGGTCAAGATGGATAGGTCCTTATACAATTGACAAAGTTTTCCCTTTTGGAGCAATAGACTTGAAGGACAAGACAGGGAATATATTCAGAGTTAATGGTCAGAGATTGAAGCATTATTATGAAGAACAAGTGGAGAGGAACTGTGGATTTATTCCTCTTGGAGATCTTAATTGATGAAGATTGGAAAGTCTTGCTGGAGACGTTAAAACAAGCGCTTATGGGAGGCAACCCAAAGAATTCATTTATTCTTTTATTTTTATTACTTTATTTATTTAGTTGTTCATTTTTGAATAATTTGGATTCTTGATGTAGGTTTATTTAGCATGAATAAAGAGCTAAAAATTCTTCGATTGATTCACCAAGAAACCAGGGAAGCTCCTTTCTTTTCTTCAATCTTTCTCACCTTTGAATTACAATGAGGACATTGTTTGGTTTAAGTTTGGGGGTGTGATTTTGTATTTTTTATTGTGAGTTATGTTTATTTTTCTTATGATTTTTTTTTCTTTGCTTGTGATTTTATAAGTCTTGAGTTGTTGGATTCTCTTACCAAGCATGTATTTGAGTATGAATTCTCTATAACACTGAAATTTGTGATTGAGGATGGGATTGAGAAAAATTTTCAAAATTTTTTTTTATGTCAAGCTGAGTCTTGTGGGTACTTTGATTTAAATATTTGTCCTTGAACATAATTGCACACATAGTCATTCTTTTTCTCTATTCCATTTTGCTTATAAAGAGAATGAGTAGAATTGATTGGGTCAGAGGAGTTCAATCTTGCTTTGCTTTAAAATCCGTTGATGGATCCTTGAGGCGAAATCCTAGTTGACACCAATTATTAGAGAAATGATCTAGGCAAAAAAAAAATTGTCATAACCAAAAAAAAAAAACCTTCCCAGCCATCCTGATTATAATGCCATCATTGCATGGTGTATTTCCATAGTCAGCCCTCTTAAGCCTCATGTTACATAAGCCTTTATTTGTTCTTTTGACCACATAAACCATTCCCATTCTGAAGCTTGAAAAACCATGAAATTAAATTCACATTTGGAGAAAATACTTTGGTGGAAACTTACATTTAAAGAGTAGTTTTCGTCAAAAAAACAAAGAAAGAAAGAAAGAAGACTCAATATGTGGAGTATGGATCACTTCAGATTTTGTTAAAGGTGTACTTGGTACTACTTCATTGGTTATAACAACAATATTGTCATCAGTATGAGCATATTGTCGAGAGAGAGTTATGGTGTGAATCTTGAGGATATCTCTTTGATTGTTCTTTCCTCCAAGTATTTTCCCAGTTTGCTTTAATGTTCCTTATCCATTTCTTTCGTAACCCTCACCCAGTGGCCTATCATTACAACCTTGATTAAAGACCTTTTGATCTCTGATTTTGGCGTTGGACTACATTAGTGGAGAGGATTACTAAAAATTGGACCTGTGGGGTTAAGTTTTGGGAGAATTCTTCTGGTTTCAGTTATTCTACCGTTATCTGAATTTGCTAGTGGTTTGGAGTTAAATTGACTATATCACACACATACTCAAGGTCTTAGCCTTTGGTTGAAGTAAACATCTAACTCTTGCTTGACAAATTGCTAATTTTTTTTATTGATTTTTTTGCCATCTTTGATGTTAAAAGAGTAAGATACTAGTAATGAAATCTAAATTTAGATCGTAGCTTGGTGAGTGATGATACTACTCTATGAGGTCTTTTATTTTGTTTTCTTTTGTTTGAGGACAAACAAAGCTTTAAGTTTAGTGGTGTTTGATGAGTGGCATAAATTAGAATAATTTAGCACTTCTTAACTTTAAACTTTGGTCTAATTTTATTAATTTTTTCCAATTTAGGGTCTCACTACGATCACTTAATTTTATTACAGATTTGAAGAAAAGAAAGAAATTTTTTTGGAAATCAAATATGGAATTAAAAATGTTTGAGAAGTCGTGCACTACACAAGGAGACGTCGCATGCACTACACAGGTCGTGAGCATAAATAGAAGTCGTGTACAAGTCATGCATGAAATAAAAGTGGAGAGTCGTGAGCTATTAAATAAACGTGGGCTTGTGCATGGTTTTAAAAGAAGAAAAAATAAATAATAAATAATAAATAATAATAATTATTATTATTATTATTATTATTATTATGAGTACTGTAGAGACCCGAAGAATTTTACCGAATTAAATAATAAAAGAAAGGAGAGAAAAAGAATTTTAAAAAGGGATTTCAGTAGGGTCTCGTCAATGAGTGTAGAAGTGCTCATCGACAAGCAAGGCTCTTGGGCTCGTCGACGGGGACACGTGTCTCGTTGACGAGAAATTACCAAGAGAACTTCTTCCAGAGCCTGAAACTCGTCGATGAGAAGAAGGTGTTCGTCAACGAGACTATCGCTTGGACTCATCGACAAGGAGATGTCACTCGTAGACGAGACCATGTGGATGAGCAATCTCTATAAGGCCAAGAATTCATTTTTCTTGCGAGAAACATGTAGGAATCCTCTCTCTCTCTCTCTCTCTCTAAACCCGTCCCCCTCTGCCTTCTCTCTAGGTTTTTGGCCCAATTCTTTGTTGGTTCGACGATCCGAAGCCGCCATGCTACTCCTGGAGGTTTCTCTTCATATCTACAGGAGTAGATCATTGGTTAGGCCAACTTGGGCACCATTCCAAAATTTGGGTAAGTTGATTATTTTAAGTTTTATTAGGTTTTTGGTGTTTCTGGACTAAGGAGAATATGTTAGGGAAGATAATACTGAAGTTTTGTTGGAAAAAATGTAAATTTCAGGATGTTGAGTTGGGAACACCACGGGTGTAGTTTTAGAGTAATTGGTGGGCTTTTAAATAAGTCAGGTAAGGGAATAAATTAAGTCAGTAATTTTCATGAAATTGTTTACCATATTACAACATTTATTTTTAGAAATTATGTATGTATTAGCATAATGTTTGTGAATACTGCAGTTGAACAGGAAAATGGATTTAATGTTATTTATCAAGAAATATGATTTCAAATCAAGTTTTATGCTTAAAAACATTATTCATATTTGTGTGGCATGAGTATAATTTTCATGAAACTGTATTATATTAGAATAATGTGATTTCCCCAAAATAAGCATGTTTTTCTTAGTTTTCAGGAAAATCATGAAAATAGTATAGGAACTATGTTTAAAGTATGGTATTGAAACAGTACAGGGATTTCAAATTATGTATGTTAAAATATATGTCAACGTAAGGGCCGTGATTTTACATGATATAATATGCCAGCGTAAGGGTCGTGGTTTTTACATGATATACTATGTTGGCGTAAGGGTCGTAGTTTTATAAGATATGCTATGTCGGCGTAAGGGCCGTGGTTTTACATGTTATACTATGTCGGCGCAAGGGCTGTGATTTACAAAATATAATCTTTCGGCGCAAGGACCATGGTTTATATGATATGGTTTGCAAAAATTCATGAAAATATTATCATGACAGATATTATTATGAAACAGCTATGTATCATTATTTGAAGTTTACTATGTGTGAAACAGCTATGTATCATTATTTGAAGTTTACTATATGTTATCAGAACCCGGATGGCTTGGTTTAGGCTTTCACGAAGCACGGTACCATAGCTATATGTTCATGATCATGTATAATGTTAGTGCTACCACATGTTGTAAGAGTCTGTGGGAGAACGGCAGTCGATGTGGTTTTATGGTAGTGTAGGCGTCCCTCTGGTAGTTCAGACTAAGAGGAGCAGACCCATCATACTTACAGACTTATGTTGATCTAGCGTGGTCATCCATCCATTGCTAGGTCCTGTTTTTGGGCCACACAACCTAATCATATGGGGGTAAGACATGACACCAGCTAGCTATCCATCCAGGGTGTTATTTCATGTATAGTTATATAAGATGATTTTTATGTAGAGAAACTTAGTATGTTATACCATGTTATGATAAATTATGTTTTATTCAGATATGATACAGATAGTTTTACCGAATATGATTTATGTACTGTTACATGTATAACACGATAATACTCATGATATCACACACTGATATTAGTTTATTTCCCTTACTGAGAGGTATCTCATCCCAGTTATATAAAAATTTTAGGAAACCCAGATAGAGGAGAGGATAGAGTTCCGCACTGTTAGAGGTCAATAGTCATACCCTGTCAAAAGGGTAAGTCGTTATGCTAGGGTCTGATGGATTTTTGGGTTATGACCCTAGGGCACTTTTTGGTTTTTTTTTTTTTTTTTTTTTTATGTGTATATGTATATGATAGGTTTGATAGAACTCTGGTATTGTGTTGGTTGGATGATTTGATATGTATATGATTTTATGTTTTCCACTGCTTAGGTATAAGAGTTGTATTTCAAGTATATCCTTGGTACCCATGGGTTCAGGTTGATCATGTTTTGTTAGCTAAACAGGATATTAGGATTATTATTATGGTAAAATAGGCAGGTTGTCACATGTACACCTTGAATCAAAAGAAGAAATGTCAAAATTAGTGGGCTTTGAAAAGCCCACATGAACAGTGCCATGCAAGGGAGGTGAGGCGTGTAAAGAAAATAAATAAAGGAGGAGGGCTTCTTTGCTGGAAGATGGGCCTAGGAGGAATCAAATGAGCCAACCTTGGGGAATAAAAGGTGAGCTGGGCCATTACGTGAACAGGAGGCTGTGAAGCTGGATGTGACTACGTGCGCTAGCAATCCATACGCTAGGGTTTGCTGGGTCTTCAATAAAGGAAGGATTTTTAGAATTATTTGGGTCTCTCTTCTTGGAGCCCGGGAGGCAGCAGTGATAGCAAGAGATCTTTCTTTGAGGATTTTGGGGGCAACTCTGAAGAAGGACAACACGCACAGCAGCGTGGGGGATTCGGAAGGTAGCAAAGGGAGGCAAGCACTTCTTTTTGGTGTCTGGTGCGTGTGCACAGCAAGGAGAAAAAAAAAAAAGGAGGCTTTCTTTTTGGCTTCAAAGGGCAACAGTTCTTGGTGTTTTCTTGAAGCATGAATGCTGCACAAGACGGCTAGGTTGTATGTGATTTTTCTTCCATTCCCATGAAAAAAGAAAATATGGTGAATTCGTTTATGTGGGATTTAATTTTGAGCATGAACTAATTTTCTTATTTCTAGGAAAACGATGTAATCTAGCTTCAAACTATGCTTGCTTTTCTATGCTAATCTGAAGTAATTTTCTTCCATGTTTGTTTGATTTATTCTGGGCTTATTTTTTTTTATTAATCGGCCATTAATTAAATCATTTCAATCCTATTATTTTCTATCGAAAGAAGGAATTATAGGATAGATCTTGAATATTTCGGCATAGGTAAATATAGAGATTGAGAGACTTGTATGAACATATGTAGTATTAAAATCGTGGGTCTTATTGTGTTCTTGTTTTATTAATTTGCATACTCCTATGTTGAATGATGAACAAGAATAGTTTCCAATTGACTATCAAAAGAGGTTTTTGGAAGAATTTGAGATTTGCTAACAAGTAGAGAAAATTAATTTTTGTACTGAGGCGTGCATGCAGGTTCACCTTACACGTGTATTTGAACAGAAAGCCATATCATGATGGTGTATGATGATCAAGCAGAAGAATGAAAAAAATTGTGTTGTAATTGTAATTATTTTTACTTTTCCTCATTCTAGGATGTAATTTTATTATGAACTGTACCCCAATGTGGCTTGTAATAATGTGCATCATGCATGATAGGTAGGTATGCTCTAAACGACCTTAGTTGGACTTTAGGTTCCTACACACAGTGTGCAAAGTCCCCAATATCACATAAATATTCAGGGAAATTAATAGAAGCAAAATTGGACTTAATAGGTTAAATTTATGAGAGGTCAGGTGACCAAACCCATTGTGTTCAAAACACTTTGGGCGACCGAACCATGGACAGGTCAACAAGTTAACCTACATTCGGCAGACTGAACCAAAATGTACACATCTTCCACGGTCGATCGAACCTGTATCAAGTCACTTTTCACCAACCCGGGTGCCCGAACATTTCGTTCATTTTAGCCTCGGGCAACCGAACTTCAGACCAGGCACCCAAAACACAGTCTTTTGGAGGAATCGCCCCATTCAACAAACCGAAGTAAAATTCAGGCACCCGAACCATAAAATGACCTTTTTGCACTGTGTCTATTCGAGCACCTGAACTTAGGCTCGGGCACCCAAAACTCTTGGGTTGGATTTATTTTTACCGAGATT
Organism: Malania oleifera; assembly: GCF_029873635.1. Lineage (NCBI taxonomy): Eukaryota > Viridiplantae > Streptophyta > Magnoliopsida > Santalales > Ximeniaceae > Malania > Malania oleifera. The sequence goes on from NC_080428.1 coordinate 17,942,328, forward strand.
AAAGAGGGGTAAACAGGGTTAATTTTCTTAATTGGTTTTCAAACAAAATTAATAATACCATATATGTCCCCAACGGTCATAATTTGCCCCTTGCCTATATATACTAGTTCATTTGCAAAAATTAGCAAGGATTAGCAAAATCATTAAGATCAAATTCTCTCAAATTTCCAAAATTCTATTTTAGCCTATACTACTCTCATACACTCAAAAGCTTCATTTTTCTTGATTATCCAAGAGTTGTGAGTATGCTTAGAGTTTTGTGCTTCATTCTCATTAGCTTAATACTCTCATTTGTCGTGCTTATTGTTTAATTTTATTATTGAGAGTAAAGCTTGAAGTTCTCTGAATGATTTTATTTTAATAAATCTTGCATGTGAAGACTTAGAGGCTTGTGGTTCTTGCATTCTCATTGCAAGTTATCTTAGCCCGTATTTTTGTGTGCAAAAATTATTTTCAAGTTTGCATTCAAACATCTCTGGTGCTTAGATTATTGAGAACATATTATTAAGGTTGTTTGAATCATATTACTAGCATATTTGAAACCCTAAACTAATATTGTGATATTCAATACTGTGTTTCAAAGCTTGCTTATATATTCACTCTAGATCTTGATTGCTTATCCATACTTGACTTAGTGTTAAGCATATATTCATAAGCACCAAGCAATATTTACATATCATTCGTGCTTGGGTTATTATTTAAGCTATACTGTGGTACATATCTGCTTATGAAGAAGCATATTTTCGTGTACACAAAATTTTATACATATTTGTTGTATTCCAGACATGGGTCTAAAGAGGGAGACTAGCCCTGTTGAATAGTCCCAGATTGGCTTAGACTCGGTTAGAAAAGTTAGGTGCACCATCCTGGTAAGGTGTAGGCTGAGGTCAGCCCCGCTAATTGACTTGGTTGTAAATAGTGCCACTCCACCCGTTAAGTGAGCCATAGTGAAATCCTCATGCTGGTGAGCCAAGGTGGGGACGTAGGCACTTTGGCCGAACCCTGATAACATATCTGGTGTCAATTTATTTTCTGCACTTTATTTTCTGTACCTGCATGTTTATTCTTATTGATTAAATATCTGTTTGGATTGAAATTGCTTAGACTGCCCTTAGGTTACGTAATACTGATTGTTGGATTAGTTAAACCTAAGTATAATTTTTAAATCTCCAATTCACCCCCCCCCCCCTCTTTTGGGATTGCACCAAAGCTAACATTTGTTATCAGAGTCTCATCACTTAGACTTAAACGTTATTTAGTAAAAGATCATGATGGCTCATGTTAGGGCATCCCCTTCATGTAAGGGAAGGTTAGTCACACACCCTCCAGTATTCTGTGGTGAAAACTATGCTCTATGGAAATTAAAAATGATTGTATTTGTGAAAGCTTTAAATTTGAGGTTTTGGAAAGTCAATTATCAAGGTGATATTGTGCCTGTAAAAACGATTGATTGTGTTGATGTTCCTAAATCTGAATATGAGTTGGATGATAATGATAAAAACTTAGTGCAAGTGAATTTTGATGCTATGAATACCTTACTACATGCTTTAGATTCTGATATTTTATGTGAGGTTATGGAATCTAGCAATGCTAAAGAAATATGGGATGAACTTGAGAGGAGATATGGAGCATCCATGCAAAATAAAGTGATTACTCCTTGTGACTTAAGCTCTATGGATCTTAAAGGAGGTAACCAGTGCTTTGTTGCTTTAACTAATGATGAGGTAATCTCTACTCCTTCCATTTTATTAGATAAATCTGAAAAAGATTCATGTGATGAGTTGAATGACATATCTGATTCTGAATCATGTGATAGCACTAATAGTGAAAGCATGCCTACTTATGAAGAACCGCAAATTAAATATGTTAGAATTCATAAGTCACTTGTTAAATCTAATAAGAAATATGTTGCTTTGGAGAACAAGTATGAAGCATGTATGAAAGAATGTGAATCTAAGTTCTAGCTAAAAGAGAAAATGACCTGAAAATCAAAAGATTAGTGAGTAAGAATGAATCATTAGAAAAAGAAATGACTATCTTGAAATCTAAAATTTCTAATGATAATAATAAAGATCTTTTGATTGCAGAACTTGAACAAAAAGCAAACAATATGACTAAAGAGTTCATTAAATTACAAGATGTTTGCAAAGGTCTTAAAAACTTGAACATGCAAGAGTTAAAAAATAAAATAAAAGACCAAACTAAGATCATCCACATTCACTGGAGGGAAGGACAACTTTGATAAGTTGCTATGACAATAGAAGATGATCTTAGATAGGGAAGGTATAGGATACAACGGAGTTAGAAATAAGAAGAATACAAATTTGTATACGTGGTACTTTGTGAAAGAAGCTGATAATTATGCTAGTACCTCCTCCAGTCCTTATACCCATACCTAATGTGCATTGTGTAAAAAGAAAGGACATATCAAGTTTGATTGTGCATTTAAAAGAAAATGGGTCAGATTGAAACAAGTATGGAGGGTGAAAGAAAAATCCAAACCCGACTTTTCTTTACCCAAAAATGTTCCCTAGTGTCCATAGGGTAGGTTAGGGAGACTCCATAAACCCTAGGTCTCATATTTAAATCATAGGGGGTCTTTCCATATGAGAAAAGGTCAAAAGAAAATGTGTTGACCAAGTTCGAGCTGCTAAACTTTTTGTGTTTTGGCATTTCAAGCAACAGAACTTGAAGTTTGACCAAGCATGTTGACCTCACTCGGGCAGCTGAACTTTTCAGTTCAAAATCATTTGGGCAACTGAACATATATTTGGGTAACTGAACTGAAAAAGACGCTTGAAATTCAGCTGACCAAATCCTTATTCGGTCAGCCAAATAGACTCAGCACCTCGGATAATCATTGCAGTTTGGGCAACTGAATTCCTGTTCAAGCACCCGAACCGCACTATATAAATGATTTCACCCACGGAAAAGGCCTCATTATCACTCCACTTTTGAGAGCTCCTCCGGTTTTCCTCACTTCCAGCCACTCTATTTTCATTCCTTGCCTAGTGCCTTTTAGAAAAACTTATTCCCACCATGTCTAAAGACCAAAGACACATTGCGCTTGACCAATGGTTCCGTACACCTGAGAGACGGATCAAGTATGATAAAGTTTTCCACCTCAAGGACCTCATCCTTGGTAAGGTACTATACATTCAATTTATGCAAACGTATTTTAATAATATATTAGACATGTTCAGATACCAAGGATGGTATGAGTTCATAAGTTTCTAGCCTAGGGGGATCTACCATATACTCGTCAGGCTGTTCTAGGCCAACATTGGGCAGGATGACCAAGGTTGCTACTCGAGGGTGTTTGAGACAGACATTCGGTTCAATGATGCATACTTGGTAGAGGTGTTTGATATCCAGTGAGGCAACTTCGACTGTTCTGACTCCACCTCGACCTGGATAAATAGGCAGGACTTCACCGTGAGCACTTTCATAAATCTTGTGATATGTCATCCTGTGGTAGATCTTGTGCACACCCCTAGTTATAGATCATTGACTCTGGAGGCAAAGGTGGTACACCACTTGATTTTATATAATATCTTGCCGAATTCAGAGTCCAGGGATCATGTCTCATACCTAGACTGCTTCGTCATGTGGTGTTTATTCACTAGGAAGAAGCTAGATCTTCCTAGACTAATCCTCAGGTGGATGTTTGTGAAGACTGTGGGAAAGAGGATCATAATTCCATATGGAGGCATCCTATCTAGGATGTTTGTTAGAGAGAGAGTTACAAGGGCTCCATACGCAGTATTAAATAATATAAAGAGCACCGACGTCTTCTCCTCCACCACTCTAAAACTGATGGGGTATGAGCTCGCAGGCAACATGTGGTTACCTACTATTCCTGAGAGAGGATCAGGGGCTCAGAAGATGCCACAGGAGCATCCCCATGTTCTGTCGAACGCTGATATCATGGCGGCCATCACCAGTCTCACAGCATCATTTCAGGAGTTTAAGACCTCCATGACAGAGTAGGCATCCTCCTCCTCACCCAGACTTGATGCTCTCTATGGTGAGTTCTCTGAGTTCCACTCCGATGTGCGGGCGAACTTCCACATCCTCAGTGAGCACCTGAAAAAGATGAATGACGAGGACATCGACAAGGACCAGATGGAGGTGAGTGTTGATGAGGACGACGATCACGATGATGGTGAGACTTAGAGGAGTATTTGGAGTTCAGTTGTTTTACATTTGATCTATCTTATGCATTATTTACATGCATTTATATTTGGGGTTTGTAATACCTAAAACAGCTTTTTATTTTTGTTTTTCGGCTATACACACTCACCACACACATACACAGATACATACAGATACTATCTTGTGGTGATTTTCATGTTACTTATATTTATATATATCTAATAGTTTATTGTCTTGCATGCTTTGATATATATATATATATACATGCTTATCAGATTGAAAGTCTCCTGCATGGCGGATGCAGTTGATGTGAAATTGCCTGCTAGTAGATATATTAGATTCTCGCATGCTCAAAACTTGTGATATACTGTCTAGTTGAGAATCTTTTTGTGCAAGTTTAATATGGGAAATGTCTTGTTTACAGACGGCATGCTACCAGATTTTTGGTAGACATTTTTCCAAAATATTGAAATGTTTTCTAAAATGAAAATGGATGTGCATGTAATTTATGGTTTAGATTTCAAAATGTCTGCACTTAGCTCATTTTAATTTGAATCATTTGGAACTGCTTGTGCATACATATTTAAATTATTTGAAATTGGCAGGTTTTTATGGGATAAATCACATTTTTAGACAAAATGCTACCAAAAATTTTTTAAAATCACTGCACATATCCTATATCTTTTATAAATGTTGAATATTTCAAAACTTAAGTTGTGCTTCTAGAATAACATACTTGTATTGTGTTCAAGGTATAAGTTTAAAGAAAATGCACAATCTTAGGGGGAGCCACTTTGCTTTAAAACATACAGCTCTAAGAAAATGAAATGTATTCAGTACTATAATTCTATATCTTGGGGAAATATGTCAACAATTGGTATCAATGCGTACACTTGTAAACTTTAACAATTTGTATCATATTTTTCTAATAAGTGGTAATAACAATTGTTATAACATTTGGTATCAGTCCCACATTTCTTTTCTTGCTTTATATCTTGTGGGAATACATTTTTTTGCTGACAAGCGAAAATCAAAGATGATTATGACAGATTAAATATGTAAATCTTTTTGAAAGGATGAGTGAAAGCTAAATGAAAATTAATTTTCATCCTTACATAATCATCAATTGGGAGAGAAAAGGCAAATTAAACAAAGTGGTAACAACTCATAATTGGTATCAGTTGATGTCCTAAGTCTTTTGTGTTGCATGATAATATTAGCTCATTGACTTATGTACTGTTTGAGTTGATTGAATGTAATTTGCTATATATTGTTTTTTGAAACTCAAAAAAGGTCACTTAGGTTCAAAGTTATTTTGGGAATATTCTATTTTCAAACGGCATGATCCTGAATTTTTCAAAAATCTTCCCAATGTATCTTTTGTATCTAAATGATTTTTTTTTGCTTCATGCTATATTTCTTAGCCTTTTTTGCTGTTTCCAAAAGAGGAAGAAGAGGCAAAATTGGGTACATTGATAAATTATAAATTTAAAAAAAAAAATCAATTGAGCTTTAAGTCTCTTTATGCATATAGTCAAGGGGAGCCTTTCTTGGTTGTACCAACTTTTGCATAAAGTATTTGTCATCATCAAAAAGGGAGAGATTGTGGACCTAGTTGGTCATATTCCAGTTTTGATAATGACAAATACGTTTAGTACTAATTTTTGTACTGAGGCTTGCATGTAGGTTCACCTTACGCATATATTCGAACAGAAAACCACATCATGATGGCGTACGGTGATCAAGCCAAAGAATGAAGAAAATTGTGTTGTAATTGTAATTATTTTTATTTTTCCTAATTATGGGATGTAATTTTGTTATGGACTGTACCCCAATGTGGCTTGTAATAATGTGCATTATGCATGATAGGTAGGTATGCTCAAAACGACCTTAGTTGGACTTTAGGTTCCTGCACATAGTGTGCAATGTCCCCAATATCACATAAATAATTAGGGGAATTAATTGAATCAAAATTGCACTTAATAGGTAAAATTTGTGAGAGGTCGAGCGACCGAACCCATTGTGTTTGAAATACTTCGGCGACCAAACCATGGACGGGTCAACAAGTTTACCTGTGTTCGGCAGACCGAATCAAAATGTACACATCTTCCACGGTCGACCGAACCTGTATTAGGTCACTTTTCACCAACCCGGGCGCCTAAACATTACGTTCATTTTAGCCTTGGGCAACCAAACTTCAGACCGGACACCCGAAATGCGGTCTTTTTAAGGAATTGCCCCATTCAGCAAACTGAAGTAAAATTTAGGCACCCAAACCATAAAATGACCCTTTTGCACTGTGTCTGTTCGGGCACCCAAAGTTAGGCTTGGGCACCTGAAACTCTCGGGTTGGATTTATTTTTACCGAGATTAAAAAGGGGTAAACAGGGTTAATTTTTTTAATTGGTTTTCAAACAAAATTAATAATACCATATATGTCCCCAAAAGTCATAATTTGCCCCTTGCCTATATTTACTAGTTCATTTGCAAAAATTAGCAAGGATTAGTAAAATCATTAAGGCCAAATTCTCTCAAATTTCCAAAATTCTATTTTAGCCTATACTACTTCCATACACACCCATACACTCAAAAGCTTCATTTTTATTGATTATCCAAGAGTTGCGAGTGTGCTTAGAGTTTTGTGCTTCATTCTCATGAGCTTAATACTCTCATTTGTTGTGCTTATTGTTTGATTTTATTATTGAGAGTCAAGCTTGAAGTTCTCCCACTGATTTTATTATATTATGTGGGAACTTAGAGGCTTGTGGTTCTTGCATTGTCATTGCAAGTTATCTTAGCCTGTATTTTTGTATGCAAAAATTATTTTCAAGTTTGCATTCAAACATCTCTGGTGCTTAGATTATTGAGAACATATTATTAAAGTTGTTTGAATCATCTTACTAGCATATTTGAAACCCTAAACTCTAGATATTGATTGCTCATCCATACTTGATTGAGTGTTTAGCACACATTCAAAAGCACCGAGCATATTTACATATCATTCGGGCTTGCGTTATTATTTGAGCTATACTATGGTACATATCTGCTTGTGAAGAAGCATATGTTCTTGTAAACAAAATTTCATACATATTCGTTGTATTCCAGGCATGAGCCTGAAGAGGGAGACTAACCCTGTTGAATAGTCCAGGATTAACTTAGACATGGTTAGAAATGTTAGGTGCACCATCCTGGTAAGGTGTAGGTTGAGGTTAGCCCCGCTAATTGACCAGGTTGTAAATAGTGCCGCTCCACCCGTTAAGTGAGTCGTAGTGGAATCATTGTGCTGGTGAGCCAAGGCAAGGACGTAGGCACTTTGGTTGAACCCCGATAACATATCTGGTGTCAGTTTATTTTATGCACTTTATTTTCTACACTTGTATGTTTATGCTTATTGATTAAATATCTATTTGGGATTGAAATTGCTTAGGCTTCCCCTAGGTTGCGTAATATTGATTATTGGATTAGTTGAACCTAGGAATAATTTTTAAATCTCCAATTCATTCCCCCCCCCCCCTCCCCTCTTAGGATTGCACCAAAGCTAACAGAACTCTTAGGACTTATTTCAGGACAGCATCGTACACCCTTTCAAAAATCCAACAACTTGTGAAATAAAGCATGATTTATTGTGTTTTTGCTAGTTAATTAAATTCTTACTTTAAAGTATTTTGAGTGTATGTGCTTGTGTGAGGGTTATCAGTAGGACTAGGCCACCTTTACTCGTCCTACATCACAGGGATATTTGAGGAATTTTTCTAAATCATCAGTGATTTGAAACAAGTTGACATGAAGTTCAAAGATGAAGACAGGGCGTTGATGTTACTAAATTCCCTACATGCTTCTCCTATGTAAGAAAATTTGGTTACAACTCTGATGTGGGGAAAAGAAACTCTCAAATTGGAGGAGATCACAAGTGCTCTTTTAGTTTTTTATCATAGGATGAATTCCAATGATGAGAATTTACAAGATGAAGGGCTTGTGGTGAGGGGTAATTAGGAACGTGGGAGAAATAATGTAAGAATAATGTGAGGAAAATACTACAGTGCTAAAAGTTTGCTTCAAGGCACGTTACAATGTCGTTTTCCTTAAAACATTATTTTCCCCCACCAAATTGGTGTGTATTGGGTCAGCATATACGTTTCTAAGATAATATGATCTGATATCAATTTGCGTTATACACAGATGCAAACTGATCACAAACACCTTTAGAGTAATCTGAACAAATTTTCTAGAACTCTATCTCTGCAGAAAATAGAAACTAGATTTTAAGAAGATATAATTTATGGAATGATTTGAGAGAAAGAGAAGTAGAGAATGATGAATTTTCTTATGTTTTTCATGGAGTTAGCTCTGTCATTATATAGCCAAAATCATGCCTTTTCTGAAAGGTTGCATCTATTCCAAAAGGTTGCATCCATTCCAAAAGGTTGCATCTATTCCAAAAGGTTGCATCCGTTCCAAAAGGTTGCACCTGTTCCAAAAGGTTGCATCCATTTCAAAAGGTTGCATCTCTTAACATATTTTAAGAAATAATTCCACCTTGTCATTTATTAATGACCTTTCCTTTTCCACTTTTTCCGATATGGGATGAACCCACGTAACCTTAAATGCTTAAGAAAATTCATCAAAAGAAGACTTTGAAAACCCACCAATAAAATTGTATATTTTAGAAAATATTTCAACAAACAAGTCTAGGAGTAGATTAAGTAACAATAAATCTCGATCTAAATCCAAGAAGAGGAAGGACATATGGTGTTGTAAGTGCAAGAAAAAGGGACACAAAAAATGAAATTGTCTAGAGAAAAAGAAGGGGAATACAAAGAATAAAGGGGTTGATCAAAGTTTGCGAATGTAGTGGAAGAAGAAAACTTAAAGGGCGGTGACAGGGATATGCTTCCTATTTCATCTAGTTCAAATCATCTCACAGATTCTTGAATTTTGGATTCATCATGCTCCTATCATATGACACCCAATAATGATTGGTTTGACACCTAGGGATTAGTAAATTCTGGTTCTATTTTGATGGGTAACGATACATCATGCAAATTTGTTGGAATAGGGAATATCATAATTAAAATGTTTGATGGTATTGTCATAACATTGTGTGGTGTTTGACATATACCGAATTTAATGAAGAATCTGATTTTATTGGGCACTTTATATCTGCAAGTAGAGTAATGAAGGTGGGTAAAGGTGTCTTAACAATGATGAAAAGGAAGAAACTAGCAGGAAATATTGATACACTGCTAGGTACCACAGTTGTAGGTGGAGTTGTAGCTATAGAGTCTAAGTCAGATAGTACAGTCTTGTGGCATATACGATTAGGTCATATGGGTGAGCGTGGAATGATGGAGTTTTATAAAAGGAATCTATTTAAGGGTGTCAAAACATGCAAGCTTAATTTCTACAGGTATTTTGTTCTTGGAAAACATATTAGGGTGCTGTTCAAGACAGCCACACACAAAAGAGAAGGAATTCTTGACTATGTTCATAAAAATGTTTGAGGGCTAGTAAAGGTAGCATCACAAGGAGGACATATGTATTTCGTGAGTTTTATTAATGACTACTAATGAAAGGTTTGGGTGTACTTCATGCGGCACAAGTCAGAAACATTTGTCAAGTTCTAATTGGGGAAAGCTAAAGTAGAAAACCAAACAGGGAGGAATACTGTTAGCTTTGGTGCAATCTCAAGAGGGGGATGAATTGGTATTTAAAAATTTTATCCCTTAGGTCAATCCTCTAACAACAGCATTACACAAGCCTAAGGTCAATCTAGTGCATGTAAAATGAATCAATGTAAATATACAGTGGGATTTAAACTGCAATAAATGATTAACCAAGCATACACAATAAAGAAGTAAATGAGACGACACCCAGAAATGTTATCGAGGTTCAGCTAAATTGCCTACGTCCCCGCCTTGGCCAACAAGCACAAGGATTACCACTATAGGCTCACTTAACGGGTGGAGCGACACCTAAACAACCAGGTCAATTAGCATAGGGCTGACCTCAACCTTTACAACCAGGTCAATTAAAGGACTGACCTCAACCAACACGCCTTACCAGGATGGCGCACCTAGCTTTCCTAACCGGGTCTAAGCCAATCCGAGACTATTCCACGGCTAGTCTCCCTCTTCAGGCCCGTTCCTGGAAATACAACAAATGTGTATATAATTTTGCGTACAAAGAAATGCTTCTTACACTAAGCTGATTATGTACCACTAACCACAATGAAATTATTAAACTACCAAGAGATAGGATTTGATAAGCTCGGTGTAGTCTGAGTGTCTACTCTTAAATATTTATGCAAATATAGCAATCAATGCGTGAGAGTGTAAATGATAGGATCTTTGTGTCAAAATAATATTTCAATCACAATGCACAGACAAAGATCACAAGCACACTTCAAATATCTCAACAGACAATATTTCTCAATATAAATAATTTGATCTTTGTGTTCAAAAAGATAAAATCAATCAAAGGATATTTCAATAAAGATCTTTTTGCGTATGCACAAATATCTCAACGAAATATTTCTCAAACTAAATAACACGAGATATTTGAAATCGATTTGCAACAATTTATTTCACAAACAAAAAGCAATACAAACTCTTGAGTATTGCAACGATGATGCAAAACTCACAAGCTCTACAAAGTTTTCCTATGGAAGACTTATTAATGAAGTCTCCTAGAAAAACTTCAAGCTTGCTCTCAGATAAAAATATATATATCAATCAAATAAAATAAATGAGAGAGTAAGCTAAACTAGATACTTACAATAGCACTCTTACTTAGTAAGATTTGCAATGAGGATTAGTAAGAATGGAAAAATGAAGCTTGGATGTGAGAAATAAAGCTTTTGAGAATCAGAGGATATTTGCTAATTGTTTTTGCTAATCTCATACTAATTATTCCAAATGAGGGGGTATATATAGACAACCCCTAAAATATAACCGTTAAGGACACATATGGAATTATTAGGAAAGTTTTAATGCATTTTAACCAAGTTAACCCCGTTTAAAAATCTTAATTGCAGTAAAAAATGAGGGGCAACCCGAGAGGTCCGGTCGACGAGAACAAATTCAGTTGACCGAAGTTATTGAGGTTTGGTCGACCGGGCAAGAAATGAACTATATGGTCGATCGACTGGGAAGGGCAATTTTTCCAAACAGTGCGGTTCAGTCGACCAGGGGAAAATGAACTGAATTTCTCGGTCGACCAGACAGTTGGGATTTCTCCCGAGGACCCTCGGTCGACCAGATAGTCAAATGTTTGACTCCAGAAGGTTTTGATCAACCGTGAGTATTCGAACTGTAATGGTTCGGTCGATTGGGACATGGTCAACCGTTGACTTGGACCTGGGTTCGGTCGACCGAGCTATAAATGAACTAACTGGTTCAGTCAACTGGACTGAAGTCAAATTGTTGACGCAGGCCGAATTCGGTCAATTGGGGCAAAATAAATTACCTTGTCCGATCGACTGAAAGTGCACAATATGTGCATATCGGTCCTTTTCAATTGTGCAATCACCCTATTCAAATGACCAAATATATATATATATATGCATGTGTGAGTGTCCTAGGGTCATTTCTAGGCCTTTTTCAACACACCAAAAATCTCTGGTGTTGGTCGACCGGTGTTCCCTAAGGTTCATCTATAGTCTTGAGCTTATCGATCCTACCATGCAGGTAAGGCATTAATTATTACACACCATATTCTCCTAATTACTATTATAGACCCAAATAATGATTAAATTACAATACAACATAAACAGGGTCTTTAGGTCTTCACTTCATGTGTCGTGTGCGTGCACCATATGATACATTCGATCGGTCCTGCACACAAACTCATCAAACAATTAAATACCGTATTTGTCATAATCAAAACAGGGTATGACCCATAGGGTCAACAAATGCCAAATGCCACAGGTCCAACAATGGTACTTAGTACACTGATTCAAAGTTTATATGTTTTGTGAGCAGCATAGGATTAAGAGACACTTCATAGTACGGAAGACACCACAACAAAATGATGTAGTGAAAAGGATAAACATAACAATATCTGAAATAACTTGGTGCCTCAGGTTGAATACAATTCTTGCAAAGAACTTATGGGCAGAAGCAGTGAATATGGCATATTTCTTTATTAAAAAGTCACCTAGTGTAGCACTAGATGAGAAAGTAGCAGAGGAGGTATGGACAGGCAGTGTGGTAAACTACTCTGGTTTGAGAGTGTTTGGATGTCCAACCTACGTGCGTGTTTCTAGTAAGGAGAGATTAAAGCTTGATGCAAAGTCTAGACAGTGTATTTTTCTAGGGTATTAAAAAGGGTTGAAAGGCTTCAAGCTCTGGGATCCAAAGGCAAAAACGGTGGTGATTAGTAGATATGTGATTTTTGATAAAAAAAAAAATCATGTTGCAACGTACTCAGGAAGAAGAAAAACAGGTTCCAATTACAGCAGCAATAAGCATGTGGTGCAGGTGGAGCTAGAGACCCATGGTAGAGAAGACAATGTTCAGAATGTAGGAAGTTCTAGCTCAGGAGATCAGCAACATCACAGTATATCTATAGACAGGCCCAGATGCACTTTAAGGCCACCCACTAGGTATGGTTTTGAAGATTTGGTTTCTTATGCACTCATTACTAGTAGCAGGGATCCTACTACTTTTCAAGAGGCAATTCACAACCAAGAGAAGAGTATATGGATGGGTGTTATGGTAGAGGAGATGGAGTCTTTGTATAAGAACCAGTTATGGGAGTTGTTGGCACTTCTAGAGGGGAAGAGAGCGATAAGATGAAAATGGGTGTATAAGAAGAAAGAAACAATATAAGAAAAAAGGGAGAAAAGTTCAAGGCTTGTCTTGCAGCAAAGAGTTACTCACAAAGGAAAGGGGTTGACTATGATGAGATCTTCTCCCCTATGGTTAGACACACTTCTATCAGAGCAATGTTGGGTTTGGTAGCATAATTTGATATGCAGTTGGAGCATATGGATGTAAAGATAACTTTTCTTCATGGTGATTTGGAGGAGCTGATTTACATGGTACACCCAAAAGGGTTCAGTCAGCCTAGACAAGAACACTTGGTTTGTAAATTGAGGAAATCACTTTATGGGCTGAAGTGGTCTCTGTGGCAATGGTACAAGCGAATTGACTCTTATATGATCCGGATTGGCTACATAAGATGTGAATATAATTGTTGTGTTTATGTGAAGAGCCTTGATGATGATTCATTTATGTTTTTTGTTACTCTATATGGATGATATGTTGATTGTTGCGAAGAGTATGAGTGAGGTGAACAAGTTGAAGACGTTGCTGAGCAAAGAATTTGACATAAAGGATTTGGATGCGGCTAAGAAGATTCTTGGGATAGAGATTTGCAAGGACATAGCTTCCAGAAGATTATGGTTATCTCAACATAGCTATGTTGAGAGGGTGTTGGAGAGATTCAGCATGGAAAATGCAAAACCAATGAGTACACCTTTGGCGAATCATTTTAGATTGTCTACCACTCAGTGCCCGAAGATAGATGGTGAAGTTCAAGACATGTCAAGAGTTCCGTATGTCAATGCATTGGGATGCTTGATGTATGCTATGGTTTTTACAAAACCAGATTTGGCATAAGTTGTTAGTGTGGTAAGTTTCTATCAAATCTGGAATGACAACATTGAGATGCAGTCAAGTGGATTTTTGGATACTTGAGGGCTACAGACTATGGCATCATGTTTGTCAAACAATAGGGTGATCCTTTAGTTGTGAGATATGTGGATATACACTATGCAAGGGACTTGGATGACAGAAGGTCTACCACAAGTTATGTATTCACTCTTGTGATTGGGGGGGGTTATTTGTTGGAAGTTCATGGTTCAGTTTCTAGTTGCAATATCTACTACTGAATCAAAGTATATAGCAGTGGTTGAGGCCGCCAAAGAAGCTTTGTGGCTTACAAGGTTGGTCAAGTAGTTGGGTATTCAACAAGGTAGAGTTAAGTTGCATTGTGATAGTCAGAGTACCATTTATTTAGCAAAGAACTAGGTGTATCATGCAAGGACCAAGCACAAAGATGTGAGGTTTCATAGGATCAGGTAATTGGTTTCTTCTAGTGAACTATTGCTTGAAAAAGTTCATACTTTTGAGAATGCGGCAGACATGTTGACAAAGCTTGTTACCACAGATAAGTTCAAGCACCGCTTGGACTTGATTAACGTCTCCATATGCTAGATGGGAGGCATCCCAACCTATTATCCCAGTTGGAGTATCAGGTTATGTTTTCTTTTTTCTCCTAATGGGTGAATATTTGTCAAGGTAGAGATTATTGTAATATGTGACTCATATTGAGTGGAACATGAAGCAGGTTTGATGTTGTTGTTCCACTTCGCTCCACTTCCGACATAAACCTTTTGGACCTGTAATTTATTGTTTTGTTGGCTGGGACGATTAATGGGTTGGGAACGATATGATACAAGGGTATTGAAGAAATTTTTCTAATACCCTCTATGTGGCTAGGCTCAATATAAATACATATGATATAACTCTTCTTTCTATATAATGAAATTCAACCACCAGTTGCTCCTGTGGATATAGGCGTACTATCAAACCGCGTTAAATCCGCATATTTTTGTTATTTTATCCATCTTTTTATTTTTCATATTATTCATCATAATTGCCGCACATTTCACAACAGTTATACACCCTAACAAGATACCTTTACGAGGAGATGGTAATGGCCCCATGATATAGTATTAGAACCAACCTGATTCAATTTAACTCACGCCAAGCACCCAAGTGGGTAGGCAAGGTGGCATTGGCAATGAGAGTGTCGCTAGAGTGGGTAGGGGAGAATGTCACGCCAAGCACCTAAGAGGGTAGGCAAGGTGACACGCCAAGCACCCAAGAGGGATAGGTAAAGTGTCTCGCCGAACGCCAAAAGGTAGGCAGGGTGCTTCTAACCTATATCGAAAACGGTTGGAAAATCTTAAGAACTTACAAACATGAGCGCAACACACATTAACAAGGTACCCTTTTGAGGGAGAAGGTAATGGCCGTGATAGAGACTAAATCAAACTCAACTCCATGCACTAATTTTATGACTTACAAAATGAAAAGACATCATGGTATTCAACAATCTGCAACTGCATGCATAACCTACTCATTGGGAACGAACTTTCCCAGTAAAACAGGAAAGTAAGCATGTCTAGCAAAATCCATAGCAACACATTAAGGTAAGCTAAATGCCATATAGATATTTAACATTGGTTAGGTTAGTGAATTAATATACGGATTTAAAAACTTCCAAAAGAAAAATGTGTTTTAAATTAGAAAGCAAATGGTAGCACCAAAAATTATATTCATCCATAATATAATTTAAATCCAAAAAAGAATATATATTTTTTTCAAAATTCACCATAATAGTGATTGGGTACTTGGGGTTTGAATTTTTATAAATTTTTTTAAACTTGAAAAATAAAATAGGAAGACAATGATGAATTCAATTCAAGTTGTGAAGGCGACATTATAATATGCTAAAGATACTTTTAAAAAAAAAAAAAAAACAATAAATTTTAAATTTTAATTTTAATTTAATATGCGTTTGAACAATAGTTTTTTCTCCCCATTCTCTAATTCCACTCTTCTCAAAAGAGGATGACAGCATGACGGAATACACGGACTGTGGGACTGCAAAAAACCACACCTTCCCCTAAAAACAAATCTCAACCAACTCGGTTGCTAATAGTTTGATACAAGGACTTGAGCTGTGTGTTCCATTTCTCCACGGCGGCATACTTTTTCATTCCCTTTGACCTGCATATGGATATCCCAAGATCAGAATAATAGTAACGGCAAAATAATACAGTGACCCTCCAAGAAAAAGAGAAAGAAAGAGATTACGAAAATGAGGTCATGTTTTTGGTTGAAGGCATGGGGCAAAAATGTCTACAGAGAGAAAAATCATAAATGAGATCATGTTTTTTTGGGTGAAGGCATAGGAGCAAAAAGTCAAATAATAATGTTTATGAAACACTATTCACTGGTTAGGTCAGTGGCATTCTTTTAATGTTCAGGGGAGGACTGCCTTTTTGGCAAAACTCGAGAAGGCTAGTGTATTTGGCCCTGATAATAAAATATGTGCTAAATAAAAAGGACCATGATTCAATAACAATAGAAGGTTCAAAAAATGGAAAGTCACCTGTCACCACGCTCTAACAGCCGGTTCACCTGGTCAATGTGCCCTTGTATTCGATTATCCAATATTAATGACACCAACAGCTTCTCAACATCTTCCTCCGGCACATTCAGCTCCTACATCCCATAAATATCAAAACATGGTGGATCTAAATCATTCCACAATTTTCATAATATGAATAAAGTATTCATTGATAAAAGAAAAAATTTCAATAAAGTGCACCAAGGGGATGGGACTCAAGTAAAAACAAGGAAAGAGATGAAAAAATAAATAAATAACACACACAAACAGAAGTGTATCAATTGTCAGACAAAATATCCAAAAAACCAAAAACAGCATGTAAATCTAAAGCATAGCAGCCATGAACAGCTAGTTAGAGAACTAAATCATCTATCTTCAAGAATTGTGAAAGATGTATTTGTTTCTTCAAAAACTCTTCAATTCCTCTTCTTCCGCGATACAAAAAAATAATAATAAAAAAGGCAAGGGATTAATGATGAAGTTGTTTTCCTGTTAGTTCCTGACCAAATGCCTTTCCAAGCCCAAATCTCCATCTCAATAGTCACTGCAATATACCATGATTTATCCAACCAGCAGCACCTAGCCAAGTCCCAAAGGTTTTAGTCCACCGGCATTGCAGCAAAATGTGATCCACAGATTCAGCATCTTCTGCACATAGAAAACATCTGTTTACCAGAATTTTTCCTCCTCTTCTGCAAATTATCCACTACCAAAATTTGGCAGAGAGTTGCTGGTTAGACAAAGAAAGGCAACTTTAGTCAGGGCCACAGTTTTCCAGATAGCCTTCCAGGGGAATTAAACCTGCATTATCAGTGTTTAAATAGTCCAACTCACTAGAGGAGGAACACCTTCCCATAGCCATTCTTGCAGCACGTCCACTTGGGCTTATCATTGTTAAATGGAGCTGCAACATTTCTGTACAGCAACCAAAAAAGGCCTCACTTACCATCTCAATGTATATACTAATAAGAAGCCTTGATGCAGATAAGTAAGCCTGCACAAATCAGAAGAGAAAGCTTTTGCTCTTTCCATTTTTGAAGTGGATTTAAGCAGAAAAAGTCTCCCGCCCTGTCCTAATCCATTTCCATAGACCAACTCCAAAGTGCTCTCTAGCCTCAAAAATCCACCGTCTGCGCTTCAACAATCATTTTCCTCCAAAAGCGCTCCCTTCCCAACACCCAGAGCCATTTCCAAGGAGAGCTTTGTTTTTTGACATTTTGGGCAGAAAAGAAACTTTATTAAGAGAGGAAAGAATATGTAAGGTGGATAAAAAATCCTCAAAAACAAGACAGGAAAACAAAAGAAAGGATAAAACAAATATAAACAAGAAAAAGCAAACAACGTGAGGGGCTTAAGATTCAGGTCTCAAGGCTCCTGAATTGGCTATTTACAAAGCCCCTAAACTAAATGATACTTAAAGTCCTTGTACTTCCCACAAAGGAGTATCTTTTGTAGATCTTCCAACCTTTTGGCCACAGAGCATGGGTTGGGAAGGACATATAGTACAACAGAGTGCTTGAGAGTAGACTCTTAACAAAGGAGAGTAAGATATTTACATTTTCAACCAGCTAACTCTGTTTTTTTTTTTTTTTTTTTTTTTCAAACCTTTCAACAATGGGCTCCCAAAAACTTGAGCTTTGAAGTTGGCCCCAAAAAAGAGCCCTAGGTAGCTCATTGGAAAGATCCCCAATTGCAAGACAATATGTCAGCCAAGTCAAGCTGTTGCTACTAAGGTCGGATGAAGACACCTTTGGAGTTATTCATGCAAGGAAAGAGTCTCTTAAGAGAGATCTAAAAGATCTTGATCACATGGAGGTGATTGAGGGGATCTCTTACGAGGATAAAAAAAGGATGGAACTCAGAAAAGAGTTGCCCAGAACTATTCATATGGACGAAATTGCTTGGAGGCAAGAATCAAGAGCACTTTGGCTCAAGGATGGAACTGTGAGAGATTTACTATGAAATCATTGAGATTGATGTAAAACCATGGAGGTTTTTAAAGGGAAGGAGATACCAAGGAAGGCTTTTGCAAATTCTACAAGAACCTTTATCAGGAACAGAATACTTGGACACCACAGGTTGAGGTATTACCTTGAACCAGATTGATAGCACTTCATCCAGGTGGATTCAAAATCCCTATGACGAAAACTGAAACTTTGGCTGCTTTGAAGGACTGCAATGGTGATAAAACTCCAGGCCCAAAGGGCTTCACTCTGGATTTCTTCCAAGCTAACTGGAGGTTTTAAATAGTTACTTGTCTCTTAAATGAGAGAAAAAATAGCAATTCAAGAGAAATGTTATAAAGGAATTCATTCCAAACTCCAAAGCGTTTGAATGGCCACCTAAAAATAAACAACCAAAATAAGTCTCACTAGCTGAGGTTGGCTACACGAATCTTTTACCTTCATTCAGCAGCATCTAGGACAATATCCTCTGACAAATGGATGGATGCCAAATCTTTAATATCTCATTTCAAGTTCTTTTAGTTCTACCCCTTCCCACTCTAATGCCACTAACATTAACTCACTCACTCCTCACTGGATTATTTGGCTGACCATCTCAACTGCCACTCCCTTATCTTCTATAAGTGTTATTCCTAACTTACCAAGAATGCGATCATTCCTAAATTTTTCTCTTAAGACTTACATCACTCAAACACCTTGGCATTCTCACTTGAGCAACTTTTACTTTTTGGATACGTTGTTTTTCAGATGTCCAACATTCTGATCTCTTATAGTCATCCAACAGAACTTCACTTTCAATTTCAACCTATTTTAACTGTGTATACATCTTCAATATCTCCTTCACCTTGCATAAAAAATCCAAGGCATCAAAATCTATAGTATTAAATTCTAGATCATCAAATTTAATCTTTTATCCAACATTCCTCCCATCATGACTAAAAACACATTTCGTACACTACCTTATCTCTAGTTATATTAAGACCTCCATATTTTCAAAAGCTTCTCTCCATAATTCTAACTTCAATTCTACTTCACCTCTAGTTTCATCAATCAAGACAACATCATCTACAAACATACACCATAGAATCTCACTTTCGATACTCCTAGAACACACCACAATTTTTCCCTATGTACACTAGCATAGGCTTTCTCTAGGTAAATAAAACCAAGTGCAAATACCCCTTCTTCTTCCACCTAAAAAATAAAAGGAGCAAATTAAATTGAGCAAGCAGCAAGAATATTACAGGTGTATTAGCATAAACTAGATTGCCAACAAATGCAATTCATACAATACCAGAGCATGAAACGATCACAAGCGTTTTTATCATTCAGTAATAACTTCAACCAGAGTTGTGTGTTTGAGGGGTGGGAAGGAGTGAGTAAGAAAAAGGACTAAAAGGGAGCATCTAAGAAGGAGATATCTCAGTTGCAAAGGTTAAAAACATGGGAGCACCCAAAAAGGCATTGTTTCTCTCTATGTATAGGCAAGAAAACATAGTTTCTCCACATTTGGTGAAAACATGCATCACTTTTTCATCTTTTAAAAGGTAGCATAGACAATTGAACCACTAGGAGACTAGAATGCTTAAACAGAAGTAATCAGGTCAGGAAGGAATATAAAAAACATCAATCAGTAATTACGTACCTTTGATATGAACGGAATCCTGATCCTCGTATATGGCTTGATAAGCTTGAGCAACACTTGTGTTCTTATGTTCTTTAATAGATCTTCAATATAATTTCTGATGAATGGATCATCCATAATTGTTCTTCTATTACTCTATCCAAAACCATTTACCAACATATACGCAAAATGAGAAAACACTATAAAAATAAAAAAGCATAACAAAAAAATCAGAGTAAACACAAACCCTCACCTTAAGAATTTTCTCAAACTCCAGTATCTCATTTCGCTGATATGCTGCTATCAAATTCGTCATCGCCAATATTTCAGGGTCATTCTTGTATCTGCAGAACAGCAATTATAATAGCCACAAGGAAAAGCAAACACACCAACTTCCCTTCCTCTACAACCTGTCGCTCTCCCCAACCCCTTCTTTTCCTAATTCATATATATAGAAAAGGGGGCACACATAAATCAAAAAAAAACAGAAGAATCAAAACAGTCAAACTGGATATACAAATCACATAGCTGACGTACGGCTTTGCTTCCTGCCCATCAAATGGATTAACTTCAGACTCCATTAGCATGTTGGCAAGAACCAAGTATCTGTCATGTGCGCAACAAGAAAGAGAGTGTCAATAAAGCGAGGCAGAAATGGAGCAAATGTTTTTAAAAAATAAAAAATAAATAGAAGAAAAGAAAAAAACTTAAGGTCAAAAATAACTGGAATATTATTACTATACTTGCAAAAACATATTCATATAAGTCATGTATTTGATTTCAAAAAATGACAGAGAGATGCACATTGCATGTTTTCATATTCTCATACATAGAGATTTACTATTTGACATCAATAATTTTAAAAAAAAATGCTTCCAACATACTTCAAGCATTGAATACGCCGTTGATTTCCTGCTTCATCATAGTTCTTAAAAGCTTCAAAAAAGTCTGTAGCTGCTTCAGCCCATTGACGCTCAGCCATATGCATTTTCCCCCCACATTCATGAATTATACCCATGATCCGTGGATGTGGTATAGCCGATTTGATTGTAAGTGCTTTTTGGTATAGTTGCTGAATTTATCCATGAAAAAATATTTCAGTCTATTAAGCACGCAAACAAGCAGGAATAATATATATACAATTGTATTTACTCAAGAAAGATTTAGCTAAACTCAGAAGAACATCCCAAACACAATTGGCAAGCAACCAATCAGTCAGATAAACCATGATATGCCCAAAGTCTCATCAAGCATGTAACTACTCATACAAGCACTGCAACAACTGAAATGTTGTCCTGCTTGAGATCTAGTAGCAGTTTCTTAGCATTGATAAATTGCTGATTTTATTCATTCAGATTTTCTTCAATGCAAATGTTATTCATATTTAGCAGGGATGAGCTATAAATTTTTCTCGCAAATTTTTGGGCTTAGGTTACAGGGGCTTTACATGAGATTTTCAATAGGATTATATCTTTTGCAACAAGTAATAACTTCTATTTTATTAAGTATAGAGCATACTTCTATTTGAGTCATCTCAAGGTCTGTAAACATCTATCTATTATTTAGATTCACTAGAGTGTAAGCTCAAAGAAATTTCCAACAATCTTGCAGGATTGTGTGATAAGTCAAAACTCAGTCTTCAACTGACACATCATCCCAGTCTTTACCTGCGTCACCATTACCATCTTTTCCTTTTTCTCTTTTCAGAAGGGCCACCCTCTCTACCAAACCAAATATCCTCAATCAAAAAGCTCCTACCTCCACTTTTAGGTACTTTGTCCATGCAATCTTCTGAAAAAGAATTTCAAAACTAAATCCCATATGGAATCGCCCTGCCACAACCCCTTCCCGGATTCAATAACCTTTGTTTGCCTGACAAATTTCTTGGCAGAAACAGATGTTCACCCACTAACCTTCACCAGCCATTCACTGCCCCCCACCCCACGCTTCACAATCCTCCTCAACTAGCTCATGTCCCTATTGTTGGGTAAACAGAGTAGCTCTTGAGCGCTCCTCAGAATTCACCCACTTGCAGCCTTCTTGTTTTCATCATGCAACCAATTTCTTTAATCTGTTGGACCAGAGCTAAAGCTAAAATTTGGTTGTCCCAGCATACTACTTTTGCCAACCAACTCTCATTCTTGACTTGCCAAATGCACATCCTTATTGCTTGGTCCATGTCTTGTTTCTTAACCCATCCCTTGTTCTTGATTCTTGGACACAGAATGAGACTTTAAATCTTGAATAGATGATGAACATTGGGCCTTTCAATTTCCAGAACAGGCTGGCTGCGCTGGAGAGGACTTAAAACAAGCCTGATTTAATTTGGCCACACCTAAGCCCACACTAGATAAGAGATGACCACAAATATGAAACAAAATTAATAATTCCCAACCTAATCCATTCCAAGCCCACAAATATGAAACAAAATTAATAATTCCCATCTTAATCCATTCCAAGCCCACAACATCAGGTCCATGCCTCAATACACATCAACATCCTTCAGTTCACAAACCCTAGCAAACCTGACTCATCATTGTTCCAGACACCCTCCCTTGACCAAAAACCACCATCAAATATCCATAATTACTGTATCACCAACCTGTCTATATTAGCTTCTAGCTTTGTCGCCCCACTCATCCTGCCTTCCAATTGTGCAGATCTTGTTGTCACCTTAAAACCAACCCAGATCATTGATCAGCCCACTGGCTTACCGGTCGGACCAGTGAGTCAAAAGATGGTCAAACCAATGATATTATAGTAGTATATATATGTGTACGCTTTCATGTTTTTGTGTGTGTAAACAATGATAATTATTGGAAGTCAAACAAATATTAAATAGGGATTTCGCTCAATTAAAATTCTGTAGAGGTAAATGCTTAAGATTTGATTAATTCATAAATATTGAATTAAGAGTAAGAGAGATTAAAAATTGATTAACTCTATATATACATGCATTCAATGCATGTGTGTAAATATGTGTATATAGGGATGTGAAACAAATTGATTATATCTACTATTTTTTGTTGATCAAATAATCAAGTTACGTCTGGCACATTAGAAAAGCACCTCTCCCCCCAGAAAGTCCAGGGTTCAACACCAACTGCCAGAAGAAATGCAAGCTTTTCATATTAATGAGAGCCCATCTCGAGCCCATTTGGCTCACCCAATCCAGCTTGTGGATTACAGATTTCCTGACATCACTCAGATGAAACAAAGACTGGTTCCGGTCCAAATTGGTTAAAACCATGCCTTCAAGCCCCCAATCAATTTTTTAACATATAAAAAAAAAATAATAATAATAATAATAATAATAATAAAAATAATAAATAAAAAACCTTACCATCTCTCCACGTTCAAACTCGAACCAATGTTTAAAAAATTTATCTCTTCAATTAAATTTGATAGCTTTGCGCCAAGTTTCCAAAAATCAATAGATCTTCTCTACAGTAAAATGGGAGACAAGCATTCACACGCCTATCTTGCAGTTGACAAATACTAATCCACTGATTAAAATTTGGCCCTTCTCCAGCAGATGAACAAATCCCGCTTCATTCACCAATCTTCTCCATGTGCCAAATGAAAAATCTTGCTTTCAACCTATGAAGACCTGAGATTTTCATTTGCCATCCTCCACAATCTCTAAAAACTAAATTCATCAAGAAGAGCCACAAAGACCACATTCCCTCTCTCCCCACAGCAAACCCTTTTACCAGGCCCCTATCCACCGCCCTATCCATCATTCTACTCAACACATTAGCCACAAAGACAAACAAAAAGGGAAAAGTGGGTACTAAAGTGAGGACTCTAATACTCCTCGAGGTACTAAACCAAGACTTAGGTTCGTCATTCACTATGACTAAAAAAACACATTAGACATACAACCTCTCATCCACCAATCCCATCTCTGACCAAGCCCCTTCCTCACAAAGATTTTATCCAGTAAGCTCCAGCCAACTCTGACGTAAGCTTTCTCAAAAACCAATTTAAAAGTGAAACCCTTCTTTCTCCTCCAAATATCCTCTCACCACCTCATTAACCACCAAAATGGCATCCACTCTTTTACTACCCTCATAGTAGTCAAAGGTGCGCCTAGGCGCGAGGCGCACTGAGAAGATGAGGCTTTTGCCTCACAGGAGTTGAGTTGAGGTGAGGCAACCTTTAAGAGGCGCACCAAGGTGCAAGGTGCACCTCACAGATGTTCAGTTTATACTTTGCTCTTTTCTTCTCTTTTAATCTCAACCATCTGTATTTTTTTTCCTTTATTTTTTGTGTTTTTTATGGAATTGCTGCCACTTTTTCCTGACCTATATGCTCAGCTGCTCTCAGACATTTTTCTTCTTTTCTTCTTCTTCCGACCTGCTATGCTGCTCTCAGTCAGAGCAGTGAACCTCCAATTTTTAATTTTTTTTCTTTTGCTGTCCTTTGTCTTTTTTTTTTTTGAAATTTCTGATTCTTTTCCTGAAATTTCTGCTCTACTGCTCCTCAGTTTTCTTCTTCTTCACCTTCTTCTTCTTCTTCTTCTTCTTCACTGTTCTGCTGCTCTGTGCACCTCATTAATGTTCCTTTTTTCCCCCTTCTCTTCACAGTTTTTTCCCCTGGAAGCATTTTCTTTTCTCAGCATTTATACTTCTGTGATCTGGAATTTCCAGCATTTCAGTCAGTACAGCACTGCTGCTGCTTTTGCTGTTCTATTTTTTATTTTATTTTTTTTTACTTTCCCTGCCCCTTGATGCTGCTTCTATTTTGTGGAATGTATGGCATGAACATCGAATATTATTGAAAGTTTGTGTCATGGTATTCATATTTATGGTTTAGTATTGAATATTTTGATATTTTAAAATTCAAATATTATTCATGATGTGTTTGCAATCAAGAATCCTTTATGTAGGGTATTTTACAGGCAATTTTAATAAATATGAGCCTCACCTCCATGAGGCGCCCACCTTCACCTCATGCCTCGCACCTAGGTTCCAAGCACCCTTTACGCCTTTGACTACTATGACGACCCCCCACAAACGCACTTTGAGCACTAGAAATGGTCTTATCAAGCAAAACACTCATCCTATTAGCAAATACTTTTGTGATAACCTTATACACACTAGAAACTAGACAACTAGATTTGAAATCTGCAATCTTGCTAAGCATACTCTTCTTTAGCACCAAAGTAATGAATATGGAGTCATATCTCTTGCTCAAAATCTCATTCCTGTAGAATTCATTGAAGACTTTAAACAAACAGCCCCTTATAACACCCCAACTATCTTGAAAAAAGGACATATTAAAGCCATCTGGCCTCAGATCCTTATCCATCTCCATCACAAATAACAACACCCCTCACTTCTCCTCAAAAGGTCCTCCAACCAATACATATGATCTCAAAAATGGGATTCCACTCTAATCCTCAATCATCAGTCTACTGACATCCTCATCAAAATACAAGTTACAATAGAACCTGGTGACCATAAAACCAATCCAACTAGGATCAAATCCTTCCCACATCCAATTCCTTAATTAAGTTCTTTCTCATTTTCCCACACACCAACCTATGGAAGAAGCTAGAATTACAATCACCTTCTTTAACCCATTCAAACTTAGTCCTTTGTTTCCAGCTTCTCAGTTCCTTAAATATCACCTCTTCCAACTCATTCTTCAAAGAGACCCTTTTCGGCCCCTCATTCTCCGAGAGATTAACATCCTCAACCTTTATATCCAACAGATCAAACTCACGTAAAATGCTGGATTTTCTAATCCTAACATCCCCAAACACCTCCCAATTCCATTCTTTCAACTTCTCCTTCAGTCACTTCAAATTCCTCATAAACCTAAAGCCTTCCCACCTCCTCTCCACTTCCTTTTCCCAAGAGCTCCTCACCAACAGCTGAAAAGTATCATATGATCCAACCACATAGTTTCAAACCTAAAAGGAGTAGGGCCCCAGGAAGCCTTACTTGATTCCATCATAATAGAAAAGTGATCATAAGTAAGCCTACGGCAAATATGTATGAGAGAGATTAGAAAATTCATCCTCCCACTAACTATAGAACAAAAATCTATCAAGCTTACTAGTGACCACCCTAGCCCCTCCCACAAACCAAGTAAAGGTAGCACCTCCCAATAGGAGATCTCTCCAACCACACTCCCTAATAAGAGAGTCAGTGCTGCATACTAGCTATTACCCTCCCACCCCCTTTTTCTCCCCCAAAAACCTAACTGAATTAAAGTCACCAACATGGATATCAAAATTGAGATTTAGATTGTAGGATCATATGTGTATAGACTCAGGATCAAGTAGAATCGCAAGTAGAATCATAGAATAGTTATCCTATTTGGGACGCCATCAATTCTACATAGCAAATTGCACAACCCTTTTTCATTCCTAGGATTTAAATGTGGGGCCCAAATGCATTTTCCTTGGCTTGATAGTTTAGTGTTGTAGCTTTGTTGGCCCATTTGGTCCAAATCCTTTACAATGAGGGCAAAACATAGCACTTGGATTTTTGTTCACTTTAATCTGTATACATCCCAAAGACGGCAGCTTGCAGAGAATTCTCATCTCTCTTAACCAAGGTCTTAAATTTTGATTTTGACTCAAAGTTCGAAGCTCCAAAAGTACATAAATTTTGACAAAAATTTCTATTTCGATGTCAATTTTGATTTCAATTTGAAAAAAATAATAATAATAATAATGGAAATCAATAGTAAAGCATGGAATTCTTTTATGAAACTTAAGAGATGGTTAATAGACATAATAATATAAGTTCTAAGACTAATATATTACAAGTTAAATACATCTATGTTGTGTATGAGGAAAAGTTGTAATACAATATGTGTATCAAACATATTTGTAAGATAATGTGCATTAAACATATTCAGTTAATATAAATGAAATTCATAAATCATTTAAATATTATTTATTATACAAATAATGATAATTTAGACATGAATGGTTGGATAAAATGTTGTTGTAAGTTTATTTTTTCATATAACTTCAAAAGCCCTCATAATAATCTTTTTGCTTGAATAAAAAAATTAAAATAACTTAAGCGAGAAATTTCACTTCGCTCCTAAATCTCTCATTTGCATTCTCTAAGGAAATGTCATCCTATAGTTAAAAGTTCGACAAGTTCCGCTAAAATTTCAAGATTTGGATAAATTTCAGATGATTCGTGAAACTTCGACAAAAATTATGTAAGATGGAAATGAACCACCATTTCAATTTCAAGGGTTATAGAAACTGTAAATTTTGACAATTTTGTGGAAATTTAATACCATGCTCTCAACAGCACAAAAGGAAAAATGTCCATCTCGCAATAACTCTCAACAACAGCAGTAATTTTATGTTTTAGTTTTTGTTTGATTAGCTATTATTCTTGTTCAATCAGCGCTGGTCTTCTTGGGTCCATTTCTTACAGAGTTCTTGTTCAATCAACTTGGAGTCCTTGGGTTCTTCTTGTTTCTGATCAGTTCTGCTCTTCTGGAGTTCAATCAGCTTGTGAAGTTCTAGTTCCTTGATGCAATCTTGCAAATGCAGACAGCCCTGGTGTCGGACCTTTGACAACCGAAGAGCTAGCACGAGTCTAATTCTCTCCTAATTTCGACAAACAACAGTTCTGACTTCTAGCTTACTGATTCTCTGATTCTTTTCTAGTCTTTCCTTCTTCTTATTCTTCTTATGGTCAGAGACTCATAATTCTGATTTTTTATACTTCGGTGAGTGACAACTCTCGTAGTCTAATTACAGTAGCAGTCTGGTAGAAAAGCAAAAGAGGCTTTTTAGTAGCTTACATTCTTAAAATGTGATTTAAACTTCTAATACTTACAAACCAAGTTTTTAGTCTTAAGAATTGTCATAGGGATTCCATTTATATAATTTTTTTAATATTCATTTTATATTGCAAGTAGAATCTTACAATCCTTAATCCGTTCCTACAATTCAATCATGCAGACCCCTCCAACAATCCTATGTAGGATCCTGATTCTGACAACGTTGGTCACCACCCACAATCCACATTGGTGAACAACAGCCAAAAACATAATAAAGTTCATCCCAAAAAAAACTTCTAAGAGTTGGCCTACAAAGAACATGCCCAAAAGAGATCCACCACTAACCTCTCCCCCTCACTTCAACCAAAACAAAAATGGTAAAAAAAACCCCAACAAACTATCCACTTTGGAGATGGAACAAGTGTACCATATAACAAGAATACCACCTGACACATGGCATGGAGTGAATCTGCCCTTGGAGTTCTTGATCTGCTCTGCCATGGGGAGAAATTCAACCTCCAAGGCTGGAAATGCTATTTCAGCATCTCAATTGAATAAGGAAAGGTTTGCTGCCCTTGATTTCATCGCAAATAATGGTGGTAACCGTTCCTTTAGGCAGGAAAAAATATTCAACAGAATCGTAAGGAGGTTGGGAGACTCTCCGCAATCGCCAACCAATTTTCACCTTTGAAGGAGAAGGAAACTTCCTCCGATGATTCAGAAGATGAAGAAAGAGTCACTGAGATTGTAAAACCAGTTTGCATTTCTCAAATCATCTCAAATGCTAAGGAAATTTCAGATCTGAAATTGCAGAAGGAAAATTCAGATATGAATTTGCAGAAGGCTACGGGAGTGGGTAATACTGCTTCCTGTAGCAAATCGAAGATGGAGGAGGTAGATTCCGAGTCTCACAGTGAAGAAGCTAATTCTGAATATGAAACTGAAAATGAATCTGATGGAGATTGTGAACAGATCCCAGGGGATTCGTCCTCTGATGATCTGGATGGAAATGATGAAGAACAAATAGAAGAATCTGAAGGGGATCAACCTGATGGGAAGGAAAATTCCTTAGGTGTCGTTGCTGTTTCAGTTGGGTCTGGTGCGTGTGCTTCAGGTGTGCATGCACCAGGTGTTCGACAAAATGTCACTAAGGAACTGGGATTCAAAGTTCACTCTAGTAAAAAGGTTTGGGCTCCAGTCATTCATCCAAATGCTGCAAAGGGTGTAGCAAGTTCAGAAATTCAGAAGCAAGCTTCTGCTACGCAGGGTACAGAAGTCTCTTCCGATGGCTCAGATTGTGATGATGAAGCTCAGGCTTGCCAAAATCTTGAAAAACAGAATGCTATGGGCTTGAAAGAAAACCGCAATGATGCTTATCGAGATAGTGTGGTGGGTAAAGGCATTGCCAGTAAGGCGTTGGTTGGTAACAGTGGTGAGGCTGCTGCTGTTAGCACTATCAACACTAACAGAGTCACCTGTGACACCAAATGCTCGACAGAATGACACAATGGGTGTTACAATTGGCACAAATGGTGCTAATGCGCCAAGTGTTTGTCAGAATGCCACAAAAGGAGGGGAGAAAGAGTTCTTCATGAAAGGGGACAAGAAGGTGTCGTGGGCTGAGTTGTTTGCTAAGAACAGACACCAAGAAAATTGTGGTGCTCTCCCAGTCTTTGATTTGGGTGGTGAAGAGGCACTTATAGAAGATAAGGACTTGGCTGATCCTGAAGTGAAGTGGAAGTTTTGTTTAGCAGGTTACTTTGCAGACAAATTTCTAGGTAAAGTTGCTCTCAATGTGATTTTTGAATCTTGGTATGTTAAGGCTGAGATTTTTCATCATAAGAGTGGTTGGATTATTTTCAAGTTTTGCAAAGAGGAGGACAAGTTTCATGTGTGCAAGGTGGTCCTTATCTTGCATTTGGACGACCTTTGTTTCTTAAAAGGTTGCCTAACATGTTTCAATTTAATAATGAGCAATTGAGCATTATGCCTGTTTGGATTCAATTGAAAAATCTTACCCTAGAATTCTGGACATTGAATGCTCTTGGGAAGATTTGTTCTGTTTTGGGACAACCAGTGCATGCAGATAAACTGACCACCAACAGGGAAAGTATTTCCTTTGCCAGGGCGCTGGTAGAGATTGATGTTGCTAAAGAACTAAAGAGTAGTGTGAGAGTCCATCTGCCTCATGGTCGGTCTTTTAGTCAGGAGGTGTCTTATGAGAATGTGCCTAAATTCTGTAAGTTCTGTGACATGCTTGGTCATGCAGAGGTGAACTGCAAAAATAAAAAGGAACAAGATCAGAAGAAAGGTAAAAAGAAGAAAGGTCCTGCCACCAATGAGGGGTCATTGAATGTTTGCTTGGACTCTTGTAAGACCATGACATCCATGTGAAGATGGTGGAAGATGGTGGTAAGATTAAAAGCTCTTGTGGTAGTTCAAACACTACAGGGTTCAAAGAAACAGTAAAGACTAATGCTACCTCTGCCATACAAGGGGTGAGTGAATTTGGAAAGAATAAGGATAAAGATAAAGTCTCTCTTGCTGATACGGAAAATCATGGAGTTAGAGATCTTAGCAAATTTCCCCTCTCTTTGCATGGTAAGGATGTAGCTGAAAAGAGTAAGGATAAAGGAAAAGCTCCCCTTGTGACTACGGTTAGTGGCAAAAATCAAGGGGATGATATGGTACAAGGATGGTGTGTTCATCCTGTGAAAAGTAAGAATAGGAATATGGGGTCTAGGCCTCCTTGATGTCTGTTGGTCCTGTGTTCCCTTTGTTCTCTGGGTATGCCCAGATTTGATTGTACTTGTTACTAGGTTTTTCCTAGTTTTGATGCTGCTTGCTTAAGCCTTTGTGCCCTGGGTATGCCCAGGTTTTGATTGTACTTGTTCTAGGTTTTTTCCTAGTTTTGATGATTTTCGTCTTGATTGGAGCTTTGGCCTCCTTGCTTGGGGTATCCCCGGAGTTACTCTGTACATATCCCTTTGATCAATATAATTTACCATTTAAAAAAAAGAATACCCCGTGACGAACCCTAAGAAGGTAAGAAAGCCCAATCCCTATAACAGTCATCACAAATGCTCCTAACAAACCCCGATCTGCAAGTTGCAACGTTGCTTTGTCAAAACCTCCCTAATCAAACTCCTCTTCCTAATATACCCTAAACCTCTCATGTTCCAGCTAATAATCTTCATAACTTAACACATTTACGACCCTTACCAACACCCTTACCACCCCCATAATTAATAGAAGAGGCTCGGTTTTTTTATTATTTCTGAACTTTCTTATTTTTCTCCAAACTTTCTTCTTTTTCTCTCATACATTCTAGGGCTCAAACCCACTCTCACCTCATTAACTTTGAAATCTACTAATTTTAAAATCAGGTCATCTAGGAGTTTTCACAGGTCTTTATAGTCTCTCTCACCTCCTCCCAAGTTAAACCCAAAGGCGTCTCACCTAGAATAACCCTCTCTTTGGCATAGAATATCAAAAGAACGAACAGACTGAACAGGAAAGCGAAGAATATCTTTTCTAGATCTAAAGGAACATGGATCCTCCATTTGATTATTTGTCTCATCATTATTATCCCTCCCAACAAAATATGGAATGGCCAAGATGTCCACCATGTTGTCAATATGCTCAGGGTCATAGGACAAAAGCCCCTCACCAATTAAAGCTATCGTCCGGCCAGAGCTGTGATTGAGATCATCTTTACCTACTTGTGCAGTTTCAGAGCTCAAATGTGCATTCTTTAAGGGAAAAACATTCTGCCCCAATTCCTCATCTTCAGTTTCAGAATCCCCGCCATAAGGCTGCAGCAAGCCACCCTCTCCTTCAAAGTCAAACTTAGCTCTCAATTGGTCAACCAATAGGCCCCTCTCAAAATTACATAGGCTACTCAAATCATCTTCCAATTCAGAGAATGAACCAGCCTCTGATACTCCCTCTGCCATAGCCCTCTGTTTCTCCCTAAAATCAGAACATTAAAAAGAGAAAGGGTTACTAATGGGAAAGTTATTTTCATCTACTCTGTTGCAAAGAAGCTCTGTGGTGTAATTTCGTTCTTCCTTCCGCTTGAGCAGAACTGCTTCCTGCTCATCAGCTACCTCTACATTCTGCACAGAAAACCCATTAGTCCCCACCTTACCTTGTCATCAACACAGCCAACCCATCTTGATTGAAAAGGCCCATCACTAATTTCTGAGGCGTCACATCCAGGCCATGTATTTTTTTTTCCAGCAGGGCCTAGTGTATTCTCCCAGAATGGGCTTGATTTCTAATCTTTTGATACCAATTTATGGAGTATCCTTCTTAACCCATTCTGAGAAAGCCTCTTTCTATCTGGCCCATTATCAAGTTTAAATTTTGAAACCTCCTTGCCTATATACAAGGAATCCGCACCCAGAAAAGGAAGCTAATCTCTGTAATATCAATCTCTTCCAAACCTTGTCCCTTTTCACCTTGGACCAATAGATTAGGAAGCTCCACACTCTGCACCCTGCAGATTTGGGTTTTTTATTTCAACACTAACTTTTCATGCTCAATCGATAGTCCCAACATCACTGTGAGGAGACATCTCCAACCCGCTCTCTGGTTGCCTTCAAGAATTCATAAATATTTCTTGTGTTTACCTCCAAAACCCTTCTATATACACAGGTATCTGCCCCTCTCATTCGAGCGCAAGCTCATGCTGACCCTTCTAAACACAGATCCCCCTTGCCCAACTTGTCAAGCTATCGTCTTCTGTCACTGAGCACTCCCAACAACCTCAAAACCCACGAGTTCCTCATCTTCAGTAAGGTAAAAGAAACAAATCTCCCTATGAATTCCGAAAAGGAATATGTAGAGGAGTCAATAGGATACACATTGAAGACCTTGCGATCAACCCTAACTGTGGAGTGCATCCCCATCTTGTTTTCATAGCAAAGGTTTTGGATTGACGGAAGCTGATAACAGAACCTTGTTTGACAATCTCTGATGACATGCTCATGGTCACAACGAAGAGACTGAAGAGAGGAGCAGTTGTAGAAGACCATCAAAGGAGCAACTGATACTTTTTTGGTGTCAGAACACTGTTTGAGCAGTGTTGGTGCAGCTTCGCAGTCGGAGCAGTGTCGCCTCTAATCATCGCCGCAGCCATTCCACTAACATGGAATAACTTGATCCTTAAAAAAGTACAATTCTTCTTCCATAGAACCCAAAGGAAAAGAAACCAAACACATTATTGATAAACTGTGTGGTTAACAGAAGACCACTCATAATAATCATTCAAACTAAGAATTTCAAATGAAGTATTACTAAACTAGTGAGAGGGATGCAGAAAATTAGGAGTTTGGAATTGCAATCAGTAAGCGCCCAAAAATTTTGGAGCATGTGAGCCTACATACTGAGCTTGAAATGCATATTCAACCAAATTTACAGAGAACAAGAAAGCAAGAATGTCTTGAATTTGGGACTCACTATGAAAGTTGCTTCCAACCACACTCAACAAGACCATTAATTCAGTGCACATAAGGCCACAACAAAGTGAAACCATCAGTCCGTATTCTGCAGCATTACACTTGAAAGTGCAGTTATCTCATGGCAACAAATCCAAGCCCTACTTGTCACATGCATGGAGGTTACATTTCTAGGTCATTTTTATTTTATTTATAGGGTTTCATTTTTAAAAATCTTATTACCCAATGTCATTTTTGATGATGGAATTTTCCTCATGAATGAATTTGTACCTTCAAAAATAATAAATCATTTATAATTTATAATTCTACAGGATGTCCAACAGACTCTTCATCAGACTATGAGAATGGAACAGTCAAAATGGATTGCTGCTAACTAATCAACTATATTAACAGCGGAATTAAGGAGCAAGTATTCCCCCACCCCCCGACCTTGAGTTTTTTGTTGTTCTTGGTTTCAGTGTACATCTGAATCTCTATGGCGTAAACCTCCAACAGCTGGGTTCCTTTCTTCTGATCATCTGTGCCGTCTTCCCTTCGGCAGGATTTGTGGAGTTCCTTCAAAATCTATAATTGTTCAAACAATCATTATACTACCTTATGACGTCATAAAACAGTCATCATCTTCCCAAAAAATACCTTACTCATCCGCCCATATTCACCCATGTCAAACCAAATCTTGCAGAGCTTTAGATTTGTTTTAAACCACAATCTCTGCATAACAAGAAAGGAACATGATATAAAATTAATATCCAGGGCAAAGAATAGTAAGAAAAGGTTAATCCAGCATAACATCGAACCTCATTTTTTGCTTCCTCAAGGGCCTTAAGAGTGGTCTGATAGAACTCTTGCAGAAGCCCAAAATTCTGGCTAGCCGACCCAGAAACAAAATCCATGATGTTATTTATACATTTTTCACTATAATTTCGTGTCACCGCTGATTTGATATATGTCAACATCACCCTGTAGGCTTCCATCATCTCTCTATAACGTCCTAACCGATAATAAAGCTTAACAGTTTGTTTCAGAGCTTTAAATCCCCTGATGAAACAATTACAAAAAACTCTGGTGAACCAATATGCAATGATTTATAATCTTAACAAATTCTAGTTTCTCACGTAAACCTGATTATGCCTGTAACAAACAAATAAACAACCCAGACCACAAGGCTTCCCGCTTTGCAAGTGTAGAGGGAGGGTCGCCACAGTGTACACGGCCTTACCCTTGCTTTTATGCAAAGAGACTGTTTGCCTTGACTCGAAACCATGACCAATTGGTCACAAAAGAGTAACCTTACCGTTGATTCCAAGGCCCCCCCTCCAAACAAATAAACAAGTGGACCGAAAACAAAGGCACTTTTCAATTAAAATTAACACAACAAAGCTCATAATCATATCAGATTATAACTTGAAATTCTAAAATGCAAATACAACAAAAAATGGCAGCAAAACAACAAATATAAGTGCACACTGTAACTTCAAGGAAACAATTTCACCAGTGCACAGCATGCAGGAGGCACTCAAACCATACATACAGAGAACTAGTGGGCTGTGATCCCAGAATGACTCGACGATTTAATGAGTCCAAGAAATCCTTTTCCCCTTAGATTTCTAACTTAATTACTTTTGTTACTTTCATTAAACGACTTCTATTTTCATCTCACAGGCAACAAATGGAAAGGACTTAACAAAATCGTAGGTGCCCAATTGCAAGCCACTATAAAAAGGGCATTAGAATCAACAAGACACCAAACTTCGTAGCTGAAGGTTTTTGTAATAAGATGTATATGGAACTTCATCGGTGAAAGTTAATTCAGAAGTTTACATAATTCCAACTTTTAGGTTCCCTTTCCCACGACTTCTGCTGCTGCTTTTCATTAGCATGTCATGGGTATAAAAATTATCTGGTCATTTCTCCCTTCAATTAGCAAAACTAGTTTTTACTGTTAAAAGTAAACAAAACTTTAAAAATCAAAACATTAATTCAAAAAATATAAAGGTCACTTGTCATGGCATTTTATTAAAATTCAGTAGATCTGGATGTACAATTCTATTTTAAACTTCAGTAGATCTAGAATAGAATAAACTCATCAGAATTCAGTGGAATTCAGCACATCTACAACCAAAATCCAAAAATTAACTGAAGGGTAAACAAATTCAATATTTTAGAGAAAAATAAGGCCAATCAAATCTGTTAAAGACACATTTACAATGCCTTTCAGAAGGGAAGAAATCCTAATGCTTGTTAAAAAGATGTCATGAATGCCACAAAAAACCAGCACTGGTCCCATAAAATATCAGAAGACCACTGAAACTGCAGAAAAGATAACATGAGAAAGCCGAACACAAAACCTTTTGAAGTTCTTATAAGTCTAAATCATTTTCATGTCCTAATTTCACAGAAAATTTCACAATAGAAGATGCTTACCACTCTGCCTTCTCGGGTTCCATGCGAACAACCTCAGCAAAACCCTCAAGTGCACCTTCTGGATCGGTTTCAACCATACCTACAGTAAAAGAAACCAATATTATGAATAAATAATGAGTTTATTAGCCCTTTGAGGACGAACATTTTTGCTCCCAACCAGATTCTCTTCAATTCCACACAAACAGGTGCCACATATGTTACACAGCATATATTGAAGTAATCTTAACTTTCCAAAATAACTTGATCCCACAAAATCCACAATAATTTGAAAGTTATGAATTAGGATGAAAGGTAATGATTAATAAAGCTCGGTGGCATGATCAAACATAACTGAAACTAAAAGTACAACAATTTATTGCATGAACTGAAAAAAAATTCCTGAGAGATGGGTGACATTTCAATAAGACAAAGCAGTTTACTATGAACCAAACAGGCACAAAGACAACCCAAAGACAGGTGATTTTCAACAAGGTTCAATAAAGGCACAAAGGTTTTATCCAGACATCAGACATCATCAACACTCTTCAGAACATCAAAAGGAATACCTGTGTTTAAAAGCCACATCACAAGACAAATCGTTTTAACCCTCAGAATGCAAGGCCTTTGTGAATTAGGCCTTGCTTATGCTCACCTTCCAAGAAGAGTACTACAAACACATTTCAAAACTATGCAATATAGAAACTAAGGCAAAAGGATTAGCATTATCAGTTTGCATCAAAGCGTCGACTGCACAAGCAAGTGAACAAATAATCCAACAAATATATATACATGCCCATCTAATCTAAATAAACATCATAACAAAAGCAATTCATTAATGAGAAAAGGACAAAAGTACAATATTTAGAGAACAAGACATCCTACAATAAAAAACTGAAGACTATTACAAATGGGCAGCCCTCAAATCCCTTTACAAATCAGACAAAGAAGCCCCCCGAAATACCAAACACCAAAATGAAGCTAGGAAAACACTATATTCCATGAAAAATAGTAATATGTTATCTTATCATTAAAAATTATCACATTTCTCCCAATACAAAATGTCCAAAAATAGCATGTAAAACACATACCCACAAAATTGGACTTTCTTGCATCTTCCGAAACCACAAAACTTCGTCAACACAAAAACATCGACTCCTTGTGGGATCAACTACACCTCACCAAACAAGGTAAAAAAGTGTTATTTGCAGCTGTCTAGCCACCCAACAACATAGAAAGGTCTTTATTTGTCTTGTTAGTCTTAACAGATCATTCAAGTTTCTGAGCTAATAGTCTTATAGGCTCTCCCAATCTACCATAAGTCAATCATATTAATCCTTTTTGAAACTCAAAGTCCAAGTAAATGCCCTTGATCTTAAAAGGAACTGTAGCCTTCCAAATAACATCATTGAAATTGAAGATTTCAATAATCAGAGAAAAAGAAATCTAGAAGGGGAGAACCATAATTATTCCCTGACCAAATATGTGAATGAAACCTCAATTAAGGTACAAATCAATATAATGATAAGAAGAAAAATATTAACGCAATCTGCCTCCAAGAGACAAAGTAGGTAGAGGAGAAAATTAGAAAATTTGGAAAATCAGGATTTAAAAAACTAGGGGATAGGATCATAAAAATCAACATAGTTACAGGCCAAGAGATAATGAATGCCATTAGTGCATATGCTCCCCAACTAGGCTTAACAGAAAACCATAAAAGACAATTTTTGGAAGCTATGGATGATATTATACAAGGGATACCAGAGCCTGAAACACATTCACAGTAGCTGATTTGAATGGCCATATAGGAAAGCACAATAAAGAATATGAGAGGATACATAGAGACCATGGGTATGGAGATAAAAAAATAAGTCTGAGGATATAATTTTAGATTTTTCCATCTCATACAATATTGTTATAATGAATACCTGCTTTAAGAAAATATAAGAACACTTAATAACCTTCAAGAGTGGACAAAATAAAAATCAAACATATTTTTTTCTTAACTAGGAAGGGAAATCGTTTATCTTGTAAGGATTGTAAAGTTATCCTAGGCAAAAGCTCGCATACACAACATACGGCGCCAGTATTAGATGTTTGCACAAAAAAAATGAAAGAGAAAGAACAGCATAAGTCAATGCAAAAAGATTAAGTGGTGTAGTTGGAAGAGAAAATATAGTAAAAATTTGAAGATTAAATTATCAAAAAGAGGGTAAGTGGACTAGAGGGGATATGTTAGATGTGAAGTTCGTGAACACTATGCAGAATAGAATGGCTAGCAGTGTTAAAAAGATAACAAAAGAGATTTTAGGTGAATTAAAATGATGATCCTCAGGCAGCAAAGAAATCTGGCTGTGGGATCAAGATGTCCAAAAAGCCGTAAAGACAAAGAATTTGTTATAAACATGGAAAATTTGTAGAAATACGGAAAATTTCAAAAGAGTATAAAGACGCAGAAAAGGCCATTAGTGAAGCTAAACATAGAGCTTATGATAATTTATACGTTTGATTAGATACAAAAGAAGGAGAAAGAGACATATAAATTGTTTAGAGCTAGGGAAAGAAAGTGCAAGGGTCTGGGTAATGTAAAATGTATAAAATATGAGAATAATGTCTTGATTAAATAGGAAAACATAAAAGAGACGTAGTGAAAATACTTAATAATTAATTTAATGAAATTCAAGTTGAAATTTTAAACCAAGAAGTGACAAATGAAGAAAAAAACTAAAAATCCAAAATTTATATGCAAAATTAGAGTCACTTAATTTAAGATGCCTTTTAAAAAGTTAGTAGGATATAGGACCAACTAACATCCCAATTGATGCTTGGAAATATCTAGAAATATAGGAAGTATATGGTTAACTAATCTATTCAACTACATTATAAAAACCAAGAAAATGTCAGAGGAATGGAGGAATGGAGGAAAAGCACATTAATACCTATATATAAAAACAAAGATGATATTCAACATTGTAATAATTGTTAGCCTTAGTGGCTACATAATCATATTTGATGTATTTTGATGATATTTAACCTAATTGTAGTTCCAAGTTTAACCTATCTTTGCAGATCAAGTTAGTACAGGTGCAAGTGACAAATACATGAAGGTACTTGATCAAAAGCAAAGATCGGATCGAGTGGACATTCGAGTAGAAAAGATCAAAGCAGATAATCACTCGGATGAACTCAAGCACATCCAACAAAGTCATAAAGTAATAGGGAGTGTTTGAGGTAGGAACTACCATAACTCTTGCGGTATTGTTTCACGCAAGATCATTGAGCAAAAGTTGAGCAAATGCATTTCATATTAGGTTATAAAGTATACAGGATATCACCAAACTCTTAGAACAAAACTTAATGAGTTTTCAAAGAACAAAACAAAGAGTTTTACATAAATATTCTATACTTACTACGTTTTCATAAGGGACAAGTTAAATCATCCTAGTGTTGTAAATCTTTTATATACTTGATCCCGGTTGGGTTAAAACCATTTTTATGCACCTAAGTAAACAAGAAAATCAAGTTTATAAAGAAACAGGGCAAACCGTCCACGATTTGGCCCAAGTGCATCGACGATTTCAGGCAGAGAGCTAGAATAGATTTTTGCCTAAGAAAACCGTCGATGGTTTGGGAAAAACCATTGACAGTTTGTTTGCATCGAGATTCTACACCCAATGGCTATAAATGACTAGTTTTCAAAGTAAACAATTAATTTATTAGCCCAACGGCCATAAAACGGCTAGTAGCTCATTTTGCCTATAAATACAAGTCCAAAGGCTTGTTTAAAGATTGATCTTAGTAATCATATATTAATGTCAAGCACACTTCAATTAGTTCGTCATCTTTGTGCTCAACTTCTCTCTTACTCTTCAATCTTAATGTGATACATTACCTTGATAGAGTTGTGTGAGGATTTTGATTGTATCAATTATCAGCTCATTCAAGGAGCATTTGTTTTGTAAATCATTTTCATCATCTTGTTATATTAAGGTTCTTGGTGAACCTTGCTGGAAGGCTCTGTGTGAGCGTGAAGGGATTTGTTCTCGTCGTGTAAAGGCTTCTCCGCCGGTGAAGGAGATTGTTTAGGAGATTGTGGAAACCTTGAGTGTGACTCAAGGCGTGGACGTAGGCAAGGGACCGAACCACATTAACATCAGTGTTAAGCTTTTCCTCCCTTCTCTTTAATTTATATCTTGTGCATGATTTACTTTGTATTTATTGTGATATAATCATTTGCGTCTTACCAAGATTTTATATTTTGTAGAGAAAAGCAAAAATACGCGAAAGAGTCTATTCACCCCCCCCCCCCCCCTTTAGACTCGACTCTAGGGTCAACAATAACTATCGTGGAATTAAGCATGAGTCATACAATGAAAGTGTGGAAAGGTGTAATTGAACAAAAAACAAGGAAAGAAACAAGGGTCTCGGAGAATCAATTTAGTTTTATGCCTAGGAGATCAACAATATAGGCAATTTATTTCTAAGAAGGTTATCGGAAATTTTGGGGAAAAGAAGAAAGACTTGCATATGGTTTTTATTGACTTTGAGAAGGCATATGATAAAATACCTAGGGAAGTGCTTCAGTGTGTTTTAGAAAAGAAGGGAATATGCAGTACTCTAGTAGATACATTGATGTCATCAAGGATATGTATGATACAATGGCAACTAGTATTAGGACAACATATGGAGAGTCTAGAGAATTTCCAATCACAAGAGATGTACATCAAGGTTCTACTTTGAGCCCTTATCCATTTGCTTTAGTGATTGAAGAACTCACTAGGAATATCAAAACCGAGGACCCATGGTGTATGTTGCTCGCAAATGATATTGTTCTAATTGATGAAAGTAAGAGCGGGGTAGAATCTTAATTGCAACTTTGGAGAACAACTTCAGAATCTAGAGTTTTTAGCACAAGTAGAAACATTATTGAATATATAAAATGTAATTCCAGCCATATTAAGGAGGAATATTGGAGATAAGATTAAACTTGATAATCAAAAAATCAACAACACTAATAGATTTCGATATCTTTGATCAATTACCCAAGCGTAAGGAGAAATTAATGACTATGTAATAAATAGAGTTAAAGCAAGTTGGGTAGAATAGAAGACTACTTTAGGCGTTGCTATGCTATCATAGGATACAACTAAAACTAAAAGGAAAGTTCTATAGGACAATGAAAAGACCAGCCATGGTATATGGATCAAATGCTAGGCAACAAAGAACCAACATATTCAAAAAGTTAAAGTTGTTGCGTGAATGCTAAGGTGGATGAGTGGTAAAACATTAAGAATAAATTAAGAAATGAACATATTCACAAGAAGTTAGAAATAGCACCAGTAGAAGATAAGGGAGCGGCAGCTTAGATGATTTGGGCATTTGAAACAAAGGTCAAATAGTGTGCCAATGAGGAGGAGCGCGCTAGTTATTGTTAATGGTACTAGTAGAGGTAGAGGTAGAGGTAGACCTAAACTAATTAGGAATGAGTTTGTGAAGAAAGATCTAGCAACTCTTTAATTCAGTTGAGCAAAATGCCCTTAACGGCATGAATTTACGGAAAAGGACTTAGATAGCCGACCCCGCTTAGTGGGACTTAAGGCTTCTTCTTATCATTGTTGTTGTTGAATCCAAAACTTTCAACAAATTAGCAAGCTCATCAACTTGTCTTTCATTTAGATTTTGAAAAACTAAAATCCCAGAAAGAGGAGATCCTGCAAAGAATAAAAGTAATCAGATCTTTATAAATGGAAGAAAGTGAATAAAAGCAAGGCACCAAGGCTTCCAAAAAACATCACCCACCTATAGAACTTCCCAAAACCAAATATTATTATCACCAACTTTAAGACAAGCATGACAAAAAGTGCAACATGAGAAACAAACTTTTAATGATTATAATTAGAAGACAATTTTGTTCAGAATATCATTGGGGTTTTTGGTGCAGGTGAAGGGCCTTCTAGACATCTTTTGTCAAAAGAGCTTGTGAAAATTAAAGAAAAACTACATAATTCGTGGGCTATTGGTGGTGACTTCAACATGATCCTTTATCCTCATGCAAGGACTAGGAGATCTTTTGAATCTATTTGCATACAGGAGAGTTTTATGATTTTGTCAATGCTTATGCTCTTGTTGACCTCCCCCTTTTATTGGCAGTCCTATCACATGGTCAAACTCAAGAGAGATTCCCTCACACTCAAGGACTGATGGATTCCTAATCTCTCTAATTGGGAGGAACACCTCATGAGGCTTTCCCTTTGCTTCATCGCCCTATCTCAGATCACTTTCCAATTCTTATTGACAAAGGGGGAATCAAGTGGGGGCCAACCCCCTTCTGCTTTGTGAACATGTAGTTTAAACACAAAGGATTTGATGAACAGGTCAAGAACTAGTGGCCCGAGCTATAAATAGAAGGAGAGGCCAGTTTTATGGTTGTCTCAAAGCTGAAATTGCAAAAAGAAAAATCGAAGTGGTGGAACAAAAATGTTTTTGCAATATCACTCTAAGGAAAAAGGAGTTTCATGACAACATTAAGGAGTTGGATGCCTAGATGAAAAGGAAAAACGGGAGGGACTAAATGTGGAGAATGGGTCTACAAGCTTGATCTAGAGAAAAATCTAGCCCAAGTCATCGCCTTAAGAGGAAATTGCTTGAAGGCAAAAATCTAGCGCTCTTTGATTGAAGAAGGGGAATAGAAATACTAGTTTCTTCCATCGAGCAACAAATGTGCACTGCAAATCCAATATGATAACTAGAGTATAAGTAGCGAGTGAGATGTTGGTGGATCAAAGGGAAATCAAAAGAGGCATTTGCAATTACTTCAAAGCCTTGTATACCGAACTAGAGTCACCCAAACCAACAATTGATGGCATTAAGTTAAGAAGCCTAAGATGTTCCACAACTAAATGGCTTGAGAAGCCTTTTGAGGAAGAGGAAATTGTATGAGAAAGCTTCTAGTCCTAATGGCTTTAACATGGCTTTCTTATGAAGGAACTGGGACCTTCTCAAGCAAGATATTGTTGGGGTTTTGGAAGATTTTCATAGAAACAGCAATTTTGTGTCTAGTATCAACTCAATCTTAATCTCCTTGATTCCTAAGAAACCGGAGGCTTGTAGCATCAAAGACTTTTTTTCGCCCAATCATCTTGGTTGGCAATTTACACAAAATCCTTTCCAAGGTCCTTGCAGCTAGGCTCAAACATGCAATTTCAAAAAGTTGTTGGAAAGCATCACGATGCCTTCATTCAAGTAGGTAAATCATGGATGTTGCATTGAATACCAATGAAGTTGCGGATGCCTACATTAAGGTTGGGGAAAGATGAGAGGTATGCAAGTTGGATATGGAGAAGTCTTTTGACCATGTAAACTGGAATTTTCTATTGTACACTCTTGGAAGAATCGGTTTTGGAGAATCTTGGTGCAGATGGATCTATCAAGGTATCACTACCCCATCTTTCTTGGCACTGGTAAATGGCTACCCTATTGATTTCTTCAGTTCATCTCACGGTCTGAGACAAGGTGAACCCTTTCTCCCTTCTGTTTATCATGGTCATGGAAACTTTGGGTCTTATGATAACTAATGCAAGTGAAAGCAGTCTTCTCAAGGGACTTAGCACCGAAGGGAACAATGACTCTATGGAAACCACCCATCCTCTTTTTGCAAATGACACTAATCATTTTTTGCAAGGGTGAGCCTAAGCGAATTCTTTTTTCTTTTTTTTTTCTTTTTTTTACTAGGCCAGCTTGAGTAAATTCTTAATCTTAGATGCATTCTCCTTGGTTTTGAAGTGGTTTCAAAGCTTAAAAGTAAATTCAAACAAAAGTAAAATCATTTCGATGGGGACTTGCAATTGTGGACCTTTGCTTGCAAGTCTCCTTGGTTATAAGTTTGGCGCATTTTCTATTACCTATCTTGGCCTCATGTTAGGAGCCAAGTTTAAGAATAAGGATGTTTGGGACTCACTGTTGGCAGGTTTGAAAAGGAACTTGCTAGATGGAAAAGGAACATTTTATCTAAAGGCAATGGACTCACTCTCATTAAAAAGTACTTTGTTCAATCTCCTAGTTTACTTCATGCATTTTTTCCCTATCCCCAGTATAGTTGCCAAGAGGTTGAAGGGTATCCAAAGAGGAATCCTTTGTGGGGAACATGGCCAAAATTTTCAAATATTATTATCAAAAGGGCTGCCTAGGCCTCAAATCCCTTATTATCTTTAATAAGAACCTTCTACAAAAATGGATTTGGAGATTCATGAAAAAGAGAAGTCATTTCTAGAGGGATGTCATTGCTATCAAGTATGGTCTCCATCATAATGGTTGGACCTCAAAAAAACCGAAGGAAGCTCATGGTTCAAATGTTTGGAAATATATCAAAGGATGGGAGAAATTCTTCTCTCTTATTTACTTTCATAAAGGGAATGGAGTGGATGTGGTGTTCTCACATGAGATTTAGTGTGGTAAATCCCAGCGCAGCTCCTCTTTCCCCACCATCTTCAAGCTAGCTTGTGACGAAGATGCCTCATTAGCCTACACATGAAGTTCGCTAATGAGGGGATAGTTTGGATATTCCCTTGAATAAGAATTCTTTCAATTGGGAGCTTGATACTCTTGCAGATTTTTTCAGCAGTCTCCATAAGAATCAAATTCAGGCCACTTCCGCTGAGCCCAAATGGGTTTTGAGCAAGGATGGAAACTTCACAGTCAGCTCATTCTACAAACACCTTAGCTCCCTGATTGAGAGCATCACCTACTTCTCTTGAAAACTTATTCTGAAGACAAAAATCCCTACTAAGGTTGCTTTTTCACATGGAGAGCAACTCTTGGGAGGATCCTTACCATGGACTATCTTTAGAAATAAAATAAAATACGGGATTTTCTCTTGTCAATAAATGCTTTTTATGCCTGTAAATGATAGATCATGTTTTCCTGCATTGTTCATGACCCAAGAAATTGTGGAGCTCCCCATGGTCAAAAAGAAGTGGATCACTGCAGCTATGATGGAAGGTGACCTATTGGATTGGAAAGCAATCAAATCAAATAAGGAAGAAATCTCTCTCTCTCATTCCCCTTTCTATTTTTTGGCCATATGGAGAGAGGAACAAAAGAGCCTTTCAAAGGAACTATTTCTCCCATTTAGGCTATCGTGGACCATTGGATTGCTATGATCTATGGCTAGCATTCTGGACTGGTTGGGAGGGACACCTTTGTAATCCTTGATTTTCTTGATAAAGGGATGTCTATCTCTTATTTGTTTCCTTTGTAGATGGGTGGCATTCCCTTGATGCCTCTTTAATAAAACTTCCTCTTTGGAGAGAAGAAGAAGAAGAAGAAGGAAAAAAAAACCACTTCCTCTACT
This sequence comes from Malania oleifera, assembly GCF_029873635.1. Taxonomy (NCBI): domain Eukaryota; kingdom Viridiplantae; phylum Streptophyta; class Magnoliopsida; order Santalales; family Ximeniaceae; genus Malania; species Malania oleifera. The sequence continues at coordinate 17,987,250 of NC_080428.1, forward strand.
ATACTTTTTATAACCACGTACAATAGGAAGATAACATCTAAGGGGATCCTCAATAATCATTCCCCCACTAGAGAGATGTTTTTAGACACCAATGTCCAAATCCCAATCACCTTCAAAGTTGGGTGTCCTTATCACTTCTAAACTAACAGCCTAACAATATGAACCCTCTTAGTATCACACATAAAATACCACAAAAAAATGTCAAATAGTAATCTCCCAAGACAAAAATAAATAAATAAATGGAGATATTGGAAAGATTAGTACTAAAATTTCATTTTTCGCTTTCCCAATCCCTAAATTTTCAATTTGAACAATCTAACTTTAACTTTGTACTTTGAGTACCAATAGTTTAGAGACAAAATTTACAAACTAATTCACCCTCAAAAAATTGTTATTGCCCAATAGAAGAATATTGGCATGGTAGCAACACCATACCACTCCATGTTTATACTTATATACATTTGTTTCATAAATTTATCAAATAAGCTTCCCCATAAATTAGAATTAACCAAAGCCCAATAGCAAGCTTGGGTGAATAAGTATATTCAAGCTAGGTTTAAGCTTGGCTTGACCTCCATAGGTTTATTACAAATTTAACCATTAAGCTTGAGCACAATAAAACTCGGCCCACATGGGTCAAACTTAATTGAAACTTTAATTTAAAAGCTTGAACAAGTAGGTTCAACTTAAGCTCAGCTCAAGCTCAGTTAAAAATTTAATGAACAAGCGTGAACATGACAGAGTGGAATATATAACCGTAAAATTGTGTTTGGAAGGATGAATTTGAGGCCTTGAATTTGGATTTTTGTGGAAATGGAAGGCATACCTTGATGGAGAACCACCAACAGGGAATTTTAGATGTTTATAATGTAGCTAGAATTTTTATTTTAGTTTGGGAAATTTCTGGTTTTTTAGAATTTATTTTACGGTTATTTTGTATATTTTAAGTACTTTAGGCTATTTTCTAATTTTTTTAATAGGGGCTTTTTTATAATTATTTGTGTTAGTTGTAGCATCGAGTGTATAAGTAGTGTGATTGTGTATTGTATGGAACAGTTAGCAGTCACCAGATTTGAATCAGATTTCCCAAATGATCCCCCCCCCCCCTCCTTTCTTCTTCTCTTCACTTTCTGTTCTGTTTTTCTCTATTCTCTCTGCAGTCCAGCAGCCTACTTTTTGCTTCTCTTCTTCTCCTTTTCTGCTTCTCTTCTTCTATCCAATTCACTCCCATGATTCTCTCTTTCTTTGTGTCTTACATCAACTTGGTATCAGAGCAAATTTGATTCAACCACAACTTCTTCTGTCCTTCATCCATAACTGCTATCATCTCCTTCAAATAATCATCCAAAATTCAAGCCTCTACCACCAAAATAACTGCAATTAACTTCCAATTTCTGCCCATATTGCTTCAAACAATAGAATTTTTCAACAATTTAAGCACAGAAATCAAGAATATTTGGAGGCTTGCAGCACTGTTCATTATGTGCAACTTTCCAAAAAAATTACTGTCGTGCCCCTCAATTTTGAATTCCCTTTTACAGGCATCATCACAACATGTCCTTCACCATCAGTAAAGAACCTTCCGAAAGGCCTTCCCATGCAGTTTCACTTTCATCCAACCAGGGATGTAGCCCCATGCACTACCAGGACTTCTACAAGCCGACTGCCCTTCAAAACTCCACATTTCCTGGAATTATTTTGACATACCACCACTACCAATAGGATCGCTACCCCTTGATCTGTTGTAATCCAGAAGACCCTCGCTGGAGGAACCTCAATGGCAGTACATGCACCCCATGCACCAACAACGCACATGGGAGAAACTGCCAGTCTCTTCTGCGTTTTCCAGAATTGCAATAAATTGAATTTAGCCCCAATATTCTGGATTTTTTAATGATACTTTGACTTCTCTCCAAGATATATAAGATCTTAAACACTGTCAATGCAAATTTCTGAGTTTCTAAGCCCTGCCAGCATTCAGACTGAAACCCAGCTGCTGTATTTTGAGATTTACTATGACAAATAGTTTTCCTGTTGCAAGATTTTGATGTTGCCTACAGAAATCCAACTTTGATTGTTTGATACATATTTTTGGAAGGTCAAATTCAGTGGAGCATCTACGAGCATCTAATGACCTTTGGTAAGGTTGCAAAAACTTGCACTACTTGGACTTCATAGAAATTGATTTAATGTCACTTACCTGATTGGAACTTGTTTAAGCCTGCATTGACCCATATATGCTCTTTGGTTTAAAGAAAGAAAATGATGATTTAATTCCACATATCTAGTTCCCACTTAGTTAGCAATTTTCAACAATTAGTGGACCAACTATGCAGTCTTATGCAACTTTCTTCTAGTGTGTCCGTAGAGAGGAACCCAAATGTCTGGGGATGAAATCAGAAAGCATATGATTTTGCAAATTTGAAAACGTCCTGCTACGCTTTGTGAGACTTACCACATGGCTGTGGAAGTTGAGAGATTTCTCCAGCTACCAACCTATAACACCAATTCTAATCTTAAATAGCTCCATCAGTGTAAATCTGTTTCTCACGGACACGACATAGTCCTAGGCTCACCCAAGATGTTCAAAAGAATACTTAAATTGTTGATGATAAACAATCAAATATGAGAGGTGCCCATTCAATTTGTTGGAGCATCAAGACTACATAAAATTTGCATATTATTTATTAGTGCACAATTTTTTGATTCTTTAATGGATGAGTCATGAATCCTACTATCAAGACAAGGCCTTAAGACTTGACTTCAATGACACCCTAAACACTGCTGGTGTCTCTCGACCACAAATGGACCTTGATTTGCCACCAAACTTGGTTGTTAAGACTTGCAATGAACTTCAAGATGAGTTCCAACCACTATGGAAAACATGCTTGTCAATGACCTTCCTCTACAGCCTCAATTTTCCATAATACCATTTCTAACCCAAGGAATGAGGAACAAATGGTTGCTCCAAAGTCTACTGAAAATCCCCTTGAGATTATTTCTCCTCCATCCAGTAAGTTTGTGCCTCCATCCCTCACATCTTCTCCCTCCACATCATTTTTAACCAAATCTAGTGAAACAGTATCCATCATTCTAGAATATGGACCCACTGCATATTTGCTTGAGTTGCCAACGGATTTGGAATTTTTTGTAATAAAAGAAATTGCATTAAGAAAGAAGAATAAGTGAATACAACCTAGGAGAAGACAAGCCATCCTCATAACAACAACAACAATAATAATACTAACATTAAAAAAATAAAAAGAGGACTATAATTTGCTGGCATTTCTTTAACTTCCTTTTACCACCATCTAGACAAACTTTGTTTCGGCTGGGATAAGACAACCAAACAATCTTGTCCAACAATAACTCTATGAACAATAACCTCTTCCACAGGAATAGGCAAAATTTCTTCTGTACATTGCTGCACTTTGCCCAATCCATCATCTTCAAAAATAAGAATTCCCTCAAAACCTTTCATAGGAAGCGGTGGCACATGTGAATATTGTTCCAGCCGGCTGGTTATTTGGCTTTGGACCTTTTTCAATCACATTCTTCCAAGTCCAGCAACCATTAGCACCTACAGGTTTCTTCACAATCAAATTCTGGCATTCGCAGCCTACATTGCATCTATCACCACCAACTACAAAACTTCAATATATCTTCACCAACTTTCCCCATTCAAGCCCCTAGTGTAAGAAAATGGAGATTTTACCAAGCTTCTTATGCCAAATGAACCACTCTAATCTTGAGAAGACCATGGACAAGCAATTGCAAACCCATCGTGCAGCCAATATCATGATCCTAGTCCACTTGCTCATATATTGGGATTTCTCGACCAATTGATTATAACCCCTCCTCAATTTTTCCAAACACAGATAGTAAGTCTTGCTTTCAATCCAGATGGAGTCGATGAGAGTTCTCCATCTCAAACTTTGTTAACATCCATAGAAAAGAAAAGAAAAGAAAAGAAAAACCAAGCGATAGCGCAAGAGGGAGAGGAAGAATGTGAGCCAGAAAAAGAGAGAGACAGAAACAGAGAATGAGAGAGCCGGAGTGAGACAGCAATGGAGGCATGGCTTCTCAATTATCAATAATTTTTCTTATTCCTTGCCAATAAATTTAATAACTAAATTGTTTCCTAGTTTGGAGGACTTTTTACTTTATCATATGACATTGCAGCCTTCTAAGCTACTTCGGAGAATCATTTGAATACTCTCCAGTGGTGATTGACGATGCAGTGCAGTTCATGCCACCTCTTGATTTGCCTCCATGTTCAACTACATCTTACTTATGGAGTTAAAGCTACTATGACATTTCAGAACTCGAGGTCAAGTTTTCTCTAACAAGGGAGCTTGTTGGGGGAACCAACAATGCAGATCCTTAGATGTTACTTTAGCATGAGAAAATTTTTTATTATTCTAAAAATTTAGTTAGTTTAGGGTCATTTGTGTATTTTAAGTACTTCGGGGTTATTTTGTAATTTTCTATGTTAGTTGAGGTTATTTTGTAACTATTTGTGTTAGTTGCTGTATTTGGTGTATAAGTAGTGTGATTATGTATTGTATGGAACAGTAAACAGTTATCAGATTTGAATCATGTTTCCTGACTGGTTTTCCCTCTCTCCCATACAGTTCTCCTTCTGCTTCTTCTTCCTCTTCCTCTTCCTCTCATCTTCTTCCCTTCTCTTCCTGTTATCTTCTGTTCTGCTCTTCTACGTTCTCTTTGCTGTCCAGCAGCCTATTTTCTCTGTTCTTCTCCTTCTCTTCTTCTCTTCTTCTTTCTAGTTCTCTCCAATAATTCTATCTCAGTATCTAAATTTCTATTGCTGTCCAACATCACACTCCATACAATTTTGTATTGTATTTTATCCAAATGAACACAAATCCAAATCGAAGGACCAAAATTCATCCTCCCAAACATGGGAAAAGATTAGGTTTCGCCAAGTTTCACCAAATCATAAAATGGAAACCAATAATTACTCACTTTGGTTTCTCTTTCTTATAGGGTTTACCAATACCAAAAAAAGCTTACAAGCCTAAATCTGAGCTCAGCCATCAATTTCTCTATGGATGACACAAAAAGGCACATTACACTTTATATTTGTAATTCTCTAAAAATGTTGCACTAGCAGGCAAGAACACTATCTGATCAAAAATTCCATCACAAGCATGGATGCACATCAAGAAATCCAAGTTTTGGCTACTTAGGGTTTTATCAATAACAATGACAACAAACCAAGCTTTAAGTCCTAGTCTCCTAGAGTCGGCCACATGAATCCTTTTCCACCAATTTAAATGATTGTGGGCAATTTCCTCCAACAATTTGAGGGTTGTTAAATCCTTACTATCTCATTCCAAGTTATTTTACGTTCACCTCTTCCCCTTCTATTGCCACTAATAGTAACTAGCTCACTCCTTCTTTCTAATGAAACGAAGTGGATATTTCAGACAACTCCATAAAACTACCATACCAACACAAAATTCAAAACCATAAAACATCAATCATAGAAGTTCTCATATCTCATTATGAACAACAAAACCGATGCACATCTTAGAACAATAAATATGTCTAACATGTGAAAATCAATTATGAATGAAAAAGCTTACAATGTCAAAATGCAGTTAAGAAGAGGCAGTTAAAGTACCTTTCGAATTATAATATTGATTCTCAATGTCAACATCCTGCTCCTCTGGCTCCTCGTCTGAGTATTCAAATCCATAATCTTCCATGTCCGCATCTGCAAATGTGAAGGAAATTTTCCAAAATCATTTATCATCAAGAAAGGCTAGCAAATTGAGAAATAAAAGAGAGGAGAGAGGAGTCATAAAAAAATGACACCAGCAAATTGTATAAAAAACTTAATATACAATTTTGTTTGGTAAACATCTTAATTGGTGTTGAATTTCCTCTTCCCAGTTCCCATAGTAGATTTGGTAAGAGGTCTATTCAAAGGCTCTATTGGATAACTAAGCCCCTAAAAAATGTACGATCCACTCCCCTTTATCACCCAAACCCTATCTCACACATATTCAATGCTTAGTCACCAAATGACTGAGATAATTTAGCAATCAGATTTGAAGACTGTTTCAATTATATTAGTTCACAAATTCACATTTTCATTCAATATTCAAAACCTATTGGTTAATTTTATAAATTGCCCCATGAATGTTCCATGGATTAAACTATATGCCTAATTTTCTTCATAACAAATTATTCACACAAACATTTCATTGTTCTATGGGGCTTCGTTGGGATAGGGTGCAGTATTTGGCTTCTCTTTGGGCTTATAGCACAGGCTGTTTTAAGGGCTGTTGTTTTCAGGATGTCAACCAAGACTGGGTGGCTTTATTAAGTTGGTGTTTTTTTTTGCTTTACTCTGTTTTCATGAGTGAGGACTTCTTGTTCCCTTTTAATGTATTTGTTTCTCCTTGCTAGTTTCAATAAAGCTACTTTTCCTATCAAAAAGTGTATTCCACTGTACGTGACTAATGAATCTAGGGGAGGAAATTTCTAGGCAATATAAATAACACCCATCTCATGTTTGGTTGCTGAGATAATGTAGGAAAATAAAACAAATATCTGTTTTCTAATCTTATATTTTTCATTATTTGAGGCTATTCCAATGACTGGGCTTTAGTTCCTCATACTTAAAGCATGTTCAAATAAAAAGTCATTAGAAGTACAATCCATGCCCTTCCTCGGTATTCTTGGTAACCAAACAAATGGACGCCTCTTTCATTTCTTTTTTGGAAGGTAGTCAATGAGAGTTCAGATTAGCGGGGAAGCAACGCATGGACAAACTAACCAATATCGAACATGCTTCCCCTACATGAATTATAATTTTAGAGCTACCTTCTTTATGCTGCATTTGGTTAGTGGGAAATCATAGGAAAAGAAACCAAACCATAAAAAATCAAATCTGTTTACCACCAACCAACAGAACAATAAGAAAATATTCTCATCATTTCAGAAAACCTAAGCCAAGTTTTATCAGCTATCCAAGCATAGTCCGAACCGCAGCGAACTCCAACAATCAGGAAAAAACCCAAAAAAAATCACGTACAATTTATAATAAAGAAAAAATATCTTCTAGGAGCGCTTCTTTTATCAAAAATCAAGAGAATAAACCCACAAAACCAAGAAATTGAATTCGTGAAAGAACCGAGAAAGTAAGGAGAAAGCTAACGTGAGAAAAACAGAAACTGATACAGACCTGAACCCATGATTGGGAGATGATATAGGAGAGCACAGTCAACAATTCAGGGTTTGATTTAGGGTCTCGCCACTGACATCTGGGGATTGGCCCGCAGAGAGAACCCTTCCGCCTCAAGAGTGTGAAGGAAAGAAGTGGAAAACTGCCGAGATGCGTTTCTTTTTTTTTCTGTTCTTTTGCACGCTGCGCTATGTTTTAACTGGGCCGGGTGATGATTAGTTTTATGTCATTTTCGTTTGATATTATTTTCATTTTATGCTTTTCTTTGTATATAATGAAAAAATAAATTCTGAAGATATATATATATATATATATAATTGCTATTTTTTTTTTGCTTCTTTTATCAATTCTTAGTTATTTGCAAAAAATTAATATGATATTAATGTCAAAACAAAAATTAAAAATCATAACCAATAACTTATTTGATTATTATTTCTAAATTTAAAAATAATTTAAAACTTGATTGACTAAAGACTCATTTTTGCCTTTAAATCAAATGACAATTTAAAAAATATAATTAAAACAATGAATGTATAGACAAATTAAAAATATTATAATAAAAATTAAAAATAATTATAATTATTTCACTTAATCATTATATTTTACAGTTCACTTTAGACCAATAACTTTATTTTATATGGCAATTGAAAATTAATTATAAAATTATAAGAAATTTAATTATTGTTTAAAAATTTTGAGCTTATGGATATTTTTAATTTAATTGTGTTTAAACTTTATATGGTCATTTTACTTTCATTTCAATTGAAAATAATTTATGAAATTAATTCTAGATATTAAAACATTTTACAACAAGTTAACAAAACAAACTAAAACCATATAACATGGTTTTTATTTTTTTTTAAAACAACTAAAATAGAAACAAAAAATAGAAAATGAACAATGCAAATGAATGAGTTCTCATAGCCTTTTAATCACTTTACAGAAATGAAAACATAAAATTAAAATGATAACAAACAAATGTTGAAAACCAAATTTTGAAGTTTTCATTAAATTCATATAACCATTTTATTCAATTTTAATTTTTAAATATGTATAAAATGAATGATTTAATCTATAAAAAAAACTAATTTTGAATTTTAAAATTTTATAACAATAAATTACCAAAACAATTAAAAACCATAAAATATGAGTTTTAGTTCTTGATATCCATTTTTTATCAAGCCTTTGCCTTAATTTTGAGGCAATTAGTGTTTGTCCTTGTTTTATGAGTTTTCTTGATAAGATTGAGATTTATTAGGATTCCCCAAAGGATAAGGTGGCAAATCTCCCTACCTCTAAGGGTACTCTTGGGAACTATTTTCTATTGCTAAGCCCTAGCCCTTTATTTTTTTTTTAATAATAAAGAGGCTAGGGAGAGAGGGAGCATGCTCACACAAGGAGAGGGAGAGTGTCTACATTGGAAAGGAGAGGGTGTCTCTCTTGCCTTTGGGTGCTTCTTGTGCTCTTGTAGAATTAAGTTTGGAGCTCTCTTATTTTTCAAATCAAGATAAGTTTTTACTTCTCACATGTTATTTGGAATCAAAGTTGGCTTTGCTTATTATGCTTTGTGGGAAATCGAAGTTTGGTATTCTTTAGCTTTTATCTAGAATAATCTTCTTCGCAAGGTATGAACCTAATCCATGTTGTGTTTTAACTTGTTATGAATAGTCTTAGAAGTAAGATTTAGGATAGGGTAAATATGGAGTATGGCTTTCAATTTAATAAATGGTGTACAATAGATCAGGTTGTGTATATTGTGTTCTATATTTTATTAGTTAAGCTGCATGGATTTAGTAGCCATTGGAGATATTACAAGGTATAAAAGTTTCAAACTATGATTTCATTTTATCCTTGATAGAGATTGGAATCTTACTTGAGTGAATGGATTAATGATTTTGGTGAATGAGTATTAGGTGCTTAAAAATTGTTGTTGTTGTTGTTTTTTTTAAGGACTTAGACTTGCATGTTAGTGTTTTATGAATAAAATGATGTTTATTTCATAAATGTTCTTTTTTTTTATTACATTGGAACTCTAGCCACCAACGAACCCTTCGAACCCCCTAGTGCGGCACCAAACTTACAAATCAATGTCCTTCGCCTCCAGGTCTCGCTAATCAAAGTAAAGTCCGGATATGAACACAGCTTCCGTGCATCAGTTGGACGTTCAACCAACCCGACTCCCGAGACACATCTCCATTACCATCTATCGTCCTCACTGGCTCATAAAGAACTCTCACCATCTATGATCCCTGCTGGCCCACAGAGCGAACTCTTATCATCCACGGTCTCCGCTGGCTCATAGAGTAAACTCTCACCATCCACAGGTACCACTGGCTCTGTAAGTGTATCTACCTAGAATTGAACCACCAACGCTCCTTCTTACGTGCTAATGTCTTTCCACCACGCCATGCCCGTGGGGGCCATAAATGTTCATTTTCTTTGGTTTCTTGGTTGATTTTTATTAGAGAAATATCTACACTTTCCATTTTTCAATTATTGTATAATTATTATAGAGCAGATATTTAGGAGTAATTTAGGATCTTATTCCTTGACTCATGTATATATATACACCCTTGTAATGTTGAATAATAAGATAGAAAAATGACTTTCTCCAAATTTAACATGGTATCAGAGACGCCAATCTTCATTGTGGCTATTCGTTGCTAGGTCGTTCGTCGTTCAGCGTCAACAGCCATCATATGTGTTCGTCGTCGTCGTCTCTCTCTTAGTTCTCTCGTCAACAGCAATCTTGTCATTTCCGAAGTTGCAAATCTCTCGTCTTTCTCTGTTTTTCGACAGTAGTCTTCTCTTGCTTGTCTCAAGTCCCTCGTAGGTCTCTCAGTTCATCTCGCAGCTCTCTATTTTTTTTTTCGGGCATCTCTCTCTCATCTGTTCTCAGTTCCAGTTGTTTGCACCGACGATCTCTTCTTAGTTCAGCGTTTTGTCTTCGTTCGGCATTCTTCATCCTCTGCAAACGTTGTCATTCCCTGCAGATGTTGTTCAACATTCGAACCTCATCGTTGTCGTTCAGTCGGAACTCCTAGTCCCTACACTGAAGTCGTCATCATGTTCGTTCCTCCCTGCACTGACGTCGTCATCGTGCTTCTACGAATACTGCTTCTCTGCAATTCATCTCCAGCTATCTCCCGTGGTCTCTCTCCTTTCCGGCATCGCTGCTCATCTGGTTCTATCTTCTGTTGTAGGTCTCTCTCGTCGTCCCAGCTTCATCTTCTCCAGCGTCTGTCTCTCTCAGCTAGTTTTCTCCAATATCGCCAATGCTCACAGCAGTTTCTCCAAAGCTCTGTTATCCTCTTCGGCATGCTCTCTGTCTCTCCAATGACTTCTGGGTAGTCTCCGGCAGACTTGCCTTACTCGGCCCCATTTCAGTGCATCGTTCAATCTTCAGCGTCATCTCAGTAGGTTCTTGATTTTTTGGCGACATTTTTTTGATGCTGCCTCTCTTTTCTTCTGATTGTCGTCTTCGTAGTGTTTGTCATCTCTATCTTCTCTAGCATGTCTTGAACGTCATATCTCAGTCGTCTTCATTCTCCAGCATCGTATCTGTTCTTCGGCATTCTTAGATTAAGCAATCGTTGAATTTGCCTTTCAGTTCTTACGATGAGATTATCAAATCATAGGTTTATATTATTTTTGGCAATCGTAGAGGTCGAATCTGACCTGATTCGACGATTTGATTCATTTGAACTGATCTGACATTATGTCCAACATCTGGTTCTTCAATGGTTGCAAATACTGTCACAAGTTCTTCAACTTCTTCTGAGATTGTTGTCCCTGGTCTCACCAGCGAACAATACCGTCAACTCTTTGATCTTTTATCACCCTCGAATACCAACTCTGCCAATTTTGCTGGTAACCTTGCTTCTTGTCATTATGCTTCCTTTTTTATACTGAATGGATTGTTGATTTAGGTGCCTCCAAACATATGGCTTCCAATTTGTCGTCTTGATAATATTCAACTTTTTAATCAGCTATGCCCCATTAAGTTTCCAAATGGTGACATTGTTCCTATAACTCATACTGGCATTATGCATTTTTCTCCTAATTTCTCCCTTTCTAATGTTCTTTATATGCCTTCATTTAAATTTAATTTATTGTTCATCAGCAAACTTACCACTGATCTCAATTGTGTTGCTATATTTTTTCCTACCTTTTGTGTTTTTCAAGGCCTATCAATGAGGAGGCTGATTGGAACGGGTGAAGTACGTGATGGACTTTACCACTATAAACCTCCCTTTGCCTCAGTTTTCCACTCTTAGCGTGTTTCTGACACTACTCTTTAACATCAACGTCTTGATCACCCTTCTATTTCATGTATTTCGAAAACTTTAAATATTTATTGTTCTCATTTGCCTTACGATGTTTGTGATAGAGCAAAACACACTCGTTTACCTTTTTCTTTGAACACAAATAAGAGCACATTTTGTTTTAATATTGCAGGACCATTTTTGGAAATTGAAATTGAAATTAAAAACATACGTAAAGTCATGCACGTGACCGTGAGCCATGCACGTATTTGTTTGAGGTCGCATGATCAAACTCATATCCACATCGAAGTGTGCGTGTTTGAGGATAATTTTTGGAAGCCGAGCCTTGTCCGTGAAGATGTGGAATGGTCATGACGTGTGGACAAGTGAGACACCATGTATGCATTGGGCTTCAACTGTGGGTTGGCAATACAATCCAGTAGCTGGGTTTCATGATAAAAAAAGGGTGAAGTAAAAAGGAGGGGACGGTTATTGGATGTGACCCAGCCATGCACTATCAAAGGCATGCGGTTGGGCTTCCGTGCGTGCGTAAGTGGGCTGGGCTGCCGTGTGTGTATGTTGAGAACCAGAAGTGAAAAAAAAAAAAGGGAAGGCCAGGCCATGATGTGACCCGGCCTTGCAAGAGAATGAGAGGGGGAGGTAGGCTTTTGTAGGGTTTTTTTTTTTTTTGGTTTTTGCAGGAGGCTACGGGCAGCAGGGGGACCCAAGTACTGCTGCTGCTATTGCCTGCTACTATGGCCTGCTCTCTCTCTCACTCCCTCTCTAGTTTAGTTTGTTTTATGAATAATATTTTTTTTCTTTCCTCTCTGTTGAAGTATTGATAGAAGTTTTTTTTTTTTTTGCAACAGTAAGTTCTTTTTATCTCTTTTCTCTCCTCTTTATTCTCTCGTCTCTTACATAAATTGTTTAAGTAATTAATATTGGGTTTTTGTTTTAATTAAAATCTTGAAAGTTTAAATCTTGTGTGGTTGTCATTGAAGTTTAAGTTTTTATTTAATATTATCTTTGGAATGAATTTTGGGTTGAGTTATGTTTCATTGGTAAGCTTGGTTTGCTCTTTTTAAAATCTAAAGTTCACTTTTGTGTGAGTGGATTATTGGATTTAGTTAGTCTTTGTTTAAGTCCTTACTGGGTTACTCCTTAATTGAGTTAGTGTTTGATTGAGGTTTTTAGGGGTGAATGCTTTAGTTAAGTGGTAAAGTTTCCGTCTTTGGTCTTTTGTCCAAAATTTCAAATGCAAGGTCTCTTTTACGGTTTGAACATTTATCATAGGATTTAATTACTTCTTGTTATTTTATGCATGTTAGGTTTATAGTTTAGTTTTTATGTCCTTTCAATTGCATCACAAAAATCTCAAAAATCCAATAACCCAAATCTGAACTGTGTTTAGTAAAAAAATATTTTTTTTATTTTCTTTGGGATTTACATGAAATTTGGAATTAAACTGCATTCTGTGAGGAGACGTTCTAGCCCTTGGGCTAATTATAACACAACTGAACTCCTATACTTGGAATAGCCTTTGCGCTACTCATTTTTAGAGTGAGTCAAGTTTTTGGTGCCGTTACCGGGGAATGCCATATTTAGTTTCAAATTAGTGTTTTTCCCTTTTATTTTTCTTTTTTTCATAAAAAAAAGTTTTAAAAATAAAATAAAATATGGCTACACTTGCACCACACAATCTTAGGGATTTTTTGCAGCCTACATGCACCACTGCACCATCTTACACTGCTTTACCTAATAATGCACTTACTTTCATGATTCAACGTGGGAGAACGTCATTGATACCTCAAGTTTATTGGACGAAATCCGAGTGTCCTTATCAGCATTTGACTGAGTTTGAGTTGAATTGCAATACCTTTTTTGCTAGTGCTAGAACTAATGAATTTACTAGACTTCGTTTATTTACTTCTTCTTTGAAGCATAGAGCAAAGATGTGGTTTAATTCTTTGAAACCTTACTCTATCTCTAATTGGGCTGACATGGAACGTGTATTTCTACATATGTTTTGTCCCTCGCAAAGAATTCAATTTTTGTAGGAACAAATCATTCAATTTATGCAGAAGGGTGACGAGACTTTTCAAGCTTGTTGGGTGAGGTTCAAGGATTTGATAAATATTTTTCCACATCACAGGTTTGCATCATGGAGGTTAGTCAGTTGTTTCTATACAACTCTTACTCCTGATTGCAAACAATTTGTCAAGACTATGTGCAATGGAGAACTCTTTAGCAAGGAACCGGATCAGACACTATCATTCTTTGATTACTTAGCTAAAAGTGCCCAACAATGGAACACACAATACGATCAAGCACCAATGGCAGTACAACCTCTTAGTGCAATCAGTGGTGGAGGTAAATATGAGCCAACATATTATCCTGACGCTCCTTCACATCAGTATCCGCCACAACAGATCTATCAGAGCTACGCACTTCCAGGATTTCAATCTAATGAAGCTCCACCGACAACAACTTTTGAGGATAGCATGACACAAATGGCTAATACACTTCAGGAATTTATGCAAATTAATACTCATACTATGAATGAATTGCAGGACACCATTAATGAGATGAGCACACAGTTGAATATCTTAGAAAAAGGGGAATTTCTAGTAGAATCTCAGCCTAATCTTCAAGAATACTAGCACCAACAGCAACAAATACATAATGTTTCTCTTGACACAGCGGCGGTCGTTATTACTTCGGGAAGTGGAAAAGAAGTTTCCTAACTTGAGATACTCATCGACAGACAAACATTTGTCCCAACACCTGAAGATACAACGGAGACAGATGAAGCCAAAGAAAAATGAGAGGAAGCGAGCTCAAAATTTAAGAAGTTAGTTAATGTGGTGACCGAGACTAGTAAGGAATACCAACCTATGGTACAATTTCCTCAAAAATTGACAGTCGTGGAACTGTCATTGCCTACTGGAGTAAATCTCAAGGAGTGCAATGTTAAAGCAAATCCCCGTAGTGGTAAGGTGATTGGTACACCTGAAAAAGAAGTTGAGCAAAATGGTAAGAGTTTAAATTTCAAGGAACTAGGTAAAAAATTTAATGTTGATGCTTCTGAAGAACCAAAGGTAACTGCTCTGACAACTTTGCCTCAGAGACCAGTTCTTAAAGAAGTGAATTTTCTGGAAAATATATTGAATAAAGATCCTTTTTTGTTAAAACAAGGAAGGCATTCTGTACATGTTTTGTCTAGTATCTTAGAACGTATTGATTCATTTGAGGCTAACTTTTGTGCAGGTAATAAGACTAATTCATTGTGGTGACTCAAATTTGGAGACTCGGCGGTTCAATTTATAGACCTGCACCTACCAAATGAAATTTCGCCAAAGCCTCCGCCAGACAAACTATGTTGTTTTTCTTTCCTTTCATTTCATTTTCGTTTACCTTGTTTTATTTTTAGTTAATTTTTCGGTACATTTTTCCTTAGTTTCAGCTTTTCTTTTCCCTTACTTCTGCACCTAAGTACGCTCTACTTCCCTCATTATCATCTCTTTTGTCTCCCCTATGCTTTCACATTGAGGACAATGTTTCACTTTAGTTGGGGGAGATGAGAAAATACATTAAAAAAAGAAAATAAAAAAAATTGGATATGGATGATTAGGCCATGATTAACACTGACTTGTACCCTTCACATACTTGCATATAACCTAGGAGTTACACACTTAGGTTATTTATGTGAAGTTTCTCTTTATATGGCTAATCTAGGAATTGTAACTCTATCTAGGTTAACTAGTAGTTGATTCGTGTTAATCTAACTATATAAACTCTTGTATTTACATGGTATCTCATGAGACTAAAAATACACGTTCACATGACTTGTAGCACTTAGGGTTCCTTGTGAGCACTGAGAGAGCGCCCGTGGCAATTTTGACACCTCGTGAGGTACTGTTGAACTATTTATCGTTCTTTTGAATTCTTGACGTCAGCTCAAAGTTCATGAAACTCAACTTTTCCTTTTTTTTTTTTGGATATTCTTTATACACTAGTCTTGATTTTTGACTTACTAGCCTAGAAGTGACATTCAGTGGGGAGATAGAAACCTAGGTATTATAGCCTACTCAAGATGTGAAGGCTGAGTCACCCCTAGAAATAGACTTAGTTCATAAACTACTGTTCGAGCTTAATTCACATGGGTGGTATGAAGACAACAAAAGAAGTGTAATGATTGTCCTAATTAACCATGAAAAGAAACTAATTGAAGAATGAGCAGAAAAAAAAAAAGAAAAAAGAAATAGAATTGCACTAGAATGGGGTGAAAGATTAATACCTGCTCCACACAACTACAACAAAAAGTCAGGAACATGACACATGTTCTCCACATATGAAGACTCCTTAATCGCTTAATGCCTCAGAAATATTTACGTCTGGTTTGTGAATAAGTTGATCTAGGGTGGTCTTGGTTGGATATGGCGAGTAGGTGAGAAGATGTTAGAATGAAGGACCTGACACCTCACAAATAGGCTAGATCCTTTTCATACTAGTCCATTCTATACATTTAGTGTTTGTTCCTTACAATATGTGAGATGTTTGATCATGACACTCCTTCTCACATATGACGAGTAAACCCATCCTTTTTGAGTGTTTTTTAGGGTATACCAGTTAGTGCAAGTCAAAACGACCGTTCTGTAGGTGTCCATTGGTATCCTAGATGTAACGAGTCATATACATTACACATGCCTCGAGATTTTTCCTATTTATACTCGAATTTATATGGCTACATTAACTCTGAATTCTATTGCTAGTTAACTTTATATGAGTATACTGTTTTTAATGGCTATATAATGATGAAACATGCATGAGTGACTTGCTTCGGAGTTGCATGAATTGTGTATGAATGAACTTGTGTGTAATCTGATGATATTCTTGTATGTGAAATGGTAGATTTGTGTTGCTTGTGCATTCATCTAATATTCGCTGAAATTGGTATAGTACTGCCCTGCATTGCATTCACATCATTTGTTAGAGACTAGCAAAATGTTAGTTGGGGGGTGTGATTACGCATCAAAGTTGCCTAATTAGGCATTTAAAATTGTGCATTTAAGACTATAATTCTAATTAAATGCCCAATTATGCCTAAAATTTTTAACGTCGAGCTCATTTGATAATCTTGAGATAAATATCCTATTTTTGTCGTAAATTTACGACCATTCGTGTTTTAATATTGCAGGACAATTTTTGAAAATTGAAATTGAAATTAAAAACATACGTAAAGCCATGTGCATGACTGTGAGGCATGCACATATTTGTTTGACACCATGTGATCGAACTTGTATCTGCATCAAAGTGTATGTGTTTGAGGATAATTTTCGGAAGCCAAGCCATGTCCGTGAAGACGTGGAATGGTCGTGATGTGTGGACAAGTGAGACACCATGCATGTGTTGGGCTTCAACCGTGGGCTGGCAATACAATATGGTAGCTGGGTTTCATGATAAAAAAGGGTAAAGTAAAAGGGAGGGGCCAGTTATTGGATGTGACCTGACCATGCACTGTCAAGGACATGTGGCTCGGCTTCTGTGCGTGCGTGAGTGGGCTGGGCTGCCGTGTGTGTGCGTTGAGAACTAGAAGTGAAAAAAAAGAAAAAGAAAAAAGGGAAGGCCAGGCCATGATATGAACTGACCATGCAAGAGAAGGAGAGGGGGTTGTGCCTTACCGTGTGAAGTGTAGGAGCTGGGAGGCTTTTTAGGAGGCTGTAGGGGGGTAGGATTTTGTAAGATTTTTTCTTTCTTTTTTTGGTTTTTGTAGGAGGTTACAAGCAGCAGGGGGGACCCGAGTGCTGCTACTGCTGCCTGCTACTACGGCCTGCTATTTCTCTCTCTCTCTCTCTCTCTCTCTCTCTCTCTCTCTCTCTCTCTCTCTATAGTTTTGTTTGTTTTATGAATAATATTTTTTTTATTTCCTCTCTTTTGAAGTATTAGTAGAAGTTGTTTTTTTTTTGCAACAATAAGTTCTTTTTATCTCTCTTCTCCCCTCTTTATTCTCTCTTGTCTTTTACATAAATTGCTTAAGTAACTAGTATTGGGTTTGTATTTTAATTAAAATCTTGAAAGTTTAAATCTTGTTCGGTTGTCAATAAAGTTTGATTTTTTATTTAATATTACCTTTGGAATGAATTTTGGGTTGAGTTATGTTTCATTTGTAAGCTCAGTTTGCTCTTTTTAAAATCTCAAGTTTGTTTTTGTGTGAGTGGATTTTTGGATTTAGTTAGTCTTTATTTAAGTCATTACTGGGTTACTCCTTAATTGAGTTAGTGTTTGATTGAGGTTTTTAGGGGTGAATGCTTTAGTTAAGTGGTAAAGTTTTTGTCTTTGGTCTTTTGTTCGAAATTTCAAACGCAGGGTCTTTTTTCCCATTTGAACATTTAGCATAGGATTTAATTACTTCTTGTTATTTTATGCGTGTTAGGTTTATAGTTTAGTTTTTGTGTCCTTTCAATTGCATCACAAAAATCTCAAAAATCCAAGAACCCGAATTTAAACTGTGTTTAGTAAAAAATTCTTTTCTTATTTTCTGTGGTATTTACATAAAGTTTGGAATTAAACTGCATTTCCTAAGGAGACGATCTGGCCCTTGAGCTAATTATTAAATGATTGAACTTCTATACTTGGGATAACCTTCGCATTGCTCATTTTTAGAGTGAGTCAATAATCCTCTTCTTTTGTAAGGGACTTTGAGAGTGTGATTTGAAGTGAAGGACCTTTCACTTGATCTATAGAGGTTCATTATTCAAAGAGACCAGATTCATAATCCTTTACTTTATTCATTTCCGTTCATTTTGTTGATTTTGGCATGTTGAAGCATGTTTTTGCATCTATGAATGCTATGATTTATACTTCATGATTTTTTCTCTACTTTCCTATGTCAAGAATGCATATTAGAAGTAGTAGAACATGTTCTATTATGATTGCATAAGAAAAAGTGTGTTAAAATGTCAAAATTGCACATTTGTATAGAGGTTCATTTTTAAGTAGTTGACCGCTTGCAATGGTGGGTCGACTGGCCCTTTCCGTTTTGAAAATGTATTTGTTGGCTACAGGTAGTCGACTAGGCCCTGCAAGTGGTTGATGGCCAAACCCCAAGAGTGCTCATTTTTTAACTCTCTCTTGATTTCCTTTGGGATGTCAAGCTTTTTGGTGTTTCTACACATGGTAGAACACTTTTGATTAAGATTAATTTATCTTTTATTAGAGTTTACACGGTTTCTCTATAAATAAAAAAAATCAATTTTTTCATCAAAATAAATGGATTTGCATGAGTTTTTGTGAAAACTTTCATAGTTTTTTTTTTTGTTGCAAAATTTTCAAGTCATTTGGAGTAATACATCCATTAAGAAGCATTTGGATGTTCTCTAATCTCTTTCAAATCCCCTCAAGTTGGGTTTGTGGTTCTCCCTCCAAAAATCCACAATTTTCAAATGATTTTATGGTTTTTCTTTAACATAAACTAAACATGTCTTTTAGAAGATTTAACTTTTTAATGAACCATTCATGATATGACTGTTAAATAGATTAAAAAGCCTCTTTTCTGAATGATACCACGAGAGATTTCAAGTTGGGTTTTATGGTTTTCCTCTCAAAGAAACAAAATCTTACAAATTCAAATGTTTTTTTTTTATAAAATAACCCAAAAAATGTTTTTACCCTTGAATTTAAAATATGTTTTGGGAACTACAAATAACTTGATTCCTTGACAGTCTTCTTTGTAGATGCAGTCACACCAAACCAAAAACCTAAATTCCTTGTAAACTAAGGTATAGTCCCAAAAAGGGGGGGTGAATTGGGTTTATAAAATTCTTTCTAAGTCTTTTTACAAAATCACAACATTTTGTATACTTAGTAAACACACAAGAATGTTTTGATTTTAAATACTTAATTAAACCAACCACAATCTACACTCAATATCAACACAAGCCAAATACCTTTAACAATAACAATGAATCAACCAATCACACGATACTTAACCAATTGTAAGAGCTACAAGACTTCCTTCATTTAGCATTTTCAAAAACTCAGTTTAGAGTTTTAAATAAAGCCCTGTATGAATGAATATAGGTGCACTTCTTTTAACCAAAATTTCCACAAATGATTAATCAACGTACTCCCTTTAAAGTTTCCGCAAAAGATTAGTCAACATACTCTCTTAAATTAAAAGTTTGCTCTGTCTCAAACTTTCTGCTACCTACACTTAGAAACACAACCACACAATTTATATATCCTGAAAAGTTAAAGAGTAAGGATAAAGAGTGTGACCGATTTTTTTACGGGGTTCAGCTTATACCTAGCCTATGTCCTCGGCTTAGGCAAGACCACCTAAGGATTCCACTAGAACGTTCCTTTGTAGGCGGAACAAATCGTTTATAAACCCTCCTTTAGGGTGGAGCCCCCTCTCCAAGCAATATCCCACGCTCAGTTACAACGATCCAATAAACTTGAACCGTCAAAGAAACAAGGAAACAAGAAAGATTTCTTTTGTACAAACGATGCTCTCAGATAGAGCTGGTTAGTACAAATATTGCTAAGCTAATATACTTCAAAACAAATATCAAAGAGAAATTGAATTGAAGCTCAAGAATATATCGCTAGAATTCTTGTTTTGATATGAATCAATAATTCAGAGGTTTGAGCTCAGAGAAGAGTGATCAGAGACTTAGTATATCTTAGTAATTCTCAGTATGATTGTGTAAGCTAGAGATCATTGAGAGAGAAAGAGCAATATGACTTGAAAGTAGATTTTTCAATTCTTGGTACAGATTTGATTCAAGAAATCATGTATTTGTAGGCTTAAAAAATGTTTAATTCGTGTTGCCCAAGTTACTTGGAGTGTTTCCCAAGTTTATACAAAGTTTGGGGCACAAGCAATATAAATTTGAATTTTAAAAAGTTTTAAATTTATAGTCGTTAACAGTGGTTAGGCGCCTAAGGCTTTGGGGTCAGTCGCGTGAGCCTTCCGAACACAGTGTAATTTTTTAACTTAAACAAGGTCAGGCGCCTGAGGTTTCGGGAGTCAGGTCCCTGGACCTACACTGCCTATTCAGAATTTGTTCAAAAAAATCTTCAGGCACCTAAGGTCAAAAGTTCAGTCGCCTGAACAATTATAATATCTATTTTTTTTAGTTTAGTTTCAAAACCTCTTAGCCATCTTGCTTTGTTACTTTAAAAAGCTTTTTCCGAGGTTTTCAAAATAAGGTCTCTAAGTACATATCAACCCCTAATGAGCTTCAAAGCATTTCAAAATGATATTTATAATGAAGCACTTACATAAGTCATCCTAAAGACTTAAACACTTTAAGCTTGAAGTTTCATATATGTCTTTGCTTTGAATCCTCTTAGACTTGAGCTTGAGTCTTCTTTAAGCTTCCACATGTTTTGAACATTTTGGTCCTCTTGAGCTTTCTTTTGATCACTATGTTGATGGAGTATGACTTTATGGTACTTGTGATCTTAAACTTTCATTTCTTTGACCCTTTTGACATTTGTTATACAAGGTTTCCAAAAATATCATCACTTAAACAAAAACATGTTAAATTAACCTTTATTTGTTATCATTAAAATAAGATTCGAAAGTCATGTTAAGCGAACATTCCTTCTTCTTTTCTTCATTGCATATGTGTTTATATATATGTTCTATAATTCAATTTGATTAGGCATTAAAGTAATAGAGATTTTATGAGGTTAAATACTCTACACAAGTCCTACAAAAGCCTTTTCAAAAGGGGTAAGGGTTGATTACTTTCTGAAATGAACAATAAAAAAGGAAAAAATGCAAAAGGCAGTCGACTGGCCTCTATAGGTGGTCGACTGCCTAGTTTTCAAAATTAACTTCATTTTTACAAACTTTCAAATGTTTGTTTTTAGAAAATTATTTCAAAATGAGATGTATACACATACACACATAAGGTAAACATGGTAATCATTCAAAGGAATGGGTGATTTAGGATGCTAATGTTTGGAATTCTAATTAAAGTGAATTTAAAGTGTTACCTTTCCCATTCACAAATGTACTCCTGAACCTATTATCTTTAAAAATGTTTTCCTTTATTTTGCCTTCTAAAAAATTAAGATAAAGTGGTTACTTTGTTTTTGAAGATAAAAAGGACAAGTTAGATGAACCAATGGTTTGATACTCTACACTTGTTTGATTTTAAAACGGTCACCAAATGTTGGCACTTAAATGGGACCTCAAAACCCAATGTCGACAATTTATGCTAAAACCTAAATCCAACTCATAAGGTAGTCATGCAATAGAATCATCCTTTAGGATAAATATCTAACAAGATGCATATTTCTCTACTTACATGAAAACCTAAGCAATCCAAGGTAAATCACTAACTTTATTGTTTATTTTGTTTGATTTCATTTATATGTGGGCCTAGTTGGCCCCACTTCCTTTGTGTTGTAACTATTTCCAAAATCAAATAATCTATCCTACGAGGAGGGCAAGACCATTAATTTCTGTATTTTTTATGTTATTAATTTTTACTTGTGTTGCATTTTTTTTTTTCAACCTAAGTTCACAAAGAGATACAAATGACTAGTGCTAATGGAGATATTAGTGGCCATGGAAATGTCATAGTCCGGGATATGTCAAAGAAGCTCCAAGCAGAGGAGGGCAACTACTTACCTTCTAGTTCCATCAATACCTTACCCATGAAAGCCAAAATTGATGGGCATTATAAAAATGTTAAAGAGGTGCTCGAATTTTCAGATAACTACCTTAGAAATAAGCAATAGTTCATACAAACTTATGATCAGGTTAGAAGTTTGTAGTAGATTACAACCTAGTGGATGACTATTAGGGCATTGGTCCAATTTTGGATCCATCATACCGTTGTTTTCACCTTTGGTTATAGGGACATGACACTAAGGGTACTAATGTTTACCTCGCCAGAGGTCTACTTCCTAAATTTCAAGAATAACTTTGTCAAATGGCTATGCCAAGTGTTGGAGGTCCCATATGAAGTTTTATAGAAGGAGAAGACGACCAAGGAACCACTCAAGGGTGGCATTGGAATTTCATGAAATGATGCCTCCAAGAACACTGAAAGGACCAAGACCCTACGTATCGGATGCAAGCATTGGCCTTTGCCACCTATAAGCTAGTCTTATATCCATCATCCATTCATGTCATAGACAAGGCAATAGTGGCTACATTTTATCCTTTGGAATTTGCAAAGGTCAACCCTATACCAACAGTCTTGGCCAAAACTTTCCTCACCTTTAATTTTTTTAGACGATAAGGGAAGGGTACTCTCTAGTGTTGCACGTAGCTTTTCTATGTCTGGATGATTAGTCATGTGTGCTTGGAAACTAATAAACTTACCATTTCCTATATGGGGAACCACCATACTCTTACAAAGTTCAAAAGTATTCGCATGGCCCACTAGAAAATTGAAGGAATGGGAGGACTTGCTATTAAGCTTGGAGGATTGGAAGCCCAAATAGAAAGCTAAGTAGATGCCTATAATACGATCTTTACTTAACTATATCGCCCATGGGTTCTTTGATTAGCCTCAAAGGGGTGATTGCATATTCACTAGAATTGGTTTTGCAAAATCTAGGATAAACACAATATGTCCCTCAAACCAAGGATTTAGAGGAGTTTAAGTTTTACTGTCATAAGGAGGCGGCATGAGCCTAGTTAGTGGAGGTGACATGAGCCTAGTTAAAGGAGGCTTGAATCATTTGGAAAATCAAAGCAACCTCAGAACAATATGCATTGTGGTAACAGAGGAGATCCAAGGCCTATCGTCCTCCTCGTTTACATATTCTTCCTTTAGTTCCTCTAACACCGAATACTACTACTCAAAACGGAAAGTGTGGAGAGGGGCAGGATGACTTGAAGGAATAATTGGAATAACTCTTCCACAACAACATCCAGTTAGCCAAGTGAGCCAAAATAGGGGAAACTTTAAGGTTGGCTGAAGGCTAGATGTATAAGGAAAATACATAATTATTAGTAGAAATATGCCAACTATGCATCAGTTTTGAAAGGAAGGAAAATGAGCTTCAAAAGGAAAGGGGATTCACCACTTTCTTAATGTAAGAAATATGAACTACAATTAAAATTAAGGCCTTGGAGAAGTAAAATTATGATTCTTGCTTAATAAAGGGAGAGAGTCAGTAGATGAAGCACTAGTTAGAAAAGATTAATGAGCATGATGCATATTGACGAGAAAAAACATTAAGGTAGAAGCAATGTTGGAATGTGTCATGAAAGGAGCGACAAACACTGCCTAAGAAATTACACAAGAGGCTAAAAATTTTTGGCAACCAGAGGTATTAGGTCTTAGAAATCAACATCTCCAATCCTTCCTTAAGGAATGCTACAAAATAATGTATAGTATTATGAATTATCTGGCACAATGTATTTTATCTTTCTAACTAATAGTTGAGTAATCGAGTTTCTTACAATGGAAAAGTTCGCTACTTTCAATATTAAAATTTAAACTGACTATGACTAACCATGGGCAAAACACTACAATCTCCAAGGGACTTTAGTCTTAGCTTGGATTGTTACAACATAAGATATCACACACCAATGCATCTTAGATGAACAAGGGTAACACGAATCCCCATGGGATTTGTTTTCGTTAAGATCCATTATTTGTCTAAATTTTCATTTATTCTAGTTTCCTTACCTTTTATTTTGTTATACTATACAAACATTATTTCATCGCAATTTCATGCTTAAAGAAAAACCCAATCATTGGCCAAGATCCTATCCTAACTTGATCATAGGCCAAAGAGATGGGCGTTCAAGAACAATAGAAAGGAGAAAGTTCCATTGATAAGAGGATTGAAGTCCTAGGGAAATCTATAGCTAAAATGATAACACTAGTGAAAGGAAAGGTCATACCTAACCATGCTCCCTAGCCTCCACTAGAAAACCAATTCAACGATCAACCATTCAATTTCTTGCACCATAGGCACCAACCCCAAAATAACGGATAATGGATGAATTTTCAGTGAATGACAAGATGACTTACTTTAAGGAGCAACAATATAAGGACCATTCAAGGCATATAGGGTTATGAGGGTAGTGACTTTGAGGAATTGTGGTTGTTTACCAATCTAAATATGCCAGCCAAGTTCAAGCGGCCTAATTTTGACAAGTACAATGGAACTAGATGTCCAAAAACCCACTCACACACACACACACACACCGATATATATATATATATATATATATATATATATATAATATGATGGTGCATGTAAAGAATCACAACCTATTGATACACATGTTCCATGAAAGTTTTATTGGGCCAGCTTTGCTTGGTATGCCTCGCTAGGCAAAAGTATGGTGCAAAGATGGAAAGATTTGCTTGTTACTTTTTTGATACAATACAAGTTCTATGCACATATTGCACCCACCCAGTCACATTTGTAAGACACGGAGAAGAAGAAGACTGAGATATTCTACGAATATACACAACATTGGAGAAAGATGGCGGCATAGATCCAGTGCCCCAATTGATAAACAAAGACATGGTGGAGCTTTTCATTAGCACTTACCAAGGAATATATTACGACAAGTTATTGAGCCCCAATCTAAATGATTTCATAAAAGTTGTACCTATGGGAGAGAAAGTAGAAATAGGGTTGAAGACGGGAAAAGTAGTAGATTGTGTGCCTTTACTCACAGGTGAATCACAATATAATCTACATATAAGAAGGCTCCATTTGTGTGGAAAAAGAAAAAAAAAGAAAAAAAAGAAGAAGAGGAAGTCAGTGTATTGAATAGGTGGAGGTAGAGACAAAACTTGAAAGTAGACCTAATTCCAACAAACCTCACCTCTCTAGGCATAAGTCAAATGTACACCCCCATCCTATGGATCACTAGTCTATCAAGTTCAACCTAGGAATCCCAATCTTAGAATGGCCAACCAATTCAATTTGTATTTTGCCCCACTAGGTCACCTTACCTTAGCCAAACTAAGTGCTCCATTCCTAAGTTAAAACAACCCCACACTTAAGCCCAAAATAGATTTCAAAGCTTTACCTCTCCCAATGTCCAAGATCTTCAAGCAATTACATGCCTAAGAAAAAATCACCCCAATACCAATAAAACCCAAACCCCCACCCAAGTGGCACAATCCCAAAGTGTCGTGTAGACTTCACATGGGCTCCCAAATACATGCCATAAATAGGTGTTGATAGTCATTTTTTACCTCCCAAAGTAAAATAATTTTTGAATATATAACAAGTGGAATCAAATGAAAAATGAAGAAGAAAAAGTGCTAAAGGCAATCGATCGGTCCCTTTGGGCGATCGATCGGCCTTCCTTCTAAAGTAATCGTTGGCACCATCTTGTAGGCATTCGATTGGTCTGCGCCAAATTTGAATTTTTAAGTTGTTCTTATGCAATTGGTTGGAGGTTTTGGGCATGCCACATACCCATTTGATGTCGAGTGTCGACTACCGGTCATGGTAGTTGATGGTTGGTAGTTATTGGTGTTTAACTTTTGAATAGAAGAAGAAAAAGAAGAGAAGTGTGGATCTAAAGAAAAGAAGAGCAAGAAGGAGAAGAAGAACAAAAAGAAAAAAGGAGGGCTTGGCTTTCAACTACTACACCTAATCCCTAAATCCAACTCATCTAAGGTATGACAACACTCCCTTTTGAGTTAATTTGCAAGTTACTTATTATGCTATTGTGTTGGCTCGGGTAGGGCATGATTTGGGCAATTTATATTCAAGAAAATAGGGGGAGGGGTGGTGTTCAAGTTAAGAACAACAACAACATCATACATAATGCTCTGCTATGTTTTTTTTCCTATGGTGTGTGTGAGTTTGGGTAATGAACATCAGCAATAGCAGCTATGGTGCTACTAATGTATTTTCTTTTCTTCTATTTGTTGTGTTTGCATGGGTAGGAGATTAGCAATAGTTGACATGTGTTATATGTTTTATTTTCTTGATTAATATGCATAAATATAATAGTAGCAGTAGTGTATAAAGGGGCTATTATGATCTATTTTCTACTATGTGCATAATTTTAAGAGAGGAAGCAACAACTGCATTTGCTGCTAAAGCAGTCTAGTGTTATTCCTTTTGTTGCATATATAAGAGCATGGATAAGCAACACCTTTGGCGGCTATAGCACTATCCATTAGATTTCTTTTTTTGCTGTGTGTAAACTTGGGGGAGGAACAACGGCAATGGCGACTGCGTGGCTATCTTGGCTAGGATTTTTATTTTTCTGTGTAGGCGTGTGTTACTATGTTAGGTTTGGGTAGGCAGTAGCATGAGTAAAGGAGGCTACCAGGGTGGAAACCCTAGTTCTATGGTGGAGAAGAGGAGGTTTTAGGCCATTCTTAGGGTTGGGAGTTTACTGTAATTCCTATAGCGATAGTTAGAAGGGTAGTAGCCCGTAGGTGGGCATGGAGAAAAGGTAGGGCTTAGGGTTTCAATTAAGGTCCCCAATATGTATAAGGCTTCATATTGGGAAGGTTGTGCTTGAATGATGTGGTTAGGTTGAGGTTTTATATATATAGATTTCTTTCTTTCATTCCTTTAGGGCTTGTTTTTTTTTTTTTGGGCATGCTTAATCCCCCATGTTGTGCATGCTACCTTTATTGTTAACATTTTTTTTTTTTTAGTATTTTAGTGTGTATAGCATTATTTAATAGGGTATTAATATGTATCATTATTATCATCATTATTATGATTTTGGTTTATATCTTATGTTGTGTCATTCTTGGTATCATATATTTGTATTAACTTAATTATTAATTTATTATGTTTATTAAATATTTTCTTGATTTTTATCCCTATGATTTCAAAGAAAAGGGAATGAGCTTTCGGGCTTCACGTACCCCAGTTCTGAGGGAATATATATTATATATATTTTTGTGTGTATTTTAAAAAAATTCACTAAAAGGGAGTAATTTTAGAGATCTATTAAATTAAATTTGGGATAATTTCATAATTAATTAGGTACCATTCATAAGAACCGGCGCGTAGGGGGTGCTCATACCTTCCTCTCACGTAACCGAACTCCCGATCCCAACTTTGGTAACACAAACCGATTCTACCCTTAATTGGGTAGTAATCAAGTGTTCTAACCATACTAAAAGGTTAGTGGCGACTCCATTCCTGTTTTTCCCAAAAATTTAAACCATAATTTTTATTTCTCCACCACAGGGCACACACGCTCCGGGACGTCGTGACAATACCTATTGTTGCATTTATATTTCATTATTATAATTATTCATATTATTCGTACTCGTACTATTCAATTTTTTTCCACGATTTATTTCCCTGGGTAAGTATGGTATTAGAGCCAAATTTTAAGGATATCAGGATTAGTTATTCTAAACTAGAGATTCTAAGGTTAGGTAGTAAATCCCGTTTTGATGATTTTGGAGGACGATAAGTCCAAAATAACCTACGAAATTGCAGAATAAAATAACTAGTTCTAGGTGTTTTTATAGCTAGTGTCTCAGGTACTAGTAGTGCGCAAGGAAGTGAAACTAGTAAAACAATTATTAGTCATGAGTCATGTTGGGATGATAAAGAGTTAGCAAATTGAAAACTACCCGAATTCAACAAGGAAACAATATACAAAAAGGGAAAATTGTTGGATTTTAAGTCAAAAATTGGCCAAAAAACAAAGGAGATCACCGTTAAGTTCGAAGATAAGACATATTCTAAAAATCTTCTAACAAAAAAGACTCAAAAAAATTATACTAAACTAGGATTTAATGACCTACATATCGGTTGTGTTCAAACAGGACTCAAACCATTGGTAAAAAACGGATTTAACATTTCTCTCCTCCTTGTATTAAGAGATGATTGAATTCCAAAATACAAACAATCTATAATTGAATCAATATATGACTTTCAATCAGCCCAACCTTCCATTGTAGAATAGGATCTTACTCCATGCCTAAAAGAATGACTCCTGAATTTGAACAATCTCACCCATCAAGCTCCTCTTCCAAATCTGAACAAATAAAAGGAATAAGAATAGAAAATCAAGTAGCTCAGCCGGTCTTTAAAGAACAAAATTTCTCATCTCCGACTAAATCTCAAATGTATGAAATAAATGTTATTGAACAAAATACTTTTATAATTGATAGGAAAAAGGTTAAACAAGGATTTCTACTCAAAAAGAAACGAAACACTAAGAAAACAATTTTTTCAAAAATACTCTACAAAAAAGATTGAAAAATACAAGCGTGAATAGTGTGATGAAATGAATAATATGAAAGAAAATCTTAGATTCTTTGAATGATTTTATAATAGGAGAAAAAAAATTGTGGTGCTATTGATCAAGGAAGAAAGAGTTTTAAAATGTCTTTGATGAATCCAAAGAATCAACAATAGCAGTGTCCCTCAAGTTCCCCAAGCTCAGCCACTTTTTTAATGCCGGAATCAATCTTTGGGAAAAATAAAAAGGATAAAGGGAAAAAAATTAAAACAACATGGCCCAAAAGAAAAGTCGAAGAAGAAGTATAATTTTCCTGACCCTTCATATCTGAAAGGATGCTTTAATGATAATAATGACACCCCTAATGAAATAATTGAAAAGTTAGCCAAAGTAAAAATTGAAGTAAAGCCAAATTAATAACTTAATTTCTTGTTTTATGTGATTTATTTATATTTGGAGGTCTTGTATTGTAGCTCTTTTAGGTTTTTTAAATTTCTTTAAGACTTCTTCATTAAAATTTGGAACTTGTGCTAATATTGGGATATTATCAAACTTATTAAACCTTTCAACATTATCTTGTTTCTTTAGATGTTTGAGTTTTTTTAGGAATGTGTCCTTTTGATAAGGATTATCAATATTGTTTACCATTTCTAAGAATAATTTATATAATTCTTTTTCTAAACATTAACTTCTTTATTACATAAAGAAGTTTGATTCAGATATGAAAGGTTTACTAAGTGTATATCAAAGATCTACAGCTCAAAGAAAATAATATCTCCACAAGTATTTTTCAATAGCAAAGACTAGGAGATGATAATGATTAGCCTTCCAAAAATATTGTTCAAATATGCACAATAATATCTCAACAAATATTTGCAAGATGAAGTATAGGAGATATTTGATATCAGTTCAACAAAATGATTTAGAAATATGGGCAAAGATGAGCTCTTGAGTCTTGCAATGTGGATGCAAAAGACTCACAAGCTGAAGTTAGATTTTCCCAAAAATATTAATCAAAGAGAAATAATATGGGAAAATCACCAAGCCGACTCTCAAGAAAGTTTTACAAAAGAATATAAAAATATGAGAGTACGAGCTAACCAATGATATACGAAAATATACGCATAAATAAAAATCAAACTCCTTTCGACTTGCAATTGATTTGCAAGTATGGAGTATAAGGAAATAATACTCTCTTCTTCAAAATGATTTTCGTAAGAAAGAATATGAGAGAGTATGAATTATGCTCTTCAAAATATGGAATATTTCCACTAAGCGTTGGTAAGCCAGTGAAAATCCGATGGTCAGCCCACCAAGCCAGGAGAGCATATAGGGTGGTTCTGGTGGTGTTCCCGATTAGTTGAGAGTAAAACTGCCAGACTAGAAAAATTTAGAAAGAAGATGGATAAATTGGTTCGAGATATTATGAATACAGGAAAGTTATTAAAAGAAGTTTAGTATAAACAAGATGAATCATCAAACAAAAGCTCAGATAAGAAAGAATTACAAATCTCTCTGGGAAAAACTAAAAGAAGACTAGCAAATTGGAATGATAAAGATATACCAAATAAAGATTCAAATAAAATTTGGAAAATGTCCAGAACAGAAAGTCAAATCCTCAAGCAAAAGGGATCAATAAAAAATAATGAAGAATATTTTGTCAAAGTTATAAACAAATCAATCTCTTTAGTTACAAATAAAGCAAGACAGCAAAAGAGAATTTTAGATATAGAAGATCTAGAGTCCCTTAGGTCAAAATATTATAGACTTCATATTGGGATGGTTCAAGTAGGACTATTCCCTTTCATAAGAGCAGGATTAAACAAACCAGTCTGTGTCATTCTTCGTGATGCCAAGTGCAACGCCCCGAACCCATAAACCCGGGTCTGGTGTGTTATACTTAATAAAATCCTGATAATCCATAATCCATAATATACACAGCGAAAAACATAAACATAATTTCTATATAGTTTACTAATTCTAACTATAATCCATAATAAATCATCTATCACCTGCATTTCCATAATTCTACATAACTCCCAAAATATCATTAAAATGTTTATATCCTTTTATTTCTTTTATCTTTCAAAAATACTATAAAAACCGCAAGCTCTCTAAGCTCAATCTCAAGGAGGTCCTAAAAAAAAATACATTTATATTCGGGTGAAACACATCTCAGTAAGGGAAGAAATAATATATTAAAACAGTGTATGACTAACATGAGGTATATATAACATATTATTCATCATTTGCAAATCATTAACATAATTTCCTGAAACCATTTTCTAATCCTAATCAAACACATGCAAAATATTTAACCCATGAGATTACCCGAGGATAGGGGTGATTACCCGCCTATACAAGTAGCACCCCTCTGCTCTGATACCTAGGCAACTCAAAGGTCACAGCAGAAGCATAGCAGGACACTCACCTTACTCAGTAAGCCCTCAAGTATAAAATTGATCTCGTACTCACATAGTTCAAACAAAAGTTTACCGGCGAACGCTCCCAAGAAAAGGGAAATCTACCCACCCATACAAGTAGGTTCTCTCTACCCTGGTACGTTATGCAGCTACTGCCACATCTGAAGCTACTAGTGCACTTGCCTTTCTCAGCAAGCCCTCAGGCGAAGAGTACGCCCCACCCAAATCATAGCACATTCTACGTACATAAGTATTTCCAATATCATAATACATTATTCTTTCTGTCATTATTTAACCATTCATATATGTTCATGTTTTCATCTTTTACTTTTCAGTTCATTTCACTTTACGTGGCTCTTTCCCATTTTACATTGTTCACATTTCACACTTCATTTTCCATTTTCATTTCATTTAATTTCATACCCAGCATCTTTCAACTGTTTTACTCAACATCTTTTAGCTGTTACACATTTACCTAACATCTTTCAGCTGTCTTATGCAGTATCTTTCAGCTATTTTACCCAATATTTTTCAGCTGTTTACATGGTTGCATTAACACACATAAGCAACGTAGTCCATATCATGTTTTATTCACAATGCATTACTTACTTAACCTGCATCTCATACATTTAATATATATTTGCACAGAATCTCATGCCACACAGTTTAGTAATAAAATTCATACATTGCTTGTAAAATACGCCAACCAACATTTAATGTTTATATACTAAAAATACCTTTCATTCCTTACATAATTATCTTGAAAATATTTTTCACTTTCATCAGTTCATTTTCACATATACATATCTAATAAATAGCCCTAAACTCGAAAAATATAATTTAAATGGTTGACATTTTAAACTCATACCGAAACATATACACGTATATATAACACAATTTATTTTCTATTAAATTCATAAAAATTTTGATTTAATATATATTTTTCTCCTTACTTAGTTTCTTGAACTAGGACAACAGGGACCCTGAAAAATACCTACGGCGCTCACCCGGACCCTGAATCAAAAATCCTAATTCCATTAAATTAATCTTAAATAAAATATTATTTTAATATTTTGTAAACCTATAAATTCTAAATAAATAATATACTCTTAAATTTAGCCAAATTACCAAATTTCTCAAATCTCACTCTCGCTTTGGAGTGGGGCATAAAAAACCTCAATTGGAACTTTACTTATGTTAAAATGACGACAATCACGACTAGGACCCCATGGTGGTGCCTGATCGTCGATTTAATAGCAAATTTAACAAGAAATTGAGAAATTAGGGAAATTATACCTTTCCCCAGGAGTGGTGCCTACGCCGCTCCCATGACAAATATGCTCTAGTAGAAATGTCGATGGCGGAGTTAGGAACTCAACGACACCTTCCGTTTCCCGATCAGTCGAATATTCGTCAAGAAATGAGGGGAGAGAGAGAGATGAAGACGGAGAGTTGACGAGTGAGACAGAGAAAGAAGGAGAGAGTTCAGAGAGAGGCGCAGGAGAACATATGTTCTGAGTGCTTGCAATTTCAAATTGAAATTGGATTCTATCTTACATGTTAAGCTTATATATATCATTAAATATTATATACTTTTATATGTATATACATATATATCATTATTATAATTAGTTTTTTTTTTTTTTCCTTTGCTTACTTTAACTTAATTTCATATCATATATTTATATTTATATATATACTTTCAATAAATCAACTTTAACAATACTTAATTAATTAATTGATTAATAATAAATAATTTTAATTTAATTGATTAATAATTTTAATTTATTAATTAATAATTTTTTTTTTATTTTTTTTAACTTACTTAACTTAACTTTTATATATATATCTTTATTCCATTTTTTTACTATTTATTTATTTATTTAATTTAATAACATTTAATTAATTAATTAATAATTACCTTTTTTTTCTTACTATTTATTTTTATTTGTTTATTTAATACATTAATTTAATAATGTTTAACTAATTAATTGATTAATAATTTTAATTAATTAATTAATTTTTTTTTTTTGGGTTTTTACACCAAGCATCATGAATTCGATGACTCCTTATTAGGAATGTTACAATCAAATATTGTAAAAGGTCCAATATATTTTGAATGTTATCCAAACATAAGAGCAAATCTTCAAGATAAATCATTATACAAACTTTTAACTCTTGACATCCAAACTAAAGGTTATAATATGGATTCAAGAAGCTCAAACCTTAAAATGATTTACCGAGTTTATTATAAAGCTACAACTTCAACAGTTCTCCCAAATTCTCTTCAAACTAGTGAAAAAGGTGAAACCATCATGCTTCAAGCAAACTTTAATAGACAGTCACTTGTATCTTATTGTGTGTAATTCAGCTGATTGCTAATTCTATTTTCAGATTTTAATTAATTCCAAACAAACCACAATAACAGTCTGATTTTGTCCAAGCATCAACCACAATCACACCTAAATTTAAACCTGTTTATTTTGACGTGCGCGCGTGTGTGCTAAGCCTGATCAAGAAAAATATATGTTCACCAAATAATATTCAGCAAAACATAAACATGCCATAATCACAACCCACAAGAATACATTTACGTGGTTCGGCCCAAAAATTGGCCTACATCCACGGCAGAAACTCACTTCCAGAGACACTATATTAAATCGGCGGAAATAAATACAAGTACACACAAATTTACCCTTTCTTGTCTTACCGGTCTCCTCTGAAAATCAGCCCAAGAATAATCCAAGAAATCCCCCCTTCGCACCTACGAAGAACCCTAGGTTTCTCCCTATATTCCTCCCTGATTTCCCTAAAAGAAACCCCCCCCAAAAAACTAAATCTAAGCTTTTACCTTGCCTTACCCTTGTGCGAACCTCCGTTGGAGATACCCAACACCGCACCCACCTCCTGCCGTCTCCCTCTCCCGTGCCCTGCGGCTGAAGGATCTCTCTTGGAGGTGATGGCTTCCTCGAGTTGCAGGTCTCCTCTCTTGGCTGGGAGTGCTCTCGCGGCTGGCGAAGACTTGCGGGAATGGAAACCCTCCTGCGCTACCCCTCTT
This sequence comes from Malania oleifera, assembly GCF_029873635.1. Lineage (NCBI taxonomy): Eukaryota > Viridiplantae > Streptophyta > Magnoliopsida > Santalales > Ximeniaceae > Malania > Malania oleifera. The sequence goes on from NC_080428.1 coordinate 18,021,391, forward strand.
TTTCCTTTTCTCCAAGAAGCTGAAAAAAGACTGCAGCTATCCAAGTCCCCCACCCCTTGCTGTTATTCATTTCTAACTAATGAAAAAAATTACATTCATGCCCCCCCAAAAAAAAACCCAACAATAGCCATTGGATCAAAAATGAAACGGACGGTCCAGTTTTTTTCTTTGTTCAACGCTTGGCATTCCAACAATTCTCCACCTTGGTAAGCTTGTGATCCTTGCACCTCTTTAGCATCTCCTATGGCAGTTCCTGCAAAACAAATACTAACAGCTTCCAAGGTTAACCAAGTTCGAACAATGTTCAAAATTGGATTTAGATACTGGTTTAGTCATCATATCCGAAGGATTATCCTTCGTTGGAATTTTCCTTATTTCTATTTCTCCACTAGAAATAATATCTCTCACAAAATGCAGCCTAACATCTATATGTTTTGACCTATCATGATAAACATGATTCCTAGCCAAATGAATAGTGCTTTGATTGTCACAATAAATTGTAATGGTTCCACTATACATTCCTAACTCTAGGCAAAGTCCTTTTTATCCATATAGCCTCCTTAAAGGCTTCAGTCATGGCAATATATTCAAACTCCGTGGTAGACAAGGCTACCACCGACTACATGTGAGATTTCCAACTAATAGCACTTCCTAAAAAAGAAAAGGCCATACTAGACAAAGACTTCTTGGTATTTAGATTTCCAGCATAGTCAAAATCTACATATCCTTTTAACCCTATTTCACAATGCATATCCTTTTTACCAAATATTAATCCTTGCTGTTTTGTTCCAGACAAGTATTGAAAAATTTGTTTCAAAGCATGCCAATGTGGTTTTCCAGGTTTGCTCATAAATCTACTCACTTGACTTACAACATAAGATAGATCAGGTCTAGAACATACCAAAGCATACATTACACTACCAACGATACTAGCATAAGGTATTCTATTCATAAACAGTGACTCATCTTCAGTTTCAGGACACTATTTTATAGACAATTTAACATGTTGTGCAACAGGAATAGAAGTAGATTTAACATAACTCATTCCAAATCTTTTTAATACCTTTGAAATATAAGACTTTTGAGACAAGTAGAGAAGATTTTTATTCCTTTCTCTAGTTATTTTCATACCAAGTATTCTTTTAACAAGTCCTAAGTCTATCATTTCAAATTCAAATTTGAGCATGCACTTAACTTGATTTAACATATCCACGTCTTCACAAGCAACCAACATGTCATCAACATATAATTGCAAATATATATGACATTTATCATATGATTTAAAATAAACACAATCATCATAATTGCTTCTACAGAAATCATTTTGAATCATGTATGAATCAAATCGTTTATACCATTATCTAGGTGATTGTTTCAACCCATATAAAGATTTCTTTATTAAACATACATGATTTTTATTCATTTCCATATCAAAGCCCTCGGGAGGTTGCATATAAACTATTTCTTCTAAAGTACCATGCATGAAAGCAGTTTTAACATCAAGTTGTTCCAAATGTAAGTCATGTACAGTAACAAAAGATAATAGAATTCTAATTGAACTATGCCTCACAACAGGGGAAAATATTTCATTATAGTCTACCCCTTCCCTTTGTGTAAATCCCTTAGCCACTAACCTAGTTTTGTACCTAGGTGATTCAACTCGAGGGATTCCCTCTTTCCTCTTAAAGATCCACTAGGATCCTATGAGTTTCTATTTTTCCGTCTAAAATGAGGAATAACTTCCCAAAAGGGGGGGGGGGTGAATTGGGTTCTTTTTAAATTTTAATGATTTTTAAGACTTTCTGATTTTAATAACCCAGAAAACACAATCATATAATAACAATAACCACACTTAAGAAAACTGAAATTTCAAATTATAATTCAATCAATGGAATCAATCAATCAAAAATTATTTAGGCTTCCGTTGCTTTCCCTATAGCCTTTTATTATACACTTTACTTGATTAAGATTTCCGCAGATTAATTAATGTACTCCCCTTTTGGGTTTTCGCAAACAATTAATCAAAACGTACTTTCTGTTTATCAAGTACCTCTGTAACCGTCTCGATTTAGATCCTGCAACCTGCACTTAAAAATCATATAACAATAGCAAGTAAAGTATATAAAATAAAGCAGAGAGATAGAGACAAGAATTTTTACGAGGTTCAGCTTCAACACAGCCTATGTCCTCGCCTTTGGCAAAAACACCAAAGGATTCCACTATATCAGTTCCGTTACCTGGTGGAACAATATCAATTTACAACACACTCCTTCGATTAGGCTAGAACCCGCCTCTTCAAATATTAACCCTTTATTCGGCTCAATAATTCAACAACTCTGAATCGCTTAGGAAAGATAATAAGGAAATTTGTGTACAAAAGAGAACTCTCACAATAGAGTAAATTAGTACAATGATCAGCTCACTTTATACCTCAAAGTAATTCAAATATAAGAAATTTCAAGCTCAATACTTAGTATGAATTACCAAATAATTTTCCAAATAAAAAGAAAGATTCTGATTTGGAAACTTAGCTTCAAAATGTAAATCAATTTCAGATTAGAGATTTATCCTTGAAAGAATTTTAGATCCTTTTGAAAACAAAATTTTGAATACTTGAAGATAGATCGATCTAAAACCTTTGAAAACTTACTTTGATCTAAAAGCCTTTGAATATTTCTGAATCAGAAAATTTGTTGAAAATCACTAGATCTGGAAACTTTAGAAGATTACTCAATTTCAAAGCTCTTTTGAATATCTCATCAATGTTCTCTTTATGCTTTCTTCTCTTCATATAAAATGTTGAGATTAAGACTATTTATAGAGACTTTAGAAATCATCCATCACTCCCAAAGAATTCTAAAATTCATTTCCAAATATTTTGAAATAAATATATTCAAAAACATGGTTCAAAAAATCTTCTCGTTGAGAAATTTATTGCCAACGTTCAAGTGGCAGTCGCCTGCCACAACTTAGCAGTCGCCTGTCACAAAGCAACTCTCAACACATAATGCAGGTAGTCACCTGCCAGAACCAAGGCAGTCGCCTGGCTAGTTAGGCAGTCGCCTGTCTAGCTACTGACTTTGTGAGAAATCATTTTCTTAATGTGGTAGTCACCTGCCTTATTTTAGCCGTCGCCTGACCCTTCATTATTTCAGAAAATCTTTTCTTGTTAAGTTCTTTTTATTTATAAAAAATATTTTCTTTTAATTTTCTACAAGCTTCAAACCTTTTTATATTTAAGTTTAGCTTTCAAGTACTTACATTTTTAGAATGTCCTTAATATAACTCTTTTAGTCTTCAAATGTGTTCTTCCATCAGTTTTGTGGTTGCAATCTTTCCTTTGAGCTTTTCACAGTATAACTTTTGTTCTTCATGCTTTTTATAACCCATAAGCCTTTCTTTGTATTCTGCAAGGATTCTGTGTAATTCATAAACCTCCTTTTACCCTTGAGCTGTACTGTTTTCCTAAAAAAACTTTTACTTGAAACATATTAAACACATCATTTTATTTGTTATCATTAAAATAAGAATTGTAAGCCTCATTAGGCCAACACCATCACCCATGTCTCATTCTTGTTTAGAGACTTCATTTCTTCTTGCATTGTAAGAATCCATTTTTCAACCTTTTTACTATCCATGGCCTCTCTAAAAGTCCTAGGCTCCACCTCAATTTCTGTTTCAGCAACAGAAAGAGCAAAAGCTGTTATATCAGCTTCCCCATACCTTTGAGGAGGTCTTATGACCCTCCTCTCCCTATCCCGTGCTAGAAGGTAGGTTTTACTTAATTCAAAGGTTTCTTGTTCTGAGTTTCGTTCCTTGAAATCAGCAGCATCTGTTTCTAAATGGCTATGAGAAGTGGACGGTTGCTCCACCTCAAGCTGCAGGTCACTAGTATCAGAGTGCCTAACACTTTCATCTGAATTTTCTGGTTTCCCCCTCATTTTAGTTTCATAAAAAACTGCATCCCTGGTAATAATACATTTTTGTTTTCCAGGTTCTATAACCCAGAGCTTATAGCCTTTAACCCCCTCTGGGTATCCCACAAAAATGCTTTTTATAGCCCTATGCTCTAATTTATCAGTTCTAATGTAGGCATAGGCTATGCACCCAAAAAATTTTAAACCCTGATAATCAACAAGCTTACCCGACCAAATTTCTTGAGGGGTTTTAACACTTAGAGCTGTGGAAGGACACCTATTAATAAAGTATATAGCAGTGGTCACCGCCTCTGCCCAAAAAGTCTTAGGCAGACCTGAAGTGACTAACATGCATCTTACCCTTTCCAAAATAGTCATATTCATCCTTTCAGCTAATCCATTTTGTTGGGGAGTATCCCTAACAGTTCTATGTCTAGCTATGCCCTCAGCTTTACAAAATTCAGAAAATTCATTTGACAAGTATTCTAAACCATTGTCTGTTCTCAGTGTTTTAACTTTTCTGCCAACTTGATTTTCAACTAAGGTTTTCCATTACTTTTTGAAAGTATCACTTTTCTGTTTTAGAATATAAACCTAGACTTTCTTAGAAAAGTCATCTATAATTGACAGAAAATACCTAAAACCACCATGAGAACTAACTGTAGCAGGTCCCCACAAGTCTGAATGTATGTAATCAAAAGTCTATTTCGTGGTGTGAGTGGACTTCTTACAAATAACCCTAGTAGACTTACCCAAGACACACTCTTCACAGAATGACAATTCCTCAAGTTTCCTATCTCCAAGGAGCCCCTGTTTCTCCAGCTCCTTTAGGCCCTGTTGGCTAACATGTCCTAGCCTCTTATGCCACAAGGAAACCTAATTTTCTACCCTGTGATTGATAGGTGAAGCCTTACCAATCACTGTCTTTCCTACTAAGGTGTACAACCCATTCTTTAGCACCCCTTTCATTACTACCAATGAAGCTCTACATACTCTTAGGCTACCTCCTTCAGACTTAAATGTGTACCCTGTCTTATCTAAGCTACCAAGAGAAATCAAGTTTCTCTTCAGCTCAGGTATGTACCTCACATCTTTTAGCACTCTTTCCATCCCATCATGCATTAGAAGTCTCATAGTCCCAATACCCTGTATTTTACATGACTTATTGTTTCCTAGGATAACATGACCTCTTTCTAAGCATGTAAAGGACTCAAACCAATTTTTCAATGGACACATGTGGAAGGAACATCTTGAATCTAATATCCATTTTTTTCCCGAATCTCTATCAGAGACATTCAACACTTCCGCACTATCATACCCATCTAAAACTACTGTTGCCTTACCCTTTGATTTAGAGGTGATGGCATTTGCACCATTTTTCCTCTCAGGGCAGTCCCTCTTAAAATGTCCTTCCTTGTGACATGCAAAACACTTTAGTGTCTTGCTCTTAGACTTTGATCTAGACCTCTTGTCTTTTCCTTTCTTGTTCCTCTTTTCAGACCTACTTCTCACATTTAACCCTTCCCTTGACCCTGATTTAGACTCAAACTTACTGTGCAATTCCTTAGAGTGCAAAATGGCTTGCATATCTTCTAAAGTCATCCTCTCTCTCTCCTATACATCATAGTTTCTTTAATATTTTCATATGTGGAGTCAAGAGAACTCAATAAAAGAATTGTCTGGTCTTCTTCATATATACTAATATTAATATTAGCAAGATCCAAAAGAATTTTATTAAATTCATCTAAATGTTCATCAAATGATGTTGGTCATTCTAAAGGTGTAGAGTCTAGTCTTCTTATGAAGTCTATTTGCTAGGGATTTTGTTATGTACAAACTTTCTAGTTTTGACCACACTCCAGCTGCCGTATCCTCATTGGCAACTTCCCTAAGCACTTTGTCTCCTAAGGACAAGATAATGGCACTATGTGCCTTTTGGAGGATTTCAGGCTTCACTTTATCGGTGGAGGAAAAACTTGGTTTCCCCTCTTGTGAAGTGGAAGCCCCTTTCTTTTCTCCGAGAAGAGCCTCCTCAAGCCCCTGCTATACCAAGATGGTACGCATCTTAATCCTCCATAAACTAAAGTCATTTTTCCGGGAGAACTTTTCTATTTCAAACCTAGCGGTCCCCATCACATAGCCAGGCTCTAATACCACTTGTTGTGTGTAATTCAACTGATTGCTAATTCTATGTTCAGGTTTTAATTAATTCCAAACAAACCACAATAATAATCTGATTTTGTCCAAGCATCAACCACAATCACACCTAAACTTAAACCTGTTTATTTTGACGCGCGTGTGTGTGCTAAGCCTGATCAAGAAAAATATATGTTCACAAAATAATATTCAGCAAAACATAAACATGCCACAATCACAACCCACAAGAACACATTTACGTGGTTTGGCCCAAAAATTGGCCTACATCCACGGCAAAAACTCACCTCCAGAGACACTATATTAAATCGTCGGAAATAAATACAAGTACACACATATTTACCCTTTCTTGTCTTACCAGTCTCCTCTGGAAATTAGCCCAAGAATAATCCAAGAAATCCCCCCCTTCGCACCTGCAAAGAACCTTAGGTTTCTCCCTATATTCCTCCCTGATTTCCCTAAAAGAAACCCTCCCCAAGAAACTAAATCTGAGCTTTTACCTTGCCTTACCCTTGTTCGAACCTCCATTGGAAATACCCAACACCGCACCCACCTCCTGCCGTCTCCCTCTCCTGTGCGCTGCGGCTGAAGGATCTCTCTTGGCGGTGATGGCTTCCTCGGGTTGCAGGTCTCCTCTCTCGGCTGGGAGTGCACTCGTGGCTAGTGAAGACTTGCAGGAATGGAAACCCTCCTGCGCTGCCCCTCAGCTATCTAAGTCCCCCACCCCCTGCTGTTATTCATTTCCAACTAATGAAAGAAAATTACATTCATGCCCCCAGAAAAAAAAAACCCCAACAGCAGCCATTGGATAAAAAATTAAATGGATGGTCCAGTTTTTTTCTTTGTTCAACGCTTGACATTCCAACATATCTCATCCCAAGAAACTTCTGTGGCATGAGATTCAATCTGGGGGAGATTGGGAATTTAATAATCTGAACGAAACTTATCATGAAATTATTCTAAATATTCAAAGAACAGCTGCTACAAAAATTATTCAAGACGAAGGTGGAAATGCTAAAATTAATTTTCAGTCCTTATTAACAAAAAGTAAAAGTTTTGGTCAATCTTCAAGACAATCAATTGACTTAGGAAGAAAAAGTATCTCAAGCCTTTATACATATACGGAACCAAGCAAAAACTTCAAATTAAAAGGAATTGATTTTGGTCCAGAAATACCTCAAGAATATTATCAAGAAATTTTTGAATAAAACTCACCAAAAGAATTTCAAATTTTAACTGAAGATCAAAGAGAAATTTTAAAGGAAGAACATCAAAGGAAAAATATAATGACTATTAGCAAAACTTTTGAACCAAATATGGAAATGTTTAGAAGAGATTACAAGCATGAACTTAATAAAAATAATAAAGACAATTTTTTTGAAAAATACAATAAACAGGAACGAGAAAAGATAAGAGATGAATGGTTTGAAGAAATGCAAAGATTAAGAAGAAATATCCCATTTTTAAAATTTGTCAAAGAAAAACAATCAGTTAATGTTATTCATGATTGCAAGAAAAACTGGAAATTAATAGACCACAGTCTTGTCATATCAACACATCCTCCAGAAAACTCATTCAAAATCAATTATAAAGGAATAGAAGTCATTGCATCACCATTCAAAGAAGTAAAGGGAAATACTGAAGCAAATCAATTAATCAGTTAAAACAACTACACAAATCAAATACTTCAAACAATGGCTACTCAATCAACAAGAATTGAAAATCATTTAGAATATCTTTCAGAAATCAAAACAAATAGAACTTACGAAAAGGGAGACTCTAGCAAAACAAAAACCAAATTAGAAGAACTAATACCAATTAATACTTTAGACAAAAGATTAATAAATTTCAAATTCAAAAAATAAAATGAATTACTTACTCAAAAAATAGATGAACTTATTAATAAAACTACAAATTTAAAGATTAATATGCTATCAAAAGAAGAAGCCATTAATACTTTAGAATCAAACTTCAGAAGTGATGAAGACTTTGAAGTTAACAAAATCTGAAATTGGAAAAATCAAAGCCAAAAGGACTTATTACAAAAAACAAACACCTTCAAGCCTCTTATTTGAAGAGTCAAACGAGATGTTACCCCAAAAAATCTTTCAAGGCAATGAAATTCATGAATGGAGAATTGATGGTCTAATCGAACATCAAGTTCATGCCTTACTTCATCAAATGTTTGTTGCAGCAACAACCTTTTGGTTTCATTCACCAGTAGTTAGTGAAGGACAAATTGTTACCCTAATAACTCGTGGATTCGTAGGAACCCTCAAAGAATGGTGGGATTATTATCCGACAACTCATGAGAAAGATCAAATAATGGAAGCCAAAAATATTAAAGAAGAAAATGGAATACAAACTCAAGAAAGTGATGTTGTCGCAGCACTCATCTGGGCAATTTTTAGGCAATTCATTGCAAATGCAAGTAGTCAGCATGAAAAAAGTAGTATCATACTCCTAAATCTTACATGTCCAAAATTATCAGATTTTCAGTGGTATAAAGATATTTTTATTGCAAAGATAATGAGCAGACCACATGGAAGATCTGGATTCTGGAAAGAAAAATTTATTAGAAGTCTACCGAAACTATTTGCTCAAAGAGTTAGAGATCGAGTCAGAGAAACTTTGGGATCAAATTATGACTCAATCACTCATGGCCGAATTGTCTGCGTAATCAATCATGAAGGATTAAAATTTTGTAATGAGTTAAAAATTCAATCTCAAATGAAAAATGAGTTCAAAAGAAATAAAGGAGAACTTGGAGATTTCTGTGCTCAGTACGGGTATGAAATGAAAGAATTAGAGCACCTTCTAAAAAACATCAAAAGAAACAATCATACAAAAAATGTAAACCATCAAAAGAATATTACAAAAAATATGATAAAAACTATTACAAGAAGAAAAGGAGAAATTATGGAAAAACTTCAAAAACTCAAAATGAAGGCAAAAGTCAAAAAACAGACAAGAGTCAAAAAACTTGTTTCAAATGTGGAAAAAGAGGTCATTATGCAAGAGATTGTAGGGTTAAGCAAGAAATTAAAGATATGAATATTAGAAATGAACTCAAAAGACAAATGCTAAATTTAATTATCAGTAGTGGATCATGTCTCTGAAACCAGATCATTTTCAATGACAGAAGATGAATTTATCAATGAAATTCAATCAAGTTCTGAAGCCTCAAGTAAAGAAATGTCTTTTGAAAAAACATGTCAAGAAGATATTGGATCTTGTATGTGTAATAAATGCTCAAAATCAATTAATGTAATTTCAAAAGAAAATGAAATCATCTTCGAAATGAATGAACATATTAATGATCCAGAGATAAAAAGCAAATATTTACATCGATTAAAAAAGAATCTAGAAAAAGATAAAACTCCAAAAATTAACAAAGGATTTGATATAAACGAAATTATTAATAGATATAAAAATAAAGAATTCAAATGAAGCAAAGAACCAAGTATTCAAGATTTACAAAGAGAAATAAATCAAACTAAAGAAGAAATTAAATCAATAAAAGAAAAAAATGAAAAATTTAAGCAAAATATGTGTCAATTGCAGTCAAGAATAGATAAGATTGATATAAAAGAAAAATAAAAAATAGAATAAATAATTGATTATGAAGAAGAATTTCAATATCAAGTTGACCAAGGAAAGGAGATATTCCACGGATATTTATCGAAAATCAATATTCATAAATGGTATTCAGAAATTAAGATTGTAATCAATAAATCATTTGTTCTTAAAGCTCGTGCCTTGTTAGACACAGGAGCCGATATGAACTGCATCCAAGAAGGACTTGTACCAACTCATTATTATGAAAAAACAAAGATGCAACCATACAGTGCAACTAATTCAACCTTAAAAATTCAATACAAAATTTCACATGTCCATGTTTGTAATTAAGAAATCTGTCTCAAAACCACATTTGTACTTGTCAAAAATATGCAGTAAGAAATTATTCTTGAAATGCCATATTTTATAATGATCTATCCTTTCAAAGTTGATGAAATTGGTATTCACACATCAATCGGTGGGCAAAATATTTCATTCGAGTTTATAGATTAAATGCAAGAAAAGGAGGTAAATACCTTCAAAGACTTAGCCATTAGTAGAATTAATCTTATTCAAAATAAAAGAAAACATATAAAATCCTTATCAAGAGAAATTCATCATAAAAGGATAGAAGAACAAATTCAAACTTCAGAAGTCAAAACTCAAATTGATCTATTCAAAGAAAAAGTTGAAAAAGAAGTTTGTTCAAATTTACCAAATGCCTTTTGGAATAGAAAGAAACATTCTATTAAATTACCTTATACAAAAGATTTTATAGAAGATAAAATACCTACCAAGGCAAGACCTATTCAAATGAACAAAGAATTGCTTGAATACTGCAAAACAGAAATACAAGAATTACTTAATAAAAAAATTAATTCGAAAAAGTAAATCTCCTCGGAGTTGTGCAGCTTTTCATGTTCAAAATCAAGTTGCAATAGAGAGAGGGGTGCCAAGGCTTGTCATTAACTACAAACCTTTAAATAAAACATTACAATGGATTAGGTCTCCAATACCTAATAAAAAAGATTTACTCAATATTTACTCAATAAATTAAATACCGCTTTAATCTATTCAAAATTCGACATGAAGTCAAGTTTTTGGCAAATCCAAATTGCAGAAGAAGACAAGTAAAAAACAGCATTCACAATACCATTTGGAGACTATGAAGGGAACGTAATGCCCTTTGGTCTAAAAAATGCACCTTCAGAATTTCGAAACATCATCAATGAAATTTTTAATGCCTATACAAAATTTACTATTGTATACATTGACAATGTCCTTGTATACTCCGAGTCAATAAGTCAACATTTCAAACATCTCAACATTTTTTATAATATTGTTAAAAGAAATGGATTAGTTGTTTCTCAACCAAAAATCAAATTATTCCAAACAAATGTTAGATTTCTAGGTCATCAGATTTATCAAAATAAAATTACCCCAATACAAAGGTCATTGGAATTTGCAGACAAATTTCCCGATGAAATCAAAGACAAAAATCAGTTGCAAAGGTTTTTGGGATGTCTTAACTATGTTGCAGGCTTCATTCCAAATATCATAATTTTAATCAAACCGCTATTTAAAAGACTCAAGAAAAATCCACTTGCATGGTCCGACGAATGTACTCAAATAGTTATCAAGGTTAAAGCTTTGGTTAAGACCCTTCCCTGTCTTAACCTCCAAGACCCTAAAGCTTTCATGATCATTGAAACTGATGCCTCTGACTCTGGGTTCGGGGGTATTCTTAAGTAAAGACTTGATTCAAAGGAAATATTAGATAGATTTCACTCAGGATCATGGTCAAGTTCTCAAGTCAATTATTCAACCATCAAAAAAGAGATTTGATCAATAATTTTATGCATTCAAAAATTTTAAGACGATTTATTCAATAAATAATTTTTACTTAGGATTGATTGTGCAAGTGCTAAAAGGATCATTGAAAAGGATGTTAAAAATTTAGTTTCAAAACAAATATTTGCAAGATGGAAAGCAATTTTATTTGCCTTTGATTTTCAAATTGAATTCATCAAAGGATCTTCAAACTCAATTCCGGATTTTCTTACAAGAGATTTTTTAATAGGTCAACATGCCAAGAATAACAGTTAAAGATCTTTATTCAAAACCTCAAGATGCAAAGGCCCAACCATCCAGCTCTAAAGCCCATCAAGCCCAAAAAGAAATTCCTATTCACAATAGATTGAATCCACTATTAAGGCCTCAAACCGTTCAAATTCCTTCTTTCAAAGAAGTCATGGAAAATCAAGCCCAAACCGCTTTGACCCAAAAGGAACTTGTTGTCACAAAAGGCTATTTTTCAAAATACTTCGAAGATCTCTTTCCTGTTGAACCCAAATGGGATGATTCCACTCCCTACGAAGTTATCAAGAACTATTTCTTCACTGGATGCTCCTTTGACACTCCAGACCCTTTGAAAAATAGAATATTTTACGAATTAATTCTTGTGGAAACTAACTCAGTCGTAATTGATCATAATTACGATCTTCAAGATTCCACAAAAATTAATTTTTCAAAACTCAAAATTTTCAAAATCATTTCTCCCTCTGATTGGAAAAATCACCCAAGAACTTCAAAGTGCTTTAAAGGAAATTTTATCCCACAAACCTATGACTACAAAGATTACATTGATGCTCGGTCTAATGTAATTTTCCTTTGCAATTATTCTCATTCCTGGTTCATGCACTTCGATCCAAAAATTTGCAAGACTTTCCCTTCGTGGTTTCTCAAATGGTTTAAAAAATTTGGTCCTGAAAAGGAAATCTTCCCTGAAACAATTCAAGATGATCATGACTTGTTTCAAAAAATTTTTATTCTTCCTTAGGATCAATTCGACCCTTCCTTCAAGCTTCTACATTTTCGTTCAAACTTTGGAATCACTTGGATTTTCTGCTGGGATTACATTTTTGTTTCCCCAAAAGAAAGTACTTTATGCTTTTCAAAAATGGTATGAAGAATTTTCAAGGTTCGATGGTGGGAGAAATTTACCCAACCAGAAGGACAGTTTCGTGCATGGCTTGTTCAATAGATTAATCAAACTTCTTGTTCTCAAGGTACTTTGTTAAAATCAAAAGATAGGTTGAAGATCATCGAAGACGATGATACTATTTCAATATCCTCCTCAAGAAAGTAAAAATCTTCAAAATCAGGAAAAATAAAAGCTCAGTTAGTCAAAATGATCAAACAATTGGAAGAATCAGAAGACTCAGATTTTGCTGACAGTCATAATTCAAGTAGAACCGTTGATCTTGATCTCGATTCAGAATTTTATCAAGCATTTCAAGTTGATCCAAAAGTCTTATCTTCAAAAGGAAAAGCAAAGAAAAAGAAATAGTCTTTGCTCTCAAGCACTTTTATCAAATCAAAGAACTATGGCAACCATTTGGCCCAGCTTGTATTTTGAGTGTTTGTGAGTAGAGTGTTTTACATCTGTCCACCTTTCGGCCAGGGTTGTATTTTAGTTATTTTTTTTAAGGTGGTGGTTCTCCACACAAATGCAGTCATCCATGTGTTGTCACCTTTATTTTAAGTCTTTTGTTTTGTTGCATCAACTCGCTTATCTTGTAAGAATCCCGTGATGACTTTAGTGGGCGATGGGACCCAAAAAGCACCTACACTAATTCACCCCGGATTCCAAATGATTTGAAGTCTGAGCCATTGAGTCTATAAATAAGTCTTCTAGTCTGTAACAATTTGCACCAATTCAGGGGTTTCTCTTAGAGCAACCTAAGACGCCTTGAGCTCCACTTGAATTCTCTCTTCTCCCTCTCTTCTGTTTTAGGAGTTCTATCTAATGTAATCAAAGTAAGCATTCAATAAAGTCCAAAGAATTTGTTGCTTTCATTAAGTATGCTCTGTACTCGCTAGGGGTGAGCAAACGGTCGGTTCGGCCAAATTCGGGTAATTAACCGAATTAACCAAAAAATTTGGTTAAATAATGTTGTTAACCGAACCGACCGAACTACTGAAACACACCGAACCGAGCCTGACCGAATTACCAATTCGGGTAATTCGGTTAACCAATTTTAACCGAATTTATTCAATTATACATTAAATAAAAATTTCATAACTAATTTATTTTAATAATTGTGTCAATGCATTCACTCTATCACATAGGCTTATTTATTTTGAGGTGCAATAACTTTTATTTATTTATTTATTCTAGGTCTTCGCAAATCAAGTGGAAATAAAAAAGAAGGCAATGTTTTTGTTATTATTGAAATGTTGAAAATAAAAAAGATGAAAAAAATTTCGCTGAAAATATTTATTGTCGGCATCGTCATCCCCTTCGACGACAACATTAATTTCCACAATGTATATCCACGTTCATAATAAAAAACAATTATATTCATAATTTATACTTAAAATTTAATTAATTAATAATTCGGTTAATCGGTTAACGAAATTATTTTTTGTTGTTAACTGAACCGAAATGATTAACCGAATTTTTATAAAATCCCAATCAAACTGACCGAACCAAGTTTTTTACCCGAACCGAACCGACCAATTTCGGTCGGTTAATTCAGTTAATTTGGTTTTCACCGAATTATGCTCACCCCTAGTACTCGCAGTCTATGACTGATCTTGTACATCATAAATTTGTTTTAATGGTTTGTGCATTCATCAATTACATTCAATTGCATTGACAAAGAAAACTTTATAGTGGATACCTGTAACCTAGTGGTGATGCTTAAAATCAGGAGTAACGAAACTATAATGGGGTCTTTGTGATCCGATTCTGTGCTTTCTTGATATTCATACCATTTATTACTTTCTTTTTTAAAAATATGAGAAAGTATAAATAATTTGCTTCAAAATATGGAATATAAACAATGAGAGTATAAAATATTTCAAAGAAAAATTTTGCTAATTAAACTGCTAATATCTTCCTAATTAAGACAAATGAGGAAGTGTATATAGACAACCATTAAAAATTAACCATTGGGGACACAGAGCTCCTTTTGGAAAAAAGATTAATGGTGTTTAATAAAAAATAACCTCATTTATTTGTGGTAAAAATTTGATCAACTTGAGAGGTTCGGTCGACCAAATATAAGGTTCGGTCGATCGCTTTTCTAAGTACGGTTGGCCGTGGTAATTTTAAACTGTGGATTTGGTCGACCGTATTACGGTGATTTTGAACCCTTCATAGGTTCAGTCAATGAAGACAAAGGACAGTCGACTACTCATCTAGGTCAGGTCGACCGTGGCCAAAAAGAACTATACATTTGATCAATCGGACAGTTGGGGGGCTATACATGTTTCGGTTTAGTCAACCTAGGACGATACGTTCATTTCAAAATGGTTGACTGCATGAAGTCAACATGTTGACTTCTAACCGGTTCGATCGACCAGGTTTTTACAGTGTCAGGGGTTCAGTCGACCGAGGCTTAGTCTTTTCATCCTATAATGTGTTCGGTCGACCAAACTAGTTATTACTATAAGGGTTTGGTCAACTAGGGTTATTCAAGAATGTAATTTTGACCCTAAAAATCCAACGTCGGTCGACCTGTGTAAGCCTTGTTTTTGTCTTTGAACTTATTCAACCATGTGTGAATAGGTTATAACATTTAGGTCCTAATGGTCAACCTATGGTCTTGAGCATTAAATACTTATCATCTATGAGATGCAGTTATTATAGACCACAATATAAAAAATTAAATGCAATTACAACTTAAATGAACAAATATCTTCTTTCTTCTTCACTCTCTTATGCATGGAATTTGTCTAAAATGCATAATCTTTAAGTCCATTAGGCTTCCATTTACTCATATCTTATGTCCATGCTGAAATGTAAACCTGTTGACACACTAAGTGCACACATAAGATGCAGATGCTTTGTCAGCATTAAAATAGGAATCAGACTCAAAAAGCCAACAATTTCCTCCTTTTTGATGATGACAAATGCGTTAAAGCAAAATGGGTTAAGCCTGAAAAGGCTCCCCCTTGCAATATGCATAATTCAAAGATAGGCATTATAGCTCAAGCATATTCATAGAAGAAAACATTGTAGTTGGATCAAACACTTAGTTTTTGCTTAAAGCATAGGCACACATGCATTTTGCTCAACACATCTCTCCCCCTTTTGGCATCAGCCAAAGGGTTAAGCTAAATAAAAATATTTTGTCATTTTAAAAGAAATCTAAGCAAAAAAAAAATGACTTTCTTCCATTATGAAAAAGCATCCCCCCTTATTAACGTTTAAGCTCAGCAAAATTTTCCCCCTTTTGTATTTGGGTATGTAAAAATATAATAGTTTTTGAAAAATATGGCAAGTGAGTACACAAAACAGTATAACTGGTCATTTAAAATTAAAATGTCATAACAAATCAAGTTAAACTAGAAGTATTCACAAACCATTGCAGTTTAAACAACACATAAGATTCGCAAGCAGAATGGAGTTCAGAACATGCGGCATATGATAGTAAAGAGTAGATTTGCGAATAAATTCTGTCTAACAGGGTCACATGCATTTTCATATGTAATCACCGAACTAGTTATGCAAATTTAGAATATGTATATATAAATGATAAGGCAAGAGATAAAGATTTTTAGTTTTGAAAATAGTTATTGCCAGATAAAAAAGTAAAAAATTTCCTTTTTTACATATAACTATTATACAAGGGATTATACTCGCTGTATGATGATATTAACTCTAGGTTCAAGCAAGCTACATCATTCTGGTTTAAACAATTTGGCACAATACATAATAAAACCAAAATAAGCAACCATATGGATCTTAGAGATAGACAATTTTAAGTGCAAGATCATATAGCAAACTTTGAAATAATTTGTGGCAAAACAATATATTTCAGCTTTAAGACGTTCAATGAAATTACTACATTTAAGCGCATGCCAGAATACAACTTAACACACATCTAAGCTTAAAAATGGGTGAGCACAACAAGATAGTAATTTTAGCTCAAGGTCTTCCCCTATGAATTTGAATCCTAGCTTAGATAAGATAAACAACTTATACTAATCAAATATTTAATTCATTAAGCATACCAAGCAGTATAAGCAATCTTTTAAAAATTCTTTATCATAACCATATTGGATATTGATTAATTCATTTCAAGCATTGCAACCAGTATAGTCTCCCTAGAGACTTCAGAAAGTATATACTTAGGCATGAAATGATACTCATAACCCTAGAACAATCCATATCTATTCACAGACCTTTAAGCACTAGATATGATGTTGAGGGTTTTTTAGAAGAGCCTAAAAAAAACTAAACGCGATGCATGTGAGTCTTTTATACTCTTTTCTCTAGGGATGGAGCTTAGTTCCCCTAAATATTCGATTATTATGTGAGGATGAAGTTCAATATTCATTTAGTTTTCACTCATCCTTTCAAAAATATCTTTTCATTTATTATATCATAATCATCTATGGACAAGTTTTTATTTTGGGAAAATTTCTGTATCTGATGGCTGGTTGTTTTCAACAAATATATCATATAAAACTTGCAACAACCTAAAATCCACTACCACCATGGAGTTCACATCATTGCATCCACCATACAGGAGGCATTCTAGACTAAGCGTGTAATCAGATAGCAATCAACAATTCATAAAAATAAACTATCCATCAACGAATATACATAGTAAAGAGTAGAGAATAGTTATGAGTTCAGTGCAGTATTGTTATTCATTAAAGCATATGAACATGAATGTTACGAGATAATGAGAGCATTTAATTTATATAGACATGAAAGTGAAATGCTCCCCCTGAGTTATGCACAAATCCATTTTATGCCTTTTCTTAATTTTCTAATTCCATTAGACAAGATTTTTAAGATTTTTAATGGTTTAAGCTTGGTGATAAATGCTTTAGGCTTATCGGACCAAAAAGTCACAATGAATATTCGATAAGGTGATAAGTTTGTGTCTGTCTCTTTTCTTATGAGTCTTAATACGTGTGAGAGGCACAAGTTCAAATGGATTTTCATTTTTAAAGTTCGTGCATAGGTTTTTCAGTCATTTGCATTTCCATATATGTTGAAGCCTATAGCAATCATATTTGCCATTCAACTTCATTAAAAGGATACGAAGCTCTAAAGGATTTTATTCAAATTTGAGAACTTAAGAAAGAATTTGAATAAATACTCTTCAAGATTTAATCTCTATTGAGTTTGGAAGAGTATTTTGGAGAAGCATGACATTATTTAAGATGTTTTTGTGTTAGCGAATATGTCCCAAATATTTTGGCAAAGAGCATTTATGAGTGTATGATTATTGTAGAACAAAGCTCTTTAGAGATTGGAAAGTATCCTTTAAATATGATCACTAGTTTGAGTAAGGATACAACCAAGGAATAGATGATTTTTTTACCGAATGTGATCGTGGTTGGTAATGAATCCCTACAGAGGAATAGGTTAACTAAGATTAGAGGATTTATATTTAAAAATCAAGGGGAATATTTTGATTTAACAATGAAACTTGAATCCCTTAGTGGATGCCTCTAATTTGGTTGAGATGGGATGTCTTTTAAATAAGCACTTGATGGAATGGGAATATAATAATTATTAGTGTTTAAGCCTAGAGTGATGACTAAACTTTGATCAGGCTATTATGCTCAAGAATAAGCTTAAGGTTAAATGATAAACAATGAATTCCCTAAGTCCCAAGCATGTGCAACGGATAAAATATGCTTAACTTAAGATGTTCATAATTAAACATGTGTCAAGCATTTAGAATTAATTACTAGGCAAACATGCCTTGTCCATTTGGAAGTGGATTTTACTTTGACATAAGAATTAATTACCAGGCAAACATGCCTTGTCCATTTGGAAGTGGATTTTACTTTGACATACTTTGACCAATATTTTCATCTTTTACCCAATCATTAGGATGTAAATGCATTAGGTTCAAATTTGATAAATTTCTTGAATTTTTGAATTGGTATGATTTCTCTAAAGTTCTTATTATACAAATAGTGCATAGTGAAGGCATATACAAAGTTTTGATATTTTAATCACATACCATTTTCCAGGCCATTACTCATCACATTCCCTAGACCAAATCCTAAGATCTAAGGAGGAATTTGAATAATTAGGCAATTTCAATTTATATACATTTTCCCTTAAATCTTGAGAGATTTTCCTTTAGAATTACCTACGTCATTTTTTGTATGTAAATTTCTGGCACTTCTAGATGGACAAGTGAATTGAACGTGCCACATCATTTTACAAGATAAGCAAGTTTTGTATATGTGTCGTTGCGATGTCCTGGAGCGCGTGTACCTCAAGGGTGGCGAAATAAAAATTGTGGTTTAAATTTTCAGGGAAAACAGGAATGGAGTCGCCACTAACCTTTTAGTGTGGTTAGAACACTTGATTACAACCCAATTAAGGGTAGAATCGGTCTACGTTACCAAAGCCAAGATCAGGAGTTCAATTACGCGAGGGGAAGGTACGAGCACCCCCTACGCGTCTGTTCTTATGAACGGTACCTAATTAATTATGAAATTATCCCAAATTTAATTTAATAGATCTCTAAAATTACTCTCTTTTAGTGAATTTTTTTAAAATACACACAAATATATATATATATATATATATATATATATAATATTCCCTCAGAACTGGGGTACGTGAAGCCCGAAAGCTCATACCCTTCTCTTTGAAATCATAGGAATAAAAATCAAGAAAATACTTAATAAACATAACAAAATAATAATTAAGTTAATACAAATATATGATACCATGAATGAAACAACATATGATATAAACCAAAATCATAATAATGATGATAATAATGATACATATTAATACCCTATCAAATAATGCTATACACACTAAAATACTAAAAAAAAAATGTTAACAATAATAAAAATAGTCAATACCAAAATATATAAAAATAATTAAAACGAAATATGTGACTAAAATACTAATATACTAATATGTAATATACATATAACTTAGAATACTACATATATAATATCAATAAAACCCTAGGTTATTAAGTATGTACTACAATATTACCAACATGATAAATATACAATATCATTAGAATGCTAATACCACAATGCTAATATAATAAGTATATAATATCAAACAAAAAAAAAATTCTACAATCATATTAATCATTTATATATAGCATAGATACTACAAACATCCAAACATGAATATAAATACGATAACAATAAAAACCCTACAACGTAAATATTAACAACAGAAAAGTCAAACTTTAAATATTAAAATGGCAAAAATTCCACAATAAAAACTTTACCATAATAATGAAATAAAAAATATGAACATGAGTATTAACTATTAAAACAAATATTATAACAATGAAAATAATAATATTTATTATTTAATATGAATAAAAAGATAAAAATTTAAACATGCATGAATATTATGACATCAAAAATCCTCCACAAAAAAGACATCCTACAATAATGAGAACAAACCGGTTAATATTTACAATAAAAAAAAAATGAAACAAGATGATAATAATAATATAAAAAAAAAAGACATCTTTACATATATGTGTTGGTGTGTGCTTCAGTGTGTAATAACCCCAAAAATTAATTAGGGCCTCGTTGACGAATGACTCACTCGAAAAATGAGCAGCTCGAAAGCTATCCCAAGTATAGAAGTTCTGTCGTGTAATATTAAGCCCAAGGGCTAGATCGTCTCCTCAGGGAATACGTTTAATCTCAGATTTAACGTTCTTCCAATCAAAATTAAATTGCACTGAACTCAGTTCAGATTTGGAGTTTTTCAGAGTTGTTCAATTTTACTTTTGACGAATTAGATGGCACGTAATTTAAAAAATCCTAAAACTAACATGTACTAAATAAAAGAAACAAGAATAGAAATCCTAATTTACTTAAAGAAACATTGGGACACACACTAATTAAAAATGGAAACTACAAATAAGGAATTAAAACACGCTAGAATGGAAACTCTAATCTACCTAAGGAAACATCGACACACGCACTAATTAAAGATGGTAACCTAGAACATGGAATTAAAAACATACAATGGAAATTAAATTAGACACACACTAAAAAAAAAACCAAACCTACTAAAAATCGAACCTTTAGCACAATTAAGAGATCAAATCAAGACTCACAATTTAAATGTAAACATGAACTCAACGGAAATTTAAAAGACATAAACAATAACGGAACACAATAAAAACACAACCTTTACTAATCATAGACCCTAACTAAATCGAATTTCGACAAAAAAATATCTGAATTTAATTAAGAATGCTAAATTAAAATAACTATCAATTAGATAAACAAAGAGATTAATTTAACAATAATGAAATACTCAAGATTACTCAACTTAAACAAAAATAAAGAAAACTCCAATAACATTAAAAAAAAAACTAAACTTTCTTCAATATTCCAAGATTCAAAGAAAAGTAAATAAAAGAAAGAAAGAAAGGAAAAGAGAGAGAGAGAAACAAATCCACGGAGCCGTGAAGTTGCTGCTGTGTTGGAGAAGTTGCTGCTGCGCTTTGGTGGTCCTGCTATGGAGTCGACTAGTGTTTTGCTGTGCTTGGGGACTGCTGAAGATGGTGGAGGAGGCTGGCCGTACTGCAAGAGGGCAGAGGAGACCAAGAGAAACAGAGGAAAGGGGGAGAGTGAGGGAGGAAAGACAAAGGGAAGGAAGAGAGACAAGGGGAGAGAAGCAGAATTGAAAAGAACAAAAAAAACAAACTAAAAAAGAAGAAGAAGAAGAAGAAGGAGAAGAGAGAATGGGGAGCCATGGGGGCTGCCTCCGCGGGAAGAGAAAGAGAAGGGTTAAATAGGATAGGGGGGGAAAGCCCTAGACCCGAATAGGAAACCCGAATTGCTATATTTTTTCATTTTTTTCATTCTCTGTTCATCGCAAATCTGACTCTTTTGGAGCCCGTATCTCACAAAACTCAAAACACAAAAGTTATATATAATCATTTCCTCTTTATCTAGAAATTTGAATCATCTCGATCGGAGTTTGGACGGAAAAGTTATGCATGAAATACGAACAGGTGTCGGTTTTGATTACCGGGAATTTTCCTGCGACAAAAAATTATCAAAACTTCATAAATTGTGCAATAAAGTTCAAGAATGATGATTTTGGCACTTTATTAAAATATTGGACAATTTTGGACATTTCATTAAAAATATAAACCGTAAAGCTCAGGTTAAACGTCCAATTACGCAGTTTTGACACGTAATCAACGAACACACGGGATTCATCGACAAGTGTACATGAGGATCTCGTCGACGAGGACATGTTTCGTCAACGAAAAGTTACCGAGAGGGGGGTTTTTCCAGTCTGAAAATCATCGAAGAAGGGTTCAAGTTCATCGACGAACTTCTTCGTCGATGAGATGACGTGTCTCGTCGACGAATCCAGGACTATAAATAGCTAAAATCTGAATTTTCAGCAGGTGTTGGCGCAAAAATTCTTCCTCTCTCTCTCTCTCTCTCTCTCTCTCTCTCTCTCTCTCTCTCTCTCTCTTTAAACGTCCCTCTCCCCTTCTGTCTTCGATTCCAGCCCCGTTTCTTATCGGATCGATGATTTGAGGCCACCACGACACTCTTGGAAAAGTTCTCTACAAATCTGCCAGAGTGGATCGTTGGTCGAAGTGGTTTGAACTTCATCCCAATTTCAAGGTAAGACATTTTATTCAGTTTTTGCCTTTCCCATAGTTATATAAAATGTTGTACGTGGAAAAATAATGATATTGTATTCTAGGAGATGTTGTTTTCAGGGTGTTGAGTGGGGAACCCTACGAGTGTAGGACCAGTCACAATAGGGGGCTTTTGCAGAAATCAAGTAAGGGAAATATGCTATGCTAGGAGTTTTAACAATATTATTAGAAATTTATATAAATTTATATCAGTTTGCTATCTAGTTTTAACAATGTAAATTTTTTTGTTTGTGTGGCCTAAGTAGATATGTACTTGATATATAAATTATATAGCTTTTTCCAGCATATCATGTTATATAGTACATACATATATAGACAAATATACACAGATATTTATTAGACAAGTATTATAGATTTTATTCAGATTAGTATATTACAGTATTTACGAATGCCATGTTTCCTAATACCATAACACTCAGATTATACAGAGAGATTATATAGTCATATATAAAGTTATAGCATCCAGATGCTACAGTTATATTATTCAGTTATATAGAATATTTAGTACAGAATTATAGTGTAATGGTTATTTTGGAAACATGATGAAAACAGTAAGATAATTATAGTAGTATATATCTATACAGTATCAGATCTCTGAGAAAATATTACAGACAGATACAGTTATCAGAGCACGGTACCGTTGCTATTTACAGAATAAAGTGCAACCACATATCTCAGATAGTGTGTGGGCACCGTCAACCGTGCCCAGAGTGGATGCAGCTTCCCGGTTTCTAGGTTGAGGGGGCCGAATTTGACGAGGTAGTAGTCCAGTTTCGTGCCTAGGAGAGGATGCAGTTTGGCCAGATTGAGGAAGGGTAAAGTACAGTGACTTACCTGGTGGGCCAACCAGGGTTAAGTCCCACCTACAGGCCACACAACCTTGTCATGAGGGGTTAAATCATGACATACAGATTTCCAAGGAAAAAGCATAGTTATGTATATGTATATAGTTTCACAACATTGATTAGTATAGTATGATATTAGCGGTATGAAAAGTAGAAAGTTCAAATGATACAGTTATGTTTTAAACCACGATAATTATAAGATATACTTTTTACTGATTTACTAGCTTATACAGTTTCAAATGTTATTATAATAGTTATGCAACTTGGTCACCACACACTAGTAATAGCATATTTCCACTTACTGAGCGTCGACTCATCCCATTACTTTGACATTTTTCAAGTGAACCAGTTAGGCGAGCAGATCAAGCTCGCAGATAGAGTGTCCCCTTGATTGCCCTATGTATAGGGTAAGTGTGAACAGAGGGATTGAGTTTTGAGGAGATGGTACTAGTATATGTAATTATAGTATGGGAAATACTAAATTCTGGTATTGTATGTATGTATATATATGGATGTATGATTTTATGTTTTCTGCTGCATAGGTGTGTTTGTATGTATAGGAATACCTCAGTGCCCATCTGAGGCCTGGGATGTTATAATAAAAGTATCGGAGTAATTTCATTTATTTTAAGAAAATAAAATGGTATAAATTTTTGGATCGTTGCATTTTTGGTATCAGAGCCTAGGTTACTAAGTTCTGTAGACTCTAGAGTACAACGAAAAACAATATCAGAATTTAGAAATAGAATATTAAGAAGAGTGGTGTAGGGTATCGGTGGAAGTGATAATGGGAAAGTAGGATGAAAATTTTTGTTCTGCGATTTGGAGGTAGAGTTTTGGGGTGGTTTCTTTGATTTTCCCAGGGTGACGATTCCAGGAAAACCATAGTAAACTATCGCCGATTTCTATTTTCATGTGGTAGGGCTCAACCTTAAATTAGTAATGAGAGGTTAGGAGTATTTTAGCTAGTATATTATTGTAGGATTTAGATACTCAGATAATTTGGTAATACTGCAGGATGGACCTGGGAGGTAGTAGCGCTCATGCTAGTGGTGATGACGGAGCTGGTCCTTCTAGTGCAAGAGGTGGGGATCCAGATGCTGTGCTACGTAGTGTGACTCAGCAAGTTATGGCTGAGATTGCTTGGAGTTCCAGGGAGCAAGGAGGTCCATCACTAGCTTAGGGGTGTACGAAAGAAAAAATTATGAAGATGAACCCACCAAAATTTTCAGAAGCGGTTGACCTTGCGATTGAGAAGAACTAGATGCAGGAGGTAGATAAGATTTTGATAGTACTTCACTACACCGATTAGCAGAGGGTTCTATATACTACGTATAGACTGGAAGAGGAGGCCGAGAGATAGTGGATGACCACTAAACTGTTGGAGGAGCAGAGAATAATTCCAATGCTGATGACCTAGGCTTGATTTAGGGATGTATTCATTGATAGATATTATCCTGCTTCAGTCAGAGAGGCTTGAGTATAGGACTTTCTGAGTTTGTCCCAAGGATCGTTGACAGTCCAACAGTATGTGGTGAAATTTATCAGGCTATCGTGTTTCTGCCCTTATATTGTTCCAGATGAAGTTAAGAAGGCTAGAATGTTCGAGAGAAATTTGAGGCGTGATATTTACAAATAGGTGGCAGTGTTGAGGATACAGGATTTTTCAGAGTTGGTTGATAGGACCATAATAGTAGAGGAGAGTTTGTCGAGATATAGAGCCAGAAGAAGAGGACCGCACCCTCGAGTTTTCAGGTGGGGTCTAGCCGAGGCCCTTGGAGAGGAGGTAGCTTTGGTGGAGGTCAGAGGTAGATGGTAGAGCACAGTAGATTTTAGGGTGAACAACCTCCTACCACTTGCCCTAGATGTGGACAAAGACATCGAGGGGAGTGCCGGCTAGGGGAGAATGTTTGCTATCTTTGCGGGAGACCCGACCATATGGCTCGATCATTCCAAATGCCATCAAATTATGCACCAACTCTTGGACAGTTTCAGGGTGGATACCAAGTGCCCCGCGGAGGTCAACAGAGGAACATTGCGCCAGCGAGAGTCTATACGTTGATGTCGGGTGACGCTGAGGAGGCCAGAGACGTGGTTACAGGTACCCTTATTGCTTTACCATATAAAGTTATTGTTTTATTTGATATAGGTGCCACCCATTCCTTTATATCCGTGGGGTATGTAAGACTAACTAGGATAGAGACACAACTATTGGATGTAGAGTTGTTTGTGGGTACACCGATGGGGTCTGTGGTAAAATGTACGAAGGTGTTTCGGAATTTCCCAATAAGTATTCTACGGAGAGTACTGCCAGCTGATCTCGTGGTCCTAGATATACAAGGGTTTGATCTGATACTGGGTATGGATTGGCTAGCAACTCATCACGCCATCATAGATTGCCATAAAAAAGAAGTGATTTTCAGACCCCCGGGTGAGCAAGAATACAGATTTGTGGGTTCACATGTATGTGCCTCGCCACAATTGGTGTCGACTATTCAGGTGAGGAGAGTGCTATAGGGGGGTTGCCAGGGGTATGTTGTGTACATAAAAGAATTGCCAAAAGAAGAATTAAAACAAGATGATATATCAGTAGTGCGTGAATTTTCAAATGTTTTTTCTAGTTGAATTGCCTAACTTGCCACCAGACTAAGAGATTGAGTTTATTGTAGATCTATTGTCGGGGTCAGCACTGGTATCTAAAGCACCATACCATATGGCTGCAGTTGAATTGAAAAAATTGAAAGATCAGTTACAGGAATTACTAGACAAGGGATTTATCAGGCCCAGTATGTCACCTTGAGGTGTACCAGTTTTATTCATGAAGAAGAAAGATGGGACCATGAGGTTATGTATCGATTATAGGGAGATAAATAAACTGATAGTCAAGAATAAATATCCTCTCCCTATGATCGATGATTTGTTTGATCAGCTTCAAGGGACCTAGGTTTATTTTAAAATTGACCTATGTTCGAGATATCATCAAGTGAAAATTAGAGCAGAAGATATTTCGAAAACACCATTTCGAACCAGATATGGGCATTATAAGTTCTTGGTGATGCCATTCAGGTTGACTAACACACCAGCAGTATTTATGGATTTAATGAACCAGGTGTTCCATCAGTATTTCGACCAGTTTGTGGTTGTATTCATTGATAATATACTAGTCTACTCGAGAAGTTTTGAGGATCACGAGCATCATTTGAGGCCGGTGTTTCAAATATTGAGAGAAATAAAACTGTACGCAAAATTCAAGAAATGTGAATTCTGGTTAAGGCAAGTTTTTTTTCTCGGTCATGTGATCTCTGAAGTAGGTGTATTAGTTGATCCGAGTAAAATAGAGGTAATGGTGAGTTGGGAAAGGCCGAAAATGTCCAGAAGGTTAGAAGTTTTCTGGGATTAGCAAGCTATTACCAACACTTCGTGTATGGTTTCTCTAGATTATGAGGTCCATTAACAAGACTTACGAGGAAAAATGTGAAGTTCGATTGGACCGGTGATAATGAGTAGAGTTTTCAAGAATTAAAGCGACGGTTGGTTTCGGCACCGGTTCTGGCTATTCCATCAAGAGGAGATGAATTTGTGATATACACTGATGCCTCTTTGAAGGGTCTTGGATGTGTGTTAATGCAACATGGAAGAGTCATTGCGTATACATCTAGACAGCTTAAAAAATATGAGAAAAACTATCCTGTGTATGATTTGGAGCTAACTGCAGTGGTGCACGCTCTCAAGATCTAGAGGCATTATTTATATGGCGGGAAGTGTGAAATCTTCAAAGAATATAAAAGTTTAAAATATTTCTTTACTCATAAAGAACTGAATATGAGGCAAAGAAGGTGGCTGGAACTCATTAAAGACTATGACTGCATTATTAGTTACCACCTAAGAAAAACAAATGTGTTAGTGGATGCACTAAGCAGGAAATCAGTGGGATCAGCACTGGCAGTTGTGGAGATTCAACATCCGATTCTGATGGATCTAGAGAGACTAGGCGTGGAATTGGTAAAGGAGGATCCACAAGCATTTATCGCCAGCCTGGTTGTGCAACGGACGCTATATGAAAAGATTAAGGCTGCTCAGGGTGATGACATAGAGTTAGCAGAGGTTATGGCTAGAGTGCGGGATGGTCAGGGAGAGGAGTTCAATATTTCTGATGATGGAGCTTTGAGGTTTCGCACCAGGACATGTGTGCCTGCAGATTTATATGCTATGTTAGGAGTTTTAACAATATTATTAGAGATTTATATAAATTTATATCAGTTTGCTATCTAGTTTTAACAATGTGAATTTTAACATTTGTGTGGCCTGAGTAGATATGTACTTGATATAGAAATTATATAGTTTTTTCTAGCATATCATGTTATATAGTATATACAAATATAGACAGATATACACAGATATTTATTAGACAAGTATTACAGATTTTATTCAGATTGGTATATTACAGTATTTATAGAATGTCATGTTTCCTAATACCATAACACTCAGATTATACAGAGAGATTATATAGTCAGATATACAGTTATAGCATCCAGATGCTATAGTTATATTATTCAATTATACAGAACATTCAGTATAGAATTATAGTGTTATGGTTACTTTGGAAACATAATGAAAACAATAAGTAATTATAGTAGTATATATCTATACAGTATCAGATCCCTAAGAAAATATTACAGACAGATACAGTTATCAGAGCACGGTACCGTTGCTATTTACAGAATGGAATGCAACCACATATCTCAGATAGTGTATGGGTACCATCAACCGCACCCGGAGTGGATGCAGCTCCCCAGTTTCTGGGTTGAGGGAGCCCAGTTTGACGAGGTAGCAGTCCAGTTCCGTGCCTAGGAGAGGATGCAGTTTGGCTGGACTGAGGAAAAGTAGAGTACAGTGACTTACCTGGTGGGCCAACCAGAGTTAAGTCCCGCTTACAGGCCGCACAACCCTGTCATGAGGGGTTAAATCATGACATACAGTTTTCTAGGGAAAAAACACAGTTATGTATATGTATACAATTTCACAACATTGATAAGTATAGTATGATATTAGCAGTATGAAAAGTAGAAAGTTCAGATGATAGAGTTTTGTTTTAAACCACGATAATTATAAGATATACTTTTTATTGATTTACCAGCTTATACAATTTCAAATGTTATTATAATAGTTATGCAACTTGGTTACCACATATTATTAATAGCATATTTCCACTCACTGAGTGTCGACTCATCCCATTACTTTAACATTTTTCAGGTGAACCAGTTAGGCGAGCAGATCAGGCTTGCACATAGAGTGACCCCTTGATTGCCCTGTGTATAGGGTAAGTGTGAACAGATAGATTGAGTTTTGAGGAGATGGTATTGGTATATGTAATTATAGTATGGGAAATACTGAATTCTGGTATTGTATGTATATATATATATATGGATGTATGATTTTATGTTTTCCACTGCATAGGTGTGTCTGTATGTACAGGAATACCTGAGTGCCCATATGAGGTCTGAGATGTTATAGTAAGGGTATCAGAGTAATTTCATTTATTTTTAGAAAAGAAAATGGTGTAAATTTTTGGGTCGTTACATGTGTGTGTTAGTGTGTGTTGTGTTGTGTGCGTGAGTTAGTGTGTGTTATGAATATAGGGAACTCACGAGGGGGGTTGGGTGTCGGAGATAGGTCACCAGAGAATTGGGTCATGGACAGATTTGTGTTTGGGTGGCTGCTACTGTTGTTGGGTGTGGCTGCTACAATTGATGTCGTGAGGAGTTGACGACGATGATGGTTGCTGGGGGCGATGACAGAGCAGACGGTGGTGATGGTCATGAGGTGCTCGGCCACTGCGAGACTGCGGTGATGGCGTGCATGAGGCTTGGAGCCGCTGGTCTGGCGTGGCTTCTTGGCGGCGTGAGGAGAAGTCAAGAGTTGAGAAGGACTCGATGTGGAGGTGGCGCCTACGGTGGTGACGCTCGGCAGCGGTTTCCTTTGGTGTGGCGATGGTGGGTTGCTACATGTGGTCGGAGCTAATGGAGTCTGGGTTCGGAGCTGTGGTAGCAAAAGAGATGGTTATGGGAGAGAGGCAGCGAGAGATGGTGAGAAATGGAGGTTGGCCGAGAAGGGAAGAGTTGGCTAGTGAGAGAGATGAGAGGTGGTGGGTTCTGGGTTGCTGTGGCTGCTGGCCGTGGAGGAGAGCCGCTGTTGGTGGTATTTCCCGATGGAAGTGATGGTGGTTGAGGCGTTTCCAAAGAGACCTAAGAGAGAGAGAAAGAGTGCTGGGAGAGAGATCAAAGAGAAAACGGATGGATAGAATGAATAGTGAATCGCCCCCAGTAGCTGTGAGGAAGAAGAATGGTGTGAGAACAAGGGGGGCCGCTGAGGGAGATGTGCGCCCCCTTTGCTTTTTACAAAAAAATTTCAAAACCCTAGTAGCTGCCGCCCCTTTTCTTTTTCTTTTTCTTTTTATTTTTATTTTTATTAGTTTTCTTTTTATTTTATTGCCAACATGAAGCCAAAAATAAAAATAAAAACAGATACTCAATCTAAAAATTTCAGGGACTCAATCAAAATTTCTAAAAATGAAAGGCTCAACCTAAAATATTCGGACTCAATTTAAAATCAAATTGATACTTAATTTAAAATAAAATAATCGGGACTTAATAAAAAAAAAACCAAGACTCAATTTTGAAAGAGACTCAATTAGAAATAATCGGCACTGCAATTTTGAAATAAACTGAGACTCAATCGAATCCTTCTATTCCTAGGAATACAAGGTCAACTTTTTAGCATGTCGAGTCTTCTGAGAATGACCTGGGTAAAATTGGGGTGTCTACAGCTGCCTCTTTTTGTAGGCTTTGTTGCTTCAACGTAACGGTAGGAACTCTCCTATATTTTTGTAGTAACAAGCCTGCAAAGATAAAAGACACCTATTCTAGTTAGGGAATGATTGACACAAATTTTGCCTTATCACTGGTCATGTGCCGTGAGCACCAGCTATCCAGGTACCACCTGTCCTCGGAGGAGGAAGATCTCTAACATACCTGCAAAATGGACTAAGTAACTGATGCTGGTCCCTAAATTTTGTTGGGTCCACGGGGGCTAGTAACTGGATCACCCTTAACTACCTACACTTTTCTAATTTTCGCATGCTTATTTCTAAGTGGACAATCAAATTGAATATGGCCAATTTGTTTGCATTTAAAACATTTCATTCTACACTTAGGATCTTTAGGTGGGACTTGAGATTTTGATTCACGTGTGCAAGTTCCCAAGTAAAGATTAGGTTGTCTAACATTTTCAATGCCATTAAAACCTAGACCCTCTTTACTTAGAGAATTTCTTTGGGCACCAAGTAGTTTTTCAAAATTGTGTTTGCTCTTGGTGAATTTAAAAATAATTTTGGAGTCATCCTCCAATTTCCTCTCAAGCTCAGCAATAGTCACATTTTTTCTTTCAAAATCGAAGCATGAGAGGTTTTTTTAATTCTAAACAATTTTGATCAATTTTCACATTTCTTTTTCAAATCATCATTTTCTTTGGTCATTTTATTCAACAGTTTAGATACATGAATATATTCAAATTGCAATTCTCTAAACGTAGGCATGCAATCAGAATTATAATCATCAGACAAATAATATGAAGATAAAAAGGAAAAGGATGATACTTCATCATCGTGTGCCATTAAGCACAGATTAGCAACCTCTGAGTCGCTGCAGTCTAAGTTTGAGTTACTGCTACTTAATTTATCCCATGAAGTGTCTACTTTCATGGCTTTCTTCTTTTTCTTAGCCTCCTTTTTTAGTAGTGGGCAGTCCAACTTGATGTACTCAACTTTGTTGCAATTGTAACATGTGGGAGCATTTGATTTTTCTTTTCTTTTACTAGAATCTCCCTTCTCAGATGCAGACTCCCTATATCTTTTGTATGGCTTTCTATTCTTCCTAAAGAATCTGCTAAATTTTCTAGTTAGCATGGTCATATCATCCTCAAAGTCAGGTTTGCTGCATTCACTAGATGTATTAATAAAGGTTTTCAATGCAATCACCTTTTTTGCCCTATTATGTTTGTTGAGTCTCTCATTTATGGCTAATTCATAGGTAATCAGAGAACCTATCAATTCATCTATAGTCATGGCCTTAAGGTCTCTACCCTCAGAAATGGCCGTAGCCTTAGTTTCCCAAACAAGAGGCAAGCCTCTAAGGATCTTCCTAATCATCTCATATGTAGGATAGGTTTTACCTAATGCATGCGGTGAGTTTATAATGTGTGTAAATCTAGTGTACATGCTCTGAATGGACTCACCTACATTCATCCTAAAGGCCTCATATTAACTAGTCAACATATCTAACCTACTATCTTTCACATTCCTAGTACCTTCATATGTGACCTCTAACTTATCCCAGATTTCCTTTGCAGTAGCACATGCCTTTACTCTATTAAACTCATTCACATCAAGACCACAATACAAAATATTTATAGCAGTGGCATTTAAATGAACAACTTTCATATCATCATTATTATACTCTTCCTCGGTTTTAAGAACTCTAGTTGTACCCTCTGTTTTCATGGGAACATAATTTCTCTTAGAGATGATCCTCCACACCTTCCAATCTGTATTTTGAAGGTGGATGTGCATCTTCTATTTCCATAAGGTGTAATTAACACCACTAAAAATTAGAGGTCGTGTGGAAGATGGCCCTCAAGGAAAGTGGTCACGGAGCTATGAGCCATCTAAGATCTTTTGCAAAATAACTATTTGTCTATGCTTCGTGGCTCTGATACCAATTGTTAGCTTTACCGTGATCCCAATAGGAGGGTGAATTGGTATTTTTTAAATTAATGGCCTAGGTCAATATCCTAACATCGGTATTTTTACAACCCTAAAATCAATCTAGTACAAGTAAAATAAATAAATTGCAATATGTAACAAAAATTAAATAATGCAATTTAATCAACTAAGCATGCACCAGAAAGCAGTAAAAAGTAAGTGACACCCAGAAGTGTTATCAAGATTCGGCAAATTGCCTACATCCCCGCTTTGGCTAACTAACACAAGGATTATCCCTATAATGCTCACTTAAGAAGATGGAGCAGCACCTAAACAACCAGGTCAATTAGCATAGGGTTGACCTCAATCTTTACACACAATCCTTATGAGGCTGGATTACCGCCCCCTCAGGCCATGCCTGGAATATAACAGTATTTTCTCAATCAACTAGTACAGTGATTATGCTTTCATATAAAGCATATATGTACCCAATACGTGCAATCACATACACATCAATAATATGGATATAGTGTAAGCTCAATGATGCAAATAGTTGTGCTAACAACACTCAATATATTATTATCAATGAAATGCTCAAGAGTGTTCAATACAAGCAATATCTTGGAATTTAAGCAAAGCACATTTCAATAGCACATCAAGATTCTAAAGATATCAATAAGATATTCAGACTAGTTCATGAAGATTTTCTTCAATGAAATAAGCACACTAGTTTGAAAATATTTTTGCTTGTTGAAAATATTTTTGCACAACAAATATCAAAGCTATGGACGTCTTGCAACAATTTTGCGAAGACCCCAAAGCTTGCTAGTCTATCCCAATAATGATTTATAATGAAATCAGTGGGATAAAACTAAGCCAAACTCCCCACCAAGAATATCAATAATCACACAAGCAAATGAGAGTTTTAGCAAAATTTAACAATCATAAGCACACTATATACACTCTCACAATCTCAAAATGTATCAAGGGAATGAAAATTTGAGAGTATTTGGACAAAAAAAAAGAAATATTTGCAAAAGAGAGGATTTTTGGCTAATGAATTTTCTAATTAATTTCTAATCCTCACAAATGAGCCTATATTTATAGGTAAGGTAAAAATTATAACCGTTTGGAACTTGTCGGGAATTCTTAGAAAAGTTCCAATATGTTGAGACACAATTAACCCATATTTACCACAGTTAAAATATTTTTAACCCGGCGAGGTTCGGGTGGCTGAATCGTGGTTTGGTTGCCTAAATAGACACAATAATAAAAGGTCTTTAAATCAGTTCGGCAACCCGAATTTCAGTTCGGTGGCCTGAACCAAAGTTGGAAACATTTCTTCAAATTTTTGGGTGCCCGGTCATTGGTTCGGTGGCCCGAACTCATGTGTTCGGTTGCCCGGGGCTTAATTTGAACTAAATCCCTCGGTAGCCTGAGTTGGTGAGAGGTCCTTTTCAGGTGTTTCGGGCACCCGTGGAAGGTATGCATAAATTTGTTTGGTCGCCTGAGAGCCTAAGTCAACTATTGACTTCTTAATAGTTCGGGCGCCCGAGGAGTTTTGAACTCCTAGGGTTCGGTTTCCCGAGCTCTCTCAAATTCCCTAATAATATTCAATTAAAGTGCATTTCTAACACTCTTGTATTTTGTATGATATATGTGCATGAGTGTTGGCACCTAGAGTCATACTAGAGTCATACTGAGCTTACCATATATCATATATGCATGATATGCAAGTAATTATTACAGACCATATCCCGAGTTACTATTACAGATCCATATTACATTAATTGAATTTACAATATGAATTAAAATCTTCAGGGTCTTCATATCTTACTTCAAGTGTCATTCCTTAAGATGCTCATCTAAGCCTGCACAAACACTTGAAAACCATCAAATACCTAAGTATTTGTCATTATCAAAACTAGGTGTAACCTATAAGGTCAAGAAGGTGGCTTGCTTCGAATGTAAGAATCCGAGCCATAGCAGATATGAGGATCCGAGCGACATGACACAATGATGGCTGCTGCGAACGTAAAAATCCAAGTCATAGTGGATATGATGATTTGAGTCATACGACACAATGATGGCTTGCTTTGAATGTAAGAATCTGAGTCATAGCGGATACGATGATCCGAGCCAAACGACACAATGGTGGCTTGCTTAGAATGTAAGAATCTGAGTCGTAGCGGATACGATGATCCAAGCCACATGATACAATGGTGGCTTGTTTTGAATGTAAGAATCCGAGCCGCAGTGGATACGATGATCAGAGCCACATGACACAATGAAGACTTGCTACGAATGTAAGAATCCAAGCCATAGCGGATACAATGATTCGAGCCACATAACACAATGATGACTTGCTTCGAATGTAAGAATCCGAGCCATAGCGGATACGATGATCTGAGCCACTGAACATAATGATGGCTTACTGTGAATGTAAGAATTCGAGTCATAGCAGATACGATGATCCAAGCTATACGACACAATGATGACTTGCTACGAATGTAAGAATCCGAGCCGTAGCAGATATGATGATTCGAGCCATATGACACAATGGTGGCTTACTTTGAATGTAAGAATCCGAATCGTAGCAGATGCGATGATCCTAGCCACGCGACACAATGGTGGCTTGCTTCGAATGTAAGAATCCAAACCGTAGCAGATACGATGATCCAAGCCATATAACATAATGGTGGCTTGCTTTGAATGTAAGAATCCGAGTCGTAGCTGATGCAATGAACCTAGCCATGCGACATAATGGTGGCTTGCTTCGAATGTAAGAATCCGAGCCGTAGCAGATATGATGATCCGAGCCACTTCAAACATTAATAAGGTATGAAACCAAAGTTTGTAAAATGGTAACTCTATTGGGAAAATGCACTTGGGTGTAGGGTCCTGATTTCAATGAATGAATCGACTTGTCCCTGGGGTCTGCTGCCCTAGTTTCAAAATAAATCAATGTGTGTCTGGGGTCAACTGCCCCAGTTTCTAGGTAAATCAATGTGTGCTTAGGCTCGGCTGCCCCAGTTTCAAACATTAGCACAATAGGAATTGCTCAGTCAAGGATGCCAAATGATCATTCAAAATCTTATTCAATAAGACAGGTGTGAAGGGTGTTCTATTGCTATATGTATGTATGCTGCTAACTCGTGATGCCAGAATGAAGTGATATGTTGCTACATGTATGCATGTTACTAACTTGTGATGCTAGAATGCAGGAGTATGTTACTATATGTATGCATTTTTCTTTCTTTTTTCTTTTTTTCTTTCCTTTTTTTTTAATGTAGTGCATGAAGTATGTGATGATGCGTGAAAATTTTTTCTCCAACGTGCTTGTAATCAACAAACCATTCTGATCTTGGCCATATTTTCGAAATCCAATATGACATGGATGCCTCTAAATTGGTTCCCTTGAAACTCGGCAAGACATCTACCCCAATAAATTCATTTCTGACTAATTTTGTCCATCTTGCATTTTCTCAACAAGGACCTTCTTTGGATTGCATCCTTAATATTTTAAAACCAATTTGAAATCTAAATAAATAAATATGCAATCAGATAACTCAATCTCATTAAATATGTGAATGAAATGCGCAAACTTTCTTGTTTTTGCTTGACTTTCTGTGCTTGTTTAACAGGAAACAATTTTATTAGTACTTTGACACTGATGTAACTTTGCTGTTGGCTTAGAGAATCATATCAATGGGTAAACCTTCCTCTTTCTTTTTTTATTTTATATATATATATATATATATATATATATATATATATCAGCCTCCTAACCATAACTCCTCCACTATCTCACCACTTAGAGATTCTTTCTTACTTATCTCAAGCTTTCTGTCTTGAATTATAACTAGTATCCCATCAAGTAGTCTGATCAATATTCCAATCTCAGGGTGGAATTTAAGACATGGGACGAAATGTAGTCTAAGGATTCAAGTTTCAACAAGAACAAGGAAACTACAGCTCAAAAATCCCTTTCTCGAATGATATCTTCTGCCCTAGTTTGTGGCAAAGCATTTGCAAAGTATTGACCGAATTTGTCATTTGAACAAGCTGTCTGCGTACCTTATTAGGATTAGGTCATTACATAGTTCAGACTCAACATTGAGTCTGAAAAATCATTTCAGACAACAATGTATACCAATCTAGTTAGGACTTTCATTTGGACCATAATGTAGGCTAGGGGTATGGGTTAAAGAAGAAAAAGGTATAGTAATGCTCAAATTTTGTTGTAAAGGGTAATCATTGATCAAGGATCACATTTGAAGCATGTCCCCTTCTTTTCCTTATTTTCTTTCTTTTTTTCTCTTTTTCTTCTTTCTCTTTTTTTTCTTTTGCTTTTTCATCTTCTTCTTCTTCTTTTACAGCAACTTTTGCTTTTCCTTTTATGAAGGAATCTTAACTTTATTTTCATTTGAATTACATTTGGAACCGATCTTTTTTTTTTAAAACTGCCCCAGTGTGGGGTGTGATCCTTTGACAGGTTCTTTAAGAATTGAATTTTTCAGGCTTAAAAAGGGTTTGTTAGGGATTTCTTCTTTGACTTTCTTTTGGGTAGCAGAAAAATGGTTTACCATCATTTTGGTAGTGATCAATGCCTCAAATGACTTGTCAAACATTAGGAGACCCACACTTAGGTAAAATTCTGGTGTACTGACTTTTGAGAAAAAGTTGGTTTGACATTCATGCTCAAAATGGGTTAGCAAATGATAAATCAACATTTGGTTCTTTTTAGGAATACTGGTTGACGAAAGATGGTCACCCCTCCTTTGATCAGAATATAATCATTATACCTTTAAGACACCAATCATAACTTAGATAATAAAGACAAAAAACTTCATTCATCAATTTCATTAAACAAATGTAGGACACAGCTTGATAAGTCATTTTTGTATATTTCTCTTATGATTCTTCATCATTTTGAAATCCACATCTCAACCAGGCTCTTGACAACATCTTGAAGTGGGGGTCTTCGAGCTTGAAGGCTTTTCCTTCTTCTTTTTTTTTAGCCCACTGAGTAGACTCCCAAAACCAACTAATGGCTCCTAGTCCTTTGTACTAGAAAAACCATTTCCTATGTTACTTACACAAAATGCAAGCAAAAAGATAAAATTTGGCATAAGGTGATGATCCAAGGAGGATGTGATGAGATGAGACTAAATTCATTTTTATCTTATTCAAATTCAAAATAATTTATACAAAAAGGATGCCTAGATGTATTCCTTTGATTATTACCCTTAGGTAATCAAAGACATGATTGACTTTCCATCATCACTTTTGTATCATGTGAGCTTACTTTTGTAGTTGAATACCAACCAATCTTCCAACCCGATGACATTTATTACATTCCTATTGTTACCACGCAACGGGTTCCCATGATCCTAACATTTCTCTATAGAGAGATCGTCTTACTCCACTCAATGATGGCATCCCGGATCTCAAACCTTGGCCCATGGTTTTACAGACAATTGGAGTGTAATTATTGACCCATTGAAGATGACTATGCATGCATGGATATGAAATTATGCATGAATTGCATGAATACAATGCAACCTAAATAACCACTTTCGCCGGAATTCTGGAAAATCCATATCGACTAATGAAAGGCTTCAAAAATTAAACCGACCCCCGATGGATATGTATTTTCTTTTGATGACCCAAAAAAATTTGACCTTATCCACCAAGTATTCAATTCCTTCCCCAATCATCCCTTTCCCTGGTGATGGATTTAGGCCCGGGTTTGTTAAAAAAAGGAGCTAGGCCTGGTTTTTTTCTGAAAAGAATTGGGTCTGGGTTTTGAAATTTGGGTTTGACTTTTTTTAAAATTGGGCCTAGGCCCGATTGTTTGATTAGAAAAAGGTTGGGCTCTGGTTTGTTTTAAAAAGGAGTAGGGCTTGAGTTATTTGAAAAGGATTAGACCAACCTATATTTTAAAATTCTTGGGCCAAGTGCTTAATTTTTGAAAGAACCATAATATTGGCTAGGTGGTATGGATGCCTAGAATGGATGCAAAATGCAAGACATATTACAAATTATCTAAAAACATATATACAAAAGACTATACGTGGAGAAGGATGTGGCTCCTGTCCCGACCCAGGGTAGGTTTGTATATACAGGGTTCTTCAGGGCTTTATCCTAGGCAAGAGATTATGGATAGTTATGTGTGGCTAGGCTCTAACCCTATTGACAATAGGTTCCCAATCTGACCCTCATCCTTACCCAAAAGGGGTTTGGATAAAGTTCAAACTGAGCAGAGTGGTTCACGGGTCCCCACAAGCCCTGCCACGTGGGGACAAACGGTATTATACTCCTTTCTAATCTTAGCAGGTAAAGCCCGGGTAGAAGGCACGTGAAAGTGTGTGAATTCAAATTTAGCCTAATCTCGCTACCCCCACATGCATGTCACACGCTTATTCACAATTAATCACATGCTCATTCAAACATTCACGGAAATAAATATTTTCATTAAATCAAGGATATTTTCAAATACGGAAACCAAATGTTTACATTAAATCCAGAATATTTACAAATATAGTAACAAGCATTCACATTAAGTCAAGGATATTCACATATATGGGGGCTAAATATTCACAGTAATCAAGGATATCTACATATGTGGGAACTAAATATTCACAATAATCAAGGATATCTACCTATATGAGAACTAAATATTCACATTAATCAAATATATCTACCTATATGGGAGCTAAATATTCAGATTAATCAAGGATATCTACCTATATGAGAACTAAATATTCACATCAATCAAGGATGTCTACATATATGGGAACATTAATTAACATTAATCAAGGATATCTACCTATATGGGAACTAAATATTCACATTAATCAAGGATATCTACCTATATGGGAACCAAATATTCAGGTTAATCAAGAATATCTACCTATATGAGAACTAAATATTCAGGTTAATCAAGAATATCTACCTATATGGGAACTAAATATTCAGGTTAATCAAGGATATCTACCTATATGGGAACTAAATATTCAAATTAATCAATGATATCTACCTATATAGAAATTAAATATTCACATTAATCAAGGATGTCTACATATATGGGAACTAACTATTCACATTAATCAAGAATATCTACCTACATGGGAACTAAATATTCTCATTAATCAAGGACATCTACCTATCTAGGAACATTACTCAAGGATATTTATGAATATTAAGATATTTACAACTATGGAAACATATGTCTTTACTAAGTCCAAAGGTGTTAAAATTTTTACAAACCACTTTATTCAAATATGAGAGTATTTTATTTACAAAAAAAAGTGGAGTTATAAAATACTTAATAAATTTAAATTGGGATAATTCCTAATTAATTATTGGCTCGACTCTCAAACGTCCCCAATGGAGTCACCAAGTTGTCGCGAAGTCCTGAAGCGTGTGTGCCCTATGGTGGCAAAATAAAAATTATGGTTTAAATTTTCGGAAAAGAAAGGAATGGAGTCGCCACTAACTTTTTAATGTGGTTAGAACACTTGATTACTACCCAATTAAAGATAGAATCGTCTGTGTTACCAAAGTCGGGATTGGGAGTTCGGTTATGCGAGGGGAAGGTATGAGCACCCCCTACGCGACCGTTCTTATGAACGGTACCTAATTAATTATGAAATTATCCCAAATTTAATTTAATAGATCTCTAAAATTACTCTCTTTTAGTGATTTTTTAAAAAATACACACAAAAATATATATAATATATATTCCCTCAGAATCGGGATACGTGAAGCCCGAAAGCTCATACCCTTCTCTTTGAAATCATAAGGATAAAAATCAAGAAAATACTTAATAAACATAATAAAATAATAATTAAGTTAATACAAATATATGATACCAAGAATGACGCAACATATGATATAAACCAAAATCATAATAATGATGATAATAACAATACATATTAATACCCTATTAAATAATGCTATACACACTAAAATACTAAAAAAAATGTTAACCATAATAAAAATAGTCAATACCAAAATATATAAAAATAATTAATACTAAATATGTGACTAAAATACTAATATACTAATATGTAATATACATATAACTAAGAATACTACATATATAATATCAATAAAACCCTAGGTTATTAAGTATGTACTACAATATTACCAACATAATAAATATACAAATATCATTAGAATGCTAACATCACAATGCTAATATAATAAATATATAAT
Source organism: Malania oleifera (assembly GCF_029873635.1). Classification (NCBI taxonomy): domain Eukaryota; kingdom Viridiplantae; phylum Streptophyta; class Magnoliopsida; order Santalales; family Ximeniaceae; genus Malania; species Malania oleifera. The sequence continues at coordinate 18,061,517 of NC_080428.1, forward strand.
ATCAAACAAAAAAAAATTCTACAATCATATTAATCATTTATATATACCATAGATACCACAAACATCCAAACATGAATATAAATACGATAATAATAAAAACCCTACAATGTGAATATTAACAACAGAAAAGTCAAAATTTAAATATTAAAACGACAAAAATTCCACAATAAAAATTTTACCGTAATAATAAAATAAAAAATATGAACATGAGTATTAACTTTTAAAATAAATATTATAACATTGAAAATAATAATATTTATTATTTAATATGCATAAAAAAATAAAAGTTTAAACATGCATGACTATTATGACATCAAAAATCCTCCGCAAGCAAAAACATCCTACAATAATGAGAACAAACCTGTTAATATTTACAATAAAAAAAATGAAACAAGATGATAATAATTATATAAAAATAAATAAATGAATGAATAAATAAACAAATAAAAAAATATATCTTTACATAAATCTTTTAATTGTTTCGCTAAACAAATAAATCTATTTCTTTTCTAAGCAGATGGTTTTCAATATCTTCTCCATCTTTTTCTTTTTAAGGATGGCGTGTTATTCTTTTAAATCTTTTAATTGTTTCGCTATCCTTTTATTTTCCTTCTTCGAGATCCTTTTCTGTTTAGACACCCTAACTAGAAGCTTATGCATTTTCGATAAAGCATCTTCCAGTTTTTCACACGAAGGCTTGCTTTCATTTATCAATTCGGCACATGATTCATCACAGGAATTATTATAATTATTAACAAATGAATCATTACATGTAGTAATATCATCATAAATAATAGATGATTCATCATAAGTTATATTACAAAATTTTCATATGAATCATCATATACATTATCAACAGAACTATATAAATATTCAATAGATGATTCAGCATATGACATATCACAGAATTCAGTAACAAAATCATCTATAGAGGCTGAGATAGAATCGTATACCTCTCTATCTATTAATGCAATTACCCTATCATTTATCACTCCCTAAGTTGTGGTCTTATTCTCTCAGGATTCTCCATATTTTCTTTCGAGTTTATCCAAGATTTCCCTCATATTTTTACATGCCATAATTTCATGAAAAATATGAGAATCCAAAGCACAACATAATAATTTCATGGTATATAACGTCGCATGCATTAACCTCATATCATTTTCATCCAAAGGCATACGAATTCCATTAACAATAACTCGCCAGGCCATCCAATCCATTGATTTTATAAATACATTCATTCTAATATTTCAGTGTGTGTAATTGACACCACTAAATACAGGAGGCCTAGAAGGTGACTGTCCCTCGCTGAATGGAAATATACTAATTTGGGTCATTGCGATCTTTTGCAAAAACGTTTAAGTCTAGTGCAACAAGGCTCTAATACCAATTGTTGACTTTGGTGTATTCCCAAGAGGAAGGGTAAATTGGAATTTTTAAAACTTTTTCTAGGTTATGTTCAAATCCACAAGCAGTATACCGCAACCTAAGGTCTTTCTAAGCATATGTCAATAACCCAACAATATAAAACTGAGCTGATAAATAAAATAGTTATAGTAGACTCAGTATTTCATAACCATTCAAAGCATGTATGTAAAATGATCAAGACAATAAGTAATACCATACATGTACGAAAATTAAAGTGTGTATATAAGGGAACACACAATATGATATCGAGGTTCGGCCAATATTTCCCACGTTCCTACTTCAACCTTACAAGTAAGAGGATTCCACTAATTGCTCACTTAATGGGTGGAGTGATACCGTTTACAACACCTTACCACGATGGTGCACCTAGTTCTCTTAACCGGGTCTGAACCAGTTTGGTGCTCACCTAACCGAGTCTGAGCAATTCGAGACTATTCACAGGGCTAGTCTCCCTCTTCCGACCACTCGTCGGGAATAAAACAGATAATCAAATATTTGTGTACAATAGAGATTCTTCTTACACTAAGCAGATATGTACCACTAAGCACAATACAACCAATGAACTCACAAATGATAAGGATTTATGCTCAGGTGAGATCGGTCAAGATACATGTATCAACTCTTAAATAAATGTATATTAAAATGTGAGAGTGAGACCTTTGATTCAGATATGAAAGGTTAACTAAGTGTATATCAAAGATTTACAGCCTAAAGAAAATAATATCTCCAAAAGTATTTTTCAATTATAAAGACTAGGAGATGATAATGATTACCCTTCCAAAAATGTTGTTCAAATATGCACAATAATATCTCAATAAATATTTGCAAGATGAAGTTAAGGAGATATTTGATATCACCTCAACAAAATGATTTAGCAATACGCGCAAAGATAAGCTCTTGAGTCTTGTAATGTGGATGCAAAAGACTCACAAGCTGAAGTTAGATTTTCCCAATAATATTAATCAAACAGAAATAATATGGGAAAATCACCAAGTTGACTCTTAAGAAAGTTTTACAAAAGAATATAAAAATGTGAGAGTACGAGCTAACCAATGATATATGAAAATTTACACACAAATAAAAATAGAACTACCTTCAACTTGCAATTGATTTGCAAGTATGGAGTATAAGGAAATAATACTCTCTTCTTCAAAATGATTTTTGCAAGCAAGAATATGAGAGAGTATGATTAATGTGCTTGAAAATATGGAATATAAACAATGAGAGTATAAAATATTTCAGAGAAAAATTTGCTAATTAAAGTGCTAATATCTTCCTAATTTAGACAAATAAGGCAGTATATATAGACAACCATTAAAAATTAACCGTTAAGGACACGGAGGTCTTTTTGAAAAAAGATTAATGGTGTTTAATAAAAAATAACCTCATTTATCTACAGTAAAAATTTGACCAACCCAAGTGGTTCAGTCGACCATATACAAGGTTCGATCGATCACTTTTCTAAGTACGATCGACCACAAAAATTTTGAACTATGGATTTGGTGGGTCTCAAGGTGATTTGAACCCTTCGTAGGTTCGGTCGACCAAGACAAAGGATGGTCAACTACTCATCTAGGTTCGGTCAACCATGGCCAAAAACAACTATACATTTGGTCGACCGGACAGTTGGGGGGTCATACACGTTTCGGTTCGGTCGACCTAGGATGATACGTTCATTTTCGAACGGTCAACTGTGTGAAGTCAACATGTTGACTTCTGACTGGTTCGGTCAACCAAGGCTTTTACACTACCAGGGGTTCAGTCGACCGAGGCATAGTATTTTCATCTTAGAATGTGTTTAGTTGACCAAGCTAGTTAATGCCAGAAGGGTTCGATCGACCAGGGTTATTCAAGAATGTAATTTTAACCCTAAAAATCCAACATCAAATGACCTGTGCAAGCACTATTTTTGTCCTTGAACTTATTCAACCATGTGTGAATAAGTTATAGCATTTAGGTCCTAATGGTCAGCCTATGGTCTTGAGCATTAAATACTTATCATGCATGAGATGCAGTTATTATAGACCATAATATAAAAAACTAAATGCAATTACGACTGAAATAATCAAATGTATTCTTTTGTCTTTACTCTTCTGTGTTGAATTTTTCTGAAATGCATAATCTTTAACTTCATTAGGCTTCCATTTACTCGTATCTTATGTCTGTGCTGAAATGTAAACCTATTGACACACTAAGTGCACACATAAGATACAGATGCTTTGTTAGCATCAAAACAGGGATCGAACTCAAAAATTCAACACATTTACTCAATTTACAATAATTTATATTGATGATGTTCTAGTTTTTTTAGAAAATATTGACCAACATTTTAAACATTTGAAATAATTTTTTAGGATTATCAAGGAAAATGGACTAGTAGTTTCTACTAAGAAAACAGTCTTATTCAAAACAAAAGTCAGGTTCCTTGGACACAATATTGAAAATGGAACAATAACCCCAATAAACGAAAGCTTAGAATTTGCTGATAAATTTCCTGATAAAATAAAGCATGAAAAACAGTTGCAAAGGTTTTTGGGATGCTTAAACTATATCTCTGAATATTACAAGGATTTAAGAATTATTTGTGGACCATTATTTGCAATATTAAAAAAGAATCCTCCAGATTGGACCAAGGAACATGTTGAGGCGGTAAGAACAATAAAAACGCAAGTTAAGAGTTTGCCGTGTATGAACATTTGTAATCTAGATGCCTACAAAATAGTTGAAACAAATGCAAGTGACCTCAGTTTGGTGGAATTCTGAAACAAGTCAAGATTGGTAAGGAAAAATTGGTAAGATTTCATTCTGGTACATGAACGAAACACAGAAAAAATATTCAACAGTTAAAAAAGAAATCTTAGCAATAGTCCTTCGCATTACCAAATTTCAAGAAGATCTTTTAAATCAAAAATTTCTTTTGAGAGTTGACTGCAAGTCAGAAAAATTTGTTTTAACCAAAGATGTGAAGAACTTGGCATCTAAGCATATTTTTGATAGATGGCAAGCTTCTCAGCATGTTTTACAGGGAAATTCGTGATAGATTCTTCCAGGAAAGTTGGCTCAAACAAGTATGCTAACAAAAGTTCTCCTAACAATCTCAGAGGAACAATTTCTCTTACAATGCATAAAACAATATGTTCCTCTTCTCGTTCAAAGGATTCACCCTCAAACAATATCAAAAGAAAATTTTCCCCAATAGGTTTACCTATAATAATTTCTTCAACAAAACAAAAATCAATGTCTCCAAAAAGTTCTCAATCCTAGTCTTTTTCAAGGCCTATATCAGCTATTGAATTAGCCAATCATTTTTCCCCGTTAAAAGAAGGTTTCCCATCGATCTCTTCAAATTTTCAAAAAGAATATTTTAAAGCTGCTCTTAGAAAAGAAAGTCCTTCTTCATCTAAACTAGCTTTGCCACCTCCCAACCAATCATTAGATTACAATCATCCTTATTTTTAGAAGAATTATTTTCAAAATTTTTTCACTGTCAAGGATGCCTTCTCAAAAAATGATCAGGATCCAATAAATTTTGCCAAAAAAAATTATTGATTATAAGTTTCCTAGGATTCTTGAAGATCCGAAAAAACTCAAATGTTTTATGAATTTATTCTGGTGGACACCAAATCTGTTGAGATTTTTGAGTATATTGATAGGGATAATCCTACCAAAGTTGCATTTTCAAAATTTAAAATCAACAATATAATTTCATTATCATCTTGGGGTGATCTGATCTGTAAAAGAAGATTTTCAATCGACTCGAAACCACAATATTTCAATTATTGGGATTATTGAGATGCCTAGTACAAGGAAATCCTTTTTCAGAACAACAATTTCTCATTTTCCTGGTTAATTTATTTTGGTAAAGAATTTTCTGGAAAAGTTCCAGTTTGGTTTCATGGCTGGTGGGAAAATTTTGGCCCACTCCAAGAAATCTTGCCCAACAAGATAAAAGAAAATTATGAATTCTGGCTCGACAATCTAAGCCTCCTTGATGAATGGTGTGATTTTCCTAATATATATATATATATTTGTTTTTCAGATTTTTTTAGTCTCACTTGGATTCTCATGATAGATTACAACATTTTGACCAAAACGGTTGGAAATCATGAAATCATGTTCTTCAGGCATCAACCCAAAGTCCGTTGGTGGAAAGGAATGTCTAATGATCTTTTCCAAAAAAAGAAGAATTTATTAGATGGTTTAAGAACAATCCCCAATTTTCAAATAAAATTTTTAATGATCCCCAGCAAACGAAGTTTTTAACAAACAAATCCCAACTCCAGACCCGTCTAGTCCAAGCAAAATCAATTGAAGAAATAATAAAGATCTTTAGAGAGTATGAAGAAAAAATCTCGTCAACAACAAGTTTAACTCAAGATTATGGTATTGAAAATGAAGATGATTGTTTTGGAATCCCTTGATATTTTATAATCTTCATCATTTCAACAAGAAGCCATGTGAGGTGGGCCGATGAGGGCCCTAGTGGGGAAAACAATTATTGCTACTTTGAAAAAGAAGAACATTTATTTGGCAGAGCATCTAAAAAAGAAGAATAATTATTTGGCAAAGCATCTTCCTATTGCAACTTTGAAAAAGAAGAACAATTATTGCTGCTTTGGCAGAGCATGTTCTTTTCCTTTTGACAAAGAACAATTATTGTTGTTTTGACTTTTCCTCAAACATTTTTTCTATATAAGAAGCCTTTTTCCTTTATTAAGAATGTTGGCTTTTTGAGTCTGATCCTTGTTTTAATGCTGACAAAGCACAAGCTGCTCTTGTGTGTATTTAGTGATTGAACAGATCTTAAATTCAAACACACACATAAGGGGAAGTAGAAGCCAAGAGGAACTTCAAGCTTATCATCATTTTGGCGTATTCCATAAAGACTGAAGAGAAAAAAGATGAAGACATTCATTTTTATTTGTATTGCATTTAAGTTTTTTTATTATTTAGTCTGTAATAATGCATACATCTGCATGATATGGATTGATTGCTCAAACGACCTTTGATTGACCTTAGGGACCTAACCGTTCACATAAAACCTTTTTCAAAATTTCCTAAATCACACAAAGGTTTTCAAAATAAATTAAGGTAAAAAATTAGGGCTAAAATGATACATTAGATTTTTTGGGCAAAATATTAATTGTTAATGCACTCGGTCGACTGACTAGTTCAAGCTTTAATCAGCTCGGTCGACCGAACTTGCCCAAAGTCAAAATGTTGACCAATGCTCGGTCGACCAACCTTTTGGTGTGTAAAATGCCTTGGTCGATAGAACAGGTAGAAAGTCAATAGTTTGACTTGCATTGGTCAACCGACCTATGTTGAACTAACCTTCCTCAGTCAATCGAACTATAAAAATATACTTTTCCAACTACTTAGTCAATCGAACTCACAATTCAAAAACACCATGGTTGACTGAACTTCATAGATGGTCAACCAAGCCTTTTACCTTGGTCGACCGAACCCATGAAGGGTTTAGAATCACCCTAATTTGATCGGCTAAACTTGTAGTTCAAATTAGCCTTGGTCGATTGAACTTCTATAAGTGGTGGACCGAACCTTGTCCTTGGTCGACCAATAACTCTCAGGTTGCCAGATTTTTTTACCGAGATAAACCAAGGTTAATTTTATTAACTTTCATTCAACATTTTCAAAATGGCCTCTGTGTCCCCAAACGGTAATATTTTTGCCCAACTCTATAAATACCCCTTCATTACTCCATATTAATAACTTTTATTAACCCAAATTTTCTCTCTAATTCATTGTTAATCAAAGTTCCCCCAAAATGTTTTTTATTGTTAAAATCATTATTTTGAGGCAGAATCTTTTCTACAAATCTCTCCAACTCTCTTTCATGCTTTTATTTCAAAATCATTTTTGAGGATAGTATTTTATTTAGGGTATTTTATTTGCATATACTCTCACTTCGCTCTTAATCTTTGAAAAACATTTTAGAGAGTATTGCTTAGGTTTTCTCCCAGTTATTTCTTTGATAAATATTTTTGGGAAAAAATTATTTACAAGACAAATATTTTCTTGAGCTTAAATTCCTAGATTCTCCAAATATTCTTATTTGCAAAAATATTTATAGGAGAACATAATACTCATTTTACATATATTTTATTTTTACATAGATTAGTTGATAAGCACCCTTTCTTTACTAAGCAAAACTCATATCATATTAGGGTTGTAGTAACCCAGATAATTATGGGAATTAAATAATAAAGAAAAGAGGGGAAAAAAGAACTTTTAAAGGGGGGTGTAGCAGGGCCTCGTCGACGAATAGTCTTCTTGGGCTCGTCGACGTGAACGCGTGTCTCGTCGATGAGAATTTATCGAGGGGCTATTTTCGGGGCCTGAAACTCGTCGATGAGGGTAGGTGCTCATCGACGAACTTCCTTCTTGAACTCCTCAATGAGGTAACGTGGCTCGTCGATGAGGCCACTTGGAAAAGGTCTATAAATAGTAGAAAATCGGGATTCAGTGAGAGAAAATCAATTTTTCTCTCTCCTACTCGGTTCCTCTCACTTCTCTCTACATTTTTCACTATGTCTCTCCCCATTTCAATGATCTGAAGTTGCCACGTTGATTCTAGGGAGATTCTCTACAAGTCTACAGGAACATATTGTTGGATTGGCCAACTTGGACACCATCTCAAAATCACGGTAAGTAGATTATTTGGGTAATTTCAGTATTAGCAGGCTTATCTGAATTGAGATTTTGTATTCTATGAGAACATTCTGGTGTTTTGTCAAATAAAATTAAGGTGTGATGTTTTCAGGGATAAGGTGTTTTAAGACCCTGCAGGTTGGGGTGAGGATCCCCAGAAAATATTTCCAGGAGCCTAGGTAAATTATAGTTCAGTAAATTACGAATATGTGGGTTCAGGAAAATATAGAGATTTATTGGAAATATGGATTATTTCAGGATTTTAGGAATAGTACGTCATGAGAGTGAGGATAAGTTGGAGGCAGGCCTCCCAGCTAGTTAGGTAAGGGAAAGATGCTATGCTAGTAAATTCAGAAATATTATCTGTAAATTATAGTATTTGTTTATTAAGGTACAGGGTATAAATTATATAGTTTTATAGATTTCATAAAAATGAGATATATTAATTGTGTGGCCTGAGTAGATATTTGTTAAGTATAGAATTTATATAGTTTCTCAGAATATCATGATTTACAGTGTATATATATATATAGACAGATATATTTTACAGACAGATATTTATCAGATATATATTTTACATATATTATACAAACAAGTATTTTACAGTATTTACAGATTGTCATGTTTTCCAAACCATAACACTTAGATAGTACAGATTATTCAAACAGATATGACAGTCAGATAACACAGATATTATAGTCAGATATTTTAGTTATTTTAGTTAGATAGTATAGTTATTTTAGTCAGATAGTATAGTATTTTCAGATCATATTTACAGTGTTATGGTTATTTTGGAAACATGATGAAAACAGTAGGATATCTATAGAAATAGTATCTACAATATCATACCCTGATAAATTAAGTTATGATCAGTTAGCAGAGCATGGTACTGTTGCTAGTATAGTTCATAGTGCAACCACACATCTTAAATAGTGTGTGGATGGTTTCTGTCAACTGTGCCAGGAGGGTTTGCAAACTTCCCAAAAGATTGGGTTGAGGTGGTCCATTTGACGAGGTAGTTACCAATTCCATGCCTAGGAGATGACGCAATTTGGTCGGGCTAAGGATTGGTAGAGTTACAGTTGACTTACTTGGTGGGCCAACCAGGATTAAGTCCCGCATACAAGCCGCACAACCCTATCATGAGGGGTTAAATCATGACACACAGTTTTCTAAGGTAAACATCTCAGTTATGTACATGTATACATATTTACATAATATCAGCAGATATAGTATGATACCAAAAGTATGAAAAGTAGAAAACTCAGAAATTATAGTTATACCTTGAACTATGATAAATGCAAATTATACTGTATATTAATTTACCAGTTTTTATAGTTTCAGATATTATCAGTATAGTATTTATGAAACTTAGTCGCCACACACTAGTAATAACATATTTCCTCTTACTGAGCGCTATCTCATCCCAGTGATTTAGCATTTTTTAGGTGATCCAGCCAAACGAGCAGATCAGGCTCGTAGATAGAGAGATCTTGTGTACTGCCCTATTTTAAGGGTAAGTGTATTCAAGGGATTGTATTTTTGGATAAATGATACTGAGGTGACGTGTAGATGTGTATGTATGGTTTTGAAACACTGAATTCTGGTATTAAAAATATGGGAAGTCTCCGCCCCGTAAAGGAGTCCAGCTGGGTTCAGCCCAGAAATTGAACTGGGGAGTCTCCGCCCCATAAGGGAGACTAGTTGGGCTTAGCCTTATAATTGAGTTGGGGTTTTTCTCACCCCGTAAGGAGAGGATGTAAATGGCTTCTACTCCGCCCATTTAAGTGAGCAAAGATAGTGAATCCTAGGGGGGTATGACCAAGGTAGGGATGTAGGCAGTATTAGCCGAACTTCGATAACAAATCTGTGTGTCACTCTCTCCCTATCTTATTTAAATTCCTACACTTTAATTTCAGTATGTGTATGAATGCTTATTTAATGTCATAATTATTTGCATACACATATTTGATTTAGATAAGATATACTGCACATGTGTATGTTTGTTTTCATTATTAAAATATTTTTACATACATGCGTGCACAATGAATGAGATATAATTTGCGGTGAATTGGTGCAAAGTTTAAATTAGAAAAAAAGTTTTTAAATTTTCAATTCACCCCCCTCTTAGGATCACACCATTTCCAACAATTAGTATCAGAGCCCGGTTGCAATAAGCTTAACGACATTTGCATAAAGATTACAATGGCTCATTTTCGATGTATCCCTATTTTAAGGGTTAACCCTTTGCAAATCCTCCACCATTTTAATTGTATATATTTTACCATTCAAAAATTAAAAATAAACAATTTTTTTAAAATCAATTGTGTTGACCTTATAGGTTATACCCGGTTTTGATAATGACAAATACTATTGGTATTTGATGACTTTCAAGTTTGTGTGCAAGTATATAATTAGCAGATCAACTGATAGCACACGAAGTAAAACCTGAAGACCCTGAAGATTATTTCTTAATGTAATTTATTTTATTTGGGTCTGTAATAATTTATATTAGTCTGTAATAACCATTGCATGTCTCGCATGTAGGTTTTGTAAGCTCAGAAATGCCATAAACTGACCTGACCTTAGGGCACCCTTCGGTCGACCGACGTCGGATTTTTGGGACTACCTCAAAATGGCCTCAATATGACCATAGCATGACTTTAGGTCCCAACACTCTCAAACATATCATACAAAATACAGAAGTGTTAAAAATGCACTTAAATTGAATTTTGAGGGAATTTGAGAGAGCTCGGGCGATCTAACTGTTGAGAAGTCAATAGTTGACTTAGGCTCTCAGGTGACCAAACTATTTTGCGCATACCATCCACGGGCGCCCAAACCCTTTGAAAGGGACCCTTTACCAACTCGGGCTATCGAGGGATATAGTTCAAATTGAGCCCCAGGCGACCGAACACACGAGTTCATGCTACCGAACCTATGACCACGCACCCAAAGTTACGAAGAAATGTTTCTAACTTTGATTCGGGCCACTGAACTCTAACTCGGGCTGCCGAACCTATTTAAAGACCTTTTATTATTGTGTCTATTGGGGCGACCGAACCACGGTTCAGCCACCCGAACCTCGCTGGGTTAAAAATTATTTAACTATGGTAAATAAGGGTTATTTTGGGTTAATTGTGTTTAAATAATTTGAATCTTTTCTAAGAATTCCCAACAAGTTCCAAACGGTTATAATTTTTACCCTGCCTATAAATATAGGCTCATTTGTGAGGATTAGTAAGAATTAGCAATTTCATTAGCCAAAAAATCCCCACTTTTCAAAATACTCTCAAATTTCCATTCCCTTTATACGTTCTGAGATTATGAGAACATATTTAGAGTGCTTGTGACTGCTAGATTTCGCTAAAAACTCCCATTTGTGTGTTTGATTGTGATATTATTTTTGGGGAGTTTGGCTAAGGTTTATCCCATAGATTTTAATATTATAAATCTTGGGTTGGGATAAACTAGCAAGTTTAGGATATTTGCATTGTTATTGCAAGTGTCCCATAGCTTTTATTTTGTTGTGCAAAATATTTTTTACAAGCTAAAATATTTTTTCAAACTACTCGTGTGCATATTTCATTGAAGAAAATATTTTGAGTTAGTTTGAATATTTGACTAGCATCTTTGAAACTCTGATTGAACATTGAGATTTGATATAAACCTGTATCAAAGATACAGCTTGATTAGAACACTCTTGAGCATATTAGTGATAATACCTTGTTGAGTGTTGCTTACACAAAATCACATCATTGAGCTTACATTTCCTATATTGTTGATTTGTGATTGATTGAGTATACTATGCGTATTGGGGTACATATATGCTTTACATGAAAGCATAATCATTGTACCAGTCATATTGTGAAAAATACTATTGTATTTCCAGGCGTAGCCTGAGGGAGCGGTAATCCACCCGGTAAGGATTGTTAGGGCCTTCTCCACCTCGCAAGGAGAATTTGTAAAGGTTGAGGTCAGTCCTGCTAATTGACTTGGTTGTAATAGGTGTCGCTCCACCTCTTAAGTGAGCATTAGTGGAATCCTCGGGTTTGCAAGCTAGAGGCAGGGACATAGGCACAGTTGGCCGAACCCCGATAACATATTGTGCGTGTTCTTTACATTTCCATAATTTTTTTACTGTGCATGTATGTTTTACTATGAATGATTGTGTTTATTTTTGCATAGACAGACCCTAGATTGAGAAATATTGTTGATCTAGTTTAACCTAGGTGATAATTTTTAAATACCTAATTCACCCCCCCCCCCCCTCTCTTTGGGAATACACCAATTTTAACAAGTTGATCAGAGGTTTTGGAAAGGGTTTAGCAAAGGAAATCATATCCCATAGAAAAATGTTTTTAAATGCATAATTTTCCCAAAATCTAAAAAATTATTTAAAAGTGCATGACATGTTTCTTAATGCATATCATTTGAGTGTCATGCATGTGTTTATCTTGTGCCTTAGTTACTAATGCTCTTGAAAATAATTATGTTTTATAGTAATATTAAAGGATATTTGGGAACCAAAAGAGGTATGAAAAATCTAAGAGAGAGGAAGACACCACTTCGAGCTCAAACGTCTAAGAAGAAGTAAACTGAAATGGTATATCTTCCTCCTTCTACTTTGTTGCTGATTCATATATTGATTCATGTGTTATATATTGTATTAAATTTATTTGTGAATCATATGATAAATCTAGTGTTGAATTTATGTCTTGATTCATAATGCGTATACTGTGTTAATTTTTTATGGATCATGTAATTTTTGTATGCCATCTTATGAGAAGCTAAATAGGAATATTTCTTTGATACTCATAAGATCTTTATTGGGATATAATATGTAAAGGGTTTTGACGCTTTAAATTCTTAAATAGTGTTTGTGCTTCAAATTCAAAATTTTAGTATACACTATTATCATATTGAGAACCCTAAGAAAATCTAGCCAATATGTGAGTCTTATTGAAATATCCAATATATGATAATATTGGCTATATCATGCTTATACAAAACTATCAATTCTTAAATTTAAATCTCATAAGCATGTTTAAAATAGAATCCCCTTCAAATGCACAAAGAAGCTTTATCTGTGGAAATAACTATTAATGTTATATATGCTTTAATATAAAAATCTTAAAAATAGCATAATTTGTCCATCACATAGTAATGATTTTTAGGAAATTTACCTTATGGTATATAATGTAAAATCCTAAACTCGTCATTGAGCTTAAATGATAGATCTTTTTAAAATGATAAATTTAATCTAAGAAATTATAAGCTCTTCCTCATATTAGAAAATATTGGTTATGCCAAATACTATTGATTGAATATAAAATTCTTTGGCCGCATAACTGAGGGGGAGTAGAAAATTTAAAATCTCATCCAATAAGCTCTTTATTGCAATATGCTTAATTTTAGAAATATATTATTATTTCATATTGGATGATTTGTTTTTGAATTCCTAATCACTATCCATAAATTGTGAAACGTTTAAATTCTTTGATGGATAGTTAAGTATAATTATTGCTCTGAATGCTCACAATCCATCCTTCGTTCAATAGGCTTGATCATATTAGATAGATGGACAATTTTCTTGAAATAATATGCAATTGTGGTGAATGCTACTATCCATTGATTGATAAATGCTGAATTGTTTGATGGATGGTATTCTTTTTAAATTGTTGCCTGCTCTACTGATGTGCATGCTTGTACTGATTGCCTTCTGCATGGCTAATGTAGTGATGTGAATTGCATGCTGGTAGATATTATAGGTTCTCACATGCTCAATCTGATTTGTATCTGCATGATGTATATTATTTTAAACTGCTTGCTTGAATATATCAGGTTTCACGTACATGGTTAAAATGAGAAAATGTTCAATTTATTGACGGCATGCTGCCGAAATTTCGGTAAAACTTTTCCCAAGAATAAAACCATGTATTAAGATAACAATCAAATGCATGCTACGATATTTTTGAAAGGATGAGTGAATCATAAAAAAATATTAATTTTTCATCCTTAGTAGAAGATGCATGCACATGAACATATAGGGATGACTACACTGGTCACATGATCAAATGTTTTAATAGATACCTAGTGTAGTTATGTTAAACAGAGTGCTTATATTGTCTAGTTTACTTAGTGGAATTAATTTTTGATTAGTATAAGCCACTCAGTTCTCCTTCCTAAGATGCTAAATTATTAAATAGGTTTGCACATGTCAAATTCAAAATGCTATATAAATTAATAACATGTACACATTTGTGATCCTAGGAGTGACTAGTTTATGGACACCATTTGTTCTAACACTTTGGGTTATGAACTTCACTCGGGACCTATATGGTAAAACATCATTCTTATAGTTAAAAGTCTAATATCTTGATGATGGTCCATTGACTAGGGAAAGTGCATGACTTAGGGGGAGTTTTCATTTTGCACACACTCATTGTATTTTTGAGTCTTGTCATCCATTTTGAACCCCTATTGCATAATACTTGGGTATAGCCTTAACTGGCTATCGTGCTGTTAAATTAAAATGCAATTTGTCATGCATATGTGCTTAAAGACTAATATTTGCTACATACTAAAATCCTATGAAAGGATGAACTTATTATGGCTGCTCTTAAATGAACATCATCCTTGAACTTAACGCAAGTATGTATGTGTGCAAATATATAGGGGAGCTTAAGCCCAACTCTTAAGAAAATTAGTAAGGGCTTAAAGCCTATAGTCTCTTGTATACTGAGTTCTGTCATAAAGGATGACCATATGTGTGATGCCCCGATTTTTCATACCATTTTTTTTTCAATATAAATAAACATAATAATCACATATAGGCCATGTCAACACCTCTGATACCATTTATACATAACCCAACTCGAAGTGGGTATCGAGTACACAATCATTCTCATATACACAATCTAACAGCGGAAGTCATTATATATATATATATATATATATATATATATATACATACCACAGCGAATACACGTACCAGAGTATTAATTCATCCATAAATACATATCTAACACATTCCCAAAAAGAAACACAAAATACTTTATAGGAATCCTCCATCCCTAGCTCAGAACACTTACATTGTCTACGCAGGGTATCAGCTCCCCCCTATCTCAGATCTCTATCACCTGGTCTATCTCGGTTTCTTGAAATATTTAAATGATTGGGTGAGACACATCTTAGTAAGATAAAATAAATTATCTACAATGTGTGGCAGTATGAGTTTCATTATAACATAACATATATTCATTTCAGTGATAATATCTTCTGAGAAAATATACCATTTCTACTCATAATCATATAAATATAAAACACAAGCTTTTACAAGCAAAGTTCCCAAGAATAGGGGAGATTACACACCCATACATGTAGCTCCCGTCTGCTCTGATATCGTTTTTATTCTTACCCGATTAACTCAGGTTTGGCTACAACTGATACTTATCAGGGCACTCACCTTACTCAGTAAGCCCTCAAGCAGAGTGTTTTACTTCGCTTTAATTATCTATATTATTAACTCACACTATTCATTTCTCATTTCCATTCTCATTCTCATTTTCATTTTCATTTCCATTTCTATTCCATTTCACATCTAGCTCATGAGTGTCCTCAGTAATCAATACATCCATGTCTATAACTCATGGCTGCCCTGAGGATATTTTCTACTCCATGCTTCACCCCATGGTCGAGATCACTCTCCATACTCTACGCCATGCTTTCCCCTATGGTCGAGGTTATGCAGCTCAAAGGGTGGGCCTAACCGCAGTTGGCCTACCAGGTTAGATTAAAATAAACATACCATATACTCGTCTATAGTACGAATGGCCTACCATATACCTTGATCCGAACTCAGGGGGCAAAACAACCCTTCACACTAGCTCATTCGAACTGTCACGCCACACGCTCCATGAGTCCGTGCGGTTACACTACTCACACTAGCAACGGTACCGTGCTCAATTCAATGAGACATCCATCCATCAGGGTTTCATTTCCACATTTCAATAATTCACAATTGCAGTATTCACAATGCAATTTTTCACATTTCCAGTATTCTCATTTCACATTCATATTGCAGTATTCACGTTGCAATATTCACATTTCTCATATTCACATTTTCAAAATCCATATTGCAGTATTCACATTACAATATTCACATTCTCATATTCTCTTATTAGTATTCACATTTTATCATTCTCATTGCAGCATTAACATTGCAATGTTCACATATTCAGTAATCACATCTCAAGATTTACTTTGCGGATTTCACATTGCAGTATTTTCATTTCCTGCATTCACAACTCATTTCATCATCTCAATAACATTTCATCAATTCAATACTCATTTCATCTCATAACAACATATACCTATCTCATTTCACGTTATTCAACATTTCTCAATAAAACATTTCCACATTTATATTTCATCATTTCTCAAAAAATACTTTTCAATACATATCACTTTTCATCATTTTCCACATTTTAGTCTTTCATATTTCATTTCACATTTCATAATCTCATAATTCTCACTGTAAATCATTTAACCCAGTTTCTGATATATTTCAGTATAAATCATATGTCACATCATTTTCATCTAATACTCATATGATAATAATTTCAGGTAAAATATCATATTTCTATTTCTCATATTTCTCAACCAATAATTTTTGGAAAAGACTACTATAATTTATTTCCCTTACCTGACTTACTGAGAGGTCCACTAACACCCTAAATCATACGCTCCTCGGCGTTCGTAGTTCAAAAGCCTGAAATTCATTTTTTTCCCAAATTATTCAACACACCCTCCACAATATTGACATTTAATATTCTTTAAGCTCTATATACTCCAAATTAACTTTAAAACTCAAAAATACCCTACTTACCCTGGTTTTGGGATGGTGCCCCAGAACCCCAAACTGAAAATCTGCTCCGTCTAAGTTGCAGAGAATCTTTTCAGGAACCTCATGGTGGTTCTTGATCATTGATTCGGACTATAATTAGAGCGGAATCATAGAGAGAAAGGAGAGAGAGTCGTGGGTTTTGGGAAATAGAGAGAGGATTTGTTTTGATATAAGAAAAATGACTCACGAGATCCTTTTATCTCACTCACTGCAGTGAAAATCGTCGACGATTTTCTCTTACCCTCATAAAATCGTCACCAGTTTTCTATTTAACCGGCTCGTTTTACCATTTACCTATTACCGGCCCATAGTAAAATCTCATAACCGTCAATGGTTTTCTTTTCACTCTAGAAAACCGTCGCTGGTTTTCTCCTCCCCCAGCCAAAAACCTCTTTTTCCCGAATTTCTTTTATTATTTTATTTTCTACGTCTCTACAATATGTTAAATGTGCTTAAATGAAAACCCATCCTTACTCTTAAATGCACTTATGTGTGCTTGAGGTTATACCGGGGAGTTTAAGCCCCATCCTTGAGAAAAAGATTTAAGTCACCTGCCCCATGGACTTGCATTATTATTGTTTCTACTTTTTGAGTCCGAAGTTTTTTTAAGCACCTTGAACATCATATCCTATCTTCATTGAATTATCTTTGATATGGATTGTTCCTGGTGCACATGAACACCTTGCACATAACTTAATGTTAAATTTTTGGTGCATGAGTGTTCTAGGAATGGTTTTACTTGTGAAATCAAATGGTTTAACTTATATCGATTTAGTAAAATTTGTTTAAGAATGAAAAATAATACTTTATTGTTTTCTCTCTAAATTACTAGTTTACAATTAAAATTAGTATAAGTAGTTGACTGAATCTAAGCATGAACTCAAATTGATAAGGGGAGCATCTGAAATTAAATTCCTATCTTGTTGTGCCCACCAACTTTTCTGGCTTAGATTTGATGTTCTGAATTCATTGTGGCGTGTGTTTAAGGAAATGATTTTATTGAAAATCTTTAGTTAAAATATATTGTTTGGCCACAAGTTCTTTGATCTAACCATATGATCTTAATTTAAATTGTCATATATCCTTAGGTTCCATATGGTTGTTTTTTTGGTTATCTACTAAAGTATTTTGTGCTTAAATGCAAAACCAGAAAAACATTTGATTGCTTGAACTTTATTTAAAGTTTCTTTTCAGCAAGCATCGTCCCCTGTCCGTATCGAAAATCATAAGGGGATATATATATACATACTTATTTACATATTTATTTATTTATTTGCAAGAAATGAACTTATGTAGAACATATCCTATTTTCTTGCTTTAGTGGTTAAATGTCTTCATGACTCGTGCTATTCGCTTTTAAGATTTTATGTCATTAAATTTTAATTTTTAAAAGGGTGTTGCATAACTAGTTCATGGTTTTTTTTTTTATGAAAATGTATGTGAACTTGTTAGATCATTTTTATGCTCAAACCTACATTTTTGTTATATGTGACGCATATTTTTAAATTTCAATTTTCTGCGGGTCTTATGAAATGCTTGAATAGTAATGGTTTGTGTATATTTCTGATTTGGCCTTGTTCATCATGTTATTTCTTTATCTTAAATGACCAGTCAAACTTTTTTGTGTGCTTAATTGTTTTTTTTTTTTAAACTGTTCAAAATTTTCTATGCCCAAATTCTATACCAAAAGGAGGGAGAGTTTTTTTAAAAAAGTAAAAATTAGTTTAAAAAAGGGGAGTTATCTTTTTCTAAGTTGTTTTAAATACTCAAATATTTTTATACTTAGCTTATCCCTTTTCGTTGATGCCAAAAGGGAGAGAATTTTATGAGTAAAATGATTATGACCAAAAGGGAAATTCTTCTTAGGGGTAAAATATTTGAGCTTGTGCCTTAAAGCAAAAATTTAAATGCATGATTATTTTTAATTTCTTCTTTCGTGAATATGCTTGTGCTTATGGTTTATATTTTACATTATGCATATTCTTAGGAAAAGCCTTTTCAAGTTGTACCAATTTTGTTCTGGTACCTTTGTCATCATCAAAAAGAGGGAAATTATTGGTTTTTTGAGTTTGATCCCTATTTTGATGCTGATAAAGCACAAGTCGCTTATGTGTGTATTTAGTGATTGAACATGTCTTTAATTCAAACACACACATAAGGGGAAGTACAAGTCAGGAGAAACTTCAAGCTTATCATTATTCTGGCATATTCCATAAAGACTAAAGAGCAAAAAGACAAAGTCATTCATTTTTGTTTGTATTGCATTTAAGTTCTTTTATTATTTGGTCTGTAATAATGCATGCATTTGCATGATATGGATTGATTGCTCAAAGGACCTTTAATTGACCTTAGAGACATAACCGTTCACATAAAACCTTTTTCAAAATTGTCTAAATCACACAAAGGTTTTCAAAATAAATTAAGGTAAACAATTAGGGCTAAAATAAAAAGTTAGATTTTTTGGGCAAAATATTAATTGTTAATGCCCTCGGTCGACCAACCAATTTGAGCTTTAATCAGCTCGGTCGACCGAACTTGCCCAGAGTCAAAATGTTGACCAATCCTTGGTCGACTGACCTCTTGGTGTGTTAAATGCCTTGGTCGACCAAACAGGGAGAAAATCAACAATTTGACTTGCCTTGGTCAACTGACCTATTTTGAACCAACCTTCCTCAATCGACAAAACTATAAAAATCTAATTTTCCAACTACTTAGTCAACTGAACTCACAACTCAAAAACACCATGGTTGACCGAACTTCATAGATGGTCAACTAGGCCTTTTACCTTGGTCGACCGAACCCACGAAGGGTTCAGAATCACCCTAATTTGGTCAACAAAATTTGCAGTTCAAATTAGCCTTAGTCGACCAAACCTCTATGAGTGGTCGACCGAACCTTGTCCTTGGTCGACAAAAAACTCTCAGGTTCCCAGATTTTTTACCAAGATAAACCAAGGTTAATTTTATTAACCTTCGTTAAACATTTTCAAAATGACCCCCGTGTCCCCAAATAGTCATATTTTTGCCCAAATCTATAAATACCCCTTCATTACTCCAGATTAATAACTTTGATTAACCCAATTTTTTTCTCTAATTCATTGTTAATCAAAGTTCCCCCAAAAATTTTTTTATTGTTAAAACCATTCTTTTGGGGCAAAATCTTTTATACAAATCTCTTCAACTCTCTTTTATGCTTTTATTTCAAAACCATTTTTGAGGAGAGTATTTTATTTAAGGCATTTTATTTGCATATTCTCTCACTTAGCACTTAATCTTCGAAAAAGATTTTTGAGAGTATTGCTTAGATTTTCTCCTGGTTATTTCTTTGATAAATATTTTTGGGAGAAAATTATTTACGACACAAATATTTTCTTGAGCTCAAATTCCTAGACTCTCCAAATATTCTTTATTTGCAAAAATATTTACAAGAGAACATAATACTCATTTTCCATATATTTTATTTTTGCATAGATTAGTTGATAAGCACCCTTTCTCTACTGAGCATAACTTATATCATATTAGAGTGTATGTATTTGAGCTTTAATGATCGACATCTTTTGCTTATATTTAGAAGCATGTTTATGTGTACGAAATTTTTTATTAATGTATTGGTTGGGTTCAGCTCGAAATTGAACTGGGGATTCTCCGCCCCGTAAGGGAAATCGGTTGGGTTCAGCCCAGAAATTGAACTGGGAAGTCTCTGCCCCGTAAGGGAGACCAATTGGGCTCAGTCTGGCAATTGAGTTGGGGTTTTTCTCGCCTCGTAAGGAGAGGATGTAAACGGCTTCTACTTTGCCTGTTTAAGTGAGTAGGGATAGTGAATCCTTGGGGGATATGCCCAAGGTGAGGACGTATGGAGTATTGACCGAACCTTGATAACAAATCTGTGTGTCACTCTCTTCCTATTTTATTTAAATTCCTGCACTTTAATTTCAGTATGTGTATGAATGCTTATTTAATGTCACAATTACTTGCATACACACATTTGATTTAAATAAGATATACTAGACACGTGTTTGCATGTTTTCATTGTTAAAATAATTTTACATACACGCGTGCACATTGAATGGGATATGATTTGCAGTGAATTGGCACAAATTTTAAATTAGCGAAAAGTTTTTTAAATTTCCAATTCACCCCCCCCTCCCCCCTCTTAGGATCACACCATTTCCAACAAAGTATCACTTCCTTCATTCACTACTTCAAAAGAAGAAAAGCTGTGAAGGATCCTCATATGAAGACCATCTTGTCTACCTCCCTGTTCTTCCAATCATCTTAGAGTCTTATCAACAATTTGTAAGTTGTAATTTAAACTACAACTAGTAAAAGTATTGTTAGTATTGTTGTCTTTATGTACCTATTATTGCATTTATATTTCATTATTGCAATTGTTCATATTATTCGTACTCATACTATTCAATTGTTTTCCACGATTTATTTCCCTGGGTAAGTATCATATACAATAAAATCTTCCCCTTATCAAATCATAGGCTGGGATTAGATTTTGGGAACCAAAATAACATAATTGGATGCATTAAATTACACACTTACACTAAGAAAACCATAAATTAAGAAATTCAAAAAAGATTACCAAGCTAAGAAAATAAATTGTGTCCTTGGTTTCAATAATGTGATCTTTTGAATGCGATGTCATTAGGGCTTATGTAACAATCTCTAAATGCATATTTGGTTTGAAGATAGTATAATAAATGAAATTGGTCCAAACCTTAATTAATGAATCCGACAATGGAACCCCGAAATAACAAGGTGCCCAATTGTTGTAAGGTAGAACAATATTTAAAGGAAAGGTAAATAAGTCCACTAAACACTCATCTCTGTCATTGAGACAATGTCATTTTATATGAAACATTGATGTACTTATATGTATGTTCAAGAGAAGATGCAATTATATATTTAGCAAGTTTTGAGATTAACCATAACATAGCATGTTTCAAATTTCACTTAGAGACTTCGAACTGTATCACGCTAATTGAAGTCATAAGCCTTAATTAATAAATCAAATGATGGAAACCTGAAATGGCATGATATTGTTTTTTTGTGTGATTTTTGATGTGAGAGAAGCCCTACACTCTGACGAGGTACCTGATTGTTGTGAGGTGGAACAATATTTAAAGGAAAGTAATGTAACTCACTAAAGAATTAAAACTATTCTTCATTAATGTTTGAACGTCTCAAGTTTATCATGGAACCATTCGAAAGAATAGGTGTGTAGGAGGTGCTTGTACCTTCCCCTCACATAATTGAACTTCCAAACATAGCTTTAAAATGTAAACTATAAACTAAATGTTCCTTAGACCTTAGGATTAGTTAAAGACAAATTAATCGATAGTAATTAGGTAAACTTAATCATATCTATACAAAACAGGTAAGTGGTGACTTTGTGAACCTATAAAGTGCAAGGTAAAGGACAATTACCATTTTTTTGGATAGTCATCCCTATTGAGACATTGGATCCCAGTCTACATGTGTTGACAAGGATAATGCCTTAGTATAAAATGGGAGTATGACTCTTGAGTCATTTTAGTGCTTTCCAGTTATGAAAGCTAGAATAACAGAGAAAGTTTTTGGAAGGGTCAGTGTTAATCAGTTATTGTAAAACTTACCCGTTTTAGCAATCATGTTTAGCATGCTAGCTTCTCTTGCTAACTCGTATAGGTGTTAGTAATGAATTACATTGCTTTACAACGTACCATATGACTTTCATTTGCTTTTATGAATGCCTTTTGATTCTGCTCTTACTTTGCATTTGATGATTTTTTATTATTGTGTTTTTGTAGTGAAACTACAATATACTTCTACTTGACTAGTTAAGTAAGAGTGTTATAACTTCTGATGTTTGGTTCATCATAAGAGGTGAAGTGTTTGCTCTATCACACTAGGTCCAGTGTGAACCTCCAATAAAAAAAAAAAAAAAAGAAACTACAATGCAATGTTGGATTTATTTCCTTAAACATGAAGTTGTTTTAGTACTAGGTTTGTATCCCACTAGCCCAAAAAAAAAAAAAGTATAAGGTTGAATGATAATAGTTCTTAAAGTAGTTGACCCTAATGTGATTTCTATTGTCAAAAGCAAACATTTCAATTCTTATTAAATGTGAAAGGTCAACTACACCTCCATCTTGTCCACAATGTTATATAATTATGTTGTGCTTGATTTATGGAATGGAAAATGGAGTAAAGAAATAATTGTTGCATATAAATATAATAGTTTTTTTAATAATTCTATTACAAGAAAAATAATCATGAAAATTTTGGCATTATACTATACTAAGATAGGGACAAGAAAAGATATTTTCGTCATAAAATTTAAGAATGATTATTTGTAATTTATGTGATGTTAGTTACAACAAAACTGATCTTTACAAAATTCTTTGCCCCTAAGTAACACATTTTAAAAAAAGCTATTATTATCTTCCCTTAGGATATCTATTTCCTTTTGTTTCATGAAATAAAACAAGGTGGGTATGGAATGGAATAAGGTGTTAAGTCACAAACAAGAAAAAGAATAATTAATGTGATAAAATTGATTGTATTCCTTTTCTACATGCAAACATGCACTTTAACTTGTCATTTGCTTTATGGAATCAGGACTAGAATGAAATCAAAATTAGGCATTGATTTTTATTCCATCATTTGGTTTAGTGAGCAAAGGAAAAATGAAATTCTAGGTGAAAAGCTAATTCCTCCGTTAAACATAGCATGGGAGTCACCATTCTATGTGTAGTTTTTTTTTTTTTTTTTAAGAGAAATATAATTATTGGAATTGGTGTATTCCCAAGAGGGGGATGAATTGGGTATTTTAAAAATTTCTTCCTAAGTTAAATCAGATAACAACAGTATATCACAATTTAGGGTTTTTCTAAGAGAATACCAATTACCGAACAAGAATTTAACTAAGCAAATAATCAAAGCAAGTATAGCAGGCTCAATATTTCCCAATCATTCATAATACTAAAACCATGCACACATTCATAATTGATTAAATATAAGCATACATGTGTAGGAAATTGAAGTACAGGAATTTAAGAGCGAACACAAGATATGTTATCGACATTTAGCCAATACGACCTACGTTCCCGCCTCAAGCTCACAAGTAAGAGGATTCCACTAATTGCTCGCTTACGGGTGGAAAGACACCGATTACAATTACCCTTTCCTTAGTGGGCAAGGGAATACCCCAAGTCAGATTATATGGCTGCCCCAACCTTTACAACAATACCTTGGAAAGGTGCACCTAATTTTCCTAACCGGGTCTAAACCATCTGGTGCTTTCGTAACTAGATCTAAGCAATCCAGTGCTTTCTTAACCGGGCTTAAGCAATCCGATGCACGTTGCAGGCCAGTGCAATCCTTTTCCGACCACACGTCAAGAATACAACAATAATAACAAGTATTTTGTGTACAAATAAATTTTCTTCTTACACAAGCAAATATGTACCACAATACAACCAATACACTTCAGTATGATAGGAATTTAAGCTCAATGAGGATTATGTGACAACTCTCAAAGATGTACAAATATAACAAGTAATATGTGAGTGTGTTTGTGAAAATGATATTTGAATCAAGATGTATGTATATATATATCAACGAGTGTAACTTCAAAGATCTTAGAAACCCAAACAAATATCTCAAAAGTATTTTTCAAATATCAAGTATGAGAGATATTTGGATTTTAGCTTGTCAAAAAATATTTTTCATAAAAGCACAATACAAGCTCTTGAATCTTGCAACAAGGATACAAAGATTCACTAGCCAAGGAGAGTCTTGCCAAAAGAAATTTATGGATTAAATAACAAGGGAAGCACTCTAGCTTACTCTCCGAAAATCATTATCAAATATGAATGAACAATGAGAGTGTAAGCTTCTAAGTATATAAGATCCTCAATAATAAAAGTTCAATCTATCTACAATTTGCAATGACTTTTCAAGTGAGAAAGATGAACTTTATGCACTCTTTCTAAAGTAATTATGCAAGAATAATATTAGAAAAATAAAAAATGTAAGCTTGTATGAATGAGAGTATGAAAAATAGCACAAATATTTTTTAGAGTATTTTTGCTAATGTAGTGCTAATCTCTTGGCTAATCAAGGGAAATGAAGGAGTATATATAATCTTCTCAAAAGATGTAATCGTTAGGGACACAGCTGGTATTTTAGAAAAGTTTAATTAAAAATTAACCCTCATTACCGTGATTAAAAATTACTTAACCCGAGAGGTTCGGTCGGTTGACCTTCAGCATCGATCGACTGAACAAACATATAATTTTGAAATCAATTCTTCGGTTTGGTTGGCTGTGGGAGGCGACTGGTCGGCTGACTAAGGTGATTTGCCGAACCTTCATAGGTTCGATTGGCTGAGGGAAAGGATTGTTGACTTTTTGAGACCATCTCTTGTTTTGATTATGACAAACCATAGTATCTCATATATGTGCTTAGTGTATGAACATGTCTACCTTTCTAAAGCATAGATGACAAATGAGAAATGGAAGCCGAGAAACACCTAAACGAGCATATCTTTCGGTGCAATCCATGGAATTCCCAAGGAGCAGAGCATGAAGTCTGGTCAACCAAACCTCGGAGGTTCTGAAATCGCCTCAAGTCTAGTCGACCATCTCCTCAGTTCAAAAACTCCCTGGTCGACCGAACTGAGCAACCTGGTTGACCGAACCATAAAAATGGCTGATCAACCCTCTCGGGTTGCTCGGATTTTAGCGAGGTTAAAATGTGGTTAATTTTTATTTACCCTACTTAAATTTTTTTCCAAAATTCCCTCAGTGTCCCCAACGGTTCAAATTTTTGGAAACTCTATATATATCCCATCATTTGTGCAGATTAGTGTGTGATTTGCAAATAGGATTATAAAAAATCCTCTAAACTTTTTATACTCTCATTCGCCATACTACATATTTTTTTCAAACCAAAATTTTCACACTCTTTTTGATTTGTCTTTGCAAAACCATCTTTGATAAAGAGAGCGTTTATTGTATTCCCTTCATTTGCATTATTGTTGCAATTTGAAGAGTGAATATATTTGTGTGTTTCATACATTTTTTTAAAGCTAGCATACTCTCTCATCCATTATTGTTGAAATCAAATTTTTAGAGAGTTAGCTTGATTTGATTCCCAATTATTTCATTGATAAATATTATCTTGGGATAACTCTTTTTAACTTGAAAATCTTTGCATTTTTGTTGCAAGATTCAAAGGCTAGTGTTTGTGCTTATTGCAAAAATATATCTTTTAAGCTAATCTTCACTTTCTCTTGAGTTCATTATTGAAAATATTTTTGTGGAGATAAAGATAGTTGAAGTATAAATCTTTGAAATATGTTTTATTGACTTCTGTTTGTTTAATTCAAAGATTTATCTTTACAGTATGTCTCATATTACTTTATTGATATATTCTTGTGAGAGATTAAGTTCATAGACCCTAATCTCTATTGTGCTTAATAATGAAAATATATTTGTTGAGATATTTGATTAGGAAGTTAGAAAATCCTTTGATCATTTGTTGATTATAATATCTTGAATCAAAGGTACTACTCTCACATATACACATTGACATACACATTATTGAGAGTTAACACATTGGTTAAAAAAATCTCACTTGAACTTAACATCCTATCATATGTGAGTGCATTAATTGATTGAGGATAGTGGTACATATCTGCTTAGTGTAAGAAGTATATTTGTTTGTACACAAGTTTGAATATTTGTTGTATTCTCGACGTGTGGTCGGAAGAGGGAGACTTGCCCTGTGAAAAGTCTCGGATTGGCTTTGACCTGGTTGGGAAAGCTAGGTGCACCACCTTGTCAAGGTGTTGTGTTAGGTGCCGCTCCACCCATTAAGTGAGCCTTAGTGGAATCCTCTTGCTTGTGAGCTTGAGGTGAGGACGTAGGCAGTATTGGCCGAATCCCGATAATATATCTGGTGTTAGTTTTATATTTGGCTATTTACTTTCTGCACTTATATGTTTATGTTTATTGTTTGAACATTTGATTGGATTTGTAATTACATAGAAAGACCGTAGGTTTGTGTAATACTACTTGTGGAATTTGGTTCAACTTAGGAAAAAAAATTGAAATACCCAATTCACCCCCCTCTTGGGAATACACCAATTCCAACAGACCGATTTGCCAAAAGGACAAGGCTGGTTTGCCGAGCCAATTTTAAAGCTCAGAGGTTGGTTGGCTAAGGCTTAAAAGCCAAGCCAAAGTCAAGGTCAGGTGTTCGAGGCTTTTAAATTAAGCCTAAAAATGCAACGTCGATCGACCTTTGTGATATTAATTTTGGCCCTACTTTGCCTTTAAACTTTTCCAACCCTGTGTGAACAAGTAATGACACATTAATTAAAGGGTTGTGGAACCTAATGATCAATTTATGGTCATTATTGAGCTGTCACTCCCATCATGCATGCAGTACAATTATTACAAATCAAAACATAAATGCAATTACAATTGAAATAGTTAAATGTCTTCAATCTTCTTTACTTTTCAGTCTTCCACAGAGTGCGCCAGATTGTAGAGTCTTCAAGTTCCTCCTGACTTCCATGACCCTTTAATCTTATGTGCATGCTAAGATATAAACCTGTTCAAGCACTAAAACACACATAATATAGAATTATAAGTTATTAACATTAGATATTCAAACAAAGAATTATAATATGGATTCAAGATCTTCAAATCTTGAAATGGTATAAAGAATTTATTATAAAGTTACAACTTCAACAGTTTTTCCAAATGCAATTAAACAAAGTCCAAAAGGTGAAACACTCTTACTACAAGCTAATAATGAAAGAACCTCATTGGTATCTCAACCAAAGAAACTTCTTTGGCATGAGATTCAAACTGGGGGAGAACGGGAATTTAACAATCTTAATGAAAATACTGATGAAAAAATTAGAAGTATTCAAAAAACAATGGCAACATGCATTAGTCAAGATCAATCTGGAAATGTTAGAATTAATTTCCAACAACCATTATTAACAAGAAGTAGAAGTACTAGTCAATCTTCAAGATCAAACATAACAGAAGACTTAGGAAGAAAAAGTATTTCAAGTGTTTATACAAGGCCAAATAATTATTACAAATTAAAAGGAGTTGATTTCGAACCAGAAGTTCCTCGAGGTTATTATTCTGAAGAATCAAATTTACCAACAATGTCTCAACCTTTAGATGATGAACAGCGAGAAGCTTTAAGAGAAGAAGGTCAGAGGAAAAATTTACTAACAATAACAGAAATGTTTGAACCTCAAATGGATATATTAAGAGCAGATTATAAACATAAGTTAAATAAGAAAAATAGGGATGAATTTTTTGAAGCATATAATGAAGAAGAACGAGATAAAATAAAAGCTGGCTGGTTAGAAGAAATGCAAAGAACTAACAGAAATATTTTATTCTTTACATATGTTAAAAAGAAACAACAAGAAGTCAATGTTATTCATGATAACAAGTGGAAATTGTTAAATAACAGTTATGTGTCTTCGACACATCCACCAAAAGATTCGTTCAAAATTCAATACAAAGGATCAGAAGTTATTGCATCACCTCACAAAGAAACTAAAAATACAAATAGTGAGTTCGATCAAATAATCACTCAAAATAATTATACCAATCAAATGTTGCAATCTTTGGCAAGTCAAAATACAAGAATGGAAAATCTTATAGAAGAATGATTAGAAAATAAAACCAAAAGTATTTATGAAAAAGGAGAATCAAGTAAAATTATTAAGCAACCATCGTTAATCAAACATTTTTCAATACCAGACTTAGATTTCAAATTTGACAATAAAGAAGAGAAAATTATGGGAAAGATTGAAGAGATGTTTAAAAAATGTAATCTAAACGTCCTTAGCAAAGAAGAAGCTATTCATAATTTAGAAAGGAATTTTAAAGAAGAAAATTATGAAGTAAACAAAATAGGAAATCATTGGAAGAATAAAAGTCAAAGAACTTATTATAAGAAGCCAACCTTTCCAAGTTTATTATTTGAAGATGAACCTGTAAAAGAAGAAAGAAGTTTTAGTGGAGGATCTCTTTATGAATGGAATCTGGATGATTTTACAGAATATCAAGTTATTAAAATTGTCCAACAAATGACATTAGCAGCAGCAGCTTATAAATACAATGATAAGAAAACCTTAGAAACTACAATTGTAGATTTATAAGTTCAAAGATTTAATGGATCTTTAAGATCATGGTGGGATAATTATCTTACTCATTATGAAAAAGCATATATTTATGGAGCAATCAAGATTAAAGAAGAAAATGGTCAACAAACTCCAGTTAGTGATGTTGTTTCAGCATTTCTTTGGACAATACTAAAGGCTTTCGGAGGAGAACCAAATGAAGTAATTGAAAAGAATAGCGTTATTTTTGTCAATCTTACTTGTCCAAAATTATCAGACTTCTCTTGGTACAAAGATATCTTTTTAGCAAAAATTTTAGGTAAACCAGATGGAAGAAGTGGTTTTTGCAAAGAAAAGTTTATAGCAGGATTACCAAAATTATTCGCTCAAAGAGTTCGAGATAGAATGAAAGATACTTTAGGCACAGATAATGAAAGAATCGCTTATGGACAGACTATAAGTGTTATTAATCATGAAGGTTTAAAGCTTTGTAATGAATTAAAAATACAATCTCAAATGAAAAATGAGTTCAAAAGAAATAAGGGAGAATTAGGAGATTTTTGTACTCAATACGAATATGAAAAAATCCAAGCCCCTTCAAAAGGAGATAAGCATCATAAAAAATATTATAGAAAATCAGCTAAAAGAAACCATAAGAATTACGAGAAGGAATATTATAAAAAGAGAAAAAAGAAATATTCAAACCCCTCTAAACATTATAAAGGAAAGCGAAGACCTAGGGATAAAAAAGATGTAACTTGTTTTAAATGTGGAAAGAAAGGTCATTATTCAAAAGACAGAGAGTTAAACAAGAAATAAAAGAATTAAATTGTGGAGAAGATCTTAAAAGGAAAACGATTTCTTTAATCAAAAGTAGTTCATCAGAATCTGAATCATTTGAATCTTCATTTGATTCACAAGAAGTTATTTATAATATTGAAAAAACCTCATCAGACTATTCACAATCTTCATCAGAAGAAGAAGTTTGTAATGAAGAAGTTGGATTTTGTTACTGCGATAAATGTACAAATAAAATAAATATTATCTCAAAAGAAAGTGAAGACATGCTTGAAATGATCGAGCATATTGAAGATCCAAAAGTTAGAAGTAAATATTTAACAAGACTAAAGAAAAGATTAACAAAATCTAAATTACCAAAAATAGAAGAAGGATATTATCTTGCAAAAATAATCAAAAGACATAGTGAAAAAGAAGTAAAAGAAAATAAAAATAATCAACCCACAATACAAGACTTACAAAAAGAAGTAAATATTACCAAAGATGAAATTAACAAAATTCAAACAGAAATGCAGTCATTACAATTTAAGGTTAGATCTTTAGAAAAAGGAAAGGCAAAAATTGAAGTAGTTGAATCTAAAGATGAAGAAGATTATACGCAGGTAGATAAGGATAGAGAAATCTACTTGGGATACTAGTCAAAAGTCAATATACATAAATGGTATACAAAAGTTAAAATTGTTATCAATAAAACATTTGTATTAGTTGCCCGTGCTATCTTAGACACCGGAGCTGATGTGAATTGTATTCAAGAAGGTTTAATACCAACAACATATTACGAAAAGACTAATACTCAATTATATGGTGCTAATAACTCAAAATTAAAGATAGACTACAAAATTACAAATGTAAATATTTGCAATAAAGAAATATGTCTCAAAACAACTTTTATACTTGTCAAAAATATTGAACAAGAAATTATTTTAGGAACAACATTCTTTACATTAATTTATCCATTTCAAGTAGATGAAAAAGGAATTCATACGGAAATAGGAGGTCAAGAAATTACGTTTGAATTTACAAAAAAAAAAATGCAGGAAAAAGAAGTCAATACTTTAAAAGACTTAGCAATCCAAAGAGTTAATTTAATCAAACGAAAGAGAAAACATATTAAGCAATTATCAAAGGAAATATATCACAAAAAAATTGAATAAAGAATTCAAACTCCAGAAATCATAAGTAAAATTGACCAATTTAAAGAGAAATTAGTAAAAGAAGTTTGTTCAAATTTACCAAATGCCTTTTGGTCAAGGAAGAAACGTATGGTACGACTACCATATGTAAAAGATTTTACTGAAGATAAAAAACCTACAAAAGCAAGACCAATAAAAATGAATCATGAGTTGTTAGAATACTGCAAGAAAGAAATCAAAGATTTATTAGATAAAAAATTAATTAGAAAAAGTAAATCTCCTTGGAGTTGCTCTGCATTTTATGTACAAAATCAAGCTGAAATCGAGAGAGAAGCCCCTTGTCTCGTCATAAATTACAAGCCACTTAACAAAGTTATACAATGGATTAGGTACCCAATACCTAATAAGAAAGATTTGCTCAATAGACTTTATACGGCAGTAATCTACTCAAAATTTGACATGAAGTCAGGATTTTGGCAAATACAAATAGCTGAAGAAGATAAATATAAGACAACCTTTACGGTTCCGTTTGGACATTACGAATGGAAAGTAATGCCCTTCGGATTAAAAAATGTCCCGTCAGAATTTCAAAACATTATGAACGGAATTTTCAATCCATATACAAAATTTACAATCGTATACATTGACGATATCTTTGTATACTCAGAATCTTTAGAGCAACACTTCAAACACTTGAATATATTATATGAAGTTATTAAGAAAAATGGTTTGGTTGTGTCTCAACCAAAAATTAAATTATTCCAGGTTAACATAAGATTTCTTGAACACAATATTTATCAAAATACTATTACTCCAATCCAAAGGTCATTAGATTTTGCTAATAAGTTTCCAAACAAAATCAGAGATAAAAATCAACTTCAGAGATTTCTAGGGTGTCTAAATTACGTTGCAAATTTTATTCCTAATATAAGAATCTTATTAAAGCCTTTGTTTAAAAGATTAAAAAAGAATCCACCTACGTGGACAAAAGAACATACTCAAGTGGTAATTAAATTCAAAAATTTAGTCAAAAGTTTACCCTGTCTTAGCCTACCTGATCTAAAAGCCCTTATGATAGTTGAAATTGATGCCTTTGATGCAGGATTTGGAGGTATTCTTAAACATAAAATTGAGTCAAAAGAAACCCTGGTTAGGTTTCACTCAGGAGCCTGGTCAGGACCCCAAATTAATTACTCAACTGTTAAAAAAGAAATTTTGTCCATTGTTTTATGTATTCAAAAGTTTTAAGATGACTTGTTTAACAAAGAATTTTTATTAAGAATTGATTGCAAAAGTGCAAAAGATATTTTAGAAAAGGATGTTAAGAATTTGGTTTCAAAACAGATTTTTGCCAGAGGGCAAGCAATCCTTTCTATTTTTGACTTCAAAATTGAATTTATTAAAGGCTCTTCAAATTCGATACTAGACTTTTTAACAAGAGATTTCTTCAAGGAAGGAATGGCTAGATGACAAAAAGCTTGTGACTATTATTCAAAAGAAGCCACCACATCAAAAGCCCCAAAACCTTTAGAAATTATTCCTACTTACAACAGATACTCACCTCTTATAAGACCACCAGTTACCCAAGCATTATCTTACATAGAAGCCATAGAAGGATGAATTCCTTCTCCTCAGCATTCATCATCCTCTCAAAAGATTTCAAAAAATTATTTTATTAAAAATTCATTCGAAGATCTGTTTCCTATTGAACCCGAATGGGAAGCACCTTCCCCCTTC
The DNA here is from genome assembly GCF_029873635.1 of Malania oleifera. Lineage (NCBI taxonomy): Eukaryota > Viridiplantae > Streptophyta > Magnoliopsida > Santalales > Ximeniaceae > Malania > Malania oleifera. The sequence continues at coordinate 18,094,346 of NC_080428.1, forward strand.
GAAGTTATCAAAAGGCGTTTTGTTCAGGGATGTCATTTTGATACTCTTGACACCCTAAAAGATAGAATCTTTTACGAATTAATTTTAGTAGAAACGAATTCTGTTATCATAGATCATACCTATGATATTCAGGATGCTTCAAAAATAAATTTTTCAAAAATAAAGATTTTGAAAGTAATTTCTCCTTCTGAGTGGGGCCAACACCCATGTGTTTCAAAAATCTTTAAAGGAGTTTTTGTACCTCAAAAATATGATTGTCAAGACTACATGAAGGCATGGTTTTACGCCATGTACATCAAAAATTTTACTCATTCCTAGTTCAGTCATTTTGATCAAAAAATCATCAAAGGCTTTCCCAGATGGTTCTTCACCTGGTTTAGTTTCTTTGGACCAGATCTAGAAATTTTCCCAGAAACCATTCGAAAAGATTTTGAGTTATTTCAAAAGAATTTCAAATTCCCTCCAGGATATTCAAAAAATTCTTCAAGTCTTTTATTTTTCTGTTCAATCTTCATGATTACTTGAATATTATGCTGGGACTATATTATAATTCCTCCAGAAGAAAGCTCATTCCTTTACTTCAAAACATAAAATTGTAAACATATTTTTGTTTGCTACTTATTAATATATTTCAAAAGCTAGCTGCTCAATTCAATTTGACTAAATAATTTTTAAATGAATTACTAAATAATATCTTTTTATCATGTTGTTAACTAATAATATATGCCTTAAGATGCATAAGATCATGAGTAAAAAAACTAAAAATTGAATTAAAAAATATTGTGTCTTAATTTGTATGGATCATTATAATAAATATGTTGTTTATTTATTTGCATAAAACAATTTTTGATTTTTATATTTTTTATTATTATCTAAGTTGGTGAAAGATTAGCATTAAGATTTTAGAATATAGAAAGAACCTTTTGTTCTCTATATATGTGCTAGTAAAGACTCGTGTGATATACGGGATGTTTGACTATATAGACATTATTTTTTCTCCTTCTCTTATTTTATCTAAAGAGTCAAGTTCAATTCAATTAAACTAATTAATCTTTATATGAATTACAAAAACTATGTTTTTATCATGTGCAGTCAACTAATAAACATGTACCATGGGCAGCATGTGATTATCGAAGAAAAATAAAATAAATAAATTGACAAATTTAGAATAGTTTTTGAAATAAAACATGCAATTATTAGAATCATTTAACAAATGTGTTTACCTTTAAAAATAATTCAAATAAATACTTTGAGTTGCATGAATCATTATAATAAATGTACTTTTATTTACTTAATGGCACAAAAAATGTTCTAATTGACTCTTATAGTTTAATTTTATTTTTGATTTAAAATTATCATAATTTAGCATTGTGACTTCTTAAGAGCCTTTTATTTTGCTTTTATATGCATAATAATTTGTTGCAAGTGCATTAGGTGCCTTGGGGGGCCCAAGGTTTCTTCAATGGGCCAAAGATATATAAATAATAATAACAATATACTTTTTATATTTCTTAAAACAAGTAATTCAACAGACATATATTCAAATTGTTATAAATTACATTTATTTATCAAAAGATTTTGTTTTTATATTTTTTGCCATTTACTTATTTTTAGTGGGGTCATTCCTACCATAAGCATCCTTATCAAGACATGCTTGGGTTTGCTATTAATTATGTGTGCTCCAAATTTATAATTTTGTAGGAGATAATGGAGAGTTGAGAAGATGACAAAAAACCTATCATTGTTAAAAGAAATTCTAAAGTTAAAATTATTTTATTAAATTTCTTATATGTTCATAATTTGTGATATTATAATTGTAGTATGATTTGTGAAATTGATATCATTTTTTAATTAAGTTGTAGGTGAAAACACCATCTATCTTCTCTTAAGTAAGATTTGTGTGTGGTAGGTGTAGACACCCTAATTTTTATCAGGCCTTCCTGAAAAGACCTGGTGTAGTAGGATTGACTTTAAGTCTAATTGGAGTCCCAGTTTTTTCAATTTTGAGTCCTTTTCAAAATTAGAGTCCCATTTTGAAATTCCAGTAATCTCAAGATAGTCTTACAATTTCAAGTCGAGTACCGATATTCTAGGAAAAGTTTTTTTTTAGTCCTTTTTACTATAGTTTTAAACTGAGTTTTCATAAGATTTATTTAATTGCAAAATTAATATCCCTAATCAAGGACCCCAAATTTCAAAATTCGTCCTTACCACCCTTTTGAAAAAAATAATAATAAGTTAGGTGTTCGTTGATGAACCCCCTTCCTAGGCTCATCGACGAGGTGACGTGGCTTGTCGACAAGGCCACGTGGCTAGCCATCTATATAAGTGAAAAAAATCAGATTTTGACGGAAATTCAGTCTCTCCCTCTCCTTTCCCTCTAGAAACAATTTCTCTCACTTCTCTCTAGCTTTCCGGTTTTGTTTCTCCCCTGTTTGACGATCAGAAGCAACCACGATAATCTTGGGGAGATTCTCTACAACCTATTCAGAGCATAATTTTGATTTGAGAAGTTTGGGAACCATCCCAAAATCAGAGTAAGTAGATTATTCAGGTATTCTCAATATTAGCAGACTTATTTAAGTCCAGATTTTGTATTATATGAGAATCTACTAGAGTTTTGTGGAATAAAACTAGGGTATTGTATTTTCAGGGACATGGTGTTTTGGGACCCTGCAAGCATGGTCTGAGGACCCCAGTGGATATTTTTTCAGGAGCCTAGGTAAATTATCGTTTAGAAAATTACAAGTATGAAGGTTCGAGAAATTTAGTTGATTTATTGAAAATAAGATTATATGCATTATTTCAGGATTTTTGGGATAGTACGCCGTGAGCGTGAGAATAGAGTTGGAGGCGAGCCTCATAACTAGTTAGGTAAGGGAAATATGCTATGCCAGGAATGTTAGAATATTTATTAATAAATTATATGATTTCCAGATTCGTATACAGTTCAAAAATTATTTGTATATCAGAAAATACAGTAGCAGTATATGAGATATTTATTTATGTAGTTGTGTGGCATGAGTCAGTATTAGAACAATATATGAATATACAGTTTCTAGATTATTATGTTTTATAGTATTTAAACAGAAACATGTTTACGAGACCTTATCAGATCAATACAAAAACAATATAGTTTTCAGATTGATATGATTTATAATATTATGCAGAGATATGTTTTATCATATTTTACAAGAGTATGAATTACAGTGTTTATACAAATAGATATTTACAGCATATGTAGATTACCATGATTTTCCAAAATACTAAAACCATGACACTATGTTATTATAGTTTATACAACTCAGATAACACAGTATTTTCATATCAATTTCCAGTGTTATGGTTATTTTCCATAACCCTATGGTATTACAGTTTACACAGTACAAATATTACTGTATATTCAGGATTAGCTTTCAGTGTTATGGTTATTTTGGAATCATTATGAAACAGCAAGATAATTATATATATCAGTACTATATAGTATCAGACCCTGATGAATCAGTTCAGTAAATATTCAATTATCAGAGCATGATAACATTGTTATTACAAAATCAGAGTGCAACCACACATCTTAAATAGTGTATGGAAGGTTTCCGTCAACCGTGCCTGAAGGGATTGCAGACTCCCTAGAAGATTGGGTTGAGGTGGCCGATTTGACGTGGTAGTTACTAGTTTTGTGCCTAAGAGAGGTGCAGTTTGGCTAGGTTGAAGGTTGAGGGTTGGTAGAGTTACAGTTGACTTACCTGGCAGGCCAAATAGGATTAAGTCCTGCCTATGGGCTGCACAACCCTGTCATGAGGGGTTAAAACATGACGTACAATTTTCTAGGGTAAACATCACAGTTATGTATATGCATACAGATTTACAGAATATCAGCAGATATAGTATGATACTAGAAGTATGAAAAAGTAGAAAACTCAAATTTTACACTTATACTTTAAACTATGTTAGATGCAAGTTATAATGTACATTGATGTACCAACTTTTACAGTTTTCTATATTGTCAGTATAGTAATTACAAAACTCAGTCGCAACACACTAGTAATAGCATATTTCCTCTTACTGAGTGATGTCTCATCCTAGTAATTTAATATTTTTCAGGTGATCCAGTTAGGCGAGTGGATTAGGCTCGCAAATAGAAGAGCTGAGTACACTGCCCTATTTTCTGGGTAAGTGTATACAGGAGACGGTATTTTTGAGAGAATATTGTACTGGGGTGATGTGTACATGTGCGTGTACGGTTGGGATGAGTTACTAAAATTCTTTATTGTTTATATGGATGGACAATTTTATGTTTTTTCACCACATAGTTATGTAATATAATCAGGTTTCCTCAGTGCACACTTGGGGTCTGAGATGTTATAGCTGATATTATCAAAGTATCTTATTTTGTTGTAAAAAAAAAATGGTATGAAATTTCAAGTTGCTACACTTAAAGTCTTCCGGAGTTTTGGCTTGGGCCAATTTTTCCTGGAGTTGGGATTTGGTGAGGAGGAATTCAGATTGCCCGGATAACTCTAGAGTCTTTGAGAAGCTTGGATTTTCTTTAAACAATTGCTTGAGAAAATCTTTAGAAAGGTGGTCAATTTTCATGCCATTCCATCATTTAATTTGAGATTGTCTTCCGAAATAGAGAACTTGGTGTTTGCCGATGAGATTATTTAAAAAATTATATTGTAGCATTAAAATCCAAGTAAGATTAAAAATTTTGAAGAATAAAAATAATTCAGGAAATTCAATCCATTCTTTAGGAGGAGAGAGGTTGTCGGTCCAAAAATTTTATAATAATTTTAATTTTGCCGGAAAAATCTCAACGGTTGGACCGAATTTGTCCCACCATTCATGGAACCAAAAGGGTAGTAAGCCAGAGAAGTTCTTATCAAAATAGATGAACCAAGAAAAAGAGAAAGTTTTATTTTGAAGTAAAATTGCCTTAAACCAAGCATCACGATAATCCCAATAATTGAAATGGCTGGGATCACAGTCTTGAGAAAATTTCCTTGTCTTTAGAGGGTTTCCCCATTCATATGGAGAAATTACTTTGTTAATTTCTAATTTTGAACAAGCGATTTTTGCCGGGTCATTTCTATCAACTTGCTCAAAGATATCTATAAATCTAGTATCAACAAGGATAAATTCATAAAATAATTGGGTTTTATTAGGATCTTCATAGACTCTATGAAATTTGTCATTAAAATATTTTTCCGCCAATTTCTTTGCATCTAAGTTTGACTCAAAAAAAGGTTCTTCATCAGCAAAGAAATTTTGAAAGTATTGTTTATTTATGTAGAGAAAGGTTTTAGTGGAAGATTTTGTAAATAGAACATTTGCATTGGAGATCTCAGAAGGGAATTTTGTCGATGGAGAGCTTGGCCTCAAGGACGAAGCCCTGGGAGAATTTGCCAATTTTGCTTCAAAAGATTCGTTTGGGGAAATCAAATTGGAAGATATTGCCGGGAAATTTCTTTTTGGAGGAGAGAATCTATTTAAAAGGGGAATTGTCATTACATTCTCCTTCTTAGGGGAAGAATTTGCTTTAGGGATATTAAAAGGGGAAAGATTGTCAGAATTTGCCTTTTTTGAAGGAGAATCTAAAAAATTTGCCTAAGAAGGAGATCCACTGGATGCCCCTAATATTGTATATTTGGATTTATTGACCTTTGGTGGCAAAGGCTCATTCATCTTGATCCTTACAAAAGTTCATGAATTAGAAAATCGAGAAGATAATTTGTTTCTCCTTTAATAGGTTCAATATTAAAGTAAAAAATAGATAGAAGGGTTTGTGATCTTACAAATGTTTGTTTGTGGGCTAAATTATTTACATCTTTTTCCAAAACATATTTTGCTGATTGAAAATCTACTCTTAGTAAGAATTTCTGGTTGAGTAGATCATCTTGAAATTTTGAGACACGGAGAACAATGATAAGATTTCTTTTTTAATAGTAGAATATCTCTAGTGGGTATCATTCCACCCCCCATAATGAAATCTAATTAATTGTTCTTTGCCTTCTTTGAATTGTTTTAAAATGCTTCCATATCCAAGGTCAGAAGCATCAATTTCAACAATTTTAAAGCATTTGGATCTAAAATTGCCATACAAGGTATTTTCTTAACATTGACTTTAATCTTTCTTACCACCTCCGTGTCATCTTGATTCCAGGGTGGAGGTTTTTTCTTTAACCTGTCATACAAAACTTTGCAACATTTTCTAAGATTTTGGTAAAAATCAAAGATGTAATTTAGATAGCCTAAAAATCTTTGTAATTGCTTTTTGTCTTTGATTTCATCTGGAAATTTGTTTGTAAAATCAATACTTCTATGAATTGGAATTATTGTACCATTTTCAATGTTGTGCTCGAGAAATCTAATCTTAGTTTGAAAAAGAATTGTTTTTTTTTTTGCCAAAACAACGAGACCATTAGTCTTAACAATATTAGTAAAATTTTTAAGATATTTGAAATGTTGATCTATATTATCGAAAAATATAAGAACATCATCTATATAGACGATGATGAATTGTGAGTATGGATTGAATATGTCATTCATTATACTTTGAAATTCACTTGGAGCATTTTTTAATCTAAATGGCATAACATTTCATTCATATTACCCAAATGGTACAGTGAAGGCAGTTTTATACCTATCTTTTTCAGCAATTTGAATTTGCCAAAATCCTGATTTTATATCAAATTTTGAGAATATTTTTACGTTTAAGTTCTTTTGATAAGGTCAGATTTATTGGGTATTGGATATCTAATCCATTTTAAGGTTTTGTTTAAGGGTTTATGTTGGCCTTACAAGGCTTAATATCTCTTAATATCCTGTTTTGATGCTAACAAACAAGTAGAACTTGACATGCTTTGTTTAAGTGATGTATTTTCAAGACTTAACGATGAATGCAAGGTTAAAGAATTCATGAAAGCTTATACTTCAAATAAGGATGATTATATTAAGCTTGAGGCATGGATTCAAACTTGAAGATCATGAGAACATTGATATTAAAGAAAAAGCTTCAAGAATAAAAGTTCAAGTGATCAACATGGAAAGCTCAAAGATCAATGAAGCTCAAAGTCTGATTTAGTGATGAAAGATCAAGAGAGATAAAGAATTGAAAGCTCACATCAAATTCAGGATCATAAAAGCTCAGCAATAAAGAGAACTCAAAGCAAAGAAGAATCAAATGAGTATTTAGGAAAAGCTTTGTAAGTACTTCAAATATGATTCAAGTATGCTTTTTCATTTTGAAGCTTAGTAGGCAAAGAGACTTAGAAACCTTAGTTTAAGTCTTGGAACATATTTTTCAAAGTTAAACAAGTTAATAATCCAAGATAAATTAAGCAATGAAGAGAGAGATAAAAAAATGTTTTAAACTAAGAAAAACTAGTTGACAGGCGACTGACTGCCATTGGACAGTCATCTCTCATATTAAAGAGTTTTTATTAAGTAGACAGAAACATGACAGACGACTGTCAAGTACTTGATAGACGACTGTCAGTGACAACTGAGACAACTGGGTGTGTTTTGTCAGTCATCTGGAACCCTTCTATTTGTTTTAAAAAAATTGGTTGTTCAGTGACAGACGCTTGTCTCCCTTATGGCAGACGATTGCTACCTTACTGTTTGTGAAATATATACTTGAAATGCATGGACAGACAACTGCCAGAGACCACACAATCGTTTGGCTCGCAGTAGATTTTAAAATACTTAACAGATATATTTTTGAAATTTCAATTACTTGAAGCCCATATTAATATAAAACTGCAACCCTACTCCAAGTAAACTTGGGGAACAAGCTAGATACCTTTCTACATCTATAAATACCCTCAAGTTACATTGATTTGAATACCAAGAATTCAATTCAACAATCAAATTCTCTCGCAAGCATTCTGAATTTCTAAAATCTTTTTGTTGCTTACAACTTCCACGAAGTCTACTAAAATATTGCTGATTATCTCACTGATATTGTGCTTCAACTATAAATTCTTTTATTCATTGAAAGAATCATAGCGGTGAAAAATTCCTAGAGCTTCAATCTGAATTTCGTATTGTGAATTTTATTGAAGTATGTAGTTTTTATCTGTACTAATCAGCTCTTTGAGGAGCAATTCTTTGTACATCTATTTGATTTGTATTTTGTAGATTGACGATTCCAATGATTGTTTAGATCGTTGGCTAAGTAAGGAGATATTGCTTAGAGAGGCGGGCTCTAGCCTAATTAAGGAGTGACCGAACGAGGATACATCGTTTGGAAATGGCAGGCACAAAGGAGTGCTGTAAATCGGTGTTGTTCCGCCCAGTGAAGGAACTACGATAGTGAATCCTTTGGTGGTTTGCCAAGGGTGAGGACGTAGGCTGTGTTAAAGCCGAACCTCGTAAAACCTTGTGTTTCTTTCTTTTTCTTCCTTTACTCTTTATTTTTCAGCAAAGTTTATAAATTGCGTGGATAAAACTCTGAATTCTAAGTATTTGGTTGTTAAACGGGAAGATAATTTGTTTTGGTTTTATCAGTATTGATTGCGGAAAATTTGTTTTGGTTTTATCAGTATTGATTGCGGAAACCGAAAGGGACTATGTTGGTTGATCATCCTTAACTTATTAAACTGAAAGTTTATTTAAAAGTTGAACATTGGGAAGAAGTGTGTTTGTGAATTTTGACACAGGGCTTATGCATATTTAGCAAGCATTACATATTGCTACAAGGATATTGTTACAAGAATCAAGTGATTGGTTATTTTGTTTGAATGTTGTGCTTGATTGATTGGTTTGGTTGAATAATTGATTACTTGTTTAGTTAAGCAACAGTGTTGTGGATTAAAAGAACTAAGTTCTTGTGTGGTTGATAAATTAAATAAACAAGTCAAGAATTGGTTAAGAGAGATAAAACGGAAGTGTCCAAAGGAATTAAAAGAAATTTTTATAATTCAATTCACCCCCCCCCCCTTCTTGGGACTACACCTTGCGTTTTCAATTTATAATTTATTACTAATCTTGGAGCACCTCTTTCAATTTCGGAGGCTTTTTGGACATAAAATGCCGCACAACTCCAGGGTGACTTAGACTTTCTGATTAGATTTTTGTCCAATAAATCTTGTATTTATTTTTTGCAATATTCTAAAACTTTTGTTGACATTTGGATTGGCCTAGCCTTGGTAGGAATATTTTTATCAGTCTTTTTCATAGGGCAATTCTACTATGTGTTTTTTCCTTTTCCATAAAGCGTTTGGTAATTCTAAGCATATTTCTTGTTTATTTGATCTTGTAAATTATAAATTTGTTCTTTAACTTTTTCGTTTTCAAGGCCCTTTTTCGTCTTTTCATATTGTAATTCTTCTTTTAAGAAATTAAGCTAGGTATTTTTCTCTTGTATTATTTAATTTATTTTTTTTCATTTTCTATGGATTTTTCCTTTAAGAGATTTAATTGCCTTTCTATGGGTGGAAGGTAAAATTTGAATAATATCTTTTTGTTGACATAATTTGTTAAGATTCCTTCATTATTTAATTTGGAAAGGGGTAAGAAGATAAAGAAATGGTAAGCCAAGGATTACTGGGTGAGTAATTGTTTTTACTAGAATAAAGATTGTTTTAAAACAAACTCCCTGATTGCAGACCCTTGCTAAAGGGACTTTGTAATCTATTTGAAGTTTTTGTTTATTTGTCCCGTATAAAGTTTATGTTGCTTTTTAGAAATATTTAATGGGAATTAATCCTTCCTTAGTATAATTGAGGTCAGCCCTTGTATCAAATTTCTTTGAGAAATTTGATTTTATATGGATCTCAATTTCACAAAACCATTTTTGAATGGTAACTTTATTTATCAAATTTATGAAGGAATTTTGCTCATTATTAGAATTAAGGTTGCTGGATTCATTTTTCGAGTTATCCTCTGAATCCATTTCAGAGAGACTATGTTGTTTTTCTTAGTTTTCATAAATTTGTTCTTGTAAATCTTGGGTTATTTGTTTAAAGATCTTAATCTCTTCTTTTGATTGAATTATTTCCTTTTGCAAATCTTGAACTAAAGTTTTTCTTTGGTTTTGATTTGAATTTTCCCATAACTTCTTCTTCAAAGCTTTAGGATTCTTCGGTAAAGTAATTGGTCTTTCAGATTTTCGATTTTTTTGGAACTTTCAGGTTTGTCAAAAATTACTTCTTATTCTCTTAATTGTTTTAGTTTTTTAAGATAGATTCTTTTTTGAATTGGATCTTCAATTTTGTCTATCATTTCAAGGAATAATTTGTAATCTTCTTTATCAAGGACAATAATTTGTTTTTTGCAAAAATATAATTCTTTGCCACTGCATTTAGACTCTCCTGAAGAGGATTGATGGGATGAATCTAAATTTATTGCTAAGAGTTCTCCTTTTGAAGTTTTCGAAGAAGGGTCAGAGGAAGATTTGGAGATTGTCTAGAAGATTAAAGATTTTATTTCTGGTTTCTTCTTCCATTTCTATGTTGTTTATTTTTTGTTTAAGTTTACATTTGTTGGCGTAATAATCTTTACTTCCACAAATGTAACATCTTCCCTTCTCTGTGGTAGTATGATTTTTTGTGGCTTTCTTTCTTCTCGATTTCATTTATTTTTTGGGGCTCTTGTCCCATTCTTCTTTCCTTTTGTAATTTTTATATTTTCTATAAATTCTTGGTTTGAAGACTTAATTTGTTGTCTTTTTGCTTTCTTTTTACTCTTTGTTGGTATTCTATCAAATCCAAATTGTTCACACCAATTGCCTGATTCTTTTGTTAATTTTTGTTTTTTTTAATTGTTTTTTTCAATCTTAAATCACTACAAAGCTTGATTCCTGTCATATTAATGACAAAATTTATTTCTCCATAAGTCCAATCTCCTAGATCAATTTGTTGATAAGTATCACAATCCTTGTATTTTGTCATATTTTTCCTAACCTTTTGTGCAAATGAAGTTGGTAATCAATTTATGAATTTATCTTTCCAATATTTTGAATTACAATATGTTTTCATAAATATTCTTGTTAGAAATGTATTTGTATACCATTTGAAATGTGATAATTCTTTACATCTACTATTTTGTAGGAGTTCGATTTGCCTTTCTTCATTGAAAGGAAGTCCTCTTGTAAAATGGTGAATAATTGTAAAGCAAAGGGTCCCTACCCCATCACCTTGGGCTTGTACTCTTTCATCAAAAATTGGATTGCCATTTGAGTCTAATTTTAAGGAGTTTATTATTTCTTCTTGTTGTCTTTTAAAAAGATTATTTTCCCACCAATGACATAATTATCCTTCAAATCCCATAACAAGTGCCCTCACAACATCTGCAATTGTATGTTTTTGTTTTAACACATAAATTTGCCCTACTATAAATATTTGTCTACATAATGTTAAAATTTGATATTTTGATAATCCATCAATATTCCAGTTATAAACAGCATTGCCAGAATAAGCTCGGTAAGGTATTGATGTAATGACCTAGAAATTTTTTTTTAACTATTTGAAATAATAAGGAAGATAAAAGGGAAGGAAGAATAAGTTTGAAAAAGGGGGGTAGCAAGCATTCATCGACGAACAAACTGGTCTCGTCAACGAGTGTTCTTCTTAGCTCGTCAATGAGGGTACGTGTCTCGTCGACGAGGAAATACCGAGAGGAGGGTTTTCACGACTGAAATTCGTCGACGAGTTCACTTTTTCGTCACCGAATTGTGTACTAGGACTCGTCGACGAGTCCACGTGTCTTATCAACGAATCCCTGCTTATAAATAGTGAGATCTTTCATTTCTGCGTGAAATTTTATGTATGTTCTCTCTCTCTCTCACTAGAAATTCAGCCCTACCACCATCTCTCTTCTATTCCGGGCCGAATTTAGCTCGGTTCGACAATCGGAAGCTACCACGAGACTCCTAAGAAGATTCTTTGCAACATAGGCAGAGTGGATCTTTGATTTGAGAAGTTTGGGAAACATCCTAAAACCAAGGTAAGTAAATTAATTTAAGGTATTAACATTATTTTGAGGAATTTGGAGCCTAGAAAGTATTATAAAGATGTTTTATTAAGATTTGTGGAATTTGGAATTTTTGGATTATAAGGTCTCGTTTTATTGATTTTGGGTCAAATTTTGAGGAGCAGGTAAGGGGAAATATTTTATAATAGATTTTCAATAATTCTAAATGACTAGTTTCGAGTATGAATTTCTATATATATATACAGGCATAATTTTCTAAACCTTGCTAGTATTGAAAATGCTGTTTTTGGATAAATAAATTATATTGGGAAAAATCATGTGGTTGAAACCATTTTTGATAATTAAATGGTTGTGAATAATGTGGAATGAAGAATTTTTTAGGGTATGAATACCGTTTGATTGTGAATTCTAGCTGATTGAAAATACTGATGTTGTTATATTATGGTAAAATTGTGGATGTGTTGAATGATTGATTACTGTTGATTTGGGTTGTGGTTCATGTAAATTACAATATAGCAGCATTGACAGTGGTATGAGAAGGTCGTTTTATCATACTTGGTATAACCGTCATATAACGTTGGCAGTGGTATGAGGAGGTCGTTATATGGACGTTTATATTGGGAGGTAAACATTGGCAGTGGTATGAGGAGGTTGTTTACCTATTTACCATGAACGGAGTGTTGTTTTGTGTCCTGTGTGGACATTTGCTGTAGTTTAATTAGTCCTGTTTGGACATTTATGTTGTGATTTGATTAGTCCTGTGTGGACATTTATGCTGTGGTTTGATTAGTCCTATGTGGACCAGTCTTGTGTGGACATTTATGCTGTGATTTGTTAGGGTCTTGTGTGGACGATTACATGATATATGGATGTAAACCTTGTGTGGGTGAAATTGGAAACTGTATGAATATTCTAAGTGGACTGATTGTGATATGGGTATATGTGTGACTTTAATTAATGAAGTATTTATGGTAAAGTAGATTACTTCACCCGAGGGCTTGCTGAGAAAGACGAGTACTCTGGTAATTAATTGTTGGTACCATAGTAAAGGGAAGCCACTTGTATGGGCGGGTAATCTTCCCTATTCTTGGTGACTTGACCTAGATATATAACCTGAGGGCTTACTGAGAAAGGTGGGTGCCCTAGTGTTAGCACTAGAGCAAAGGGAAACTACTTGTATGAGCGGGTAGATTTTTCCATTCTCGGGGACTTATTAGAAAAATATTGAGGATTGTGGGAATGTGATTGGTTGGCAAAGACGTTGACTTTGTGTGATTATGAGCTCCGGACCCCACGTGGAAGGTCCGGGGCGTTACAATTGACTCCTCATATTATAGATTTGGAGCACTTGGTTTGGGATAAAATGGCTCAACTTGGGGTATTGGAGTAGCCATATTATCATTTAATCTATATGTATAAGCAATATGATTGATTGTTAAATTCTTAAAGTTTTCTTCTATTTCAGTAATATTGTAAAAAATTTCTTCTTTAGAATTATCATTTTGTCCTATTTCTGGATCGGAGTCCTCAGAAGTTAGATTGCTAATTTGGTCATCTTAAGCTTGAATTCCCTTTGAAGTGGACAAAATGTCTTTAAGTTTTTCATTACTTATTTTTAAAATCTCATCATCCTTATCAAAGCATGCTTTTAGGTAAGTTGGTTCAGGCCATTTGTATCCACCTATTTTGTTTATTGTTGTTGGCTTTTGTGTTTCTTTTGGCTTAAATATTGGATACGTGTGTACTTTTGTAGTTTGGGGAAGAATTGTTTCCATCTTATCAATATTTTATTTTATTCTATCTATTTGTTCACCTATAGTTGTAAGGTATTCATTTGTAAAATTATTTTGTTTAATTGTTGTGTCACACTGACTTTGGGTTGCAGGTTGGTGAGGATTTTCTATTTTTGCTTTGGCAAATGTTCATACTTCTACCTCATTTTTTGTTGTGTTGAAATTGAATTTTGCCTTTTGGAGGATGATTTCCTACAAATGTATTTGTTGCTGTTCTATAAATCCTTCCTTTTCTATCAATTAGGTCACAATTTTTCTTTATATTGCAAAACCAATCAAAGAAATATATATTTCTTCCTTGTTTCTCCATTTCACTTATCCACCTTTGCTTATATTCATCAATCTTTTCTTCTGAGAATTTTCAAAAAAATGTTCTCTTCAGCCTTTCTTTTTTTTTTGAAAATAATTCTTTGTTTAATTTTGCCTTATTTATTTGGAATGGTTTTGTTTTGTTTTTAACATTAATTTCAGATACGCTAGATTAAGTTGGGTGGAAACTATTTTGTTTTCATTTATTATCTTTATAAATTGGTTGACCAATTTGGTCTTCTATTTTTATTCCTTAAAGTTTTTCTAGAATATTAATTTTTGCTGAAAATGGCCTAGACTCTTCAAATTCTGAAGTATTTTTCCTATATAGGACAAAAACTAAAAGAAATTGATGTTAAATTTAAAGGCAAATTTTATACAACCAATCTTCTATCCAAAAAAATCCTTAAGAGGGTTCCCATGGGCATAGCGCGGTGGAAAGACATCAACAAGTAAGAAGGAGCATTGGGGGTTCAATTCCAAGTAGATACACTCACGAAGCCAGCGGTACTTGTGGATGGTGAGAGTTTACTATGTGAGCCAGCGAGGACCGTGGATGATGAGAATTCGCTCTGTGAACTAGCGGGGACTGTGGATGGTGAGAGTTCTTTGTGAGCCAGTGGGGACTGTGGATGGTAATGGAGATGTGTCCTGGGGGTCGGGTTAACCGAACGTCCAACTGATGCATAGAATGTTGACCTTATAGGTCACGCTCGGTTTTGATTACGACAAATACTCATTATATCTAATGAGTATTTGAGGTTTTGTGCAGGAACTAAAATTGTCAAGATTGAGATGAGCACAAAACAAGTAAAGATTGAAGACCATTGTATTGTAATATATATAGTTCATTCATGTAATTGGTCTATAATAGTAAATATGGATTGGTTTGTAATAAACTCACACATGTCACATGCATGATCTAATAGGTAAGCTTAAACAAACCATAAACTAAAAGTGACCTCAGGGTTTACCCTTCGGTCGATTGAAGGACCCAAAAATGACCTTAGGACACACACCATTGCACCTATGAATGTTAGACACTTGAATAGGGTTTGTGTGATTCAAAATAGGACCGAAATGCACACTTTGTGCACTTTCGGTCGACCGACCTTGGCAGTTCATTCTGCCTCGGTCGACCGACCTTCGTAGTTCATTCTTCCTTGATCGACCGAAACAGGCCTGGGTCAACAATTGACCAAGGTGTTGGTCGACCGAACCAGTGTAGTTCAAATCCCCCAGTCAACCGAAACCTCCTCAAGTCAACAAATTGACCATCTGGTCGACCGAGACAAAAATGAATACCAACTACCTGGTCGACCAAGGGTTCTCGGGAGAAATCTCAACTGTTTGGTCGACCGAACCATTCCGTTCAAATTGGTCTAGTCGACCGAACCTCAGTAAAATGGAAAATCGCCATTTGGACATGCACTTTTGGTCGACCGAGTCTTCAGGTCAAAAGTGTCTTGGTAGACCGAACCATATGAACTTCGGTCGACCGAAATGGTTCTAGTTGATCGGACCTCTCGGGTTGTCCTGATTTTTATCACGGTTAAACATTTTTAAACAGGGTTAATCAGGGTTAAAATGATCTTAAACAATATTAATAATACCCTACATGTCCTAAAAGCTATAATTCTTCCAATGTCTATATATAGCCCATCATTTGCTAAGATTAGTAAGAGATTAGCAGATTTGATTAGGGAGAATTCTTTGAAAATCTAAAAACCAATAATACTCATTTTTTAGCCTTCTACACTTATACTTACCTTCTCATACTGATTAAACCCTCTGTAAGTTGATTGAGTGTTAGTTTAAATAGGTTTTCTCTCCCACTCTTGATTGATTGATTCGATTTTTTGAGAGTTAAACCTAAGTGTTCTTAGGAGACTTTTGCTAATAAGCCTATCCTAAGAAGACTTGCTTAAGCTTCTGAGTATTGCACGTGTGTTGCAATATCTTAGAAAACTTGTATTTGTCTTTGGGTTGCAAAATCATTTTTAAAACACTTCCAAATATCTTGTGGGATTTATTTTGATATAACTTTGAAATATATTTGTTTATGTGATAGTAATCTTTGTTGCAATATCCATTCACTCATATACTATTTGTTGAATACAAAGATTACACATCTTTTGCAAACCAAGCATATATATTATTTGATATTTACATGCTTGAGACATCTTACTGATTGAAATATTTGAGACTTGATATCTTTGTGTGAGCTTATTGATTGAATATCTTGAGATACAAAGATTGCCTGTTGACACTCTCACGTATGCATTACACTGATAGAAAATATATTTGAGAGCTGAAACATTAGACCACACAGAACTTACATATTAAATCATATTGTAGTGTATGTACTTGCGCGTATTTGAGTACATATCTACTTTACACGAAAGCACAATCACTGTACCGATATCATTTGATTGCAAAATCTGTTGTATTTCCAAGCACGGGCCTGAAGAGGGAGACTAGCCCTGAAATAGTCCCGGATTGACTTAGACCCGATTAGGAAAGTTAGGTGCGTCATCCTGTTAAGGCGTGTAGGTTGAGGTCAGTCCTGCTAATTGACCTGGTTAAGGTTGAGGTCAGCCCTGTACTACTTGACCTGGTTGTAATTGGTGCCGCTCCACCCTTAAGTGAGCTATTAGTGGAATCCTCGGGCTTGCGAGCTAGAGGTGGGGACGTAGGCACAGTTGGCTGAACCCCGATAACATATCGTGTGTCTGTTCATATTTCCGCACTTCATATTTACCGCACGTGTATGTTATTATGTGAATGATGAGCTTGTTTTAAATTTCTGTATAGTATATTTATCGGCGTATTTGGATCTGAATAAAAATACCCTAGGTTGTAATATTCAGCTAACATCTAGTTTAACTTAGGAGAAAAGTTTAAAATTTTCAATTCACCCCCTTCTTGGAAATACACCAATTCTAACACAGAAGCCATGTCCGCATTTCGGACTTTACCCTGATAAGCGAGACTTAGGGGCGGAGGACGCTGATCCGTAAGTTTGGTACCGCACCAGGGGGTCCAAAGGGCTTATTGGTGGCTGGAGTTCCTATGTAATAAAAAAAAATCCTTAAGAGGCTAAGACAAATTAGGATATAATAATCTTCATATTGGATGTGTACAAATTAGAATAAAACCATTATCAAAATTATGACTTAATAATTCTCTCCTTGTCTATCTTAGAGATGATAGAATATCATAATACAAAGAATCAATTTTAGGTATGGTAGAAACTTCCCTTACTAATGGGTCAATTTATTTCAAATGTTACTCAAATTTTACAATTAGTCTAAAGGCCGATGATTTAAAAGAAAAATGTTTAATTTTAGATATTCAAACCCATAACTACCAACTTAAACACGGAACAACACCATATAATTTATAAAATACACTATAGAGTCCTTACATCTGGAATCACTCCTCTTTTTTACCCTCAAGATGTGCCTCCAGGACAAACAATTTGTTTTGAAGCAATGTGACACACAAATTTATTAGTTCCCAAAATTCTAAAATGGAACGAAATTAATCTTCAAGGAGAATGGACTAAACCTAAGGTAAGCAAACCAAAAATTCAAACTGTATCAAATAGAAATTTTGAAGGATTTCATTGCATATGACTGAGGAGATGTAGGATTGGATTTAGCAGGAATGACATAATTTCAAATGATGAGTCAAATGAGGAATATCAAACAGCGAGATAAAGTCTCCTCTCTATGCAAAGTTCTAAAGAAATTCTAAAGTTAAAATTATTTTATTAAATTTCTTATATGTTCATAATCTATGATATTATAATTGTAGGATGATTTGTGAAATTGATATCATTTAAAAAAAATAAAATTAAGTTGTAGGTAAAAACACCATCTATCTTCTCTTAATTAAAATTAGTGATAATTGGATAGAAGACACTCATCAACTTTTTCTAAAGCTTTCAAAAATTTAACCAATATTCCCTCAAGGTTTAATATATATAAAAAAAAAACAAAACTCTCTTGAGATTTTGACAGAAAATATCAGTTAGAGAGAATAATATAAGTGTCCTCAAATTCATATGTCAAATAAAATTTGAAAACTTTTTGAACTTAGAAGAAAGTTTCATTTTTGTTAAAGCATTTTAGGAAAAGTTTGTGAAACAAATAAAATTTTGGAGAAAGTTTGTGTGTTTTTTTTTTTCCTTAAGATCTTAGAATGGTTAATGTGTTTGGTCCTAAGTCATTTGATTGAAAGCTCTATTCATCACCAAAAAAAAAAAAAAAAAAAAATTTGAAGAAAAATTTACAAGTGATGGGATATCAAATGATTTGTTAAAATTTATCAAGTAAAAAGGTGAAGCTTCATTTAATTGTGAAAAATTATTTTTATTTTTCTTTTTTTAGCTTTTCAAAGGATTATAAAAAATTTAACTTATTATTATTTTTTAATTCTTTTCAAAATTTGTATTTAAAAATAAAAAATAAAGATTTTGTTTAATTATATAAAGTAAAATTAAATTTAAAAATTAAATAATTTTTAAAAATAAAATTATTTTTCACAATTATTTTTTTCAATTAATTACAATAAGTTATAAAAGGATACATTACTTCTATTTTTTATCATGATAATAATATTACTTCTAAAATCTAAATCAAACCCGTTTAATATTATTTTCGGTGAGAAAGCTCCGTATGTGTGGGCCCCTTGAGATTTCGCTTGGCGACACGGTGCCGTATGTATCGTGCAATGGAAGCGTATGTGACGTGTCGCGTCCTCGTAGATGGGACCGGAGATTCCAATCCCGGTGGAGAAAAGAAGTGAGGGAGCACTGAAATCCGCCACCCCCCCGGCCCAGCGCAAGCGCGACAGCGCGTGCGAGAGAGAGATAGAGAGAGTGTGTTTCAGATTAGGAAATTCAGATTGCATCAGAGAGATTAGATCGGCATGGGACTCGGATGATTGAGCTTGTGGGAAGATCTGAAGCTGTGGAAACATTCAAACCATAATGGAAGGTAACCCTAAACCCTCACCTTCCTTTTTCTTCTCGCACTCCTCCTTAATTTAACTTAAACTCCATTAACTCTTCTCGCTAGCTGTTTTTCCTGTTCTCTTTTGATTCTCTGCCTTAATTCGTGCATTGATTTTTCAAGTCAAAATCAGTTCGATTTATGCTATTTTTGTGCTGATCTTCGATTGGATGCTTCATTTCGGGGATTTTATTGGAGAGAATTCCGTTGATAAGTATGGCAAGTTTCGTTAATTGAGGTGTTTTTCGGCGTATTTGAGCGACGGCCAATCATAATTGGTTATTGCGGAATTTTAATGGAGAAGATTGCGTTAATTTTGCGGAGTGGTTGTGGAATGGGGATATTCTTGTTGTTGTTTATTTGTGGTTTTAAGAAGCGCCTATTGGTGGTTAATTTAGGTCACTTTTGGGTAGTAATGTAGCATTGTGGTGGGGATTGCTGGGGTATTTGGCAAAATGCTGGCGGGAGCATCTTCAGGCAATGGTTTACATATTCTTGCTGAGATATTAATTAAATATCTCTGTGCTCCGGATCCTGTGAAGTGAATATATTGAAGAGAAAAGTACGAACTCAAGTGAGCGCACAAGATAAATGAACAGGTCTAGGGGGATAAAAAAACACATTCTTAAAGAGTAAAATGAAGCAAGCTATGAATGAAACAATAGCAAGTTCATTAGTGTTCAGCAGATATGTGATGACACATGCAGGGCGGTATAAAGAAACACCCCTCATTCAAGATTAATATGATATTTAGATCCAACCGAGCAGCTTTTAACATTGTCTTATTTGTCTGCAGATTTAATTCCCTTTTCCTTAGATTGAAGCATGATTGTGGTTAAGTTCCTCTTTGTTTTTTATCATGACTAACTATGAACCCCTTAATATGTATATGCATATATATATATATATATATATATGTATATCAATGTTTTAAAAGGCTTAATCGAGGCTCGCCTCAAGGGAAGGCATGCCTAAAATGCCTTGATGCTTAATCTAAAATATCAAATCCCAAAAGGGCTAAGGCCTTACACACTGAGACTTGTGCATTTGCTCAAAAGGCATTTCATTTTTTGCGTTTTTACTTGAAGCTTATGCATTTTGGGTGTGTAATTCTCGAGTAAGATTTGACTAGAAAATATTAACTCCATGTTTATATAAAAGTAATGTCATAATATGAGTTGATTTCTAAAACTCTTGATCCTCAACCTTTCCAAAACAATTTAGTTGTATCTTAGATCTTGAAAAATAATTTGAACTTTGGAATGTTATAACTATCTCTTGTCATGATTTACGTCATGAATTTAGGTTAGCAATTTTTTTGAATGGTCAACAAGTAGTTTGCAAATTATATTTGATTTTTTTTACATTATATTTGTGATTTTCTTAATTTTTTTTCTTAATTTTTAAAATATGTAATTTATTCATATATTTTAATCTGAAAATAAAATTTCAAAAGGCTTATGCCCCTATGCCTTAAGGCTTACGCCTCGCCTCTTTAGGGTTAGAGCGCCTTGCCTTATGCCTTCGTCTTTTAAAACATTGATGTGTATATATATATATATATATATATATATATATATATATATATATATATAAATAAATAGTTTGATCGTGTTGTTAAAAACTATGCATAGGTTTATTTTATGCATCACATCGCTCAAGAAGGCATGGCACTAGTAGCTCTTAGAAAACTGAGTTTTGGCGTGTCCCTAAATGGCTAAAATGCTGAAGCAATTTGATGCGAATTTGCAGCCATCATCTCCATTCAGCAGCGCCCACTATCCATGCGTGTTGATCCGTTTGGACCTCAATTTAGATTTGATCAAAACTCCTTTCCCTCGGCAGCCCTAATTTTTTTTAAAAAATTTTAAGAACAAAAAACTCTTTATCTCTACAGAGTCCTAATTTGTTATATTCCCTAAATTTCTCCATTTGAAATTCATTGAACCTAAGTCTGATTCCCTACCTCTAAAATATTCTCAATTCAAAGCCAAAACCCAACCAGTCCCTACTTACAATTACATCTCCAAAAAGGTTCTACTGATCATTACGATTCACCCCTGGCAATCACACTGCATGACCAAATCATGACTGTTATTCTTGATATAGATTTAAAGCTTCTTTGATGTAATTTTCTCCATTTGAAATTCCTCAATTATAAATCTGATTCCTGAACTTCTAAAATATTCTCAAGTTGAAGCCATGACCCAAACCGTCCTCACATCAAAGTAAATATCTCCAAATTGGGCACTCACTCTTGGCAATCACCCTGCATGATCAAATCAGGACTGTCATTCTCGATATTGATTTAAATCTCCTTCAATCAAAATCTAAAGCATTGTGGTTGACAATTTCATTGCCATTGACGAGTCGAAGGCTTGTCTTTTCATCATCAAAAGCTGGAATTGCCCTTCTTTTTCATCATAAAAATAATACAAACACAACCTCAGCTGGAGCATTTTTTAAATGGAGCTGGACAGGACCAGACAGCCAGTAGAAGGTGTAGGAAGACAAAAAATAACTTGGAATGAGATAGTGAGTACGGAGTAACAAACCCTCAAATAATTGGAGGAAATCGCCCAAGATCATGTAAATTTGGTGGAAAAGGATTCATTTAGTTGGCTCAACTCAAGGCTTGGCATGCTTCTTTTTATTTTTCTATTTTTTCACATTGAATATTAATATTTTTGTTGATAATATGCGTAAAGATAGGTTGTATGTGCACTTTTTTATTCAATTAAAATTATAATCTTACACAATTTCCCCTAAAAATTTTTAAGCTTATAGCAGATTTGACTATTTTATTTATTCATAGTCTAATACCCACATTTATAGGATATTCAAAAATTTCTTAAGGTTATGTTTTGTTTGTGGAATGGAATAAAGTGGGAGTCAAATAGCTATTGCATGGGGATTTAATAGTTTGCATAGGAAAAAGACAGCATTATTTTTTAAAAAATCACATGCAAAAGTTGTTATTCCAACCAACATGGGATAGTACTAGGATAGATATTCCCATGGTAAAATTTAGGAATGGCCATTCCTCTTCTCTTCCAGATTCTTTTATATAAAATCAATTTTTACGTGATAATTTGCCTTGAAATGATGCTCATTCCCATATAATTGTTATTTCCCATTCCATTCCATAAACCAAACGTAACCTAAATGTTTCAAGTTATTTTAATGCCGTTGCATTCTCTATATTTATTTTGGAAACACTTGAAGTAGAAGTGAGACAGGATCATAGAGGATGATTTGGATGTGTGAGAGAGATATAATAGATGCATCACTAAGGAAGAGTGACTTAATTTAGGTGGTCTGTGCTTGTTGGATAAGAGAGACAAAGAACAGTGATTGAGGCATGTTTGTTAGAATCTTATGATTTGCAATTCGAATCTTACGGTTCGTATCAATTCCGCAGCAGATCAATCTGAATCTTGCTAGATAATCAAATAACAACCAAATTGTTGCCGAATTGATGGATTTGCCCCTCAAATCTAAAGAATCGATTTGAATCAATTAGATTACACAATTTGGAACCTATTAGATTACACAATTTGGAACCTATTAGATTACCCAACTGTTTAGAAATAGCTAACAAATCCTCCACCAGCTCAAGACAGACCTAGTTCTCTCCAAATAATCCAAACAACTTATTTTCAAACAAAAATGCTTGTAATATGATTTACTCTAGTTATATATTAATCTAATAACACACACAATAAATTAAACAAGCTCCATTATTTTATTAGTTTCAATAATAAAATTAACCATCTAGAGACAGTGGGGGATCTGTTGGTTATTTCATTTTCAGGTTTTGGAAAGGGTGAATATGGTTGGCATTATGGAGGTGTGGGACTTTTGTTGTTTTGTGGGGGATTTGGTTGGAGCGGAATGGTCATGTTTTTATGTGGGTAAAGGATCTCTTCTATTATGCGTTGGGATAGGATTTAGTATTTAGCTTCCTTGTGTGCTTTGTAGGATGCTTCAAAGAGATTTCATTTACTGATCTACAGTGTCATTGGCTGGCTGTACTGTTTTATTTTATTTTGGTTCTTGTATCTTTTAAGGAGGATTTCTTATCCTCCTCCATCTTTTTCGTAGTAAAATCTCATCTTTTCGATCAAAGAACAATCAAATTTAATAAATTTGGATTCCCGAGCGATGCGTTGTGACGGAATCCGAATATGGTGTCAAATATGAGAGGGTTCCTGCATCATTTTGAACGTGGGCAGGTAAAAAATTTAATCTCGGAGACTAGGATTAGATTAGAATTTTGGAATATAGGGACAGTTACAGGTAAAAGCATGGAAATTGTGGACACAATGAATAGAAGAAAAATTAATTTAATCTGCCTTCAAGAAACAAAGTGGGTGGGGGAGAAAGCTAGATAAATTGAAAAATCAGGATTCAATCTTTGGTACACTAGAAAAGAAAAACATAAGAATAGGGTAGGAATTATTGTAGACAAAAACTTAAGAAATAGCGTTGTAGATGTCAAAATAGTAGAGGATAGAATTATAAAAATCAAGATAGTCTTAGGCGAAGAGATAATAAATGTCATTAGTGCTTATGCTACTCAAGTAGGCTTAGGAATCGTTTGGAACCACTCATGCATAAATGATTTTAAAAAAAATGCTGAAATTAATAATTGCTGAAATGGAAAAGTGTTGAAAATTATAACTGGTGTTTGGTTGTGTTTAAAATAAGTGGTATTTGGATACCTATTTTTTATTATAGGGTACCATATGATTATTTTTAAACATATTTTAAATAAAAAAATATTAATATTTTTTTAATGAAAAATTTCATTAATAATCATTTTAATTATTTATAATTAAAATTTATATATATTATTAAAAAATAATTTAAGATTATTATTTTTAATCAATAATAACCTTGTTATTAATGTATATTTATAACATATCAATGTTTTAAAAGGCGAAGGCGTAAGGGGAGGCGTAAGCCTCAAGGCGTTGAGGCGTAAGGCGAGGTGTAAGCCTCAAGGCGTTGAGGCGTAGGCATTTTGAGACTATACTTTTTTAAATAATTAATAAATAAAATCAATTTACATTTAGTAAAATAATGAGAAAAAATTTTGAATAATGGAGAAAAAAATAAAAA
This sequence comes from Malania oleifera, assembly GCF_029873635.1. Taxonomy (NCBI): domain Eukaryota; kingdom Viridiplantae; phylum Streptophyta; class Magnoliopsida; order Santalales; family Ximeniaceae; genus Malania; species Malania oleifera. The sequence goes on from NC_080428.1 coordinate 18,118,527, forward strand.
CATTATTTTTAAATATCATATAGGCCAATTTTAGCTAACAAACTCAAACACTGCATGGTAAAAAATAAGCATGAGCCATAACGTTACAAAAAGAAGAGAAAAAGCCAAATTAAAGCATTACAATGTCTCATAGGAATCTAAGTCAAAATCAACAAAGTTCAAAGGGAACTATCAAGGTTTTCCTCAAAGTCTTCATCTTCATCAAACTCATCTGTAGTAGGAGTTCTTCCACTTATAAATTTCCCCTCTCCCACTTCAACATCATCGTCTTCCTCGATTGTGGTCAATGTTGGCCTCTTGCCTTTGTCTTGAGTGCCTAGATATTCAATAAAGTTATAGGTTAGGAATTAGGAGAAATGGAGAATTATAAAAAAATGACTATTGATATGTATGTACTCAAGTTCTCACAATAATCACTAATCTTCCTTTTGCTAGGAAGTATAGAATGCAAGCTACCAGAAGCTTGTGTTGGTTGAGCATTATCTCCTTCAAAAGCTACCACAGTCAAATCCCTATTAGCATCAATTTCTAGGAGATTTTCATCATCAAACTAAGAAGTATCTTTTGGGAGGATAGTTTCTTCCTTCTCAGTGATCCATTCATCATCTGAAGCTACTTCTGCCACCAATATTGGATCATAAATTTGTCTTCTTCTTAGAGCTCTCTCCCTCAGTTTGGTGTTGTACTTCATGTAAACTAGAGCATTCAATCTTTTTGGCTCTAATCTATTCCTTTTTTTCGTATGAATCTACAATTGAGTTTAAGCCATTTAAATTTTTAGTTATTAGAAGATATTTTCATATTTGAGTGAAACGATAATAACATGGCATTTGTAAGAATGAAGAACTTGCTCAAATGTGCTCCAATTCCCCTCACATTGATGTAGGATGGGAGAGTGTGACCTAGTCCTACTGATTAAACCCTCACAAGCAAGTAGACACACTCAAACACTTTAAATTAAGAATTCAGTTATCCAAACATAAACACAATAAATCATGCTATATTTCACATGTTTAAGGATATTGAAAAGGTGTATGATGCTGTTCAAAGATAAGTCCCAAGAGTTCTTTCACAAAGGAAACAAGTTGAAATTGCAGTAAAGATGTTATTTCAATATTTCAAGAAATAAGTTATGTGTTTAGCACGGCAGAAAGTCTAAGGATTCAAATATGCGATTCAAGTTTTGGAATTCAGAATTTCAGGCAAAGGGTTTATCAAATATGAAAGTGCAGAATTTAAAACTAAGGTTTAGTAATAGCAGGGGCTGTAAGATATAATAGGGGCTCAAATAGAAACTGAAGTTATCACAAGAATCTATGGATGCTTGACGTTGTTCAACACAAGTCTTAGACCACGCCAGAAAATTCCTTGGAACAAGTTTTGAAACGCCGAGACAAACGCAACAATGTAATAGAGGGGAAGTGGCCATGTGGGGGGGTATTTTGGTGTGGCTGTGTTGGAGGATAATTAGAACTCGTTTGAAGTTCTTCGTACACACTTTGAAATATGGATATGTATGCAGCAAATGAGATGATGGATTGGTGGCCTTGGGGTGTAACTTGGTGATGACCGTGTGGGTGGTGGAGGGAAGTCGTGAAGGTGGGATAGGGATGGAGTTGCTAGATAAAATAATGGTCTCTCACCACCTGATCTCCAGAGAGAACACGCCTCACACTATACAATCAAAATGATTTGACAAAGCTAACAAGCTTTAGCAAAAGAATTCTATTCAATATTCAAACTTAGCTTTTGTTCTTACAATGAAGGGATATATATAGCTAGTATGGGGGGACAAAGCATTAACAAGCTTTAGCTAGCATGGGGGGACAAGGACACTAAACAACTAACAATTCCCACACAAGCATGAGAGACAAATAATAAAGACACAACTAACAATTCCTACACAAGCATGGGAGACAAATAATAAAGACACCAACTTACTAGACACATTAATTACTCTTACAAGTTACTAACAAAATAAATGCTCCAACTTTTTAGACACAATAAATACTAAGCACAACTTACTAACACTCCAACTCACTAGACATACACAATTTCCTAACATACACATGCAAGCAAGTTGTCTTGCATGTTTACAATTTAAATACAAACAAAAGTCAAAGGGAGGCCCAATTTGTGTGGGCCCAATAGAGCCGTGTGGGGCCCACATGGGTTTTGAATTCGGACTTGCTTAGGCATCTCTATCGGGTCTTTCTCACACTGAAAAGTTTTCAAAACAAGTTTTCAAATAATCCATTCAAAATCTACAAACAATTATGAACCGATGTGAACATCGCGAGGTCGTCCACGTGTCATCATGTCGGCAAAGGAAATGTGGACATGGGAGGCCATCCGCGTGTCATAACATCTGAAAATGACATAGGTAGAGCATGCTGATCCCCATCACACATCCACTAGCATTTCATGTCAGGCTAAGAACACGAATAGCAAACTTTATCAATTCTGGGGTCTTTGTCCCAAAACGCTACCACCAACCAGCTACAAAAGAAAAACACATATTTAAGTTCCAAGTTATAAGAAGAAACAAGGATAGAGTACTAATTAACTAATTTTTACTGAAGTATTATTTTTATCTGGGCTTCTCAACATTCGAGAGTCAATAGCCACTCGAGTCCCAAAATCCCCTCGTGCATTATCAAACAAATCCAATTGGATGTCTGCAACTAGCCTCTCCTTATATCTCAACATTTTATCCATGCATTCAAATAGTCCTTTCTTCACTTCTTCACGATCATAGAAGTTCTCCTTATAACACAATTGGGGATTTAGATAATATCCTGTAGCATGTAAAGGGTGATGAAGTTGTGGAGTCTATCTATCATTTGTTTTTCTCCAAATGGGTCCATACTTCTTGGCATTTATTGAAAAATTTGCAGCCAATTTTTCCTTCGCCGAATCCATCAACCCCTAGAGAAATCCCATGGCTGGTCTTTCCTTAGAATCAACTTCCCGTAGAACACACACAAGAAAGACAACACTCTTGATAACATAAGCCACGTGACGCCAAAAATGTTGGTCAAATAAAACTATAGAGCGAGTCCTTATACCTTCATGCATTTTTGCATATGTAGAAGTGCACCACATCTCTGAAGAGAACATAGATTGAAGACCTCACTTTTGTTTGTAAATGCTTTGAAGTGTAAAAAATGCAGTAGTAAAGCGTGTCATTGTAGGGCAAATGAGTTCTTTGTTGTTGGTGAAATGCTTCCTTATCATTGCAAGTACCATGGTATTAAATTTCCTCGAAATTGTCGAAATTTCCATTGAAATTTTCGGTTTTCGTTACCCTCGAAATCGAAATGGCATTTGATTTCCGTCTTACATAATTTCCGTCAAAATCTCAACAAATCATCTAAAATTTATTGAAATCTCGAAATTTTAACAAAACTTATCGAAAATTTAACTATAAAATGAAATTTCATCAGAATTCAAATGAGAGATTTAGAAGTGCGATGAAATTTCTCTCTTAATTTATATTTTATTTATTTTTTCCGAAACGAAAGATTATTACAAGTGTTTTTGAGATTATATGAAAAATAAACTTACAAAAACATTTTATTTAATCATTCATGTCTAAATTATCATTATTTGTATAATAAATAATATTTAAATGATTTATGAATTTCATTTGTATTAGCTAAATATGTTTAATGTACATTATCTTACAAATATGTTTGATACACATACTATATTATTACTTTTCCACCTCATGCACAACATAGATGTGTTTAACTTATAATATATTAGTCTGAAGACTTACATTATTATGTTTCACAAAGAATTTCATGCTTTACTATTGATTTTCGTTATTTTTTTGAATCGAAATCAAAATTGACATCGAAATCGAAATTTCCTTTGAAATTTCCATACTTTTAGAGCTTCGAAATTTGAGTCGAAATTGAAATTTAAGACCTTGGCAAGTACATAGGAACGATTATAAATAAATTTCACAACTTGCTTAGCCTTTAGGATTGTGCTTTCAAGGATCTTCAGTTTTGCAACATCCTCCAACATGAGATCCAAACAATGTGCAGCACATTGGAGTCCAATAGAGCTTCTCCCTCTTTTCCATAAGCTTCTTTCCACCATTTATTATGTTCTTCACATTATCGGTTATCACCTGCACAACATTCTCCTTACCAACTTCCTCAACCACCTAATCCATATACTTAAACATCAAATCACCATTTTTATAGAATCAAAAGCATCAATGGATTTTAAAAACCATGTACCAGTAGGGCTATTCACAAGGACATTAACCAAGACCCTTGAACACCCATCAGTCCATCCATCAACCATGATAGAACATCCATATTCCTTCCAATTTTTTTTGTGTTCTTTCAACTTGCCTTCGATGTCTTTCAACTTATCTTTAAGGATCCATGTCCTCATCTCTTGCATAGACGGAGGCTTGAAACCTGGCTCGTAATTAGCAATACCATCCCCCATAACACGCCAATATGCGTCTTCCATCAAACTAAATGGTAGAGCATTGTTGAACACACAACGACCAACTTTCGTACACATTTCAATTCTTTCTTCCTTCTTCCTTTTTGAGTTTAGAGTGGATTGTTTGGTCAGTGAAGATGAAAACTTATCCATTGGACCTTTAGCCCTAGGATTAAGGCTAGTCTCACTGTTCTGCTACTCAAGATCTCCAAACTGATGGAGAAGTAGCACTTTAAGTCCCTCCTCCTAGACCGATCCCAATCTCTTCAAGAAGATCATTTCTTTTACACTTCTCTTCTTGGAATTTTTCAAGAGCGATCTTGCACTCATCTCTCACGTTTTGAGGAGATTTTGGGCAGGGTTTCATTCCCTTCCATGTACTTGCCAAATGAAGTTTAAATCTTGTGATAGTCCCACTCCAAGTTTGATCACAAAATTTGCATCTAAAATATTTTTCTTCATAAACTTTTTTTTTTTTATCTATTTCCGAACAAATTTTTTTTTTCTGCCCCTTTGACTCACCTTCAAACATGTTTTTGTTTATTGAATAGGAACAATCAGCAGCTGCAGCAGGAAATTAAAACTGAAAATTGAAAAAGGAAAAGTGAAAACTGAAACAAATCAAAAGCAGCTGCAGGTACCTTGAGTTTTAGAGACATTGGCAGAGAGTCTTATGGGAGTCTGCTATGAACAACATTGGAGAGAGCGAGAGTTGAATACTTGAATTAGTTTGAGACTTTGAGTAAAGACCTCAGACTAAGAAGAGATCTCGAAGCAGATAGGTTTTGGGGGGTCGCGGAGAGAGAGGAGAGGTTGTAGAGGGTCGCTGGAGAGAGACGAGAGGTCTGAATGGGTTGTCGGAGAGAGATGAGATGTTAGAAGGGGTCTTTGGAGGCAGATCAAAGGTTGGAAGGGGTCGTTGACTCGTTAGAGAGAGACGAGAAGTTGGAGGAATCTTCGAAGCCAGATGCAAGGTTGGAAAGAGATGAGATTTCTGAAGGGGTTGTAGGAGAGAGACGATACGTCGGAAGGAGTCATCAACTCATCGAAGAGAGACGAAAAGCTAGAGGAGTTGTCGGAGAGGTGCAAAAGCTTGGAAGAAAGAAGCTTCATCGAGAGAGGGGAAGAAAGAAGCTTCGTCGAGAGAGGGAGGCGGGTTTTGACACTTGTTAAAGCCCTATCAAGCTGTTATTTTTTAATTTTTATTTATTTATTTATTTATTTTTTGATCCGTAAAAGTACATTATATTGATCAAAATGGATATGTACAGAAATTCTAGGCATACCCGAGAGAGGGACAGCCAAAGCTCCCCATCAAAACAAAAGGTGTAAAGGGCGTGACTTTTTGCTTGAGGCGTACGCATTTGAGGATTTACGCCTTTCAAGTTACACCTTAGGGCGTTTTATGCTTAAAATAGGCACGCCTCATGAACATCTTTTAAAACATTATAACATATTACTATCATATTATTATGATAAAAATAATATTATTGATTAAATTTGAAAATTTAATTTATTTAAGGTTTAGTTAAATTAATAAATAGTTCTTGTTCAGTCTAGAATTGAATTATAATAGCTAATATGCATTTTTAAATATATTTTAAATAAAAATTTAATATTTTATGATTAAAAATTTAAATTATAATTATATTAGTTTTATAATTAAAATTTAAATATTTTCTATTAACTAAAATAATATAATATTATTTATTAATTAACAATAATCTCGTTATTAATGTATATTTTTAACATATGATTATCACATTAATTTATGTTAAAAATATTATTGATAACTAAATTAAATTTTATTTTATTTAGATGTTAGTTTAAATTTATAGATGGTTTTTTTATTCATTTGAGAATTTAATTATATTTTGATAATAATTAATAGGTTATAATAGTTAATAAAATAATATATGATTAATTTTTAAATAACAATTTAATTGACAATTATGTGAACTGTTATTTTTAATTAATATTTAAATATTTTTATTAAATAAAAATAATGTAATATTATTTTTTTTATTAACAATAATCTTGTTCTTAATTTATATTTATAACATATGATTATCATATTAATTTATGTTAAAATAATATTATTAATTAAATTAGTATTTTTAATTTTAATATTGATTTAAATTAATAGGTGGTTGTTCTTCTTCATTCCATAATTGAATTATGTTTCATTAATAATTAATATTTATAATAAATAGTAAAATACTAATGTATTTTTTAAATTATAAAATAGCCACTAAGTTTTCTTATATTTACAAAATTAAGTGGCTAAAAAATTTTCTTAGATTACTTCTCAAATTACACTTAAATAGTTATAAAAAAAGTGATTTTGGAAAAGCACTTTTTGCAATAAGTGTTGGAGTACAAGCCAAAGTCACCTTTTTTTTTCCCAGTGCTCCCAAATGGGGGCTTAGCAGAAACCCTTAAAAGACATTTTAGAAAGATATAATTAGTATTATACAAGGGATATTAGGGATTGAGAAAATATTCATAAGAGCAAATCTGAATGGACACGTCAGAAGAGATAATAAAGGTTATGAGAGGATACATGAAGGATATGGATATGGAGACAAAAATGAGTCTAGGGAAATGATCTTATACTTTGCCATGTCGTATGATCTTATTACAATGAATACTTCCTTTAAGAAGAAAGAACACTTAATAACCTTCAAAAGTGGACAAAATAAAAGTCAAGTAAATTTCTTTCTTAACTAGGAGGGTAGATCATTTATTGTGTAAGGGTTGTAAAGTTATCCCAAATGAAAGTTCAACCACATAACATAGAGTTTTATTATTAGATATATGTATTAAAAATGGAAGAGAAATGATAAAATAAATCAGTGCAAGATAACTAGGTGCTGGAACTTAAAGAGAGAAAATATAATAAATTTAAAGATAAAATGATCAAAGATGGTAATTGGACTATAAAGGATGGCGTAGACACAAACACTCTTTGGAGCAGGATAGCTAGTGTTGTTGCTAGAATTTGTCTGAAAGAATTTGGATCAATTACGACTTTGATCGCCTGCCAAGAATGAAAGAAAAGTGCTTTGGAGGATCAGGGGTGTACCCTGGGGAACACTCCAATGCCTAAGTCAGGGAATTTGGGAGGATTATATGATTGCAACAATAAATGAGTGAGTGAGAATGTGATGATATGAGATGCCTTACCTTCTTTAGGGGGTCCTTTTAATAGGCATTCAGGATACCTCATTATTGTTTTTCCTATGGATCGTAGAAGTTATACTTTGGCTATTGATATGTTACTAAGGAGTAAAGATTGATGTGCTAATCCCTTGCTTTAATTAATGGATGTTACTTTATTTCCTTTGATCTCTTGATGTTTTTTCATTTTTTGGTCTTACATAAGTTGATGTAGAGTTTTAATGTCGGGGTCCCTTTTAGGTTATATCAGTTGGTCCCCCCACTCTCAAGTCTTAGAGTTACCTTTTTGGCTTGAGAGTATTTTGCATTTACTTTAAGTCCTTTTATTATTGCTTAATGAGTAGTGCTCATCTTATGACATTTTTGGGCCTCATGAGTGGTGCTTATTAGATGGGCCAATTTTTTGTTGAGCAGTGTCCGTCCCTTGTTGCCTCGTTAGCGGTGTTCATCAAATGGACATTTTTGGGCCTCACGAGCAGTGCTCATAAGATGGACTAATTTTTTATTGAGCAGTGCCCATATTTTTTTGCCTTATGAGTAGTGCTTATTGGACAGACATTTTTGGGCCTCATGAGCGTTGTTCATCAGATGGACATTTTTGGACTTTATGAACAGTGTTGATTAGATGGACCAATTTTTACCAAGCAGTGCCTGTCTCTTACTGCCTAATAAGTGGTGCTCATCAGATGGGTCAATTTTTGATTGAGCAACGCCTGTCTCTTGTTGCTTCATGAGTGGTGCTCATCAAATGGACATTTTTGGATCTTATGAGCGGTACTCATTAAATGGGTCAATTTTTTATTTCAAGTTTTGTTTGACTTTTGCTTACTCATGAGTGGTGCTCATCTGATGGGCCAATTTTTCACCGAGTAGTGTCTGTCTCTTGTTGCCTCATGAGCAGTGCTCATCAATTGGACATTTTTTGGCCTCCTGAGCGAAATTCATCAAATGAGCCATTTTTTTGTTGAACAGTACTCGTATTTTGCTATTTCATGAGCAGTGCTCATCAGATGGACATTTTTGGGCCTTATGAGTAATGCTTATAAGATGAGTCAATTTTTTACTAAACAGTGTTCATCTCTTGCTTCCTCATGAGCGATGCTTATTAAATGACCATTTTTGTGTTTCATGAGCGGTGCTCATCAGATGTGCCAATTATTTACTGAACAGTGATCATCTCTTGTTGCCTCATGAACAGTGCTCATTAGATGGACATTTTTGGGTCTCATGAGCGATGCTTATTAGATGGGTCAATTTTTTGTTTTGTAGAACTCATTTCTTGTTGCCTCATGATCGGTGCTCATCAGATGGGGATTTTGAATTTAGTGGGTAGAGATATCTCCATTATTCCCTTGGTAAAGGGGGGTTCAGAAGATCTAATTAAGGCTTTCCCTATTAAGGGTTGACTATGAACTTCTTTTATCCGTTTTTCTAGTTGATCGAATTTTCTTGAGTTTTTATTCAAATTCCTAAGACAATTGCTTGTTAATGCTCACATTGCTAGCTCCTTTTACTTTCTTTGTTGAATCTGAAATTTTCAAGGCAATTGCATGTGGTACCACTACCTTACCCTTAAGTGTTGTTTTTGTTTGAACAGTCCCTTGGCCATGTTTTACAAAATCTTTTTCCTATTGTAAGATCATGCTAAACATGTCTTCCATCCTCCCTTGGAAGGCTAGAAATTGGTCTAAAGGCACAATTTTTGGTAAATTGTCTGTAGTGGGGAGTGAATTGATTGGGGCAGTTGATCCCTAGCAATGGGTTTAGACTCGTAATTGCGTGATGCAACAATGATTGAGTTTTAGAAAGAAACCTTTCCAAATTTCCCATTGATGGTGCCAACTATTGTTGCCAAAATTTGTTCAGGAGAATTTAGATCAATCATGACTTCGATCACCCGTCAAGAATGAAAGGAGAATGACTTGAAGGACTTGGGCTATACCCTGAGGGATCACTTTGATACTTAAGTTACAAGAATTTGGAAGGACTATATGATCACAAAAGTAAAGGAGTGAGTGAGAAGGAGATGTATGAGATGCCTTACCTTACGTAGGGGATCCTTTTTATAGGTATTCGGGATACCTCCTTATAGATTTTCTTACTAATGAATCACAAGAGTTACACTTGGGCTATTGATATGTTACTAAGGAGTAAAGATTGGTGTGCTAACCCCGTGTTTTAATTAATGGACGCTACCTCCTTTCCATTGGTCCCTTGATATCTTTCATTTTTTGGTCTTACATAAGTTAATGACGAGTTTAATGTCGGGGTCTCTTTTAGGTTATATTAGTTAACTATTAAAAAATAGCAAAAAGGATTTTATGTGAATCAAGAGGAAGATTCTCGAATAGTAAAGAAAGTTGATGGTGGGATCAAGATGTTCAAAAAGCTGTAAAGACAAGAATTTTGCTATAAAATATGGCAAAGATGTAGAAACATGGAAAACTTTGAAAAACATGAAGAGACGAGAAAAGATACAAAGAAGGTCGTTAGTGAAGCTAAACATAGATCTTTTAATAATTTATATACTAGATTAGATACTAAAGAAGGGGAAAGATAAATATTTAAACTTGGTAGAGCTAGAGAAAGGAGTGAGGACTTAGGTAATGTAAAATGTTTAAAAAGTGAGGATGATATTGTCTTGGTTAAAGAAGAAGATATAAAACAAAATGGAAAAGTTCCTTTAGTAAGCTATTTAATGAAAACCAAGTAGAAGACTTAAAATTGGAATTGACAAATGAGGAAAAGGTTAAAAATATGACATTTATTCGTACAATTAGAGTTAACAAAGTTAAGTTTGCACTAAAAAAGATGAAAAATGGAAAAGCTCTAGGACCAGATAACATCCTAATTGAAGTATGGAAATGCCTAGGTGGTAATGGAATTATATGGTTAACTAAGTTATTTAACACAATTATAAAAAAAAAAGAAAATGCTAGATGAATGGAGGAAAAATACTTTAATACCTATATACAAAAATAAAGGAGATATTCAAAATTGTAATAACTATTGTGGCATTAAACTTATGAGTCATATAATGAAATTGTGGGAAAGGGTTGTTGAACAAAGATTAAGGTTAGAAACGAAGGTTTCAGAAAATCAATTTGGTTTTATGCTCACGAGATCTATTACAAAAGCTATATATATTTTAAGAAGATAAATGGAAACATTTAGGGAAAAGAAGAGGGACTTGCATCTGGTATTTATTGACTTAGAAAAAGCGTATGATAGGGTAGCTGGGAAGTCCTATGGTGGGTTTTGAGAAAAAAAAAAGGTGTATGTAGTAGGTATACAGATGTTATTAAGGATATGCACGATAGAGTAATGACTAGTGTCAGGACTATGGATGTACAGACTAAAGAATTTCCAATTACAATAGGTATACATCAAGGATATGCTTTGAGCCTTTATCTTTTTGCTTTGCTTTAGTGATGGATGAACTTACTAGGAGTATCCAAAATGAAGTTCCATGGTGTGTGTTTTTTTTGTAGATGATATTGCCTTGATTGACTAGGGGTGGAGTAGAATCTAAGTTAGAATTATAGAGAGAAACTTTAGAATCTAGAGACTTAGGATAAGTAAAAATAAGACAAAATATATGAAATGTAATTTTAGTCATAGTAGGAGGAATATTGGAGACAAAGTTTAACTTGATGATGAAGAATCAATAGTACTAGCAGATTTTGCTACCTTGGATCTATTATGCAAACTGAAGGAGAAATTGAAGATGTAATGCATATGGTTAAAGCATGTTAGCTAAAAGGGGGAAATGCTTCAAGTTTGCTTTGTGATCGTAGACCCTTAAAATTGAATAGGAAGATTTAGAGGATGATTATAAGACCAGCTATGACATATGGATTAGAATGTTGGACGACTAAGAAACAACATATCTAAAAAGTAAAAGTTGTCGTGAGAATGTTAAGTTGGATGAGTGGTGTAATGTTAAAAGATAAATTAAGAAATGAACATATTTTTGGTAAGTTAGGCGTAACTCCTGTAGAAGATAAAATAAGGGACGGATGGTGCAGAAGGTTTGGGCACTGGCAATGTAGGCCTCATAATGCACTAGTAAGGAAGAGTGAGTTAGTTACAGCGAGGGGCAGTAGAGGGGGTAGGGGTAGACTTAAATTAATTTGGAATGACATAGTGAGTAAGGATTTAATAATGCTGAATTTGTTGAAGGAAATTGTCTATGATCGCATAAATTGGCGGAAATGGATTCATGTAGTCGACCCCACCTAGTGGGACTTGAGGCTTGGTTTATTGTTGTTTGTTGTTGTACCAAGAAGTTATGTTGTATCACGTATGCTTCAAAATTACAATATTATAATCTTTAACTTTATCATTTAAAAAGAGCACTGTGAATTGTAATCGTCTTGGGCTAAACTTTGGTAAGGTATTATCTTCTTTGGCCCACTGGTCTCACGGATTTGTCCTATAAAAGTTGCCTTGAATAGTTGGAGCTTAAACCATCCTTATAAACCCAAGATCTCTCGAGTACACATCCGATGTGGGATTGTGACGTGCTCTCCTGTCCGATCTCTAACGCCTTCATCAGAGTGGCTTACACTTCTATGTAGGATCCACCCAAATGATAGTACTAGGGTGGCTCTACTACCAAATGCAATGATCTTGGGCCCAACTACGGGGATGTATTTTTTGCTTTGGCTCACTGGTCTCACAAATTTGTCCTATAAAAGGTGTTTCAAATAGTTGGAGCCTAAACCATCCTTATAAACCCAAGATCTCCCTAGTACACATCCAATGTGGGATCATGGCTATGAAACTACACAAAGACTTGAGCAAACTTTACAAATAAATTATTTACAACTTGAACAAGACAAAAAACTAGACAAGAAGAGAAGGTTGGAGTTAACTAATATAGGAAAGAGATAAAAATTACCAATATCATCAAAGCAAATATTTTTTTAACAAAGCATTGTTCACAATAAATTGTTAATTAATGTTTCTCTTCTATCTCTTTTGAATGGAAAAATATATATATGTTTATATCATCATCATCATCGTTTTAATCTTCTCCTTCCCCTCCTCTTCCCACAGCTGTTGGAGAAAATGAAAATAAAAGGAAAAAATAATTTTGTCATAATGGTCCTGCAGCAGCCATAGCAGTCCATAATGGTCTGCAGTGGCTCCTACGTGCCAGTATTGGTCCCTAGTGGGCACTTCATGGCTGCTAGTTTAATTCTCACGATAGTTTTGAATAGCCAAACAGTAAACATGGGCTGTGAGACTAGAACCCAGGGCCTCCTTTCAACCTGGCTCTGATACCATGTTAGACTACCACTTCACCTAAAAGCTTAAGCTGTTAGATTGTGGGCCAACAATTTATATTAAACCTGAACACCAGCAATGATTATTTTGTCATGATATGGAGACTAAAAAATTACAGGGGGTTACAAGTGCACCATGTGGCTTTTCAATCTCTAAGGAAAAATCTTGGTGATCACCTTATAGATAAAACGTTGCATTGACTGATGGATCTAAACTGGTATACTGCCTTTTGCTTCACAGTTTTGGAATTAGGACAAGGAGAGTATTATTGATATGGTGCACAGATCTTCTTCCTTCAAAAACATCCTTCATAAAATGATACACGCCAGAGATCCCACATCTGGCAAGAGGTTTTGAAAGAAAATGGCATGAAATCTATTGGGGCCAGGCACCTTGAACGCATCCATAATAAAAAGAGTGTCCTTGATCTCCTGATATGAAACACGAGCATTTAAAGAATTAGTAGTTAATGCAGAAAGGGGAGGGAATGAACCTGTAACCAGAAAGGGATCATCATAGATTCATATTCCCTGTGCGAAGAACTGAATTGCAAATATTGCCCAACCTAATTGCAATCACAATAGTCTCTAGAACCTTCTTAACATTTCTTCTCCCATTGAGTTTTGAGGTTATCGACTTGTTGGGAGTTTAAAACTCCTTGTGATTGCAACTGCATTCTTGTGCGAATTCATGTTTACTATGTCCTGACTAAGTGTAGGAGACTTGTGAGAAAGACTTCTTTGACCATCCTCAGTCTATTGACTTTTCGTTTGGAATGAATTATGCTTGAAGATGACATTCACATTACGTGCATGGCCAGCTGGATGACATGCAACTTATCATATCAGGCCTTGGTTGCATTAGCTTCTTAGCATTGTTTTTGTGATTGGCGCATCTTTTCCTTTTGGGATAGAAAAATGACACTGTCCCTTACTGGTTTTAAGTTCCAAGCCTCGTGATGATGCAGGGATTTGATACCAAGAAACATGTGTCTCACTAATTGCTAGAGGATTCTTTAAGGAAACCACTGCATTTTCTCCTCCAACTGTTAAGATTCTCTAAGATAGAATATCATGAACTATCACGAACCATTCATTCTATATCAGTTCCAACCAATCTCTGTAACATTTTAACCTACCTTTTGCACTAGAATTTCCTCTGTATCCCCTATTCTTCTTCTTCATTGAACCTGCTGTTTGCAGACCTGCCTGTGGACCATCATCCATTGCCCAAAATTCTGCACTGTTTCAGGTCCAGGGTTTAGTTGCTGAAACTACTCTTGGCCACTGTCAAGATTGAGAGTCACCAGAGCTCCATTCTATTGTTGAAAATTTGCAAGTGCACGAAATCGTAGCAAGTAATATAGTGATAAAGAAGGATGTCGAACCCATGAGGACTATTTACCTATTAACTATTGAAATTGTTCTAATTCTAAATTATTTGAAAATCAAGAAAAGTGGTGGATTTTGAATTTGAAAAATAAAATAAAAACAAATAAAATTAAATCAACTAAATACTTAAAAAGAAGATGATTTCACCCAAGAATAAAACACTAAGGCATCCGACTCACCTAACCAATCCAATCCCAAATCCTAATCATGCAATCAATGATTTGTCATCCTATTTGACGGAGTTGTCATCCTATTTGACGGAGAAATATTCTAACTTATCTAAGACCCTCTCTCGAGTAGAATTAGAATTACCCAAAATACAATAACCCGCGATATGTCTATGCGAATTTAAAAGTAATTGAATACATTAATATTAATAATATTTCGCATAAAAGCCGCACAAATCATGTTGGCACATTCCTATTTTTCGTTCAATTCATGACATACATCATACGAAGCTAAACTACATGCATCATCTCTCGAATTAACGTGCACAACAAATCATTCAACTATTGATCAGATAATTGAAAGCATTAAACTCAATGATGTATACTCAAAAGGAATGATAAAATTATGATCACATAGAAATAAGATTTAGAATTGTCATGGAGAGGTTACATCGTAGCCTTAGCAATAGAAATTAGCCCATAATAGAATCAAAATAAACCATAATGATTCTAGAATTCATAATAAAAATTGTACAAAGAGAAGATGAAAGAATTAAAAAAGGAAACTGTATGAAGATCAAGAATCTCGATCGTCAACAACTCCAATTCGGCCTTTCTCTTCTTCTTTTTCCAAGCTTTGAATTCCTCTCCAATGGTGAAACAAATCCTCATCTTTTTTTCTAAGCTTCGAATCCCCTCCTTTTAAAAAGCTTTGGTCGTCCTCCCTTATCTCCCCAAAACAAGATCATCCAAATTCCCTCCTTTTTTGCTGCCGCCTTGATGTGCGATTTGCTCTATCGAGTTCTTCCCATCTTTGAAAATCTACAACACAAAAGTTGTGAGATTTTTTCTTAGCTTCTCGTAGATACCAAAATTACCCTTTTTGGAGTTTTCTAGCAAAAGTTATGTTCCAAATATTGAAGGGTGTTTCAGGAAATTCGGGAAAGGAATTTGAGTTTGGGAATGACTCTTGTTGAAGGGAATTTGAATTTGAAAAGGAAAGTTTCCTCCTTATCCCATGACTCCTTTAATTTATTTATTCCTAAACAAAAATAAACAAAATAAATCAAAACTCTAATAAATGATAAAATTAAAGACAAACTAACATAAAAATAAGAGTGAAAGTATGACAAAACTTGTATAGAAATTAAACACATCACATTCCATTACCCCAACCACCACCACAGCACCACCCCGCCACCCCCCCCCCCTCCCCCACGGGGGTGGCACATGTGGGGGTATGCACTAAAGTGCTTGTAATGTAAATAGTGACTACAGTTAAAACAAATTATATTGAAGCCCTCATACTCCATTTGTCATATTATTTTCCTCCTGAATTGGACTTTTTATGATGGTCTTCTTGAAGTTCAATTAGCACAGATGAACAAACTTGACCCATTTCACCATTGTCATCGTGTCATCAAAACTTTTGCAAAGGATGCTCTTCATTTTAATTCTCTCCCTCTCTAACAACTCCCCCCACTAGTACAATAAATAAATAAATAAAAACCATATGGTTGACATCTGCAGTCTGTTTACTGGGGAGAAGGCAAAAACCAACCTTGATTTGCAGATTATTGTTTCCTGTTTTTGGGTATATCCTCTGAGGATTTCTTGGTTTAAATTGGCAATAATGGTCTTATATAGTTCCCATATCATGCACATACAATTTACAGTTCTACAATCTCTGATATTGCAATGCTGGCATATTTCTGTGTCTTGTTGTAGATGTTTTATATTGCCTGCTTAATTTTAGTTGTTGGTAGCTGCATTTTACTCCCAGTGGTTTCTCATGCTGCTTTTGATTCTTGTAGATGTGATTATATGAGAATAAAAATATTATATAACCTTGGATGTTTGACAGGTGGATCCCCTGACCAGGAATCAGTGGGGTCTGGGACAAAGAGATCTAGCATATCATCTACTAGGCCTCATGATCAGAAAGAGTTTCTCCATAAATTTGTGGACTGTGATATATTGACAGCAAAGCTTGAAGATTGGTTTGGATCAATATCAGACAAAAGGCCTGAATTTGATGTCCCTTTCGAGTTAATAGAACTTCAAAAATTTGATTATGCACTGGAAAGCATTTCATTTCAACAGCTGATTCGGATGCCCAGTGCTGTTTATGCTTCAACATCTGATGCTGTTCAAGCAACTGCTTATCTTGCTGTAGAAGATTTTCTACATGCTAGTGTGAAGGGCTTGTGGGAGGCATTTTGGAGTCAAGATGAGCCCATGCCTTTCTCTGTTGCCTGTTTATGCGGTGCAAGCTCAAAATTCTATCAGGCCGAGAAGGCAATAGCTAATGGGAAACTTGGAGATCTTTGTGCCACATCTATAATGCTAAAGAACTCTAGACATTCATATGGAAGGTGGGACCACATTCTGGAACTAGCTCTTTTGAGGCCTGATATTCTTGCTGTGGAGACTAGTAGGCAGCCTTCTCTGTCTGTTCTAGGTGAAGCCATTTTTTTTGCTGTTCGTGTATTATTGTCAAGAAGCATGAGCAGATTAAATGTACTTCAGAGTTCAAATTGTGTCTTTGTTCTTCTTGTTGATTCTCAATATGGTGGGGTGGTAAAAGTTGAAGGAGATGTGAATAAATTGAATTTTGATGTGAATAATGTTTATGGATGTGCCACTGAATGGATTAAAAATCATTCACGAATTGCAGTGTCTCCCATTGATAGAATCTGGAACAAGCTTGGAAATGCTAACTGGGGAGATATTGGTGCCCTACAGGCACTTTTTGCAACCTTCCATTGTATCATGCAATTTGCTGGAATGCCAAAGCATTCAGTTGAAGATTTAGCTGCAGATCATAGTTCTCGTCTTCAAACAAGAAGGATGGAAAGGCAGTTAGGCGACTCCAGGGTGAATGGGAATGGTTTATTTAGGTTCCAGCGGAGCAGTGTTTCCCCTGAAATTGTTGAGGTTCAGAATGAGCCTATCAAAATTGAGCCTGAAGAGGCAATGAAGCTAGAAGTAGGTACTGTTTTATGGGTGGATGATTCAAATTGGCAAAAAGGTTATCAGATTAATGAAGTCCTGAGTGATGGTGAAATTGCAATTTACATTGCATCTCCTGCAGATGATCCAGGAAAGGCTTTGTTTTTATATGTTGGTTCTCATCCCTCTCAACTGGAACCAGCATGGGAAGATATGAACTTGTGGTATCAAGTTCAGAGGCAGACTAAGGTATTGACTATTATGAGGCAGAAAGGTCTTTCTAGCAAATATCTGCCTCAGTTAACTGCATCTGGTAGGTTAATTCACCCTGGTCACTGTCGAAGGCCAAGCTCAGGTGGAAAGTGTGACCACCCTTGGTGTGGGACCCCAGTTCTAGTGACTAGCCCAGTTGGTAAAACAGTTGCGGACATGGTAAGTGGGGGCCAATTTGGTATGAATGAGGCTATCAGATGTTGCCATGATTGCTTATCAGCACTCTCAATTGCTGCCTCTGCAGGAATTCGACATGGAGACGTACGGCCGGAGAACGTAATTTGTGTAAGTTCCAGTATAAGGGCTCCTTATTTTGTCCTTATTGGTTGGGGGCATGCTATTCTTGAAGAGAGGGATCGACCAGCAATGAATCTGCATTTTTCGTCAACTTATGCTCTACAGGAAGGTAAGCTGTGCTCGGCTTCAGATGCTGAAAGCCTGGTTTATTTGCTGTATTTTTCTTGTGGTGGGGTTTTGCCTGACTTGGATTCAGTTGAGGGAGCACTGCAGTGGAGAGAGACCTCTTGGTCAAGGAGATTGATCCAGCAGAAGCTTGGGGATGTTTCAACCTTACTGAAAGCATTTGCTGATTACGTTGATAGTTTATGTGGGACGCCATATCCGATGGACTACAAGATATGGCTAAGAAGGTTGCGGAGAAATATTCAGGAAGATGATCATGGGAAGGAAATAGATATATCAGGCTAGGGCTTTTTCCAACAGCTACATTGGCAGTACAACACATGATTGTTTGGATGTTATTGCTTCCTGAGACTGGACATGTATTTTTGGGAAATCTCTATTGCTTCAAACCAATTATTTAAGATATTGGGTGTTTCTTGGGGGCAACTGTTTTCATATTCTTCTGAGATGGTTGGCTTGCATCCCATAGAGCATCTGATTGATGATTGTTCTTTCTTATAGGTTGGAGTATTGGACTGTTCCTATTTTCCCTGAGGGCTTTGAATTGCTTGGATTCTGCAGACATAAGCAATGCTGTTGGGGTTTTTAAAATATGACTTTAGTGTGGTCCATCACTTGATTTCTTCAAATCCCATGTCTATTTTTGTGTGCAGTCCACCTGTCCTCGAGGATCTAAAAGTTTCTTCTGCACATATGGGGGTTCATGTGCATGTATGTTGTGTCAATTATTGTCATTTTCTTGTAAAGATATGAGCTCTTCAGATTTCCTTCCTTCCTTCGTGTAATTGGTTGCTCTGGAACTGAGGCTAACGGATTCTAGGAAGTGGTCTATTGGGTCTAAGGCATTCTCCTTTTCTTGTAAATGGATCGTTTATTTTGAATGTCTGTAGGGTATTTCATTATATTTTCTGAACAGGCAATTGGTGAATCATATGACCTCTCTCTCTCTCTCTCTCTCTCTCTCTCTCTCTCTCTCTCTCTCTCCTTATTCAATTTCACAGTTGCTGCCTTTGTTCTTCCTCTGTAACCTTTTCTCTTGTGATCCTTCAATTGGGTGTTTTCGAATGATGGAGGTATTTGTGGCTTTCTTATTATGTAAATAATCTCTCATGCTTGCTTGCTACACAAAACATTTTCTTTCTTTGATTTTTTTTTTTTTTACTTTTGTTTTCTACAGCTTGTTTCTTTCTCTGCAGGATTGTTGCAGTTAAAATAGCGGCAATGCCATGCTGACAGCTTCTCCTTTTGGCATTTAAATTCTTCCTTGGGCTTGGTAGTAAAAGTAAGCATCAATGTCAGATTCTTTTTAATTTCTTTTTGATTACTTGTATAATGTTGATAAAGAACGTAATATGATCTAGTGCATGAGGCTCTCACATACATCGAGGGCCTGGTTTTGGGGATAGCGCATGTGGTCCTATCTCCACATTTTTTTGGAGAGCCTGCTTTCATGATTTGCAAATGATTTTTAGGTTTGTGTTTGACATCCATGGGCAGCTTATCGAAATTTGATATACTAAAATTATTGTCCTTATCATCTTAATTTGTTTATTTCCCTTTTTGTCAATGGTGATATTACAGATATTTTGGAAATTTGCTGTGTAGAAATAACAGAGAAAAAACCACATTAAAGAACACGAGGAAAATTCTTATCCTTGCTGAATCACATAGGAATTATTTCTTATATTAATGGATGAGCTGCTAATGAATAATTATGGGTGGAGTTTGCATTGCATTAGGCTTAAAGAGGCCTATTGACACCTGACTAATTTATGTAGCCCTAACCTTAACTAACCTATTAGTTAGTCAGCTGTAAACAACCCTTAGGTTGTGTTTCAGAGCATGTATTTTGGGCCTAAGTATTGCAAATAATTAGAAACATGCATTGCAGAGTAGCATGTATTGGATTATAAAATAATTACTAAACTGCCAATATTATTATTATTATTATTATTATTATTATTATTATTATTATTTATCAGGTAGGTAAGTTGGTGTTGCTGCCAAACATGAGTCATTCGTGATTGGGATGGATTCAGTTGAACAAAACCTACGCATTTAGCAAGAGTCAAATCAAGTTTTCAGTTTTTCGAACTGATCATTTTTTCTGTATCAAATGATTATGATCAGGAGTTTTGCATAAAAATTTGTTTGGACTCTAGCATCCTGTTATCAGCATAATAAGGAGCTTGCATCATCATAGAATTTCATGTTTATTTTGCAGCTCAATCAACTGTTAAAAGGACCCTATAGGGTGTTTGTGGCGTGATATCATTTCATCCATGCAGCAGATTGAACTGGAGAAGTTGTGTAAAAGCTGTATTCAATTTTTGGGAGTGCCCTGAAGCTATTAAAATTCAGATTATGTGGGAAAGTAGGCTGAAACTGTTGCTTTCAAAGCTTGTAATTTTGTGCCCATGTTGTGTGGGGGCGGGGGATGAGTTTAATACATGAGTTTGGATTTTTGGATTTGAACAAAATCCCATACAAAATAGTATTGGCTATTGTTTAAATTTATACCAATCCACTAAACATGTCAAATTCACAGCCCACTACAAAATTACAGATGGTAGATTGGTCTCATGTTACCTGTATATTATTCATTTTGCAGGTTATGGATTATGGACAATGACACTTGGACCGTCCCAAGTGTACAACTGGAGTCGGCATTTAGTTATATGAACAGGTTGACAAGAAGTGATTGTTCCTTTACTATCTGTTTGGTTTGTAAAGTATGGGAATTAAATAGTTACAGTTCCTTTACTGCCTTTCTGGTTTTTGTTTTGCTGGTCTTTCTTTGTTTTGTTGTGTGTTTTTTGTTTTTTCCAAAGAAAGTAGGTATAGTTATATTGAGTGCATGGGCAATGTACATTACACAGAAGTTGCTGAGTCTCCCTGGGGTGTCTCCCGATATCTTTTGGAGAGGGGGTTTCATGCTTCGCATAGATTTGAATTACATAAAATATGATTTAGTATTACGTTTTGTGCAAATATGCGTTATGCACTAGTGGTCCAAATTGCAGACTTCCAAATAGAAATTTCTAAGCTTTAGTTCCATGCATTTGCCTTTTATGTTTGAAAATAATTCTTTGAATAGTATTATTAATGTCCATAAGCGACTAGATCTTGTGTTTTATCCCCCATAGTGGGTAAAGACTTTTTGCTTGTCAACGGGCAAATCGGGATTTGACACCTCATAAGATGAGTGTTCAAAAATGTGTTTATATCCTAAATCTTACACTTTATAGATTCAGAGAGTTGTCATGAACCTTTTTTCATCCGTGGTTAAGTTCATTTAATGATTATCGATTAATTGGTCTCTAGTTAATATTAGGGTTCAAGGAACTGATAGTCTATGGTACACATTTTAAAGATGTGTTTGAGAGTTTAGTTATATATGGGGAAGGTAGTAATGTTTATTATGCACTCATTCTTTTGAATGGTGTTGTAATAAATTTGTTGAAATATTAATCAAATTATTTGGAACATAGAGTTGTAAGACTTCCACTTTAAGAACTACACAGAGAATAATAACATGCCACTTCAGGCAAATTCCATTTGAAATGGATGGCGTGAGTTTGTCAAATGCTCGACAAGCCGCTACATTAGTGGTGCATAAACCATGTTTGTCAACCAAGTTTGTTCAGTGGTCGTAACGTAGTTCCCCTGCATACAGCTCAAGTTGGCAAAGGCCCGTTCCTTTGCGCTTCGCTGTAGCCAAGCTTACTGCTGGCCTATCAGCCACCTTGATTAAAGTGTTTTAAAATCTTCTTCTACAAGCTTTGATTTTTCCAAGGGAGTCTTCTACAAGGGCCGAAAGGATGGAGAAACTTGTTCTCCAAGGTGAGGACTTTTCTCCTTCTTCTCTCTCCCTTCCCTCTATTTTGGTCTCCCCAAATTGAGTGTTCAAGAAATTAAACACGTTTGTGTTCAATTGAATGTGTGTAGCCTCTCTTTAGATGTGTTTTTCTGACTTCAATGTGTATGGTGTCTTGACCCTCTCTCCTTTTGCAGTTGAATGTGTCTAGCCTCTTGGGAATGTGTATGTCTCCTTGTGAACATCTCTCCTCTTTGATGGATGCATCTCCTTGTTCTCCCTTTTGATTTCAATCTGTGTATTCCCTCAACCTCCTCTAGGGTGCGAGTAGAGCCTCCTTTTTATAAGAAAAGGAAGCCAGCATGCTCTAACTTCAAGATTTCGAAAACTCCCCTTTTCTTTTGAAAATAATGCTCTCCTTGTCCTCAAAAGGTGTTTGGGCAATATCCAAGACTTATCTTCCATTAAAATTCCATTAAAATAGGTATAAAACCCAACTTTATCTAATAATGACTTCAAAACAAGAAATTGAGGCCTTAATGTAATTCAAATGCATGATTTGCACACTATAGCATGGTGAAGGAGAGCAATGCTCTATTTAACTACTCTAGATATTTACCCTTTGGGCACCTAGTTAATTCTAAAATAGTTGCCCGCCCCTTTTATATGTTTTTTGCCATGAGTATTTAGGATGTCTTGATGTTTCCTTCTTAATACCCATGAAATAGATGATATATAAAGAAATGACCACTATTTTGGTTGCAAGGGAAATTTAGCCAATCATGCAAGCAGGCACTAGGAGAAGACACATACTAAGAATGATTGACTGATAAGCTGCACATGACCATGTCGAGATTTATAGATTTAGACTTAGCTATGATGGAAAGAAAATAGATGAGAGATGGGGTAGTGTGGTGGAAAAGGGTTGTTATTGAATCAATTGCACTGGTTGGATGACTACCAACCATCTCTGTGTTTGTAAGGATGTAGTGGTTAGATGACTACTAACCATGTATGCAATAGGATATGAGCGCACCATGTAACTTCCTAGATAATTACATAGGGGTATCACAAGATGGGAAGATGAAGGAATCACTTGGAAAGAACCTAACCAGTTAGACTGGGATCACCTATGCTTAAAAACCTAGTCAATTACACGGGGGTATCCTGAGATAGAAATTTAAAGAAGTCACTTGGTAAGCACTTAACTAGTTACATAGGGATCACCTACGTTTGAAAAGATGTTGGGACCACCTTGTAAGTACCTAGTCAATTACATAGGGCTTTTTTTTTTTTGGGTGAAAGATAAAGGGTCACTAGTCGGGAATATGCAACCATCCTGGGATTGGAGTTAAGGAAACCACTGGTGTGGAATGTGTTGAATTTTTGAGTCTTATCCCGTTTTGATAATGACATATCATAGCATTTCATTTGTGCATTAAGTATATTAATAAGTTTATCTTTCAGACAACACAAATGACCGATGCAAAATGGAAGCCAAGAAATACTTAATCAATCACATCAATTGGCGTATTCCATTGATTTGTAGAGAGCAAAGCTTGAAGACCTTACAATTTTCTGTTGTAATATTATTAGGTTTTAAATTGTGCATGCATTTCAATTTGAAGCTCAAACATCGACCATAAATTGACCATATGATCTCCAAGTTTTATGAAAAACCTTTTATTAAAATGTTTAACTTACAAAAAAAGGTTGAAATGGTTTTGAAATAAAAAACTGGCCAAAAACTCTTTTTTGTTAAGGGTCAGTCGACCGGTTGTTAAAGCCTTGTCGACTAGATAGTGCTAAATGGCCAAAAATGCAAATGGCCAAAAAACTAGCCAAAAACTCATTTTTGTTAAGGGCCCAGTCGACCGGCGTATTAAGCCTAGTTGACCGGTCTTCTTATGAAGATGATCTAGCAAACCGGATCATTGGACCGGAAGACCAAACTGCACTAAAAGGGATTTCGCCCTTTAGTCGGTCGACCGGACCTTGGGTCAGTGAACCGGACCTTTTGGGTTCAGGCTATTTTGAGCCTCAAAATGGTCATACAAATTTGAATTAAATTATTATTTTATTCCCCAATGGCCATATAATGACTATATTTCAAATTTGCCTATATGCCCAATCACTTGAAAAATGTCAGAGAAATTTATTGAAAATATATTTGATTATTCTTTGATTCTTAGTTATATTTTATACTCCGTTTTGAATATCAAAGTTAAATTTCTCCTACTCTTCAATTTGAAAACTTTTTTGAGTTATTCTTGAAAGTCTTAAGCATATATTCATTCATATATATATTGCTTGAAAGACTTATCACTTTAGTGATATTTCAAAGCATCAAATTCTTACTTCTCCATCTTTCATTTTGAAAATTCTTTTTGGAGAAAATCTTTTGGGCCATTCAAGAAAAGCTTTGAGCATATATTCATTCTTATATTTCTTGCTTGAAGAGCTTATCATTCTTGATTTATCAAAGGTCAATCTTGAAGAAATCATTTTTCTTTCATTTGCAAAGTATTTTTGAGAGCAAAACCTTAGCTTCTCCTACTCCTATCTTGAAATATATTTTTGGAGAAATCTTTTATTTGGTTTGAATCTTTGAAGTATTCATTATATACATTTTCTGAAAGATCATATACTCTCATTTTCTTGCAAAATATCTTTGAGAGTTAAACTCAATACTCTAATGAGCTTCATTTTAAAATCATTTGAGAGTGCATATAGTTTTTCAATTGTACAAATTAGCTTTTGAGAAGCATTTCATTGTACGAAAATTTGTTTTTCAAATCATTGCCTTTGCGGTTTGGGTTATGAACCATACCAAGTGAGGGGACATCACTTGGAGAGGTGCTCTGCCTAGAAGGAGTGGATCGAGTGAGGGGATATCACTCGGAGAGGTGGCTCTGCCTAGAAGGAATGAACCAAACGTGGGGTATCATTTGGAGAGAGGGGCTCCACCCTATTGAAGGACTGTGTAAAAGGTAGCTCCATCTTGTTTGAAGGATCAGATAGTGGAATCCTCAAGCGAGTTGTCTTGAGGCGAGGACGTAGGCAGGGATAGCCGAACCTCGTTAAAAATTTTGGTGTCATTCTCTCTCTCCTTTATCTCATTTACATTTTCGCATGTCTATGATTGTTTATTTATTGTAGTGATTATTTTACAAACATGCCTTTATTTTTGATCAGGATATGTTTGGTGAATCGGCAAACTAATTAGGCAAAGTTTTTTAAAATTCCAATTCATCCCCTCTCTTAGGATTACACCATTCCTCACATTTGGTATCAGAGCCTAATTGCAATAAGCTTAACCATTTTTTTAAAAAGATTGCATGACTTATTTTGGTGTATCTCAGTTTTGTGAGGGTTGTTCCTTTACAAGGCCTCCAATGTTTTGTGGTGTAGATTACACCGCTTGGAAACAAAAGATGATTATTTTTATTCAAACTATTAATTGGAGGGCTTGGAAAGTAATTGATCAATGGAACTATATCCCAATAAAAATTATTCAAAATGTTGAGTGTCCCAAACTTGAAAATAAAATGAATGAACATGATTTAAATTTAATGCAAATTAATTCTAGTGCCATGAACATGTTGTTTTGTTCTTTAGATACTAATGTTTTTCATAAAATCATGGCATGTCAAAATGTTAAGGAAATCTGGAAAACACTTGATAAGAGGTATGGAGAGACCAAGGAGAAGGGAACCACCACTCCACATGCTTCAAGCTCAAATGTTCAAGAAGGAGAAAATCATTGCCTAATAGCTTTAATCGATGAAGAGGTACATTCCTCTCCTTTTACTTCTTTAAATGATTCATGCAACGATTCTTATAGTATATCTTGTGATAAATCTTATAGTGATCATGTGATAAATCCTGTGATGATAGCATGCCAACTTATGAGGAACTTAAAAAGGAATATATTAGGACTCATAAGTTTTTAAAATAAATAAACGATATACTTCTTTGAAAAACATGAATGTAGCATTAATGAAAGAATTAGAATCCAAAATTCTTGTTGAAAAGGAAAAAGACTTGAAAATCAAGATATTAGAAAACAAGAATGAAAAAGTGATGAAAGAGTTAGAAAATCTAAGATCCCAAATTTCCATTGAAAATGAAAAGGATCTTTATATTTCTGAACTTGATTGCAAAATTAAAAAAATGGCTAAAGAGCTTGTAAGATCACAAGAAAATTGCAAAGACATAAAAAATTCAGAAATACTAGGCCTAGAAAGTAAAATAGAAGACCAAGCTAAGATCATCTATACATTAACAAGAGACAAAGAAAACTTTGATAATTTAATAGGATCATAGAAGATGACCTTAGACAAGGAACGTATAGGATTTAATGGCATTGAAAACAAGAAGAAAAAGGACCTCTACATGGGGTACTTTGTAAAAGCCTCAAAATACTATGCTAGTACCTCCTCTTGTGCCTATGCTCACACTACGTGCTTCTTGTGTAAAAAGAAGGGGCACATCAAGTTTGATTGCCCATTTCAAAGAAAATGTGTGAAATCCAAACAAGTTTGGAGAGTCAAAGAACCACCAGGTTCTAACCCATCAAGGCTCAAAGAGAAATAGATACCAAAACGAACCCCATTGATTCCACCTTAGATTTTAGGATTTGTTATAAAAGGTGGTAGTGATGACTAAAGGCTTGGTAAGTGGTTTGTGCTTAAAATGTCAAATCTTAGTATATGCATTCACTATACTAAGAACATTAGAGAATCAAGCCAATATGAAAATTCAAGTGATATGTCCAATCTAATCACCTAACGTATATATCATAATGATTGGTTAAGATATGAAAATATTGGCTATAGCATGCTAACCTTTGAACTAAAAACATTGAGATAATCTCTACTTGAATGGGACATTGGTCTCCACACTCAATCCATATCATTCCTTCGAAATGTTCAAAGTAACGGTTGAGGGGTTAATTGGCTAAAATTTCTGGAACCTTATATTTCTGAGATGAAAAGTATAAATCATTATCTCTTGAATAAAATCTCAAAAGCATGCGGGAGTAAATCCACTAAAAATGGACAACGATTCTTTATTTGTTAAATGATTCTTAATGCTTAATTCATGCTTAAATATGAATATCCTAAGTTAAACATATTTTGTCCATTGCACAAGTTTGAGCTTTAAGGAATTAATCATATACTATGTATCATCTTACCCTAAAACTCATCTTGGAGTTTAATGCTTAATCATATTGATTAGATAATTTAGTTATCACTGGAAATTCATGATCTACTAATCCTTCTCAAATCTAGTCGTAAGCACTTATTATCATGATCAATCCTTAATCTGTTGGTCCTTATTAAAGAATCCCTTATAATCAAACCAGAAGCATCTAATAAGGGATTTAAGGTCTTCTGTTAAATAAAAGCAAATAGTTCCTCTGTGCTTAATCAGTTATGAATCTTTTGGCTATGGTAATTGAAAGTCAAGGTGTTATCCCAAGAGGGGGGTGAATTTGGTTTACAAAAATTTCTTTTAGAGTTATTACAAATTTACAGCTTTTTGTATACTTAAGCAAATCACACAAGAATGTTATGGTTTTAAATACTCAAACCAACCACAATCACAAACAAAAAAACCAATCACAAACCAAATAATAAACAATCACCCAATCACACAATACTTAACCAATCTTTGTAAGAGTTGCAACACTTTGTTTTTCAGCGTTTGCAAGATTTCAGTTTATAGCCCTGTATGAACGAATTTTTGTGCGCTCATTTTAAACAAGATTTTGGCAAGCGGTTAATCAATGTACTCCCTGAAAGGTTTTCACAAAATAATAATAGCCGTACTTTCTTAGATTAAAAGGTCTTCTCAATCTTAGATTTTCAGCAAACCTGTAATTTAAAACACAATTTGTATGTGCTGAAATTTAAATATAAAAGGGTAGAGAGTGAGGCTGAGAATTTTTACGAGGTTCGGCTTATCCTCAGCCTACGTCCTTGCCTTAGGCAAGTGGATTCCACTAACTCGTTCCTTTCCGGGTTGAACAAACCGATTACAACCCTCCTTTAGGGTGGAGCCCCCTCTCCAAGCGATACCTTATGCTCGGTTACAACAATCCAAATACCTGAACCGTCAAAGAAACAAGAAACAAGAAAACAATTTCTTTTGTACAAAGAATGCTCTCAGATTGAGCTGGAAAGTACAATTGAAAGCACTATATACTTCAATAACAAATATCAAACGAAATAGTATTGAAGCTCAAGAACAATATCACCAGAATACTTCTCTAGAGGGAAATCAATATTTCAGATTGTAGAGCTCAGAAAAGAATGATCAGCGCTTCAGAATTTCAGTAATTCTCAATTTGCAAGAGAGAGCTTTGAGAGAATAAGAGAGTTTTCGGCTTTAAGACAATATTTTTAATTGCTTGGTGTGTAGTTTGATTTGTGAAAACATGTATTTATAGGCTCATAAAGGTTAATTCGTGTTGCCCAAGTTTCTTTAGAGTATTTCCCAAGTTTTTACAAAAAATTGGGGCATAAGAAACTTAAATTTGAATTTTAAAACTTTTAAAAAATATAACCGTTAATAGTGTTCAGGAGCCTAAAGTCTCAGGGTCAGTCGCCTGAGGTTCTTTAAAATTATGTATTTTCAACTGAAAATAGGGTCAGACGCCTAAGATGACAAGGGTTTATCACATGAGGGTACACAACCTCTTCAGAAATTCATCAAGAAATTCTTCAAGCGCCTAAACTTATTCTTCAGTCGCTTGGGGAAAATATTCAGGCGCCTGAGCTTACACTTCAGTCGCCCGAATAGAAAAATTTTTTGTTTTTCAGATTGTTTTTCAAAAGCCGTTGGCTCTCTTGCTTTGTCATTTTATAAAAAAATTTTCCAAGGTTTTAAAACAAGGTCTCTAAGTTCAAGAAAAACCCTAATGAACTTCAAAACATTTAACATGATATTTAGCATGAAGTACTTACAAAAATTAGTCATAAAGTCTTAAACACTTTAAGCTTTGATGTCTTCATATGAGTCTTTGCTTTGAGTCCTCTTAGATTTTGAGCTTGAGTCAACTCTAGGTTTCCAAATGTTTTGAATCATTTTGGTTCACTTGAGTTTCCTTTGGATCACTTTGAAGATGAGTGCGGCCTTTTGGTCCTTGGTGATCTTTGAACTTGTATTTCCTTCGATATTTTGAACTTTGTCATTTATGCATTCCTAAAACATCATCACTTAACAACACATGTTAAATCAACCTTCATTTGTTATCATCAAAACGAGATTCGAAAGCCATGTTAGGCCAACAATCACCCCATTTTTGATGATGACAAATAAGAAATAAAGATGAGAGATCCTTTGAAAAAGGCTTCCCCTTACAATAAGCATGCTTTTAAAATAAATATGAAAAATGATGATTTCAAGTATGAGTAAGTTCAAAAATAAGGCACAATTGAGTATATTTTATTATAGCTTATGTCATATGCATATTTGCATTATAGTTTTCTTCTTCTTATGTTCTTATTTGTATTTGTGCTTTTACTCCCCCTTGCTATATGCCAAGATTTATATATTTTACATATTTGTTGTATGCTCATTTTTCATGATTGCATTGTATTCTCATGTTCGCCGTATTCTCATGTTTGCTCAAAATTTCTCCCCTTTTTGGCATAATTCAAAAAGAATTGAGGGGCAAAGGCAAAAAGAGTTGTAGCACATTAAAAGCATAGTCATTATACACAAAGGAATAAGGAGTGGAATTACAAGCCAAATTTCAAGCAAACACAAACAAGGCATCATAAAACATAGCTAATACATAGAGAGTGCTTTAATACATCACAAAATGACAAACTAAATCAGTTATCAGCATCATCATCTTCCTTTTCAGCTTCTTCTTCATCTCCTTCCTCTTCATCACCTTTCTCTTCATCACCGTCCTCACTGCCTTCCTCTAATTCTTCATCATCACTCTGAGGAGCAGAACTAGTGTCCATAAGATCAACACCACGGGATAAGCTAGCTTGATACTTCTCAATACTAGTGAGGCGCTGATCAAGTGAGGAATACGTAGTGTGAAGTGAAGATACATCCTCTTGAAGGGGTTGAAGTCCTAGTCTCATGTCTTTGCTGAAGGTGGAGAATTTATGATGAAAGGGAATGAACCAAGAAGGCGTATCAACATGAGGTCCTTGGTCTTGAGCTAGAGGAGGAGGAGGAGGTACAACTGCTGGTGCTCTTTGAGGTCTACCTCTTTTCAAGAACCAACCCTGATCATGTTTTTCATAGCCCATTTATTTAAGGGTGGTGGAGGTGAAGAGGTTATATCGGGTACGTTTTATAAACGATTTAGAAGGTGTGATTATATCAAGCTGAGCAAAAATAAGGTTCAACACACCTCCATAAGGAAGAGTGACACGAGTGGCTTCTAACTTGGCCCACATCCATTTCAAGATAAGGCTAGAAAGATCAAACTTCTTCCCCTTTAATAAACACCATAAAACAAAGCAGTCGACATAGAAAAGATGATCATAAGAGCCGGCCTTAGGTAGGATGTTGTTGGAGATGATTTTGTGAAGTATTTGAGCTTGGAGGTTCAATTTTTTGTACATACGTGGATGGCCAAACTATATGGGTTCGTTTACTATAATTAGAGGCAAAAACTCCTCGGGTGTGAAGCCTTGCTCTAGTATCCAAGATTGAGCAAAGGCGGGACATTCAAATTCACCTAAGGTGATATGTAAAATTGGAGCTAGGATTTGAGGAGTCAAAACTATTTTCTTGCCTTTAAACTTAGTGGTTAGAACATTCTCGTCATGAATCATATTGGCATAAAATTTTTTGACAAGGTTGGGGTACATTCCTTTGGCTTGAAAAACAACAAAATTTTTTCAACCAATGTTCCAAAACATAGGTAGTATTTTAGGGAATTCAAAATCGAAAAAGGTGGTGTCGATCACCTTACCAAAGATTAGGTACATAGAACGGAGAGTAGAGTGATAATGAAGCTTAGATTGGGGAGTGACTAACGATTGCTTGATGTTGTTATCGTCCTTTCCGGTAGAAGATCCTCGATTTGCCGTGGTCTTAGTGTGAGACATCATTGTGTTTTTGGAGAATGGAACCCTAGAATCCAAGAGAAAGAGAATAGGAGAAGGAGTTTGAGGTTTTGATTCGAAGCGTTTTGAGCGAGGAAGCAAGGGAGACCAAATGTTGGAGCTTCGGGTAAGTGATGGAGCAGGAGTTAGTAGCCTGAAGTTAGGGTTTTCACGTGTTAAATATATAGATCCTGTGACTTCAGGCGTCTGAAGATTAAGTTCAGCCTCCTGAAGATTTACAGAATTGGAATCTCAATAGGCAGTAGCACCTCAGTTGCCTGAGGTCTGCTGGCTCAGGCGCCTGAGCCTTCAATACACAGTGCTCAGTTGCCCGAGCTTCCAAGCTCAGTCGCCTGAAGTCCCCAATTTCTTAATTTTCTCATTTTGCTCGATATGAAACCTACCTAAATCACTTCCCTACTATGTAACAATCAAAGTTCTCTTCTTAAGGATATGAATCTTTCTTCGCGAAGAGGTTTTGTGAAGATATTCGCCCATTGGTCATTTGTGTTTATAAATTCAAGTATGATGTCTTCTTTTTGAACATGATCTCTTAGAAAGTGGTGTCTTATGTCAATGTGTTTTGTTCTTGAGTGTGAAATAGAATTTTTAGAGATGTTTATAGCACTTGTGTTATCACACTTAATTGGTATGGTGGAATATTCTAAATTGTAGTCCTGTAATTGTTGTTTCATATACAAAGTTTGTGCACAACAACTCCCAGCTGCTACATACTCAGCTTCAGCTGTGGATAAAGCTACAGAGTTTTGTTTCTTAGATAACCAAGACACCAGGGATCGTCTTAGAAAATGACAAGTCCCACTTGTGATTTTTCTATCTATCTTACACCCTATATAATCGGCGTCCGAATAACTAATCATTTCGAATCCGTTGTCCTTAGGATACCAAAGTCCTAAATTGATTGTACCTATCAAGTACCTTAGGATTCTTTTAATGGCTATATCGTGTGATTCTTTAGGTGATGATTTGAGACGTGCACACATGTATACACTAAAAATTATATCAGGCCTACTAGCTGTTAAGTATAGCAAACTTCCACTCATGCCTCTATAGTATTTCATATCTACCGGTTTCCCTTTTTCATCTTTATCAAGGCCTATTGAAATACTCATGGGAGTACCTATGGGTTTACTACTTTCCATATCAAATTTCTTAAGCATTTCTTTTATGTATTTGGATTGACTTATAAATAAAAGTTCCATTTTTTGCTTGTTTGATTTATAATCCTAGGAAGTAGTTCAACTCTCCCATCATGCTCATTTCAAATTCTTCTTGCATACATTTAACAAATTCTTTACATAGATTATCATTTGTAGCACCAAAAATAATATCATCTACATAAATTTGGATTGTGAGCATGTCATCTTTCTTAAATTTGATAAACAAAGTACTATCAACCTTACGTCTAGAAAACCCTTTATCTAGTAGGAATCGACTCAGTATTTCATACCAATCCCTAGGGGCTTGTTTCAAACCATATAAAGCCTTAGTTAACTTGTAAACATATTCTTATTTTTGTATGTCTTTAAAGTCGGGTGGTTTTTCTACATGTACCTCTTCATTAATATATCCACTTAAAAATGCACTTTTTACATCCATTTGATATAATTTAAATTCCTTGTGAGACGCATAAGCTAAAATCATTCTAATTGCTTCCATTCTAACTGCGGGAGCAAATGTTTGATCATAATCTATCCCTTCTTGGTTATATCCTTTAGCTACAAGTCTAGCTTTATTTCTAACTACTACCATTTTCATCCTTTTTATTTCTAAACACCCATTTAGTTCCTATAATTGAATGATTATCCAATTTGGGAACTAATGTTCATACTTTACTTCTTTCTAATTGATTTAATTCTTCTTGTATGACAATTATCCATGACCCATTATTTAGAGTTTCTTCTACATTCTTTGGTTCATCTTGAGATAAGAAAGCATAGTGATTGCATAAATTTTTCAAAGAGGATCTTGTAGTTATTTCTCTTGATGGTTCTCCTATTATTTGATTTTTGGATGATTTATTATATATTTCCATTCTTTTGTTAGTTCAGTATTTTCAACAGCATCATTTGGTTTTTCTTCATTTTCTTCTTCTTTTGCTTCTACTATGTCTAAGTCTTCTTGTTTTTGACTAGTTTGTACTTCTTCAATTTTTATTGGTTTATTGAATGAGCTTTCTTCATCAAAGGTTACATGCATTGATTCCAAGATTGTAAGAGTTCTTTTATTGTATATTCTATAGGCTTTGCTTTTTAATGAAGATCCTAGGAATATCCCTTCATCAGTTTTTGCATCAAATTTGCCTAAATCATCTTTATCATTTAATACATAGCCTTTACAACAAAAAACATGGAAGTAAGAGATATTAGGCCTTCTACCTTTCCAAAGTTCATAGGGAGTTTTATTCAAATTTTTTCTTATAGAAACTCTATTTATTACATAGCATGCAGTGTTTAGAACTTCAGCCCAAAAGT
Organism: Malania oleifera; assembly: GCF_029873635.1. Lineage (NCBI taxonomy): Eukaryota > Viridiplantae > Streptophyta > Magnoliopsida > Santalales > Ximeniaceae > Malania > Malania oleifera. The sequence continues at coordinate 18,152,070 of NC_080428.1, forward strand.
ATTTTGGTAGATTATGTTCATTTAATATTGTTCTTGCCATTTCTTGAAGTGTTCTATTTTTTCTTTCAACAACTCTATTTTTTTGTGGAGTTCTTGTTGTTGAAAAATTATGATTAATTCCATGTTCATTGCAAAATTTATCAACATCTTTGTTGTTGAATTCTCTTCCTTGATCACTTCTTATGTTTGAAACATTATATCCTTTTTCATTTTGAAGTTTCTTGCATAAATTTATTAACATATTACAAGCTTCATCCTTGGAAGCTAAAAACAATACCCAAGTAAACGTAGAATAGTCATAAACTATTACAAAGACATATTGCTTACCTTCTATGCTTTGGGTTCTAGTAGGACCAAACAAATCTAAATGAAAGGGTCTACTAGTAGATATATATTTCTTCTTTTTAAAACTTGTTTTGATTTGTTTTCCAAGTTGGCAAACATCACAAATTTTATCTTTTATGAACTTTGTATTTGGTAAACCTTTAACTAGGTTCTTTCTAGATTGGTTTGACAATAGGTCCATGTTTGCATGTCAAAGCCAATTAGCTTCATTTATGGCAGCCAAGCATGTTACATCTTGAGAGACGAAGTTTTCAAGGTTTATACAATATACATTATCTACTCTATAGGTTGTGAATAGAATTTCACGTTTTCTAGGATTTTGAACTATACACTTATCTTGTTTAAAGATTATGTCAAGACCTTTGTCACTAAGTTGACTTATACTTAAAAGATTATGCTTTAGTCCATCAACTAACAAAACATCATCAATAGTTAGTGAGGTTCTTTACCAATTTTACCTATACAGAAGATTTTACCTTTGGCGTTATCACCGAAGGTCACATAGCCTCCATCTTTTTGAACTAGGGACGTGAACTTTGTTCTATGTCCCGTCATATGCCTTGAACACCCGCTGTCCAAGTACCATTTTTCCTTTGATGGAGTGGTCCTAAAACATACCTAAAAGGAAGGATTTATGGTGTTGCTTTTGGAACCCAAACCTTCTTAATTCTTTTTAAGTCATACCTAGTTTTAGTGTTTACTTTCCATTCATTCTTTATTTTGACATATTTCTTTTTAAGTGGACAATTGAACTTTATGTGTCCCTTATTTCTACACAAGTAGCAAGTAGTGTTTTCATGTATATTTGTAGAAGAAGTGCTTGCATAGTATTTAGCTTCTTTTACAAAATATCCCATAAATAATTTTTTTTTTTGTTTCTATTCCATTGTAGCCTATTCCTTCTTTATTACTTATCATCCTTTGCTGACCAACCATCTTTTCAAAATTTTCTTTTCCTCTAGTAAAATTGTAAATGATTTTATCTTTATCTTTAATTTTGCTTTTAAGATCACTTATTTTTATGTCTTTCTTGCTTTCATCACTTACTTGCAGTTTTACTGATTCATGAGACATATTGTTATTTTTCTTCATTAGATCATCAATATGAGAATCTTTTTCTTTTTCAGTCGATTAGAACTTTCTAGTTGATTCTTAAGATTTTCATTTTGTTCTTTTAAGGCTATGTTTCTTTTAGACACTTTGATGAACCTATTGTGTAAGTTGAATAATTTAGCTTGGATTTCCTTATAAGAAGGCATACTATCATATGAATTATTACTAGACTTTCCACTAGATTCTTCTGATGAACTATAATAAGAGTTGACCTCAGCATTGTGTGCCATAAAGCACATGTTGGCAACTTCATGTTCACTTGAGTCATCCTCCGATTCGTTTGAGCTTGTGTTGTCCCACATAGCTTTCATTGCCTTCTTTTTCTTCTTATTGTCCTTCTTCAGCTATGGATAATCATGTTTAATGTGTCCAGCCTTCTTACAATTATAACATGTCGGTGGATTGTTATTAGTTTGCTTTGTGTTTGTTTCTTCTTTGTGTGTTTTTTATCCTTTAAACTTTTGAGGGAATTTTCTATTCTTCCTGAAAAATTTTCCAAGTATTTTAGTGATAAAGACTAATTCTTCATCATCTAATTCATTGTCTTCATCCTCGTCACTAGAGCTTTCTTGACTAGCCTTAAGGGCTATTGATTTCTTGTTTTTATTATTGTTCTCTGAATTTCTTTCATTCATTGCCATCTCATATGTGAGTACAGAACCTATTAATTCATTTAGGGAGGTATTTTCATATTTCTACCTTCCGTTATTGCTGTGGCTTTTGGTTGCCAAATTGAAGGAAGTCATCTTAGGATTTTTCTAATCATTTCATATGTTATATAATTTTTTCCTAATGCATTTAAAGGATTTATAATGTGGGTAAATCTAGTATACATGCTAGTGATGGTTTCATCCGGATTCATTTTAAAAGTCTCATACTCGCTTGTGAGCATGTCGATTCTACTATCTCTAACATCTATAGTTCCTTCATAGGTTTCTTCTAACTTCTCCCAAATTTATTTGGATGACTTACATGTCATGACCCTATTAAACTCATTAACATCTAAAACACAATATAGTGCATTCATGGCAGTAGAGTATACTTGCATCATTTTATAATCATCTACGAGTTTAGTGGGAATGTAGTCACCATGTGTGACAACCTTCCATATTTTCCAATCCATGGTTTGAATATATATCCTCATTCTTTGTTTCCAAAATGTATAATTTAAACCACAAAAAATAGGCGGTCTAGTAGATGATTGGCCTTCAGCAAAAGGGGAAACACCTAGGTGTGCCATTTAAACCTTTATATAGCTTCTAATTAGGATTTTCTATAACTAGGCTTTGATACCAATTGAAAATAAAGGTGTTATCCCAAGAGGGGGGGGGGAATTGAGTTTATAAAAATTTCTTTTAGAGTTATTACAAATTTACAGCTTTTTGTATACTTAAGCAAATCACACAAGAATGTTATGGTTTTAAATACTCAAACCAACCACAATCACAAACACAAAAACCAATCACAAACCAAATAATAAACAATCACCTAATCACACAATAATTAACCAATCTTTGTAAGAGTTGCAACACTTTGTTTTTCAGCGTTTGCAAGATTTTAGTTTGTAACCCTGTATGAATGAATTTTTATGCACTCCTTTTAAACAAGATTTTCGCAAGTGGTTAATCAACGTACTCCCTGAAAGGTTTCCACAAAATATTAACCAACATACTTTCTTAGATTAAAAGGTCTTCTCAATATCAGATTTTTAGCAAACTTGCAATTTAAAACACAATTTGTATGTGCTGAAATTTAAATAGAAAAGGGTAAGGAGTAAGCCCAAGATTTTTTACGAAGCTCGGCTTATCCCCAACCTATGTCCTCGCCTTAGGCAAGACCACCTAAGGATTCCACTAACTCGTTCCTTTTCGGGCTAAACAAACCAATTACAACCCTCCTTTAAGGTGGAGCCCCCTCTCCAAGCGATACCCCATGCTTGGTTACAACAATCCAAATACCTGAACTGCCAAAGAGACAAGAAACAAGAAAACAATTTATTTTGCACAAAGAATGCTCTCAGAAAGAGCTGGAAAGTACAATTGAAAGCACTATATATTTCAATAACAAATATCAAATGAAATAGTATTGAAGCTCGAAAACAATATCACCGGAATACTTCTCTAGATGGAAATCAATATTTCAGATTGTAGAGCTTAGAGAAGAATGATCAGCATTTCAGAATTTCAATAATTCTCAATTTGCAAGAGTGAGTAAGAGAGAGCTTTGAGAGAATAAGAGAGCTTTCAGCTTTAAGAGCAGATTTTCAATTGCTTGGTGTGTTTGATTTGTGAAAACATGTATTTATAGGCTCATAAAGGTTAATTCGTGTTGCCCAAGTTTACTTGGAGTATTTCCCAAGTTTTTACAAAAATTTGGGGCATAAGAAACTTAAATTTGTATTTTAAAACTTTTAAAAAATATAGCCGTTAACAGTGTTCAGGAGCCTAAAGTCTTGGGGTCAGTCGCTTGAGGTTCTTTAAAACTATGTATTTTCAAGTGAAAATGGGGTTAGGTGCCTAAGGTTACAAGGGTCAGTCGCCTGAGGGTGCACGACCTCTTCAGAAATTCATTAGGAAATTTTTCAGGCGCCTAAACTTGTTCTTCAGTCACCTAGGGGAATTCTTCAGGCGTCTGAGCTTACACTTCAGTCGTTTGAATAGAAAAATTTTCTATTTTTCAGGTTATTTTTCAAAAACACTTGGCTCTCTTACTTTGTTATTTTATAAAAACATTTTCTAGGGTTTTAAAACAAGGTATCTAAATCCAAGACAAACCCTAATGAGTTTCAAAACATTTCACATGATATTTAGCATGAAGTACATACAAAAATTCACCCTAAAGCCTTAAACACTCTTAGCTTTGAAGTCTTCATATGAGTCTTTGCTTTGAGTGCTCTTAGACTTTGAGCTTGATTCAACTTTAGGTTTCCAAATACTTTGAATCACTATGGTTCACTTGACCTTCCTTTGGATCACTTTGAAGATGAGTTTGGCCTTTTGGTAGTTGGTGATCTTTGAACTTGCATTTCCTTTGATATTTTGAACTTTGTCATTTAAGCATTCCTGAAACATCATCACTTAACAACACATGTTAAATCAACCTTCATTTGTTATCATCAAAATGAGATTCGAAAGCCATGTTAGGCCAACAATAATATAAAAAAAGTGCTCTGACTAGCATGAAATTGTCTAGCTTCTTTTTGTTTATATTGGATGCTTTGTGAGAATTGCACTGAACACCTACTATCCATTTTTGCTTAATGTTTATATTATCTGATGGATGGTTTATCTGTTGTTTGTGGCATTAACTATTATTGAAAAATACTAAATTATTGAGAAACATCTACATGGCAGATGTAGAATTATGAATTGCACGCTGGCAGTTGATTTAGGTTGTTGCATGTTTGGACTGAATCTGCATGGTGATAGGTTCACCAAGGCTTGGGTCCTTAACTACCAAAAATAATATTTATAAAACCAAACTATTTCCAAATTCAATAGAAAGTGGGGAAGTTGGGTATCGATCCATGGGGATTAGAGTGTAGTTACCAACCACTTCTAGATTAGTTTATTAAGGCTTTGTATAAAAATAAGTGAAAAATGGGGGATTTTTGAAGGTGTTTTCTAACACCTACTTGAAAGCATGTAAATCTAAATGAACTCTACTCCTACAAAGTAAATCTCAATCATGGATCTGACCTAGGATGTCGTGTACGTAATCTATGTTTGGTCAGTTATCCATAATAGGGTTACACGGTGCAATGAGTCATTCGATGACATAGAGTAGCAAGGGTGCACCAACCGTCTGGAGCACGGTCAAGAACCAGAGTATACCCTGTCACAATGACCATGAGAACCTTTTTAGATATGCAGCCTATTACGTATATCTAACTAAATTTATAGAAGTGCTATCCTATCTCTCAGGGCATCAACACAATCAAAGCAGTAAATCAAAGCATGTAAAGAAAGTAGTAAAGGAAAACAGTAAATAGAAAGCATGTAAAACAATCAATCCTCTTTCAACTGAGTGTCTGTCACTAACACCAAAGAATACAGTCGAATGATCTTCTAATGTGTGAGGAAAGCATGTAAATATGGTTTCTCATTGCAAACGAATCGTGTCTCACTAATGATCATAAGTACAAAAGAAAAACCAAGACACAAATGTAAAGGAAAGCAATCAAATCTACACTAAGGTTAGCTCTTAATGGCGTTTTAGGTTTGTCACTTAATTACGCGTCAAATTTGGGTAATTATGTATTTAAATACATTAATTAAGTGTTACTATTTTAATTAAATACTTAATTAATGTCTAATATTTTAATCATTGAGCTCATTCGATAATTTTAAGATAATTATCCTATTTTTTCTCTAAATTTACGAATATTCATGTTTTATTATTGCAGGATAATTTTTGGAAATTAAAGTCGAAATTAAATTGTTCGTGCGTCATGCGTGAGAGAAACCAGGCCATGCATGCAAAGTGAGCTGTGTACGTGAGCCATGTGCATGTGTGAATGCGCCGGGTGCCATGCATGTAAAATTCACGTGGACTTCATGCATGCATGAAGTTGTGTACATAAAGCTAGACGCCGTGCCTAGAATGCATAAGAGCTGGGCTTCATGCAATCCGTGAGCTTTAAATGAAATGGGCTATACACAAACAAAATGTGGGTAGTGCACAATGAAGTGAATAGGGAATGCATGCAACTTGAATAATGGCCGTGAGAATAAATACCGTGTATTGAAGTTGAGAAAAGGCCCATGCAGGTAGGGGAAGGCCGTGTGCACAAAGAAATAAAAGAGGCCCATGTGTTATGACAAGACTACGTGGGAGGCCCATGCACATGGGAGGTATGCGCTAGAATAAGAGAATGTTGGCCTGGGGGTGTTTGGAGAGGTCTTTAATTTAGTTTTTTAATAGGTTTTGCTTTTGGGGATATAATATTATTACCTAGGGTTGCTTTTGTAAGATTGCTTTTTAGGAGTGCTTTTGTGTAGGGTTTTTAAATTAGGGTTGTGTGCTTTTGATTGGGAGCCATGCGCAACTTTCAAGAAGAAAGGAAGCACACTCTAGGACCTCTCCTTCTCATCAACCTCATGGACTTCTCTCTCTCTCTCTCTCTCTCTCTCTCTCTCTCTCTCTCTCTCTCTCTCTCTCTCTCTCTTGTTTCTTTGTTCATTTTTATTTACTTTATAGTTTTTTAAATACATTGTTTTGGTTTATTTTATTCAAGCTTTTTGTTCAAGTTTAATTTATTTTTGAAGCTTTTGTTTAAGCATTTATTTGAGTTTATTTTTAATTGAGCCATTATTGAAATTTAAGTTTAATTTTTTTTTTGTTTGAATCAGTTGTTGGATTAAGTACTATTTTTGTTTAAGTTATTGATTGGGTTAAGTTTATTTTTTTGAGTTAATGTTTAATTGAGGATTTTATGGCAGAATGTTTAATTTGAGTAATAAAGTTTTCATATTTGGCCATTTGTCTGAAATTTCAAATGTAGGATTTATTTCTTGTATGAATATTTAAACACAGGATTGTTTTCTGCATTTAATTTTGTTATCATTTATCTTATTATGTGGAAGAATCATTGAGTGACAAATATTAGTTGTGTTAATTTTCCCATCATTTATTTACCGTTACCCATTTCTTGTTGTTAATTTTATGCATGTGATGTCCGTAGTTTATGTTTTACTTTGTTTTATTTTTGTCACAAAGTCTCAATAATCCTAGAAATTGAATTTGAACTATGTTTAGTAATTTTTGTTTTTTTTATTTTCTTCTTTTTGTTTTACACAAGTTTGGAATTAATCTGCATTCCCTGAGGAGACGATATGACCTTTTTGGGCTAATTATTACACGACAGAACTCCTATACTTGGGATAGTCTTTGCGTTGCTCATTTTTAGAGTGAAACAAGTTTTTGGCGCTGTTGCTGGGGAATGTCAGATTTAGTTTCAAACTAGTGGTTTTTCCTTTATTTTGATTTTTCTCATGAAAAAAAAAAAGAACAAAAAAACAAAAAATGAAAAAAAAAAAAAAAGGAGTTTTGAATAAACTATGGTTGCACCTGCACCACACACTCTTATGGATTTTTTGCAGCCCACATGAACCACTACACCATCATGCTTACCTAATGATGCACCTAATTTTATGATTAAGTATGAGATGATGCTAGTGATACCTCAGTTCCATGGGATGGATTCTGAGAGTCCTTGTCAGCACCTGACGGATTTTGAGTTGGCTTGCACTACTTTCATTACTAGAGCTGGAACTGATGAATTTACTAAACTTTCTTTATTTACTTTCTCTTTGAAGGATAAAACGAAGATGTGTTTTAATTATTTGAGGCCTAACTCTATCTCTAATTGGAATGATATGGAACGTGAATTTCTGCATAATTTTTTTCCCTTATAGAGAACTCAATTTTTTCAGGAACAAATTAGTCATTTCATGTAAAGAGTGGATGAAGCATTTCATACAAGCTGGGAGAGATTTAAAGATCTGGTTAACTTGTGTCCCCACCATGGATTTGAATCATGGCACCTGGTCAACTATTTCTACACTGCGTTGACTCTTGAATCGAAATGGTTCGTCCATTCTATGTGTTCAAGAGATTTTTTCGACAAGGATCCTGATGATGCATTTAGTTTTCTGGATTATTTAGCTGAAAATGCTCAGCAGTGGACTACCAGGATTGACAGAAGACCAATTGCAACTCAACCATTGAGAGCAATACCTGGTGGAAGGTGATATGAATTGACAGATGATGTTAATGTTCAGGCAGGTCTGGTTGAAATCACCAAAAGATTGGATGCTATGGAGATGGAAAAGGAGAATAGTATAGAGCAATCTTAGAATCAACCTCCTCGGTTATATGCACCACCTTCTCAGTCGACATATCATCAGATTACCTTTCAGCATCAGTATCAGCCACATCAGATTTCTAGGATCTATTCTTTAGTAGCGCCCGCTCCACTGACGAAGTCTCTTGAGGATAGCATGGCACAAATGGCTAATATACTTCAACAATTTATACGAATTTAGGCCACAACTAATAGTTAGATGTCTCAAGCCATCAATGAGATAAGCACCAATTAGACTAAGATGAGTTTGACATTGAATACCCTAGAAAAAAGGGAAATTTTGACACAACCTCAGCCTAATCCTTAAGTATACCAGCAACAATAGCAACAAGTACATAATGTCTCAGGGGATTCTCTTGAGACATGGAAGGTCGTTAGTACTTTGAGAAGTGGAAAAAAAGTTTCCCGACCTGAGATACCCATTGACAGACAAACATTTGTCCTGACACTTGAAGTTACAACTGAGATAGAAGAAGCCAAAGAAAAATCAAAGGAAGCGAGACCAAAATTGAAAAGGTCAGTTAATGTGGAGGCTAAGACTAGTAAGGAGCACTGACCCATGGTTCCTTATCCTCAAAGATTGATAGCCATGGAACTATCATTCCCTACTGGAGTAAATGTCAAGGATTGTAATGCCGAAATAAATCTCCATAGTGTTAGGTGACTGGTACACTATATAGGGCGGTTGAGTAGAATGGTAAGAGTTCAACATTCAAGGAATCAGGTAAAAATTTTGATGTTGATGTTTCTGAGGCACTGAGGATAACTGTTCCAACATCTGCTTCTCAAAGACTAGTTTTTAAAGAAGTGAATTCCCTAGAAAATATGTTGAATAAATATCCTTTCTTGTTAAAACAAGGAAGTCAATCTGCACATGTTTTGTCTGTGACTTTGAAAAGCAATGATTTATTAGAGGCTAACTTCTCTGGAGGTAACAAAACTGATTCATCGTGGTGAATCAAATTTGGAGACTTGCCAATTCAATTTATAAACCTACACCCACCAGATGAAATTCTTCCTGAGCCCCTTCTAGACATACTATGATGTTTTTCTTTCCTTTATTTTCATTTTGTTTTATTTTTAGTTTATTTTTAGGTACATTTTCCCTTAGTTTCAGTTTTTTTTTTTTCCCTTACTTCTCTACCCAGGTATGCTTCTACTTCCCTCAGTATCATTCTTTTGCTTATTTTTTCAACCATTGAGGACAATGCTACATTTTACTTGGGGGGAGAGCATTTGTATGTTGAAATTAGGAATAGCTTCCCAAGAGGGGGGTGAATTGGGTTCTTTTAAAAACTTTTGTTCCCTTTTTAATACTTACTTGTATTAGTATGACAACAAGAAAATAAAGTAATCAACTAATAAACACACTACAAGATACTGATATTTAATTAAACAATCCAACCAATTAAAGTAAACAATTTAAACAAATATGCAAGAGTTTTAGAACTTTTATCAGCTGCCCTATAGAAGTTTGCAACCTTCTTTGAACTAAATCTTTGTTTGCACTTCTCTTGATCAAGATTTCCACAGATTAACCAATGTACTCCCTTTTGGGTTTCTACAAACGGTTAATCAAAACGTACTTTCTAAATATCAAGGATCTTCCTTTGATTTTAATTTCAAGCCCTCTAATCTGCACTTTAGTACACACAAAAATAGATTGTATAGAAAGTTATAAGTAAAAAAGAAAGAAAGACACAAGGATTTTACGACGTTTGGCTTCAACACAGCTTACGTCCTCATCCTTGGCAAAATACCGAAGGGTTCCACTATAGCAGTTCCTTTATCGGGTGGAACAACACCAATTACAATCACTCCTTTGTTAAGGCTAGAGCCCGCCTTCTCAAAACAATATACCCTTGTTTGGTCAACGATCCAACAACCTGGAATCATCCAAAATCTACAAGAAGAACAATTAGAAGATTGTGTACAAAGAACGCTCACACAAAGAGCAAGTTAGTACAAATCAAAACTATGTACTTCAAAAGATAAATATCAAGAATGAAATATACTTTTGAAGCTTAGGAATGGATTTCACCAAACTCCCTTTTCTCTATATGAGAAATCAATAGAATAACTTTAGGGATTGATGAACAACAATCTCAGAATCACAACACTTTCAGTTTGCAAAAGATGAACAAGATGAGACTTTGAGAGCAAGAGAGCTCATAAACATTTCTTGGAACTTGGTATTTTTTGCATTAGAAAACCATGTATTTATATACAATCAAACTTGTTTCCTTGTTACTAAAGTTTCCTTGGAGTGTTTCCCAAGATTTTAAAAATTTTGGAGCCCACGCAATGGATATTTAAAAATTAGAAAATTTTTGCTCGTTAATAGTGTTCAGATGGCTGAATACTCAAGTTCAGTCATCTGAAGTTCCTGAACATGCTAAAAATATGAACTAGACACAGGATCAGATGACCAAAGATGGAGTTTAGATGACCGAAGAGTCGGGTTCAGAGGACTGAGGTCCAAGTTCAGTCATCTGAACTGCTACTGTCAGTTTCTGTTTCTCACCAGAAAATCTTCAGACGTCTGAGCTTATTCTTCATATGCATGAAGTAATTCTTTAGTCATTTGAACGTGAAGTTCAGTCATCTAAAGTTGTTACTTCACGCATCTAATCAGAACTTCAGTCATCTGAACATATTACTTTATGAATTTTCTTATTTCAATAATAGAAAATGGTTTGCTCTCTTTCTTTTATTCTTTATAAAACTTATTCTGGGGTTTTTAAATAGGTCTCTAAGTCCATATGATCCCCTAAATAGCTTCAAAATATATTTCAATAGATATTTAAACTTTGAAGTACTCACATTGGATTTCCTAAATCCTTATATGCTAAGCTTGAGATCATCTACTTTCTTTTTGCTTTTGAAGTCCCTTGGATGTTTGCTTGAGCTAGCTTTTTCTTCCAATGCCTTGATCTGTAATGAGCTATTTTAAGCTTCTCTTTGGATCACTTGTTAATTTGTCTATCTTGATGGTCCACACTTGATCCTTGTTTTCCTGAAACATCAAAACTTAAACATTTCAAGTTAAAATGTCCTTTGTTTGTTATCACCAAAACTGATGTACAAGCCTAGTCAGGCCAACAATCTCTCCTTTTTTGATGATGACAAACAAGGAGCAAAGATAAAGGTTTCCTTGAAAAGGAAAATACTCCCTTTTACTATAAGCATCCAATACAGATTAATAGAACAAGAACCATGACATTTTATCCAAGCATCCAATATTGATTAACTAAATAGGAACCATGGATTTTTATCCAAGTCAGTTCATAATGGCATTTTATCCAAGTAAGGTCATAGTCCATATGTTCTTTGTTCATTTCTCATATTTCATTTTACTTTTGACATGTCGATGTAATTTTTTTCTCTTTTCTAACAATACAACACTTTCTCCCCCTTTGTCATTATTCAAAAAGAACAAATAAGCAATAGGAACGATATTTTTATAACCATCAATGAAGTGTTTGCATAATGAAAATATTGCAACCAAACATTTTATCAAGAGATATTACAACAAAAGGAGGCAAAGTACTAATACTCAAACATCAGAGATACATTCAAAAAGTTACATAGTAACTAGTAATCTATACTGGATATTTCCTAAAGATCCTAGTCTTCTTCTTCTTCAGTTTCTTCATTAGAAACATCATCTTCACTATGAGGAGTAGAGCTAATATCCATGGGATCCATTTTCCTAGAAGATATAGCCTAATACTTCTCTAAATAAGTGACGCGCTGATCAAAGGATGTAACTTTTTCTTTAATATTTTGTTGTCCAGTGCGGACTTCAAAGGAGAAACTTGAAAAGTCCATTTGGAATGATAAGAACTCTGAAGGTGCATCATGGGAGGACCCTAGATCTTGTGTGGGAGAGGAGTGAGTTGCTCCTGAAGCTGAGGCTGAGGCTGAGGTTGTTGCTGTAGGGGCGCACTGAATCCTACTTGATTTCAAATACTAACCCGAGCTACCTTTGTCATACCCCATTTGCTTCAGAGAGGTCTCATTAAAAAGATCATAGCATGTTCTTTTAATAAAGAATTCAGAGCTATTTGAGACATGAAGATGAGAGAAAATGAGAGTAAGGACACCTCCATAGGGAAGGACAACTCAATAGGATTCTAGTTTGGTTCACATCCATCTGATAATTAAGCTGGCCAAGTCTAGTTTCTTCCCTTTGAGAAGACACCAAAGAACAAAGCACTCAATCTAGGAAAGATGATCCAAAGAGCCTTGCTTCAGTAGGATGTTCTTTGCAACTAGTTTGTGTAAAATTTGGGCTTTTAGACTTAGTTGCTTGTACAAAGGAGGATGCCCAAAATAATTAGGTTCATTTTCCATGATCAATGGGAGGAAAGTTTCAGGGGTAAACCCTTGTTCTAGAATCCAAGATTGAGCAAACAGTGGACAATTAAAATTGTCTGGAGTAATTTTGAAAATGGGAGACAAAATTTCAGAATTTAGCAAAATTTTCTTTCCTTTCACCTTAGAAGAGATAATCCCATTTTCATTAGTCATATTGGCATAAAATCTTTTGATAAGATAAGGGAAAATGCCTTTGGGTTGTTGGGTAAAAAAATCAAACCATCCTATATTTCTGAACAAAGGAAGGATTTCTGGAAATTCAGTGTTTAGGAATGAGATATCCAATACCTTTCCAAGAATAGGATCTGTGGTGCCGATGGAAGTACGGTAACGAAGCGTAGCTTGGGGAGAAACAAGCCATTTGTCAAGATTTTTTGCATCTCTCCCAGATGAAGAACCTCGGTTGGTAATGTGCTTGATCTGAGGCATGTTTGATGAAGATATCTGATTGTAGAAGCCCTAGATTTCTTGGAATGATCCTTAGAAGAGAGGAGCAAGTTTCAGATTGAGTGATTTCTGAGTGAGGATGAGAATAAATGGAGAGGAAGGGTTCAGACAAATTGAGCAATGAACTTCAGAAAGTTGAAATTAGGGTTTTAAGTTGATAGTCATATTTAAATCCTGCGACTTCAGATGACTGAGGATTATCTTCAGTCGTCTAAAGATTTTTAAATCCGGAATTTGAAGAGTCAGTAGCCTCCCAGACATTTGAAGTTCCAGGTTCAGTCATCTGAACCTGTTTGCTACAGTGTTAAGTCATCTGAAGTTCTTAGTTCAGACGACCAAAGATCAGAAAAATTGAAATTTCTTTTCTAACACACTTCTCTGCTATGTATTAATCCAACTTCTCTTCTAATATGTATAAATCTTTCTTCACTTAGGGGTTTTGTAAAAATTTCTACCCATTGGTCACTTTTATTAATGAATAAATGAGTTATATCCTCTTTTTGAACATGATCTCTAAAAAAATGATGCCTTATGTCTATGTGTTTGGTTCTTGAGTGTGAAATTGGATTTTTGGATATATTTATAGCACTTGTGTTATCACACTTTATTGGAATTGTTTTATACTCTAGATTGAAGTCTTTTAATTGTTGTTTCATATACAGAATTTGTGCGCAACAACTTTCGGCTACTACATACTCAGCTTCGGCGGTTGATAAGGCTATTAAGTTTTGTTTCTTTGAGAACCATGATATCAAGGATTGTCTTAGGAAGTGACATGTGCCACTTGTACTTTTTCCATCAACCTTGCATCCGGCATAATCAGCATCAGAACAGCATATCATGTCAAAATCAATATCCTTTGGATACCATAAACCTAGATCAAGTGTTCCTAGCAGGTACCTAAGTATCCTCTTAACGACTGTTAGATGTGATTCTTTAGGTGTTGATTGAAACCTTGCACACATACATGCACTAAACATAATATTGGGTCTACTAGCAGTTAGATATAATAAACTCCCAATTATTCTTCTATAGTGTTTCATGTCCACTTGTTTTCCTTTTTCATCTCTATCAATGCTTGTTGATGTACTCATAGGGGTTCCTTTGGGTTTGATTTGTTCCATATCAAACTTTTTAAGCAAATCTTTAATGTATTTAGTTTGATTTATAAATGTCCCATTTTTAGCTTGTTTAATTTGTAATCCTAGAAATTAATTTAACTCCCCTATCATACTCATTTCAAATTCTTTTTGCATACATATGACAAAGTCCTTACATAGTTCTTCATTTGTAGCTCCGAATATAATATCATCCACATATATTTAAACAATCAGCATTTCTTTGTTTTTGGTTTTGATAAATAAGGTGCTATCTACCATTCCTCTTGAAAATTCATTCTTGAGCAAAAATTTACTTAGCCTCTCATACCAAGCTCTAGGAGCTTGTTTCAAACCATACAAGGCTTTTGTTAACTTAAATACATGTCTTGGATTTTTTGAATTTTTAAAACCCGGAGGTTGCTTAACATACACTTCTTCATTTGTATATCCATTTAAGAATGCACTCTTTACATCCATCTGGTATAATTTAAAATCCTTATAGGCTGCATAAGCTAGAAGCATCCTAATTGCTTCCATTCTAGCCACGAGAGCAAAGGTTTCATCGTAATCAATTCCTTCTTCTTGATTATATCCTTGTGCTACTAGCCTAGCTTTGTTTCTTATAACAACCCCATTTTTATCCTTTTTATTTCTAAACACCTAGTTAATTCCTATGATTGATTTATCTTTGGGTTTAGGTATAAGTTCCCACACTTGGCTTCTTTCAAATTGATTTAGTTCCTCCTGCATGGCTATAATCCAAGAATCATTTTTTAAGGTTTCTTCAATGTTCTTGGGTTCATCTTGAGACAAGAACGCATAATGATCGCAAATATTTTTCAATGAGGCTTTAGTGGTTATTCCTTTTGATGTTTCACCAAGAATTTGTTCTTTAGGGTGACTTTTAGCATATCTCCATTATTTAAAAAGTTCTAGATTTTCTATGATGTTTTCATTTGAAGCTTCATTATTGTTTTCTTCTTTTATTTCAAGCTCTTCTTCTCTTTGTGAAATCTCTTCTTTTGCATCGATTTTAGCTTTATTGTCATAATTATTTGACTCATCAAATAATATGTGTATTGATTCAATAATAGTAAGAGTTCTTCTATTATAAACCCTATATGCTTTGCTATTTGTAGAGTAGCCTAAGAAGATACCTTCATCAGATTTTGCATCAAACTTTCCTAAATCATCTTTAGTGTTAAGGATAAAACATTTGCATCCGAATACATGAAAATAGGAGATATTAGGTTTTCTACCTTTACATAGTTCATACGGTGTTTTGTCTATACTTGATCTTATAGAGACCCTATTTACAATATAACAAGATGTATTCACAGCTTCTGCCCAAAAGTATTTAGGTAGGTCATTTTCGTTTGTCATTGTTCTTGCCATTTCTTGTAGAGTTTTATTTTTTTCTTTCTACAACTCCATTTTGTTGTGGTGTCCTAGGCGTTGAAAAATTATGATTTATTCCATATTCGTTACAGAATTTATCAACCTCTTTGTTTCTAAACTCCCTACCTTGATCACTTCTAAAGCTTCTTACATTATAGCCATTTTCATTTTGTAATTTCTTGCATAAGGTGATTAGCATGTCACATGCTTCATCTTTGTTTGCTAAGAATAATATCCAAGTAAATCTAGAATAGTCATCTACTATTACAAAAGCATACTGTTTACCTCCTTAGCTTAAGGTTCCAGTTGGACCAAATAAGTCTAGATGTAATAGTTCTAGGGGTCTTTTAGTAGATATGTACTTTTTCTTTTTGAAGCTTGTTTTAATTTGTTTTCCTTTTTGGCATGCATCATACGTCTTGTCTTTTATGAATTTGGTATTTGGTAATCCTTTTACAAGATGTTTCTTAAATAATTTGGATAATAGGTCCATGCTAGCATGTCCTAGTTTCCTATGCCATAACTAACTTATTTCATTCATTACTGCCAAACAAGTTATGTTCTGATTTACTAAGTTCTCAAGATTTATACAATAAACATTATTTATCTTATGAGCCATAAATAAGGTTTCATTATTCTTAGGATTTTGGATAACGCATTTTTCTTTCTTAAATATTATTTCAAATCTTTTTTCACTTAATTGGCTAATACTTAAAAGGTTGTGTTTTAATCCTTCTACTAACAGCACATTGTCAATAGTGAGAGAAGGTTCTTTACCTATTTTTCCAATGCCAATGATTTTACCTTTGGCATTGTTGCTGAAGGTGACATATCATCCATCCTTTTGTCTTAGAGAGGTAAACTTGGTCTTATCACCAGTCATGTGTCTTGAACACCCGTTGTCCAAGTACCACTTATCCGTTGACGGTGTTGTCCTAAAGCATACCTACAATAGAGGATTCATTGTATTAGTCTTTGGAGCCCAAATTCTTTTAACTTTCTTTATTTTGTTGTTAGTTCCATTATTGAATTTCCATTCTCCTTACACTTTAACATACTTTCTTTTTAGTGGGCAATCGAACATTACGTGACCTTTAGTTTTACACATATAGCAAGTGGTGTGTTCATGTTTGTTGTTTGAGGAAGTGCTAGCATAGTGCTTGGCTTCCTTGACGAAGTATCTTATGTATAATTTCTTATTCTTTTTATTTGTTTTATCATTATAACCTATCCCTTCTTTATTTTCATGTAGCCTTTGCTGTCCAATCATCTTTTCAAAATTTTCTTTACCTTCGGTAAAGTTATATATAATTTTCTCCTTATCCTCTACTAATTTCTTAAGCCATTTACTTCTAAATCCTTTTTATTCAAAATATCTTCATGAGTTTTGCTTAATTCTTGAGTTACTTTATTTACTTCCTCTACTAACTTCTTAATACAAGAGTTTTTTTCTTTTTCAATGGTTTTGAATGATTCAAGTTGCTTCACTAGTTCTTTATTTTGATCTTTCAATGTTATATTTTTCTTGGAAATTTTTATGAATCTTTTATGCAGAGAAAACAACTCAGCTTGTAATTCCTTGTAGGAAAGCATACTATCACACGACTCATCACAAGATTCACTGTAAGATTCTGTTGAAGAGTAGTCGAAATTTACCTCTTCTTCATTTGCCATGAAGCATATATTTGCCATCTTTTGTCTGCTTGATTCGTTTTCTGTCTCACTGAAGCTTGAGTCATCCCAAGGGGCCTTCATAGCTTTCTTCTTTTTCTTCTTGTCTTTCTTGAGCAATGGACAGTCCGATTTGATATGCCTTGGTTTCTTGAAGTGATAGCATATTGAAGGTTCATTCTTACTTTTATTTTCTTTCCTACTTGTCTCTCCTTTTTTAGGTTTCTTTTTATTGAACTTTCTAGGAAATCTTTTATTCCTTCTATAGAACTTACCTAGTCTCTTAGTGATGAATGCTAATTCATCTTGATCTAAGTCACTTGTTTCACTTTCCTCTTCACTAGAGCTGTGGCTAGATGCTTTTAGTGCAATGGATCTTTTATGCTTTGGTTCAGGATTCCTTTCTTTTACGGCCATTTCATAGGTAAGAAGTGAACCTATGAGTTCATCTAAGGAGGTGGTCTTAAGGTTTCTACCTTCAGTGATAGTTGTAGCCTTTGGTTCTCATATGGAGGGAAGACCTCTTAGAATTTTTCTGATAATTTCGTAGGTAGTGTAAGTTTTCCCTAAGACACTTAAAGAATTTATTATGTGGGTAAATTTGGTGTACATACTTGATATTATTTCATCAGAATTCATCTTGAATGCTTCATATTCGCTTGTTAACATGTCTATCCTATTGTCTATAACATCTATTGTTCCTTCATATGTTACTTCTAATTTGTCCCAAATTTCCTTTGCCATTTTGCAGGCCATGATCCTATTAAATTCATTAGCATCTAATAAACAATATAACACATTTATAGCGCTTGAGTTGATTTGAAGCATTTTATAATCTGAATTGGTCATGTCCTTCTTTTCTTTTGGAATTTGTTTTCCATCAACTATCTTAGTGGGAATAAGGTCTCCATCCATAACTACTTCCCATGCTTTCCAATCCACGTGTTGGAGATATATTTGCATTCTCTTTTTCCAAAAAGTATAATTGTGTCCACAAAAGATTGGTGGATGGGTTGATGATTGACCTTCACCAAAGGGTGCTACTCCTATATTTGCCATATGATCTTTTTATAGTTTCTTGTTAGGAATTACTATAACTAGGCTCTGATACCAATTGAAATTAGGAATAGCTTCCCAAGAGGGGGGGTGAATTGGGTTCTTTTAAAAACTTTTATTCCCTTTTTAATACTTACTTGTATTAGTATGACAATAAGAAGACAAAGTAATCAACTAATAAACACACTACAAGATACTGATATTTAATTAAACAATCCAACCAATTAAAGTAAACAATTTAAATAATTATGCAAGAGTTTTAGAACTTTTATCAGTTGTCCTGTAGAAGTTTGCAACCTTCTTTGAACGAAATCTTTGTTTGCACTTCTCTTGATCAAGATTTCCACAGATTAACCAACGTACTCCCTTTTGGGTTTCCGCAAATGGTTAATCAAAACGTACTTTCTAAATATCAAGGATCTTCCTTTGATTTTAATTTCAAGCCCTGTAATCTGCACTTTAGTATCAACAAAAATAGATTGTACAGAAAGTAATAAGTAAAAAAGAAAGAAAGACACAAAGATTTTATGAGGTTTGGCTTCACCACAGCCTACGTCCTCGCCCTTGGCAAAATACTGAAGGGTTCCACTATAGCAGTTCCTTTACTGGGCGGACCAACACCAATTACAATCACTCTTTTGTTAAGGCTAGAGCCCGCCTTCTCAAAACAATATACCCTCATTTGGTCAACGATCCAACAACCTGGAATCTTCCAAAATCTACAAGAAGAACAATTAGAAGATTGTGTACAAAGAATGCTCACACAAAGAGCAAGTTAGTACAAATCAAAACTATGTACTTCAAAAGATAAATATCAAGAATGAAATACTATTTTGAAGCTTAGGAATGGATTTCACCAAACTCCCTTTTCTCTAGACGAGAAATCAGCAGTATAACTTTAGGGATTGATGAAAAACAATCTCAGAATCACAACATTTTCAGTTTGCAAGAGATGAACAAGATGAGACTTTGAGAGCAAGAGAGCTTATAAACAATTTTCAGAACTTGGTATGTGACGACCTCAAAATTTACATCAATTTTTTTTTAATATATTAAGTATTCTAATACCCCCTGCTATGGAACTCGAGCCTTGAAAAACACCAGGGTAAATCTGAATATCAAATCATACCTATGTAGCGGAAACATAATCCATACATCCATACAATACCAGCGATCCGTATTTCCAAACCATACTATATAATATATCTCTCTCCAAAATATCTATCCCAAAACACAAAACCCTACACAAACTTACCCTTTAATCTAGGGTAATCAAATAAACTCTCTATCCGCGAGCCTAGTCAGCTCACCCAGCTGGCTCACCTGAAAAATGTTAAAGTCATGGGGTGAGTGGATGCTCAGTAAGTGGAAATATACTATTACTAGTGTGTGGTGACTAAGTTGCATACTGTTAAAATAACAACTGAACTCTAATGAAATAGTAAATCTGTAAAGCATGTCCATCATTTTCACAATTTAAAATATAACTGTATCATACTATACTCATCAGATACTGTAAAACTGTATACATATACCTAACTGTGCTTTATCCCTGGAACTTTGTATGTCATGATATGACCCCTTATAACAGGGTTGTGCGGCTCGTAGGCGGGACTTAATCTTGTCGGCCCTTCAGATAAGTCAATATACTCTACACTACCTCAGCCCAGTCAAACTGCATACTCTCCTAGGCACAGGACTGACTGCTACCTCATCAAACTGGCCCCCTTAATCCAGCGAACTGCGGAGCTGCATCCTCTACGAGCATAGTTTGACGGCACCCACATACTATCCGAGATATGTGGCTACACTCTATCTGTATATAGCAACGGTACCGTACTCTGTATTCTTTATCTGTAATCATTCCTCAGGGATCTGATACTATATATATACATATATACTCTTTTACTGTTTTCATCATGTTTCCAAAATTACCATAACGCTATCTTTTGTATTGTAAATACTGTAATCTCTGTATGCTGTATTTGTAGCATCTTGATGCTATCTCCGTATATCTGTCTGTATACTTTATCTATATACTTTGTCTATATACTCTGTATGTTATGGTAATAGGAAATATGGCATACTATAAATACTATATATACTGTTCTGAATAAAACTGTAATATACTGATCTGAGTAAAACTGTAACATACTATTCTGGATAAATATTTGTGATATACTAGTATGTATAAAACTATAACATACTGATTTGAGTAAAACTATAATTTACTATTCTGGATAAATGTCTGTGATATACTGATCTGTATAAACCTATAACAAACTAATCTGAGTAAAACTGTAATATACTGTCTATATATGTGTATTCAGTATAGTATGATATACTGTAAAAACTATATAATTTCTTCATCACATAAATATTTACTCAGACCACACAAGCAGTTAAAACTCATATTCTGTAAAACTGCGTAATAAGCTGGTATATACATATGTGTAAAATCTCTGATAACATTATAAAAATTCCTAGCATAGCATATTTCCCTTACCTTATCTATGAAAGGTCCCTCATTGAACTCTAGCCTTACACCCGCAGGGTTCTCCACTCAATACCCTAAAAACAACATCCCCGAGAACAAAACATCAGTATTTCTTCGTGTATTGTATTTGTTGATTAAGGTGTAATCCCAATAGGGGGGTGAATTGGGCATTTTAAAAGATTCTTTAAAACTTATTTACCAATCAATCCCTATTTCTATGTTTAACTAATTAATGGCTGGAATTTGATGTTGATTTGAATTACTAAATCAATGAAATCCTTTTTACCCAATTAAGTGCGTGTAAAGTTATTCAACATACACAAGCAAGCAGGAAATTAAAATACGATGTAGAAAATAAAAAGGATAAGGGAAGAGAGAATGCAACCGCGATTTTACGAGGTTCAGCCAATCCAGCCTACATCCTCGCCTTGAGCAACCCACTCAAGGATTCCACTATAACCCCTGCTCCTTAAATTGGGACGGAGCTTCCCTTACAATCCGTTGCTTATAAGAGGTATAACTCCCTCCTAATCCGCTGCCTACAAGAGGTACAACTTCCTCCTAATCCGCTGCTTACTAGAGGTACAACTTCTTCCATACACCCGGTTCACAACCCGAACCGTGTTTACAATTTAGGCTCAAATCTGCAAACACTCAATGTTGCTTCTAACAAAAGATAGTGAGTACAATTCAAAGTCCTAGTACATAATCATATGATAAAACTTGAAGCTCATGAATGTGTGAAAACGATACAATCGTTTTATGTATGATATGCTTCAGCACACAAATCCCTCTTTAACCGAAACTCCCAGGTAAAGAAATATTTGAAATGCTTTGGAGTATATTAGGGTTCTAGGTCACTTTGTAAAGATGCACAAATATGTCTAATGTGAACTTGATAAAAGCCTTATCTTGAATATTTTATCAATCTATATCAAAAAGCTTTCTATCAAATATTTAATCACAACTCAATCTTTGTAATATGTAAATGTGAAAGATATGTAATTCAAAGATCAAAATATTGAGTATAAGGTTTTCCAAACAAAATATCCTTCAATAAGATAAATATTTATGAATACCAAGGATATATATTCAAGTGTTTTAATATATCTAAAATATGAATCTTTTAAATTAATACACACTTGAATCAAACCATTCAATCAATCACACAACCTTAATCATGTAATGATCTTGTTTAAAAAAATAAATATGTATATGTATATGCACATCCAAGATCAACCTTTTAATACTTAATCAAAAATAGATTTTTCAATAATAAGCTCTATGAACACTATATGTATATATGTATATATACTCTAGAATCAAAAATCAATCAATTAAAAGCTAAACAACTTTCTCAAGTAATGATCTTTTCAAAAACAATTTTTATATGTATGTGCACACTCAAGATCAAACTTTTCTAATGATGTTCAATAACAAGTAATGAGATGAGAAGTTCTTGAAAATAATAACTTGAATGATCAAACCTCAATATCAAGTTGACAATCAAAATGTATAAGAAAGATCCCTTTGAGATTTTAAATTGATTTGCCCAAGCTCGATGAGTAGAAGTTGAAGTGTAGGCAATCGTATAGCAATGAGCGCAAATTTCTCAATATTCTTTCAATATTATGTATTCTTCTCTTCTTGTGTGTCTTAGCTCCATTCTAGGGTTTAGATATTTAGTATTTATAGTGTCTTACCCTTAGGATTGATCTCAACCGTTGGATCAAGAAAAAGCTCGCGAGTTCTATTAATAAAAATCTAAATTTTAAACTTTCCCGCGACTTCAGGCAACCAAAGTGAGTTCAGGCTCCTAAAGTGGTGACTTCAGGCGACCGAAGTTCCAGTTCAGGCAATCGAAGTACCTCGGCCTTCTTGCTGTGTTTTCCCATTAATTCTTCAGGCTACTGAAGTGAAGTTCAGGCTACCAAAGTCCAAATTTTTTATTTCCTTTTTATAATTTTAGAAAATGTTTTACTCTTTTTCTTGGGCCTTTTATAAAGCATATTTTCCATGATTTCAAAAACATTTATAAGTCCATGAAGGTTCCCTAATGATGTACATGAAATGCATGAATCCTAACAATCATTCTAAGTTATGAGCCTCAAATTAAATCATACGAAAATGTAAGCACATGAGATCTAAATACCCTTTCCAAAGATATTCTTGAACTTTGCCGCTTGCATCTTGATTCTCGTACTCTTTGAGTTCCATGGTGCTTTCCAAAATGTATCAGCTTTACTTTATAGCTTCCATGACTCGTTATCTTTCCGTGCATGCTTAATATAGGTCCTGTTCACAAACTCGATGCACAGATCAAATACCAAGTGATTTACCATTATCAAAATCAGATTGGACTTGTAGAGTCAACAATATTTCTTATAACTGAGGGAAAGACAAATACCGAATAAAATGCCTTACCCTGAGATTGGGATGAAATCCAAACCAACTCCACCAACGATCAGCTATAGCAGACTTGTAGAGAACTTTGCCAGGAGCGTCGTGGTGGCTTCAGATCGTTGATTTGGCGTAAAACGGACTTGGAATAGAAGAGAGAAGGAGGGAGATGCGTTTTAGAGAGAGAAAGAGGGGGTTTGCGCTAAAAATTCGTCTAAAAATTTGGGTTTTCACTATTTATAGAGCCGGATTCATCGACAAGACACATCACCTCGTTGACAAGTCCTTTAATAATTTCATCGACGAACTTCCTCCCTCGTCGACGAATTTCAAATTGTCCCAAAAACCCTTTACGGTATCTTCTCGTCGATGAGGCGTGGCTTTGTTGATGAGGTCCCTTTATGCGCTTGTTGACGAACTCCCTGTGTTCGTCGACGAGGACCTGTGTGTTACTTCTGGGTTATTCCATTCAAAGTGTAATGTCGCGTTCGTCGACGATGCCTACTGCCTCCTCCTGTTTTTGTTTCCATTTCCCCCCCTCTTCATTATTTAAAAATCATTATTTTTTGGGTCGTTACATGGTATTTTTTGCATTAGAAAACCATGTATTTATAGACATTCAAACTTGTTTCCTTGTTGCTAAAGTTTCCTTGGAGTGTTTCCTTAAATTTTAAAAAATTTGGAGCCCAAGCAACGGATATTTAAAAATTAGAAGTTTGAAAATTTTTTCCTGTTAACAGTGTTCAGATGGATGAACACTCAAGTTCAGTCATCTAAAGTTCCTGAACATGCTAAAAATATGAACTAGACAGAGGATCAGACGACCGAAGATGGGGTTCAGATGACCGAAGAGTCGGGTTCAGAGGACCAAGGTCCAAGTTCAGTCATCTGAACTGCTACTGTCAGTTTCTGTTTCTCACCCGAAAATCTTCAGATGTCTGAGCTTATTCTTCAGATGCATGAAGTAATTCTTCAGTCATCTGAACATGAAGTAGTCATCTAAAGTTGTTACTTCACGCATCTGATCAGAACTTCAGTCATTTGAACATATTACTTTCTGAATTTTCTTATTTCAATAATAGAAAATGGTTTGCTCTCTTTCTTTTATTCTTTATAAAACTTATTCCGGGGTTTTTAAATAGGTCTCTAAGTCCATATGATCCCCTAAAGAGCTTCAAAATATATTTCAATAGATATTTAAACTTTGAAGTACCCACATTGGATTTCTTAAATCCTTATATGCTAAGCTTGAGATCATCTACTTTCTTTTTGCTTTTGAAGTCCCTTGGATGTTTGCTTGAGCTAGATTTTTCTTCCAATGCCTTGATTAGTAATGAGCTATTTTAAGCTTCTCTTTGGATCACTTGTTATATTTTCTATCTTGATGGTCCACACTTGATCCTTGTTTTCCTAAAACACCAAAACTTAAACATTTGAAGTTAAAATGTCCTTTGCTTGTTATCACCAAAACTGATTAACGAGCCTATTCAAGCCAACACATGTGATATTGTATGCTGTCATGTGATAGAATTTAATGTGATATTTGCATGAAATGTTTGCATGCCGGTTTGGTCCGACCTTGGGAAAGTACTGTTACTGAGCTCAAAGTATGCTGAATTCCTTATTTGTGAACATTACATGCCCAAATTTTTTTTCTTTCTTTTTGAGGATATGGAACATGTAGGATGTAGTGCAAAGTAGAGTTTAAATCAAAATGGGACATTTGTCGATTTCACTTAGTTTCAACCAAGGGAAGGATGTTAAAAGTTTTGCTACACACACTACACAGGTCAAAAGACTTAGAAAGGCTACCTTAGATCGTTTTTGGTTAATGTATACTTCAGTTGTTTAAGACTCTAATGAATCATATCCTAATGGCTTAGAAAAAAAAAAGCGTGAAGCAAATGAAAATGGGAAACAAGGCAGGGATCAATTGCAAAAAGAAAAGAAGAAAAAGAGAAAAAAAGAACAAAAAAAAAAAAAAAAAGAATAAGAAGAGGGAAAAAGTTGTGTATTGGAAAGGGCTACCTATTACTGAGATCCTAACTAAACAAAAAAAAATGGGTACCTTCTAAAGTGTAGTAGTGTGAAAGCCACCATTGTACATTCATGCACTAGAAATGGCTACCTACTACCGCGGTCCTAACTAAACAAGAAAGATGGTGCCTTTTAAAGTGTTGTAGTGTAAAGCCAGTGCAATGATTTTGAATTAGAGTAAGACCGTGCAGTTGTCTCAGATTAATCGTTGTGATTGAAACCGTTAATATCTATTGGTAGTCAATCTTGGAATTCAAGTCTTATTCTCATGCACGTGAGCTTTGTTACATTCCATTACCTTGTTGATTTACTAAATGGTGTATAAATTTCTCACTTGATACTTAACTTGGGTTAATCTGTTTCTAGTGTTCCTAAACTCATTAAGCATATTTCATGACATGTGATTTTCATAAGTATTGGAATTTTGGTTGCTACTCCCCTGGTTTGATTGCATTCATGTTATTTGCTAGAGACTAGAAAAACGTTAGTTAGGGGGTGTGATTACGTGTCAAAGTTGGGTAATTAAGTATTTAAATGCATTAATTAAGTGTTACTATTTTAATTAAATACTTAATTATGTCTAATATTTTAATAATTGAGTTCATTCGATAATTTTAAGATAGTTATCCTATTTTTGCCGTAAATTTATAGATATTCGTGTTTTATTATTGCAAGATAATTTTTGGAAATTAAAGTTGAAATTAAAATGTACGTGGGTTGTGCGTGAGAGAAATCGGGCCCTGCATGCAAAGTGAGCCGTGTACGTGAGCCTTGTGTGTGTGTGAATGAGACGGATGCCATGCATGTAAAATTCACGTGGACTTCATGCATGCATGAAGTCATGTACATAAAGCTGGAAGCTGTGCCAAGAATGCATAAGAGCTGGGCTTCATGCAATCCGTGAGCATTAAATGAAATGGGCCATACACAAACAAAATGTGGTTAGTGCACAGTGAAGTGAGGACGACATGCATGCAACTTGAATGTTGGCCGTGAGCATGAAGGCCATGTATTGAAGCTAAGAAAAGGCCCATGCAGCTAGGAGAAGGCCGTGTGCACAAAGAAATAAAAGAGGCCCATGCGTTGTGGCAAAACTACATGGGAGGCCCATGCGCATGGGAGGTATGCGCTGGAATAAGAGAAGGTCGGTTTGGGGGTGTTTGGAGAGGTCTTCAATTTAGTTTTTTAATAGGCTTTGCTTTTGGGGATATAATATTATTACCTAAGGTTGCTTTTGTAAGATTGCTTTTTAGGAGTGCTTTTTGTGTAGGCTTTTTATAGTAGGGTTGTGTGCTTTTGATTGGGAGCCATGCGTAGCTTTTAAGAAGGAAGCACACTCTGACCTTTCCTTCTTATTAACCTCACAGACTTCTCTCTCTCTCTCTCTCTCTCTCTCTCTCTCTCTCTCTCTCTCTCTCTCTCTCTCGTTTCTTTGTTCTTTTTTATTTACTTTATAGTTCTTTAAATACATTGTTTAGGTTTATTTTATTCAAGCTTTTTGTTCAAGTTCAATTTTTGTTTAAGCCAATATTTAAGTTTAATTTATTTTTGAAGCTTTTTTTTAAGCATTTATTTGAGTTTATTTTTAATTGAGCCATCGTTAAAGTTTGAGTTTAATTTATTTTTTTTGTTTGAATCAATTGTTGGATTAAGTACTATTTTTGTTTAAGTTATTGATTAGGTTAAGTTCATTTTTTTTAATTAATGTTTAATTATGGATTTTGTGGCTGGATGTTTAATTTGAGTAATAAAGTTTTCATATTTGGTCATTTGTCCGAAATTTCAAATGTAGGATTTATTTCTTGTATGAATGTTTAAACATAGGATTGTTTTCTGCATTTAATTTTGTTATCGTTTATCTTATTATATGGATGAATCATTGAGTGAGAAATATTAGTTGTGTTAATTTTCCCATCGTTTATTTACCGTTACCCATTTTTTGTCGTTAATTTTATGCATGTGATGTCTGTAGTTTATGTTTTTCTTTGTTTTAATTTCGTCACAATTTATTAAGAACCCCAGAAATTGAATCTGAACTGTGTTTTCTTATTTTTTGTATTTTTGTTTTACAAAAGTTTTGATTTAATCTGCATTCCTTGAGGAGACGATCTCGCTTTTTTGGGCTAATTATTACACGATAGAACTCCTATACTTGGGATAACCTTTACGTTGCTCATTTTTAGAGTGAGTCACCACTAACCCAAAATCGGCTAAAGAGGAAACCCAGAGAACATGTTTGTAGCTATTATTTATACCCATTAGGGTTTACAAAGTTTGAAATTCGAATTAGGAAACTTTACAACAAATATTGCGAAGGAGATAGTCACTGTCGACTTAATGTTTATTCATTGCAATTTAATTAAGTTGTTATTTGGGTCTATAATAATTAAAGCTCAATGGTCTGTAATAATTAATGCATTACATGCATGATAGGGTAGATAAGCTCAAAGGACCATAGGGAACCAAATGACCATAGGACACACTTTGTTTGACCGTAACCGAATTTTTCGGTCGGCTCTCAAAGACCTTAGAATGGCCATAGGATTCTATTACGCATGAAAATATTCCCTATTACCTTAAAATTAATCATTATATGCATAGGGACAACATTATAAGTGGAATAGAACCGAAATGCCTTAGGATGGCATGTTCGATCAACCGAACTTAGTTACACTGAGTTCCTCAGTCGACCGAACACCCATCAGGTCAACATGTTGACTTCTTGGTTGATCGACTAGATATATACAGGCAAGACCTAGTCGACCAAACCTCCTCCAGTCAACAAGTTGACCTCCCAGTCGACTGACCAGAATTATATGGGCAACACCCTAGTCGACTAAACCCCCATGTGGGAAATGCCAACCACCCAGTCGATTGAACTACCTAGTTTAAAATCACTTGGTCAACCAAACCGCGCAAAATTGGAAAAATCGCCTTTAAAACCTTAAGTACGGTCGACCAAACTCTCATTTCAAATTTCCCACAATCAACCGAACCCAAAGTTTGGTCGATTGGTGCTTTTGGGTTGGCTAATTTTACCAAGGTTAAAAACGTTTTTATTTTTACTAACCTCACTTAAACTTTTCCTAAAATGACTAATATATCCTAAACGGTTATAATTTTGGGGAATTCTATATATAACCCCCTCATTTTCAAAAATTAGTAAAGGATTAGCAATCTTAATTAGCAAAAATCTTCTGAAACTCAAATAAATCCTACTTCCATTTTTAAGCCTCGTACACTCATTCTTACTCACTTTTATTGCTTAAATATCTTTTTGCAAGTGTGCTTGAGTGTTCTTCTCATAGGTTATTGAAAGTATTTTATTAGAGAGCAAAGCTTTAAGTTTCCCTAGGAGACTTTGTTAATAAGTCTTCCGTAGGAATACTTCATTGGCCTTTTGGGTTTTGCATTGTCATTACAATACTCAAGCAGTTCACATTGGGTTTTGATTGCTAAAATATTTTACAAATCATTTTCAAAATATCTCTTGTGCTTATATTTGAGAAATATATATTGTGAGATATTTGCTTGAGTGCTAAAAGATCTTTGTTGCTATACCTTTTGATTGAGATTATCATTTTATTACAAAGATCAAATAAATATTTTACAAACCATTGTTGAATATCTCTTGTGGTTTATTTTGATAAAAACTTTTGTTGAGATATTTGAAGTATACTTGTGATCTTTGCTAGTGCATTATGATTAAGAATATTATTTTGAAACAAAGATCCTATCACTTACACTCTCACGTACTTATTGCATTATTGGCATTATTTTTTAGGGTAGACACTAAGGCTACACAGAACTTATCTTATCATATCATTTGGTAGTGTATTGATTGCATTGGTACATAATCTACTTAGTTGGGAAGCATATTTGTTGTACACAAATTTTATTGAGAAATCTGTTGTATTCCAAGCGTGGTCTGAGAGGGTGGTAATCCAGCCCAAAAGGATTGTGTAGGTTGAGGTTAGCCCTGTGTTAATTTGACTTGGTTGTAAAGGTCGAAGTCAGCTCTGTGCTAATTGACCTGGTTGTTTAGGTGCCGCTTCACCCATTAAGTGAGCTTATAATGGTAATCCTTGTGCTTGTTAGCCAAGACGGGGACGTAGGCAGTTTGTCGAACCTCGATAACATTTCTGGTGTCATCTCCTTTACTGCTTTATTGTGCATGCTTGGTTAAGTTTCTATTGCAGTTTAAATTTCACGGTATATTTACATTGATTTATTTTATATGCACTAGATTGACCTTATGCTTGTGTAATACTGCTGTTAGTGGATTGACCTAGGGGATAAAATTTTTTAAATACCAATTCACTCCCCTCTTGGGATTGCACCAAAGCTAACAATTGGTATCAGAGCCTTGTAACTTAGACTTAAACGTAATTTAGTAAAAGATCATGATGGCTCGTGTTAGAGCATCCCCTCCATGTGAGGGAAGGTTGGTCACACACCCACCAGTATTTTGTGGTGAAAACTATGCTATATGGAAATTTCGAATGACTGTATATGTGAAAGCTTGAAATTAGAGATTTTGGAAAGTCATTGATCAGGGTGATAGTTTTCCTGTTAAATTCATTGATTGTGCTGATGTTCCTAAATCTAAATGTGAATTGAATGATACTGATAGGAACTTAGTGCAAGTAAATTTTGATGCTATGAATACCTTACTACATGCTTTAGATTCTAATGTTCTGTGTGAGGTTATAGCATGTAGCAGTGCTAAGGAGATTTGGGATGAATTTGAGAGGAGATATGGAGCATCCATGCAAAATAAAGTGATCACTCCTTGTGACTCAAGCCCTGCAAATCTTGAAGGAGGTAACCCGTGCTTTGTTTCTCTAACTAATGATGAAGTAATATCAATTCCTTCCATTTTATTAGACAAACTTGGAAATGATTCATGTGATGATTTGAATGATGTATCTTATTCTGTATCATGTGATAGTAGTGATAGTGAAAGCATGCCTACTTATGAAGAATTGCAAATTGAATATGTTAGAATTCATAAGTTACTTGTTAAATTTAATAAGAAATATACCGTTTTGGAAAACAAGTATGAAGCATGCATGAAAGAATGTGAATTTAAAGTTCTTGCTTAAAGAGAAAATGACTTGAAAATCAAAAGATTAGTGAGCAAGAATGAATCATTAGAAAAAGAAATCAATATCTTGAAATCTAAAATTTCTAATGATAATAATAAAGATCTTTTGATTGGAGAACTTGAACAAAAAGCAAGCAACATGAATAAAGAGTTTATCAAATTACAAGATGTTTGCAAAGGTCTTTAAAACTTAAAAATGCAAGAACTAGAGAAGAAAATAGAAGAACAATTTAAGATCATCCATACATTCACTGAGGTAAAGAAAGCTTTGACAAGCTCTTAGGATCACAGAAGATGACATTAGATAAAGAAGGTATAGGTTTTAATGGAATTGAAAATAGGAAAAGGAAGAACCTATACATGGGGTACTTTGTAAGAGAATCTAAACATTATGCTAGTACCTTCTCCAGTCCATACACTCACACCACATGCATCTTATGTAAAAAGATGGGGCATATAAAATTTGATTGCCCGTTTAAAAGGAATGGTGTGAAACCCAAATGGGTCTGGAGAGTCAAAGAACCATATTATCCTAACCCATCAAGAATCAAAGGTAGAAAAATGGTATGAGTTGTCAAAAAGGGAAACTCCTTAGGACTTAAAGATGAACGGATTCAAATTGGAATTACATAAATGCTTTCCTTAGGTTCTAGGTTTTGGGGGAGTTATGTCTATTGGCCTACAAAGTGGTCTGTTCTTAAATTGTCAAATCTTAGCATATTCATTCCTCCTTTGGTATACTAAGATAATTTAAGAATCAAGCCAATCTGCAAATCCAAGTATATAACCAATCTGAATTTAATGCATATATTCCATGGTTGAAATATGAAATTATTGGCTGCTTGAATAAAAATCCACTTCCAAATGGACATGGCATGTTTGCCTTGTATTTAAATTTCAAATTGCTTAACTCACGCTTAAATATGAATATCTAAAGTTAAGCATACTCTATCCACTGCACAAGTTTGAGTTTTAGGAAATGAAGTTAAAAATCTTGACCTAAACTCATCTTGAAAGCCTAAAATGCCTAATAAAATGTTTAGTCATCACTCTAGGCTTGAAGTACTATTGATCATAAATTCCAAATATTTCTGGTGCTTATTAAAAGACATCTTTTCTTTTGATCAAAACTAGAGGCAACCATTAGGGGATTCAAGTTTCATTGTTAAATCAAAAGTTCCCTTTAAGCTTAAATTATAAATCCTCTAATTTTGGTTTATATCCTCTATAGGAAATATTTGCCATACCACGATCACATCAGGTAAAGATCCACCCTCTCATTGGTTCGTATCCTTGCTCCAAAATTGTGATCATATCTAAAGGATACATTCCAATCACCAAAGAGCGTCAGTTACTAGTTATTCATATCCTCCACAATGCTCTTTGCTAGAATAAGTTAGGACATATTCTTTAGAATGCTTTTCTTGTACAATGTCCTACTTCTGAATACTCTCCTGAACTTAAATAAATTTTTTTTTAATCTTTAAGAGTATTCATTTTTTACTTCTTACACAAAACTCTCAAACTTTAAGTCAAACCCATTAGAGCTTTATATACTTAGAGATGAGTTGAATAGCTAATAAAATTGCCTAGGTCTCAATCTATATGAATGTATCAAATTCAAATAGACCTATGCTTATGCATTTTTAAATCGAAAACCATTCTAACTTAGGCCTCTCATGTATTGTAAATCATAAGAAAAGAGGCAAATATAGGCTTAGAACTCTCAAAGAAATATTCATTGTGACTTTTTGGTCCATTATGCCTAAGAACTCAAAGCCAAGCTAGAATCATTGAAAATATTATTACTCTTGGTTATTGAACTTGAAGATGAAAGAAAAGGCATAAAATGAATTGAGCGCATAACTTAGGGGGAGCATATATTCTTTCATGATTATATACATTAAAATGCTCTCAATTTTTATATATGCTTATATATCTGTATGCACCTGTGAGAACAACTCTGCACTAATCTCATAGCTATCCATTGTTAGTTATTGGTCATGTCATATGTTGGATAGTTCATTTTTTTCATGAGTTGTTGATTGAATTACTAGAAAGTATGCTTGTGTTGAAAGCCTCCTACATGGTGGATGCAGTGATATAATTTGCATGCTTGTCATGGATATTGGCTTGTGGCTTGCTTTATATGATTTATCTATTGAAAACAACCCACTATCAGGTATAAGTTTTATGGGTAAATGTTCGATTTATAGACAACATGCTGCTGAAATTTTGACAGGAGTTTTCCCAACATAAAACCTTGTCCAAAGATGACTATAATAAAATTAAATTTAAAATATTTTTTGAAAAGATGAGTGAAAATAAATTAAATAATTAAACTTCATCCTAGCATAATCATCAGACATTTAGAGGAACTCAACTTCATCCCTATAGAAAAGGCTCAAAGAACTTATACGCATCATTTCACTTTTTGAATATTGAGGCTCTTCTGATATCCTTGAACATTATATCCTGCACTTAAAGTTCTATGATTTGATATGAAATGTTCTTGGGTCATGAATTGCATAAAATGCCTTAATATCTATTTCTGGTGCACTTGTTGTCTATAGGGATGACTATAGTGATTAGAGATAAATATTGTTAAATAATATCCAGTATAGTTGTTGAAGAATGGTTTGTGTGCTCACTTATACTTTGGTATATTCAATGAAATCAATCCCTTGTAAAGTCTAAGTAATTTATTTCATCTAAGCTATGGTTCAAATTGATAGGGGGAGCATCTAAATTTAAATATCTGCTCTGTAATGCTCACCACCTTTTAACTTAGATATGTTTTAAATATAGTTTGGCATGTGCTTAAATGAAATGATCTTTGTGAAAATATTAAGTTGATATTTATTGCTTTACAACAAGTTGTTTGTGTTTGTCATATGATCTTGCATGTGATTGTTAAATCTTTAGGATCATCATGGTTGTGGTTTTCTGGTTATATTTTTGTATGTGCTTAATTGAAAAACCAGAAAATTGGTGCTTGCTTGATCTTTAAAGCTTCTTTTTTAGCAAGCAAGCCCCAGTATTTATTGAAAATTTTAAGGGGATATATCTTTATACATACATACATACATACATACATACATATATATATATATATTTATATATTTCTTTTTAAGCAAGAATTGAACTCATATAGAGTATATCTTTTGTCTTGCTTGTGTGTTGAAACGTCTTCATGACTGTGCTTGTATTGTCTTGAAATTTTATGTCATGAAATTATCGTGTTTATAAATATTTTTTTGGGGTGTTGTATAACTTGTTCATTGATCTAACATGAAATGCATGTGAACTAGTTAGATCATGTTTATGCTCAAACCTATTTTTTTATGCAGCATGTCTTTAAATTCCAATTTTTTGTGGGTCTTATGAAATGCTTTATTTGCCATGGTTTGAGGATATTTCTGGTTTAACTACGTTTTTCATGTTATTTAAACCATTTTAATAACCAGTTATATAGTTTGTGTGCTCAATGGCCATATTTCATACTTTGTCATTCATTGTGCATTGTATGATTATATTATCTTTTTGGATGCTGAAAGTAATTCTACTTGATCATACTGGACTGTTTCAGGGGGTAGTTGTGAATAAATTGTTAATCTAAAACTCAATCAGGTCATTTTTATACATATATTCTTCTAAGAAATGTTCTATTTTCAAATGACATGTTGCCGAAATTTTTAAAGATTTCCTAAAACCATATTTGTATTTGAATGATAATTATCTTTTATTTGCCTATATACTTAAATGATTTATCTAGACCCTTTTTTGCTGTTGCCAAAAGGAGGAGAAGTAGGCAAGTATTTGTCATCATAAAAAAGGGGCACTCCAAGTAAACTTGGGTAGCACGTTTTAGAAGGCTTTCAAGCCTATAAATACATGGTTTTATGATTTTCACAAAGACAACAAGTATTGAACAATCTTTTAAAAGCTCTCTCACTCAAAGCTATCTTGCTATCTGCTCTAAGCTCTGACTTGCTGCGAATTTTTTGAAAAATCTCTGAGCTTTTTACATCTTCTCTGAAGCATATGATTTGAGTTCTTGATCCGTATCAAGAGAAGTAAACCGGTGATATTTATATTGAGCTTCTTGCTTCATTCCTTTGATATTTTTGAATTGAAGTATATTAGCTTTTCAATTGTACTAATCAGCTCTTTGTGAGAGCACTCTTTGTACACATCTATTTTTTTTTATATCTTTTGTAGATTGTGACGATTCTAGGATTGTTGGATCATTGGCTACGTGAGGGAATATCGCTTAGAGAGGCGGGCTCTAGCCTAATTGAAGGAGTGACCGAGTGAGGGGATATCACTTGGAGAGGTGATGCTCTTGCCTATTGAAGGAGTGTGTAAACGGTGTTGTTCCACTCAGAAAAGGAACTGCTTTTAGTGTATCCTTTGGTGGTTGACCAAAGGCGAGGACGTAGGCTGGGTATAAGCCGAACCTCATAAAAATCCCGATCTTGCTCTCTCTTTCCCTTACTTTTTATTTTCAGCACATATAAATTGCATGGATGATTTAATTTTTTAATCATATATACTATGTATATTTGGAAATCAAGTAAACTTAAAGTCTAATTTTGATTTGGGTTGCAAAAATAGAAAGGGGGTACGTTGGTTAAACCATACTTTGCGAAAACCATAAGGGAGTACGTTACTTGGTTAACATTCAAAGATAAATTAACTAAGAGTTTATTTGAATTCTAAATTTTGGGAAGAGTGTTAATGTTTTATTGAAAATTACATTAAGAAAGCTAATTTATTATCAAAAGGATTGCATTCATTGCAAGGCTACAAACAAACAAAAGTTGAAATCTTTTATCTTATTTATCTTGGTTTGGATATTGTGTTTGATTGGATAATTGGTTTGATTGATTGATTGGTTACTTGATTGTTTAAATAGTTGTGTTATTGATTGTATTAAAGGAACTAAGTTCTTGTGTGATTGATAAATTAAATAAACAAGTCAATAATTGATTAAAATAAATAAAAGAGGTTAAGAAGTCTTAAAAGGAATTAAGAGAAAATTTTTAAATCTAATTCATCCCCCCTCTTAGGACTACATCTTAGTTTTCACTTGTTAGCCAAGGTGGGGATGTAGGCAGTTTGCCGAACCTCGATAACATTTCTGGTGTCATCTCCTTTACTGTTTTATTGTGCATGCTTCGTTAAATTTCTATTGCAATTTAAATTCCGCGGTATATTTACATTGATTTATTTTATATGCACTAGATTGACCTTAGGCTTGTGTAATACTATTGGTAGTGGATTGGCCTATGGGATAAAATTTTTTAAATACCAATTCACCCTTCTCTTGGGATTGCACCAAAGCTAACAATGGCTTTACTAGTTCCTGAATTTATAAAATACAAACAACAACAACAACAACGAAAATAAAAACAACAACAACAACAAGGCTTAAGTCCCACAAGGTGGGTCGGCTACATGAATTCTTTTCTACCAATTCACTTGATCAAAAGAATTTTCCTCTAGTCCTTCCTCACTACCTTAATCTATGTTATTTTAGGCCTATCCCTACCCCTTTTCATGTCATAAATAACAACTAACTCACTCCTCCTCATAGATGCTCTACTAGGTTTGCATCTCAAATACCCAAACCATCTAAGCTACCCCTCCCTTATCTTATTTTTAATTGCTTCTATGCCTAAATTATTATGTATATGATCAATTCTTACTTATCTTTTAGTGTTAAACCACTCTTCCACCTTAACATTCACATCTTAACAACATTTATCTTTTGTACATGTTGTTTCTTAGTTGCCCAACATTCTCTAGTTGTAGCAAGTTTATAAATGTCTTTTCTCCTTCTTTTGTATCTAGTTTAGTATATAAAATATCATAAGTTCTATGATTAGCTTCACTAATAGTCATTTTTGCATTTTTTCTTGTTTCTTTATATTTTTCAAGATTTTTTATATTCCTATTTTTTTTTTCATATTTTATACCAATTTATTTTTGTCTTAACAACTTTTTGAAAATCTTGATCCCACCGCCAACTTTCTTTACTAAATGACTATATTCCTTTGGACTCCCCTAAAACCTCTTTTGCTATCATTATGATAGAATTTGTCATTTTATTCCAAATAGTATTTGCATTAACCTTATCTCCTACTATCCAACCACCCTATTTGTTGATTTTATCTTTGAATTTACTATATTATCTCCCTTCAAGTTCCACTATCTAGTTCTCTTGCATTGATTTATGCTACTCTTTATCTTCCAATTTTTAATACGTATATCTAATACTAAGACTCTATACTGAGTAGCCAAACTTTCACCTCAAACAACTTTACAATTCTTACAAGATAGATGATCCTCATTCTTAGTTAAAAAAAAAACCTATTTGGCTTTTATTATACCCACTCTTGAAGGTTATTAAGTGTTCTTCTCTTTTTATAAAAGAAGTATTCAATATAACCAAATTGTAAGACATGACAAAATCTAATATTGTATTACCGAACTAATTTTTATCTCCATATCCATGGCCTCCATGTATCCTTTCATATCCTATATTATCCTTTCCATTGTGACTATTCAAATTAGCTCTTATGAATGTCTTTTTAGACATTGGTATCTCTCGTACAATATTATCCATATCTTCCTAAAATTGTCTTTTAAGTTTTTCTACTAATCCTATTTGGGGAGCATATGCACTAATGATGTTCACTATCTCAAGGCCAAAAGCTATCTTGATTTTAATAATCCTATCCCCTATTCTTTTAACATCTACTACATTATCTTTTAGTTCTTTGTCTACAATAATACCCATCCCATTTTTATGTTTCTCTTTACTAGTGTACCATAGTTTAAATCCTGATTTTTCAATTTCTCTAACTTTCTCTCCTTTCCATTTCATCTCTTGAAGACAGATTATGTTAGAATTGGTGTATTCCCAAGAGGGGGAAGGGGTGAAATGGTTATTTAAAAATTGATGCCTAGGTTAAACTAGATGACATCAATATTACGCAACCTAGGGATTGTCTATGCAATCCAAATCACATTGGTAATTGACTGAGAAAATATTTAAACAATTAAAGAAATCTTAGTATTTCCCAAGCATTCACGGAAATTGAAATATAAAAAAAAAATGCAAAAAATTAAATAGTCTAGGGAAAGAGAATGACATGGGATATGTTATCGGGGTTTGGCCAATACTGCCTATGTTCTCGCCTCAAGCTCACAAGCCAGATGATTCCACTAAGTTGCTCATTTACAGTTGGAGCGACACCATTTACAACACCTTACCAGGATAGTGTACCTAATTCTCCTAATCGGGCCTGAACCAGTTCGGTGCTTTCTTATCCATGTCTAAGCAAGTCCGAGACTATTCATGGGGCTAGTTTCCCTCTTTTGACCACACGTTGGGAATACAACAGATAATTATTTGTGTACAACTAAATGCTTCTAATACAAGTAGAAAGTACAATAATTTAGCATAATATAATCAATGCACTCAAGTATGATAGAGAATTAATGCTCAAGTGAGATTTGGTCAATCGATTAATATAAGAGATGATGTTAAGATTGATCTTAGAATCAAATAGGTGTAAGACAATAATGGCATTTCAAAGATCTATACTTCTAATAACTTTATCTCCACAATATATTTTCAGCATTAAAATCAAGAGATAGTCAAGATTAGCTTCTCAAAAATATTTTACAATAAGCACAAAATCTAGCTTTTGAATCTTACAACAAAGATGCAAAGATCCTTAAGCTGAAAAGAGTTATCCCAAGATAATATTTATCAATGAAATAATCTGGGATCAACTCAAGCTAACTCTCTAAAAATAATTTCAATAATAATGAATGAGAGCATATACTAGCTTTAAGATAATGTATGAAGCACATAAATATATCCACTATTCAAGTTGCAACAATAATGCAAATGAAGAGAATGCAATAAACGCTCTCTTATCAAAGGCGGTTTTGCAAAGAAGAATCAAAGAGAGTGTATCTATGTTATGCTTTATAGAATCTAAGTAAATAGCTAATAGAAGCTAAAAGATTTTAGAGAGAATTTTCGCTTAATGAAATTGCTAATCTATATTTAATCAGGCCAAGTGAAGGTGTATTTATAGATGTCCCTAAAAATATTACCGTTGGGGATACGACAGTCATTTTCTAAAAAGATTAGTAAAAAATAACCCCATTTAGGCACTTAAAAATGCGGTAAAAATTAAGGAACCTGAGAGGTTCGATCGCCCAAACACTCACAATAGCACATAGACATTTTTCCCATTTGGTTGACTGTGACCTGACGCCGGTTGGCTGACCTAGAGCGATTTTTCAATCGTTCGTGCTTTCGGTCGCTCGGTTAGTGGTTCGGTTTTTCGAACTTTGGAGTTCGGTCAACTGTGGTCATTTTGGCCTAAAGGAATGGTCGCCCGAGGCAGGTGAAGAAGTCTTAACTTTTCAATCGGTCGATCGTGGGCAATATGTTGAAAATTAGTCCGGTCGCCCGAGCCATAGTCAATAGTTTGACTTTAGGATGGCTCGGTCGATTGAGGCATTGATAACGCCAAAAGGTCGGTCACCCGAGGCTTTTCAACTAAGCCCTATAATCAAGCGTCAGTCGACCAAGTCTTTGCAAGCATTGATTTTGACCTTAAACTTTTTCAATCATGTGTAAATAAGTTATGGCATTTTGTGCCAAGGTTTTAAGGTCCTATGGTTAGTCTATGGTCTTTTGTATCTTGAGCATTTAACCTTATCATGCATGAGATGCAAATATTATAGACCATATGATTATTATAGACCCAAAGAAAATATAATGCAATTACAATTGAAATATTTTATCTTCATTCCTTTTGCACTTCATATTGCCATGACATATGCTTGGTGATGTTGAATTTCAGCTTCTTACGGCTTCTATTTTATCCTTACCATCCGTGCATGAAAAGTAATAATCCTGCTCAACATACTCAATGCATAGGTAAGATACTTTGTATTTGTCATAATCAAAACTGGATATGACTCAAAAAGTCAACAGATTAAGTTAATTTTTCTTCTACATATTATTTCCACTATTTCCATTATTTTTCTTGTATGAGTTCCTATATTCCAAGTTGGTAATCTAATCTTATTTTCTTATGCTAACTTATTAACCCTTTCTCTTTTATATTGACCTGGTCTATTCTCTTAACCTAAGTGAATTTGGTATGAATTCATGATAAAAAGATATGATAAAGTTTTATACTAGTTGTCAACTACCTAACACAACCTTGCTCCTTTATTCGAGCTTGGGATCGACTGTGTGCATAAAAAATTGTGTTACACAAGCAAACTATATGATTGCATTATTTTTTTCATGTAAACAATTTTCTAAATCACACCCTATGACTTAACCGCACACACAATACACTACATTAATTTTTTTTTAAAAAAGTTTTAAGCATACAATTTTGGGTGTGAATCCAGTTATACTACAATTAAAAAAAAAAAAAAAAACAATGCAATAATAGTTTTTTTTGAAAAAAATTTGTATATTTCAAAACTTGCAATGAAAAACAAAAAAGACACAAAATTGCATATACTAAGCCTACAAATTGAAAACACAAAATCTCCACTAGTTACTAATTTTTGGATAAATTTATTAATAATAGTAATAAGAAAGAAATAACAAGGGAGGAGAAGATTTGATTGGTGAATGAAAACTAAAAAGAAATGACAACCACTTGAAAAATACTACTGTAAGTATCCTTTTCCATAGGAAATTTGATGCTAATGAAATCAATTGAAGAATACTTAAGCAATGTGGGATTGGAAGAATTCTTTGATCTAAATTCAAATTTCAAATTCAAGAATATTAAAGAAACAAGATTCCTCAACCCATAGAATCTTTATTGCTTCTTTATTGATCTCTCAATCCATTGCATGCTATAATTGAATATAAATTCTTTGAAAGACGCCAGCATTTGAATCCAAACAATGGAAGATGAATAAAAAAAACTAATTTTGCAATAGCTTAACCTGAAGAATCTTGAAAAGACCCAAGTATCAAAATCTAAGAGAATCTTTACAGAAGGATGATATTTCCTTTTGTACCATTAGCCCTAGACCCCTATCAACGGAGACAAAGAAAGAGATCAAGAAGATGTGTAAAATTAGATTAAATTTCAAGATGTGAAACTCGTCACATGACAATAGAACTAGAATGGGAAATAATTTCAAGAAAAGCACAAAAAAAAAAAAAAAAAAACACACCACAATGTAAAAATTGAAAGCTCCAAAAGTTGTCGGATTGCAAAATGGAATCAATAGACCAAGTCCCAATTGAGAAAACTTAAAGATTCTCAAAGAATCCAGAAGGAAAAACCCAATTGTTGTTATAAATATAAAAATATTGAAGATGTAACTCAATGTGATTGCAAGTACAGTTATTCATCCTCCAAAAAGACTAATTTTTTCTTTCTTTCAAGATCTTGTAGAACAGGTCAAAATATCATCAAGAAAAATTAAAAAACCATGAAAATTTTCCAATTTCTTATGTATGGGCTTTTATTGCAATTCTTGAAGTATTAGAAGAATGTTGGAAAATCCTTTAGATGTTCTTTGCTAGTGTTTGAGGGCGTTGGCTACTAGAAAGTTATGATGTCTTGTAACGAAGCATGCATTTTTGTGCTTTATTTGCACATAAGCGCCGTCAGTAGTTGACCAAACTAGCCACAAAAAACCAGACCGACACTGCCACTAGAGTGTGTAGATATATATATATATATATATATGTATATAGAGAGAGAGAGAGAGAGAGGTGACCCAAAACTTGACATCAACACTATGTAGTTTTGAAATAATCAAATAGAAACATAAGGGATAGAAAGGGAAGGGAAGATAGGGGGAGAAGAAGGAGGATCATTATTCAGTGCTTGACTTTCTGCCATATCAAATTTTAAATTATAAATCTAGCTCACCAAGCAATCAAGTCGTATAACTTTGGAGTTTTTATAGCCTTTACTTCAATAAGTAGTCACTTTCTTGCTTCATTTTCCTTTTGTGCTTTTTCTAATGTTGCTTCTAATAATAGTTTATTGCTATGGCTTTTTAGGTGCCTTGCATCTTCTTTGATTTCTCCCATTGCATTGTTTCTTTTGATAGAATACCTTTTTTTTTTTAATGAGCTATGATCAATCATTCCCTAATCATTATTTAAGGTTTATCAGGAATTGATATTTATGCCTTAACCTTTAGGTGGTCTTTATGATGCAGGATGAAATATAGACCAAGATTAGGGTGACATTTTGCCTCAAGTTATGTGGGGATTTGATTGAACTTGCTACAAATAACAAGTTGCCCAAGTACCTTTTTCTCAGGATCAGACCATTATGTAGTTAAAGCTCATATGATGCATGATATTCATTTAAGGTGAAAAGGCATTTGCCAATCAGATTAGGACTTTCATTTGTATCCTAATGTAGGCTGAGGGTATTAGCCAAAGAAAAAGAAGGAATTAAAAGGCTAAAGATAATTGATTTAATTGGGTTATTTTTTCTTTAAGATCACCTGTGTAAGGTATGGCTTTTTTTTTTTTTTTTTAATTCTTTTTGTTTTGCTTTTACTATTGCTTTTAGGTAGTATTTATCTTTTCTTGTGTTGTTTGCCTATTTTTCTTGAATATTGCCCCTTTCCATCTTAGTAGCTTTACTTTTTTTTTTTTTTTTTCATACATTGGATACGTCAATGTTAAGCCGGTGTAGGAGGTGATCCTTAACTAGCTAGTAAAAAAATGAATAATAATTGGGTCAAAAAGGGTTAGTAAGGGATTTATCTATCTATTTTTTTTGTAGTAGAATAATGATCTGCCTTCATTTTGACATTGTCTCACACCTCAATTGAATTTTTGCATGCAAAAGGGTCCTAATACCCAAGGTTAATTTTACTTGAGGACAACACGAATTAATGGTTCATTTAAAGCTTTACTGGCTAGCAAATGATATATTAATATATTATTGGACATTTGGATGTATTGATTTGCCAAGGGGGGCCACTTATCATGTAGTCAAGACGTCAAATACTATGCCCAAAGGCAATGTTCATACTTCAAGAATTTAATTAGTAAGAAGCTCACTTTGTATTCAAAGAGTTTGTAATGGCATTTTTTTTTATTTTTTTATTATTTTTTTTCTTTTTTTTATACACATGATTCCGCTATAATGCTTAGATTTTCATCAATATGATTCACTGAACTTCACATGGGTAAGTCTTTCTTTTTCTCAATTACACTATTGAATAGTTTCGCTAGGTCTAACCTTAACACCAAGTCATAAACACTAGTAAAGCCATTTTCACCAAACCCGCATAAAACATAAGTAAAGCTACATAACATTTGACAAATCTAGCATGTAAAATGAGAGAAAAATAGAAGACATGTTTTCAAATGGATCTTATATTTTTAGAAATTAAAAATGCGTCAAAATCTCAAACATGCGCCATAACCCACCTATGTAAACAGACAAAAGAAATAGCTAAAGGATAGAGACTATAGTCCAACACTCAGAGACTTTTCAATTTTTGAGAAGGACCTCCTTTAGAAAAAGATGTACCCAAACACCTTTCTATTTTGGTAGTTTTTGACTCATTCTTATGGTATTCTCTTATAACATTTATCATTATTGTTCTTCATATATCATGCACTAGACTGCAATGTACAATTGAATTATTTGATTAATTGAAATCCAACCTTTTAGCATCTCTAAAGGTTTGCACAACCTACTTCAGTGACCAACAATTTCAATATTGTGTCCTGCCACTTGGCCATAGTACTTACACCTCTCCTTAGGGTCATTAAAATTAGGTTATGGTGGCTGTAATGGTGCCTAAGGAGTGGTAGCAATCAAGTAACTGCTTTTCAGCATTGGGAACAACTTAGTGTATAACATCAGAATGGGCTAATACTTAACCTTTTTCTTTTTTGCATGTTTGACAGATGGATGAGTTTGATGTTGGTATGCTATCATTTGCACTTCTCCTTTTATTTTTTTATTTTTTTATTCCTACTTTCTTTGTGCTTTGTTCCTCATTAGGTTCTTTAGGGCCCACCATTACTCCTTTTCCTTTGATAGTTATGGCCAACATTGCCATAAGTTGATTCATATGTTCCTGAAGAGCTTTTACGTATTAACTGGCCTCCTTTTGATTCTATTCCAATCCAATGAGCCTTTCTTTTATGTACTTTGCCATTGCTTGCGCTTGTCATCATGTGAGTGGCGCAATAGTGACTTGCCTTTACAAAGATTAGGTAGAGGTCAACTGTAATGACAGGGTTCTTTAGTATATCTAGAGAAAGTGTGGATTCTTATGAATGGATGCATAAATAATCATATGGAGGCATGAGTGCACGAATGTATGAATGGACATATAAAGTGAAAACGAAGGTGTAGTCCTAAGAGGGGGGTTGAATTGGGTTTTAAAAGTTTCTTTTAACTCTTTTTATAGATTCATAACTTATTGTAAGTAAAGTATTCAAACGAGGATGATTTGAATTAAAATATCAACAAAAAATCAATAATCACTTTTAAAACTTTAAGAATGAGTAAATTGATCTTACAACAATGTCAATTAACACCCAACCAAAGATTTTTATTCAATCAACACAAACCAATGATTCAAAATGTAACACTATCAACTTTTGAATAATTCAATCAATCAATCAATCAAACACAAGATACTTAACTAATTGTAAGAGCTGCAACACTTCCTTTGTTAAATTAGGTGTAATCCCAAAAGGGGGGGGGGGATGAATTGGGTATTTTAAAATTCTTTGAATCTATTCACCACTTAATCCCTATTTGTATATTTAACTAATCAAATTCAGGGAATTATAACAAAATTAAATTAAATTTACCAATGAGTTCTTATTACCCAATTAATTGTGTGCAATGTTATTCAACCTACTCATGCAATACGACCAATTTAAATGTAATGCTGAAAGTAAAGAGTAAAGGGAAGAGAGAAGATAGACGCAGTTTTTATGAGGTTCAGCCAACTCGGCTTACGTCCTCACCTTGAGCAATCACTCAAGGATTTCACTAAAATCCCTGCTCCTTAAATTGGGACGGAGCTTCCCTTACAATATGCTGCTTACAAGAGGCACAACTCCCTCCTACTCTGCTGCTTACAAGAGATACAACTCTCTCCTCAACCCCGGTTCACACACCAAA
Organism: Malania oleifera; assembly: GCF_029873635.1. NCBI lineage: Eukaryota > Viridiplantae > Streptophyta > Magnoliopsida > Santalales > Ximeniaceae > Malania > Malania oleifera. The sequence goes on from NC_080428.1 coordinate 18,196,681, forward strand.
CTGTGAATACAATATAATCTGTATAAACACTTAAAAATGCTTCCAAACAAAAGCTCGTGAGTACAATTCAAATTCCTAATACATTAACATATGATATAACTTGAAACTCATAATGTAGGAAACAATATAATCATTCAAGTATGATATGCTTTAACACACAAACCCCTTTTTATCAAATCTCCCAAAAATGTTTGTATAACTTAATGCTTTGGAGATCTTAGGTTAGATCTTTGAATAAAAAGATAACTTTGTAGATTGCAAAGATTTGACACACACTTTGTCAAAACAATATTTCTTTCAAGAGTTCGTTCTCAATGTGATCTTGGTAGTATTTGCCCTAATATATATATATATATATATATATATATATATATATATATATATATATATATATATGTGTGTGTATCTATGTGATGAGAATACCAAGTATCAAATACTTAAAATATGATTTTTAGAAAATATCCTTCAATATGTATAGATCTAGTTATGCACGTCTTAGGATATCTAATCAAGTAGTTTAGAAGTAACCAAAATATCCCATCTTTAACTTTGAAAACACTTGAATGATTACTCTTTAAACAATGGCCAAATTAAAACTTTCTTAAGTATTCAACTAGTAAAAAAAAAAAAACAATCTTTATGTGAATATGAAAAGACTCAATATCAAACTTCTCTAAAAATATTCAATAGCAAATGTTGATATGAGAATCTCTTGGAAAGAACTAAATGAATCAAACAAACCTCAATACCAAGATGAAATAAAGTTGTGTGAATAAAACCCTTTTAATTTCTGGAGTAGATTTTCCCAAGCTTGATAAGAGTAAGTTGAAGTGCAGACAATCGTATAGCAAAAAGCTCAACGTTCTCAATTCGATTTGAAATGGTGTTCTCTTTTCTTCTTGTTTTTCTTGGCATACGAACTAGGTTTTGATATTTAGTATATATAGTATCTTACCCTTATAATTGATCTCAACCGTTGGATCAAAAAATATCTCACGTGTTTGCTCAATAAAAGTTAAATTTTTAATCTTTCCTGCAAGTTCAGATGATTGAGGCCAAGGGCCCAGACGATCGAAGTAACTTTTATCCTTCGAAAAAATAGCTTGGCCACAGGGTCAGACGATCGAGGTCAAGGTTCAGATGACCAAAGTGTCGAGTTCAGACAACTAAGGTCAAGGTTCAGTCATCTGAGGTGCATATGCCAATTTTTGTTTTTCACCCAAAAATCTTCAGATGACTGAACTTATTCTTCAGACGTCTGAGAAAATTCTTCTGCCAACCGAACTTAAAGTTCAGTCAACCAAAGTCCCCATTTTATGAATTTTTCTTTTCTAATTTAAAATTCTTCTTTGCTCTCCTTCTTGGGTCTTTTATAAAACATATTTTCCATGATTTTAAAAGTATTTCTAAGTCCATGAAAGTCCCATAATGATATACATGAAATTCATGAATCCTAAAGTCTTTCTAAGTTATGTTGAGCCTCAAATTAAATAATACAAAAATGTAAATACATGGGGTCTAAGTACCCATTCCCAAGATATGCTTGAACTTTGCCGCTTGCATCTTGATTCTCGTATTCTTTGAGTTCCATGGATCTTGCCAAGATATGTGTGCTTTACTTTAAGGTTTTCATGACTCGTTATCCTTCCGCGCATGCTTAATATAAGTCCTATTCACAAACTCAAAGCACAGATCAAATACCAAGTGATTTGTCATTTTCAAAATCGGATTGGACTCGTAGAGTCAATAATCTCCCCCTTTTTGATGATGACAAATGCACTAGCAAAAGTATATATAATGGGTTATACCAAAAAAGGCTCCCCCTCAATTAAAGCATCAAATATTCAATGAATGACAATATGCTCATGAAATTTCAACAATTTTTGTTATTATACTTCTCCCCCTTTTGCACAATTACTTTTGGCAATAGTTTTTGCTCTTGATATTTCTCCCCAACACAAATTTTTATTTTTGCAACATAGTTTTAATTTTTGCTCATTTTTCTTGATTTCTTTTATTTATGCTTTTTTTTTTCCTCCTAAGTTCTATTATTTTTGCTCCCAATTTTCTCCCCCTTTTGACATCAACAAAAAGGTGTAAAATAATAAAACATGAGTAGACGTACCCTTATGTTCTTCTTCCCTTAGAAATCTTAAGGTTTTACATCAACCATTAGGTAAAAAAAATTCCTTCTCATGCTTTTGGACATCAACTATCCCCCTTGCTAACGCATAAATTTCAAAGATTACTTGAGGATACCAAATGTTGATTAAATGTTATGTCAAAATTTTGATACTAATTGTGGATTAATGCAATACCAAAAATTTGATTAATATGATACCAAGTGATTCCATTGTAAGTGACGTTGCTCCCCCTGAATTATATCATGTAACATAATTCTAGGCAACCTCTCGACTATGCATAAGACCTAATTCACACCTAATTTGGATAAACCTATCCTTCGCAAGTGGTTTCATGAATATATCTACCCATTGTTCATCAGTGCATACAAACTCTAGTGTCACATCCCCTTTTTGTACATGGTCATGAAGAAAGTGATGTCACATTTCTATGTGCTTTGTTCATACATGTAATATGAGATTCTTTGAAATATTTATCGCACTCGTATTGTCGCATCTAATAGGGATTGTTTCATAACTTAATCCAAAATCCTTCAGTTGTTGCTTCACGTAAAGCGTTTGAGCACAATAACTACCTGCCACTATGTATTCAGCCTTAGCTGTGGAAAGAGCTACTGAATTTTGTTTCTTGGAAAACCAAGAGACCAAGGAATGTCCAAAGAAATGACAAGTACCACTAGTGCTCTTCCTATCCACTTTGCTACCTGCAAAATAAGCATTTGAATAACTAATAATCTCAAATGATGTGTACTTAGGATACCATAATCCAATATCCATGATTCCTATTAGGTATCTAAGTATTCATTTAATGGCTAACAGATGTGACTCTTTTGGTGCCACCTGAAATCTTGCACACAAACATACGCTAAATATTATATCAGGTCTATTGGCAGTTAGATATAATAAGCTATCGATCATTCCACGATAAAGTTTGACTTCTACTGGTATACCTTGTTCGTCTTTGTCTAATTTCAATGAAGTGCTCATAGGTGTACCTAGTATTTTTTTCATCTTCCATATTAAACTTTTTGAGTAGGTCTCTAATATACTTTGATTGATTTAAAAATATTCCATGTTTTTCTTGTTTGATCTGAAGTTCTAGGAAGAAATTTAGTTCACCCATCATGCTCATCTCAAATTCATTTTGCATGGTATTGGCAAATTCATCACAGAGTTCTTTATTTGAAGCACCAAATATGATGTCATCTACATATACTTGCACTAGGAGAATATCATCTTTCTTGGACTTAATGAACAGGGTTGTATCTATCTTTCCTCTTATGAATCTATTTTCTAATAGAAAACCGTTTAACCTTTCATACCAAGCTCAAGGAGCTTGCTTTAAACTGTATAAGGCTTTTGTCAGTCTATACACGTGATCTAGATTCTTATGATTTTCAAAGCCTGGGGGTTGTTCTACATATACTTCTTCATTTATGTAGCCATTTAAAAATGCACTTTTGATGTCCATTTGATATAACTTGAAATCCTTAAAATCTGCATATGCTAAAAGCATTTGAATGGCTTCCATTCTAACTACAGGTGCAAAGGTTTCTTCAAAATCTATACCTTATTCCTGATTGTATCCTTGAGCTACTAATCTAGCCTTATTTCTCACAATTATTCCATGTTCATCTTTCTTATTCTTATATATCCATTTGGTTCCAATGATTGATTTATCCTCAAGTTGGGGAACTAGTGTCCATACTTTGTTTCTCTCAAATTGATTTAACTTTTCTTGCATGGACAACACCCAAGATTCATCCTCTATAGCTTCACTCACATTCTTAGGTTCTTCCTAAAATAGAAATGCAAAATGACTAATCATGTTCCTAAGAGAGGAGCGAGTGGCTACTCCACGTAATGGTTCACCTATTATTTGATCAATGGGATGATTCTTTATATATTTCCATTCTCTAGGTGGTTCATTAACCTCATTTTCAATTTGATAAATTTCAATGGATGGTTCCTTAAATTCATTTTTCTTTTCTGAATCATTCTCAATTGATAGTTCTTCAAATTCCTTGTTTAATTCAATTTCATCTTCATTAGTTCTTTTGGAGAAAGGATTTGACTCATCGAACACTACATGAATAGATTCTATGGCCGTCAATGTTTGTTTGTTATATACTCTATAGGCTTTACTATCTAAGGCATATCCTAGGAAGATACCTTCATCAGATTTCACATTGAATTTTCCTGAATGCTCATTGTCTCTAAGCACAAAACACTTACAGCCAAAGACATGAAAATATGATATGTTTGATCTATGGCCATTCCATAACTCGTACAGAGTCTTATTAAGTGATGGTCTAATCAAAACTCTATTTAGCACATAGCAGGCGGTATTCACTGCCTCAGCCCAGAGGTACTTAGGTAATTTATGTTCGTTAAGCATCGTTCTGGCCATTTCTTGTATAGACCTATTTTTCCTTTCAACTACACCATTTTGTTGTGGTGTTCTAGGAGCTGAAAAATTTTGTGCAATCCCTAATGAATTACAATAGTCTTCCATGCCTTGATTTTTAAATTCTCTATCCCTATCACTTCTAATTTTAGTGATTGTATATCCCTTTTCATTTTGGATTTTCTTGCACAGGTTTATGAATTTTTCACTTGCTTCATCTTTGTGGCCTAGGAATAGTACCCATGTATATCTTGAAAAGTCATCAACAAAGAAAAAGGCGTATGATTTTCTCCTAAACTCTGAATTGGGTTTGGTCCAAATAAGTCTAAGTGTAGCATTTGGAGTGGCCTAGAAGTGGAGATCTTTTTCTTCTTCTTAAAGCTTGTTCTTGCTTGTTTTCCTAGTTGGCATGCATCACAAATTTTTTCTTTCACAAATTTTGTCTAAGGCAGTCTCTTAACTAATTCTTTCTTAACAAGTTCTGAGATTAAATCCATATTTGCGTGTCCTAGTCTCCTATGCCAAATCCAGCTAATTTAATTCATAGCCGATAAGCATGTCATGCTCTGTGAAGTTAAGTTATCAAAGCTTGTGGTATATACATTCTCATGACACTTAGCTGTGAATAATATCTTATTATCAGTTTTGTGTTCAACAGTGCACTTGTCATGTTTAAAAGACACTTTGTAACCTCTATCACATAGTTGACTTATGCTCAATAAGTTGTGTTTTAAACCTTCAACTAATAAAACATCATCTATAATGAGTGAAGAATCATTACCGACTTTACCTACAACTATGATCCTTCCCTTAGCATTATCTCCAAAAGTAACAAACCCTTCATCTTTGGGTGTGACGGATGTGAACTTCGCTTTATCCCTAGTCATGTGACGTGAGCATCCGCTATCCATATACCATCTATCTTTTGAGGATGCTGATCTTAAGCATATCTACAAAAACATAATCAAACAACTAGTTTTGGTACCCAGATTTTCTTGGGTCTAGGGAGGTTAGTGCTAGATTGACCTTTGACCTTCCATACTTTCTTAATTTTTACATCTTTATTCTTGAAAGGACAGTCAAATTGTATGTGACCCAACCTTCTACATTTAAAGCATGTAATGTTTCTATAATAATTCTTAGTTGGAACATATGACTTTGACTCTCTTCTAAAACAACCCATGTAAAGGTGTCTATTCTTTAGATTTTCCTTTCCATTAAAGCCAAGCCCTTCCTTTTCTAGGGAATTTCTTTGAGATCCTAGGAGCTTTTCAAAATTGTTTTGTCCCTCAGTGAATTTACAAATAATTTCAACTTTATCTCTCAAATCTTTTTCTAACTCCTCAATTTTCAAATGTTTATCTTTTATGAAAGATGCATGAGATTCATTTTGGCATTCAACCAAATTTGAAAGTTCTTTGACTTTTTTTTTTCAAGTAAGAGATTTTCTTTGTTTTCTTCTCAAGCATTTTAATAGAGTATAGGTACTTTTTTTTCATTTCATCATATGAAATCAAGTCATTTTTCATTTTCAGACTCACTAGAATAATACGAAGATTCTGACCCGCTAGTGCTGTGAGTATCCCCATCGACTTTCAGCGCCTTCATCTTTTTGTTTGAGGCTTTCACAATCTTGGGGCACTCAGGCTTGATGTGTCAAACTTCTCGGAAGTTGTAGCATGTTGGTGGATCCTTCTTCTTTTTCTTCATGCTAGTCTCCTCTTTCTAATTTAGAGTTTCGCAATTTTCTGTTGAACTTCTTGTTCTTCTTTAGGAACTCTCGAACTTCTTTGTTAGCAAGGCCATGTCATTATCCATTTTGGAATCACTTCCTTCACTTGAATAGCTTGATGATGCCATAAGTGTAGTGACCTTCTTTGCTTTGCTTTGCTTTGCTCATTCTTCCTCTCGTTTATTGCCAGCTCATAGGTGATAAGCGATCCAATGAGTTCGTCCACCGACATCTCCTTGAGATTTCTCCCTTCTGCTATTGCCATAGCTTTTTCTTCCCATACTGGAGGTATCCCCTGAGTATTTTCCTGATCAACTCATAAGTAGGGTAAGTCTTTCCAAGTGCATTCAAGGAATTGATGATGTGTGTGAATCTAGGGTACATGGATTGTATAGATTCATCAACTGTCATTTTAAATGCTTCATATTCACTCGTGAGCATGTCAATCCTACTATCCTTGACTTCCTTAGTACCTTCATATGTAACTTCTAATTTTTCCCAAATTTCTTTAGCCGAGTTACATGCTATTACCCTATTAAATTCATTTACGTCTAATGCATAGAAAAGCAAGTTCATGGCAGTAGCATTGATTTGTACTAATTTCCAGTCTTCCTCTGTATATTCATATTCAGTTTTAGGTACATTAGTCTTATCAATTACTTTCATGGGAATATGATTACCCTTAGTCACTATTTTCCAAACCTTCTAATCTACGTTCAATAGATATATGCTCATCCTATGTTTCCAATAGGTGTAGTTTACACCACAGAAAATGGGTGGTCTTGTGGATGTGTGTCCCTTACCGAATGGAGTTACACTGATATGTGCCATGTGATCTTTTTACAAATTGACTATTAAGTCTATGTAAACCCGCTATAATACCAATTGTTGAATTAGGTGTAATCCCAAGAGGGGGGGGGGGGGGGAGGTGAATTAGGTACTTTAAAATTCTTTGAATCTATTCATCACTTAATCCCTATTTGTATATTTAACTAATCAATTCTAGGGATTTATTACAAAATTAAATTTGATTTATCAATGAGTTCTTATTACCCAATTAATTGTGTGCAATGTTATTCAACCTACATATGCAATACAACCAATTTAAATGTAACGCTGAAAGTAAAAAGTAAAGGGAATAGAGAAGACAAACGCAGTTTTTACGAGGTTCAGCCAACTCGGCCTACGTCCTCGCCTTGTGCAACCACTCAACGATTTCACTAAAATCCCTGCTCCTTAAATTAGGATGGAGCTTTCCTTACAATCTGCTGCTTACAAGAGGCACAACTCCCTCTTACTCCACTACTTACAAGAGATACAACTCTCTCCTCAACCTCGGTTCACACACCGAACCGTGAATACAATGGAATCTGTATAAACACTAAAAAATGCTTCCAAACAAAAGCTCGTGAGTACAATTCAAATTCCTAATACATTAACATATGATATAACTTGAAGCTCAGAATGTAGGAAATGATATAATCGTTCAAGTATGATACGCTTTAACACACGAACCCCTTTTTATCAAATCTCCCAAAAATGTTTGTATAACTCAATGCTTTAGAGATCTTAGGTTAGATTTTTGAATATAAAGATAACTTTGTAGATTGCAAAGATTTGACACACACTTCGTCAAAACAATATTTCTCTCAAGAGTTCGATCTCAATGTGATCTTGGTAGTATTTGCCCTAATATATATATATATATATATATATATATATATATATATATATATGTATGTATCTATGTGATGAGAATACCAAGTATCAAATACTTAAAATATGATTTTTAGAAAATATCCTTCAATATGTATAGATCTAGTTATGCACTTCTTAGGATATCTAATCAACTAGTTTAGAAGTAACCAAAATATCTCGTCTTTAACTTTGAAAACACTTGAATGATTACTCTTTAAACAATGGCCAAATAAAAAATTTCTCAAGTATTCAATTAGTAAAAAAAAAAAAAATATTGATGTGAATATGAAAAGACTCAATATCAAACTTCTCTAAAAATATTCAATAGCAGATGTTGATATGAGAATCTCTTGGAAAGAACTAAATGAGTCAAACAAACCTAAATACCAAGATGAAATAAAGTTGTGTGAATAAAACCACCCTTTTGATTTACGGAGTAGATTTGCCCAAGCTTGATAAGAGTAAGTTGAAGTGTAGGCAATCGTATAGCAAAGTGCTCAACATTCTCAATTCGCTTTCAAAAGGTGTTCTCTTTTCTTCTTGTTTTTCTTGGTATACGGACTAGGGTTTTGATATTTAGTATATATAGTGTCTTACCCTTAGAATTGACCTCAACCGTTGGATAAAAAAATATCTCACGTGTTTGCTCAATAAAAATTAATTTTTTAATCTTTCCCGCAAGTTTATACGATTGAGGCCAAGGGCCCAAACGACCGAAGTCACTTTTATCCTTCAAAAAAATAGCCTGGAGACAGGGTCAGACGACCGAAGTCAAGGTTTAGATGACTGAAGTGTCGAGTTCAGACGACCGAGGTCAAGGTTCAATCTTCTGAGGTGCTTCTGCCAGTTTCTATTTTTCACAAAAAAAATTTCAGACGACTGAACTTATTCTTCGGACGTCTGAGGAAATTCTTCTGCCAACCAAACTTAAAGTTCAGTCAATCGAAGTCCCCATTTTCTGAATTTTTCTTTTCTAATTTAAAATTATGCTTTGCTATCCTTCTTAGGTCTTTTATAAAACATATGTTCCATGATTTAAAGTATTTTTAAGTCCATGAAAGTCCCTAATGATATACATGAAATGCATGAATCCTAAAGTCTTTCTAAGTTATGTTGAGCCTCAAATTAAATCATACGAAAATGTAAATACATGATGTCTAAGTACCCATTCCCAAGATATGCTTAAACTTTACCGCTTGCATCTTGATTCTCGTACTTTTTGCGTTCCATGGATCTTGTCAAGATATGTGTGCTTTACTTTAAGGCTTCCATGACTCGTTATCCTTTCGTGCATGCTTAATATAAGTCATGTTCACAAACTCAATGCATAGATCAAATACCAAGTGATTTGTCATTATCAAAACTGGATTGGACTCGTAGAGTCAACATCCTTGATTCAGCATTTGCAAAAACTCTGCTTAGAGTTTAAATAAAGCCCTGTATGAATGAATATTGGTGCATTTCTTTTAACCAAGATTTCCGTAAACGATTAATCAACGTACTCCATTTAAGGTTTTCGCAAAAGATTAATAAACGTACTTTCTTAAATTAAAATTTTCTCAGTCTCAAACTTCCAACTACCTGCACTTAGAAACACAACAACACAATTTATATATGCTAAAAATTTAAAGAGTAAGGAGAGAGAGTGAGACTGAGTTTTTAACAAGGTTTGACTTATACCCAGCCTAAGTCCTCGCCTTAGGCAAGACCACCTAAGGATTCCACTAAAACGTTCCTTTGTGGGTGGAACAAACCGTTTATAATCCCTCCTTTAGGGTGGAGCCCCCTCTCCAAGCGATACCCCACGCTTGGTACAACATTCCAATAAACCTGAACCGTCAAAGAAAAGAAGGAAACAAGAAAGATTTCTTTTGTACAAGAGATGCTCTCAGATGGAGCTAGTTAGTACAAATATAGATAAGCTAATACTTCAATTTAAATATCAAAGAGAAATTGAATTGAAGCTCAAGAATGTATCATTGGAGTTCTTCTCTTGATGTGAATAAGTAACTCAGAGGTTTGAACTCAGAGAAGAGTGATCAAAGACTCAGTATATCTTAGAAATTATTAATAAGAATGTGTAAGAAAGAGAGCTTTGAGAGAGAAAGAGCAATTTGGCTTGAAAACAGATTTTCAATTCTTGGTGCAAATTTGATTTGAAAAATCATGTATTTGTAGGCTCAAAAAGTGTTTAATTCATTTTGCCTAAGTTACTTGGAGTGTTTCCCAAGTTTATACGAAGTTTGGGGCACAAACAATATAAATTTGAATTTTAAAAACTTTAAAAATAGTAGCCGTTAATAAGGGTCAGGCGCCTGAGGCTTCGGGGTCAGTTGCTTGAACCTACACTTCTTGTTCAAAATTTGTTCAGAAAAATATTTAGGTGCTTGAGATCTAAAGTTCAGTCACCTGAACAGTTATTAAATTTGCTTTTTTAGTTTAGTTTCAAAAAATTTTGCCATCTTGCTTTGTTACTTTTAAAAAGCTTTTTCCGGGGTTTTCAAAATAAGGTCTCTAAGTCCATATCAACCCCTAATGAACTTCAAAGTATTTCAAAATGATATTTATCATGAAGTACTTACATAAGTCATCCTAAAGACTTAAACACTCTAAGCTTGAAGTCTTCATATATATATATATATATATATATATATATATATATATATATATATCTTTGCTTTGAATCCTCTTAGACTTAAGCTTCAATATTCTTTAAGCTTCCACATATTTTTTTAACATTTTAGTCCTTTTGAGCTTCTTTTGATCACTTTGTTGATGGAGTATGGCTTTATGGTACTTGTGATCTTGAACTTTCATTTCTTTGATCCTTTTGAACTTTGTCATACAAGGTTTCCTGAAATATCGTCACTTAAACAACAACTTGTTAAATTAACTTTTATTTGTTATCATCAAAACAAGACTCAAAAGCCATGTTAGGCCAACAATCTCCATTTTTTTGATGATGACAAATAAGGAGTAAAGATGCGAGAACCTTGATAAGACACCCCCTTACAATAAGCATGCTTTTTAACAATTATAAAAAATGATAATTTCAAATATAAGTAAATCCAAAACTCAATAGGTCACAATCAAGTATATTGTGTTTTAATGCATTATAGCTCATGTCAACATATATGCTTATGGTCTCATTTTTCTTAAGTTCTTATTTTTCTTATTATGCACATTTTTGCTTTTACTCCCCCATGCTATATCTCATGTCAAGATTATGTGTTTTACATGTTTGCCACGTTCTCATGTTCTCATGGTTGCTCTCTAAAATACTCTCTTCTCATGTTTGCTCTCTAATATATCTCTCCCCTTTGACATCAATCAAAAAGTAATGGGGAGCATAGTCACAAAGAGTCTCAGGATAGCAAATAAAAAGCATAGTCACATAGACATTAAAAATTACACAAAGTTATAAGCAAGGGAGTTACAAGCCAAACTAAAAGAAAAAAAAAAAGCAAACAAAGCAACACAAAGACTAAGCCAATACATAGAAAAAACTTTTAATACTACACAAAATAGATCAAGCATCGACAGCATCATCATCATTATCATCGTTAGCCTCAGCTTCCTCTTCATCACCTTCCTTACTTCCTTCCTCAAATTCTTCATCAAATGAAGCATCACTCCGAGGGGCAGAACTGGTATCCATGGGATCAACACTACGAGATGAGCTAGCCCTATACTACTCTATACGAGTGAGGCAATGGTCAAGTGAAGAGCAGGTAGTGTGGAGTGAGGATACGTTCTCTTGAAGTGATTGGAGGCCTGAATGCATATATCTACTAAAAGTAGTGAATTCATGATGGAAGGGGATAAACCAAAAAGGAGTGTTAGCTGGAGGTCCTTGTTCCTAATCTTGAGGTGGAGGAGGTACATCTGCTGGCCTTTGAGGTTGTCCTCCTTTCAAAAACCAACCCTGATCATGCTTTTCATATCCCATTTACTTAAGGGTTGTGGAAGTGAAAAGGTTATACCTAGTACGCTTGATGAACAATTCAGTAGGGGTAGTAATGTTGAGTTGTGTAAAGATAAGGTTTAGAACACCACCATATAGAAGAGTGACTCGAGTAGCATCCAATTTAGCCCACATCCATTTCAAAATTTGGTTAAAGAGATCAAGTTTCTTCCCTTTTAGCAGATACCATAGCACAAAGCAATCGATGTAGGAGAGGTGATCATATGAACCGACCTTTGGTAGGATGTTGTTTGTAATGATTTTTTGAAGTATTTGAGCCTGAAGATTTAGTTGTTTGTACATAGGAGGATGGCCAAAATAAACAGGTTCCTTTACCATAATCAGTGCAAAAATTCTTCGGGTATGAAACCTTGCTCTAGAATCCATGTTTGAGCAAAAGTTGGACATTCAAATTCACCCAAGGTAATATGCAGAATAAGAGCCAAGGTTTGTGGAGTTAAGACTATCTTCTTTCCTCTAACCTCAATGGTTAGGAAATTTTCTCCATGGATCATATTTGCATAAAAAAAATTTAGTAATTTTAAGGATACAATCCTTTGGATTGATAAACTACAAAATTCTCCTAACCGATATTCCTAATCATAGGTAAAATTTCTGGAAATGCTGAATCAAAGAAGGTGGTATCTATGACCTTACCAAAAATTGGTTTCTTAGAACAGAGATGAGTTTTATATCAATGCTTCGATTGAGGAGTGACAAGCCATCGTTCAATGTTATTATCATCTCTCCCTGAAAAAGGTCCTCGATTTGCTGTAGTTTTGGTGCGAGGCATTTTGATTATGGAGAATGAAACAAATTAGCCAAGTGAAACCCTAGAATCCATGGGAAAAGGTGAGGGAGAGTAATTAGGAGGCTTTGATTTGAGGGATTAAGAGCTAAGAAACGATGGAAATCAAGAGTAGGAGCCTTGGGTGAGTGATGGACCAGGGTTCAGTAGCCTGGAGTATGAAGAGTTAGGGTTTTCGTGCTTAAAAATATATACAACCCGCGAGCTCAGACATCTAAAGATTTGGCTCAGTCACCTAACAATTTATGAAATTAATTTTTCAGCAGGCAGTAGCACCTCAGTCTCCTGAGGTCTAATGGCTCAGGTGCCTGACCCCCTTAATATTTTAAGTTTCTCTTTTTACTCACTATGAAATCTTCCTAAATCACTTCCCTACTATGTAACAACCCAAGTTCTCTTCTAATTGATATAAATCTTTCTTTCGGAAGAGGTTTTGTGAAGATATCTTTCCATTGGTCATTTGTATTTATAAATTCAAGTAGTATATCTTCTTTTTGAACGTGATCTCTTAGAAAATAGTGTCTTATGTCAATGTGTTTAGTTCTTGGGTGTGATATTGGATTTTTGGAGATGTTTATTGCACTTGTGTTATCACACTTAATTGGTATGGCTGAATATTCTAGATTATAGTCCTTTAATTGTTGTTTCATGTACAAAGTTTGTGCACAACAATTCCCAGCTGCTACATACTCAGCTTCAGCGGTGGATAAGGCTACGTAGTTTTGTTTCTTAGAAAACCAAGATACTAAGGATCATCCTAGAAACTGACAAGTGCTGCTTGTACTTTTTCTATCAATTTTATAGCTTGCATAATTGGCATCCGAATAACTAATCATTTCGAATCCGATTTCCTTAGGATACCAAAGTCCTAAATCAATTGTACATATCAAGTACCTTAGGATTCTTTCATAAGTATTTGATGTGATTCTTTAAGTGCTAATTGAAACCATGCATACATGCATACACTAAACATTATATCCAGCCTACTAGCTGTTAGGTATAACAAACTTCCTATCATACCTCTATAATATTTCATATCTACTGGTTTCCCTTTTTCATTTTTATCGAGGCTTATGGAAGTACTCATGGGGGTACCTATTAGCTTACTACTTTCTATGTCAAATTTCTTAAGCATATCTTTTATATATTTGGATTGATTTATAAAAGTTCCATTCTTTGCTTGTTTGATTTGTAATCCTAGGAAGTAGTTCAATTCTCCCATCATGCTCATTTCAAATTCATCTTGCATACATTTAGCAAATTCCTTACATAGATCATCATTAGTTGCACCAAATATGATATCATCTACATAAATTTGTATTATAAGCATGTCATCCTTCCTAGTTTTGATAAATAAGGTATTATCAATCTTTCCTCTAGAAAACCCCTTTTCTAGTAAGAATCCACTAAGTCTTTCATACCAAGCCCTAGGGGCTTGTTTCAAACCATATAAAACTTTAGTTAACTTGTACACATAATCAGGTTTTTGAATGTCCTCAAAGCCCGATGGTTGTGCTACATATACCTCTTCATTTATAAAACCATTTAAAAAGGATATCTTAACATCCATTTGATACAATTTGAATTCCTTATGAGATACATAAGCTAAAAGCATTATTATTGCTTCCATTCTATCTATGAGAGCAAATGTCTCATTATAATCTATTCCTTCTTCTTGGTTGTATCCTTGAGCTACAAGTCTAGCTTTATTTCTTACCACAATTCCATTTTCATCCTTTTTATTTCTAAATACCCACTTAGTTCCAATAATTGAATGGTTATCCTGTTTGAGAACTAATTTCCATACTTTATTTCTTTCAAATTGATTTAATTCTTCTTGCATGGCTATTATCCATGAGTCATCACTTAGAGCTTCTTCAACATTCTTTGGCTCATCTTGAGATAAGAAAGCATAATGATTACATAGATTTTTCAAAGAAGATCTTGTAGTTATTGCTTGTGATGGTTCTCCCATTATTTGATCATTCGGATAACTTCTTATATATTTCCACTCTTTGGGTGATTCAGTATTTCTATAGTATCATTATTTGATTTAACTTCATTTTATTCTTCTTTTACTTCTACTATGTCTAAATCTTCTGGTTTTTGAGTAGTTTGAACTTCTTCACCTTTTATTGTTTTATTGAATGAATTTTCTTCATCAAATGTTACATGAATCGATTCCAAAATTGTAAAAGTTCTTTTATTGTATATTCTAAAATCTTTACTCTTTAATGCATACCCTAAGAATATACCTTCATCAACTTTTACATCAAATTTACCTAACTATCTTTGTCATTTAATACAAAACATTTGCATCCAAAAACATTAAAGTAAGAAATGTTAGGCCTTCTACCTTTCCAAAGTTCATAGGGAGTTTTATTCAAACTTGATCTTATTGAAACTCTATTTATCACATAACATGCGGTATTTATCGCTTCAAGCCAAAAATATTTTGATAGATTATGTTCATTTAGCATCATTCTTGCCATTTCTTGAAGAGTTCTATTCTTTCTTTCAACAACTCCATTTTGTTGTGGAGTTTTAGGTGCTGAAAATTATGATTAATTCCATATTCATTGCAAAATTTTTCAACATTTTGTTATTGAATTCTCTTCCTTGGTCACTCCTTATATTTGAAACATTATATCCTTTTTCGTTTTGAAGTTCCTTGCATAAATTTATTAACATGTTACAAGCTTCATCCTTGGAGGCTAAAAATAATATCCAAGTAAACCTAGAGTAGTCATCAACTATGACAAAGGCATATTGCTTACCTCCTATGCTTTGAGTTCTAGTAGGACCAAACAAATCTAAATGAATAAGTTCTAAGGGTCTACTAGTAGAGATATGTTTCTTCTTTTTAAAACTTGTTTTAATTTGCTTTCCAAGTTGAGAAGCATAACAAATTTTATCTTTCATGAATTTTGTGTTTGGTAAACCTTTGGCTAACTTCTTTTTAGATAAGTTTGATAATAGATCCATGCTTGCATGTCCTAGTCTTCTATACCAAAGCCAACTAG
This sequence comes from Malania oleifera, assembly GCF_029873635.1. Classification (NCBI taxonomy): domain Eukaryota; kingdom Viridiplantae; phylum Streptophyta; class Magnoliopsida; order Santalales; family Ximeniaceae; genus Malania; species Malania oleifera. The sequence goes on from NC_080428.1 coordinate 18,212,454, forward strand.
TTTCATTTATTGCAGCTAAGCATGTTACATCTTGAGAGGTTGAGTTTTCAAGGTTTATACAATATACATTATTTACTCTATAAGCTGTGAATAGAACTTCATGTTTTCTTGGATTTTGAACTATGCACTTATCTTGCTTGAAGATTATGCCAAATGTTTTATCACTAAGTTGACTAATGCTTAAAAGGTTATGCTTTAATCCATCCACTAATAAAACATCATCAATTGTAAGCGAGGGTTCTTTAGCAATTTTACCAATTCTGACGATTTTACCTTTGGCGTTGTCCCCGACAGTCACATACCCTTCATCCTTTTGAACTAGGGTGGTGAATTTTGTTCTATCCCCGGTCATATGTGTTGAAAATCCACTGTCCAAGTACCATTTTTACTTTGATGGAGTAGTCCTAAAACATACCTACAAGGAAGGATTCACAGTATTACTTTTGGAACCCAAACCTTCTTAATTCTTTTTAAGTCATATCTAGTTTTAGTGTTCACTTCCCATTCATTCTTGATTTTGACATACTTCTTTTTAAGTGGACAATTAAACTTTATGTGTCCCTTATTCCTACACAAGAAGCAAGTAGTGTGTTCATGAATATTTGTAGATGATGTACTAGCATAGTATTTTGCTTCTTTTATAAAATATCCTGTGAATAAGTTCTTCTTCTTTTTGTCTTCAATTCCACTGTAACCAATTCCTTCTTTGTTACTAATCATCCTTTTTTGTCCAACCATTTTTTCAAAATTCTCTTTTCCTCTATTAAAGTTGTAAATGATTTTATCTTTATCTTCAATTTTACTCTTAAGATTTCTTATTTCTAAGTCTTTCTTGCTTTCACCATTTACTTGTAGTTTTACTAACTCCTGAGGCATGTTGTTAATTTTCTTCATTAGATCATCAATATGAGGTTCTTTTTCTTTTTCAGCTGTTTTAGAACTTTCTATTTGATTCTTAAGATTTTCATTTTATTCTTTCAACGCTATGTTCCTTTTAGATACTTTAATGAACCTATTGTGTAAGGCTAATAATTTAACTTGGATTTCCTTGTATGAATGCATACTATCACATGAATCATTACAAGAATCTCTCATAGATTCTTCCAATGAACTATAGTAATAGTTTACCTTAACATTGTGCGCCATAAAGCACACGTTGGCTACTTCTTGTTCACTTGATTCATTCTGTGATTCGTTTAAGCTTGTATCGTCTCATGTAGCTTTCATTGCCTTCTTTTTCTTCTTCTTGTCTTTCTTCAGCTGTGGACAATCATGTTTAATGTGTCTGACCTTCTTGCAGTTATAACATGTAGGTGGTTCATTCTTAGTTTCCTTTGTGTTTGTCTCTCCTTTGTTAGTTTTTGATCTTTTAAACTTCCAAGGGAATTTCCTATTCTTTCTAAAAAAATTTCCAAGTCTTTTGGAGATAAAGGCTAGCTCTTCATCATCTAATTCATTATCTTCGTCTTCATCACTAGAACTTTCTTTGCCAACCTTAAGGGCTATTGATTTCTTATTTTTATTATTGTTCTCTGAAATTCTTTCATTCATCACCAGCTCATATGTGATAAGGGATCCAATTAGCTAATAAAGGGAGGTATTTTTCAGCTTTCTTCCTTTCGTGATTGCTGTGGCCTTAGGTTCCCATATCGGAGGAAGTCCTCTAAGGATTTTTCGAATCATTTCATATGTTGAATAATTTTTTCCTAAAGCATTTAAGGAATTTATTATGTGAGTAAACCTAGTATGCATGCTAGTAATAGTTTCATCAGGATTCATCTTAAAGGCTTCATACTCACTAGTGAGCATATCGATTCTACTATCTCTAAGATCTACCGTTCCTTCATTGGTTACCTCTAGCTTATCCCATATTTCTTTAGCTAAATTTACATGTCATGACCCTATTGAATTCATTAACATCTAAAGCACAATATAGTGCATTCATGGCACTTGAGTTTACTTGCATCATTTTATATTCTGTTATTTATGGTGTAATCCCAAGAAGGGGTGAATTGGGTATTTTAAAAGTATTTAATTTTCCTCTATCAAACAGTCCTTATATTCAGATTGACCCAGCACTATCACTAGGACTTGGAATTAATTCAATTTAGTCATACAGTATATTCAATTGTGTACAATTAATTACTAGCTACTTGTAGGACTATTCAACATACACACATACAAGATAAGTAATGAGATGCAATGCGGAAATTAACAAGAGTAAGGGAAGAGAAAAACAAACTCGATTTTTATGAGGTTCGGCCTACCCTAGCCTACGTCCTCGCCTTGAGTAACCCACCCAAGGATTCCATTAAAAAATAATCCGCTTCTTTAATTGGGACAGAGCTTCTCTTATAACCTGCAGCTTACTAGAGGCGTAGCTTCCTCTTCAATCCCGGTTCACAACCCAAACCGTGTAAACAAAAATAACAAATACAATTTCTGCAAAAACACTCAAATATTGCTTCTAACAAAACTAGTGAGTACAATGAGTCCTAATACATAATCATATGATAACAACTTGAAGATCACTATGTATGTGAAAATATGATCTTTATGATATGAACGAAACAGTTCACAGAACTATCCTTTCATAAATATCTCCCAAAAATAACGTTAATAAATCAAAGCTTTGGAGAACTTAGGGTTTATTTTTAAAACACTTTATACAAAGATATCAGATAGGATCTTTAAAGAAAAATAATCTTGAATATTACACAGATCTAAGTTCTAGCTATCAAAACACTTATAAAATTAAATCTTTGAATAAAAGTGTAACTTTGAGTGTATCAAAAAATTTCAACAAAAATATTATTTTTCTCAAAAATAGTTTTTGCACTAATACAATAGATCTCTTTGAATAAAACTATAACTTTGAATGTAGCAAGAGTTCAAACCTTAGAAAACAATTCTTAACAGATTTTTCAAATAAACAACTATAAGAAAATCAGTTGCTTGTTCTCGAAAACAATTTTTCTTTATGCACAAATAATGAAGAAGACAACTTTTTAATCAAATGTTGAAAGCTCATTTGGATTCCATTAGTAATGAGAATTTGGAATATCACACATTGATCAATTAAAGAGAGATTCAACAACTAAAAGAAAGATCGATTCTTTGGGATCCTTCCTTTCTTCAAACGAAATGAACAGAGATAGAATCAGACCGATTCCCGAAATGCCTTTCTGGATATTCCTCAATGTCCCTTATGGAACATGAGAAGCAGATGAGTATTCATATGTTTCTGGAAGAAATCAAAGAATTTCCTGTCCCAAAAACAATTTTTCTTTATGCACAAATAATGAAGAAAATAAATTTTTAATCAAATATTGAAAGCTCAATGAAAAGTTACTCAAACCTCAAGATCAACCTTAGCGTGCTTGGATCTTGAAGATGCAAATGCCCTGACAAGTATCAATTCTTTGGAGTGCAGGCAATGACATTAGCAATAGAATTCACAACTCTCACAAGATTGTCAAAATACACTCAATGCTCCCAATGCTATGCAAAGAGTGGTGCTCTAGGGTTTAGAAAGTATATTTATATGTGTTCTCGGCCCTAGGATGAATCCTGACCATTGGATCTATTAAAAACTCAATTTTTTGTTCGTGTCCGCACTGGAATGTAAGTTAGTGCCCCGACATTCGTCAACGAGTGTACAATACTCGTTCATTGACGAGGCTATGAGTTCGTCGACGAGAGCCCTGTCTAAAATTTTAGTGCTCTCGGTATTTTCTCGTCGACGAGACAATGTGTTTATCGCCAAGTGGCCTTCATATGTTTGTTGATGAGACCAAGGGGTTCGTCGATGAGGCCTCTAATAATTTGCCTTGAAAATTTCATTTCAACTTATAACTATTTCAAATAAATTTTTCATGAGATGCATGAGTCCTAAGGTCAGTCTAAGATGTAATTGAGCTTAAAAATATATCATATGACATGTAAATACATAAAATATAGATACCAATTCCCATTAAAGTCTTCAACTAGAAGCTTGTTCCTTCATCCTTCTTCACTTTTAGTTCCATGGGTTGTGCCAGGTGTATATGCTTTACTCCTCGTGGCTTCCATGACTCATTCACCTTTCATGCAAGCTAAATAGTATTCTTGCTCACAATCTCAATGCACAGATCAAATACCAAGCGATTTGTCATTATCAAAATAGGATTGGACTCATAGAGTCAACAAGTCATTATCGGTCAGGTCTCGTTCTTCTTTAGGAACTTCTTTACCATCTACTAATTTAGTAGGAATGTAGTCACCATGTGTGACAACTTTTCATGCTTTCCAATTCATAGTTTGAATATATGTTCTCATTCTTTGTTTCCAAAAGGTGTAGTTTACACCGTAGAAAATAGGGGGTCTAGTTGAGAATTGTCCTTCGATAAAAGGGAATACACGTAGGTGTGCCATTTAAACCTTTATATAGCTTCTAATTAAGATTTTCTATAACTTAGCTCTGATACCAATTAAAAACGAAGGTGTAGTCCAAAGAGGGGGGTGAATTGGGTTTTAAAAGTTTCTTTTAACTCTTTTTATAGATTCACAACTTATTGTAAGTTAAGTATTCAAACAAAGATGATTTGAATTACAATATTAACAAAAAATCAATATTCACTTTTAAAACTTTAAGAATGAGTAAATTGATCTTGCAGTAATGTCAATTAACACCCAACCAAAGATTTTGATTCAATCAACACAGACCAATGATTCAAAATGTAATACTCTCAGCTTTTGAATAATTCAATCAATCAATCAATCAATCAAACAAAAGATACTTAACCAATTGTAGGAGCTGCAACACTTCCTTGATTTAGCATTTGCAAAAACTCAGCTTATAGTTTAAATAAAGCCCTGTATGAATGAATATTGGTGCGCTTCTGTTAACTAAAATTTTCGCAAATGATTAATCAACATACTCCCTTTAAGGTTTCCGAAAAAGATTAATCAACATACTTTCTTAAATTAAAAGTTTTCTCAGTCTCAAACTTTCATCTACCTGCACGTAGAAACACAACCACACAATTTATATATGTTGAAACTTTAAAGAGTGAGGATAGACAGCGAGACCGAGTTTTTTACGAGGTTTGACTTATACCCAACCTACATCCTTGCCATAGGAAAGACCACCTAAGGATTCTAATAAAACGTTGCTTTGTGGGCGGAACAAACCTTTTATAATCCCTTTTTTTAGGATGGAGCCCCCTCTCCAAGTGATACCCCACGCTTGGTACAATGATCCAATAAACCTGAACCGTCAAAGAAAAAAAGGAAACAAGAAAGATTTAGAGATGCTCTCAGATAGAGTTGGTTAGTACAAATATAGCTCAACTAATACTTCAATTTAAATATTAAAGAGAAACTAAATTGAAGCTCAAGAATGTATCACCGGAATTCTTCTCTTGATGTGAATCAATAACTCAGAGGTTTGAGCTCAAAGAAGAGTGATCAGAGACTCAGTATACCTCAAAAATTCTCAGTAAGAATGTGTAAACAAGAGATCTTTGATAGAGAAAGAGCAATATAGCTTGAAAATAGATTTTCAATTCTTGGTGCTGATTTGATTTGAGAAATCATGTATTTATCGGCTCAAAAAGTCTTTTATTCGTGTTACCCAAGTTACTTGGGCGTATTTCCCAAGTTTATACGAAGTTTGGGGGCACAAGCAATATAAATTTGAATTTTAAAAACTTTAAAAATAATAGCTGTTAACAAAGGTCAGGCGCCTGAGGCTTCAGGGTCAGTCGCCTAATCCTTCTGAACACAATGTAATTTTTCAACTTGAAATAGGGTCAGGCGCTTGGACCTACACTGCCTGTTCAAAATTTGTTCAGAAAAATCTTCAGGCGCTTGAGGTCTAAAGTTTAGTCACCTGAATTGTTATAAAATCTATTTTTTTTAGTTTAGTTTCAAAACTCTTAGCCATCTTGCTTTGTTATTTTTAAAAAGCTTTTTTCAGAGTTTTCAAAATAAGGTCTCTAAGTCCATATCAACCCCTAATGAGCTTCAAAGCATTTCAAAATGATATTTATAATGAGTACTTATATAGGTCATCCTAAAGACTTAAATACTCTAAGCTTGAAGTCTTCATATATATCTTTGCTTTGAATCCTCTTAGACTTAAGCTTCAATATTCTTTAAGCTTCCACATGTTTTGAACATTTTGGTCCTTTTGAGCTTTCTTTTGATCACTTTATTGATGGAGTATGACTTTATGGTACTTGTGATCTTGAACTTTCATTTATTTGATCCTTTTGAACTTTGTCATACAAGGTTTCCTGAAATATCATCACTTAAACAACAATTTGTTGAATTAACCTTTATTTGTTATCATCAAAACAAGATTCAAAAGCCATGTTAGGCCAACATAAAGGTTTGAGTGCATGAATGCAATGAATAATCGAATGCAATTTTAACTATAATCTATGACTAAATGAATGAATGGATTGGTCAAGATTCCCATGATTATGACCAAATAACCTACATATGTCCTCATCTTAGGCTAATGACTAGTTGAATGATGCTCTCAAGTTAAGCATACATCAATTAACTGTCACTTGCAATGATTAAGAAAAATATATGTATATAGGTGCTTTTGGATAGAAAACTAGAACCCCCCAATTTATGAGGGAGTGCGATGCTTATGGGTCAAGCATTGATGACTACATGGTCATAGGTAGAGCATGGGAAGACAAATGTTCATATTAAAGCATAGACTGATGAATCCCTAAAGATTAGAAATTAAATATAGATGCTTACAAACTCATATATATATGATTGCATGCTTAAGTTAAGCATCGAGAAAAGATGTTAGGTGGCTGAAATTCTACTCATTGAGCCTATGTGGTGATCTATGAACAAATTGCGCACGAAAAGGTAGATTCTTAGAGAGTTGCTCATATGTTGAGCATAGATCATTATGGAATGATGAACTTATATAAGGATGTTCTATATTTAAGCAAATGGATGCTTGAAAGCATAGTGGGTCTCATGCTCACAAAGTGAGTATGTAAAAGTATGTGCTTACAATTGTAGGTATATGGATGTCCTAGAAAAGATAGGGGATAAACCTAAGCTCATAGGAGGATACCCTTGGTGGAGAATGAGCGTATTCTCAAAGTTTAAATGGTGACTTGATGCTTTAAGATTGACTATGTACAAATGGGTGGCTAGGAGCAAATGGATTCTTATAGACTGAGCAAGTAGATCCATGTTCTAGATGGTAGGAGTGGTGCTCCCAAATCGAGCACTAATAGAGGGGTGATCCTAGGTTAAGGACATAAGGAATGATGCTCATAGATTGAGCACGAATGTGATGCTCTCAAATAAAGAATGAATAGAAAATGCTTGGCATACTGATTATAATTTGGTATAGGCTTACATATTGATCATGGAAGGGAATGCTCTTAGGTTGAGCATGGTCAAGGAGTTGCTTGTAGGTTTAGCATAGAGGAGGAATGCTCCTACCTTGAGGAAGCATAGATGAAAAGGGGGTTCCCTTAGTATGAGAATGTTTATTAAATAACCTAGATTGAGCATAAGTGGAAGGGTGCCATAAGACTAAGAAAATTTGAGCATGAATGAGATATGTTTCAAATTGAAGATGGATGTTAGATGTCCATGGTTGGAAAATTGATTGATGGATAGAGTATACATAGATAGATAAGTGCTGTTAGTCGAGCGCAAATAGGGAGTGCTAATAGCTTGAGCATAGATAGGAGGATGCCTATAGATGAAGGAGAAATCAAGCCTAGGCAAATGGGTGCTTTGGGGTTGAGCATTTTTGCATGAACATATATGCTTGAGAAAGCTTTAATAGGGGAGGTAAAGCTGAACATTTGAAGTATAGGTGATGATTAGATTTTGTCTTCATCGGAGCTACTAGTAATAACCCCTAAAGAGCTTCAATATATTTCCATGTGATATTTCTATATGAAGTACTTACATCATTTGTCTTAAAGCCTAAAACACTCTAAGCTTGAAGTCTTCCATGGTATTTTTGCTTTGGATCTTCTTTGACTTGAGTTTGAGTCAGCTTTAGATTTCCACATACTTTAATCATCTTGGTGTTGCTTGAGCTACCTTTGAATCACTTTAAATATGAATATGACTTTTAGTGATCTTTGAACTCTCATTGCTATTCTTTCTTTTGAACTTTATCTTTAAGCATTCGCAAAACATCTTCACTTTAACAATATATGTTAAATCAACTTTTATTTGTTATCATCAAAACGAGCTTTGAAAGCCATGTTAGTCCAACAGTACCTAAATTCTCTTGGGTCCATAGGGATCAGTCCCTGAATCTCCCTTAACTCTTTAGACCTTTTTAATTTTAACATCACTGTTCTTAAAAGTATAGTCAAATTTTATATGGCCTTTCCTTTTGCATTTAAAACAAGTGACATGCCTATAGGAGTCTTTAGATGGAATAAATGATTTAGATTCTTTTACGAAATATCCTATATAAAGATTTTTCTGCCTCTTATTTTCTTTTTCATTAAATACAAGGCCTTCTTTGTCTAGAAAATTTCTTTAGGCCCCAAGAAGTTTTTCAAAATTGTTTTGGCCCTCCATGAATTTATAAATTATTTTGGAGTTATCCTCCAATTTTCTCTTAAGACTAGCAATTTTCAAATCTTTTTCTTTCATTAAAGAGTAACAAGATTTCTTTTATTTTTCAAATGCATTTGACAAATCTTTACTTTTAATTTTCAAATCATCATTTTTCTTAGTCATTTTATCAAGGAATTTATGAACACGAATATACTCAAGCTATAGTTCTTTATATGTAGGCATGCTATCAACATCAGAATCATCACTAGAATAATAAGACGATAAAGAGCAAGATGAATATACCTCATGATCACCGTGTGCCATCAAACACAAGTTTGCGACTTCAGTGTCATTAGACTCGGTGTCTGAACCACTGGTACTATGTATATCCCAAGATGTGCCAGCTTTCATTGTCTTATTCTTCTTTTTCGAGTCTTTCTTTAGTAGTGGATAATCTGGTCTAATGCGTTTAGCTTCATTATAATTGTAACATGTGAGAGGATTTAATTTTTGCTTTCTTCTGCTTGACTCTCCCTTTTCAAATTTTGAGCTCAAAAACTTTATGGATGATCTCCCGTTCTTTTTGAAGAATTTGCTGAACTTCCTTGTCAGCAGTGCCATATCTTCATCAGGCTCCTGATCACTACCTTCACTGGAGCTACTGGTGGATGCTCTTCGAGCTGTTTCTTTACTTTGTACTACTCTCCCATCCTCTCATTTATTGCCATTTCATATGTGATGAGTGATCCTATAAGCTCATCTAACGTCATTGCCTTTAAGTTCCTTCCTTCAGCTATGGTAATAGTTTTTACTTCCTAGACAGGTGATAGACTCCTAAGAACTTTCCTGATCATTTCATATGTGGGGTAAGTCTTACCAAGAGCATGCAATGAGTTAGTGATATGTGTGAATCGAGTGTACATGCTTTGTACGAATTCACTGGGGATCATCCTAAATGCCTTATATTCACTAGTTAACATGTCAATGCGACTATCCTTCACAACTCTAGTGCCCTCATATGTAACCTCTAGTTTTTCCTATATTTCCGTAGCTATTTGACATGCCATGACTTTATTAAACTTATTAACATCTAAAGCACAGTATAAGGCATCCATCGTAGTGGCATTAACCTAAACTCCTTTCATGTCATCATCAGTAAATTTTCTTCAGTCTTAGGTTCACTCTTACCTTTTATAGTTTTCATAGAAATAAAATCTCCATTGGAGACAACCCTCCACACCTTCCAATCAAGATTTTGAAGAAAAATGTGCATCCTTTATTTCTAGAAGGTGTAATTAACACCAATGAAAATCGGAGGATGTGGGATGATTGTTCCTCACCAAAAGGGGTTACATCAACATGGGCCATTGCAATCTTTTACAAAAACGTTTAAGTCAAAAGCAACGAGGCTCTGAACCAAATGTGATTTTTGGTGTAATCCCAAGAGAGGGGGTGAATTAGATATTTTAAAAATTTCTAGGTTAATTTAAAATCACAATCAGTATTACTCAACCTAGGGTCTATCTAATCAACCACAAATGAGATAGATAATGATTTTCAAATAATTTAAACAAATATGACAGTTCCATAATTTTCTAATCAATCACAAATCAGTATTTAACTACAGCAGCAGTAAATTCAACAGATAAGGATAGGTAAGCAAATATAGAAATGTAAAGTGTGTAGGGAAAGAATGACACATGTTTTTATCGAGGTTTAACCAATACTGCCTATGTCCCCGCCTCAAACCAACCCACTTGAGGATTCACTAAATGCTCACTTAACAGGGCAGAGCGATGCCGTTTACAACCTCTTGTTATAGGGCAGAGTCTCCCTGGTTCAGTTAATGGGCGAAACCAAACCTTGACACCTTATCGGACAGTGCCTTCCTAGCTCAATTACCTAGGCTGAACCAAGCTGGTACACCTTATAGGATGGTGACCTCCTCTTTCGGCAATACCACATGCTAGGAATACAAAGATAATAAACTGATGCTTGTACAACCAAAGTGCTTCTCCAATAAGTAGATATGTACAACAATTAAAGCAATGCACTCTAGCATGATGGAAGTTTAAGCTCAATAGAGTATTTGTAGTTTATCTCTCAAAGATTTATACACGTATGAGATAACGTGTGAGAGTATTATGAAAATGATCTTTGATTCAAGATATATAATATTCACTAAGTGTGTTTTTCAAAGATTTTAAGAATCCAAATGATATCTCCAAAAGTATATTTCAAATATGAAGTATAAAAGATATTGGAGATTAGCTTAGCAAAAATATTTTTCCAATAAACATAATGTAAGCCTTTGAATCTTGCAATGAATATGCAAAGACTTACAAGCTGTAAAAGAGTTCTCCCAAGAAATATTTATGAATCAAATAATATGGGAAGAACTCAAGCTTACTCTCTAAAAATTGATTTTCAAAGATGAATGAATGAGTGAGAGTGTAAGCTTTGAAATGAATGTAAAATGCCCACAAGTAAATGTATTCAATCAATCTACAAGTTGCAATAAATTTGCAAATGAAGAGAATGAATTTATTCTCTCTTTCTAGAATGATTTAGAAAAAGAATATGAGAAAGAGAATCAAATAAGCTTGAATATGTGAGGGTATGAATGATAGAGCACAAAAATATTTTCAGAGAACTTCTTAGCTAATCAATTTACTAATCAAGCTTTGGAATGGGTTATATATAGAATTCCCCAAAATTATGATTGTTAGGGATACAGAGGGAATTTTTAAAATTTCTTAATTAAAATTTAATCCTGATTAGCGCTGAAAATTTTCCAAACCCGAGAGGTTCGGTCAACTGGGGAAGCCACTGGTCGGTTGACCTTAAGAGAAAACTTAACCTTCCCAAGAGGGTCGATTGGCTGGGTGAAGCCCCAGTCGGTTAGCCTTTGTTTATTTTCAAATTTTTGCAAAGGTCAATCGGCTGTGTGAGGTGCCGGTCGGCTAGCCCATAGGCGATTTCCAAACCTTCTTAGGTTTGGTCAGCTGGGGCTCCTTTTAGTTCATTAAGGCCGGTCAACTGGGGATTTAAACTTAGCTGAGAGTTAGGGCCCGTCAGCTGGGCGCTTTAGGAGAAAAGGATGGCCAGTCGGCCGAGCCTGTGTATTCTAGCCAAAGTACTAAGGTCGGTCGACTGAGGTATTTATGGTTCGGTCGACCAAGGTTAGTGAAAGCCTAAGGTTTTTCCATGATTTTGACCCTAAAATTTTCAAGCCCTATGTGTATGAGTATGACATTTTAAGTGAAGGGTTTTCCATAAAAATTTTGGAACCTAAGGTTAGTCTATGGTCTTGCGTTTGAGCTATTATTCCCATCATGCATGATATGCATAATTATAGACCAACACTTAAATGCATTATAATACAACATAAAATGTCTTCATTCTTTTTGCTCTCCTGATTGCCAACATGTAGTGTGAGGTTTGAGATCCTCATGAGTTTGATTGTATCTTGACTCTACGTGCCTTCTAAGAGAATTATCTATTCAAGCACTAGATGCATAAGTGAGATACTATGGATTTTTCATAATCAAAATGAGATAGGACTCATAAAGTCAATAGAAATTTACTTGTTTTAATAATATTTGTCTTACTTTTCAAAAGATGATGATATTTTTGTCAAGAAAATAATTTAAAATATCCATACTTCTATATATAGCATATATTTGAAAAACTTCACACAAATCTAAATTAGAGATGTTGTCATCAAATTTATTAGACTATGCATTTTCAATTCCCTAAAAGGAAAGTAAAGAAAGCTTGGAGGACTCCGTATGTATTTCATGAGATCTCTGAAAGGCTTTTAAGTTAAAGATTGAAAAAATAGAAAAAAAATAGGCAATAATATAGAAAGCATGTTTTTCTTTACCTTCTCCTAAAATCCCTTTTATAGGGGAGGTTTCCTTCTTAGCATTCAATACTAGGCCTTTAACTCTTATATGTTCTTAAGGGTTATGTTCATACATCATCTCCTTTAATTAGGAGTTACTTCTTTTATTTCTTCTCTTTAATTAGATCTTAGGTTGGTACACCCTTTAATGCCAAGGTGTTTGTTTACCTTGTTCTATATAATTTTATCCTCATAATAGATATCGTACATTTTGAGAATGTCTACAACTCTTCTCCCAAGATCTCTTATAAACACTAATTCATTTAATGAATAGGACCCTCATTATTGCAAGAGTGATTACGACAATTTCTTCTCTCTTCTTCTTCCTCTATTTTGTTTTATATTTTATATGAATAGGCATTGAGGAATATTCACTTTGTATTTTTGTTACATGTTGATGGAATAAGACTTCTACAAGTGAACTTGAATTTGTTTTTTTTAGTGATGACATTTTTCAATATCACCCACATTTATAGGAAAATACTGATTATCTTGTAACTCACAAGCCAATTTGCATTACTCTATTTTAATTCTATTTATTTAAACATATTATCTTCTTGTTTTTATTGCATTCTACTATGATTTTTCCAACAAAAACTTCTACAATAGAGAGAAATCTCAATGTAGTGGTAGGAGCTTGACGAGCTTGTAACTTTGCTTAGAATCTCAAACAGGATCAACCATCGACAAATTTTGTTGACCAGTTTTCAAATAGATTTCATCTTAAAAATTATTGATCCAAGTGATTTGAAGTCCATAGATTTGACACCTTCAAATTTGTTGTAGTTGGTAAGAAGATTCAAATATATTTTCTAAATATTAAATTCAAATATATAGTGCTCAAAAGTATGAATTTTTGATTTTAAATTTGAATTTACATGAACTTAATTGGGACTGTATATAATTTTATACTATATTTTATTCAAATCTATACAATTCAAATTTAAAACTAAAAATCTGTTAATCTAACCACAATGTATTTAAATTTGACAATACAGTGTCAAATACAAGTATGAAACGGGCCGCTGATGAAGAACAAAAAACCTTTTTTGAAATATTCTTTTCAGTTTTCAGCGGTGGCCTAAATGACACATGTCGTCGCTGAATGTCAAATTTGTGTGAGACCCACAGCCATGGGCAGCTGATATGGGGACCTCGGACTGTTCCTGGACTGGAAGCTTGCTCAAAATTTAACGAATCGCGATAAGGTGGGAGAGGGGAGAAGTGCAGGAGCAAATAGAATAGAATAACAGAGACAGCACAGAGACGGGGAGAGAGGAGTCATACCAACGTCCGTCAAATGGCTAAGACTCGGCTGATCATAGCTGATTTCATCCTCTCTTTCATGTGGGTATGGTCAGGAGCTCTCATCAAGATCCTTGTCTACAAGGTTCTAGGGTTGGGATATGTGCCGAGGGGTGAATTCATCAACGGTGCTCTCTCCATTATCAACATGTTCTTATTTGCATTCTTGGGTAAGATCAGCGAAGGGGGAATATATAATCCTATAACTGCCTTGCCCGCTGCCATTTCTGGGGATTTCAGTCGATTCCTCTTTACCGTCGGTGCAAGAATTCCTGCTCAGGTTAGCTTCTTTGCATTCAGCAATTTACACTCCTAAATTATTTGATTGATTGATATATGGAATGAGTTTGCTTTAATTGCTCGGGGTCTTAGCGGGTTTGGTTCGATGGGTTCTTTGGGCGGTATGTGTTAGGAAAGTTGGGGTTTGATTTGGGATTTCTAGCAAGGGTTTGTGTCTAAAATGTTTGATTTTGAAATGGAAAATGTAAATGTATTTGTACTTTTTTTTTTTTTTGGTAGTATTTTACTGTTTTAAAAATATTTTCAGAAAATTCTCTAGCTACTGAGGCTTCATTTGGCACCCCTTAGATGGTGTTTGATTTGCATGATGAAAAATATTTCTATGGAGTGATATTTTTGGGAATTATATTTCTTGGAATGAATTCTTGCCTCGTGGGAATATATTTGTTTGCTTTGTATATTAAATTACCAATTTACAGAGGATGCCCATGTCAGTGTTCAACATTGGAATCTTGGAAGATATTTAAAAAGGATTACCATTATGCTCTTGACCCATGTATGAACGTTGAACAATATACAAATTATATATATATATTTAGCACAAAACCTATTACGAATATGCACACAATTCAACTCCTGTCCTAAAATTTTTTCAACCACCGTTAATTAACTGAAATTCAACACCTAATAATCCAATTAACTGGAATATTGAAGGGCAATATGGTCGCAAAATTTCAACTTGTATTTTATATTGTTATAACATGATAATAATACTTTCATTTTTATTAATTTCTATTATTATTATTATAATATATGTGACAAAGGCATTGAAGTCCAGCTATCCAAAATATTTTGGGGGGTGGGGAGATTTAGTCTAAAAAATAAGATACCTATGGGAATGGGAGAGCATGAGAATGGAATTTTCATGTTTTATGGGAATCATTCATTCCCAAATAACAAGAGGGCATAATGTGAGATTAGCTGGCATTTCAGATTTGGGTTCCAAAATAAACATGGGAATGAGATGCATGGACATCATGTTCCTGGGATTGTTAAAAGATGCTGTGAACCAAACATCCCCTCATTGATAACTCTCAAAACCTCATTGAGAGAGGACCACCACTCAAATGAAAACTTAGATAAGTTCATCTCTGTGAAATCCTGCATATGCCATTGAAGGGAGGAGCAAAACTAGAAGCTACCTTTGGACTTAGATTATAGTAGCTAATGACACTTGGGGGGCATTTGATAAAGTTAATTGTTAAGTGTTGAACACTCCATTCAAATTTGATTTTTTGAATCAGTTATAAATTGAACTTGAACGAGTCATTGACGATTATTTTAATCATTTGGTATTTGATACCTGAATACATGTTGTTTTTCAATTTTATCCATCTCAACTTTTAGGAGGATAAATATTTAATAAAAGTATATAAACAATTACATAAATTAAAGTTTTTTTATTTAATATAAACAATATTTTCTAGTCATATATTTAATTAATAATTATAAGTAAAAATAATATAATATATTTTGTACCATAAAATTATCAATTTTAATTTTAGCCTCTTGGTTAAATTATTTTTCATTTTCAATTTTTTGAAAGGATAAAATTGGAAAAGAAAAATTTGAAAAAGAGAATTCTTAATTTCCTACTTACTAAATTAGGCATGTTTTCAGTCTGATTCTACTAGAGGAATTTTGAGAAAGTTTAATGCTACCACCGAACAATCTGATGTTTGGTTGGTTCACTTCTTTAGTGAATTAGTTCAGACATAGCCTTTATTAAAAGACCATTTAGATCAAACAAATGGCCCTTGCCCAAATTAGTCTGAAGTCCCAAAAATAGCTCAAGAAACAGTAAAATAGTAATAGTCAGACAAGATCATGACGTCATTAGCAAGCTGCAAATGTGAAACAGCCAAAACATCCTCCCTACCGCAATATCTTAACCCAACCTCTATCGATATCCTTTTCATCATCCTTGTCAAAACATTCACAACGAAAACAAAGAGAAAAGGAAGTTATAGGCTCTCTTGCCTCACTCCTTTGGAAGGCGAAAACCAAGCATTGGGTTCTCTATTGATGACTAGATACAAAGTAGTAGAAAGACAATCGATGATCAACTTATCCATCTTAAACCAAAAACTGTCCAAAACTCAATCCAAGTCCAATTTGCTGTATCACAAGCCTTCAAATCTATTTGAAACACTAAGGGACCATTTAGTTGTGGAAAACATTTTCCGTTTTCCAATTTTTAGTTTTCCAAAGAATTAAAAAAAATGTAGATTATTTTTAAAATTTTCAAAATTTTTATTAAAAAGTTGAAAATAAAAAAATTAATTAAATGTGCAAAACAAATTTTCATTTTTTATTTTTAGATTTCAAAACAATCACAAGAAAAAAAAAAAAAAAAACTTGTTTTCTAATTTTCCAAATTTTATAAGGTAATATTTGTAATCATGGATTTTGGGGCTTGAATTTCGATTTATGTGGATTTAGAAGAAACTCTTTGCATAATCCACACAAATTAAAGTCCAAGGTCTAAATTTCATGCTCCCATATGCAAAGTAAGAGTTAGAAATCTAGAAAAATAAAGAAAAAAAAATATTTTCCAATTTTTCTATGTAAATTTGGAAAATTGGAAAACAAGGTGGCATTTTTGTAATTATTTTCACAAGAAAATAGTGCCAAAACATTTATTGTTGTTGATTTATTTCATATAAATGTTATAAAAATAAAAAAATTAGCTAACTTTTTTGTAATTTTTTTTTTTTTAAACTAAAATGGAAAATGAAAACTGTTTTCTGCACCTAAACAGGTCTGTCCTTTCTTCTTGCTCCTCCTAACAATGTCCACAACTTCATTAGCTACTAAAACAGGGTCCAAAATATAGATCCCTCCAACAATACCATATTGAGAGCTAGAAATGTACCCCTATCACCTTCCCAAGCCTAAGGACCTTAACAATATGTAATGAAACCCTAATGAAGCTAACAAGTCAGAAGTCATTGATCCTGCTAGAATAATCATTCTTAGGGACTAAGGTAGTGAAGGTTTTCATACTTCTAGGGAATATCTCTGTTAGCATAAATTCCTGAACACTTCCAACAAATTGGTTCTAGCCCCATTCCAACACCACCTAAAAAAATCCAAAATAAAACTGGTCTCGGGGCTTTCTCTCTATCTAGACCAAACACTGCCCTTTTATAAACCTGCTTCTCTCCAACCAAACCAACATATCTCTTGAAATGGGACACTAATCCAACTGCTCAATTAACACGTATCTCTGGTTGCATAAGGATCGCTGTAAAGTGTAAACTAGTAGTCTCTTCTGCAATTTCTACTAGATTTATAAAAACATTAGCTCCATCAGTAATCACTTTCTTTAATCACATTCTTTGTATGCCCATGATTTGCTATCATATGAATAATTTTTATATTACAATCCCTTTAGCTTTTTTCAATCTTGCCTTTTGCCTCCAACTCATCTCCTCTTTCAATCACTTTTAAGAGTTTCTCTCACATATGCCAAATCCTCTGAAAGATTATCCAAATCCTCCAAGTGAGAAATACCCCTAATTAATTGAAGAAGCCAATATTTGTAACTCCCTTTCAACTTTTTTCCCCGTATTATATGCTTTCGGCAAGACCTTTGCACTAATCTCTTGACCAAAAACATTAATTAGTTTCAAAGTTTCAACCCCAAAACCACTAAGAGCTCTTGAGGGTTGTTTGTCCCTCTCATCCTCAAATGGATCAACGGACATAATCTGCTCCCTTCTCCTAATTCTGTTTGGAATTGATTAGAGTTAGTAGTAACTTTAGCTTGCTGTAGAATTGGTAAGATACTTAATTTAAAGCAGAATTATCATAAAAGCTCAAAGAAACACGAAAAACACCCTTATCAGATGACATGTGAGGCAAATAGAGAGTGGGAGAGCTAATCTGACCAAGCACATAGGCAATGCTTGTCCTTGCTGCATCATTCAAATGGTGAACACCAACCTAAGCAAGATCAGAAAGACAAAGTAGATCTCTTTTGTCCTCATTTTAGGTCTCTCAATAAGCAGATCGAAGATGTTACAATAATGTGACTTCACATCAACTGAGTTTTCAATATTATCTGATCATCTGCATTGGCATCCATTTCCCTTAGTTTATCAAGTAAGGACTCTTCTTTTGCCTAGCATAAGTTGTTCACATCATCCTTAAAATCTATTGATTCGATTCCCACAGAGCAAGCAACAAGTACCCAATTCAGATACTAGTTGTTGTAACCAACAAAAGCTTTGATACCACTTGTTGATGTTTGTTCAACTTGAACACGTGTAGCAAAAGCACATAAACAATCACGAAACAATCAATAACCACTAATGCAATCATTCAATGATGAAATATACTCAAGAAGCAATCAAACAATCATAAGGAGAATAAAAAACATAACTAGAACACACAAGATTTACGTGGTTCGGCAATAGCCTACATCCATGGGAGCAGCGACCTCAGTTTCACTATGATTAAATGTCAAAGCTCACACTTTTGGTTTACATAATGATGTTTATATAACAATCTAATGCGAATAGAAGTGTTCTAGTATAACTAAACTACATCTGTAGCGATCCCTCGGAGGAAAATCCTCAAGATAAGCCCAATCTACAAGCCCCTGATTTGAAAACACGTATTCTGCATCGACGGAAACCATCGACGGTTTGGAGTTGAAGAAAACTCTTTGCAGCTACTGCCTGAAATCGTCGATGGTTTGCCCTCCTTAGTTGTACCTTGCTTCTGTCCCTCTCATCATGTAGCTTTCTCCGGTACATGTGATCTGCTCTGAATATGAGCCACATCTCCTACAATTTCCTCCTTGGCGAATATTCACCACCTTGAAAATCTAAAAGCATAACCACTGCTCCACCCGAGCCTGTAGATTGAGACCCGCCTCCCCTCTAACTCCTAGAGACGTGAATCAAGTCCAAGCCACGCTTGAACTTGGTCGTGGTAATAGGAACTTCACCTAGCTGAATACCCTGCTCCTTGAATGATCCCTTAAACCACAATGCCACCTTGGTAGCTCTGCCTCTACCAAGAACTCCAATCCACCTGTAACCAGTGCTCCCTGAGACTGTACCCTAGATTTCCAACAATTAGGCCCTCCCACAATGCACCCCGTTGTGAGCCTCCTGTCTTCCAAGCCCCCTGTGTAGTCTTCATCTGCGAACCTTACAACTGACGGAACCCTTTGTTGCTCGTCAAAGTACCCAACTGAAGTGACGTAGGAACCCTTTGACACGACCCGAACATCACCATTCGTCCTCGAGTACTAAGTGGTAGACCGTTTACTTAGATTCGCCAATGGTGTACCGGTGACTGGTTTAACACTAGCCATGCTAAACCTCACCAACACCTGATCCCCAAAATCACCCTGAGATAACCACACTCTCCATGTTGTTTTGTCCACACAGTTGCCTTGAGATAATCCCAATCTTCCTGTAACTTTATTCTTGTGAATCTCTAACCCAAGAATAATCTTAGGCAGCAGTCAACTTCCTTTCTCAACAGATTTCTCGATTGATTTACCTCAGTCGGAACCTTTCCAGCAATCGGTATGTCACTCATATAAAACAGCAGAATACTTGCCCACTTGTAGCCTATCTCCCTCTCCCTCTCTGGGAGCACCACTAGCCCCCTCGTCTGATTCTTATACAGTACCTCCATCTCCTCCACTATGACACCTGTGCACATACTCTTCTCTTGGTTGTGCACTGACTCACTCGAAAAATGAGCAGCTCGAAAGCTATCCCAAGTATAGGAGTTCTGTCGTGTAATATTAAGCCCAAGGGCTTGATCGTCTCCTCAGGAAATGCGTTTTAATCTCAAATTTTACGTTCGCCCAATCGAAAAATAAAAGTTACTGAACTCGGTTCAGATTCGGATTTTCAAGATTGTGGAGACTTAAATGAAAATACAAATTAAAGTCCTAAAACTAGCACACACGGAATTAAATAACAATAATGGAATCCCTAGGCTACTCAAGGAAACATCGAAGCACACATTAATTAAAGTTGGTAACCTAGAAATCAAATTCAATCACACACTAAAAACCAAACTTTTAATCAAATCACAACTTTGAACCAAAATGCAAACACATAAAAAATCTAAGCTTGAACGATAATGGAAAACAAAAATACAAACTTTGGTAAAACCGATCCTAACTAAATTAATTAAATAACTTGGAACATTAAATTAATCTACAACAAAAATTTAACTGAAAGAGAATACATAAACAATTAAACTTCAATAATAATAAAAGACCCTAAATAATATTCGAAATCTAAAAATTCCAATAAACTCAAATAAAAAGTTAACAGTATTCAACTGTTTAACTAGTAATAATAAAAGAAAGAGTAAAGATAAAAAGAGAGAGAGAGAGAGAGAGAGAGAGAGAGAGAAAGAGCAGGGAAGGCTGCTGCCATGGGAAGCAGCTGGTGGAGGTCTCGGATTGCAGGGAAGTCTGCTGGAGTTGTTGCTGGAACATGGAACAGAGGCGGCTGTTCTTTGGCTCAAATCTGTGCAGCAATAGGAGGTCCGGGGCTGGTATGGTGGCTGCCACGGGTGCTGCTCTGCTGGTAAAGCTGCAAACTGGAGCTGGGCCGTGGCTGTGCGTGTTGTGGAGGCTGCCGGAATTCTGTGTGCTGCGAAGGAAGTGGTTGCTGGTGCTGGCAGAGTGCTGGAGTGGCCGAGAGGGCTGGTAGTGGATTGTTGATGAAGCTGAAGAAGAGGCCACAGTGCAGAGAAGGGTACAGGGGTACTCAGAGTAGAAGAGGGAGAAAAGGGAGAGGAGGAGAGATAGAGATAGAGAGAAGAAGAACATAAAAAGAAAATTGGCCGAGAGCAAGCGCAAGAGAAAGAATAAACAAGAAGAAGAAGAAGAAGAAGAAGGAGAAGAAGTGAAGAGAATAGTGGTGCGCAGGGCACACCCAGAACAGGGGAAAAAAGAAAGAATAAATAGAGGAGGAGGCTTGCCCTAAGATCCGGGCGAGAGACTTGACCCGGTTTGACCCGACCCAATTGGAGCTGACCCGGCAACTTGACTCAACCCGAATTGTTATGTTTTTTTTCATTTTTTTCATTCTCTGTTCATCGCAAATCTGACTCTTCTGGAGCCCGTTTCTCACAAAACTCGAAACACGAAAGTTGTAGATAATCCTTTCCTCTTTCTCCAAAAATTTGAATTGTCTCGATTGGAACTCGGACAGAAAAGTTATGCACAAAATACGAACAGGTGTCGGTTTTGGTTTTCGATATTTTTCCCGCAACAAAAAATTACCAAAACTTCATAAATAGTGCAATAAAGTTCAGGAATGATGATTTTGGCACTTTATTAAAATATTGGACAATTTTAGACATTTAATTAAAAATATAAACCGTAAAGCTCGGGTTAAGATGTCCAATTACGCAATTTTGACGCGTAATCATGCACCGCCTCTTGAAAAGTAGTAGGATCCTTCGTGGTAGTAATGGTTGCATAAGACATCAGATCACACTTGGGGAGTGGCCTGATAGTGCCTCTGAGCCCATTGTGATCTTACTGGTCTTCCGAGTTTGAACTCCTTGCATCATGACCAATGTCTTCTTTGCCCTGAGTTTGAAACTCCACCCACATCACAATCTCCTTTCTGCTCCAGTTTATCTTGTGATACCGCAAGCATCCTGAGTTAGAACTCTTTGCACTCCTGCACTGAGTCTCCAACTCCACCTGCACAACATGCTCATTGCTGCTACTACAACTTTTTGGCATCTGTTTCTCTTCATCTATCTGAGTACGTTGTCCCATGGTTTTAACACCAAAACCATGTCTCCTCTAATCGCCCCCCCTGTTTTCCATTGGATCAACCAACTTGAACCCATATTTCTTATATAGCAAAAAGATGCACTGTTCGGACATAATACCAAGCCTAGATCCCACTTCACTAGAAGCGTGCATAGTTGGACCTTCAAAATCTACTGCATAACCAGTCCACGCCTCTCCTGCAACTCTCCCATCTAGTGATTCTTTAAGCGATCGGTTATCCGAGAAACATGCCATACTTGCTGACTTCACCAAGAAGTCCCTTGCAAACCTCGCATACACCATGCCCTGCTCACAAAAACTCCTTGAACGCCAACGTACTCAACAACAATATCTGACCTGGGGAACTTTCTCCTGGTCTAGTACTCCACCTCAGCCACTAGTTAAACCTGGCAAATATCGCCTACTTGTGCCTCATGAGATACCACCAGACATTTCGTGATAATCTCACGAAATACCCATGTCCAACCCTTGATGTTGCCCTCACCGGTTCCCAAACATCCACACCAATGTAGTTAAGAATATCCACCGTTTGTGTGTGATTACATTACACAAAATAGTATTTCCTAACTCAGAACTCTTAGCTTTAGCTCCACTTACAACTGTGTTACACTGCAGTGCATAGAGATTCCATACTATCCTCTGTCCCTTCATCACCATCATTACGCCATCACACACCATCATTGTATCATCACTGGACTTGTAACTATACCTGTTACAATCCAAAGTACCCAATGATATCATGTTTTTGTGTAGATTGGGTACATGCCTTACCACACATAATGTCCTTACCACACCATCATACATTTTGATCCTAATATCTCCCATTTCAATAACTTTGCAAACCGTACTGTTTCCCATCAAAACGGAACCAGGACTCACCAATTTGTAAGTGGTGAACCAGGCTTTGTTGGTTGTCATGTGAAAAGAACATCTCGAGTCTAGGATCCAAGATCCCGTGAGGCGTTCTAGACCTGATGAAATAGATAGCATCTCACCATCACTGCTCCCCAAGTACCCTTCTTCAACTACATTCGCGGATTTTGACGAACCCTCTTGAGCTTTTGCCTTGCCCTTCTACCACTTTGGACATTCTGGTTTAATGTGTCCTAGTTTCCCACACTTAAAACAGAGAACATCCTTCTTCCTCTTGGACTGAGTTTTATTACCACTCCGGGATTTGCCTCTCCCATGATCCTGATTACCTTTTGCCACGAGCCTTTCACCATGTGAACCCTCATCTCTGGCCTTCTTCCTTTGATGTAATCCCAGCAATGCACTCCTGATGTCTTCCAACTCTAGGGTTTCTTTCTTATAAGTCAGCGTCGTAACCAGATTATCATATGTAGGCGATGTAGGTAGGGAATTCAGCAGCATCAACGCCTTGTCCTCTTCCTCGAACTTCACATCAACTCGCCTTAGATCACTAATGATCTGATTATATGTGTTGATGTGCTGAGTCTAATCTAAACCCTCCGACATCTTAAGCCAATAAAGCTTTTGTTTAAGATACAACTTGTTCGAAATCGACTTGGACATGTATCGACGCACTAGTTTCCAGCTAAACCGCCATCGGTGAGTCCTCATCCATGACGCGATACAATATGTCATTGGCCAGACATAACCTGATCGTGGAAACCGCCTTTGCTTCAAGCTCCTTCCAACTTGCGTCGTTCATGTCGTCTAGCTTCTTTCGTATAATGCCTTCACCATCCCTTGCCGCACTAGCAAATCCTTCACTCTTCGTTGCCAAAGCCTGAAATTACTACTTCCATAGAACTTGTTCACTTTGAACTTAATCGAAGAGACCCTAGCCATTGTAGAACCTAGCGTTGATACCACTTGTTGACTTTTGATTCCCACAAAGCAAGCAACAAGTATCCGGTTTAGATACCAATTGTTGTAACCAATAAAAGCTCTAATACCACTTGTTGATGTTCATTCAACTTGAACATGCGTAGCGGAAGCACACAATTAATCATGAAGCAATCAACAACCACGAATGCAATCAGTCAATGATGGAATATACTCAAGAAGCAATCAACAATCATAAGGAGAATAAAAAACATAACTAGAACACACAAGATTTACATGGTTCAGCAATAGCCTACGTCCACAGAAGCAGCAAAGTCAGTTTCAATATGATCAGATATCAAAGCTCACACTTTTGGGTTACATAATGATGTTTATATAACAATCTAATGCGTACAGAAGTGTTCTAGTATAACTAAACTACATCTGTAGCGATCCCATGGAGGAAAATTCTCAAGATAAGCCCAATCTACAAGCCCCCGATTTGAAAATATGTGATCTGCGCCGACGGAAACCGTCAACAGTTTGGAGTAGAAGAAAACTCTTTGCAGCTACTGCCTAAAACCGTCGACGGTTAGGCTCCAAACCGTCGACAATTTGCCCTCCTTTGCTACACCTTGCTTCTGTCCCTCGCGTCACGTAGCTTTCTCTGGTACATGTGATCCACTCTGAATATGAGCCACATCCCCAACAATATTATCAAGATCTTAACCACAGTTAAATTGACCCGTCTCCATACAACCCAAGGCCTTTTGAAGAGTTGAGAAAAAAATAACAAGAACACTTAGAATTGACCTCTCTTGTCTCCATTAGATTTTGTGTCCACTGGGATCCACTCACCCTCCTCTAAAGATCCCGTGACAAAGTCAATGCGTTGTTGCTAACTTGACCTATTATCTAGGTTATTACTTGGCACTTGCTAGAACTTCTCTACCAATTTGATCAACTCTCAATTGCTCATCAAGATCTGCAATGGTACTTGCTTGAAAGTCACCTACGGCATCATGACACTAAAATCACCCCTTCTCCCCCACCCCCAAAATTAGTCCACTTGATTCCATCCATAGATGGTTGCTAGTAAGGCTTTTGTTGACCTCTTGACACTTGGATAGCTTTCTCGAATTAGGGCCAAAAGCAGCCCTCCCTCAGTGTGATCTCGGAATGAGCTGCCCACTTCTGACATTTGAATGGGATTTTTCTTGAAAATCCTTCAGAATTGGGCTTTATTCTATCAAGCTTCCTAACCCAAGACTTCCCACCCAAACCCTTTTTATAATAATATGGCTCATCAATACTAACTAAAAACACAGGCCTCACCAAAAACCCTACAGCTCAAATGAAGTAACTAACTTTAATTGCAGCTCAACCACAATTTTAGGGCATGGCATGGTTGTCATGGACTGAACAAATTACACTAGTGTAAGGGCTATGCACCAAAAGTTAATCATGCTACCATCATAGAATACAATTGTTAGCAGCAAGTAAACAACCTGCAAGAAGCAAGCAATAAGAAGAGTAGAGAATCACGTGCTGATAAAGGAGGCAACTTCATTCATTAAGCAACCTCCAAAAGGTACATGTATATAATGGGGGAGGCATTGTAGGCTAAATGTGACTAGAGGCCTAGTGAGTTATTACAACTTGTTCAATACTCACCTCTCTAAAGAAATTTCTAATCCATTTTCAAAGTCATGTAGGCAAACGTCAAAATTTTTTAGAATCATACTGCACTTACATCCCTAAACTATTACAATTTATATGAAGAGCTGAAACGTAACTCCTACACTATCTGCATTAAGCAACCTCCAAAGGGTACATGTATTTAATGGTGGAGACATTGTGGGCTAAATGCAACTAGGGGCTTTGTTAGTTATTACAACTTGTTGAATACTCACCTCCCCTAGAGAAATTTCTGATCCATTTTCAATGTCATGTGGGGAAACTTCAAGAGTTTTGAGAATCATACCGCTCTTGCATCCCTAAACTATTACAATTTATATGAAGACCCCAACACAACTCCTACACTATGTACATGGGTATGAGGCAAAAAGGTTACTTTAGAAGCATGTAGACAAGGTAGAGGCCTTGGGCAAGCTTGGGTATGGAGGATGCAATTCAAAGAATAAAGTCCAATTTAAAGAATTTTGGACCATGTTTTATTTGGTAGAGGTTGAGCATTTTATGATTTTAGTCTTGGGTTATCCTAAGTGCCTCCCTAGAAAATTTTTTTTTGGTATCTTTATTTCGTTATCCTAAATGTAGCTTGGTGCACGAAGCTCCTACATATATGGGCTTCAAGGTAAGGATGGACCACAATGGGTCTATAGTACGCAGTCTTACCTTGAATTTTTTTTTTTTTTTTTGCAAGAGGCTGTGTCCATGCCCTGAACTTGTGACCTCTAGGTCACATAGTGACAACTCTACCATTATAATAATAATTATAATAATAACAATAAGGCTGAAACACATTGACCTCCCCTCAGGTTTTGCAAAAACACAAGGAACTCCCTTGAGGTCCTTGAGTTTAAAAATATGATGACTTTCCCTTACATTTGATTTTTAGGACACTTATACCCCTCATAAGGCTTGTCTTTTCGTCAATAAAAGGGGAATGCAGTGTCTTTTTGACAAACCTTAGTAGTTGTAGTAGTAGTAGTAGCATAATAATAATACTAGTGAACACTTTTTCCTCAATTATTCAAAAGTTGACCACCTTTTGCCTTATTACCTAGTCCTATCTCAATTTAATTTTCACCCACTGCCTAAATTTTAGTTGTCCTTGCTATTTGACTCTACTCGAACCTCCAATACCTTAGTGATTGTTTGGAACCACTTATGGAATGGGGCTTTTCTAAAAAGTTCTGAATTTAATAAATTCTGAACTGAAAAAGTGCTTATAGTCATAAGTTCTGTTTGGTTGTATCTAAAAATAAGTGTTAATTAGATAAGCAGTGTCTGGGTACTCAATTTTTTATTGCAAGTGCTGTGTGAATCTATTATAATATGGTTATTATTATATTTCAAATTATAATTAATCTGCACTCACGAGAGCTTTGTGCACCAGGCTACCCTTTTTATATTATAATATATAACAAAATAATATATGATTTTTTAATTATTTAATAATATTAAATTTTAATAAATTAATGATTTAAATAATATAAATCTATATTATTATATAAATAATATCATGGAGAGTTTTTAATATGATTTACATATTATGATACATAATTAGCCAATTTATTATTAATTTATGTTAATAATAATACCATTAATTAAATTAATATTTTAATTAATTTTTCTAATTAACATGATCCATCATTGTCAATAACATATTTATAATATAACATATTTGTAATAACAACAATATATTAAATTTTATAGTTTATATAATATTTTTTTAATCAGTATAAAAATCCAAGATTGAGGGGGAAGAAGGGTTTTTTCGGAGCTGACAGCAGAGAGTTCCTGAGACGAGCAAATCATAACCCTTCCTCCATCTTCCCCCAATTAGAGAAAATCAAAGGCAATTCAAAGAAAATCCTTATTCCCCCAACTCCCTAACATGCAAATCAAAACCTAACGTGCAAATCACTAAAACACCCAACCGCTTCTTCAAATGAAAATATTCATGGTCCCAAGTGGTACTCCCGTTGCTCGAGGTGCTGTCGACGGAGGTGTTGCCAGTGTAGCAGCAGAAGCTTCTAATGCCATAAGGCAACAATGGAGGAGGTTGCACTATCATGCTAATTTGCAGCAGACAGGGTGAGAGTGGGAGAGAGATGCGATTGGCGAGTGATGAGAGGAACAGTGAGAAAGAAGAGATAAAATTACTATGATGTCCAAAATTTATTTAAATTTACAGTTATGCCACCACATGCCTACAGTGGCACTCACAAGTGCCCAAAAAAGCAATCCCTCATTGCTTATCCAAGTCCACTTGAAAACTTCCTCAAAAAAGTACTTATTTCAATAATACTTATTTTGTGCAAGCCAAACGACACTTTTCTACAAAAGTGCTTATTTTACGTGATAAATACTTAATTTTTAAGTGCTCCAATCAAAATAATACTTAATTATTAAGCTCAAATCAAGATGCTAAGCTCAAGGAGGCATTCTTGAAGCTGCAGATTAAGGTGGGAAATGTGTTTTCACTTATGATGAGACTTCACAACCATCATATTGGAAAGAAATAAGAGAAAAGAGATTAATGAATGAGACCTCCAATCTATGGAGATTAATAATGAAGAGGTGCCCAAACTCGTTAAAGGTAGACATGCCCTCCTAACAAGGATATTCGTGCAGTTAAAGATGCCAATAAAGTTCTAGGCATTCCAATAATTGAGTTCATCATACCTCATATATTTGCAAATACAATGGAGGGCATTCCAATAATTGAGTTCATCATACCTCCTACATTTGCCACTCCAGTGGAAGAATTTGACACCATTCTTATGCATTGTCAATGAGATTAATTTTATATCACTAATAGTTCGAAGGCTAAGGTTTATCATCCTTGTGCACATCAAAATTCAAGGCAAAATTAATTTTCCAGCTGGGAGAGAATAACAGAGAATGCTTCAAGCTGAAAGTCCAAATTTAGGAATTTTGGAAAATTTTTATTGTAAGTTACTTTTGTAGGAAAGTGTTGTAGTTTCATTTATTTTCAGAATTTTTACTTTCATACATCTTTTAGGGTCAATTTTGGGGAAATACTTCTAAAATATCTTGCCCTTCTAATTTTAGAAACTAGTATATAGAATTTTATCAAGTATCAGTCCTGTAAATATCTAGATGTGATGGATTTTTAGACTGTTGGATTATAAATTCGGTGAATTTTGTGTGCTTGCTATATTTGGTATCCATTGAAAGAGTAGCCATCTTCTCTCTCTCTTACATCAGTTGGCTCATGAAGCATGGGCTTTAAACTTTTATACTGGAGTAGCAGATATTAGGCTAAGTAGTATTCGGTGAAGACCGAATTCATTGATCAAAACTAAGAATTTTGATTAAATCAGTTCGGTTAAGAATTAAATTTTGGTTGGTTTGGTTTTGTTCTTTCAAAATTTTGGTGTTCAGTGATTGGTTTGGTTTAAGAGATTTGTTTTTTCAGTTAACCGAATTAATTAACTGATTTTATATAATTAATATATAAATTATAAAAATATATGTAAATAAATAAATAAATATTATAGATATTATATATTATTTGTAAATATAGTATATTAATTTATATTATATATATAAATATGTATGTAAATTTGAAATGCATCATAATTTTGGTTGACCAAAATAAAAATTTGATTGGATGAGGGTTTAGGTATAGCTTTTGGTTCAGTTTGGTTCAGTTAAGGAATATGGTTAACCAAAATTTTTCAGTGAATTTAGTTAATTCACCGAATTCACCATACCGACATATTGCTCAGGCCTAGCGGAAATGTCTTGGTTTTTTTCTTGATGTTTAATTTTCAAATTATTATTTTACCTCTCTCTCTCGTCTTACAGCTCTTGGCTCATGACACAAGGGCTTTTAACTTGTAGATCGGAGTAAGAGAAATGTCTTGGTTTTATTCTTAATGTTTATTTCAAATCATTAGTATACCTTAACTCTTCTATTAAAGGAAGTTCTTAGCTCTTGGCACTTAATAGATTGGGACCAGGAGGTGAAAGGTTTTGGAGTAATCCTGAGAGTTCCCTTCTGAACTATTTTGGAGGGAATGGATGACTATAATTTTGAAAGGAGGGAATGGTGACTAGAGGATTCATTTTCAAGTGGTTTTTTGTCATTTGCTATTAAGGATTTAGAGGATTGATAATTGTCATAACCATGATATATTTGTCTTATATAATAGTTGTACACTGTTTTCTTTTAATTTATGTAGTAACTAACCCTAATTGTCATGTCTACTGCATATCAATGATGTTGGTTAGATTAGGCACCGATAAGAGGAGGCTGGAAGGTTACAGTGGGCATGAACAAAAATATATTATGCTTCAGCTAATATGCAGTTTTTCATAGGCTGACTTTTACTTGGTAAGGGTTGTGCTGATTCTAAGTTGGGATACCACGCTGGATCTTTGAAGTTTTGGACTTTGGAAGCATTTGTAGAATTTGTGCCAGTGAGAATCATATCTTTTGATGATCACTGATAAGACCATCAGGTTTTAGGAACTTGACTTAATGGATTGTATGATCAAGTGACTGCCAACTGATCCTTTTATTTTTACTTGCAGATGCATCATGAGCAAGTCAATCTGTGTTCTCATTATTAAATATTTGAGTCATTTGACAGTGGAAAACAAACACGCCTAAACATTTCTAGGTTGTTTAGGGTTGGATACCTGTATTTTATTTTGCTACTTCATTCGACTCTTTGCCTGCCTGGAGGTTGGTGCCTATCAGTAACCTGGCATGGTTGTAGTTGGAAGAGGCAAAATCAGTTTTGCTCTAAAAATATCTGCCTATGACCTGTGAGCTTAGTGTTTTGGGAATGCATTGTTTGGAGGACCAATTTTAGTTCTTGTAAAAAGATACAAACCTTCATAATCACTGAAATGTTTGGCTGATTTCTGTACAAGCTTGAGATAATTTAACCATTCCACATATTCTTTTTCCCTATAATTCTTTTGTAGGTAATTGGATCTGTAACTGGGGTTAGGCTCATTATTGAGACCTTCCCTGAAATAGGACATGGGCCACGCTTGAACATTGACATCCATAGAGGTGCACTGACAGAAGGATTTCTAACATTTGCAATTGTTACAATCTCGCTTGGACTTGCGAGAAACATCCCTGGAAGTTTCTTTATGAAAACTTGGATTTCAAGTGTCTCTAAACTTGCTCTTCACATACTAGGATCTGATCTAACGGGTGGAACTATGAACCCAGCCTCTGTAAGTCTTTTCTCCTACCCTTGTTTTATATACTTGAATTTTTAGCAGAAGAATATGGTGGGTTAAAGAGCTTTGGATTTTGTAGGCAACGGGATGGGCTTATGCTCGTGGGGATCAT
Source organism: Malania oleifera (assembly GCF_029873635.1). NCBI lineage: Eukaryota > Viridiplantae > Streptophyta > Magnoliopsida > Santalales > Ximeniaceae > Malania > Malania oleifera. The sequence continues at coordinate 18,243,135 of NC_080428.1, forward strand.
ATAACCAAAGAACACATACTTGTTTATTGGCTTGCCCCAGTAGAGGCAACACTGCTGGCAGTATGGATATTTAGGCTGCTAGTTCAGCCTGCAAAAGAGGAGAAAGAAAAAATGAAGACTAAATCAGACTGAAAGCAATTTACTAATTTTAGAAATCTGTTGTATAATCTAATCCGTAAGCATTTGGCAGGGGTCATCCAGAAACAGAAAGACAGCTTCAGATTGAAGAAAAATGCACTCTGTTCTGTGAGTGAGTTCCCGACATGTAAATATTGTTCATTGTGTTGATCGTTCACCAATAATCTCCCTCTCTCCCTCTCTCAAAAGCTGTAACATGATTATAGCTAGGTATATAAGGGTCTTAGCTTGACCTAACACAAAACGTATGATGAGGCAATATATAGGAATGAAACTTCTAGGTTCTAATGTTAGTTGATGAGATGATAGAACTTGAAATTATAGTAAATGTTGGCAATTCAATTCAATGAATATGATCAGTATAAGGATGAAAGGGGACAATTGTAAGAAAATTAAGGAAAATCTAAAACTAAGGGATTTACGTCTGTTGTGTTTCCTTGTTTTTTGTTTGAAGCCTTGGTACTATGATATTAAGTAATACTTGCAAAATCAACAATATTTGACAAGTGTCTGAAAATGATCCTTAGACAATTTGAAGGTTAATAGATATTACCTCTGTGGAGATAATCTATACAAAAGAGGGTGAAATATGACATTGTTAAGATGCGTGAATCCAAAAGAAGCAGCTCAATTCATGGAGGATCATGTTCAACACACACATGGGCAATTGTTAGTTAAAGGAATCTCGAGGACATATCCATGCAGAAAAGTTGAAGGCGCCATTCCATGGTGGTCCTTTGGCCATTCTCGATGTGGGGAATTGATATAATCGGAATAATTCCAACCATGGCTTCAAATGCCCATTGTTTCATCCTTGATTACTTTACAATATAGGTTGATGCCACATCCTATACAAGCATAACAAGCAAGGTGCTAGTCAAATTAATCAAAAAGAAATAATATGCAAATATGGCTTATTAGAATAGATTATCTAAAATAATTCTAAGAATCTATACAAGAAGATAATGAAATAATTATGCAATTAGTTTGAGATCCAAACTCACAATTCATTCGCTTACAGCCCCAAGATGAATGGAGTTGTTGAAGACGCAAATAAAAATGTTAAGAAAATATTGGAAAATATGATAGTCACTTACAAAGACTAGCATGAGATGTCTCCTTTTGCCTTATATGCCTATCGCAAATTTGTTAGGACTTCAATAGGGCAACTCCGTACTCATTGGTGTACAGGATGGATGGTAATTCTAATAAAAGTAGAAATACCCTCTCTCATAGTACACGGGATCCGGATTGATTGAATCAAAATGGGTAAATAATATACTTGATCAACTAAACTTCATTGATGAGAAGAAAATGAAAGCTATACATCACTAACAACTATGTAATTTCAATGTAATCAAGAAGTTCTATCCTTAATGGTTGTACTTGTATGCAAGATAATGTACCATTCATTCAATCAATAAAAGTGCAAATAATTGGACTAAAAGCCCCGACATACTCTTGATTGAAAAGGAAAATTGGCCTTAGAATACCCTAAATTTTGAAAACAAGAAAAAAATTGGAAGAGATAAAAATATATATATAAATTTTCATTGATTGCCTTACATTCAATGATGACTCTTTCCTTTGGGATTATGATTTAGAAAATTCAACATAAAAAATGTCTAATTTCAATCAAGGGCTGGGTGACGTGGATGAAATTTTTGTTTGAATTTTAAATAAAATGATTGATATGAGAGAAATCAATGTTGATCTGTTGATTAACCTTAAGCCATACTGAAAGGTTAAATAAATCACTCATTAATGAAGAATTGAAAATCTTGGATTAACTATCAAGGTTTAATGCTAAGATGAGATCAACTCTTGATTGAAGATTGGAAAAATCCTTGATTAACTATCAAGGTTTTAATAAAAGAATGGAGTCAACCCTTGATGGAAGATTTGAAATTCTCAAACTCTAGATTGAGGTTTTGAAAATCCCTAACTGGTAATCAGGGTTAAAATGCAAAGATAAGGTCAACTCTAGATTAAAGATTTTGAAATTTTCTAAAGTCAAATAGAGTTTAATGCTATGGATTTAGTCAACTTTATGATTGAAGACTTTGAAATATTTGATATTCCAATTATTTTGATTGGATTGAGAATCCTTAATTAAGGCAATTGATCAGCTAATGTTATTGATTTCCAAGCGTAGAAGCTGTCAGAACAATATACAAGGGTAAGTCCCTTTAGTTTTTTTATTTTTATTATTCTCTCTCTCTCTCTCTCTCTCTCTCTCTCTCTCTCTCTCTCTCTCTCTCTCAATATATCTTATTATCATAAGGAAAAGAACAAAATGTCGAGGATGTTTGTAAGTTCAATAATGAGCTCAAAAGAGAATTTTTAGCTCAGTCGACCATTTCAAGTTTGTGGAGCATTGTCCTTTTGACGTTTAGGGCTTTTCACTGAGTAGAACCACATTCCCTAGTTGCTTTTACACATGAGTGACGGTTGAACCATGGACTACCATCGAGAATAGACACATTACTCTCATTCTATCATTGCGTAAATTCTAAATTCCCAAGGTCAATAATATATGTATCTCTCTTACTAGTTTTAAGTTTTTTGTTCCAAATGAGTTAAATACAAACATACTGGAATACTTCCAAATCACTTACAATTTACAGACGAATTCAATTTCCATATTTCTAGAGCAGCTTCAATTCTTACATTATACATGGACATAATGTTTTATTTCACTTTTTGTTCCAAGTCAACATATGTGCCTATTAGTAATAATATATGGGTATCCAATGCATAAGAAAATTGAAGTGCGTTCCCATTCAAGGAGGCCAAAAGTTAGACAAGCTTCCAATTCATCTAAATGGTCATATTAGTGATGGAGCAGCCATAATTCCTTGAAAATTTTTGTTCCCACACCTATATAGATTGGTCCATCCATGGTGCTTGCTAGACGAGCCCCTTGCTGACTAGGTGACGCAGTCTTGCCTTCCATTCAAACTTATTGGCTTGTTTTTCCCAGCGGACTACTCCGAATTCAGCTAAAGGGATCTCGAGCGTTGAGAAGGTAGTGCAAAAGGATCCCTGGATGCATGGTAAGTGGATCATTATCCATACATACAACAGTGGTACATAGCACGTCAATCGTGTACGCCTCCTAGTCTGACATTTATGGAGAGATCGAAAAGTGTCGACTATAATTCCATGAACCAAATTGATTCCCTCTTTACCTGTGCTACGAAAGAAATGGTCGCGTGGTCGATGGTCGCATGGTTGATGGTCCCTAGCTCCTTCGGAAATATGACCAGGCCGTAGATAACAAGGGCTAACATATGCAGATGAGCCTCTTCCCTATCTTCTTTTTCCATCAATTCCTTTAAATATTGCCAGGTGATTTTTGTATCTTTCATCTTCTGAATTTTAAGCCCAATGACATCATGCAATTCTTTCAAAAAGGATGTATTGGTGTGTACATATGTCTTGTAGGGTGCTGGCAACTTGGCTAGATGCAACAACGAGGTATACTCTTCGATGGTTGGAGCCATGTCCACCCCATCCATAGTAAAGCAATAGTACGAAGGATTCCAAAATTCTACCAGCACTTCAACCACATGGAGGTTCACCGACACATGTAGCAGGAAGCCAATATGCCCGTATAACAGAGAAAATCTCAAAATGGCACAGAGGCGACCACCCTTTCCAGATGATTTTCAATTCCTTCAAAGAATTAGACCGAGTGTTTATGTTGACCCGGTCTAATAACTTCATCACATATTCTTTGCTTACGCTATCACCCCATTGACTCTGCTGATTCTCGAAGTATGACTTCACTGTAGATTCCTTTTCATGGGTAATGATCATATTTTCCATGAATGACTTAGATCTTTTCTGGAATCTTGGTTAAGTGGAATGTATGCCTACGTGTATGCAATATGTTAGTCACAATTGTTAGGGATTTATACTGAAAGACATGCTTTATGTAATCGGTTATAGTATTTATTAATAACTTTAGTTATTCCATTTTAATGAGAATATTTGTGAACAATGTTTGCCTAACATTATTTATTTTATGATTATGCATGTGTGTCTTTTATTCTATATAATAGGTGATCTAGTGCGTAGAGTACGACTTATACAAAGAAAATTAGATCATCAGTTCTTACAGAATATAAGTTTATTGTTCACAATCTTAAATTAAATTGGACACACTTTTGGTAGGACTATAGCACGAGGTTTAAAAAGGTTTGTCTTGACTATTAGGAATGGTACAGTTCCAACTCCTTATTGAACAAGACCATCTTGAGGTAATTGCTTTTATACTAACTATATAAAACAAATAATACCCGATGGTTATTATGAGTGCTTATGTTCTTAATCCTAATATGATTATTGGACACGTGCATATAGTGTTTATTACTCTGATTCATAGAAGAGTGAGATTCTTTATGGGTCAAAATACTCAATGAGTTGGGTGATGACATTGTGTGTATAATGAACATTAATTATTGATGGAATCCACATCCCGGTATTGGGATTGATGATACCCCCTTGAGTAAGCTTATAAGTTTTGATTGTGTCAAACCCTGCAGGTGAATTTTGAATCCGACCCATCAAATAAGTTAAGTGGAAGGTCTCAAGGAATTAATATGTCAATTAATTAAGTTATCAGTAATTTAATTTAATAGACGGGTATCTGTAATCTTTACATGGGGAGATAAATAAGCATTTAATAATAGAAGCTCGAAATTTAATTTCGAATATGACAAAGACTGCAATTATAATTCTTTAGTGGTATGAATTATAATTAATGTAATTAATGATAAATTCATATTGAATTAGGAATTATTAATTATGTGGGAAGCCTTAATCATATTTTCCCAGAGGTCCCTGTTGTAGCCTATATACACACACTCCATTTAGCTGCTATGAGAGACGAAAAAACTCTCATAGAGGCAGACGTTTTCGTGAGAGAAGAAAACCCTAGAAGCCACTTAAGAGCCCACTCTCTTAGGGGCAAGGTGTGTTCAAGGAATATAGTAGAAGATTCCTGGTCGTCTTTAAGAGCTCGTTTTCATACTTGCCGATTCAGGATCAAACTAGACAGATCTCGCAGGTATAATCCTAATCACGTAATTATGGATTACATGATCTGATAATATTTTTTGTTATCCGTATGTACTACAATCGGATTTTAGGACTCTTTCGCAAGTCCCTTCAATTAGTATCAGAGCCTTGGTTGATACTGTATACGAATAATAATATCGTGTTCTTCGAAAATTGAATCAATGCATGCTTAGGGTAGAACGTGTGTATGCACTAACCTCTGTTTTGCAGCATTTGGTTTGGCAATTATGGTCATATGAATGTATGTTTTTTGATTACGATTGTTTATTAGAAGATTTGTAGCATGTGAACTCTGGTTATGAAGACATAAGATTTTGTAATCTAATGCAATTTCATCACACAAATGTATGCTTTGTGATTGCGTTTGTTTATTACAAGATTCGTAGCATGTGAACTCCAGTTATGGAGGCATAGGATTTTGTAATTTGATGCAGTTTCATCTTAGAAAGAGGTACAGTTGCGGCGTATGCATAACAGTGGCGAAAAATAGGAAAAACCCTAAAACAGTGATGCGATTTTTCGTTCCTTTCTTGAATTTGAATTTAAGTTTGAATTTGAATTTAAATTTAACTGGACTCCTACACCTGACCAGGTAGGTCGAACCCTGGTAGGGGTAGCCTCGCCGAACCTCGGCACTGCGTAATGGCAAACAAGGATTCATGGTGTTATGATGCAAGCTGCTTGACCATAATAGTCAGATATTTATTATATCATATTTCTTGTTTATATATGCTTGTTTGGCGTGCTTGTTGTTCTTGTGTTATGTCATTAGCATGTAAAATTTAAAATTTCAAAGCTGGTTTTTGCATGTGCAACTAGAGAATAAAATTAATTCGCATGTTATAATACAATTTATTTATAAAAATATATAAAGGAAAATTGGAATTTTATTTGTTGCGTGTAATTTAGTTAGCAATATTGGAATATTAAATTTATTTGAATATTAAACACATGTTTGTATCCCTCATGAATTAAATAACTAAGTGGGTGAGGGAATTTATTACATATAAATCCTATGGTCTCCATCGCTAGTTTATAGGTGAAGTAATTAATTTTATGTGGTGATATTAGTATATTCCTCCCCATCGGATGAAATTAATTACGGACTCACCAAGTATAAACTCTAGTAATTGTTAGTATTGGGTCACCTCTCCATCTAGGGATTCACTACGGGACAATAGGTCTAGTATTATGTGATGATATACACTTAGCTATGAATAATATTATCCTCACCATTTGAGTCACTGCTATTATTTATAGGGCCAAAGTTAAGTCAGCAGTTTAATTTTGCTTGGCATAGTTACTTGCCTAGATAGTAAGATTAATAGGTTCTTACCTTTTTACACAAATGTTGAGTAGTAGACGACCTCCCATCAAGGTATACTACTCACGGTGTGATAGGTTGTTGACAAAATCTTTAAAAGAAAATATTGGTAGAGGGAACCATATTCTTTTAATTGAATTAAAAGTTTATTATTGCTCATCATATTTTGTTATAATATGTGATTCTCAGGATTAAAATGGCTTTCAATCCCTTGGTTGTTATTCTCAAAGAAAACAAACTGGTTGGACCTAATTATATTGATTGGAAAAAGAACTTGGATATTGTACTGACTGCAGAGAAGTACAAGTATGTACTCATAGAGGTATGTCCGTAGAAGCCCAGTGAAGGGGCAATCGATGAGGAAGCCCAGGCTTAACAGAAGTGGATTAAGGCTGATGAGATAGCGCGGTGTTACATTTTGGCATCTATGTCGAATGTTTTGCAACATTAGCATCACTCTATGCCTTCTGCCTATGACATAATGCAGAACCTCAAAGAAATGTTTGGGGATCAAAATCGTGTTGTTAGGTAGACTGCTATGAAGGAACTTATGAATACTACTATGGTAGAAGGGACCCCAGTAAGGGATCATGTTTTGAAGATGATTGGTCTTCTTAATGAGCTAGAGATCCTTAGAGCTAAAATCGATGGGGAAACCTAGGTTGATATCGTTCTCTAGTCGCTGTCTGACTCTTTTAGGTATTTTTGTCTGAACTACAACATGAATAAGCTCTTTTACTCATTGACATAACTACTTAAAGAGCTTCAAGCAGCTGAGGGTCTCATCAGGAAGCCAACTGTTGCTCTTATGACTGGGAAGAGTTCTTCTTCTAGGTCGAAAGACCGAAAGAAGCATAAAAAGGTTTAGAAACCATAGGGAGCTCCTCTAGTAGTGTGTGGGTCACAGGATGGAGTAAAAAAGCCTAAGGGCAAGTGTTTTCACCGCAAGTAGTCAAGACACTAGAAATCACAATGTCTACTTTATCTTGCCAAACAGAACAACAAAGGTATATCTCATTCACTAGTAGTTGAAACGTGTTTAGCAGTGATATATACCAGTAGCTGGTGTGTAGATACTAGAGCCACTAATCATATTTTCAATTCTTTGCTGCAAGGGTTCCAGCAAACTCGTCAGCTAAGTGATGTGGAGATTTACGTATTTCTGGGAGATGGCACGAGAGTGTCAGTACTTGCAGTAGGAGATATTCGCATTTCTTTTGATAGAGATAGGATTTTAATATTTGTCAACACCCCAATTTTAACCAGGCCTCCCCAAGAAGACCCGGCATGACAAGATTTGACTTCGTGCCTTGGAAATGGGAGGACCCTTTTGAGAAACCCGACCGAGTCCCTATATTTTAAATTGAGTCATAGTGTTTTGAATTGAGTCCCGGTGTTGTAAATCGAGTCCTGGTATTTTTTAATTGAGTCCCGGTATTTTTAATCGAGTCTCGGTATTTTTAATCAAGTCCCAATATTTTAAATTGAGTCATGGTGTTTTAAATTGAGTCCCGAGTTTTCAAATCAAGTCCTATTTTATTTTAAATTGGAGTCTTGTTTTAAAATCGAGTCCCGGTATTTTTAAAAATAAGTCTATATTGGTTTTAAAATTGAATCTTTCAATTTGAGCATTTTTAATTTTTAAATTGAGTTTTTCTAAATTTTAAAATTTTTTGGAGTCGAGTTGTTTAATTTTTAAAATTGAACTTTTTTTTTGAACATTTTAATCGAGTTGTCTTTCCGAGTCCGAGTCCTTCTAATTTCCGGGAATCAAGTATTATTAAATTGAGTTTCTCATTTTTGGAAAATAAAACGGGGCAATTCAGAAAAATATATAATGAAAATAAATGAAAAAAAGGTAGGTTTAGGGTTTTAAGTTTTTTTGGGTAAGCAGCCTATAAAGGCTCGCTACAGGAGGGCGCCGCGGGGGCAGACAGAGGAGAACTTCTCCAAATTTTTTTTTCTCTCTCTCTCTCTCATTGTTCTCTTCCTCTCTCTCACTATCACTGTTCTCTCCTCTCTGGCCAGAGCTCTCATTCACCCCATCTCCGTCCGGTGACCAACCTCCATCCTCCACCCTCAGTTTTGGCTCACTTGGTGCTAACTGCTACCAACCATCTTCCAGAGTCGCCATAATCCTCACGCTCACCCTTGGCTCGGACTCAGTCGGCCTCCCATCCTCCATTCTCCCACTGTCTCTCTCACTCTGCTCTCTCAGGCCATCCTCACGACCGGTTGAGTGCTTAGGGTCATCCGCCATCACCAACGATCTCTCGTGTAGCTCCCCTTTTCTCCCAGTTCCTCAAACAGCTGTGAGTACGCTCACGGCACAACACCGGTGAGCAAACACCCATCTCACTGTCAGGAGATCTCCATCTACCCTTGACCGTGAGCACACATCACCTCTCCATACCAGATCTCCGTAGCTTCGCGGTGACACCACCACTTGCCACACCTCCATACCCGAACCACTCACCACTCTCAGCACCAACACACACTGCACACCTTCATACACACACTTGGACACCCAAATACACACACCTGCACACACCCCAGTAATTTACTCACTACACAAGCGCGCGCGCGCGCACACACACACTGGCTTCACATGCATGGCCGAGTCAAATTAGGCCCAGCTTAAACTCTACTTTTTTGCCCTTTTGTTCCTGCACCTACGCGGCCAACTTGATATTTTCACTTCTAGGCCCAGCTTCTTTCATGCCTCTTCACAAGCCCACACTCACACGGCTTCTTCACAAACCCATTCACACACACACACAAAGTCATGCTCAGGTGCCTCAAACTTAGCCCACACACGCACACAGCCAGCATAACCTCACCCATATGGCCTCACAATCTGCTCACTTGCACACATGGCACTTTCACTTATCAATTGGCCTAATGGAAAATTTTTTTCTTCAACTTTAATTTCTGCAAATTATCCAGCAATAATAGAGTACAAATATCCGTAAATTATTGAATAAAATTCCAATTAATACAAATTGAGCTCAATATAAAATATTGAACATAACTAAACATTTAATTAATATTATAATCTTTAATGCATGATTCTAAACGTCTAGTTACGCAATCACGTAATCACATCTCCCAACTAACGTTTTGCTAATTTCTGACAAATAGCGTGAATGAAATCTAGGGCGGTGCCCACAAACACCAATTTTAGTGAATATTAGATGAATGCACGTGTAACACAAATATACCATTTCACACGCAGGAATATCAGCAGATTGCACACAAGCTCATTCATGCGCAACTCCGAAGCAAGTCACTCATGCAAGTTTCATCATTATATAACCATCAAGAACAGTATACTCACATAAAGTCAACCACCAATTACAATTGAGAGTTATTATAACCATATAAATTCGAGTATAAATAGGCAAAATCTCAAAGCATATGTAATGTGTATGACTCGTTACACCCAAGATACCAGTGAACATCTACAGAACAGTCGTTTTGACTCGACCTAACTGGTATACTCTCAAAAACACTCAAAAAGGATGGGTTCACTCGCCATATGTGAGGAGGAGTGCCATGATCAAACATACCACATATTGGAAGAAACAAACGCTAAATGTATGAAGTGGATTAGTCTGAAAAGGATCAAGCCTATTTGTGAGGTGTTGGGTCCTTCACCCTAACATCTTCTCACCTACTCGCCATATCCAACTAAGACCACCCTAAATTAACTTATTCACAAACCAGGTATGAATATTTTTGAGGCATTAAGCGGTTGAAGAGTTTTCATATGTGGAGAACATGTGTTGTCTCCTTGAATTTTTTTTTGTATTTTTTTGGAGTAGGTGTTAATCTTTCACCCCATTCTTGTGCATTTCTTTTTCTTCTTCTTCTTCTTTTTTTTTTTTTTTTTTTTTTTTTTTCCGCTTATTCTTCAATTTCTTTCTTTTCATGGTCAATTAGGACAATCATTACACTTATTTTGTTTTCTTCATACCACTCATGTGAATTAAGCTCGAACGGTAGTCCATGAACTAAGTCTATTTCTAGTGATGGCTCAGCCTTCACATCTTGAGTAGGCTACAAGACCTAGGTTTCTTCCCATTAGATGTCACATTTAGGCTAGTAAGTCAAAAATAGAGACTAGTGTACAAATAATTGTCCATAAGAAAAGAGAAATGAGTTTTATGAACTCTGATTTGATGTTAACACTCAAAAGAACGATAAATAGCTCAAGAATACCTCACAAGGTGTCATAGTTGCCACAGGTGTTCTCTCGGTGCTCACAAGGAGCCCTAAGTGTAACGAATCACATGAGTGTGTATATTCAGCCTCATGAGATACCATGTAAATAAAAAATACAAGAGTTTATATAACCAAATTCACATGAATGAACTATCGGTCAACCTTCATGGAGTTACAAAGCCATATAAAGAGAAATTACACATAAATAACTCGAGTGTGTAACTCTTAGGTTATATGCAAGTATGTGAAGGGTATAAATCAGTGTTAATCATGACATAATCATCCATTTTAATAGTGTCACATGTAGTGTCACATGCAAATTCTCACCCCCCCCCCCAACTAAAGTGGAATATTGTGCTCAATGTGAAAGTATAGGGGAAATAGAAAAATTGTGCATGGAGGAAACAAACTAATTGAAAAAAAACACAAAAAACCACTACTAACTAATGCAATAGAAAAAGAAAAGAAAAGAAAAATGCAAATAAAGAAACAAATAAAACAAAAAGAAAAAAGAAAAAAAAAAGTTAAAAAAGAGAAATGTCAGAAAACTCCCCTAGGGTCTTGTAGAAGCAAGACCCCTTCATTTAGATCAAAGGGAGTCGTGAAAGGTTTGAGCCGTTATTAATTGACTGTGAAGCCGTTACCATTCTTTGGATCCACAATGTCCACTATGCCATGAGGATGAATGTGTTTAACGATGTACGAGCCACCCTAGTGGGACTTTAGCTTCCTAAGAAACAGATGTAATTTGGAGTCGTAGAGAAGACTTGCTGATTCAGGAAGTTCTTCAAGCTCCTTCGATAAGCAAGCATTGTCATAGGCTTCCCTCCTAGATTCTTCAAGCTCCCATACCTACGTCTCTCTCAAACCTTTGACATCATCAAGTGAACAGTTAATCTGTTTAATAGCCCATAATGCACGATGTTGAATCTTAACAGGTAAATGACATGTCTTATCATAAACTAACCTGTAGGGGGACATCTCTAATTTGTCTTGAAAGCAGTTTAGTAGGCCCATAGTGCATCAACTAGCTTTTTTGACTAGTCTTTTCGATTAGGACAAACCGTTTTCTCAAGTATGATCTAGATCTCTCTATTGGCTAGCTCGACATGACCATTAGTTTGAGGGTGGTATGGAGTAGAGATCTTATAGGTAACTTTATGTTTTTCTCATTAATTTTTCGAATCATTTGTTACAAAAGTGTAACCCACCATCACTAATGATTGCTTTGGGCATACCAAAACGTGCAAATAACTCCTTGAAAAATCGGATGACTACCCTTTGGTTATTTGTCCTACAAGGTATAGATTCCACCCATTTTGAAACATGATCCATAGCAACTAGAATATAAGAATTTTCAAAAGAGTTTGGGAAAGGTCCCATAAAGTCAATTCCCTAACAGTCAAAGATTTCAAGAGTCAAAATGGGAGACATAGGCATTAGACCTCACAAGTTTTACAAAAATTCTCAACATCTTTGAACATAGTAGGCTAGTAGAGTCCACTTTGCAAAATTTTTGAAATAGTTTTCTTTACAGCAAAGTGGCCTCCACATGCTCCATTATGACAAAAATGCATCTCAAAAGAGAATTCATCATCAGGAACACATCTACGAATCAACTGATCAGAGCAGTATTTAAATAGATATGAGTTGTCAAAATAATAATGGCGTACCTCCGCAAGGAACTTACGCTTATCCTGAGTTAACCAATGTTTTGGCATTTGGTCGGTGACAAGGTAGTTCACAATATCAACAAACTAAAGAGCACATGACACTGCAAAGAGATTCTCATTAGGAAAATCATCGTTTAAGGGAGAAAGAGATATAGACATATCAGGTAGCTGCAAACAAGAGAGATGGTCAGCTACAACATTTTCTACTCCCTTTTAAAATCGAATGGTGATGTCAAATTCCTGAAGAAGTAGAATTCATCTGATCAATCTGGGTTTAGCATCCTTCTTTGCTAACAAATATTTCAAAGTAGAATGATCAGTAAAAATGATGATAGGTGATCTAATGACATAAGAACTAAATTTTTCCGAAGCAAACACAATAGCCAACAATTCCTTCTTAGTGGTGGTATAATTTTTCTGAACATCATTCAAAGTATGACTCGTATAATAAATGACAGATGACTTGTTATCGACTCTTTGACCCAAAACGGCACCAAGAGAGAAGTCACCAGCATGAGTCATGGTTTCAAATGGCAAGTCCCAACGAGGAGGTTGTATAATGGGTGCAATAGTCAACTGTTTCTTCAGTGTTTTAAAAGCCTATTGATGTTCATCAGTCCAAAAAAATTCAGTTTCATTTTGCAATAAAGTACACAGTGATTTAGCAATATTATAAAGTCCTGAATGAATCGCCTATAGAAGCTGGCATGACGAAGGAAAGCACGGATATCCCTAACTATCTTAGGAACAAGTAACTGGGATATCAACTCTACCTTGGCCCTATCAACCTCTATACCACGCTCAGAAACCAAATGACCAAGTACTAAACCACTACTTACCATAAATTGACATTTTTCCCAGTTCAAGAACAAATTCTTTTCTACATATCTTTTTAGAATAGCAGTCAAATTTTTCATACAAATATCAAAGGACTTACCAAACACAGAAAAGTCATCCATGAAAATTTCACACATATTATCTAACATATTAGAGAAAATACTCATCATGCAGCGCTAAAAAGTAGCAGGTGGATAGCATAGACCGAATGACATTTTGCAAAAGACGAAAGTACTAAAGGGACAAGTGAAGGTAGTCTTATTTTGATCCTCAGGTGCTATAGCAATTTGATAATAACCATAAAATCCATCCAAGAAATAGTAAAAGGAATTACAAGCTACTTTTTCGAGTATTTGATCTAGGAAAGGTAATAGGAAATGATCCTTTCGACTAACTAAATTCAATTTACGATAATCAATGCACATTCTCCAACTCATTACATTCCTAGATGGGATCAACTCTCCATTAGAATTTTCAATGACAGTCAAACCAAATTTTTTTGGAACTACCTGTGTCAGGCTTACCCACTTGCTATCAGAGATTGGATAGATGATATCAATGGCTAATAATTTCAGCACGTTGTTCTTTACCACCTCCTTCATGATTGGATTTAGTCTCTGTCATGCGTCATGAACTGGTCTAGTGTCTTCTTTCAAGAAGATGTTATGAGCACAGATCAAAGGGTCAATACCCTTGATGTCTGCAATGGTCCATCCTATCGCTCCTCGATGATTCCTTAGTACTTGAAATAACTCAGTTTCTTGTTTAAGAGTATGGTGAGAAGAGATTACCACCGAGAATGCACCCTCTGTTGGACCCAGAAAAACATACTTCAGCTCTTTAGGTAATGGCTTCAGCTCAAGTATCCGAATTTCTTCTTTTGATGACTTCATAACTTCTGGCAAGTCAATAGCTTCAAACGTTGGCTTACGCCAACTACTCTTGTAACTCACATCCAACAAGTGAGGGGAACCATCTATCTTTGTGAACTACACCTCTGATTCTGGAAATTCTCTAATCAAGGGAGCTTTTTCATCAAATACCTCAAGCTATTCAGAAGAATCATTTTCAAACGCACCATCAACACCAATGTTGACCTAATAGGTCACACCCAGTTTTGATTATGACAAATACTCTTGGTACTGATAGTTGTACTAAGGATTGCATGCAGGTTCATCATGTGCGCTCTTTTGGACTAAAAGACATATCATGACAGCGTGTAGTGTTCGTGCCGAAAAATGAAGAATTGTGATGTGTATTTGTATTCATTATTTCATTTCTTCATTCAGGGATGTAAATTTAATTATTGACTGTGCACTCCTATGGCTTTTAATAATTTACATCATGCATGGTAGGTAGGTATGCTCAAATTGACCATAGTTGGACTTTAGGTACCTACACAAAGTACACAAGACCCCAGCATCACTTATCATATTAGGGGAATCAAATCTAGGCTAACATGAACTTAATGGAAAAAGTTGAAAGGGTTTGGATGACTGAACCTATGTCGTGTGAAAGGGCTCGGGCAACCGAATGAGTCAACATGTTGACTTGGTGTTCAGGCACCTGAACCTGATTTGAGTGTGTCTTCCCCAGGCACCCAAACTTATGTTACAATACTTTTCACCTACCCAGGCTACTGAATGATTATGTTCAAATTGCGCTTGGGCGACCAAATTGATCAGTTCGGTTAGTCGAACTATGAATTAGGCACCCGAACTAACGAACAAATGCTACTGACTTTTGTTCGGCCGACCGACTCACTCTTCGAGCACCCGAACCATTAAAATTTGGATTTTTTACTGTGTCTATTCGGGCACCCGAACCTCTGGCCGGACACCCGAACCTTGCAGGTTAAAATATTTTTTACTGATTTTTAAATGGGGTAAATTGGGTTAATTTTCTTAATGGTTTTTTAAGCAATTTTAATTATTCCCATTGTATCCCCAACGGTCAAAAAATCCCCTTGCCTATATATACCCATTCATTTGTCATAATTAGAAAAGAATTAGAAAACTTGATTAGGGCAAAATTCTCTCAACATCCAAAACCCTATATTAGCCCAATACTCTTCCAAACACTCACATACTCCTGACTCTTGATCTCTTTAAGCATTGTGAGTATCTCTAAGGCTATTGTGCTTAATCTCTTTAACTAGAACTCTCATTTGTATTATTTCTTGATTGATTTTCTTTGAGAGTTTAACATTAAAGTTCTTCCACCGATCTCATTTGATAAATCTAGTGTGGAAAGACTTTAAGGGTTGTGGTTCTTGCATTGTCATTGCTAGATACCTAAACCTAGATTTTGGTGTACAAAAATCCTTTTCAAAAAGCTAGTCTTTCAAACAACTCCATTGTGCTTTATATATTAAAATAGATTATTGAGTTTGTTTGATTCAACTTACTTGGCATATTTGAAACCCTAATATGATTTTGTGTTATTCACATGTTGTGTTTCAAATCTTGTTTGGATATACACTCTAGATTTGGACTGAAAATTTATACTTGATTGAGTTTTTAGCACACATTAGAGCATTGAGATATTTACATATCATTCGTGCTTGTAGTATTGATTGAGCTATATTGGTGCACACATCTACTTATCTAGAAGTGAATTTTTGTGTACACATTTTATACACATTGGTTGTATTTCAGGCACGGGCCTGAAGAGGGAGATTAGCCCTGTGGAATAGTCCCGGACTGGCTTAGACCCGGTTAGGAAAGCTAGGCGCGTCATCCTATTAAGGTGTGTTGGTTGAAGTCAGCCTCTTGAATTGACCTGGTTGTATAGGTGCCGCTCCACCCTTTTAAGTGAGCATTATAGTGGTAATCCTTGTGTTGGTGTCGCCAAGGCGGGGATGTAGGCAAGTTGGCCGAACCTCGATAACATATTGCGTGTACTGTTTACATTTCGCACCTTACTTTTACTGCACGTCTATGTTTATTTATTGACTGCATAGACTAATCCTAAGTTGTATTACATTATTGATAAAATTAGTTAACCTAGGCGATAAATTTTAAATACTCAATTCACCCCCCTCCTGGGGATGCACCAAAACTAACATTTGGTATCAGAGCTTCGTAAATTAGACCTAAACATCACTTAGAAAAATATCATGATGGCTCGTGTTAGTGCATCCCCTTCATGTGAGGGAAGATTGGTCATACACCCACCTGTATTCTGTGGTGATAACTATGCTGTATGGAAATTTAGAATGACTATATATGTGAAAGCCTTAAATTGGAAGTTTTGGAAAGTCATTGATCAGGGTAATTGTGTGCCTATGAAATCTATTGGGTGTACTGATGTTCCTAAATCTGAGTTTGAATTGAATGATCATGATAGGAACTTAGTACATGTAAATTTTGATGCCATGAATACCTTAATGCATGTTTTAGATTCTAATGTTTTATGTGAGGTTATGGCATGTAGTAATGTTAAGCAGATTTGGGATGAACTTGAGAGGAGATATGGTGCGTCCATGCAAAAAAATGTCTTCTCTCCATACGACTCAGGCTCCACTGATCTTGAGGGAGGTAACCAGTGTTTTGTTGCTTTATCTGATGATGAGGTTATCTCAGTTCCTTTTGCTTTAGTAGATAAATATGAAAATGATTCCTATGCTGATTCGAATGACATGTCTGATTGTGAATCATATGATAGTAGTGATAGTGAGAGCTTGCCTACTTATGAAGAATTGCAAATTGAATATATTAGAATTCATAAGTCACTTGTTAAAGCTAACAAAAGATATACTGCTTTGAAAAAAAAGTATGAGGCATTATTAAAAGAATGTGAATCAAAAGTTCTTGTTGAAATTGAAAATAATTTAAAAATCAAACAGTTAGTAAACAAGAATGAAAAATTAGAAAAAGATTTGAATGCTGCAAGATCCTAACTTACAATTGAAAAGGAAAAGGATCTTCATATCTTTAATCTTGAAAATAAAGCAAACAATATGTCTAAAGAACTTATGAAACTCCATAATGTTTGCAAGGAATTGAAAAACTCAAAAATTCAAGATCTAGAGAAGAAAATAGAAGACCAATCTAAGATCATCTACACGTTCACCAGAGATAAGGAAAACTTTAATAAATTGCTAGGTTCACAAAAATGACCTTAGATAAGGAAGTTATAGGTTATAATGGGATTGAAAATAAGAAATGAAAGAACCTATACATGGGGTACTTTGTAAAAGAATCAAAACATTATGCTAGTACCTCCTCCAGTCCATGCACTCACACCTTAAGTCTCTTATGCAAAAAGAAGGGGCACATAAAATTTGATTGCTCATTTAAAAGGAGAGGTGTGAAACCCAAACAAGTATGGAGAATTAGAGAATCACCAACTCCTAACCCATCGAGAATAAACGATAGAAAAATGATATGGGTTGTTAAGAAAGAAAACCCCTTGAAATTCAAGGAAGAATTTGCTCAAATAAGAATTACATGATTTCATAATTCTTCCTTAGTAGTTAGGATTAGCTATAGGGGGTAGTATCTTCTAAAGGCTTAGTAAGTGGTTTGGAGCCGAAAATGTAAAATTTGAGTATAACCTTATATACTAAGTACTTTGAAAATCACGCCAATCTACAAAAGCAAGTACATAATCAATCTGAACTTAATGCATATATTTATTGGTTAAAGTATGAAATAATTGACTGTTTGAAAAAAATTCCACTTCCAAATGGACATGACTTGTTTGCCTTGTATTCAAATTTCAAATTGCTTAACTCACACTTAAATATGAATATCTAAAGTTAAACATACTTTGTCCATTGCACATGTCTGAGCTTTAGGAAATAACTAATGCCTTAAATATCATCCAATCCTAAACTCATATTGAAGTCCTTTTAATGCCCTAAGTGATATAGACAAACCGTAGGGGTCTTAGGTTTGGAAATCTGGTCAAAACAAAACAAGTTGACCAAACTCGGGCGACCAAACCATACAGTGCATTTGCACTTCGGGCGACCGAACTTGGAAGTCTGACCAGGCCATTGATCAAGCTTCGGGCGGCTGAACATTTATGTTCAAATTAATTTGGGCTGCTGAACATGGTTCGGGTACCCAAACTTATCTTTGGGTAACCGAACAAGGATTTCGGGCGACTACTTCATGCAGTTCATTTTTAGTTCGGGCGGCTGACCCTTGTTTTTGCAAAATGGCGCCTAAAATTCAACCGACCAAACCCTTGCTCGGACAACCAAAAAGACTCAATGGGGGTCTATAATTAAGGCTGTTCGGGCGACCAAACTTCTGCTCAGGAGCCCAAACAGCGCTAATATATATTGGTTCCGCAAAAAATTGACTCATTTTATGCTCATCCTTAAGAGCTTTCTTGCCACTTTTAGTCCAGTTCTCCTTGAAAATTTTTATGGATAGGGATCATAGATGTGCCGCTATGGGCATTCCACTTGAAGAATGGTTCCCTACACCCGATCGGCGTATTAAGTATGACAGGATTTTCCGCCTTAAAGACCCCATCTTAGGAAAAATCCTAGATATAGAATTCATGCAAGTCCACTTCAACAACATCCTAGATATGTTTTGGTACTAGAGGTGGTACGAGTTTATCACCTTCCAGCCCAGGGGGATGTATCCTCTGCTCATCCGGCTATTCTACGCCAATCTTGCACAGGATGGCCAGGGCTACTATTCTAGGGTACTCGAGACTAATATCCATTTAGACGACGCTTATCTGGTAGAGACATTTCAGATCCAAGCAATTTCATCTACCCTGATTCTTCCTCCACCTGGATTGGCGAGCAGGATTTCATGGTAAGCACCTTCGTCAATCTAGTTATGATGAATCCTATAGCTGATTTGACACATACTCCCAGCTACAGATCCCTGACCTTAGAGGCAAAGGTTGTACACCACATAATTTCATATAATATATTGCCAAAGTCAGGATCGAGGGACCACGTATCCTATTTAGATTGTTTTGTAATATGGTGCATCTTTACTGGAAAGAAGTTAGATCTCCCTACACTGATCCTACGATGGATGTTTGTTAAGACAGTTGGAAAGAGGATCTTTTTACCCTATGGTGGCATCTTTTCTAGGCTATTCATTAGGGAAAGGGTTAATAGGTCGACACTTGCTACCATCAAGAAAGTCAGGCTCTCTAAGATCTTTAACTCCACCACACTAAAATTGATGGGATACGAGCTCACAGACAACATGTGGTTACCCACTGCACCTGAGAAAGGCCCAGGAACTCAGGAGATCCCACAGGAGCTGCCCCATACGCCGTCCAACACCGAGATCATTGCAGCTATCACTAGCCTCTCTGCATCATTTCAGAAGTTCAGGGTCTCCATGATAGAGTAGACATCTTTATCTCACACTAGACTTGACTCTCTTTATAGCAAGTTCACTGGGTTCCATTTCGAGGTGCGGGCTAACTTTCATATCCTTGGTGAGCGGTTAAGAGAGATGAATGACAAAGAAATTGGGGAGAATGACCAGATGGAGATGAGTGGTGAGGAGGAGGATGATGATTACGATGATGGGGAGACCTAGTGGTGTATCATGAGGACTCGTTTCTTCATATCCCAGCTTTTATATGATCAACTTTTGTGCTTTATTTACATACTTTTTTATCCGGCTTGTAATTATTTTAAAACAACTTTTATTTTTGTTTTTCTCTGACGATCACACTCACCACACAGACACACACACGCAGATACTACTCTATGGTGATTGTGCTTTTATTTATGATTATCTGATGGCATTTAGACTTGCATGCGTTTTGTGCTTGAATGTCTATACTACTAGAATACATGCTTAGTATAAAATGCCTCCTGCATGGCAGATGCAGTTGATGAGAATTGCCTGCTGGTAGATTTAGGTTCTCGCATGCCTTAATTTTTGGAAATGTCCTGTTTACAGATGGCATGCTGCCGAGTTTTTTTTGTAGAAATTTACCCTAAAAGCTAAAATGATTGAAAATTTTGTGTGCAAATGAAACTTTGATCTTAGATTTTAAATATTTATGCTTAGCTCATTTGCTTTAAAATATTTAAACTCCTTGAAGCTGGTTGTGCGTATATATTTAAAGTACTTAGATATTGGCAGGTTCTTATGGATTGGTCATATTTTCAAACAAAATGCTGCCAAAATTTTTCAAAATTATTGCACATAACTCAAAATCATTTCTAAATGCTAAATTTCTTAAAACTTGAGTTGTGATTTTAAAATAATATTTTAATTATACTCAAGTTGATTTATAAAGAAAATGTATATTCTTAGGGAGAGTCACTTAACATTCAAATCATTAGGCCCTAAGAAATAAATATGTATTGTGCTTTCATTCTATATATCATTTGGAAAATACATTAATTATGTGGTATCAATGTGCATGTTTTGGTAAATTTTTGTGTGATATCATGCTCATTTCAAAACAACATGCCTTTACAATGAGTGGTATTTTAACAATTGGTATCTTAATAGTTGGTATCCTCACTACCATGTAGTTGTAACACTTGGTATCAAGCTAACATGTTTTCATTATACTATACCTTGTGGAAATACATGTTTGTTTTTGGCAATCAAAGATGATTATGATTAAACTTACATTAAAATAATTTTGAAAGGATGAGTGAAAGCCAAATGAAAATTTAATCTTCATCCTTACATAATCATCCATTGGGGGAGTATAGAACATTAAGACTATTAAATGTGCTGCATGCTACTCTTACTTCCTTGATGCACATTCAATTTGGGTCAATCGATTGAAATGCACTATATTGTTTATTGAAACTCCAAACAGGTCACTTAGTTGCAAGGTTATGATTGGGAATGTTCCATTTTCAAACGGCATGCTGCCGAATTTTTCTTAATATACCTTTTGTATCTAGATGACATCTTTTGCGTTCGCGTCATATTGCTTGGCCATTTTTGCTGTTGCCAAAAGGGGGAGAAGAGGTAAAAGTGGGTAAAACAATGCTCATTCATAATTACTCACTGCTTTAATTATCTCATTCTTAATTACCTACTAATTTAATTATCTTTATGCATAAAGTCAGGGGGAGCCTTTCTTGGTTGTACCCACTTTTGCATAAAGTATTTGTCATCATCAAAAAGGGGGATATTGTTGGCCTGATAGGTCACACCCAATTTTGATTATGACAAATACTCTTGGTACAGATAGTTGTACTAAGGATTGCATGCAGGTTCATCATGTGCGTGCTTTCGGACTAAAAGACATATCATGACGACGTGTGGTGTTCGTGGCAAAGAATGAAAATTGTGTTGTGTATTTGTATTCATTATTTCATTTCATCATTCTGAGATGTAAATTTAATTATGGACTGTGTACTCCTATGGTTTATAATAATTTGTATCATGCATGGTAGGTAGATATGCTTAAATTGACCATAGTTGGACTTTAGGTACCTACACTAAGTACACAAGTCCCTAACATCACTTATTATATCAGGGGAATCAAATCTAAGCTAAAATGAACTTAATGGAAAAAGCTGAGAGGGTTTGGGCAACCAAACCTATGCCGTGTGAAATGGTTTGGGCAACTGAATGAGTCAACATGTTGACTTGGTGTTCAGGCACCCAAACTTGATTTGAGCGTGTCTTCCTTGAGCACCCGAACTTATGTCAGGGCACTTTTTAACTACCCGGGCGACCGAATGATTACGTTCAATTTCGGCTCGGGTGACCGAATTGATCAGTTTGGTTAATTGAACTATGAACTGGGCACCCGAACTAACGAACAAATGCTACTGACTTTTGTTCGGCCGATCGACTCACTCTTCGGGCACCCGAACCACTAAAAATTGGATTTTTTACTATATCTATTAGGGCACCCAAACCTCTGGCCGGACACCCAAATCTCACGAGTTAAAATATTTTTTACTAATTTTTAAATGGAGAAAACTGGGTTAATTTTCTTAATGGCTTTTTAAACAATTTTAATTATGCCCATTGTATCCCCAATGGTCAAAAAATCCTCCTCGCCTTTATATATCCATTCATTTGTCATAATTAGCAAAGGATTAGCAAACTTGATTAGGGCAAAATTTTCTCAATATCCAAAACCTTATATTAGCCAAATACTCTTCCAAACACTCACATACTCCTGACTTTTGATCTCTTTAAGCATTGTGAGTATCTCTAAGGCTATTGTGCTTAATCTCTCTAGCTAGAACTCTCATTTGTACTATTGCTCGATTGATTTTCTTTGAGAGTTTAGCATTAATGTTCTTCCACCGGTTTCATTTGATAAATCTAGTGTGAAAGGACTTTGAGGGTTGTGGTTCTTGCATTGTCATTGCAAGATACCTAAACCTAGATTTGGTGTGCAAAAATCCTTTTGAAAAAACTAGTCTTTCAAACAACTCCATTATGCTTTGTATATTGAAATAGCTTATTGAGTTTGTTTGATTCAACTTGCTTAGCATATTTGAAACCTTGATCTGATTTTGTGTTATTCACATGTTGTGTTTCAAATCTTGCTTGGATATACACTCTAGGCCTAGACTGAAAATTTATACTTGATTGAGTGTTTAGCACACATTAGAGCACTAAGCATATTTACATATCATTCTTGCTTGCAATATTGATTGAGTTGTATTGGTGCACACATCTACTTGTCTAAAAGCGAATTTTTGTGTACACATTTTATACACATTGGTTGTATTCCAGGTGTAGGCCTGAAGAGGGATACTAGCCCTGTGGAATAGTCCCATACTAGCTTTGACCCGATTAGGAAGGTTAGGTGCGCCATCCTATTAAGACGTGTTGGTTAAGGTTAGCCCCTTGAATTGACCTGATTGTATAGGTGCCACTCCACCCATTTAAGTGAGCATTATAGTGGTAGTCCTTATGCTGGTGTGGCCAAGGCAGGGACGTAGGTAGGTTGGCCAAGCCTCGATAACATATTGCATGTACTATTTACATTTCGCACCTTATTTTTACTGCATGTGTATGTTTATTTATTGACTGCATAGACTGACCCTAGGCTGTATTACACTATTGATAAAATTAGCTAACCTAGGAGATAAATTTTAAATACCTAATTCACCCCCCTTTTGGAGTTGCACTAGAACTAACAACAGCTCTGAAATATCCGAATGATCTATTACATCAACTACACGTGCTTCTACATCATCACACCCACTCGACATCTTGTGAGCATTGAACACGTTCATCTCCAATGTCATATTTACGAAGTGAGCTTGAGTACTTCACTTCAACAATTAATTAAGGCATTGGAGGTAGCAAGGAATGGTCACCCAAGAATAATAGAGGCCTAGTATATGGTGGAGACAGGCTGCTATATGTCCAAAACAACAAAGTCCACTGGGTAGTAAAATTTGTCAACTTAAACCAATACTTCCTCAATAATTCCTTATGGAACTTTTACTTATCTTTCTGCCAATTGTAACATCATGGAAGTTTTCTTTAGCTCACCTAAACCCAACTGCTCATATATTGAAAATGGGAGCAAGTTCACACTACTCCCCAAATTAAGTAAAGCTCTCCCGATACGAGATTCACCAATCATGATAGAAGTAGTGGGAGACCTAGGATCTCTGAGTTTCTGAGGAGTCTGACTCAATATCAAAGCACTAACTTGCTCAGTTAAGAAGGCCTTCTTCTTTACGTTCAATTTTCTCTTCACTGTGCATAGGTCCTTCAGAAATTTTACATATGCAAGAACTTGCTGTATGACATCCAAAAGTGGAATATTAATCTCCACTTTCTTGAAGATTTCTTGAATTTCAATGTGATACTTATTCTTCTGACTAGATGTTAACCTCTATGGATAGGGTACCATAGGTTGATACTCCTTAAGAGTCTTATCCTCCTCGACTTCTTTGAATCTTAGCTTGTTTCATCTAATTTTTCTTTTGCTTCATCCATATCAGTTGCAACTTCAAGTGTTGGAGCAGCTATTTGTTGATCAATGGGTTTTTTAGGACAGGAAACTTCTTTTCCGCTCCTCAAGGTAATGAGGGCCTTTGCTGATCAAAGGAATGCCCTGAAACATTATGCACTGGTTGCTGTTGTTGTTGATGTACTCAAGGATTAGACTGAGGCTGTACTGGAAATTTCCCTTTTTCTAAAGCATTCAACTGTATACTCACCTTACTAATAGTGTCTCGTAGCTCATTAACGGTCTAATTGTTATTCTACATAAATTGTTGAAGAGTGTTTGATATCTGTGCCACGCCATCATCAGAAGGTTTCTTTGATGGAATAGGAGCTAAATTAGGTTTAAATCCTGGAGGTGTGTAGTTCTAAGAGATCTATTGTGGTCGATACTATGGTTAAGGAGCTACAACTAGATGATATAGCAGTCGCGAAGGTGGTACATAAAAGGGAGAAAGTTTCTGAAACTTGTGAGGAAGATGGACTAGTCTGATCATTCCTCCATGAGAAAGTTTAGGTGATTCCTCCATCTCAGATTATAGGCGTTCAATAATGGCTGATTTTGAGATTTGTTGACCCAATTTGCTGATTGTATCTAATCATATCTACTCTCCTGACATACTGGTAGAAACGGACAATGCTGAATCTTATGGTTAGGGGTCTCACAAATGGAACATACCTCCACTAATTTTGCAGCTTTCACTTTCTCTAATTCCATAACCTCTTATTTCTTAGAAAAAGCAGCAACAAGATCCTGTAGATTTGTCTCCTCTTTGACCTCGTATTTACCTCCACCGCTGATTGCTCTGAGAGGTTGTACTACTATTGGTGCTCGATCATATCGTGTGTTCCATTGTTGAGCACTTTCAGCTAAGTAATCAAAGAATGATAGAGCCTGATCTAGTTCTTTATTGAAGAACTGCCCGTTGCACATAGTCTAGACAAATTGTTTACATTCAGGGGTAAGATCAGCGTAGAAATAATTTACTAACCTCCAAGATTTGAATCCATGATGTGGACATATATTCATCAGATCCTTGAACCTCTCCCAACAAGCCGGGTAGGTCTCATATCTTTTTTGCATAAATTGACTAATATGCTCCTACAAGTATTGAGTTCTTTGAAAAGGAAAGAATTTGTGTAAGAACTCACGCTGCATTTCAGCCCAACTAGTAATAGAGTTAGGTCTCAGAGAGTTAAACCAGATTTTTGCCTTATCTTTCAAAGAAAAAGAAAATAAGCAAAGTTTGACATACTCATCGGTTCCAGCCCTATTAATGAAAATGGTACAGACCAACTCAAAATCTATCAAATGCTGATATGGACTCTTAGAGTCCACCCTATGAAATTGGGGTATCACAAATAACATACCATGCTTAATTGTGAAGTTCGGTGCATCTTGTGGTAAAATAATGCAAGAAGGTGTAGAAGTGTGTGTAGGCTGCAGAAAATCTTGAAGTGTACGTAGTGCAGGTGCAACCATAACTCCTTAAAAAATTTCTTCAAAAAGATCACTCAAATCAATTTCAGAATCACTCGTAAAAGTAATAGGAGAACATTCAGATTTTGTGCTCTGTGTGTCATTACTGGTGCTAAGTGAAATTTTAGACATTCTATTCGAAAGATCTTTAACCCAGGAAATCAAACATCAATACAAACAACAAAAATTCACCAACACAGCAGCAAACAAGCATGATCAAAATTTTTAATTTTTTTCAATCTTTTATTATTTTTGTTTTTTAATTAAAAATTTAAAATAATTGGAAAAACACAAATTTTGAAATTAAATATGGCATTCCTGGGCAATAGCGCGAAAAACTTGACTCACTCTAAAAATTAGCAGCTTGGAAGCTATCCCAAGTATAAGAGTTCAGTTGTGTAATAATCAACCCAAAGGTCATATTGTCTCCTTAGGGAATGCAGTTTAATTCATAACTTAGTGTAATTCCAAAAGAAAATAAGAAACAAAAGGTTTACTAAACACAGTTCAGATTCGGGTTTTGGGATGTTTGAGATTTTTTTGACGAATTAAAACACTGTGAAATTTAATTTATAAACCTAACACGCACTAAATTAACAACGAGAAATGGGAAAAGGCACAATGAAATAGACAATGAAAAAATTAAATACAAAACACAATCCTACATTTAATTAGCCAGGCAAGAAATAAACCCCACATTTGAACTTTGGATAAAAAGCCTAAAGACGATAACTTTACTACGTAACTTAAGCATGCAACTCTAAAAACCTCAATCAAACACAAAAAAATAAATAAATAAATAAATAAACTTTAACACAATCAAGAACTTTAAACTTGACTATTTAACAACTTAAACAATAAACTAAAACACAATAAAAACTCAGACTTTAATTAAACTGAACTTAAAATAAATAGAATCCAACAAAATTTAAATCCTAAAGAAGAATTTTTTTTTATTTAGTTCTTGACTTTTCACTGTATTCTATACATTGTTATTCTTAGTCATAAGCCTAAGATCGCCTCTTTTCTTATGAATATCAACACGTGAGAGGTGCGAGTTAGAATGACTTTAAGTTTTTACTGATCATGCATATATTTCTTTGTACACGGTTTTATACTGGAAAAACTTTACCTAAATTTTGGCAGCATGCCATTTGTAAATTGGACATTTTTCAAAAAAATTCCAGCTCTTAAACCTGATAGATTCAAGCAAACAAATTATAATAATACGCATCATGCAGATACCAGTGAGTTTGAGCATGCAAGAACCTAAATCCACTACCAGCATGCAATTCACAATGTACTGCATCAGCCGTGCAGCTGGCGTTAAATACAAGCATGTATTCTAGTAGTTGAATATACAATTCGTATAACATAATACCATCCATGAAGAAAATATTTCCAGGAAAACTTTAAAACACAATTCAACTAAGGTTTTCTAGTTTTGTCCAGACGGTTGCTTCTCAAGCATTCTTGATGCAGCTTGGGTTGTGCATGAAGTTGTCACTTAGATTGTGAGAAGGCCTGTGATAAATTGAGTTGGGGTTTCTTGGTTTCAATTATAGACATAAAAAACTTTGGTTATAGATTGAGGAAAGGTGGAATCCTGGTTTAGAAGGTTTTAAGATTACCTTTTCTTTATTGGAGATTTTGAGCATGTCTTTGGTCCTTAGGATTTAATTTGCTAACTTGAGTTTGATTATAAAAATTTTCAATATATAGGAAGTTTCGAGTTGTGATTCTTTAATGGGTTTTAATGTTCATAAGTGGCTTTCACTTACTTGTATGGTATTTAGTTCTTGACCTTTCACTGTATTCTATACATTGTTGTTCTTAGCCAAGTGTTTTAGATTTTGAATGATAAGCCTAAGATCACCTCTTTTCTTACGAATATCAACACGTGTGAGGCCCGAGTTAGAATGATTTTAAGTTTTTATTGATCATGCATACGTTTCTTTGTGCACGATTTTATTTTAAAAAAAATTTTCCAAAATTTCAGCAGTATGCCGTCTGTAAATTGGACATTTTCCAAAAAATTCCTACCCTAAAACCTGATAGATTCAAGCAAACAAATCACAATAATACGTATCATGCAGATATCTGTGTGTTTGAGCATGCGAGAACTTAAGTCCATTACCAGCATGCAATTCACAATGTACTACATTAGTCATGCTGTTGGTGTTCAACACAAGCATGTATTTCAGTAGTTCAATATACAATTCATATAACATAATACCATCCATGAAGAAAATATTACCTGGAAAACGTTAAAACACAATTTATTATTGCTTATAAGACTTGCACATCTAAAGAGAAAATGCATCTAATGATGTCAATACATAGTGAGTTTACAATGGACTCATTTATTACATTTGATGAAGTACTTAGAATCTAACAAATGATATAAATATTACCATCTAACAAAGGATATAACTTTTACCTATTATTCATTTCTTCATTTACTTAAAAAACGCAAAATAATTTTCATCTCTGTTTCGAAAACCAACAAATTTATTCATTTTTTTAAGCATACACAATATATTTGAAATGGAGTGTTTTTTTTAATAATTTTTTTAATATTAATTTGCAAGGACACACATGCCAGCATACCCATGTATTTCATGTATAAGTTTGAAATTTCTTGTCGTAAAATTGTTAAAAGTTTAAGGCCGCTTCTACAAATATATATATGCACACATACACTATACAAATAAATTATGTGCAAAATGAAAAAGAGTTAAGGGTGTGCATATATTGTTACAAACATGTTAAAGAGAGAAGCTCTCCCTTCTCACTAGAAAGTGCATGTTCGTGCTTGGCTGGGGTTGTTCTTGATTTCTTCCCTTCAATTGCGAGTGATTCTTGCTGATTTCAGTTTGGATTGTTGATACTGAAGGTAGGTGGGAGGATTATTTGGTTGATTTTCAGCAATGGAATGTGATTTGGGGCCGGGAGATTCAAATTTCAGGTTTCCCGCTTATGCAGGATTTTGAAATCTGGTGGTGTTAACCTTCCATGGTGGCTCTGGGAGATGTTAGGGTTGTTGGGAATCCTAGTCAGAAGGTTGAATCAAAGGAAATCATTGCAGATGCTCTTAATTTTATCAAACTTAAAGGAGGAAGCAGAATGTTCTGGAGTAAGAAGAATGAAAAAAAGATACTTTCGGAGTACTCGCGACTCTCGAAGGAGGTAGATCGAAAAGAGGGTGGATCACCTTCCTTGGATAGTGTGGACTATAGGAGAGACCTTGAGAAAAAGCGACTATTGGGGGATGATGAACCATCTATGTTAGCTACGCTTGGCTCAAAAGACAGAAGAGATACTCAACTTTGATGAGGATGAACAAGTGGAAGTTGAAACAGAAAAGGAGTTCGATCCTCGACTTAATTAGGTTGAAAACAATAAGAGTTATGCTCAAATTGTGAAAGGAGAAAATGAAAGGATGATTACTTGTAATAACAAGAGAGTACCATGGTATGATCTATTCGCAAATAACAGGAATCCTGAATGGTGTATTCCTATACCAGTGTTCACTTCTGATGGTTCTAGTGCTACATTGTAGAGCTCTAACCTCTCTACTCCTGAGACATCCTATCTCAAATGTCTAGTTGGATATTTTTTTTGTAAGTTTCTAGGTAAGGCTGCATTGAGTAACTTGGTTTCCTCATGGAAAGTGAAAGTCAATTATGTGTGTCACAATGATGGGTGGATTGTCTTTAAATTTGCAAACGAGGAGGACCTGGAATGTATCTTGGAGAAGGGACCATATGTAGTATATGGAAGAACATTACTACTAAAAAAAATGTCAAAGAGATTCCAATTTGAGCTTGAACACAGAACAATTCTTCCTATTTGGGTGCAACTTAAGAATCTCCCTATTAAAATGTGGACTCCAACAAACTTGGGGAGAATCTGCTATGAACTTGGAAGACCTCTGTGTGCAGATAAGCTCACTGTTCAATATGCTAGGATTTCCTTTGCTAGAGTCCTAGTGAAGGTTGATGTAGCAAAGGATATTAAACATTATGTTAAAGTGTTGTTACCTGAGAATAAGGAGATGTACAATGAAGTGTCCCATGAAAACCTCCCCAGGTATTGTTCCTTCTGCAAAATGGTGGGTCACTCAGTAAATTTCTACAATAGCAAGAAAGAAAAAAAAAAGGATACAAAAAAGTTTATGTAGTTAAGAATAATATTGCTAGGAATGAAAACCAAATGAAGATTGTGGAGAATACTGAAGGTGAATGAGGGAATACATATGGATGTGAATCTAGTTGTGGAGCAGATTTCCCTGGCTTCTCAAGCTAGTATTAGCAATACCATTGAGGGGAAGGGCAATATCAAATTGGATGTTGGATTACAGGAAGCTGGAAATGAAAAGCAAAGTAGAACTGATAAACATGGTCTCTCCCCTTCCTCATCCCATGTGAGAAGAGCAGAAGGATCTAGAAATGATTCTTTGGGTGGCAAATTTCTGGTGAGAAATTGAGATATGGAAAGTTATGAGGGAATTCTCTATCCTGATGTTGACTTTGGAAATAGATTTTAGTCTGCTCCTAAGGCTAGTTTCTTGGGTGATTATGCTGTCAGGTTGGGAGATGACAGCAACACAATCGAACACTATCTCAATTCTGAAGTGGATATTCTTAGTGAGGAAGGACTTCCTAATCCTATCGTTGATAAGGAATGTTAGGATGATAAGGATGTGGAGAGTATTGAAAGCGGAGACTATGGTCTCTCTCATCTTGGAAAGCCTGATCAAGTGACGAATAAAGCTCATGGTGGATGTAGTGTATCACCTCTAGAAGCAAATAATCCTCCCCTCACTAATATGGGTTTGGAGGTTATTTGTGTACAACCTACTATTGGTGGGTCTTCAAATCCTCCTAAGAACAACTAGCAAGCTCAAAAGAACAATAATGAAGGGTTTATTTAGGTGAAGCAAGAAGGCTATGAAAAAGGGAAGGCTATAAACCAAGAAATTAGGAAAAGGGGGCCAGGCCCCCTACCTGCATCATGAGGATTATTGCATGGAACATAAGGGGCTTCAATAGTCCCTTAAAACAAAATGGGGTCCTTGACCTCATGAAGAAAAATAAGATTGATGTCATGTGCATTATGGAGACCTTTTCTTTGGAGAGGGAAGAAGAAGCCCCCAGTTGCTTGGAAGGAATTATGTCTTCCTAAACATGAAGGAGGACTGGGAATCTTTGATCTAAATGCATGGAACAAAGCCTTACTTACTTGAGCCTTATGGAATATTCAAAGCAAAAAAGATTCACTATGGTCTAAATGGATACATCATGTATACATAAGGGATGGAAATCTGTGAGGCTGTCCCTTAAGCATGATGACTCTCCTCTCTTCAAAAAAATGATGGATTTGAAGAATCATATCATACAAAGCTGTGGAAACCATGGGGAAGCTGAGAAATTGC
The DNA here is from genome assembly GCF_029873635.1 of Malania oleifera. Classification (NCBI taxonomy): domain Eukaryota; kingdom Viridiplantae; phylum Streptophyta; class Magnoliopsida; order Santalales; family Ximeniaceae; genus Malania; species Malania oleifera. The sequence goes on from NC_080428.1 coordinate 18,274,231, forward strand.
TAAACACATGGGTGGTAGAGGGTCAACTATCTATAAAGTAGGCTTATAACTACTAGAGAAATAAAGGAAGCTTGGTACACTGGTTCAAGGAGGTATGGAAATGTGGAAGTATTCCCAAGCATGCATTTACTCTTTGGATGGGAATAAAGGGGAAGTTAATGACAAATGATAGAATCCGAGCAGAAGGAGTGAACTTGCAATGTGTGCTCTGCAATTCAGAAATTGAAACCAATGAACACTTGTTCTTCAAATGTAAATTCACAAAGGAAGTGTGGGATCAAATTAGAGAATGGCTGGGTATTACAAGAACTATGTCTACTCTAAAAGCTACCCTAAAATGGCTTCATAAGGAGGCCAAAGGTACTGGGATACAGGAAGTTGGGAAGAAAGTTTGCTTGGCTGCCACAGTTTACTTCATATGGCACACCCTCAACAGATGCAAGTTTGAAGGGAAAATGATTTCTCACTCAGAACTACTTGAAATGATTCAAAGGTACACATTTAGAGTAGGTTATGACAAATTTAACATGTATAATGTTTAAATTGCTCTCAATTTTATGTTGTTTTTTTCAGAACCTTTGTTGCTTTGCTAGGAAGACTGTGTAACTTGAATTAACTATAGTTACTTGGATAAGGACTTGTATCTTTCCCTTTTTCTGGGTATGCCCAGTGAACTCGGTATATAATATTTTGATCAATATATATTCACTTTTACCGATCAAAAAATAAAATAAATTATGTGTAGTGTGATTCCAAATCTTTATGTGACGATGAATGTTTTATGCATAGTGAGATGTCTAATTAATGTGCAGGAGAATATGCAGCAAAATACATACAAAATTAAGTTAATCTTTGAAATTAATATGCAGCAAGAATATGCTATATATCATGAAATAAACTTTTTTTACCTCTTAGTTCAAATATGCTTCTGGACGGATTTACCTATCAGTTCAAACATCCATGTATTAGAGTATTATCTAAAAATTCTTACTGGATGAGGTATAGATGCTGAATTGTCAATGCACAAGGATAGAACAATGACATACCTTCTAATGAGAGGATCCACCTACATCATTTGATTGAGATTGGCGCATCATTTCTTCGAACTGCGCTTGCCTGTTCATCATAGCTACGAGCGTGTCTTCGAAGGTGGACACCTTCGCTTTCAAACTCTGGTTCTCCAATATGACATTAGACACCAAGTGTCTCAACTCATGGTTCTCCAGCTCCACCATTTGCACCTGCTGATCTATCTCATCTGCTCGAGCGTTAGCCTGTCGACACACTCATTCTAGCTTAGCACGAGCCACCGCACACATCGAAGACGATGCTGTGAGGGTGATGTATCCACTTCCAAGCCCTTTCACCTAGCCCCCTGCTTGTTCCCTAAGTACCTGAGCGGTTATCTGGTAATCTGTCATTTGTTGGCTCCCCTCTTCAACAGATGCATCTCTTAGCTCGACCATCCGTGCCTATTTTTAGTCATGAAAATGATAAAAAATAAGAAATGAGAATACAACTTCGATGTTTTGAATCAAATTATAAACTACAAATTTAATTTGACTTACATGTTTGCTTTGGCACCGTCACACCACTCCCCCGATCGCCGTCATTCTCTAATAAAGATATGGCAGCGACTCCTCGGCACCAGTCGCAAGATCACGCTACATTATCATATAAAACATCATTAATATTAATGGTGTATGTATTTGTCAGATAATGTTATATATAGAAGTTACCTATCGATGATTGACGAATAACCTTGACCCACCGCAATGTGTCGTCGGGAGTTTACTGCGATTCGCAGCATTTTTTACACATATAGCCTACAAAAAAGATGTCAAGACTTCTTATTAGCCACATGAAAGCTTAAAGTAGATATTATAATACGAACACATCACCTGATAGTGTGGGTCGCGGAAATGGCGACACACCACCTCCCAATCCTCTTGGGATATCTTATCGTATGGGTGGGTTTCTACTTCATCTCCCATCGCACAAAATTGTTCGCGCATTTTCGCATGATAGGACTTAAATTTATTGCAAAGTTAGACATCCACCACCCTCTTCACATGGTCCATGTGGAGAATGTCCATATCGAACTCCTCCTATATAGGTAATACATTTAGAATGTTAGACAATTGTTTGGCTAGTATATAAAAAGTTATAAAATAAAAAAAAAAGGTTTGAGATTACTTACCAAGATGCGCATGTAAAGAGCCATGCGTTGCGCCTCAGTCACCTACGGTCAACTGAAGGTGGTGATTGGAGCATACCATCGGCATATAATGTCGAGCTCTTGCATTCGTGCTAGACACCAATAGTCATGCAGGGCGGTGAAGCCTGGAGGAATGTCAATCCTAATACGCTGCCCCATCCTTTGCTGGTGCTTCTTCAGCACCGTGTTCTTCGTGACACCACGGCCTGACCTGGCCATGGATGTTGATGTTGAAAGAAGAGTTAAATTAAGAACAATATTTTAATCATACACGTGAATAAAAATCAATAGTTTACATCGAAATAAATAAAAGAAAACCTTACCAACGCTGCTGATCATGGTGGGCAACTCACCATGCGTGTCATTCTGAGCTAAGGTATCCACATTTGGCCAAGGTGTTGATGACTCATACAAGGTGCTACCACATCAGGACCGAGGGGCTCCGCCAGCCTCAAGGATGTCAGATCATCCTCATGCGATGTAGTGGAGTTCCTGGAAGGAAATCGGCAAGGTTGACCTCCCGGTGCCATGTCTGCAAAATATTAGACAAGTAAATATAAGAAGTTTGAATATTATATGGATGCATAATACATATATTTTTTGTTATTTACACATGTAAGATACATAGTGACAAACATAACATGCTTACCCCCCTATACGTCCTCAATATCGGTATCATCCTCACTTTCTAAAGTGTCTTCCTTTTCACTACAGTACTCGGCCCCTATTTCATCTTCCCCATCAGTTTCCTCATCGTCGATGAAGTGAACGTCGACAGAAGGTTCAATTGTTATGTTAGCAGTCCCTACGTGTTCTTCTATGGCACCATCCCTATTCAATGGTATAGGATCGGCTCCTTCTTCGAAAACATTGAAAGCAGATTGCGTTGCTGCACTAATAGATGACTCATCTTCTTGGAATGCAGCCTCATTGGCACTATTCTCCCCATCTGCAACTTCTGTAATAGCATACAAACTTCGGGGAGGAATCTTTTGGGCCACATGCCATTCACCCTTCAATTTGGTGTCTTATAGGTAAAACACTTGTTCTGCTTGCGTTGCTAGCACAGAAAGGTCATTTTGATACCAGGTCTTGCTAAAATTGACACTAGTAAAGTAGGCATCAATATTTATCCCAGTCTTTTTATTGCCAATGTCCCACCAGGTACACTTGAATAGGTGGATGAGTCTGTTGGCTCCATAGTTAAGCTCTATAATGTCATCGAAGACACCAAAGTAGTCAATTTCTTCATCTCCTTCGGTGCCTAGCACTGCAACCGCAGAATTTTGGGTTCTTCTATTCAGTTCGAGGGACTTTGTATGAAATTGTAACCCGTTGACAATGCAACTACTATAGCGGTTAACTCGTTGATCGGGGCCACATGCCAATGTGTATAAATCTTTACTTTTCATTGGTTCTTTATTGTAATACATGACTTGCATCTATTAAATAAACAAGAGTTTAAATGAGTAAACCGTCAACATTGACAATGTACATTGCTTCGTACTCAGGAAGTATTTGTTACTTACATGGCTCCCAAACCAATTAAAAAATTCCTTCTTATGTCTGTCATCGACATTCCATTCATTTTGGACAAGAAGTTCAGCTTTATGTTTGCTATATGCAACAATAGTACATGTTAATGTCAAGTAAGTATATAAATATGTATATGTAAATACATTGCAAAGTAAGGAGTTTCAAACAACGTACTTGATATATAGAATGGTTTCATCACAATTATTAAGAACGTAAAAATGGGCCTTTTGTAGGTTAGGCATATCCATGAAATCGTAAATTCGTGCACCGAATGGCCAAACATTTTCTCAAAATATAGAGCTCCTTGGTTCTTCATCTTCAACATTAATAGCATGAACGTTTGCATTTCGCTCCTCGTGAGTGAACCTTGTGTCAATGTCATGTAGATACATTGAACAAAATGCAAGACATTCATTGTCAATGTATGCCTCAATGATTGAACCTTCCGGTCGTGCCTTATTGCGTACATACCCCTTCAAAGTGGATAAGAACCTGTGCATTTTACATAGCATTATTGACCTATAGACACAAAAAGGAAAAAATGAGGAAATCATGTGACCATAATAGAAGGACATTAAAATTTACCTCTCGATAGGATACATCCAACAATATTGGACCGGTCCTCCAATTATGGCCTCTCTTGGTAAATGGACGGCTAGGTGGACCATCACATCGAAGAATGCTGGTGAAAATATTTTCTCTAGATTGCATAGTATGATCATAATGTCATCCTCTAACCGTTCAAGTATGTTTATGCTCAATTTTTTGGAGCACAAATGTCAAAAAAGATCCCCAACTCAATCAACACCAAGCGAACATCTTCGGTCAAGTGTCCACGAAGGAAAATGGGTAGAACCCGTTGTAGAAGGACGTGAAAGTCATGACTTTTCATTCCTAACATCTTCCCTTCCTTTATGTTTATGCATTGAGCTATGTTCAATGCATATCCATCAGAGAACTTCACTGATTTCAACCATTCAAAGAATTTCTTCTTCTCATCCTTTGAAAATATGTAACAAGATGATGACATGAGAAGTTTGTCCCCATCACAAAATAGGTGCAACTCGAGCCGTATTCTCATATTTTCGATATCCCGGCGAGCATTTGCGGTGTCCTTTGTCTTCCCATTTATATCCAGCAATGTACAAATAACATTCTCACAAATGTTCTTTTCAATGTGCATGACATCCAAGTTGTGGCGTAATGGAAGATCTTTCCAATATTGCAACTCGAAGAAGATGCTTCTCTTTGTCCAATTCAACTCCCACTCAGCATGTTTTCTTTTTCTACTAGTTGGTGGTTTCCCAAATTTCACATCTTCGATCAACCTGGGCTGGTTTAATATCTCTTCCCCACTTATTCATTTTGGATGCAACCTTCGTTCAGGTTTTCCATTAAAGCTTTTGATACCACGAGTCCTCCAAGGATGTTTAAGTCATAGAAAACGATGATGACACATAAAGCATAACTTGTTTCCATGCTTCAAGGATAAGGACCCGGCATCCTTATTACAGACTGGACATGCTAAGTAACCTTTTGTGCTCCAACCCAATAGGTTGCTGTAAGCGGGAAAATCATTAATTGTCCACAACACTGCAGCATACATCTGAAAGGTTGTCCCACTTTCCACATCAAATGTCTCCACTCCTGTTTCCTATAGTTCTATTAACTTGTCAATTAACGAACGCAGGTACACATCAATATCATTACCAGATGCCCTCGGTTAGTGAATAAGAAGTGACATATAAATGAAGGGTTCTTTCATACATCGCCATGGTGGCATATTGTATGACATCACCATAACTGGCCACATGCTATACGAGTTGTTCATGTTACTGAAAGGGTTGAATCCATCCGAAGCAAGGCCAAGTCCGATGTTGTGAGAATCACTAGCAAACCACAGATGCATTTTATAAAAATCGACCTAACCTTCGAAGTCCGCTGGATGGCTAAGGGTGTTTCCATCTTGAAGACGTTTCTCTATATGCTATCTCATATCGGTAGCAGTCTTTCTGCACATGTACAATCGTTGCAGTCATGGGATTAATGGACAATATCGCAAAAAGTTTTGAAGGATCTTTTTACCCTTCTTCTAATTACATGTCTACCTCGGTTCACCCTATTTTGGGCACTTGTTCGCATTTTCATGTTCACCATAAAAAAGTGCACAATCACACCTACACGCATGTATTAGAGTGTAACCGAGACCCAATTCATGCACGTATGTCTTCGCCTCATAAAAAGACTTCAAAAGTGTTTCACCATCAGGCAGTGCCACCTTAGTGAGGCTTAAATGCATATTGAATGCACTCTGAGATAACCCATGCATTGTCCTTACATGAAGGAACTTTATTAGAAACTCTAATTTTGAAAAATTTTTATAGTTTGGATATAGGGGCACTCATGCATCCCGCACGAGATTATAAAATGGTTTACAGAGTCAATTCAACATACTATGATCGCTAGGTATAGTACCTATTGAAGTAGATTCATCACTAGTATGCGACAAACTAACATCACCCATGTCCACTAGAATCCCCCTTTGCAAGTCACCTAACTTTCCGATTAACCCTTCCAAATGTGTATCATCACCTACTATATTTGCCCCCTCATGTTCATCTTCATCATCATTGCTCTGAACTGTGTAATCTTCACCGTGGAACACCCATCTTGTGTACATTTTTTCCATTCCAAAGTCTAATAAATGTGAATGGACCAGATCAATGTGTTTGAATGTTATGTTTTGACATTTCTTACAAGGACACCTTATTTTACTGGCTTTGTCTGCACAATGATGCGCAAACTTTATGAAATCATGTACCCCTTTCACGTATTCTGGCAAAAACCTACCCCGAGCATTCATCCAACTCTTATCCATGTTCGTTAATTACCCTATAACATGTTCAAGTAAATGGTGTTGATTACATTCTCATAATGTTTATGACGCATGCATCGTGAATCCTATAATCGATAACCTTTCATCTAAAGGGTACGGATCCTATCCCATTCAGGAATGCTGCATTTATGTTGCGATCAATCGCTCAAATTCCTTCGTCGTAGTCATTATAAATTTCGGTAGCATCTCCTCATGGCTCTCCAAGTACACGATATGGGGGAAGTGAACATGTTGCTAGTTTTCCATCACTAAAAAAATGTCACGACACCCAACTATGCACCCAGAGAACATAAGTAGAGATGCGCTCGAAATATATAATTACAATTGACAAAGCATGAATAGTGACAACAATGTAAATACAACTTCCTAAATTGTCCACATTGGAAAATCCAAGAATGATTGAAATATAAACATTACTAATCGTAAGTGAAACAAAATAATTAACATGTTCAATTGATTATTAGTCAACATAGTATGACTAATAATCAATTGAATTATAACAATTGATTTGTCTCACGTGTATGATTAGGCATGAATGTATAGTAACCGTTCTTGAACGGGTCTAAGATTCAATGAACACATGAAATGGTAGTAATTAATTTGGCACTTTACATCATATGACATTTAGTTCTTGACCTTTCACTGTATTCTATATATTGTTGTTTTTAGCCAAGTGTTTTAGATTTTCAATGATAAGCCTAAGATCGCCTCTTTTCTTATAAAGTTCAACATGTGAGAGGTGCAAGTTAGAATGATTTTAAGTTTTAACTAATCATGCATACGTTTCTTTGTACATGGTTTTATTCCAGAAAAACTTAAACAAAATTTCAACAGCATGTCGTCTATAAATTGGACATTTCCTAAAAAATTTCAGCACTAAAACTTGATAGATTCAAGCAAACAAATAACAATAATACGCATCATGCAGATACCAGTCAGTTTGAGCATGAGAGAACTTAAATCCACTACCAGCATGCAGTTCACAATGTACTGCATCAGCCATGCAGTTGGTGTTCAACACAAACATGTATTTCAGTAGTTTAATTTATAATTCATATAACATAATATCATCCATCAATAAGATTTAGTCATTCGACATTTCAATTTAAATTTTCAAAAGATTTCAAGTTCATATAGTTATAAATAAAACTTACCTTTTAGGGTTCTAGTCATTAAATGGATGGGTTGAAAATGTTGTAATTCAATGTAATTTAACCAAAAACAACATATCCGAATTTCAAGTCCAAAATTTGAAGTTTACTACTGGTTTTATTTCTTAATTGTGTATTTTTAGGCATTTTTTATAATGTAGGAACATGAGGTTGGAATCGTCCCCATTTTGTAGGGCAGTCTAAATGGGCAATTTTCCAAAATTATGGACATAGTTTCCTCTTTTGACCTTGATTTCCAAGTAATAGCTATTTGGAATCCAGTATTTCACAAGAGATGCAATATAATTTCAATAAGAACAGAAAGACTTAAGTAGGATTTCTTTATATTGTAGTGGGCTCATTTTGAAAGGCTTAAACAACAATAAAGATATAGAAATTAAAAGTGGGAGAGGTTCATTCACGTGGAAAAGTTGCTATCATCAAAATAATAGAAGGATTATTTTTGCATCTCTCTCATGTTTTACTATTTGATTGGACATTTATTGATTGTTTTTCTTTTTTGTTTCCTTTTTTTTTTTTTTGCCTCAAATTTTAAAATTTTGAAGGAAATTCTTTGGTGGGGAGGAATATAAAATATTTTTTATCAACTCTTTTACCTCATGCACATGTATGCGGTAAATTTTAAAATTCAAGATTTGCCTTCCATTTATTTAAAATTTTCGCTGTTTACGCCTTTGATGCTTGAACGTTTGCTTGTTTGTTTCTAATTCGATTATTTGACCTAGTTGAGTTGAATTTTTTTTTTAGTTGGATTGAAAGTTTCATTTCTGCAAACCTGAAATTGTGTTAAAGTTTGGAAGATTTAGACAAAATATTATTTAAAATTATATTGAGTTTTATTCAAGTTCACTCAAATCAAAATCGCAAGACTGAAATCTTTGCTACCAAAAATAGCTGGCATTCCATTTTTTAATTCTCTAAAATAAAATATCTTTATCTAAGTAGGAAAACTAACAACAAACAGATAATTATTAAGTATTTCATAACTAATTCATAATTACTTGACCATTGTCGTCTAGTAAGTAGGAACCGAAAATAATTCATGATGAACTATACAGTAAACATTAAATTATTTTAATATTTATAAAAAATAAAAATAGATAAAAATAATAAAATTTAAAATAACTAAATTAATTTAAAAAATAAATGAAAGCATATTACACATGTAGAGTGTGTCTGATGGCCAGTATCATTAATAAATTAGGTTTCCCATTTAATGTTTTTTAAGTTGTTTAATAATAGAAAACTCATGTAGAGAGAAATTTGAACCAGGTTTAGTTTAGTTAAATCTTATAATATTCTTTAGATGAACGAGAAAGAGAATAATCCTCAAAATGGAGTACATGCTGGGGCAAGTTCATAAGCTTATCATGCAACTAACTCCTATGATAGCATGGAATATATGTCCTTTTCTTTTTTTCGTCCAATTTCCTAACAACCAAGCAAACCGTCATGCTCTATGATGGGCAAGAAAAACACCACGCTAGAAGAAAATGCAATTTGAAACTTAGACATCCTATTATTTTGGTCTTTAGAAATTAAAAGCAAACACATTGTTCAAATTGGCTTATTTTAACTGTTTGGCTTAGTTGACTTATTTGGAAGCTAGAAGAATAAGAAGGATTTTAGAATGATATACCAGTGTCCAGCCATGCAAATACCCAGATGTACTAGGACGAGAATTAAGATTTTGATTCTTTGAGTTATTTTCTCGAACGGGTGGTGGGCAGATTAAATAACCGAACGCACACATGCACACACGTACAAAAAGAAGAACATGAACTATATTAAGCATGCACGGAAGGATAACAAGTCATGGAAGCCATAAAGAATAAAGTATACACAACTTGGCAGATCCATGGAACTCAAAGAGTACAAGAATGAAGATGCAAGCACCAAGTTCAAGAACGTCATGGGAATGGATACTTAGAACTCATTTATTTACATTTTCATATGATTTAATTTGAGGCTCAACATATACCCTAAAATGACTTTAGAACTCATGCATTTCATGAACACCATTAGGGGACATTCACGAATTTAGAAATATTTTTAAAACCCTAGAAAATATGTTTATAAAAGAGCCAAGAAAGAGAGCAAAACAGATTTTTAAACTAGAAAGAAAAAAAATTCAGAAAATGGGAACTTCAGTAGCTTGAAGTTAACCTCGGTTGCCTGAAGAATTTCTTTAGGAGACTAAAGATTAAGTTCAATCACTTAAAGAATTAATGGTGAAACATAGAATCTGGCCGAGGCACTTTGGTTGCCTGAACCTGAGACTTCAGTTGCCTGACCCTATATCCAAGTTGATTTTTCGAAGCACTAAGGAACTTTGGTCGCCTGGGCACTCGACCTCAGTCGCCTGAACTTGCGAGAAAACTTAAAAAATTAATTTTTATTAAGGGAACTCGCAAAATATTTTTTAATCCAACGGTCAAGATTGATTCTAAGGATAAAGCACCTATACATTGAACATCTAAACCCTAGTACGAAAGAGAAGATCAACGAGAAGAGAAGAGAACATCTTTTTGGAAGATAATTGAGAACTTTGAACACATTGCTATACGATTGTCTGCACTCTAGCACATACTCAGCAACCTTGGGCAAATCAACTTAGAAAATCAAAGGGGATTTATTTACACATCTTGATTTCAACTTGGTATTGAGGTTTAGTTAATCCATTTAGTGTTTTCAAGAGATTCTCATATCATCATCTGTTATTAAATATCATTAGAGAGATTGATATTGAGTTTTGATATCCATATAGAGATTATTTTTGACAAGTTCATTACTTGAGAAAGTTTTTTCCTTTTTCCATTGATTAAAGAGTTATCATTCAAGTGTGTTCTTAGCTAAAGACTTGGTATATATTGGATACTTCAAGACTATTTGATTAGATATCCTTAGAAGTTTATAACTATATATATATTATTGAAGGATATTTTTTTCTGAAAATCTTATATTAAGTTTTCATCTTTGGTAATCTCATCATATATATATACATTAAGTTGAATATTACAAAGATCATATTGAGATTGAAATTTTGAGAGAAGTATTGTTTTAACAAAGTGTGTTTTCAAATCTTTGCAAACTTCAAAGTTGTTTGTGTATTCAAAGATTTAACCTAAGTTCTCCAAAGCTTTGATTTATATAAATATTTTTGGGAGATTTAAAAAAAGGGATAGTTAGTGAATCATACTTTTGCATATAACGGTTATATTGTTACATTCATTCTGAGCTTCAAGTTTCATCATATGATTATGTATTAGGAATTTGAATTGTACTCACTAGCTTTGTTGGAAGCAGCTTTAAGTGTTTTACAAATTTCATTGTATTCATGGTTCAGGTTGTGAGTTGGGTTTGAGGAGAGAGTTGTATCTCTTGTAAGCAGTAGAGTAGGAGGAAGTTGTACCTCTTGTAAGCAGCAGATTGTAAGGGAAGCTCCGTCCCAATTTAAGGAGCAGAGATTATAGTGAAATCCTCTAATGGGTTGCTCAAAACGAGGACGTAAGCTGCGTTGGTTGAACCTCGTAAAAACTGTGTTTGCATTCTCTCTTCCCTTATCTCTTTACTTTCCGTACTACATTTTGTTACTTACATTGCATGTATGTTTGTTGAAATCTCACACGAACTTGATAGGTAATTGGTTAAATTTAGACATAGAGACTAAGTGGTGAATAAGTTTCAAAGAATTTTTAAAATACCCAATTCACCCCCCTCTCTCGAGATTACACCTAAATAAACATTTGGTATTGGAGAGGGTTTAAAGAGAATTAATAGTTCATTTTTAAAAATATCACATGGCACACATCGGTATAACCTCACTCGGTGAGGGACACTCATCCACTAGACCACCAATTTTCTGTGGTGTAAATTACACCTATTGGAAACGTAGGATGAGCATATACCTATTAAACGTAGATTAGAAGGTATGGAAAATAGTCACTAAAGGAAATCATGTTCCCATGAAAATAATTGATAAGGTAAATGTTCCTAAAACTAAAGATGAATATACTAAAGAGGACTGGAATTTAGTACAAATAAATGCTACTACGATGAACTTACTTTTCTATGCATTAGATGTAAATGAAGTTAATACGGTAATGGCATGTAACTCGGCTAAAGAAATTTGGGAAAAATTAGAAGTTACATATGAAGGCACTAAGGAAGTAAAAGAGAGTAGGATAGACATGCTCACCAATGAATATGAAGCATTTAAAATAGCAAATGATGAATCTATACAATCCATGTACACTAGATTCACACACATCATAAATTCTTTAAATGCACTTGGAAAACTTACCCTACTTATGAGTTGATCAGGAAAATACTCAAGGGACTACCTCCAGTGTGGGAAGCGAAAGCCACGGTTCTAGTAGAAGGGAGAAATCTCAAGGAGATGTCAGTTGACGAACTCATTGGATCGCTCATCACCTATGAGCTTGCAATAAATGAGAGGAAAAATGAGTAGAATAAGGCAAAGAAAACCATAGCACTTAAGGCATCATCAAGCTACTCAAGTGAGGGAAGTGACTCAGAATCAGATGATGACATGATCTTGCTAGCTAAGAAGTTCGGAAAGTTCTCGAAGAAGAATAAGGTTCAACAGAAAATGTCGGAACTCAAAATTAGAAAGAGGAGAGTCAAGCATGAAGAAAAAGAAAGAAGATTCACCTACACGCTACAACTACAAAGAGGTTGGACACATCAAGCCGGAATGTCTTAAACTAATGAAAGTCTCCAAGAAAAAGAAGAAGGCACTAAAAGTCGGTTGGGATACGCACAACACTAGTTGTTCAAAATCAGGATCCAGTGATGACGAAACTGCCAATCTGTGTCTAATGTCACATAATGACCTTAAGGTACAATCATCATTCTCATCATCTTCGTATTATTCTAGTGATTTTGAAAATGAAAACGACATGATTTTATATGATGAACTGAAACAAGAATACCTGTACTCTATTAAAGTGCTTGAGAAGAAAACAAAGAAAATTTCTGAGTTAAAAAGTAAAGTCAAAGAACTTTCAAGTTTAGTTGAATGCCAAAATGAATTTCATGCATCTTTCATAAAAGACAAAGATTTGAAAATTGAAGAATTAGAAAATGATTTGAAAGATAAATTTGAAATTATTTGTAAATTTACTGAAGGACAAAATAATTTTGAAAAATTCCTAGGAGCTCAAAGAAATTCCCTAGAAAAGAAAGGTGTTGGTTTTAGTGGGAAAGAAAATCTAAAACAAAGACATCTTTACATGAGATATTTTGTGAAAGAGTCAAAATCATATGTTCCAACTAAGGATCATAGAAATATTACATGCTTTAAATGTAAGAGGTTGGGTCACATAAAAATTGACTGTCCTTTCAAAAATAAAGATGTCAAAATTAAGAAGGTATGGAAAGTAAAAGAAGAATCTAGCACTAACCCCCCTAGACCCAAGAAAATCTAGGTACCAAAACTATTACTGTGCCTTGTAGATATGCTTAAGATCATCATCCTCAAAAGACAGATGGTATATGGATAGCGGATGTTTACGTCATATGACCGGGGATAAAGTGAAGTTCACATCCATCACACCCAAGGATGAAGGATTTGTCACTTTTGGAGATAATGCTAAGGGAAGGATCACAAGTGTAGGTAAAGTTGGTAATGATTCGTCATTAATTATTGATGATGTTTTACTGGTAGATGGTTTAAAGCACAACTTATTGAGTATAAGCCAAATGTGATAAAGGTAACGAAGTGTCTTTTGAACATGACAAGTGCATTGTTGAACACAAAACTAATAATAAGATATTGTTCACTACTAAGCATCATGAAAACATATATACCACCAGTTTTGATAACTTAACCTCACAGAGTGTGACATGCTTCTCTGCTATGAATGAAATTAGTTGGATTTGGCATAGGAGACTAGGACATGCAAACATGGATTTAATCTCAAAACTTGTTAAGAAATAATTAGTTAAGGGACTGCCTAAGACTAAATTCATGAAAGATAAAATATGTGATGCATGTCAACTAGGAAAACAAGCAAGAACAAGCTTTAAGAAGAAGAAAAAAGTCTCTACTACTAGGCCACTCCAAATGCCACACTTGGACTTATTTGGACCAAACCCAATTCAGAGTTTAGGAGGAAAATCATACGCATTTGTCATAGTTAATGATTTCTCAAAATATACATGGGTACTATTCTTAGGTCACAAAATGAAGCGTGTGAATAATTCATAAACCTGTGCAAGAAAATCCGAAATGAAAAGGGATATACTATCACTAAAATTCGAAGTGATAGGGGTAAAGAATTTAAAAATCAAGGCATGGAAGACTACTGCAATTCATTAGGAATAGCTCATAACATTTTAGCCCCTAGAACACCACAACAGAATGGTGTAGTTGAAAGAAAGAATAGGTCTATACAAGATATGGTCAGAACTATGCTTAACGAACATAAATGACCTAAGTACTTCTAGGCTGAGGCAGTGAATACTGCCTGCTATATTCTAAATAGAGTTCTGATAAGACCATCACTTAATAAGACTTCGTACAAATTATGGAATGGCCATAGATGAAACATATCATATTTTCATGTCTTTTTGCTGTAAGTGTTTTGTGCTTAGAGACAATGAGCATCTAGGAAAGTTTGATGTGAAATATGATGAAAGTGTCTTCCTAGGGTATGCCTTAGATAGTAAAGCCTATAGAGTATATAACAAATGAACATTGACAGTTATAGAATCTATTCATGTTGTGTTTGATGAGTCAAATCCCTTCTCGAAAAGAGCTGATGAAGATGAAGTTGAGATAAACAAGAAATTTGAGAAACTATCCATTGAAAATGATTCAGAAAAGAAAAATGAAATTAAGGAACCATCCATTGAAACAAATCACATTGAAAATGAGGTTAATGAACCACCTAGAGAATGGAAGTACATAAAGAATCATCTCATTGATCAAATAATAGATGAACCATTACGTGAAGGAGCCACTCGATCCTTTCTTAGGAATATGATTAGTCATTTTGCATTTCTATCTTAAGAAGAACCTAAGAATGTGAGTGAAACTATAGAGGATGAATCATAGGTGTTGTCCATGCAAGAAGAGTTAAACCAGTTTGAGAGAAACAAAGTATGGACATAGATTTTGAAGAAACCTTTGCACCTGTGGCTAGAATGGAAGCCATTCAAATTCTTTTAGCCTATGCAGTGTTTAAGGATTTCAAATTATATCAAATGGATGTCAAGAGTGCATTTTCAAATGGATGCATAAATAAAAAAGTATATGTAGAACAACCCCCAGGCTTTGAAAACCATAAAAATTCAGATCACGTCTATAGACTGACAAAAGTCCTGTATGGTTTAAAGCAAGCTCCTAGAGCTTGGTATAAAAGGCTAAGTGGTTTTCTACTAGAAAATGGATTTATAAGAGGAAAGATAGATACAACTCTATTCATAAAGTCTAATAAAGATGACTTGCTCCTAGTGCAAGTATATGTAGATGATGACGTCATATTTGGAGCTACGAATAAAGAATTGTGTAATGAATTTGCCAATACTATGCAAAACGAAATTGAGATAAGCATGATAGGTGAACTAAATTTCTTCCTAGGACTTCAGATCAAACAAGCAAAACATGTAATATTCATAAATCAATCGAAGTATATTAGAGATCTACTCAAAAATTTTAATATGGAAGATGGAAAAATACTAGGTACACCTATGAACTCTTCATTGTAATTAGATAAAGATGAATAAGGTATTCCTATAGATGTCAAGCTATATTGGGGAATGATAAGTAGCTTACTTTATCTGGTTGCCAGTTGACCTGATATAATGTTTAGCGTATGTTTGTGTGTAAGATTTCAAGTGGCACCAAAAGAGTCACACTTGCTAGCTGTTAAATGAATACTTAGATACCTGATAGGAACTGTGGAAATTGGATAGTGGTATCCTAAGTATACATCGTTTGAGATTATCAGCTATTCAGATGCAAATTTTGCAAGTAGCAAAGTGGATAGGAAGAATATAAGTGGTGCTTGTCATTTCTTAGGACATTCGTTAGTTTCTTGGTTCTCCAAGAAGCAAAATTCAGTTGCTCTTTCCATAGTTGAGGCCGAATACATAGCGGCAGGTAGTTGTTGTGCTCAAACGCTATAAATGAAACAACAACTAAAGGATTTTGGATTAAGCTATGAAACAATCCCTCTAAGATGCGATAATACAAGTGTAATAAACATCTCAAAGAATCCTATATTACATTCACGAACTAAACATATAGAGATAAGACATCATTTTCTTTGTGATCATGTGCAAAAAGAGATGTGACACTTGAGTTTGTATGCACGGATGAACAATAAGCAGATATATTCAAGAAACCACTTGCGGAGGATAGGTTTATCCAAATTAGGCGTGAATTAGGCCCGATGCATAGTCGAGAGGTTGCCTAGAATTATATTAGACGACAATTTAGGGGGAGCAACGTCACTTAAGATGTAAACATCTAGTATTCCATTAATTAACATTTGGTATTCTCATATAATCTTTGAAATTTGGCACACTGTGTATGCTCACAATGCAATTTACATTCCACAACATAGATTTATGCATTAGCAAGGGGGATGGTTGATGTAAAAAGGAGAGCACTAATTTTTCTTGGTCAAATCTGATAGTTGAATAAGTTTAAAACTTTAAGATTTCAAATAGAAGAAGAACATAAGGTTATGTACACTCATGCACTATTTCTTATACACCTTTTTTTTTTATGTCAAAAGGGGAAGAAAATTAAGGAGCAAAAATTAAAAGGAGCAAAAATGTTGTTGGCATCACTAGATAAATATCAGGAGCAAATATTTTTGGAAGCAAAGGGGGAGAAGGGAAATAGCAAAAATTGTTGGAAAATCAGAAGCAAAAATAATTGTGTAAAAATGAGAAGAATCAGGCTAAACAACTTGTGTATGAACATGAGCATATTTCATTTGGAATCAGGCTAAACAGTGTGTGTATGAACATGAGCATATTTCATTTGGCATGAGTATATTTCATTTATTAAATATTTAATGCATTATTTGAGGGGGAGCCTTGTTAGGCATAACCCATTATCTATTTTTTTTGCTCGTGTATTTGTCATCATAAAAAAGGAGGAGATTGTTGACTCTATGAGTCCAATCCTATTTTGATAATGACAAATCACTTGGTATTTGAACTATGCATTAAGATTGTGAACATGAACTATATTAAACATACACGGAAGGATAACAAGTCATGGAAGCCATAAAGAATAAAGTATACACAACTTCGCAGATCCATGGAACTCAAAGAGTATAAGAATGAAGATGTCAGCACCAAGTTCAAGAACGTCATGGGAATGGGTACTTAGAACTCATGTATTTACATTTTCATATGATTTAATTTGCGACTCAACATATACCCTAGAATGACTTTGGGACTCGTGCATTTCATGAACACCATTAGAAGACATTCATGGACTTAGAAATATTTTTAAAACCCTAAAAAATATTCTTATAAAAGAGCCAAGAAAGAGAGCAAAGCAGATTTTTAAACTAGAAAGAAAAAAAATTTAGAAAATGGGAACTTCAGTAGCCTAAAGTTAACCTCGGTCGCCTGAAGAATTTCTTTAGGAGACCAAAGATTAAGTTTAGTCGCCTAAAGATTTAATGGTGAAACACATAATCTGGCCGAGGCACTTCGGTTGCCTGAACCTGAGACTTCAGTCGCCTGAAGTTGTCACTTCAGGAGCATGAACTCAACTTTAGTCGCCTGACCCTATATCCAGGTTGATTTTTTGAAGCACTAAGGAACTTCGGCCGCTTGGGCACTTGACCTCAATCGCCTAAACTTGCGGGAAAATTTAAAAATTTAATTTTTATTAATAGAACTCGCGAGATATTTTTTAATCCAACGGTCAAGATTGATTCTAAGGGTAAAGTACCTATATATTGAACATCTAAACCCTAGTACGAAAGAGAAGATCAACGAGAAGAGAAAAGAACATCTTTTTGAAAGATAATTGAGAACTTTGAACTCATTGCTATACGATTGCCTGCACTCTAGCACATACTCATCAACCTTGGGCAAATCAACTTAGAAAATCAAAGGGGATTTATTTACACATCTTGATTTTAACTTGATATTGAGGTTTGGTTAATCCATTTAGTGTTTTCAAGAGATTTTCATATCATCATCTGTTATTGAATATCTTTAGAGAGATTGATATTGAGTTTTGATATCCATATAGAGATTGTTTTTGACAAGCTCATTACTTGAGAAAGTTTTTCCTTTTTCCATTGATTAAAGAGTTATCATTCAAGTGTGTTCTTAGCTAAAGACTTGATATATTTTGGATACTTCAAGAATATTTGATTAGATATCCTTAGAAGTTCATAACTAACTATATATATATATATTATTGAAGGATATTTTTTTTCTAAAAATCTTATATTAAGTTTTGATCTTTGGTAATCTCACCATCTATATATATATACATTAAGTTGAATATTACAAAGATCATATTGAGATTGAAATTTTAAGAGAAGTATTGTTTTGACAAAGTGTGTTTTCAAATCTTTGCAAACTTCAAAGTTGTTTGTGTATTCAAAGATTTAACCTAATTTCTCTAAATCTTTGATTTATATAAATATTTTTGGGAGATTTTAAAAAAGAGATAGTTAGTGAATCATACTCTTGCATATAACGATTATATCGTTACATTCATTATGAGCTTCAAGTTTCATCCTATGATTATGTATAAGAATTTGAATTGTACTCACTAAATTTGTTGGAAGCAACTTTGAGTGTTTTACAGATTTCATTGTATTCACTGTTCGGGTTGTGAACCGAGTTTGAGGAGAGAGTTGTATCTCTTGTAAGCAGCAGACTAGGAGGAAGTTGTATCTCTTGTAAGCAGCGGATTGTAAGGGAAACTCCATCCCAATTTAAGGAGCAGGGATTACAGTGGAATCCTTGAGTGGGTTGCTCAAGGTGAGGACGTAGGCCAGGTTGGTTGAATCTCGTAAAAACTGTGTTTGCATTCTCTCTTCCCTTATCTCTTTACTTTTCGCACTACATTTCGTTACTTACATTGCATGTATATTAATTGAATAATCTCACACGAACTTGATAAGTAATTGGTTAAATTTAGACATAGGGACTAAGTGGTGAATAAGTTTCAAAGAATTTTTAAAATACCCAATTTACCCCCCCCCCTTCTTGGGATTACACCTAAATCAACACGGCGATTGGCGACGAGGCAACAGGTGGCGACAGGGCGACAAGCTACAATGGGGAGACACTGCAATGGGGGCCATTCGTAGCGGTTGCTCGAGACTCAGTAGCGGGAAGAGTTGCATGCAAGGAGGAGGAGGGAGGATGAGGAGGGAGGAGGGAAGAGTAGGCTGAGAAGAGGAGGGAGGTATGGGAGAAGCACAACGCATGGGCAAGGAAAGAGGAAAATATCTAGGAAATGGGATTTAAGTTTTTAAGCATTAGTAATAGTTTCAAAACCATCACTAATATTCTTTAATAATTTTTTTATTTTTTTAATTAAAAGAACAGTAGTGACAGTCCAAATTTCGTCATTAAAAACGAGCTAATAGTGACAAATTTGTAGATTCATCACTAATACTCTCATTTCAATTTTTATTTATTTATTTTAAATAAAAGAATAGTAGTGACGGTCCAAAATCCGTCACTAAAAACGTACTAATAGTGATGAATCTCTAGATTCGTTACTAATACTCGAATTCCAAATTTTTTTAATTTTTTTTTTAATTAAAAGAGCAGTAGTGACGGTCCAAAATTTGTCACTAAAAACATACTAATAGTGACGAATCTCTAAATTCATCACTAATAATCGAATTCCAAATTTTTAAAATTTTTTTCTAATTAAAAAAGCAGTAGTGAGAGTCTAAAATCTGTCACTAAAAACGTACTAATAGTGATGAATCTCTTGATTTGTTACTAATACTCAAGTTTTAAATTTTAAAATTTTTTTTTTAATTAAAACAGCAGTAATGATGATCTGAAATCCGTCACTAACAACGAACTAATAGTGACAAATCTACAGATTCGTCACTAATACTCTCATTCTAGTTTTTTTTTTTTTTTTTTTTTTTTTAATTTTTTAAAAGTAAAAGAGTAGTAGTGACGGTCCATAATCCGTCACTAATAACTACTAATAGTGACGAATCTCCTGATTCGTCACTAATATTGTGAAATAAATTTTTTTATTTTTAACTTTAAAATGATAGTAGTGACGGTTAAATAACCGTCACTAATCAAATTCGTCACTAATACTATAGAAATCGTCGCTAATACTTTCCTAACATAATTTCTGTACAAAAAATATTTTCCCATGATATTTTATTGGTTTTAGTGACGACACTATTAGTGACGAATTTGAATCCGTCACTAATAGTTTCATCACTAAAAACCAACTTTTTTTGTAGGGGTAATAATGCATGCATATGCATGATATGGTTAAAAGCTCAGAATGACCATAATCTGACCATGGGGATCCAAACCTGACCTTAGGGGACCCAACCTAAACTCAAAAACCTTTTTCTTTAAAGCTAAACTTATACACAGGTTTTAAAATAACTTTAGGTCAAAAATAGGATTTGCAAAGACTTCAGTCGACCGACGTTGGATTTTTTGGGTGTTTTAATGCCCTCGGTCAACCAACCAATTCGAGCTTTAATCAACTCGGTTGACAAAACTAGCCTAGAGTCAAAGGTTGGACTTGGCTTGGGCTACGGACCTAGATTTGAACTTATCGTCCTTAGTCAACCGAAGCTGAGATGTGACTTTCCTCACCTAACCGAACTGGTAATTCAAATTGACCTCGATCGACTAAGTTCAAATCTCGGCAAACCAAACCCCTCACCGGGCAACCGAAACCATGAAGCCCTAGGAAATCACCTAGCTCATCCAATTGGCCATTGGCCATGGTTGACCGAACTGGAAAATTGCCTAAGGGCCATTGTGAGTGCTCGGGCGACTAACCCTAGGCATCAAGCGATCAAACCTCTCGTGTTGTCGTGCTTTTACTGTGATAATTGGGATTAAAATTTAATTAAATATTTCTAAAATTCCCAATATGTCCCCAACGGTCATAAATTTCTAAAACTCTATATATACCCCTTCATAATCCAAGATTAGTAACTTTGATTATTTTCAAAAACCTCTCAAATTATTTTCTTAATCAAAGTTCCCTCACTTATATTTTTATTGCAAAATCATTTTTCGGCTAAATGCTTATACTCTCCAAACTCTGTTTGATTCTTTCCTTGAAACATTTTTAAGAGAGTATCTTGTTTGGGCATTTATGTTGATTGTGTTTATTGCAAAAACAACTTTTGAGCATAAATCCTAATTTCTCCAAATACTTTTTATTTCTAATCTTTGTTGGAGAAATATTGGAATATTTGTTTTAAACCCTTTCTCTAGTGAGCATATTTCATATCATAAGAGAGTGCATATATTTGAGCTTTTAATGTGTACATCCATGCTTGTATTTAGAACGTGTTAATATGTAAAAAAAATATTTTTATTGTATAGGTTGGGTTCAACCTGTAAATTGAATTAGGGAGTCTCAACCTCGTAAGTGAGACCAGTTGGGTTCAGCCTGTTAATTGAACTGGGGAGTCTCAGCCCCGTAAGTGAGATCGGTTCAATTTAGCTCGAAAATTAAACTGGGGTGTCTTCACTCTATAAGGGAGACCAGTTGGGCTCAGCCTATAATTGAACTAGGGTTTTCCTCGTCTCGTAAGGAGAGGTTGTAAGGGCTTCTACTCCGCCTTTTTAAGTGAGCAGGGATAGTGCAATCCTTGGAGGGTATGCCCAAGGTAGGGAAGTAGGCTGGTTTGGCCGAACCTTGATAACAAGTATCGTGTGTTACTCTATCTCATTTAATTACTGTACTTTAGTTTCCATATATTTGTATGCTTGGTTATTTACTGTTATAAT
Source organism: Malania oleifera (assembly GCF_029873635.1). Lineage (NCBI taxonomy): Eukaryota > Viridiplantae > Streptophyta > Magnoliopsida > Santalales > Ximeniaceae > Malania > Malania oleifera. Next base: position 18,296,033 of record NC_080428.1, read on the forward strand.
TATTCACTTGCATACATTTAATTTAAATGAGATATGCTGCACACGTGTATGTCTGCATTGATTGTCTAATTGTTTTACATACACGCTCTTAAAATTGAATGTGATATGAACTGTGGTAAATCGGTAAATATTTAAATTAGCCAAAAAGTTTTAAAAACCAATTCACCCCCCTTCTTGGGATCACACAAATTCCAACAAAGTAGTTTCAATACAATTTACTTGCTTTTTTTGTTGACCATAAACACCATCAAATCCATCTTTCCATTCTTGTTTTAGCATCGTAAACTATATTAAAATTGGTGCACTGCTCCACTAGAGTCCCCGAGATCAACACTTGACTCACTCCTTGTTCTACTAAACTTGGGATTATTTAGGTTATAAATATTATTTTTGGTAGTTAATGACCCAAACCTTGGTGAGCCTATCACTTAAGAAGGGGAAAATGGGAAATAGGGCTTATTGACCGCCATTAAGTGGTCGATCAACCATTCTATGCTACAATCTTTTCTCTTTGATTTTTTAGTTTAATTTGCACATATTTAACTAAGTTATGTTATTATGCTGGGTAAGATCAATCTATTTCCACAAACTTTAATCCAGAACATCACAACAACAACAAGAATCCACTTCCACAAGTATCAATCAATTTGCACGAGATATCCATGCATTAAATTCCATAAGCATCATTTTCAGCACAAACCACTAAATATAAAAAAATATCATCATGATTGCCATTTAGTCCAAAATCAACCATTATTATACATCATAGATGAGTAGTAGTACTAGCATGTACATATCGATGCTATAAATTGATAGTTTTAGTGCTTTCACAAGGACATGACTCTTGTTTGAGTTAGATGGATTGTTGTCGTTAAAGTTAGGAGTATAGTAGAATCTCAAGGTGGTTAGCCTTGAGAGAGTGGACATAGGCCAAATTGTTGAATCACTATAAAAGCGTTTGAATCTCTCTCCCCTACCCTCCTCAATTTAATTTCTTTATCCATGTATTTGCTTGTTTTTGTTTAATTTTATTTAAATTTGAAATTAAGCATTTAATTTTTACTTCACACCCCTCTTGGTTTGCCATTTTGGCTAAAAATTGGTGTCGAAACATATTTAAAGATTTTGGAGTCAAATTAGTTATTGTTGTCCTATTAGAGTTAGTTCTTTGCTCGGCTTGATCGACTTGTCTCACAGAGTGGTCAATTGTGCACTAGCTATTACGATGCAAAACGGGCCATTGGAGTCTCTAAAAAACAAGACTAGTTAGCTGTTCACTTGGGCCAGTCGACCGCTAAAGTTTTTTTCTTCAACCAGTCGACTTGCCACCATGGGGCGATTATTAGCTTGAGCATTGTTCCAAGATCAATCGACCACCGCATAGTGGCCAATCGACTACCTCTAGCAGTAACCTAGAACAATCCTCAGTTTTGTTGTCATTTTTCATTTTAAATCTTTTAATCCCATGACCTGAATATTCTTAAAGACATACAAATTTAAGACACATTAAACTTTTTAAATTTGAGAGAAATAAATGCAAATAAATAAGAATTAAGTTTTTCTAGACTTCTCTGAAATCTTCATAATTAATGGCTTAACCTGTTTATTAACAACTTTAAATTCAAAGCCATTAGTACAAAATAATTTATTATTATCAAAGTCAATTAATGAAACCTTGAGACTAACACATTCTGTTATGTGTCAACTAACCTAGACCTTCCAAATGTCACACGGTTGATTCTAGAGTCCCTTACATCTTATTTGAGGGAGGTGCATAAAGACTACACAAATAGATACAAAAATACAAACTTTTGCCTAAGAAGTACTAAACAAGAAATAAATCCCCTATAAAATTTGAAACCCAAAATTTACATTACATGATATATATTAATATTCGAGTCCACTAAAGTGGTACAATATTGGGTCCCAATTTTGCATACTTATTAATTGTGTGGTTCCAAATGTTAAGGTAGTAATTTAAACTAGTGAATTCCAAAGCATCCATAGAGAAAGATTCCTCATAATTCTTTCTTCAGCATAATTACAAACTTTTACACATTCCCAATTCCCATCTTATTTCACCATATTCTTAGGTGTAAACATTTTATGGACCAAATGTAGGGTAAATTTTATTTATATATTTATTTTAATAACAATAGCAACAACAATTATTATTATTATTATTATTATTAAGTTTCCAATTCTAGAGAATAACTTCTTCCATCATTGCAGAAAATACAAGCCATCCTTGCAAGTGTTTCCTCAGTTCATTCCATAGCTCTTACTAATAATAATTGACAAATTGACATCATTTTCTCAATTTGGGGCTGAAGGGGACTGAGACTGGGTTGGGGAGACAAAAAATCAGTATACAACTTGTGGTTCAAACTCTGCCAAATCAACAGATCCAGATTCAATTGGTGGCATGAGATATGCAGCCAAGAGTTCAGAAGCCAGAGCTGCAATGAGTGGGATCCTCTTTAAGTTCTTCACCAAGGCAATGTCCTGGCTTTCACCGACTGCCATGAGCTTCTCGTTGATGTCCACCATCCGATCCAGCTTCCTCTTAAACTCTGGGTTCTCCACATCCAGCACTGCCGGAAAAATTCGGGCAGTGGTGCGATTTGTCTGCAAATCGAGAATATATAAACCTACTTACGAGGGGAAAAAACAACATACAGCAAAACGCAGGATGAAGAAAAAAATGTTTAAATTGTGCAAGAGCTAGGTGTGACTGCATCATAAAACTGGGAAAATATGCACAGAGAATAAAAAAAACGAAGTTAGGTGAAATAGCAGGCTCACCTCAATGAGGACATGCATGTCAAATTCCTTTGTGTTTAGTCCAATGCCTTCGTAAAAATCTGTGCGCTGGCAATCATTCAGGTACATCGTCACATACACCTGCAGGATAAATCCGCCAAGATGGTGAGAGAAGCATACAAATTTGAAGGGAGTTGAATAGGCAGCGTAAGAGAGTGGATGGTATCTTATAACCATTATATTACAAACATATATAAAATCCATTTTTTTTGTTTCTTTTTCTTTTCTCCCAAACATTAAAGCATAACATGAATAGTGGAAGGTTTGAACTGTAGTTGCACAAATTGTGTGTATAAATGGAAGATTACCGATAGGCAGAAGAATCTGGCCCACAGCTTAGCCTTCCAGTCATTAAGGAACTGGGGCTGTGCCTTCATCAATGCTGAGAAGAAATCACCATGCCTGTTCTCATCTTGACACCAGTTCTCAAAGTACTTGAAAATGGGATAAAGTTGGTACTGGGGATTGGCCTTGAGATGTCTGTAAATGGTTATGTATCTCCAGTAACCTATTTTCTCAGATAGATATGTGGCATAGAAGATGAATTTGGGCTTGAAAAAAGTGTATTTTCTAGCCTTTGTCAGAAAACCCAAGTCCAGTGCCAGATTGAAATCAGACAAACCCTTGTTCAAAAACCTGCGATCAATGAAACAATTAGCCCATTTCTTGTCCCAGCTACAAAGGACAGCAAAACCAACCTTTGCTGCAAGGACAATGCCTAATATAAGCAGGTGAAATAGAGAGGTGAGAGGGGATACACAACTCTGTTTGCTTACCCGGCATGCCTAGCTTCATCCCTAGACATGAGAGAAAAAATCTCAGCTACCACTGGATTGGTTTTCTGTGACATCACATCCACAAAAATGGTTAATTGTATCCAAAATTAGAAGCTCCTCCTCACAATTCAATTAAAATTTATACTTCCGAATTTAGTATTTGGGGTATTAACCATCAAAATTTATCAGACAGCGAACACATAAACATGGCCTAGAATTAGCATTGGAACGAAAAATAAATTGGAAAATAAGCGCAGAAGTAGTACAATTCACAACCCATAATCAAGCTAGAAGGCCAAAATTAAAATGCAATCATTAAACTTGAGCTTCTGTTATCTGTTATGACTAAGAGACGAGGACTCCTGAACAAAAGGGCCACAAAATTGGATCTAACTCATGGACAACTTCAACAATTTCTGAGTTACAAACTTCTAATCTTAGTTACAGAACTGAATAACGTTTCGCCCAAATCCATACAAATTCAAATCTGAACCCTTCTTCCAAAGAGGGCGCTGACAGTCTTTACATTTGAAAAAAATTTGAATTACAAACAAAAAATTAAGGATGGCCAAACGAATAATCACAAAAAACTGAAAACTTTCCAGTTAAAACTCAAAACCCATCATTATATTAAAACATTGAACAAGTGATTTTAAGAACAAATACCTTGAGCCTTCTTCCAAGCTCCTTATAGAGAAGGAAACCAGAGAACTCCGCAGTGCAAGACCTCTCCAAGAACTCGACGAAGATTTGGCGAAGAGGGCCTTGAATTTGATCAGCAGCCTCCTTGAACTCCTTGCTCCTCACAAAATGGGTCTGGTTGTAATCAGTCTTGAACTCCTGCAGCAGGGCTTCGAACTCTGATTGGTTGAGATTCTTGTTGATCTCAGTGTTGAAAAGGGTCTCCATCTCCTCAAAGTCTGTAGTGTAGAACCTCGGCGTCAAGAGAGTCTCTTTGATGGCCGTTTTGCCTGCTTTCTTCGAAGGTTTTGATGCTACAGCATTTGCTTTTGCTGCGGAGGCCGACACTCTGATGGCGGAGAAACCAAGCCTTGGGTTCCCAAATCTTTGAGCGGTGCTGCTGCCGAATTTGGAAATGGGTTTTACCAACGCCATTTCTGCTGCCATTTTGAGTGTAACCAATCAGACTACCAGAGTTTGAGCAAAATCAATTTGCCTGTGGGAAGGGTGAAGGGTGTTGTGTTTAGAGAGGCAGGATAAGATGCGAAATATAACATAATGCATAATGGGTTGACTGTCACTGAAGCTCATGATATTATCCGATGAAATCCCTGATTTGAAATGGAAATTGGACACGTGGCAGAAGGAAATCAGGGTCCTGCTTTGTCACTCGATTGGTTATGGCAGCCTATAATTACACGGACATGGTTTATCAGATTAATTTTAATAAATTAGTTATTGTTATAAAAAAAAAAATGCAAGAAATAAATAGAAACGAGGCCAAAATCTTACGTGGTTCGAATATACTTATTCCACAAAAAAAACTACAATATCTCCGGTGGAACTATAAGATGATTTGGGACCAAACTTATACAAAATGTCACTTCTCTATTTATCCATAGTACAAAATATCTCTCTTCACTTTATTATTCATCTTCTCTTATCCTCACTATATATATATACTTAAATGTGTGTCCCAAATGAGAATGAGAGAGTGTCCTTTTATAGAGTAATATAGATAACAAGATATTTATTGAGGTGAAAAAATCGAAGTGGTGGAAGATGGGTGACATACCCACTTTTTATAACACTTCCCCTTGGATGTCACACATATATTAACACTTACTAAGATCTTTAAGATGTCTCATTCCGATGAGATAAACCAATTTCTTGAATATTGTAATAAGAAAAGCTTTGGTAAATAAATCTACTAGATTCTTTCTTGATCGGATCTGCTGAACATTTATATCACTTTTCTTCTAGAGTTCGTGTATAAAAGAATTTTGGAGAGATATGTTTTGTTCCATCATCCTTAATGTATCCTCCTCTTAGTTGAACTATAAATGCAGTATTTTCTTCATATAAAATTGTTGGAATATCCTTGATTGAATGAAGACCATAATTTATTTGGTTATAAGAAATCATTGATCTGAGTCACACGCATTCTCTACTAGTTTCATGGGTAGCTAGTATTTCAAAATGATTGGAGAATATTACTATAATCGTCTGCTTTATTGATTTCCAAGATATAGTAGTTTTTTCATAAAGAAATACATATCCAGTTTGAGATTTAGTATTGTAAAGATCAAATAGATATCCAGCATTTGTACTTAAATATGGTACTTCAAGACCAAGTAATTCATCCCCCTCATCATGAGGTCAAAATGGATCCTTCTTAACATCAAGTGATTGCACCATCATTGGAGATCCCAAAGGATAAACTTTATCCATATAGAATTGTCTTAATACCTTTTTGGTATATTTAAATTGATGAACAAGAATTCCGTCATTTACATGTTCAATTTGCCAGCTAAGACAATATTTTGTCCTTCCTAAATCTTTCATCTCAAATTTTGCCATTAAATAATTAGCAGCTTTAGTGAGCTCTTTAAGAGTCTCAACTAAATTCAAATCATCAACATAAACAAAAAAATATAGCAAATTCAGATTCTAATATTTTAATAAAAATGCATGGACAAATTGGATCATTTGTGAACCTTCTTTCACAAGGTACTCACTTAATCGATTGTACCACATGCGTTCAGATTGTTTTAGTCCATATAAGGAACGTTGGAGTTTAATTGAATATAAATTTCTAGGTTTTACTTTAAGAAATTTAAATCCTTCAGGTATTTTCATATAAATTTCATTATCCAACGATCCATATAGGTATGTTGTTATTACATCTATGAGATGCATGCTCAATCGTTTAGCGACTACTAGCCCAATTAAGAATCTGAAAGTGATTCCCTCCATTACGAGAGAATATGTCTCCTCATAATCAATTTCGGGTTTTTGCGAGAAACCTTGTGCCCAAGCCTTGCTTTTTATCGAGTTATTTTATTATTTTTATTTTTCTTGTGCACAAATACCCATTTGTATCCAACTAGTTGGACATCTTCCGGTGTCTAAACTACAGGTCCAAAAACATCTTTTGATAGAGAGTTTAATTCTGATGTGATAGCCTTTTTCTATTTTGGCCAATCACTTTTGTATCGACGTTCATTAACAGATTTAGGTTCAGGATCTTCATTTTTTTTTGGTAATGCCAGTAGCTACTGCATATGCAAATGTGTCGTTGACAACAACTTTATTTATATCCCATATTTCTCCTGTGTAATGAATTGAGAGCTCATTATTATTTTTAGGTACTTGTCCTTTTTCAAGGGATGTCTCTTCAAGAGTTTTCTCTTTAAGAGATTCCTCTTCAGGAGGTTATAATAGGGATTTCATTTTCAGGAGAAATGGTTTTGTGAATGTCAAATGGATTATCCACCTCTGTAGCCTCTTCTGGAGTGTTTACAAATTTCAATTCTCTCATTCTAGGAGTTTTATCTTTAGCACTAGCAGGGCTTCCACGCTTAACTTGTGGTTTAGGCTCATTAGCTGGGTATTATCCTTTAGGGAAATCAATACATGCTGGAATATTTGCAGCAGGTATATGAGATTTTAATATGACCTTGGTATCTACAAAAGAATCTAGTAATTTATTTGCAACTCCTTACAAATGTATAATCTTTTGAACTTCAAGTTCACTTTGAATTATGCGAGAATCTAAATAAGATAAACTCATGACATTCCATGTGATTTCATGTTGTGTTTTAGACACTGATTTAGCTCCCTCTAATATAGGGAATAATGCTTCATCAAAATGAAAATCTTAAAACCGTGCTTTAAACAAATCACTTGTTAAAGGTTCAAGATATTTAATAATAGAAGGGGAATCAAAACCAACATAGATTCCAAGTTTACATTGAGGACCCATTTTAGTTCTTTAAGGAGGGGCAATAGAAGGATATACTGCACAACCAAAAGTTTTTAAATAAGAAATATCAGGTTGTTACCCAGAAACTAATTGCATAGGTGAAAGATTATTTTAAGTGGTTGGTCTTATACGAACTAAACATGCAGCATGAAGAATAGCATGTCCCCAAATAAATAAGGGCAATTTGGTTCTCATAATCATAGGTCTACCAATGAGTTGAAGTCTCTTCACAAAAGATTCAACTAAACTATTTTGTGTATGGGTATAAGCAATAGGATGTTCAACATCTATTCTAAGTGACATGTAATAGTAATCAAAAGTTTGGGATGTAAATTCACCAGCATTAGCCAAACGAATCGATTTAATTGGATAATTGGGAAAATGAGCTCGTAATCTAATCAGTTGAGAAAGAAGTTTAAAAAATGCAATATTATGAGTAGAAAGTAGAGAAACATGTGACCATCTAGTAGATGCATCAATTAAGACAATGAAATATCTAAATGGTCTAAATGGTGGATGTATTGGTCCGCATATATCACCATGAATTCTTTGTAAGAAATTAGGAGATTCGAGACTTACTTTTGAAATAGATGGCTTGACAATTAATTTCCCTTGAGAGCAAGCAGTACACATGAAATCATTTGATAAGAGAATCTTCTAATTTTTTAGTGGATGACTGCGTGGATTCTCAATGATTATACGCATCATTACATCTCCAGGATGTTCAAGAAAATCATGCCAAAGTGTAAATAACTTTGGGTTATTGCATTTCTGGTGCAAGACATTATATGATTCAATTACTTTACTCTTTGTATAATACAATCCAAAAGATAAAGTTGACAATTTTTCTAAAATTTGTTTCTTCCCTAAAACAATAGAAGTAATATAAAGGAATTTTTTATGGCCTTTATTTGTAGTTTCAATGTAATATCCTTTGAGTCTTAAATCTTTAAAACTTAACATATTTCTTCCAGATCTATTAGAATATAAAGTTTCATCAATTTGTAATAAAGTACCATTGGGTAACTTTATATTAGCTCTTCCGGGGCCTTCAATCAAATTTGTAGAACTAAATATGGTATTAACATTTGTTGAAGATACATTCAAGTAATGGAAATATTTCCTATCTTTAAGAATTGTGTATGTTGTAGCACTGTCAGTCAAACAAACTTCTTCCAAAGATATCTTAGAATCGATTAAAGTTTTAAGACAATTCACATTACAATACATATTTTAAAAACCCATTATTATAATTGATCATAGCAATAATAAATACGATAATTTATTTATTAAAATAAAAATACAATATTACTTACTATATATCTTAAAATATTACATTTTATTTTCATCTTGATTTACAAGGAAATCAACAACATCAAGATAAATAGAATTGGATGGTCCAACATTAAGATATATTGGAACAACATTATTAGTAAAATTTGTTTCAACCTATTTACTCTTTTCCTTTTGTTTTATAGATGCTTGGTATAGATCTACCAAGTGTCTGTACATACGACAGGTACGCGACCAATAACCTTTTCCTCCGCATCTGTAACATTCAGTTTCATGCTGCCTAGGTTGCTGATTTTTATCATTTACTCGCTTCTGGGCGCCATCCCTCTTTTGGGGGTTATCCCTCCTCTGGGGGATTGCAGCCTCACATTTATTTCAGTGATTATTTTGACCATGACCACAACCATGCCCACGGCCATGTTTGCGACCTTGTCCTTGACCATGAGATGTATTCATATTTACTTCAGGGAATAGGGTCAAACTGGTTGGACGAGTTTGGTGATTTTTCATCAAAAGCTCGTTATTTTGCTCAGCAACAAGAAGACATGATATATGTTGCGACATCCCAGACAGAACGAGGCGAATGAAAAAGTGTGATTTTGGTTTTCGGAAAAAATAGGAATGGAGTTGCCACTAACTTTTTAGTGTGGTTAGAACACTTGATTACTGCCCAATTGAGGGTAGAATCGGTCTACGTTACAAAAGCAGGGATTAGAAGTTCGATTACGTGAAGGGAAGGTACGAGCACCCCCTACACGCCCATTCTTACAAACAATACCTAATTAATTATGAAATTATCCCAAAGTAAATTCGAAAAACCTTTTATGTTACTCCTTTTTTGAATTTACAAAATTCAAATGTATATGAATGCATCACACATACATAATATATATATATATATATATATATATATATATATATATATATATATATATTCCCTAAGAACTAGGGTACACGAAGCTTGGAAAGCTTGTACCCTTTTATTGTAATCATTGGGATGAAAATCGAGAAAATAGGTTAAGAAAAGATACTCCCAAGATTTTGAAATTTGTAGGGTTTTTCTAAGTATGAAAAATAATATTCCGGAAGGTTTTTGAATTTATTCGGGGATGAAAAATTTTGAAAAGATAGATTTTCAACTTCAAAAATATTTTTTATGTTTTTCTGCAATTTTTTGTACTTTTATAACATTTTTGATATTTTTCCCCAAAATTTGAAATTACAAAAAGACAACTACAGAAAAAACAAGGAAATCAAGTCAAAAATATTTTTGGAGTTTTCTTATGAATTTCCTGAATTCTATTTTTTTCTGATTTTTTAAAATATTTTTATCCATTTTAAAACCCAAATAAATAAATGTGAAAATATAAGAAACCGATTCAAATCACTAAATATGCATAATTATAAACACAAAATAATTACAATAAAAAATAACAAAACCATAATAAAAAAAAAAAACTTTAAATGCTGTATGACAATGGGTATGATATAAAAAAACCTAAATATTAAACATACAACTTGAATATGAAATAATAAAACAAATATAATAGCTAATAACGATTCTACAACAATAACCAATTAATACCTATAATAAATATGGAAATCACTAAAATCCTACAACAATGAGAACAAACCAATTAGTATTTACAATAAATGCCACAAAAAATCTAAACAAGTATCACAACAATAAAATGAAACTCGCAACAATAATATTAAATCATGAAACACGTACAACTAAAAAATATAAACAACAAATATTCACAATAAACACAAAAAAGCAAACTTATCATGTAACGCCCCGAACCCTTAATCCCGGGTCTAGTGTGTTATACTTGATAAAATTATTGATAATCCATAAACCAATATATACGCAGCGGAAAATATAAACATAATCTCCATATAACATAATACCAGAGTTTACTAATTCTAAGTATAATCCATATTAAATCATCCATCACCTACATTTCCATAAATCTACATAACTCCTAAAACAATTTAGTATTTTCACAATCATTCCTTACTCAATAGCCTTAAAACATAAAGGCATAAAACATAAAATTTACATTCCCCAAAATTAACAACATGAGTTTATAATCAACATAATATTTAACATTTAAAAATCGTTAACACAATTTTTGAAATCACTTTCTGATCCTATTCAAACACATGCAAATGTTTAACCCACGAGATTACCCGAAGATAGGGATGATTACCCACCCATACAAGTAGCACCCCTCTACTTTGATATTTAGGCAACCCAAAGGTCGCAGCTAAAGCATACTAGGGCACTCACCTTACTCAGTAAGCTCTCAAGTGATAAATTGATATCGTACTTATACAGTTCATACAAAAGTTTATTGGCGAAGACCCTAAGGATAGGGAAATCTACCCGCCCATACAAGTAGGTTCCCTCTACCCTAGTACGTTATGCGGCTACTTCCACATCTGTAGCTACTAGTGCACTCGCCTTACTCAGCAAACCCTCAAGTGAAAGATACGCCTCGCCCAATCGTAACATGTTCTAAGTACATACATACTTCTAATATCATAATACATCATTTTTTCTATCATTATTCAATCATACACATTTGTTCATATTCATGGCTCAACATTGCATTGCATTTCACTTTAAGTGACTCTTTTCCATTTTACATTGTTCACATTTCACATTTCATTTCCATTTCATTCATTTCCCTTTTCATTTCATTTCATTTCATACCCAGCATCTTTCAGCTGTTTTACCCAGCATTTTTCAGCTGTTACACATTTATTCAACTACTTTCAGCTGTTACACATTTACCTAACCACTTTTAGCTGTTTTACCTAATATATTTTAGCTATTTACCCAGCATATTTCAACTGTTTACATGGTTGCATTAACACACACAAGCAATATAGTCCGTGTCATGTTTTATTCACAATGCATTACTTACTTAACCTACATCTCATACATTTAACATATATTTTCACACAGTATTCTATTTACTCATGCCACACAATTTAGCAATAAAATTCATACAGTGGCTGTAAAATGAGCCAATCAACATTTAATGTTTATATACTAAAAATACCTTTCATTTCTTACATAAATACTCTGAAAATATTTTTCTACTTTCATCAGTTCATTTTCACATATACATATCTAATAAACAGTCCTAAACTCGAAAAAAAATATAATTTAAACAGTTGGCATTTTACCCATACCGAAACATATACATGTGTATATAACACAATTTATTTTTTCGTTAAATTCATAAAAATTCTGATTTAATATATTTTTCCCCTTACCTAGTTTCTTGAACTACGCCAAAAGGGACTTCGAAAAATACCTGTGGTGCTCACCCAGACCCTGAATCAAAAATCCTAATTTCATTAAATTAATCCTAAATAAAATATTTATTTAATACTTCCTAGGCCCTTAAATACCCAATAAATAATTATCCCCTTAAATTTAACCAAATTTCTCAAATCCCACTCTCGCTTTGGAGTAGGGCCTAGAAAACTCCAATTGAAAGTTTACCCACACCAAAATGACGACAACCATGATTAGGACCACGTGATGGTACCCGATCGTCGATTTGACCGTATATTAACAACGAAATTGGAAAAATAGGAAAAAATTACCTTTTCCCAAGTGCAGTGCCTAAGCCGTTCCCATGAAAAATCTGCTCCAGTAAAAATGTCGGCAGCGGAACAAGGAATCCAACGGCACCTTCCGTTTTCTGATTCGCTGCAAACTCATCAAGAAGTAAAGAGAGAGAGAGACGGAGATAGGGGTGGCTGCACTGCACACAGGAAAGTTTCGAGGGGGGGGGGTTTGCCGCCTAACTTCTTCTTCTTTCTTCTTTTACTTTACATATATATATATATATATATATATATATTTATATATTATAATAACTTACCTATATATGTGTGTGTGTGTGTGTGTGTATATATTCTTCTTATTTCAATTAGTTTTTTTTTTTAAATCCAATGTAAAAATATTTAATTTAATAACTAATTATTTAATTATTTAATTAATCTTAATTTAATTTAATTTAATTTCTTTAATTTTATTATTATGTTATTATTATTTTTTATTTTTTTCTTTTTCCCATGCCATTCCTTTTATTTATTTATCTGTTATTTTATTTATTTTTTTCTAATTATTTTAATTATTTTAATTTTTCGGGTCTTTACATATCAGAATTTCACTTATTCAATATTAAATCCTACAATGACAAGATTATACATACAACCATATGAATATTAATATAAAAATCCTTCAAATAGTCACGTGTAATAGTCACCACTGGTGCCGCTAAAGTTGTAGCATTTCTATGAGTCCGATCGGTTCTAGATCTGCCAAAGTTCACTGCGGCGATGGTGGTTGACGGCTATCAAAGATGAGATGGATCATGAGATGATGGTCGTGAGGATAATGGTGAGGATGATGGGTGAGAGTGGAGGTTCCAATGATAGAGACGTTGCAGGTTCTAATAAAGCAATCGTGGAAGAAGATTCGGAGTGTGCCTGCTATTGTGGAGATTCATCGGAGATGGGGAAGGCTGAATGGTGGCCTCTGTCCATGAGGATAAGTGAGAGTGAGGGAGTAGAGATACGAGAGGGGGTATTGAGAATCTTCAATGGAGAACTAGGGTGGCGAAAGTGTGAGAATGAGATGGAGAGAATAGAGTGTTCTGAGAGAGTGTAAGTCGTGTGGGAGAGAGGGAGATAATGAGAGAATTGTGCATGGAAACCCCTCTACAGCCGTGTTTGATGGTGGTGCCGCAGTGCTGGTGTGGCAATGAGAATAGGGAGAGACGAGGACAACGGTGGTGATGGCCGGAGAGGGTGATGGGTTGGTCTGTCACGAAGGGTTGGAGAAGAATGGTGAGGGGAAGCCTGCGAGAGGGATGAGAGAGACAAAGGCGAGAATGTAGGAGAGGTGGAGATGAAGACCCACAGTTGTGACCTTTTGTTGCTACTCCTCTTTGTAATTTATAAGCCCTCTAAAGATCTAAATGAAACCCTAAACCCTAGTGTGCCGCCCCTCCTCATTTGCATGGGCTTTAATTTACAATGGACCATGGATTTAAGTGCTCAATAGTTAAGAGGCCTAGTAAAAAGAAATTGAAATTTAATTCTTGGAAACAAACGGACCCAAAATTGATTTAATAAAAATGACTCAATAAAATACTTAATTTGAAAGAGTCTGTCATGACGTTTCCGGACGCGAACTTGGGACGACTCAAAATGAAATGAACGTGTGTGGATTTTAAAAATGTGATTTTCGTTGAAAGCAAAGTGTATGAAGTTGCCACTAACACTATGAAGTGTTGTTAGAACACTTAATTACTACCCAATTAAGGGTAGAACCAGTCTGCATTACCAAAGTTAGGCTCGAGAGTTCGGTTACGCAAGGGGAAGGTATAAGCACCCCCTACGCCCGTTCTTACAAAGGGTACCTAATTAATCAAAAGTTATCCCAAAATAAATTTAATAAACCTTTGAAAATTACTCTCTTTTAAAACTCAAAGAAAATGCATAAAATAGAATACTATATAAGTATTCCCTCAAAACTAGGGCATACCGTATTCCGAAGAGTTCATGCCTCCCTTTTAAATCATAGGGATGGAAAATCGAGAAAATAGTTTATGAAAATACACTGTCAGGGTTTTGAAATCTTTATAGAATTTTCTAAGTGAAAAGTAATATTCTGGGAGGTTTTGGAATTTATTCGAGATGGAAACAATTTTCTATGCCTCAAAACATTTTTTTCTGATTTTTTTTGTGATTTTTCCATATTTTCTCGAATTTTTAAAATAACAAAAAGAAAATTAAGCAAAAACAATGAAAATCAAGTCCCAAAAATATTTTTAAAAATTTCTCTGGAGTTTTCTGAATTTTTTTGTGATTTTTCTAAAATTTTTATGAATTTTTATGGGTTTATAAAAGTTTAAATATAAAATAAGATAAAAGGCTAAATCAGTTTCATACCGGTTCTGAGGACCCAACTCGTTCATGGAGAAAATTGGTCAAAGGGGAAGGGTTAACTTGTTTAAGGTCTGGTCAAGACCATCAAGTTAACACGCGTTGCCTTACATGTGGGTGATGCATGGTACATCTATATAAGCATGAATGCATGGATAAGAATGAACATGCATGTATGGCAAGTGAATGGGCATGCATGTGCATGCATGCATGAATGAATAATGATGTAGATAGTGATGTAATGCATGAATATATACATGCATGGATAAGAATGAACATGCATGTATGGTGTGTGGATGGGCATGCATATGCATGCATGCATGCATGGATGAATAATAAAATGATGTAATGCATGAATATTGGCGTGCACAGATAAGAATGAACATGCATGCATGTATGATGTGTGATGGGTATGCATATGCATGAATGGATAATGTCATGGATGATGATGTATGTGTGCATGCATGGATATATGTATATATGCATGTGGGTATGTGAAAGTGTGTATGGCTGTGAGGGTAAACGTGTGATGGATGTGTGTAAAGACTAAGGTGTGCACGAGTGTGTGTAGAAGTGTGTGCATGAAAGTGTGTAAAGATTGATGTGTGCATGAGTGTAAGTGTATGCATAAATGTGTGTAAACATTGCCAAACTCAAACTCCACAACTCAACATCTCTCTCTGGCATTTCATCAAACAGTTTGCATGTATCGGACAAATTCCCACATTATTAGTGCATATGAATCAACACATTTCTCGAAAGCATCAACAAGGCATTGTAAACTATACTACTCATCCAAAACCAATCAAGACCACCATACTGAAAACCTGATGCACCAATTCTAATAAACCCGAACACGCACAAGCACCCAAAATGCCAAACACTATGGAAATCATAGTCATAACTAAACAAGTTTGGTTTGGGCATTTTATCAAACAAGTGGTAGAGATTTAGAAACCATGGGCTTCTCAGGAATAACTGATCCTCAAATCCCCAAAATACATGTAAAGCAAAGCGCGATGCAAATCCAAGAATTAAGCAAAACATACCATTTCCTCCCACCGTTCCCTTATGGCTCATAGTCTCAAAATAATAATTGAAGCACACCCAAATTAGAATTAATTCATGAAAACAGTTCTGAGTTAAAAAATGTAGAAAACTAAAAACTCAAATTATAAATTGATACCTCAGATTTGTTTTCAACCCTTCTTTCAGAAACCCCAAGATCAAAACTGAGATCCAAATTGGAAGGATCAATTGAAACATCAATTAATAGGTGAATAATGCTTGGAGGAGATGCAAACTTGAGTAAATATCCTACAGTTGAAGCTTCGAATCAACACCCAATAGCCCCAAGAATCGGCATCTCTTTGAGTCATTTCATCAAACACCCTTCCTACGAATCAAATTTCACAGCAAGTTGTGTACATCCTCAAGAGGGTGTTCCCCATAAACTTATTTGAATCAAACACGTATTCACAATCGAAGAATCACCGCCCCTCTTTGCCTTGCCATTGAACAGAGCCCGCGGGCCTTAATGACAAAAGGATATGTGAAATTATTAGGTTTTAGGTTTGGGAGAACAAATTCACTGATTCAATGGGAATTAAGCTCGTCAAGTACACTATGATGATTGAGTCCCAAGCAAATAGAGGAGGAGAGATGGGTAAGCTATCAAAGATAAATCTCACGAACTTGACAGAAACCAAGCACACGGAAAGTAAGGACTATGAGCCAAAGTACGCGTCGTGGTCGAATCAAATTTCAAGGAGCAGAGAACGGAGTTGGAGAAGATGGCGTATAGCAATCAGCACCGGGGGTAGAGACCCAAAGAATTATAGTAATTAAATAATAAAAGAAAAGAGAGAAAGAGGAAATTTAAAAAGGGACTCATAAGGTCTCCTTGATGAATGCAAGGCGCTCATCGATGAGCATACTTCTTGGGCTCATCAACATGGACATGTGTCTCGTCGATGAAGAATTACTGAAAGGGGGTTTAGCAGAGCTTGAAGTTCGTCGAAAAAGGATTCAAGTTCGTCGATGAACTCCCTTCATGGACTCGTCGATGAGGTGACGTGTCTTGTCAACAAATTCACATTTTATAAATAGGTCTAACTCAGTTTTCAGCAAGAAATTCATGCAAAAATTACTCTCTCTCTATCTAGAATTCATCTCCTCCTCCTTCTCTCGGAAGCCACCACGCTACTCCTGGGAAGATTCTCTTCAAGTCTGGTGGAGTAGATTGTTGGTTAGGCCAACTTGGGCACCATCCCAAAACTAGTATAAGTTGATTATTTAGGTATTTTCAGTATTACCAAACTTATTTGAGTTTAGATTCTGTGTTGTAAGGGAATATACTGGTGTTTTGTGGAGTAAAACTAGGATATTATGTTTTCAAGATTAAGGTGTTTTTGGGACCCTATAGATATGGGTTGAGGACCCCAGCGGGCATATTTCTAGGAGCTCAGGTAAATTATAGTTTAAAAATGCTGGATATGTGGAGTTGGGAAAAATATGAATGTGATAATTTTATGCTAAATTCAATTGTGTGACTTGGAATTATATGGGTGTTATTTTAGGGAATTGAAAATTATGAACGCCGCATGCGTGAAATTATAAGTAGTATTTAGAGTTAGATAGCCAAGTAAGGGGAATACATGTTATGCCAAATTTATTAGACATTTTATCAGTATAATATAGTATTTGACTAGAGCATGGAAATTATACAGTTTTACAGAACATATTTATAGAATTTTATTGAATTGTGTGCCATGAGAAATATTGTAATATTATAGAACATGTTATATAGTTTCACAGAAGCATGATTATATAGCCTGCTGAGTTATGAAACATAACTTATACAGTTTTATATATAGAGCTATGACTATACATAATTATATAGAAATACAGTTTATATGATATACAATATTTTACAGAATCATGCTTATACAGTACTTTACAGAATTATGATTACGTAGTATATTTCAGAGCATGATTGTATAGTATTTTACAAAGTGATTATACAGTGTTTTATTACCATGATATACAGAATATAGAACCATGATTATACGGAATTTTATAGAATCATGATTTATAGAATTTAGAACCATGATATGTAGAAATACTGATTATATAGAATTAGGGGTGTACATGCTTCGGTTCGGTTCAGTTTTTGCCAAAACCACCAACCGAACCGAACTCCTTGATTTTCAAAATGATTGAACCGAAACCAAACTGTATACCGTCGATTTATGAACAAACCAAATCGTGAACTTTGCAATTCAGTTTAGTTATTTTCGGTTTTACTAAATTTTGAACTATCAAACAACAATAACATTACTTGAACCCAAGTTGGGCAGCATCAACAGGCCACAACCCATTATATAACTCCTGGGCCAAGGCTTCAATTGCAAAGCCAAAAACATGAGACATGCTGAAAGTAGGATCGAAATAAAATATATAAGGTGTGGATACTTGTTTTCTTCCCATTTCCAATCGATGTGGGATGCAAGGACAGCTAGCATCTTATGGTTCCTGCATCTTAAATTCTTCTCTTTGGTTTTCTGCATGAGAAGGTCACCGCCCCCCGGGAAAGGCTATAGGCTAGATTGTTCGGCGAGGCTATCTCGCCAAAAGTTCATGGAGTTGGAGTCATTGAACATGTCGGCAGTAGATTTGAAGGCCCAAATGGCGTCAAGCTTGGAAAGACAAATTTGGCGTTGAATGTTGATTACCCAAATCCGAGGATGCAAACAGTTTTGGGACTGGTTAGAGTCCATTCTAAATCGAAGATGGAGATTGACGATTTAACCTAGAAGAACTACCATAAGCAGTTGAAGATGAAGACGAAGAGACCACACTTTAACTATTCTGACTTTGGTAGCCATGGTGGATTCAGAGGTGGTTTCTTATCGACGACTGGCGATCCAACAGGCAACATCTATAATGATCAGTATTATATAATATTATACAATTATTATTTATTAATTCGATTTTCAGTTTTTTTGGTTCGGTTTTGGTCCAAAATCGAAACCGAAACCAAAATTTTTTATATTTCAAAATCGAAACCAAAACCACAAACCGAAAAACTGAACCGAAATGTGTTTCGATTTGGTTTCGATCCAGTTTTTAGTTTTTCGGTAATTTTTGTACACCCCTATATAGAATATAGAGCCATGACATACAAAATATAGAATTACAATTATAGCATTATAGAATATATAGATATACAAATATACAGTTATTACAACGTCATGGCTATACAATTGATATAGAATCATGGTTATTATAGAAAAACAGAATCATGGTAAAACAATTAGATTTATATAGAAATATTATTATACAGTATTAGACCTCGATGGAATACAACAGTTTATAGAGCACGGTATTGTTGCGATACAGTATAGACAGTGCAACCATACGTCTCAAATAGAGTATGGTATAACCAATTGTGCTCTCAAGTAGAGTTGTGAGCTCCCTAGCATCCGAACCAAGTGGAGCGGGCCTTTCGTGCTATAGGCATCTAGATATGCATGCAGTTAGGTTAGCATTGGAGGGCCAACCAGTGTTTAGCCCCATCTACGGGCCGCATAACCCAGTCATGAGGGGGCAAGTCATGACATATAGCCATCCAGGGGGAAGTTTACAGATATATAGTTATGTATAGTATACATAGAAAGTAGAGATTACGTATTAGAGATAGAAATACTTTGGAATAGATAACTCAAAAATTTTCATATTCTATATGATATAAGCATGTGTTATTATACATATGTTTTTCTTGATGTATATCGTATACAGTATTAATTAAATGATATGTTGCCAACTAACTCATATGCCACACACCGGTGATAACATGTTACTCCTTACTGAGAGGTGTCTCACCCCCAAATTATTCAACATTTCAAGTAATCCAAAGAGGCGGGCAGGGCTGGCTCAAAGGTAGAGTTGGTGTAGAGTCGGTGTAGTTTTTGGGGTGAGTTTTGGGCTGGTCTGTGGAGCCAACAATATTTTGGGAAAAGTTATGTATAAATGTGCATGTGTACAACTAGGTATATAGTACTTTGTTATTGTATTTTTGGAATATGATGGATATGTATGTACTTCTGCTACTTAGGTGTTATATGAAATGCACAGGATACCACGGTTCCACTTCGGGCCGTGATGATGTCAGCTTTGCTCAAGCAAGGTATTAGAAATTATATATATTAATTTAGAAGGAAAAAAAATGGATGGAAAATTTCAGGTCGTTACACTGGGTGAGCCCAAAGTGAGGGTGGAGGATGGAGGTTGGTTACCGGATGGAGATGAGGTGAGTGAAAGCTAGTGTGGGTGGCTCGTGAGTTGTAGATCGAGGGATGGAGAATAAAGGAGATTCGTGGGTAGGTTTTTGATGCGGCGGCTGACGATAAAGGGTTAAGGCGATGGAGAGGGAGAGTGTAATGTAGATTGGAGTTTTATTTTTATTTTTTGAGCCACGAATAAGAAGAACAGATCAGCAGATGTTAGAGTGCTTTCGACCTTCTTGCGATGTCGAGATGTGGAGAGGCGAGAGGTAGCGTGGCGTTCGGTGGTGCAATAACGATGAGGTGAGCTCCCTTCGTGATCGTGGGTTCTAGATAGGAGACACAGAGAGTGGAGGCAGCACGGGGGTTTGCTGAAGATATGAACAACGGAGACCTCTCGGTTGTTTGCAGGTCATGGCCATGGAGAGAGCTTATCGGGCTATGGCCGGTTGCTATTGGCGCGATGGTGGAGAGCTACTGATAGTGAGATGGCTCTGGTTGATGTAGAGGAATCATTGGTGATGGTTGCTGGGTTAGCATTGAGAGATGATGAGAGAGAGATCTGGGAGAAAATGGGAAGGGGAGAACCTGAGAGTTACAGCGGCCGTGGATAGGGATATGAGATGGAGCAGGTTGAGGTTCTCACAGTCAAGGGTGGATGGAGATGAGGGTTTCCGGTGATGAGGTGGTTTTATGACGGTGGTGGACTTGTGGGTGTGGTGATGGGAGAGAGGAAGTGACGGTTAGAGGGGATGGGAGAACCTCATGCGAGGAGCTGCTTGCTGGGTAACTGGATCTACAGGAAGGTGACAAGTTTTGGAGGGATGAAGCAGTGGAAGAAAAGGTTGTTTGGTGAGCTGAAGAGATGGATCTATGAGGGCGAGAGAATGAGGGAGATGAGATAGTTGGAAGGTGATAGATAAATAGTAAAAATGTAGATCCGTCCTGTGTGTGAATAGTAGCAAATGGAATGAAGACCTCCGCTCGCTGGTCCGTGTGTGAGAATCCCTTTATTGAGTCCAAGCAGTGTAAAATAGAGTGCAAAAGCTCGTGAGAAACAGAAAAAAGAGCTCTAACAGAAAATATTCCTTTATTCCGTACACGCAGTTTTTAGTAAGGAGGGAATCATTGCACATGCTTTTTATTTTCTCTTATTTATTATTATTTCTTTGGATTTTCTCCCCATGTACCCCCGTGTTGCCTGTGATGCAACATGTGTTTGTACATTTTTTATTTCCCCATGCTTTGAATTTTTTAAGTTTCTTCTGTATTCCTTTTTGTTGGCCAATTTTTGTTTTCCCAAAAAGTCTTGTGTTTAAAAATGAGACTTGATTCCTAGCAATAGAAGAACCTGGACTCAAAAATAAAAGTGACTCAAATAAAATACTTAATTTTAAAATTAAAGGACCCAATTTAAAATTAAAAGACTCAATTCAGGAGTTCACAGACTCAATTTAAAATTTAAAAATTCCATTCAAAAATTTGAAAGACTCAATTTAAAAATTCATACTCAATTAAAAGACTCAATTCGAAAATCCAAAAATTTAATTTAAAATTAAAAGAACCTTAATTGAAATCTCAAATTATAGATTAAAAGACTCGATTTAAGTCCTATTTTGAAAATATCCAGAACCCATTTTTTTTGAAAATAATCGGGACTCATTTTTGAAAATAACCGGGACTTATTTTTTAAAACAATCGAGACTTGATTGGGTCGTCTCATTCCTAGGGATAAAGCCAACTTTAATTGTGTCGGGTCCTCCTAAAAATGGCCTGGTTAAAATTGGGGTATCTACAGTTGTCCCTCTTTGTAGGCTTTGTAGCTTCAATGTAATAGTAGGAACTCTCCTATGTTATTTGTAGCAATAAGCCTTCAAAGATAAAAGACACATATTTTAACTACACTACATGATTGCACAGGGCTTTTGGATCAATTGGGTATTGTTTTTGCTAGTCCGGGGTAGGAGAAGAGCAACCAAGGAAAAATGGGAATGTTGCACAATTCTATACGAAGTTGTTTATTGGTTTTTGGTTGGCTAATCAGCGAAAGCTAGTGGCTAGTGGCTAGCATGGAATCACATGGGGATAAGAGTATGACTACCTGGATTTGGGAACAAAGCCACATGCCTCCAAAACAGTTAGAGTGATTTTTCTTGAAAGGTGACTATTCGGATTTGAGAACAAAGCCACATGCCTCCAAGATAGTCTACGTAATTCTAATGGGAAGATGACCACTTGGATTTGGGAACAAAGCCATGTGCCTCCAAGACAGTCAGGGTGATTTTTCTTGAGGGGTGACTATTTGGATTTGGGAACAAAGTCACATGCCTCTGAGATGCTAGGGTATTTTCTGATTAGAAAAATGATTTGGTTGGAAAAATGATCTGATTGGAAAAATGGTTTGATTGGAAAAATGACTAGCCATATGCCTCTAAGATAGCTAGAGGATTTTCTAACTAGAATTTTTTTTCTTTTTTCTATTTTTTTTTTATTTTTTATTTTTTTTTATTTTTTGTTTTTTTATGATGATCACAAAGGGTTGGCTTAAACAATTGAGATGGGGGAAAACTAACACCAACTGCCCCAGTTTCAAGATGGACAATACCAATTTGGACTACGGCCAGGGTCCTAGTTTCCAAGTGAATGACTCAATATGGGCCTAGGTTAGGTGCCCTAGTTTTAGAGTAGGCAAGCAACTGGACTTGGGTCAGTGCCCTAGTTTTAGAAAGGATGTCTGGATTCAGACTCGGTCAGCTACCCGAGTTTCAGAGCTGATGAATCAATTAAAGCCTGAGACATATGCCCCAATTTTTACAAGGATTTCTTAAGCTAGGATGAGAAGCTATTGATTTTTTGAGTTCGATCCCTATTTTGATGCTGACAAAACACATGTTACTTTTGTGTGTGTTTTAGAGCATGAATAGGTATTTTTCAAGTCACACATAATATCATGAGAACATCGAAGCCATGGTAGGTCTTAAAGCACAAATTTGGTGTATTCCATGTAGTCTTCAAGGCAAAAGAAGAAGACATATTTGGTTTGTATTTGTAATGCATTTAAGTTTTATTATTTTGGTCTATAATAATGCATGCATCTGCATGATATGTCTAAATGCTCAGAATGACTGTAGACAGACTTTAGGGCTGACTTCGGTCGACCGATGCCAAGTTTTTTAGGCTAAATTAAAGAGCCTTGACCTTAGATAGACCTTAGGTCCCTACACATAACAACACTCAAAATTAGGACAAAAATCTTAAGTGTAACCGAGTTAAAGTCGACCGAATGCAGTGCGTTATAAACGCCTCGGTTAACCGAACTGACCATTAGTCAACTTGTTGACTTAGGTTTGGTAGACTATATCTTTTTTTTTTTATCGGTAAAGTAAATGTATTGATCAAAATTAGGTATTTACAACTACACTGGGCATACCCAGGATTCATCAAGCCTTAGCAAAACATAGAGAATCAGTAAGAACGATCATAAGACCAACCTAACAATCAGTAAGAATGATCATAAGACCAACCTATATATCAACATGAGTTTTCAAGCTTTCAAAACAACTGACATTATTCAAGAGATACTAAACATTTTAAATTTTTCAAAAACTACTCTATACGTGTACCTTTAGATCACTTCAGTCATTTCTGGTGGTGAAACGATCTTACCCTCAAACTTTCTCCTATTTCTAAAGTGTCAAATCTTGTATACAGTAGCAGCCAAGCATACCTTCTTACAAGTTGGTTGAATCTTGGCTCCTCTAGCTTCCTTGTGTAGCCATTTTAAAGCTGATTTTAGGGTAGACATTTCTCTTGTTATGCCCAACCAAGCCCTGATCTGACCCCATATAGCTTTAGAGAAGTGACATAAGAAAAAAAATGCTCATTGGTCTCCACCTTAGAATTACAAAATACACATTCTCGATTAATGCCATCCCCAAACAATTTATCATTCGTAGGTAACCTCCCTTTAACTCCTAGCCATAAGGTGAAAGCATGTTTAGGGATACTACCACATTTCCATATTTCTTTGTGCCATAGGACATCTCTCCCTTTGTTCCTCAAGTATTCATAAGCCATCGATGATGAAACTTGCCCATCCACCACCCACTGTTTTAACTAGTTTTCAGTTGCAATGTTGCCCCCACAATTTTTCAAAAGGTGATTTTTTAGTTCAACTATTTTTTTCCACAAAGGTGAGTCTTCATGTTTAGTCTCTGCATCCCAGAAATTTGAATCTCTTAAATAAATTTGGTGCATCCATTTGGTCTAGAGGGAGTCCTTCTTACTTTGTATGTTCTAAAGAGCTCGGGTAAGTAGTGCTTTATTCCAAGTGCCAAGATCGAACAATCAAACACCCCCTTCCTTTCTTGGAAGACACATTTCCTTCCAAGCTATTGGGGGCTTCTTCCTTCCACCCCAAAAAAATGTTCTACACAATCTAATCAAATGGTCAAGAACAGATTTTTGGATTGGGAAAATAGCCAACCAAAAGCATTCAACACCCTGGATAATTGAATTCACAAGTTCCAGCTTACCTGCATATGAAATTGTGTGGGATGGCCATCTATGGAGTAGCTCAAACACTCTGTTAATCAAGGGAGAGAAGTGCATTTTATTCAACCTTAATGCTGCCAGCGGGATGCCTAATTATCTGAAAGGAAAGCTCCCTTCCTAGAAATCTGTAAGCCTTCTTATTTGCTCCAACTCTACTGCTTTAACTCCAGCATACAGAATGTTAGACTTCAGATTATTAGCCTGTAGCCCTGAACACTTCGAGAATGCACCAAGACACTTTAGTAGAGCATCAACAGAATTTGAGTCACCTCTTGAGAACATTACTAGGTCATCAGCAAAAGCTAAATGGGATATTTTTAGTTGCTCACATCTTGGATGAAATCTAAAATTTCTATTGTATTCCAGCCCAGCAAGCAACCTCGAAAAATATTCCATACCTATTACAAACAAGAGGGGGGAGAGAGGATCCCCTTGTCTAAGTCCCTTCTTCCCTTCAAAGAAACATGATATCCACCATTAATGGAAATAGAATAGCTGGTAGTGGTTACACATTGATTCACCCAATTAACTAATGCCCCAGGGAAGTTTAGCTTTACCAACATCTCAATAATAAATTTCCAGGACATCATATCGTAGGCTTTTTTTAGGTCCACCTTTAATAAGCATCTAGGCGAGATTCTTTTCCTCGTATATTTTCTTACAATCTCTTAGAATAAGTAAATGTTTTCTACCATACTTCATTGTTCAACAAAAGTTGACTGAGCTGGGCTCACTATTTCTTGAAGGCATGGTTTGATTCTTCCTGCAATTATCTTAGAAATCACTTTATACAAAATGCTACAACAAGAGATAGGTCTATACTCCTATATGGTGTTAGCTTGCTTTGTCTTAGGGATTAAAGCAATCACCATATGGTTGATTTGTTTCAATAACTTCCCTGAATTAAAGAATTCATTGACAGCACTAATGAGATCTTTACCAGTTGAGTTCCAAGTTCTCTTGAAGAAGCATGCTATAAATCCATTAGATCCCGGGGATTTATTGTCCTCTATGCTAAACAATGCATTCTTAATTTTTTCTTCTGTAATAGGGGCAATCATTTGAGCAGCTTGAGTGTAAGTAGAAGTTCATGAATTCTATTGAATTAATTCTTCATATGTACATCACAATCTTTATATAATACAATTCCCTATTCTAAACAAGGAAATAATCTTCTTCCCGAATAATATCAAATCCCCCACATTTACCCACTTTCCTAATTAATTATTTACAATAATACTTGGGATTTTAACACTCCCCCTCAAGTTGGATCATAAATATTAATCATCTCCAACTTGCTAATGAGATCATCAAAGCTCTGTCGTCCCAACCCTTTAGTAAAAACATCTGCAGTTTGTTCCTTGGTAGGTACATAAATCCTACAGATAATTCCTTTTTCGATTTTCTCTTTGATAAAGTGTCAGTTCACTTCCACATATTTAGTCCTGTCATGTTGAACTGGATTGAGAGAGATGCTGATAGCTTCCTTATTGTCACAATAGAGTTTGATAGGAAATTTCACCGGGACCTGTAATTCTTCCAAGAGTTTCCGTAACCACAGTCCTTCACATATCCCTTGAGCAACTGCCCTGAATTCCTCTTCAGCACTACTACGAGCTACCATTATCTGTTTTTGCTTTTCCAAGTTACAAGATTTCCCCAGACGAATGTGCAATAACCTGTGGTGGATCTTCTATCTTCCACTGATCCTACCCAATCTGCATCTGTAAAGATCTCTACTTCCTTACTTTCATATTTCTTAAAGAAAAGTCCTCTTCTTGGGGATCCCTTGATATATCAAAGGATCTTGTGTACGACATCTAAGTGGGCCTCTTTTGGTGAATGCATGTGTTGGCTTAGAACACTGACTGCAAATGCAATATTTAGTCTAGTATGTGATAGGTAGATTAGCTTGCCAACCAACCTTTGATACCTTTCCTTTTCAACTTGCATTCCACAGTCTTCAACCCTCTTTACCACTTCAATCGGTGTTTCGCTAGATTTGCATCCAAGCATGCTAGTTTCAATTAGGAGATTAGTAACATACTTTCGCTGAGAGACACTAATTCCCTTTCTCGTTCTTGCCACTTCCATGCCCAAAAAATACTTCATTTTTCCCAAGTCTTTAACTTCAAATTCAGCAGCCAGAACTTTCTTCAATCTCTCCATCTCTACTGTATCATCACCAGTAAGGATTATGTCATCAACATACACTATTAGAATTGTTTTCTTACCTCTTTTGGTCTGCTAGAAGAATAAGGTATGATATGATTGCCCCTATTAATAACCTTGATTCTTTATTACTTTTGCAAATCTGTCAAACCATGCTCCGGGAGATTGTTGGAGCCCATACAAGGACTTCTTGAGTTTACACACTCTGTTTTCTTCACCTTTCCCACTGAATCCAGGTGATGTGGTCATGTACATTTCTTATTCTAACTCACCATTCAAAAAAGCATTTTTAATATCAAGTTGTTGTAATGGCCAATCTAAATTGGCTGCCAAGGATAAGAGAGCCTGTACTGTATTTAGGTTTGCCACTGGTGCAAATGTCTCTGTATAGTCAATGCCGTAAGTCTATGTGAATCCTTTTGCAACAAGCCTGACTTTATATCTTTCAACTGTCCTATTAGATTTATATTTCATTGTGAAGACCCATTTACAGCCCACTGGCTTCTTCCCTCTCAGAAAATTTATGAACTCCCAAGTTCCATTTTTTTTCTAGAGCTCGCATTTCCTCCATGACTGCCTCTCTCCATTTAGGTATTTCTAGAGCTTCCTGAATGTTCTTTGGTACTTTCACCCTGTCAAGCTTAGAGACAAAAGCACGATATCCTGTAGACAAGCTGTTATAAGACATGTATTTAGACCAGGGATATTGAGTGACCTGGTTTGTTTTCT
This sequence comes from Malania oleifera, assembly GCF_029873635.1. NCBI lineage: Eukaryota > Viridiplantae > Streptophyta > Magnoliopsida > Santalales > Ximeniaceae > Malania > Malania oleifera. Next base: position 18,323,587 of record NC_080428.1, read on the forward strand.
CATTGCAATAGGTAGGTTGATATCATCAGGTACCGGATTATCAGAAGAAAGCTCAATTACCAGATCACGATTGGACATTAACTCATGGTTATTTGGAGCCATCACTGGTTCCAACGTTCTTGGTGCCTCAGGTGTGAGATTCTCCCTGTTCTTTGTGTTCGGCTTTCTTGAGTAAACAAGTAAGTTTGCGTTGTTTTGCTTCCTGTATCTCCCCCTGAGGTTAAGTGTTCTGTTGTGTTTGGTAGGTTAGGAATTAATGCAATGGAAGACTCGATAGATGGGCCGGGGAATGAAGCAACAGAAGGCTCAATAGATGGTACGGGTTTAGATGACACATAATCAATAACATAGAAGTCAAAGAACTGATCTTCACTCCATGTCTCCCCCTGAAGAGAGGGCTTTGGGAAATAAGGAGTGGTTTCAATGAAAGTAACGTCAAGACTAACAAACAGCCTTTTGGAAACTGGATCATAGCATTTGTAGCCTTTCTGAGTAGGGGAATAACCAAGGAAGACACATTTAACGGCACGTGGATCCAATTTGTCCCGGTTGTGTGCATGAACATGAACAAACGTAGTACAACCAAAGATTTTTAGCGGAAGACAGGATGGAAGACGAGAGGCAGGAAAGTGTTCCTGGAATTTCTTGAAGAGGAGTGACAAAGGAAAGTACTCGACTTGGCATTCGATTAATGAGATTGTTGGCCTTACAAGGCTTAACATCTTGTTTTGATGCTAAAAAACAAGTAGAACTTAACATGCTTTGTTTAAGTGATGTATTTTCAGGACTCAATGATGAATGCAAGGTTAAAGAATTTAGGAAAGCTTATTTTCAAAGAATGATGATTTATATCAAGCTTGAAGCATGGATTTAAAAATGAATTTAAAGATAAAGCTTGAAGATCATGAGGGCATGAGGATTAATAAGAAATTTATGAAAGCTCAAAGAAAGATGAAGCAAACATAAAGACCTCAAGGAATTCAAGAATTGGAAATTTGAAGGAGTTTATAGGAAATTTCTTGTAAGTACTTCAAATAATTTCTATATGAATACATGAAGCTCTTAGGTTAAATTATTGGACCTAGATATCTTTAAACATACTTGGAAAATATTTTTATAAGGTCAAAAATTATTTCAAAAAGGTTAGAACCATTTTTGGAATGAAAAGCATCAAAAAGAGGATTTTCAAAATGTTGTTAATTTTTCTACATGTGCATTGAGATGTATTTTTCTCTATCAAAAACTCTTTATTTTAAAAGTGTTCAACATGAAAGTTGTAGGACTTTCTCTTAGCTTTCATTTAAAATCAATATCATAAAATTTAGAGTTATACATAAAAAGTTATGACTGAAAAATAGAAGGTACTTGAAGCTGACAGCAGCATGTGTGCATGCCAGGTGACTGCCTAAAAAGGACAGGCGCCTGCTTTAACATGATAGGCGACTGCCTTAGTTCTGGCAGGTGACTACCAAGCTACTATCCCTGCTGTTCCTTTAATAATTTCATGGTAGGCGACTGCCACGCGGCTGTTTTGATTTTTTCTCATAACGATCAAATTTTTAAATAGGTTTATTTATGGCTCGAAATTTATGGAATCTTGGGGGATATTTCAAAACATTTGGGGACCAATTTACTCACCTTTTAAAGTCTATAAATAGGCCTCAAATATTATTGAATCATACGATCAAGAATTCAAATTCAGCAAAAATTCAAAATCTCTCAAATTGCTCTTAAATTTTCAAGGCTTTCTCTTGATCTCAACTTGCACGAAGCTTACTGAGTTCTTGTTGATTTTACTCACCAAGTTTGTGCTACAATTCTGAAATCTTTCATTCATTGAAAGAATTAAATTGGTAATATACTTCCTTGAGCTTCAATTTGAATATTCATATTGTTATTTACTTTGAAGTATATAGTTTTGAATTGTTGTACTAATCAGCTCTTTTAGGAGCAAATTATTTGTACACAAATATTTGATTTGTTTCTTGTATATTGACGATTCCAAGGGTTGTTTGGATCGTTGGCTAAGCAAGGGGATATTGCTTAGAGAGGTGGGCTCTAGCCTATGTAAAGAGTGACCGGATGAGGGGATATCGTTTGGAGAAGGCGGGCTCTAGCCTATGTAAAGAGTGACCGTGTAAATGTTTGTTCCACCCGTCAGTGGAACAAGTTTAGTATTCCTTTGGTGGTTTTCCAAAGGCGAGGACGTAGGCTGGGTATAAGCCGAACCTCGTAAAAATGTCTGTCTCACTCTCTTTTTCCCTATTCTTTATTTTCAGTGCACATTTAAATTGTGTGGATGGTTTAAATTTGAAGATCATATAAACTACGTATATTTGGAAATCAAACAAACTTAAGGTTTAATTTTGATTTGGGTTGCGGAAACCGAAAGGGAGTACGTTGGTTAAACCATATTTTGCGGAAACCATAAGGAAGTACGTTACTTGGTTAAACATCCAAAGATAAATTAACTGAGAGTTTATTTGGATTCTGAATATTTGGAAATAGTGATTGGATGATGCATTGAATATTATATTAAAGGAATAAATTCATATATTCAGGGTTTGGTTCAAATTTAAATTAACAACATGGCTACATACAACCTGAGAATTCTTATGATTGTTTGATTTGATCATCATAGTAAATTGTTTGGTTTGGTTGAAAAGTTGATTACTTGTTTGGTTAAGCAATAAGTGTTGTGGTTGAAGATTGAATGTTTACTTAGTTCTTGTTTAATTTATTGGTTGTTTAATTGAGTTATTGATTGGATAAAAGAACTAAGTTAAACAAACAAGTCAAGAATTAGTTAAAAGAAATAAAAGAAGTTTAAGTTAACTTAAAAGGAATTAAAAGAAATTTTTAGAATCCAATTCCCCCCTCTTGGGAAGCTATTCTTAATTTCAATTGGTATCAGAGCGGGATTATAGAAAATCTTAAATAGTAGCTATAAAAAGATCTAAATGGCTAACTTAGGCATAGCTCCCTTTGGAGAAGGACAATCTTCAATTAGGCCACCTATCTTTTTTGGTTTGAACTATACCTTCTGGAAAAAGAGAATGCAAATATATCTTCAAACTATGAATTGGAAAGCATGGGAAGTTGTCATGGAAGGTGATCAAATTCCCACTAAGATAGTTGATGGAAAACAAGTTCCCAAAGAGAAAAATGATATGAACGACCTAGGCTATAAGATGCTACAAGTTAATGTTAGTGCTATGAATGCTTTCTATTGTGCCTTGGATGCTAATGAATTTAATCGAGTAATGGCTTGTAAATCAGCTAAGGAAATATGGGATAAGCTAAAAGTTACTTATGAAGGAACAACGGATGTTAGGGATAATAGGGTTGATATGCTCACAAGCGAGTATGAAGCCTTTAAGATGAACCTGGATGAATCAATTACAAATATGTTTACTAGGTTCACTACATAATCAATTCCCTAAATGCCTTAGGAAAAACTTACACTACTTATGAGATGATAAGAAAAATTCTAAGAGGCATTCCCTCCATGTGGGAACCAAAGGCTACTGCTATCACGGAAGGTAGAAATCTGAAAAATACATCCTTAGATGAGCTTATAGGTTCTCTCCTCACATACGAAATGGTAATGAATGAAAAGAGTGGGAAAACCAAAGCCCAAGAAAAAATAGCCTTTAAAGCCTTAAAAAAAAAAACTCAAGTAGTGAAATGGATAAAGATGAAGAAGCCTTCATTTCTAAAAAGCTAGCAAGGATACTAAGCAGGAGAAACAAATTCAAGAGAAGAAATCAAAAATCTGAATCAGATGAATCAAAAGAAGAAATCAGCAAAAAGAAATCTAAAAATAAAACTCCTACATGCTATAATTGCAATAAAGCTAGACATTTAAAACCAGAATGTCCACTATTAAAGAAAGAGTCTAACAAGAAGGTCATGAAAGCCACTACTTGGGACATGATGAGTACAAGTAGTTCTGAAATTGAATCAAGTGACCAAGAGGTTGCTTGTATATGCTTTATGGCTTGGGACAATGAGGAAAGCTCCTCACCTAAACCCTTAGGTAATTCTTGTAGGAATTCATCTAGTGAATCCAATGATGAGGGTATGCCATCTTATGATGAACTAAAAAATGATCTATTCAAAGTACATAAGATGCTCATCAAAGTAAAAAACAAAATGCTTCATTGAAAAATAAGAATGAAGGATTAATGAAAGAGTTAGAATCCCTTAAAGTTGCTGAAAGGGAAAAGGATTTAAGGATCAAGAAAATTGAAAATAAGTATGATGCTGCAATGAGAGAATTAGGAGCTAAAACTTTTTCTGAAAAAGAAAACAACTTGAAAATTAAAGAATTAGAATGCAAGAATGAAAATATTATAGAAGACCTTAGATCCCTATCCTCTACGGTATATGAGAAAGATATATATATTTCTGAATTAGAGGATAAAATAAGAAAATTATCTCTAGAGTTAGAGAAATCTCAAAAGAAGGTTGATAACAAGAAAGAGATAGAGTTAAATGATCTCAAAAATAAGATTAAAGATAAAGAAAAGATCATTTATAACTTTACAAAAGGAAAAACAAACTTTGACAAAATGGTAGGGTCCCAAAGAATGTCTCTAAACAAAGAAGGCATTGGATTTAATGGAATTGAAAATAAAAAGAAAAAGAATCTTTACATGAGTTATTTCTCAAAATCCTCCAAAGATAATGCAAGCACATCCTTTAATGCTTACACCAACACCATATGCTATCAATGTAAGAAAAATGGGCATATAAAGTTTGAATGTCCATTTAAGAGAAAGGGTGTGAAAATTAAACAAGTACGGAGAATTAAGGAATCATCCCTTCTTAAACCAACTGGACCCAAGAAAGTATGGGTACCAAGATGAAAGACTAATTCATAAGTGAAAAATTTCATGGATTAAGTCATTCCATTTAAAAATTGAGAAAGTAACTTAATTCATGATCAATAAACAAACTAGTTAAAATAGAAAAACTTAAAGATGAGTTTAAGATAAATTTGAGAATGAATGACCATATGAGATGCTATATGCTTACATGCCTATATGATATGCTACATGATATGCTTGACTTATATTGAAAATTTATGGCTTATTATGTGGGAAATTTAAGCATGAGATTATTGAGTATAAGCATGAATTTTGACATGAGATTAATTCTTGATCATGCATGCTATTGATGAATTACATGGATAGACTTACTGTTTTTTTATATTGATATTCATGAGCTATGAGAGATATAATGATTATTTTAGTATCCATGAATATTTTTGGTATCACATTTTAAAATTTTAATTGGTATCACAACTTTACAAAGCTCACTTGGTATCACAATCTAAAAATTAAATTTTCTTTTGAGCATGACAAGTATAATTATATTTGTGAGCATGGTATGATATTGAGGATATTGGCATGATATTGATATTTGATACGTGATAAGAATCAATGTTTTGATACATAGGATGATGAAAGAAAAATTGATAACAAAACTGAATGCATTGAATTCAGGGGGAGTGTTATATCATATCGCTTATATTATGATTGTTTCCCTATTAATCAATTTATAGAATTTTCATTTGGTATCATGAATTAAATTTTCAATTGGTATCATAAATTTTAAAAAGATATCATGACTTCAATTTTAAATTGGTATCATAAAAATCAACTATTGATATCTTGAGTAATGTCAAAGAAGGAAAAAGTTGTTAGTAATGAAGTTACAACTTATATACTTGAATTTCCTAATACACTACACTTGCATTATTGAAAAACTATAAATTGAGTGTGTTCATATGTTTGATATGTACGTTTGATGAAATGCCCAACATGTGATTTTACTTGAACTTAATTATTTTTTTTCTTTTTGATGGATGTCAAAAGGGGGAGAAGTTTTAAAGCAAAAATTGAGCATAGTATTGTAAATTGAAAAAAACTGAGCATGATTGTAAAAGAGATTTTGAAACTGATATTGATCTTACAAATATTGTTAAGATGATGCTTATTGAAAGGGGGACTCTTTTTAAGACTCACTCCAATTTTTGCTTCTTATTTGTCATCATTAAAAAGGGGGAGATTGTTGGCCTTACAAGGTTTAACATCTTGTTTTGATGCTAACAAACAAGTAGAACTTAACATGCTTTGTTGAAGTGATGTATTTTTAGGACTCAATGATGAATGCAAGGTTAAAGAATTTAGGAAAGCTTATATTTCAAAGAATGATGATTTATATCAAGCTTGAAGCATGGATTCAAAAATGAATTTAAAGATAAAGCTTGAAGATCATGAGAGCATGAGGATTAATGAGAACTTTATGAAAACTCAAAGAAAGATGAAGCAAACATAAAGACCTCAAGGAATTCAAGAATTGGAAATTTGAAGGAGTTTATAGGAAATTTCATGTAAGTACTTCAAATAATTTCAATATGAATACATGAAACTCTTAGGTTAAATTATTGGACCTAGATACCTTTAAACATACTTGGAAAATATTTTTATAAGGTCAAAAATTATTTCAAAAAGGTTAGAATCATTTTTGGAATGAAAAGCATCAAAAAGAGGATTTTCAAAATGCTGTTAATTTTTCTACATGTGCATTGAGATGTATTTTTCTCTATCAAAAACTCTTTATTTTAAAAATTGTTCAACATGAAAGTTGTAGAAATTTCTCTTAGCTTTCATTTTACATGAATATCATAAAATTTAGAGTTATATATAAAAATTTATGACTGAAAAATAGAAGAGTACTCGAAGTTGACAGCAGCATGTGTGCATGCCAGGCGACTGCCTAAACAGGACAAGCGCCTGCTTGACCATGACAGGGGACTGCCTTATTCTGGTAGGCGACTGCCAAGCTACTATCCCTGCTATTCCTTTAAATAATTTCATAGCAGACGACTGCCACGCGGCTGTTTTGATTTTTTCTCATAACGGTCAAATTTTTAAATGGGGTTATTTATGGCTCGAAATTTATGGAATCTTGGGGGATATTTCAAAACACCTGGGGACCAATTTACTCACCTTCTAAATTCTATAAATAAGCCTCAAATATTATTGAATCATACGATCAAGAATTCAAATTCAACAAAAATTCAAAATCTCTCAAATTGCTTTTAAATTTTCAAGGCTTTCTCTTGATATCAACTTGCACGAAGCTTACTGAGTTCTTGTTGATTTTTCTCACCAAGTTTGTGCTACAATTCTGAAATCTTTCTTTCATTGAAAGAATTAAATTGGTGATATACTTCCTTGAGCTTCAATTTGAATATTCATATTGTTATTTACTTTGAAGTATATAGTTTTGAATTGTTGTACTAATCAGCTCTTTTAGGAGCAAATTATTTGTACACAAATATTTGATTTGTTTCTTGTAGATTGACGATTCCAAGGGTTGTTTGGATCATTGGCTAAGCAAGGGGATATTGCTTAGAGAGGCGGGCTCTAGCCTATGTAAAGAGTGATCGGACGAGGGGATATCATTTGGAGAAGGTGGGCTCTAGCCTTAACCAAGGAGTATTATAAAGGTTTGTTCCACCTGTCAATGGAACAAGTTTAGTAATCCTTTGGTGGTTTTCCAAACGTGAGCACGTAGGCTGGGTATAAGCCGAACCTCGTAAAAATGTCCGTCTCACTCTCTCTTTCCTTATTCTTTATTTTCAGTGCATATTTAAATTGCATGGATGGTTTAAATTTGAAGATCATATAAACTACGTATATTTGGAAATCAAACAAACTTAAGGTTTAATTTTGATTTGGGTTGCAGAAATCGAAAGGGAGTACGTTGGTTAAACCATATTTTGTGGAAACCATACAAAAGTACGTTACTTGGTTAAACACCCAAAGATAAATTAACTGAGAGTTTATTTGGATTCTGAATATTTGGAAATTGGATGATGCATTGAATATTATATTGAAGGAATAAATTCATATATTCAGGGCTTGGTTCAAATTTAAACTAACAACAGGGCTACATACAACCTGAGAATTCTTATGATTGTTTGATTTGATCATCATAGTAAATTGTTTGGTTTGGTTGACAAGTTGATTACTTGTTTGGTTAAGCAATAAGTGTTGTGGTTGAAGATTGAATGTTTACTTAGTTCTTGTTTAATTGATTGGTTGTTTAATTGAGTTATTGATTGGATAAAAGAACTAAGTTAAACAAACAATCAAGAATTAGTTAAAAGAAATAAAAGAAGTTTAAGATAACTTAAAAGGAATTAAAAGAAATTTTTAGAATCCAATTCACCCCCCCTCTTGGGAAGCTATTCCTAATTTCAGAGATGTGTAGCTGTTAAGATGGCATCGCCCCAATAATAGTTTTTCATGTTGGTAGTGAACATTAACGCCCGAGCTACTTCAAGTATATGTCTATTTTTCCATTCAGCCACCCCATTTTGTTGAGGGGTATCCACACAAGAACTCTGATGAACAATCCCATTTTCTTGAAGATAGGTTCCCAGAATAGTATTAAAGTATTCCGTACCATTATCAGGACGTAAAATTTGGATAGTAGTCTAGAATTGTGTATGAATCATGGAATGAAAATTGATGAAAATGGAGCGGACTTTAGTTTTGTCATTCAGCAAGCAAACCCAACAAAGGCAAGTATGGTCATCAATAAACGTAACGAGCCATTTTGTATTGGTGCGATTGAGTGAACGTGAGGGACCCCACAAATCACTATGAATCGTAGTAAATGGGCGAGATGGTTTGTATATGGATGATGGGAAGGAAGTTCTACGGTGTTTGGCAAGCTCACACACTTCACATTAAAACTCAGGAGACTTTTTATTTGAACAAATAGACGGAAACAAACGTTTTAAATATTGAAAATTGGGATGACCCATTCTTGCATGCCATAAAAAAAGTTCACTATCTCTAGAAATAGATACAGAATCACAAATTGCAGTATTACACAGTTCGCTCAAGCTTGCCTCCTCAAAGTAGTAGAGTCCCTTACGCGCTTTAGCAGTGTCAATCGTCTTCCCCGATGATAGCACCTGGAAAATAGAATGAGATGAAACAAATTTAGCAGAACAGTTCGAGTCTTTTGTTAATTGACTGATGGATAACAGATTGCAAGACAATTTAGGAACATGTAAGATTGACTGTAAAAAAATCGACTCAGATATGCGAATACTTCCTTTACCTGCAACTGGTGAGAGAGAGCCATCTGCAATTTTTACTCTCAAATTCCCAACCTATGGTGGGTAGGATGAAAAACATTGATAAGAACCAATCATGTGATCAGATGCGCCCGAGTCAATTATCCATGGAGATTTGTAACAGGATGTAGTATTGAAAGCTTTCAGATAATTACCTCGGTGAGCTAGGGAACCAGAAGACTAACCTGATGTTTGAATTGACGAAATCATTTTGTACAGCTGGTCTAACTGTTCAGGATTGAATGCACTGCTTGAAGAGGTATTGATTTTTTTTCCTTGTAATTTTTCAATTGACCTGTTAGTGCTAGTTTGGTACCCACGATTTTTTTGGTATTATCTCGGCTTCCAATCTGCCGGTTTTTCATGAATTTCCCAGCAAGTATCTTTTGAATGACCCATTTTTTGGCAATGTTCGCACCATAATTTACCTTTTGGTGGTCATTGGCTGGGTTGGTTGGATCCCCCTGGGCCTTTTGATACAAGGGCCGAGACATCAGGGCCATTAGTGTGCCCATTTAGATTTAGGGCAGATACGGGTAGGTCCAACCTGACAGGGTCATTTTAGGGTCTTAGCATTACGCGCCTTCTGCTTTCCTCCCTCCTCACTTCTGCGAATACCTCTCGGGTTGAGGGAAGAGATCATCAGCCAAGGATGCGTCCCCTCATGTCTTCCAGATCTCGGTTAAGGCCGGTAAGAAACTCGAAGAACCTTTCGTTCTCAAGCCTCCTTCGGCATCGTATGCTATCGCCGGAGCACTTATACTCCTCGTTGATGCTTAAGTCAAGTTCCTACCAGAGATGGTCATCTCCATGAAGTACTCAGTAACGCCTCTCTCCCTTTGCCTCATTTGCCACAGTCGGGTCTTGATTTTGAAGATTTGTGAGTAACTCTCGACATCGGAATACGTCTCACAAACAGTGTCCCAAACATCCTTCGCCGTCAGCAAGAACAAGAAGATTTTCCTGAGTGATGGCTGCATCGAGTTGACGAGCCAGGCGGTGACCATGGAGTTTTCGGACCTCCATTTTTGCAAGGTAATCATGTCGGTAGAGTCGGGTTTCCTCCGTTCGCCGATAAGATAGCCAAGTCTCCCTTTTCCTTCGATCACTAACTTTATGAATTGAGCCCACTCACGATAATTTTTCCCGTTTAATTTCTCCACTAGGAGTGGAAAGGAGATATTGTCAAGTCCATTCGAAGCCCCCAATAGAAGTGGCCTCTGAGTCACCGTCAATATTTGCAGACAAGGTCGATCCTCTGCTATTGACGGTGCCGTTGGCCATAGTTAGCTAAGGTTGAGAAACCCTAGCTCTGATACCATGTAAGCGAAAGTTCATGAATTCTATTGAATTAATTCTTCATATGTACATCACAATCTTTATATAATACAATTCCCTATTCTAAACAAGGAAATAATCTTCTTCCCTAATAATGTCAAATCCCCCACATTTACCCACTTTCCTAATTAATTATTTACAATAATACTTGGGATTTTAACATTGAGCTTCATTTATAGTTTTTCCTCTAGCAATAATCTGTGCATTGATATCTTCAGTTCCTTCCTCTTTATCCAAGAGATTCTTGTAAAACTCCAGGAACTCCTTAACAACTTGCTGTTAGGAAGAAGCTTTTTCACCATTTTCTTTCAATACAGCAGAAATATAGTTCCTGAGTGCCTTCCTTCTCATTAGAGCATGGAAATAGGATGTCCCTTTGTCACTGTATTTCAAGTATTTGAGCTTAGCCAACTGGGAAAGGAAATGCCTATTAGCCTCAGCAAGTCTGTTTGCATTCACTTTTATATCTGTTAGCCTTCTTTGAATTTCCAAGTCACCTGGGGAGTCATGAAGCAACTTCTGGATTTCTACTACTTCTTCCATAGCACATTCTGCCCTATTTGTGATATGAGAAAAATGCAGGGAGTTTAAATTCCTAAGAGGTTGTCAATGCTTGTAGCTTTTTCACAAATCTGAATTGAGCAAATCTTTGCACATTCAGTTCCCAACCCCTTTTAACTATCTCCTAAAAATTTTCATGGTTCACCCACATATTAAAAAATTTAAATGGCCTCCTTCCAAAGTCAACTTCTTCAAATAAAGAGACATTGTAGGAAGAATGATCTGACTATATCTCTTTGAACATGTCTTCCTTAGTCGGCCGAACTCGCTTGTGTCTGACACCCAACAATTCATCCGACCAAAATTCCTAAGTTCATTTTTGTTTGGGTTGACCAATCTACATGTTCAGCAAACTGAACTTAAATATAGTCAATTGAACCTTGAAGGGTTCAAAAATTGCCCTGGGTCAGTCGACCAAACCTTTAGTTCAAAAGTGTCTCGGTCGACCGAAATTGGCAATTGGGTCGACTGAACTTAAGATATAGTCGACCAAAACTCTTGGGTTGGAATTTTTTAAAAGTGCTAAAACGTCATTAACTTTTAATTAAACTTTTCCAAAATACTGAGCATATTCCCAACGATCATAATTTTCATAAAATCTATAAATGCCCCCTCATTTGCTCAGATTAGCAACTTTGATTAACCCAAATTTTCTCTTTAATCCATTATTAACCAAAGTTCCCCCAAAACCTTTTTTAGCGTTAAAATCATTCTTTTGGGGCAAAGTTTTTTATCCAAACCTCTCCAAATCTCTTCTATGCTTTTACTTCAAAATCATTTTTCGAGGAGAGTATTTTATTTAAGGCATTTTACTTGCACATACTCTCACTTGTTCTTTATATTCTAGAAATCATTTCTTGAGAGTACTGCTTGCATTTCTCTCAGTTATTTCTTTGATAAACATTCTTGGGAGAAAATATTTATTACATAAATCCTTTTGAACTTAAACTCCAGATTCTCCAAATACTTTTATTTTCAAATATATTTTTTTTTGGGAGAACATAATAATCATCTTATATATGTTTTATTTGTGCATTAATTATTTAGATAAGCACCCTTACTCTATTGAGTATATTTCATATCATTAGAGAGTGCATTTGTTATGAGCTTAAATGTGTACATCCCACCTTATTATTTGAAGCATGTAATATGTACAAAAATATTTTTCATGTATCGGTTGGGTTCATCTCGTAATTGAATTGGGGAGTCTCAACCTCGTAAGTGAGACCGATTCGGTTCAGCTTGGAAATTGAATTAGGGAGCCTCAGCCCCGTAAGTGAGACCGGTTCGGTTTAGTTCAGAAATTGAACTGGGGTTTTCCTCACCCCGTAAGTAGAGGATGTCAATGGCTTCTGCTCCGCCCATTTAAGTGAGCATGTTTAGTGGAATCCTTTGGGGGTATGCCTAAGGTGGGGACGTAGGCTAGTTTGGCCAAACCTTGATAACAAATCTGTATGTCACTCTCTCTCTATCTTATTAAATTCCTACACTTTAATTTCAGCACGTGTATGAATGTTTATTTGATGTCATAATTATTTGCATACATACATTTGATTTAAATAAGATATATTGCACACGTGTATGCCTTCATTTATCGTTTTATTATTTTACATATAAGTGTGTATATTGGATGGGATATGATTTGTGATGAATCGGCGAAATGCTTAATTTAGCCAAAAATTTTTAAAACTCAATTCACCCACCTCTTGGGACCACACCAATTCCAACAGAAGCATATATATAAAGGCATATTCAACAAATTCCAAGAGATGATACAATGCATTGTATGCATGTTGCTACCTATGATGCAAGGATGCAAGAGTGTATGCCTATTGCTATGTGTAAGAGAATATGTATATTTTTTTCTTTTTCTTTATGCAATGCATGAAATGTATGATGACATGCGGGTTTTCTTTCCCCAATGCAAGAGTGTATGCCTATTGCTATCATTGCACATGCTTTTTACTTTCTCTTATTTATTATTATTTCTTTGGATTTTCTCCCCATGTACCCCCGTGTTGCCTGTGATGCAACATTTGTTTGTACATTTTTTATTTTCCCATGCTTTGCATTTTTTAAGTTTCTTTTGTATTCCTTTTTGTTGGCCAATTTTTGTTTTCCCAAAAAGTTCTAGCTTTAAAAATGAGACTTGACTCCCAGCAATAGAAGGACCCGGACTCAAAAATAAAAATGACTCAAATAAAATACTCAATTTTAAAATTAAAAGACCCATATTAAAATTAAAAGACTCAATTTGGGAGTTCACAAACTCAATTTAAAATTTAAAAGCTCCATTCCAAAATTTGAACGACTCAGTTTAAAAATTCATACTCAATTAAAAATTGAAGGACTCAATTAAAAGACTCAATTCAAAAATTAAAAGATTCAATATAAAATTAAAAGGACCTTAATTGAAATCTCAAATTCTAAATTAAAAGACTCGATTTAAGTCCAATTTTGAAAATATTTGGAACCCTTTTTAAAAAAAAATAAAATAACCAAGACTCATTTTTGAAAATAACTGGGACTTATTTTCGAAAACGACTGAGACTCAATCGGGTCCTCCCATTCCTAAGGATAAAGCCAACTTTAATTGCGCCGGGTTCTCCCGAAAATGGTCTAGTTAAAATTGGGGTGTCTACAGAGTCAATCTAAAAATTAAAAAGACTCAATTTAAAAATTGAAAGACTCAACTTAAAAATTGAAAGACTCAATCTGAAAATTAAAAGACTCAAATTTAAAAATCCAAATAGCCTCGACATAAATTTTACCATGATCGGAACCCTTTTTTTAAAAAAAAAATATTTGAGACTCGAAATTAAGGATAACCGGGACTAAATTTTTGAAATAAAATGACTCAATTTTGAAATAAAATGGGACTCAATCGGATCCTCCCATTCTCGGGATTCAAGTCAATTTTTATTACAAAGGGTCCCTAAAAAAGGTCTGGCTGAAATTAGGGTGTCTACAGCTGCCCCTCTTTATAGATTTTGTTGTTTCAAGGTAACAGTAGGAGCTTTTATACGTTGTCTTTAGCAACGAGTCTATAAAGATGAAAGACACGTATTTTAACCAGGCCACGCAACTACCTAGAGCTTTTCAATCAAGTACTCGTTGCTTCTCCCAATCAAGGATAAAAAGGAAGTGATTAGGGAAACCTACGATGGTTTGACACAATTCTCTGAAAGATAACTACTCGGGTGTAGGATCCCAAAAGTCTAAATGATGACCTCTCAAGTGTAGAATCCTGGGAGTCAGAAAGAAGAATATAGAATCCCGAAAGCCAGATGATTGCTCAAGTGTAGGATCTCGAAATTCTAAATGATGACCTCTTAAGTGTAGAATTTTGAGAGACTGAGAGAAGACTATTCGAGTGTAGGATCTTGAAAATTAGATGATTGCTTAAGTGTAGAATCTAGAAAAGCCAGGTGACTACTCAAGTGTAGAATCCCGAGAGTCTAAATGATCACTCGAGTGTAAGATCTCGATATTCTCAAGTATAGAATCTTGAGAATCTAATGACTACTCGAGTGTAGGATCTTGAAAGTCTCATAATTGCTTGAGTGCAGGATCTCAAAAGTCTCAAGTGTAGAATCTTGAGAGGCTAAAGACTACTCGATTGTAGGATCTTGAAAGTCTCATAACTGCTCGAGTGTAGGATCTCAAAAGTCTCAACTGTAGAATCTTGAAAGTCTAATGACTATTCGAGTGGAGGATCTCGAAAGTCTCATAATTGCTCAAGTGTAGGATCTTTAAAGTATCAAGTGTAGAATCTTGAGAGTCTATTGACTACTCAAGTGTAGGATTCCAAAAGTCTCATAATTGCACGAGTGTAGAATCTTGAAAGTCTTATAATTGCTCGAGTGTAGGATTTTGAAAGTCTCAAGTGTAGAATCTTGAGAGTCTAATGACTACTCGAGTGTAGGATCTCAAAAATCTTATAATTACTCAAGTGTAGGATCTCGAAAGTCTCAAGTGTAGAATTTTGAGAGTCTAATGACTACCCGAGTGTAGGATCTCGAAAGTTTCATAACTACTTGAGTGTAGGATCTTAAGAGTCTCCAGTGTAAAATCTTGAGAGTCTAATGACTACTCGAGTGTAGGATCTCAAAAGTCTCATAACTACTCAAGTGTAGGATCTCGAAAGTCTTATGTGTAGAATATTGAAAGTCTAATGACTACTCAAGAGTAGGATCTTGAGAGTTTGGACTCTTCGATGGGAACTCTGGACCAATGGTTAATGATGACTCAAGTGTAGAATCCCGAGTTGCAAGGTATTTGAGGAGGAATTGTGTCGAGTGTAGGATCCCGATGACCTAGAAGGTGACTATTCAGGTGTAGGATCCTGAGAGCCTAATGACTACTCAAGTGTAGGATCTCAAGAGCCTGATGAATTTTTTAATTGAAAATGAATGCTCAGGTATAGGATCCCAAAAGAGAGGAATATTGTCGAATTGACGATGAATGCTCGGGTGTAGGAACCTGAGAGCTAGATGACTTAATTTGGTCCTGAAGGCTGGTGCCCTAGTTTCAAAGTGGATGGTAAATTTGGACTAGAGTCAATTACCCCAGTTTTAGAGTAGATGACTTGACTATGACTTGGGCCAGTTGCACCAGTCTCAGAGTAGATGGATCGATTTGTACCCAAGTTAGTTGCCCCAATCTTAGAGTAAATGACTTGGCTAAGACCTAGGACAGTTGCCCCAATCTCAGAGTAGATGGATCCATTTGTACTTAAGTCAGTTGCCCCAGTTTCAATTCAGACTTAGGTTAGTTGCCCCAGTATTAAAACATTAGCGAAACATGGATTGCTTAGACAAGGATGAAAAGAGATGTACAAAAACCTATACAACAAGACAAGTGTGAATGAATGATGCAATGTGGTGTATGCATGTTGCTACTTATGATGCTAGAATGTAGAGATGCATGCATGCTGAATGCAATGATATGTATGCATGTTGTGTGACATAAGATTATGTAATGCATGTGGCATGATATGTATGTGTATCAATGATGCAGGTTGCATGATATGCATGTATGTTGTTACTTATGTGCTAGATTATGGGGACGTGTATGCATTTTTTTCTTTTCCTTTTTTATGCAATGCAGGGCATACCTGATGATGTGCGAACTTTCTTTCTCCAACGTGCCTATAATCAACAAACGAAACTCTGATCTTGGACACGTTTTGTTGGCCTTTTGAGTCTGGTCCCTAGTTTTGATAATGACAAACTGCAAAATACTTATGTGTGTTTTTAGTGGTTGAACAAGTTATAATTTAACACACACATAAGAGGTCTGAGATGGAAGCCAGACAGAGCTCAAAGAACACATTATTTGGTATATTCCATGAAGACAGAAGAGCAAAAGAAGAAGAAGAAGACATGTTTTTTGTTGTATATGCATTTAATTTTTCTATTTTGGTTTGTAATAACTGCATACGTCCTGCATGATATGTCTTAGTGCTCAGACAATTCCATAGATTGACCATAGTGAACCGAATGACTTTCGGTCGACCGACGCCGAAATTTTTCGGTAGGCTAAAAAGACCTTAGATTGACCTTAGGTTCCCACACTTAGTGCACAAGACCCCACTATAGTTCACATGTCATTAGGGGTAAAATTAAAATAAAGTAATGGACCTTAGGCTAAAATCATAAGGGCTTCGGGCAACTGAACCTGGCAAGTCAAATTGCCTTGGTCGACCGAACCATGGATTGGTTAAATAGTTGACTTTATTTCGGGCGACCAAACTCAAATGAACTGAGTGTCCACGGTCGACCGAATTTGCATGCTTTCCTTTTCCACCAACTCGGCAACCCAAACTTTAACTTCAAAAATACCTCAAGCGACCAAACTCTGACGTTCGGCGGACCGAACTTAGAATCGGGTGACCGAACCTTAAGCATTTGGAAAATTGCCTTGGTTTAGCCCCCGAACTTGTTATCGGGCACCTGAACGTGAAAAATGCCTTTTTTGTATGTGTTTGTTCGGGTGACTGAACCTAAGGTCCGAGCGACCGAATTTCTCGGGTTGCCCAAAATTAACTGCGGTAATTGGGGTTAAAATTATATTAAACTTTTTCAAAATCCTCAATAGGTCCCTAACGGTCATAATTTTTAGAAAAACTATAAATACCCCTTCATTTGTCAAAATTAGCAACTTTCATTAGAAAATATTTTCTCTTAAATATTTTTAACCTCTTGTTAATCAAAGTTCCCCCCAACTTATTTTTTTAATTGCAAAAACTATTTCTTGGGGCAAATCTTTTACTCTCCAAAACTCTCTTTCATTTATTATTGTAAATCATTTTTACAAGAGAGTATTTTATTTGGGTTTTTACTTGCTTTGATTTGCACATAGATCTTCAAATGCATATATTTTGTTTTGTGCAAAGTTTTTGAAACTATAACCCTAGGTTCTCCTACATCTTATTGAAAATATTTTTTGGAGAAATATTTGGTTTAGGGTTTAAATCTTTGAAGTCTTCATCATACATATTATGTTCAAAGATTGCAAAACTATTTTGGGAAACACACCCTTACTCTACTGAGCACATTTCATATCATATTTGAGAGCACATTTATTTGAGCTTAAACGTGTACATCTTAGCTTGTATTTTCAGAAGCATTATTTTGTATAAAAATGATTTTATTGTACCGATTGGGTTTGTCTCATTAATTGAATTGGGGAGTCTCAACCCCGTAAGTGAGACCGGTTCGGTTCAACTTGAAAATTGAACTAGAGTTTCTGCCCCATAAGTGAGACTGGTTCGGTTTAGCCCGAAAATTAAACTAGAGTTTTCCTCACCCTATAAGGAGAGGATGTAAACGGATTTTGCTCGATCCATTTAAGTGAGCAGTGTTAGTGGGTGTATGCCCAAGGCGAGGACCTAGGTTGGTTTGGCCGAATCTCGATAACAAATATCTTGTGTCGCTCTCTTTCTATCTCATTTAAATTACTGCACTTTAAATTCAGTATGTGTATGCCTATTTATTTACTATTATAGTAGTTGCATGCACACCTTTACTTTAAATGAGATATATTGCACACGTGTATACCTGCATGCACAGTTCAATTATTTTACATATATGTTTGCATTATGAATGAGATATGATTTGTGGTGAATCGTTGTAAATATTTAAATTTAGCCAAAATATTTTAAAACCCAATTCACCCCCCCCCCCTCTTGGGATCACACCAATGCCAACACATTTTCAATTTACACTCTAATATAAGGGCACCTGAATTAGCTCTACTAGAACTTAGCAGGGAATCTACCCTAGTAAAATGCAATTGTAACTTCTTACGACCATATTGTTAGATTCCACTTGAATAAGAAAATCTCTGAATTGGCTCTTCTAAAACTTGTCATGACATTTGTCCTTTGTGACTAATTCTTCAGTTATCGTACCTTCCTAACGAGGACTCTCTTTATAGGAAACATACTGGTGATTCTCAAACCCTTTGACTATCCATCCTCTTATGAAGCTTTGAAGATTTTTTTTTTGGTAAGGGATGATTATACAACTATGACATTAATTTGCTAAGTCAAGAGATCACATGCACAAAATAAATGTTTTACCATGTTTCAATGCTGTTACAAGGAAAAATCACACTAGTATTTGAAAGCCATATGATGTTGATGTTAATTACCAAACTGAATGATTGATTTTCTCCTTTTACCAACTATCCCAGTTTCATTGAAGGCCGCTTCCCCTCTTTTGTCTTATTCTACTGTGAAACCATTGGAAATCTCCCATTTAACTGTTGTCTTTAGTTTAGTCAAGTTCAGCCCATGTTTTGATCTCAAAATGGTCTTTAAGACTTGGGGCAAAATGTAGGCTTAGGGATACAGTTTTCAGATGCAAAGGGAAACTAAGGCTTAAAAATCCCATCCTATAATAACATTTTCTGCCCTAGTTTGAGTTGAGGCACTTGCAAGATATTGACCAAACTTGTCCTTTGAACAAGCTGCCTATGTACATTTTTCAGGATTAGGTCATTGCGTAGTTCAAACTCAACATTGAGTCTGACAAACTATTAGAGACAACAACATGCGTATAAATCTGGTCAGGACTTTCATTTGGACTGTAATGTAGGCTAGGGAATAAAAGGTCATAAAAGAAAGAGATTGAATAAGGCTCAAATATTGTTAAAATCATGAAGGGTAATCTTTATAAAGGATCACATTTGAAGCATGTCCCTTCCTATTCTTCTCTTTTCCTTTTCCTCTTTTCTTTTTCATTTTGTTACACTTTTAGCCTTTTATTTGGACCTCAAACCTTTTTTGTTTTGATTTTTTATTTTTAAAACTACCCCAGTGTGGGGTGTGATCCTTTGATGGCTTAAATCAAGAATTGAATATTTCAAGCTCAATAGGGCTAGCAAGGGGTTTTTCTTTTTCACAACTTTTCTTTCCCGGTAGCCAAAAAATGGCATGCCCATCATTTTGGGTAGCCAATTTCTGTCTCATATGATCTGTCAAACCTTTGAAATCCCAAACTCAGTTAAAATTTTTTGGAAAATGACTTTTGAAGAAACTAGCTTAAGATCCAAGCTCAAAGAATTTAACAAATGGTAATTCAGTATTTGGTTCTTTTTTGGGAAAACTAGTCGACCAAAGATGACCATCTATCATTTGATCAAAACAAGAGTAATGAACTGACATGAAATTTTCGGAACAACACAACCATTTTTGTTGACATTTTGAGTCTAATCCCATTTCGATAATGAAAAAACACAATTATCTCATCTATGCATTGAGCCTTTTTAGCATGATCATTATTTAGCACGCACAGATGATACGAATGCTATGGAAACCATGAGAAAATTGAAGCGCATACAACCTGACATATTCCATGAAATTAAAAGAGCAAAAGAATGAAGATACCTCAGATTTTCAGTTGTAATGTGTGTTTAGTCCCACTTGTATTTACATATTTCATAAGATATAATTGGGAGCTCAAATATGACCTTAGATTGACCATAGGTCATCCAAGTAACATGAAAAACCTTTTCCATAAAATTCCTAGCTTATAAAAATGTTTTAAAATGGTTTTGAAGTTAAAATAAGGCAAAAACTAATTTTTAGAAAGAGGTTAGTTGATCAGCCAACTGACCTGATAGTATAAATGAGAATTTTTCTCAATCCATAACTTCTTTTCCTAACAAGTGTTCAACACAAACGTTGTGGTATTTTCTTTTAGCTTTCTGTTGATACTAGGAATGTCCAATTTGGAATCATGTAGAAAATGTTATGGCCAAAACACTGAAAGGTGTATGTAGTATAAAAATTCCCTTCATGTTTCTTACGTCACATTCATGGGCATTTTTATTAATCCATAACTTCTTATCTTAAACTGTGTTCAACACAATGATTGTGGTATTTTCTCTTATATTTTGGTTAATACAAAGAACATTCAATTTGGAGTTCTATAATAAACGTTATGTCCAAAATTCTGAAGATCGCTTGCGCAAAACGTTGTTTCAATGCGGATACGAGCGAAAGTTTCTTGATTAAATTGATCCAACGACCAGAACTTGACCTAAGGTTGAGAACACCTTTAAATATGACCTCTAAACCGTAGAGCATTAGTTTTTTCCTACCTCTTGAGAGTTTTGAATATATTTCCAAACTTTTGCATACTTTGCCAACACTCTATCAAGTTCAAACATCTTTTGGGCATTCTCTCAACTTCACGAAGGGCATTCACGCACACATCTTGCTAGCACGTTTGATATTGAGGTTTGGTATACAGGGTTTTATATTTGGGCATTTAATTTTCAATGTAAAAGTTTTTCTTCTCTCATATTTTTATTTAATATTTATTGAGAGAGCAAGAACCTTAAGTTTCATATTTTTGTTTGAAAAATCATGTGGGAAAAGTTCATTTTAGGACTTTAAAATCTTTGAAGCATTCTTGATATTATTTTTATTCAAAATTCAATATTCTTTTATTCGTGCCAAAAGTTATTTGAGAAAACCCTAAATCTCCAACACATATTAGTTGAAATATAAATTTTTAGAGATATTTGCATTTGGTGTAGATCTTTGAGAAAACTCATTATACATATTTTTATATACAAAGATCATATACTTCATTATTATTGAAATCATCACATACAATCATTAAGCTTCAAGTTATATCTTATGAATGTGTTTTAGGAGTTTTATTGTACTCATTAGCTTGTTCAAAAGCATCTGAGCGTTCAGGAAGTTTATCAATCTATTGTATAACGGTTCGGGTTGTGAACTGGGGTGGAGGAAGGTGTGCCTCTTGTAAGCAACATAGTAGGAGGAAGTTGTGCCTCTTGTAAGCAGTGGAGTAGGAGGAAGTTACGCCTCTTGTAAGCAGCGGTTTGTAATGGGAAGCTCCATCCGGGTCTAAAGAGTAGATTAGTGGAATCCTTGGGTGTTTTGCCCAAGGTGAGGATGTAGGCTGGGTTTTGCCGAACCTCGTTAAAAATTTAGTGTCTGCACTCTCTCTCTATCCCTCTTTATATTTCCACACTTATATTCATATTATAACTGGTGTGCATGCTTTAAATATTGGTATATATGAATATCTAAAATACGTGAGAATAATTGGGTAATATTGAATTAATTGAGATATCCACTGATTAAATCAATTAAGTTGTATAATATTGAAATAAGTGTTTATCCAAGTTTGTGCTTGTATGTTTGAGTTTTCAATTAAGGATTGAAGTACCAAAATATTTATAAATACCCAATCCACCCCCTCCCCTTTTGGGATTACACCTAAGTTAACAATTGGTATC
Organism: Malania oleifera; assembly: GCF_029873635.1. Lineage (NCBI taxonomy): Eukaryota > Viridiplantae > Streptophyta > Magnoliopsida > Santalales > Ximeniaceae > Malania > Malania oleifera. Next base: position 18,345,434 of record NC_080428.1, read on the forward strand.
AGAGACTTGTTGCACTAGACTTAAACATTTTTGTAAAATATCGTGATGGCTTACATCAATGTAACCCCATTTTGTGAGGGACAATCTTATCTTAGTCCTCCAATATTTTACCGTGAAACTTTTTCGGCTTGGAAACTAAAAATGAGTGTTTTTATAAAATCAATGGACTAGAAGGCTTGGCAAGAAATAGTTAAAGGAATGTGTGTGCCTACAAATGAAAATTATACTAGTTTCATACATGCAAATTCAAATGCCATGGATATGCTTTATCGTGCTTTAGATTCTAATATTTTTCATGAATTTATGGCATGTACATGTGCAAGAGATATTTGGGAAGAACTTGATAGGAAGTATGGAGAAACCTAGGAGAAAGAAACCATCACTTCAGAAATGTCAAGTTCAAATGATCAAGAGGTGGCAAATTGTAAACAAAATGAGTTTGTCGGGGAGGAGGTATATGTATCTCTTCCTATTTCATATAATGATTCATTTATTGATTCATGTGATGATTTTTGTGATAAATCTTGTGATAAATCTTATGAAAAAAAATGTGATGAATCCTGTGTTATATTATGTAATGAATTATGTGTTAAATCATTTGTTGATAATTCAAATAATGATTCATGCAGTGTCCCTTGTGACAATATTGCTATTGATGCATGCAATAATTCAAATGATCGATATTATGACAATTCTTGTAATGAATCATGTGTGGAATCATCTGTTGATAATTCTGTTAATAATGCATGCAATGATTCATGTGATGTTTACTGTAATAAATTTTATGTTGAATCATGTGTTGAATTTTATAATGAAAGCATGCCTTCATATGGAGATCTAAAAAAGCCTTAGTTAAAATGCATAAGCTTCTAACTAGGATATCTAAGAAGAAAATGTGTTTGAAAAATGAAAATGAAAGGATAGCTAAACAATTAGAGGAATTGAAAGATTATCATGCTATTCTAGAAAGGAAGAAAATCATGAAGATTCTGAAGATCACCTATTTAGATAGAAAAATAGATGAACATCCTGAAAAAATTTCCAAGGTTACAAGTGAAGATAGTTCAAATAAACCCTTAGAAGTTAAAAGAAATTATATTTCCAAAAAGGGTTCGGATGTATCTCAAAAATTGCATAGCTATGGCTCATTAAGAAAGAAGAAAAGAAATAAGCATACTTTCCCAAGAATATACAAACTTGCTTATTTTGTAAAATGAAAGGGCATACCCAATATAAGTGTCCATTTAGAGGTGTTTGAGACAAAGAAAAGAAAATGACATGGGTAATCAAGAAAGGTTCCAATTGGAATTACATGATCATTTAATTCTTTCTTTGTTCTTAGGACTAGTTATAGGGTAGGTGATGACTAAAAGCTTAGAAATGGTTAGTGTCTAAAAAGTCAAAAATTAGTATATGCACTTACTATATAAAATTTTAGATACTAAGAATCTTGGAAAAGCAAGCCAATATGATTTCTTATAAGTAATTTATCCAGTCTAAACTTAATGAATATATATGATCGGGTAAGATATAAAATATTGGTTAAAGCATGCTAACTTCGATTTGTTCAAAGTAAAAGGTTGAAGGCTTAACTAGCTAAAATATCAGGAACCTTATATCTTTGTAATGAGTAACATAAATCATAATATTGAAGAATAAATTCACTTCCAAATGGATTAAAGCATTGTTGTTTAGCAAATAATTCTTATTGCTTAACCTATGCTTAAATATTAAAATTTTAAGTTAAGCAGATCATGTCCATTGCATAAGATTGAGCCTTAGGAAATAAATCATATACTAAGCATCATGTAATCCTAAACTCATCCTTAGAGCCTTAAATGCCTAAATCAGTCATCACTCTAGTCACAAGCACTAATAATCGTAAATTCCATATCTATCAAGTGCTTATTAAAAGGCATCCTGTTATAATCAAATCAGGGGCATTCTCTAAGGGAATCAAATTGTTTATCAATACATTTTTAATAAATATTCCCTTTGTGCTTAAAATGTAAAATTTTCTAATTTTGATTTATAATTAAGTCATTTCCTCCACAAGAAATCTTTACCATACCATAATCATATCCGGTAAAGATTCATCTATCCTCATTCCCTTACTTAAAATTGAGATCATACTTGTGAGATACCATCCAATGGTGGGATAATTAGAAATACCCAAAAAACAGTATTCAAAAATTAATATTCTCTCGGATTGCTCTTTGCCTAAGTAGTTGGATATATTCGCTTCCATGAAATATTTTGAATATTGTCCACTCATAATGAATATTCTTTTGAACTTAATAATAATTTAATTGTTAAGAGTATTCGTTCTGTGAATTTAGGTATAATCCCAAGAGAGGGGGGGGTGAATTGGGTATTTTGAAAATATTTAATTTTACATCAATCACCAGGACTTAAAATTAATTCAATCCCTATTTTAAGATTTAACACAGACAATCACCAGGACTTGAAATTAATTCAATCCAACAATTTTATATTCAATCATACCCAATTAATTACCAAGTGCTTGTAAGGTTATTCATTATACACACATGCAAGATAGGTAATGAAATGCGTTGCGAAAATTAAAAAGGAGTAAGGAAAGAGAGAAGACAAACAAAATTTTTACGAGGTTCAACCAACTCGCCCTACGTCCTTGCCTTGAGCAACCCACTCAAGGATTCCACTAAATCCCTGCTCCTTTAACCGGGACGGAGCTTCCCTTACAATCCTCTGCTTACAAGAGGTACAACTTCCTCCTAATCCAATGCTTACAAGAGATACAGTTTTCTCCTCAAACCCGGTTCACAACCCGAACCATGATTACAATATAACTATTGTGCAAAAACTCAATAATGCTTCTACACAAACTGGTGAGTACACTAGAAATTCCTAACACATATTCATATGATAAAACTTGAAACTCAAAGAGTGTATGTAATATGGTCAATAAAATCTCTAAATAATCTTTGGTTTAAAAGAATATGACTATCCCGCTTCAAATATTGAATCCAACTAAATGATCTCAATATAAATATGTAATTTAGTTTTGCTCCAAAAAATTTAGATCAATTAGTTTTGTTCCAAATATTCAAAACACAATATGATCTTTGTATATGAATATGTATATATATATATAAAATATGTGTTCCAAAGATCAAAAACCTAATATAATATTTTTCAGAAAATATCCTTCAATAATATATATTTATGAGCTCTTAGGATATTTAATTAAGTGGTTTTGTAATATAAAAAATATCGAGTCTTTAAATGAATAAACACTTGAATCCAAAATATCCAACCTTTGGTAGAACTTTTCTCATGAAGTGATCTTTCCAAACAATATATATATATAAAGAGAATAAGTAATAACAAATTAATCAATTGACCAAACCTCAATACCAAGTTGAATGCACAACAATTGCTGAAATTCCTTTTGAAAATCATTGTAGCCTTAGCACAGATTTGATGTATATGCTTCGAAATCCTAAGCAAAAGTTCAGCAGTGTGTTCAATGCTCTCCCAAGTTGTGCTAAATGTTCAAGACTCTCAATATAATGCCAAAAGTGAGGCACTAGGGTTTAAGACCCAATTTATAAGTGTTCTCGGCCTTAGATTCAATCTTGGCCATTAGATCATGGAGATTAAAACCTAATCTGTCTGTATTCTCGCTAACACTTAAGTTCAGTGCCCGACATTCGTCGAGGAGAAGGATACCTTCGTTGATGAGCGTTCAACACTCGTTCGTTGTCGTGAACGTGAGTTCGTCGATGAGAGACTTGTCTGGAATTTTTGTACTCTCGGTATTTTCTCGTCGATGAGAACAAGGTGTTCGTCACCGAGTGGCCTTCATGCGTTCTTCAATGAGGCCATTGGGTTCGTCGACAAGGCCTCTAAAAATTTGCCTCCAAAATTCAGTTTAACTTAGACTCTTTTAAATAAATTCTCCATGATATGCATGTGTCCTAAGGTCAGTCTAAGGTATGATTTTGAGCTTCTAGCTATATCATATAAAATATGCAAATACAATGAAATCTAAATACCCATTCCCATGACTATTTTGAACTTAATGCTTGCATCTCCATTCTTCTACTTTTTTAGTTCCATAGATTGTGCCTGGTTGTATATTCTTTAATCCTCATGGCTTCCATGACTTCCTTAACTTCCGTGTGTGTTAAATAAATGTTCCTATTTACAATCTCAATGCACAGGTCAAATACCAAGTGATTTGTCATTATCAAAACAGGATTTGACTCATAGAGTCAACAAATTCAATCTCACTACACAAGCTCTTAAACCTCAAATCAAATCTATTAAAAGTTTTTTTTTTTTGAATATGTCAAATAACTAAGTTATTTGTAATAGTTTTCAATCTATATGAAAATGCAAATGACTATAAAACCTACTTGTTGAATCCATAAGAAAAGAAGCGATATAGGCTTATGACCCTAAAGAAGAATTGTTTATGACTTTTTGGTCCTCTTAGCCAAAGCGTGTATAGCCAAGTATAAATCATTGAAAATTTTAGAACACTTGGCTAAAGTAGTGAAGAATGATTAAAAAAAAAAGACATAAAACAATGATAAGTGCATAATTGAGGGGGAGCATCTCTCTTTCATGATTATATAAATTAGATGTTCTTATGATCTTACTTCGCTTATGTCCATATGCATATGCAAGTGCAGCACCACCGCTTACCATTCATATTGTGTTAAACAGTCGAATCTCTTTAATGGATAGTAAGTATCTAGTATCATAAACTATTATTGGTTATACAAATTAATGTGGTCAAAAAGGGATAATGCTTGTGAGAAATGAATTAGTTTATATCCAGTATAGATGTTCTAAAGATTAGGAATAATTGGTTATACTGCTTGGTATGATGAGTGAAATTAATCATTGATAAATATAAGCATTTCATTTCATCTAAGCAAGTATTCAAACTCATAGGGGGAACTTTTTGAAAATTATTTCCTATCTTATTATGCTCACCAATATTTTATGCTTAGGTGTGCATTAAACTTTCTGTGGCATGTACTCAATTATGATGATCCTATTGAATACTCTAAATGAAAAATATATTGCTTTACCACAAGTTTCTTGAGTTAACCATATGATCTTGTTTTAAAATGTATTGATATAATTAAAGTTTGTATGATTAATCTTTCTGGTTATATTTCTTTTCAGAATGTACTAAAGCAAAATTATTTTAGATCTAAAGGGGGAGAGAAAATTTTTTTTGAGATAAAAAGGAGAGATTTTTTTTAAAAATTGCATTGTCTACAATGTGTAAGAGCGTAAATGACAAAAAAACAAATTGGGGGGGGGGGGGAGTTTTTCAAAAAGGGGGAGTTATCCTTTTAAAGCTAAGAAATTTTTTTTTAAAAAATGTTTTCCATTTAACTTATCCCTTTTGCTGATGTCAACAGGGGGAGAAGACTAATGAGCAAAATGATATACTCCTTGGTTTAGGGGGAGAGGATTAATGTGCATATGCTTTATTGCTTTATCTAGATGCAAATTGTGCTGAACATAAAAATTCTTAACTTGAAATATCTTAGTGTCTTCTTTCTAGATATAATTGAATCACAATGTCTATTTTGAAATTTATGCATTTTACTCTTGTGTTTGTCATCATCAAAAAAGGGGAGATTGTTGAATTTTTGAGTCTGATCCCGTTTTGATAATGACAAAATACAATTATCTCATCTATGCATTGAGCCTTTTTAGAAGGATCATTATTTAGCATGCATGGATGATACGAATGCTAGGGAAGCCATGAGAAACTTGAAGCACATACGACCTAACATATTCCATGAAATTAAAAGAGCAAAAGGATGAAGATACCTCAGATTTTCAGTTGTATGTGTGTTTTGTCCCATATTTACATATTTCATAAGATATAATTGGAAGCTTAAATATGACCTTAGATTGACCATAGGACCTCCAAGTAACATGAAAAACCATTTTCATAAAATTTCTAACTTAAAACAAATGTTTTAAAATGGGTTTGAAGTTAAAATAAGGCAAAAACTAATTTTTAAAAAGGGATTAGTTGACCGGCTAGCCGATCGGACAGTATAAATGAGCCTTTTTCTCAATCCACAACTTCTTATCCTAACAAGTGTTCAACGTAAAAGTTATGGGATTTTTATTAGATTTCTGTTGATACTAGGAATTTCCAATTTGGAATCATATAGAAAAATTTATGGCCAAAACACTGAAAGGTGTATGTGTAGAAAAATTCCCTTCATGTTTCTTATATAACATTGATGGACATTTTTATTAATCCATAACTTCTTAACATAAAATGTGTTTGAAATAGAAGTTGTGGTATTTTATCTTAGATTTCTTTTGACACTAAGAACATTCAATTTTGAGTTCTATAGTAAAAGTTATGTTCAAAACACGGAAGGTCGCTTGCGTAGAATGTCGGTTTAGCGCAGATACACGCAGAATTTTCTTGATTAAATTGATCCAAAGGCCATAACTTAACCTAAGGCCGAGAACACCTTTAAATATGACCTCTAAACCCTAGATCATTAGTTTTTGTCTACCTCTTGAGAGTTTTGAACATATTGCCAAACTTTTGCATACTTTGCCTACATTCTATCAAGTTCAAACATCTTTTGGGGGTTTTCTCAACTTCACAAAGGGCATTCATGCACACATCTTGCTAGCACGATTGATATTGAGGTTTGGTATATAGGGTATTTTATTTGGGCATTTAATATTCATTGTAAAAATTTTTCTTCTCTCATATTTTTATTTAATATTTTATTGAGAGAGCATAAACCTTAAGTCTCATATTTTTGTTTAAAAAATCTTGTGGGAAAAGTTCATTCAAGGACTTCAAAATATTTGAAGCATTCTTGATATTATTTGAAAAATAAATTTTTAGAGATATTTGCATTGGGTGTAGATCTTTGAGAAATCTCATCATACACATTTTTATATACAAAGATCATATATTTGATTATCATTGAAATCATCACATACAATCATTGAGCTTCAATTTATATCCTATGAATGTGTTTTAGGAATTTTATTGTACTCATTAGCTTGTTTAGAAGCATCTAAGTGTTCAAGAATTTTATCAATCTATTGTATTAACAGTTCGAGTTGTGAACAGGGGAGGAGGAAGTCGTGCCTCTTGTAAGAAGCAGAGTAGGAGGAAGTTTTGCCTCTTGTAAGCAGCAGAGTAGGAGGAAGTTATGCCTCTTCTAAGAAGCGGTTTTTAATAGGAAGCTCCATCTGGGTTTAAGGAGCAGATTAGTGGAATCCTTGGGTGTTTGTCCTAAGGCAAGGACGTAGGCCAGGTTGGGCCGAACCTCGTTAAAAATTTGGTGTTTGCGCTCTCTCTATATCCCTCTTTATATTTCCGCACTTATATTCATATTATACCTGGTGTGCATGCTTTAAATATTAGTATATATGAATATCTAAAATACGTGAGAATATATGGGTAGTACTGAATTAATTGAAATATCCACTGATTAAATCAATTAAGTTGTATAATACTGAAATCGGTATATATCCAAGTTTGTTCTTGTATGTTTGAGTTTTCAATTAAGGATTGAAGTACCAAAATATTTTTAAATACCCAATTCACCCTCCCCCCTTTTGGGATTACACCTAAATTAACAATTTTGTCGAATTCCTTCGAGAGTAAAATACTTCTTCATAACATATGAATTCAATAGGGTGAGGACGGTTGTTCCATCCTCCTCTAGTTCCGCCTTATGGATTAAGTTTTCAAAATTAACATCTCTTTTCAGCTCATGAATACTGGCAATGTTACTTTCCCTTTTCCCGCATGAAACACAAGCAAACAAAATTTGGCAACTAAACTCATGATGCAAGTGATATACGGAAATGCATAACTTTATTTCATTGATGGGAATGGAAATGCCAAAGGATTACAAAGAGAAAACAAAATAAACAAATAAAAAACAAAAGCTTCTCATGAAGAGGATTGAATAGTCAAAAATCTGCCAATTTTGTGTTTCTGTTATTGCGATAAAAGTGCAAAGTCATCCATTCAGGCCACTTATGGGATCTCCAAAATCCACATCTGATATATTCCTTTGCTGGACTTCAACTCCCAAATCTTCTTACGACATATTAACCATTTCTTTCCCTGTGATTAGGTAAAGGATCACTTTGGATCCCTGGTTGCTTGTCATCGAAAACCAAGCGAACCGACGTAGCGTAAAGATTGTACTTTGTGCTTAAATGTCCAACAATGATCAACGGTGTGGCCTGAAGACTTGGAGTGATACACACACTGAGTATCCAGGTCGTACCATTGTGGTAAGGGATATTGTACGGCCACTCCAGGGATAATCGAGATGAGCCTTCTTTCGAGCAATTGGGGGAACAATTCCAAATAGGACATGGGAATTGGTTCCACCCTATTAGGACCCTTTCTTTGTGTTTGAACATTTTGTTGTGTGATCGTAGGCCCAAAGGGAACAAAATGAGGCCTTGCACTTGTATGCGCTATCTGATTAATGGTGGGTCTACAAATTTTTTTTTTCCTAAGCCCCAGGTTTCGACTGCCTTGGTAATAATGCCCCTGAATCTTGTGGGCTTCCTTACTTCTCTTCTTACCAGTCCATTTCTTGTTTGAACCCGAGTCTAAATCCACACCTTTAGCTTTGTCTGTCTTGATAGCCATTTCTATTCTTTCTCCTATGGATACCACGTCCATGAAATTTTGAGGGGTAGCCCCTAAAAGATGCCCAAAGTATGGATCTTTCAATGTATTCATGATTAAGGAGGTAGTCTCCCTATCTTCCATCAGAGGGCTCACCTAGATGGCCATGTCCCTTCATCTGTATGCATATTCCCTAAACATTTCATTAGACTTCATTTCCATGCCTTGTAGGGTCATGCAATCGGGTGCCATCTCTATGACGTGATAGTTTTGAGTAATAAATGCATGGGCTAGGTCTTTCCAAGTATGAATTTGGGTCCTATCCAATTGAATATACCACCTAACGACTGCCCCAGTTAGGCTATCTTAAAAGCAGTGTATCAATAGTTTATCTTCGTTAGAATAAGCAGCCATTTTCTAGCAGTATAGGCGAAGGTGTGTCCTAGGGCATTTAGTTCCATCAAACTTTTAAAAATCGAGAATCTTAAATTTGGGAGGTAATGTCAACCTCAGCACCAAGCAAAGATCATTTGCATCTATGGACCCAAATTAGCCTATACCCTCTATTGCTTAAAGACACTCTTCAATTTCATCCCACCGTCTCTTGATTTCTGCTTTGTTGGTCCCCATAACTAAAAATGTTAACGAGGGTGTCCCCATGACAAGGAACCCTTGAGAGTCAGTATAGCGAGAATGAGTGGTGGTGCAATCAGCTCTAAACCATCTGCCAGACAGGAAGAGGGAACTGAGGTTTGCCCGTGAATTTCGAGCGAATCCCAGAGTGTGTGTGGGATCTAACTCTGTTTCTGCATCCAAAACTCGAACAAATTTCCCCTTATTAGAAGCCATCGGTAATTCCATCATATTATTCATTTGCATCTAGATGTTTTTTATGTTGCTACCCATTTCTTCCTGATTCTGCTTTATACCCATAACGTGGTTTTCCAGTTGGTCACTCATTTCTTTTGCCTTTCTCCTGGTGTTGTATGGGTGTGCAGAGGTTTCAATCGTTGCAGTCTGGTTTTACTCCTTACTTCATGTACAGAAAACCCCTCCTTTAGAACAATGAATGCATGATTATGTTATGCAATTGGCGTTTAAGCATGGATGTAACTAGTGCAAACATACATACAAAGATATGAACATGCATGCATCTTATCGTGCATGACTATGCGTGAAATTATGCATGAAATGTATGGATGCAATGCAACTTAAATAACCACTTTTCCAGAATTCTGAGAAAAAAAAAAAAAAAAAAAAATTTCACCTAATGAAAGATTTCAAAATTAAGTTGACCATTGATGGACCACCATTTCAATTCGATTTATCCCTCAACCATTCCTTTCCCTAGTGATGGTCCATGTACCCTAAATCTTACAAAGGATCAGGTTATGATTTGGGTTTGGGATTAACTCGAGTGAGTCAACCCATTGGGTTGGTTCAATGTGGGTTTGTAGGCTTACATTGTGCATTAGGACCTCGGGTGTTTTAAAACATGGGCTTGGATTGCTTAAACATATTAGCCTGGAGTTTTAGGTAAAAGGGCCGAAGCCCACTTTTGAAATCTGGGTTTGGCTTTTTGAAAATTAGGTATGGGCCGAGTTTTTTTGCTTAGAAAAAGGTTGGGCCTAAGTTTGTTTTAAAAAGATTTTGGCCTGAGTTATTTGAAAATGACTGGACAGACGCATCTTTTAAAATGCTTAGGCCTAGTGCTTTATTTTGTGAAAGAATGAGTCGTGGTCTCACTATTGGGCTTTTCCAAAATATTGGCTAAGTGGTATGCATGCCTAAAATGGATGCAAAATGCATGACACAACACAAACTATTTCAAAAACATATACACAAAGGACTGGATTAAATCATGTGGAGAAGGATGAGGCTCCTGTCCCAACCCAAGGTAGGTATATTATTTACAGGGTTCTTCAGGGCTCTATCATAGGCAAAGGATTCGGGATAATTATGTGTGGCTAGGCTCTATTCCTTATTGATGACAAGGTTCCCAGATTGAACTTCAATCCTCCCTTATAGGGGTCCAGATAAAGCTCGCACTAAGCAAAGTGGTTCGCGAGTCCCGTCAAGCTTTGCTACGAAGGGACAAATGCTATTACACTCCTATTTAATCCTAGCAGGGGAAAGCCTGGGTATAGAGCGTGCGAAAGTGTGTGAATTTGTAAGCTTAATTATCCTAATCCCTCTATCCCCCACATTTATTTACATGTTATTTCAAACATATATGGAAATAAATATTTACAATTAATATGCTTATTCAAAAAAAATGGAAACAAAATGTACACAATTATCATAGTTATCCAAAAATTACAGAAGCAAAATATTCACAATTAACATGTTTATCCAAAAATTATGGAAACAAAATATTTACAATTGACACGATTATTCAAAAATTATGGAAACAAGATATTCACAATTAAAATACTTATTCAAAAATTATAGAAACAAAATATTGACAATTATCATGATTATCTAAAAAAATAATAATATGGAAACAAGATCTTCACAATTAATATGCTTATTCAAAAGATATGGAAACAAAATATTCACAATTAATACGATTATCCAAAAGAAAAAAAATATGGAAACAAGATATTCACAATTAATATGCTTATTCAAAAGATATGGAAGCCTTACGCAACTGGGTCTCAAACTCGGGAATTCTTGCTTCCATTGGACCATTTTCTATCTATATGCATTAGCAAACCCTAGGCCGAAATTGCTCACTAGTATCGCCGAGGCAAGCCACCATCGCCGCCCTCCAGGACTGCCGGCCAACCTGTTCGTCCACCTCAAGTCCGGTGACCCCTGCACCAACGCCAACTCAAGCCTACTCCCCCACGGCCACAGCCACTAGTCTCTACCTGCTGCAACTCCGGCGACCTCCACAAGCGGTTCGCCTATGGCCCTTTACGGCGGTTTGTCGGCTAGCACAGACTGCTTCGCCCGCTACCCACCGCAACAAGACGACAACCCACGGTAGCCCTGCCAGCCTTGTGATGCACACAGATCTAGTGCTTCGCGGCAACCACAGCAGCCCCAGCAAACGGTTGCCCCAGCGCACGACTCCACGGTTCCAGTGCTTTACCGGGCGATTAGACTGCCATAAAGAGCCTCCCACTCCAATCTCCGTCTTTTTCCAAATCTAGGGTGTCAAAAGTTGAGATTTTTCTCCGTTTCAACACACTATTGCGACGACTCTTACCCCCCTAACCAAATCTGTCCCTCAATCCTTCCCATCACTTCCATCGGCGGTGAAGTAACTCACCAGAGGTTTTTGTTCTTTTATTAACCTATATCGTGGTTCCACCCTCACCACTCATGGCCTTCGCCCCGCCTCTGCACAACATCAGCAAAAAATCGTGTATAGAGCATTTTGCAACAAATCTGCAAGTTGTCGCCATCGAGGACAGAGGAATCTACACGCCGTCACTGCTCAGGGAATCGCTAAACAATGCAGGTCAATCTCGTCTCCAATTAGAAAAGTTTTAACTTTAATTTTAATATATTGTAATCCAGTGTCGTCCCCCGCCGATGGCCGCACTGTTGGCGGGGAATGCCGTCTAGGCTACTCCCAAGGTGCAGTCATATGCACAAATTGTGAGTAAAAAAGTGGAGATTCCTACGTTCAAAATTCCCATGAGATTGCCCGTTAATATCAATGGGGAATTCAAATTTATTTTCTCGGAAGCAAAGATGGTTAAGACTGAGGAAGAATTTCGTTTTGCATTAGTAATGAAATTTTTAAGGAATCGGCCATTTATTGATAAAATTCGGCTTTTGATTGTGAAACGTGCGGTTTGACAAAAATTTCAACGATTAGTGTTATGGATGATTATCACGTGTTAATTCACATGAAAAACGAACGTGACTTTCTGCATGGTTGGGCAAGGGAAGGTAGAATTATGGAAGGCAATTCTTTTCAGATGTTCAAGTGGACGAAGGATTTTGAAACCAAAAAAGAATCCCCATTGGCTCCTTAATGGATTTTCTTACCGGAATTACCAATGCATCTTTACCGAATGGATTTTCTCCAAATAATAGCGACTCGTTTTGGTCGTTATCTTGGAACTGATAATGCAACAATTAATCGTACGAGAGCATCTGGGGCACGTATTTGCGTGGAAGTTGACCTAACAATGGAGCCAGTAAAGGGATTTCCTCTTGTTTTATCTTCGAAACAATGTATTTGACAAGAGGCCAAATATGAAAAGATGAGTTTTTTCTGCTCTGAATGTTGCAGGCAAGAACATACCTCAATTGTTTGCAGGGTGGGAGAGAAGCGAAGGGAGGAGGAAAAATATAAAGAAAAAAAGATATGGAAACCAAAGACTAATGACGGTGTAATAGAGACCGATTCTAACATGGATAAAGGAGCAAAGAATGTGGTGCAAGAAGTAGGACCCAACAATGTGCATATGACGAAGCAGATTAATGATAGGGGCCCTAAAATAGCGGAAACTCCTGTAGTTCAAGAAAATGGGGATCATGCAAGGAAAAACTCTGATATACCGCATAGAGCATTAGAAAATAATGGGAATGAAGATTCAATAGAGAGGAATGAGGGGGAGTGTGAAGAAGTCAGATGTGATGATGATCCTCAAGTTTCAAAAGATGAACCTCTATCTCAAGAGGAAGTGGATCACATGGATAGTTCTAAACTGACTGAAGGTCGGGACCAAGGTTTGCAATAAGAGAATTTGGCTTGGGGTTATTCGTTTGAGAGGGAGGAAGGTGAAATATCAGATTTAAAGGGCAAAGAAAAAATGTATGAGTATGATACAGGGCAGGGATGGATTTCCATAAAAAATTCGGTAAGGAAATCTCACAGGGTTCTCATCCGACCGCATAAATTAAATTTATGACGAATACAATTTTTTTTTGGAATATTAGGGGGTTGGGCAGGTTAGAGATTCTAATTAAAAAGTTTAATGTTGGGTTGTTTGCTATTTCAAAACTGTTCGCGGCTGAGGAGCGAATGGTAATGCTAGGTAATTTTATGAATTACCACCATTTTATATCTAATGAAAATCAGGGCGGTAAATTGTGGCTATTTTGGAAGGATATAGATGCCTTTGAGGTGATTTCAATCACGACTCAGAAGATTTCTGGGTGGTTTTTTAAGGATGGACAAAGAATTTTGGTGAGTTTTGTCTATGCCAAATGTTCTTATGTTGAAAGAAGAGAGTTATGACGGCAACTGGAGGAGTGCCAATTAGATTTTCCTTGGTTGGTCATGGGTGATTTTAATGTGATTTGAATGGATACTAAAAGAATTGGTGGAAATCCAAGACCACTGTTACCTATGATGGAGTTTAATGACTGCTTACATCATTGTGGTCTCTTTGATTTATCAAACACAGGCTCACGAATGTCGTGGTGCAATGACCATGAAGGGGTGGCTCGTAGTTGGGCTAAACTTGATCATGTTCTTATTAATAATGGATTTTCCAACCTATATGGTTTGACTCAATTCAAATATCTGAGTCGAAAATCATCAGATCATAGCCCTATGGTGGTGTATACAAATACGTCTTTCTCCCGGTATGGCCCTACCCTATTTCAGTTCTTAAATATGTGGAGCTTGCATGATATGGTTTTGTCATATGTTAAAGATGTTTGGATTAGGAATGACTCGGCCTCAGGTTTTCTAAAACTTGCTATTCGCCTTAAGAAAACTAAAGTTGCATTATGTGCATGGAATAAAAATGTTTTTGGGAGAGTGGAAGAAAATTTAAAAGCTCTCGAGGAAAGGATGGAATATATAAAAAATCAACTGCAAGCAGGTTTTTTTGAGGATGTCAAAGCTGATTACTTGACTACTAAGGTGGAGATTCAGGTGTGGGAGAACAGGGAAGCATCTCACTTAGGAAAAATTGTAAAAAAAAAATGGTTGACTGAGGGGGATCAAAATTCTAAATTCTTTTATTCAGTTATCAATCAAAAGCCAAATAAGAGTCGTATAGACCATATGGTTCTGAACAATGGGAGGATATTAGAGGGTGCGGAAGCAATTCATAATGAGGCAACTATTTTTTTCTAGAATTTTCTTCCAGAGTCTTCAGCGGTTGAACCATGCGATCTCTCCGAGTTAATTCAAAGGCAAATTTCAGATGTTGATAATAATTTACTTTGCACTGATCCAATAGAAGAAGAAGTTAAAAGAGTGGTGTTCTCTATTCCCAAAGAAAGCAGTCCAGGATCGAATGGATTTGGATCTGAATTTTATAAATCTTGCTGGGACATTGTAAAAAAAAATCTCTTGGATGCGACAATGGATTTTTTTTAAGGCACTACTCTTTCCTAGTTTTTTTCCTCTTCATTTATTGTTTTTATTCCGAAGGTGGATAATACTTCTAGCTTTGATAAATTTCGGCCTATTAGTTTATGCTCCGTGGCTTATAAAATTTTCTCCATTATTCTTGTTTTTAGACTATCCGATGTTATTGATAAGTTGATCTTGCATGAACAAGACGCTTTTATTCCTGAGCGAAGTATTTTTGAAAATATTACACTGGCTCAAGAAATGGTTCAATCTTTGCACAAAAAAAATAGTTGGTGGCAATGTGATGATAAAACTAGATATGGCTAAGGCTTATGATAGAGTGAATTGGAATTTTCTTCTCGAGGTACTTACGGCTTTTGGTTTCTCTGAGAGGTTTTGCAAGCTCATAAATAATTGTGTGGAGTCTCTATGATTTTTTGTTTTGACGAACGAAACCTTTAAGGGGTTTTTTCAATCTACGAGAGGCTTGCGGCAAGGGGATCCACTATCTCCTTATTTATTCATCATAATGGAAGAGGTTTTGACAAGGTTGCTTAGGAAAAACTATGAGACTAATCGGATTGGTAAATTTAATCATCCGATTGGGACCCCATTGGTTTCACATTTGTTATATGTGGATGATATTCTTACTTTTGCGAATGGTGGGAAGAGGTCTATGAGAAATTTAGTTTACACTCTAGAAAGGTATAAGAAGTGGTCAGGTCAAAAAATCAGTAAGACTAAGTCAGTGTTATTCCTCTCAAAATACATTACTCCCGCTAGAAAGCATGGTTTATTGAGAATCACGGGTTTCATGGAAGGTAAATTCTCTGTTTCATATTTGGGTGCGCCTTTGGTGTCTGGAAAATTGTCTTCCAGGACATTGGAGCCTCTTGTGGAGAAAATTAGAAAGAAAATTATAGGGTGGAAATCTAAGTTGCTCTCGCAAGGTGGAAGATTGATTTTATTAAGACATGTGTTGTCTAACATGCCTATTTATTTGATGTCTGTTATTAAGATTTCGCAGGTCACATATTCTCGCATTAACTCTCTTCTTTCAATTTTTTTTATGGGGAGAGGTGAAAGATAAAAGGAAGATTCATTGGCGCTCTTGGGAGAAAATTTTTAAACCTACCTCGGAAGGGGGTCTTGGCTTGAGAGATCTTAAGGAAGTTAAAAAATTTCTTCTCATGAAATTTGCCTTCAGATTGCTCACTTCTAATAATCTGTGGGTAGATTTTTTCAGAGCTAAATATTGCAGAAATGATCATTTATTAATAAGGAAGGGGAGACCAAATGACTCTCAGTTTCGGAAATCAGTTATGGCCACCATTCTAGAAGTTATGGATAATGTTAAAATTTTGGTGAGAAGTGGGAACTGTTCTTTTTGGTTTGATAGGTGGCTGTCATTGGGCCCGTTATCTATGACCACTGAGGATATTTTGAACAAGAAATTGTGTATTAAAGATTGCTGGCTAAATAATAATTGGAACTCTAATTTAGTACGGGAATTGGTTGGTGCTGATAAAACAAGGGAAATTTTGCAACAGGTGTCGACGGGTAAAAGTGGGTAGGATATTTTTGTCTGGAAGCCTACCCCAGATGGTAATTTTTCTATAAAAATGGCTTGGGAGGCAGTGAGGAGCAGAAGTGATAATTTTTTGTGGAATGACTGGTTTTGGCATTTTTTATTGCCCAAAAGAATCTCAATGTGTTTATGGAGAGGTTGGTTTAGATGCTTGGTTGTAGATGATAGAATTCAGTCCAAAGGAATATCGATGGTTTCGGCTTGTGACTGTTGCGTTCAGAGAAGTCAGGAAAACATTGATCATATTCTTTCTTTAGGAGAGGTGGCTTTAGAGGTTTGGCGTCGAGCTAGTGTGGCATTGGGGATTCATTTCCAATGATCTCTTCCTTGGAAAAATAAAATGGCAAATTGGTTCCACTATGAAAAAAAATCGTCTATTAAAGGTATTTTAATCAGGCTGATTCCATGTTTGATTACGTGGTGCCTCTGGAATCGAAGATGTAAAGCGAGAATGGAAGGAGTTTATCAAAGTGCAGATCAGATGTGGAGAAGTGTTCGATTCTGGATTAGTTTTATTGCTGAGAGCACCATTTCTTTTCAAAAATTGAAGAAGTCAGACATTAAGATTTTGAATGAGTTTCAAATTAAGCATCAGGGAGTTTGCGATAGGCCTGAAAAAATTATTTCATGGGTTAAACCTCCAGTAGGGTGGATGAAACTTAATTGTGATGGGAGTTGTAGGGGCAATCCGGGTACTTCAGAAGGTGGAGGAATTCGAGATTGCCAAGGCATGGTAAAAGCGGCTTTTTCAAGTTATTTTGGCAATGGTACGAATAATAGTGCGAAATTAAAAGCAATCAGGGAAGGAATTCGTTTGTGTAAATGTTTGCATTATGTTAATGTGATTATTGAAAGTGACTCACAAATTGTAGTTGATTGGTTTCGGAAAGGTAGATGTATTTTATGGTATCTTTGGGAATTTTGGGAGGAACTCGTGGCAGAGTTAGAAGGAGTGAATGTCATGGTTATGCATCAATATAGGGAAGGCAATAGTGTGGCTGATTTTCTTGCTAAAGAAGGAGAAATGGGAAAAAAATGTAATCTACGAGGAACAACACCTTCTACCACGTTATCTGAAAGGTATCCTTCGGATGGATAGATGGGGTCTTGTTTCTGTTCGTCATTAGTTCATCTCTAGAATTTCGTTTGGGGTATTTCGTTTTGTTTTATGTTTTTATCTCCTTTGTTAGTTATGTTTATTTTTGTTTGTCCTAATTTGGTTGGTTGGTTTTAACTTGTAATCACGGTATTCCTTTGCCAAAAGTGGGTTTATTAATAAATAAATGGAGGTGCCGCCCTCTTTTACCAAAAATAAATAAATAAATAAATAAAATAAAATAATATGGAAGCAAAATATTTATAATTATTATTATTATTCAAAAAGTATGGAAATAAGATATTCACAATTAATATGCTTATTCAAAAGATATGGAAACAAAATATTTACAATTAATATGATTATTCAAAAATTACGGCGACAAAATATTCACACAATAAATATTCAAAAAATAAGGAGTAATTAAAAGAATTGTCAAATTTAAATTTGGGATAATTCCTAATTAATTACTGGCTCAAATCTCTAAGGTTTCCAGCAGAGTCGGCAAACTGTCGCGATGTCCTGGACGGAACGAAGCGAATGAAAAAGTGTGATTTTGGTTTTTCGGAAAAATATGAGTGAAGTCACCACTAACCTTTTAATGTGGTTAGAACACTTGATTACCACCCAATTAAGTATCTAATAGGTCTGCATTACCAAAACTGGGATCGGGAGTTCGGTTTCGCAAAGGGAAGGTACGAGCACCCCCTACGTGCCCATTCTTATGAATGGTACCTAATTAATTATAAAATTATCCCAAAGTAAATTCGAAAAGCCTTTTATGTTACTCCTTTTATAAATTTACAAAATACAAATGTACATGAATGCATCACACAAATATTTACATAATGTATATATTCCCTCAAAATCACGGTATACAAAGCTTGAAAAGCTCGTACCCTTTTGTTGCAATCATAGGGATGAAAATCGAGAAAATAGGTTAAGAAAATACGCTCTTAGGATTTTGAAATTTGTAGGGTTTTTCTAAGTATGAAAAATAATATTTTGGGTGGTTTTTGAATTTATTCAGAGATGAAAAATTTTGCAAAGATAGATTTCCAACTTCAAAAATATTTTTTATGTTTTTTCTGCAATTTTTTCTACTTTTAGAGTATTTTTCCCCAAAATTTGAAATAACAAAAAGACAACTAAAGAAAAACCATGGAAATCAAGTCAAAAATATTTTTGGAGTTTTCTTATGAATTTCCTGAATTGTATTTTTTTCAGATTTTTTTTCTTATTTTTATTTTTTGATTTTTTAAAATATTTTTATCCATTTTAAAACCCAAATAAATAAATGTGAAAATATAAGAAACGTATTCAAATCACTAAATATGAATAACTATAAGTACAAAATAATTACAATCATAAATAACAAAACCATAATAAAAAAAACTTTAAATACTATATGACAATGGGCATGATATAAAAAAAAAAAAACCTAAATATTAAACATACAATTTGAATACGAAATAATAAAACAAATATAATAGCAAATAATGATTCTACAACAATAACCAATTAATATCTACAATAAACATGGAAATTACTAAAATCCTACAAAAACGAGAACAAACCAATTAGTATTTACAATAAATGCCACAAAAAATCTAAACAAGTATCACAACGATAAAATGAAACCCATGACAACAATATTTAATCATGAAACACATACAACTAAAAAATATAAACTGTTTAAAATAAGCAACAAATATTCAGAATGAACACAAAAAAAAAAAAAAAAACTTATCACAATATCACTTATTCAATATTAAATCCTACAATGACAAGATTATACATACTACCATATGAATATTAATATAAAAACCCTTCAATAACAATTTTAATATATATAACAAGGATAAAATAAAGGAGAATTTAAACTTTAAAACATAAAGTGTGTGTGTGCCTATGAGAGTAGAGGAGGCTCACTGTGCGTGTTTGAATTGGTGTGATCCCAAGAGGGGGGAGGGGGTGAATTGGGTATATAACAATTCTTCCTAGGTTTAGTCAAACAATTAGTATTTCGCAACCTAGGGTCTGTCTAAAACATATACCAATCCTATATATAAACTACTAAGCAAATATATAAGCAATCAAAGCAATCTCAATATATCCAACATTCAGAGCAATAAAAATAAACATATACATGTAGAAAGTAAATTGCAGAAAATAAAATTGACACCAGATATGTTATCAAGGTTCATCCAAAACTTCCTACGTCCCCGCCTCAAGCTCACAAGTAAGAGGATTCCCCTAGTTGCTCACTTCACGGATGGAGTAACACCGATTACAACACCATACCAAGATGGTGCATCTAGTTCTCTTAATAGGGTCTGAACCATCCTGGTGCTCTCCTAACTGAGTTAGAGCAATTAGAAACTATTCACAGGGCTAGTCTCCCTTTTCCGACCACCCCCTGGGAATACAATAGATAATCAAATAAAATATTGCATACAACCAGATGCTTCTTACACTAAGAAAATATGTTCCAACAATAAGCATGTATAATCAATGCACTCAAGTATGATAGAGAATTAATGCTCAAGTGAGATTTGGTTAAACAAGTATATTAGATCACACGAAGATGAGTATCTATATGTATATGTGTGAGTGAGTGAGATCCTTGATCTTTGATTCCAGAATGTATATTCACAATATGAACAATCAAAGAATCTAAACAACCCAAATCAAATATCTCAAAGATATTTTTAAATGACAACCACAATAGATATCTTGGGTTAAAAGCTCGCAAAGAAAATATCAAAGATAATATGCAAGCTTTCAAGACTAAGAAGCAATGAAATGATTTTCCCTATCAATATTTACATATGAAATACTATGGGAATAATCACACTAGCAAAATTATCAAAGAAGGTTTTATCAAATATGTATTTGTGTGAGAGTATATGCCAAGGGAAATGATGTAAGATAACACACACAATTACAACAATTAATTTCCCTACAACTTGCAATTAATTTGCAAGGGAGGAGTTTTAATAAAATGATACACTCTATTTCAAAATGGTTTGAGCAAAGAATATGAGAGAGAGTATGAAAAATTGGGCTTGAAAAAATGGAGTATGGGCAAATGAGAGTATAAAAAATTTGAGAGGATTTTTGTTAATCAATTTGCTAATCCCATGCTAATCAAAACAAATGAGGGGTATGTATAGAATACCTTCAAAAAATAGCTGTTGAGGACTCATTAGGTATTTTGAAAAAGTTTAATTAAATCTTTAACCCCAATTACTGCAGTTAATTTTCATGAACCTTACAGATTCGGTCGCTCGAATAAACACAAAGTTCATATTAGGTTCGATTGGCTAAGAATAGGACCGGTTAGTCGAGCCAAGGCAAAATATCAAACCTTTGTTGGTTCGGTCACCCGATCTAGGATTTGGTCTGTCGAATCTTGCTATTCGGTCGCCTAGGGTGATTTTGAACTATAAGTTCGGGCTGCGGGGGCTGGTAAAAAGTGTCAACATTAAGGTTCAGTCGACTATGGAAGTTTAGTTCAAATCTCGACTGGTTGCCCAAGCCAAGTCAAAGTATTGTTTTTTTACTAGTTCAATTGACAGAGGCATTTTTAACGCCCTATGTTCGGTCGGCCGAAGGCCTTTCAAAGTTCATTTTAGGTCCTGATTTTTATTAGAATTCACCCCTCTTAATAATGGTACAACTCTTAAGTTACAGGGGATTTTACATGAAGTGTTTATGGGGACCTAAATTCAATCTATGGTCATTGAGCATTAAAACCCTATCATGCATGTAGATGCAGTATTACAGACCATATTAATATTACAAACCCAAAATAAAATGCTATTATAGTAAACAAATGGTCTTCATTTTATTTGTTCTTCTACCTCTTTGCTCTTCAAATGCCATATGTGATGTGGTCTTTGCGTTCCCTATGGCT
This sequence comes from Malania oleifera, assembly GCF_029873635.1. NCBI lineage: Eukaryota > Viridiplantae > Streptophyta > Magnoliopsida > Santalales > Ximeniaceae > Malania > Malania oleifera. The sequence goes on from NC_080428.1 coordinate 18,366,967, forward strand.
TCCTTGTGTTCCTACCCTTAGTGCATGCAAATGATGATCCTATTCAAAGAACTCAGTGCATAGGTAAGGACCAATGGATTTTTCATAATCAAAACGGGAAGGACTCATAGATTCAACATTCTCCCCCTTTTTGATGATGAAAAATATAATAAGTAAATGTGGGAAAAGCTTAATAGGCTCCCCCCCCCCCCCCCGAGGATACGCATAAAATTTAATTTTAACATTGGAGCTCAAGCACATAACAAATGAAGACTAGAATTCAAAATTTATGCACAATTTTGAGTTTGTCATTAAAGCTTAAAAATACCATGTGGTTACCTTTCCCAATTTTGCACAGATACTTCTCCCCCTTTTGACATCAGCAAGAAGGGGCTAATGTAGGAGAGTGAACACAAGACATAGCTATTCAGCTGAATGATTTTTGGGTAGATTTTTAGAAATTTTGGCAGCAAGCCGTTTGAAAATAGAACATTTCGCAAAAAAAAAAAAAAAAAAAATCAAAGGCTTGATAGACATTTTAGGTAGTAATTCATCCAAATAACACAACAATATATTCAGTATAATTCAAGATAGTTCATTCAATGGTTTACACACATTCAGTATCCATAAGTATTTATCATATGCATTTTAGTATAGATGGAAAGTGTATAAACATAGATGTTAGAATTTCAAAGCCGAACGAAAAAATATTTGAAGGAAATGCCTTTTCAATAGCTCATCGAGTGCAAAGGTTTTTGTCATGGTATTGCTAAAAAAGAAACTTTAAAATAATTAAGCAGACCATCATTTCTCTAGTTAACCAATTTAACACATGTCATAAGAATGTATAACTAGAAAGTTCAACCAATGTGATTTTTAAATTTTGTAGAATATCAGTGCAGGATCTTAGGGCCATAAAAGATGCTGTGGAGAAAGAAAGTTTAGGCATTAATTAAAACAAACCACAACAATTTGATGAACCGAGTTAAAGTAGGTGAGCAAAAATGAGTGTGAATTTTGATTTCAGACGCGCCCCTTATCAATTTGAAATTTGGGCATAAGAAAATAAAAGCATTTGGGCATAAAGAATTTTATTGTTGATTAGAAAGAAATTTCAAGTAAGCACCCACAACAATATAACTGGTCATTAAGGATTAAAAAGACATGGTAAACCAGGTTAAACTAGAATTATATGCAAACTATTTTAGTTAAAGCACATCATAAGACCCATGAAAGGTTTTAGTAAAGAGCACACGACATATGAAGCGAAGAGAAGGTTTGAGCATGATTTTAGTCTAACTAGTTCACATGCATTTTCACATATAATCACCTAACTAGTTATGCAATTCAAAAACAAATAAATATATATAATAAGGCAAAAGATAAAAGATTTAGTTTTGAAAATATATCTTGCTATAAAACAACAGACAAAATAAAAATTATTTCCCCTAATGGTGTTACCAAAAAGTGTAGGGGATGTGCTTGTTAAAAAAAGAAACTTTATTGCAAGGCTCAAGTAGCAACATTATTTTGGTTAAACTTTTAAGCACAATGTAAAAATATAACCAAAATAACCAACCACATAAATCCCAAAAATATTAGAAAATTGAAAACAAGGATCATATGACAAAAATAGATGACTGTGGCTAAAACAACACATAAAATCAATACATTTTAGCACAAGCCACAATGAATAATTCAAAATAGATCTAAGCTAAACAAGTTGGTGAGCATAAAAGGATAGAATTTTAATTTTAGATGCTCCCCCTTTCGATTTGAATCCAAACTTAAATGAAATAAGCTACTTATACTCATCAAGATAAATTTCACTAAGCATGTCAAGAGTATAAGCAATCATTTTAAAACTTGTCAATCAAATATACTAGATATTAATTAATTCGTTTTAAAACAAGCAGCTAGTATAGGCTCCCTATAGATTATAAATGCATCGAAAAAGATATATTAAGGCATGATTTAATGTTCATAACCCTGAAAACATTCCATATCTAATCATATAGCTTTAAGAACTGGATATGATGTTCGGGTTTTGTGAGGAGCCTCAATATTCAAAAATTGAATTGATACATATGAGTTTTTTAAGCTCTTTCTATAGGGATGGAGCCGAGCTCCCCTAATTGTTCTCGATGATTATGCGATGATGAAATTTAATATTCAATTAGTTTTCACTCATATTTTCAAAAAAATTGTAACATATGTTTTATCATAAGCATCTTTATACATGGTTTTATCTTGGGAAAAATTTAATAAAATTTCGGCAGCATACCATTTGTAAATCGGACATTTTCTCATAAAACCTGTACCTGATAAATGGTTGTTCTCAAAAGATTGATCATATATAGCATGCAACAACCTAAATTCCACTACCAGCATGCAATTCACATCACTACATCTGCCATGCAGGAAGCTTTCAATAAAAGCATGCAATCCAGTAGTAATCAATAGTTCATATAAAAAAAATAAACTACTCATCAAAGATATTAACCAATCAGTATAACATGGACATCAATTTACAACACTATTTATAAAGGCATATAAACATAAAGTATGATTATGAGAGTATTTTAGTTTATATAACAAACAAAGAAAGGTGCTCCCCCTCAGTTAAGTATTCATCCAACTGATACCTTTTTCTTATTTTTCAATTTCTTTAGCCAAGTGTTATAAGATTTTCAATTATTTAGACTTGGCATTGAATGCCTCGACTTAGAGGACCAAGAAGTCACAAGCAATACTTCTTCAGGGTCATATGCTTATGTTTGCCTCTTTTCTTATGAATTTCAATGCATGAGAGGCACAAGATTGAATGACTTCCAATATGAATTACATGTACATAGGTCTCCTTGAAATATATGCACTCATCAAAATTAAGAACTAGGCATCCAATTTAGCCATTCAACACAATCAAGGTGGTTAGAGCTTTAAAGGATTTGATTTAAAAGTTGAGAGCTTTTTGTGATAAGTATAAAATAAACACTCTTAAAGTTTAAAATTTCTATTACCTTCAGAAGAGTATTCAGGAGTGCGCACAAGTGGACGATATGGAAAATACTTTCATGCTAGCGAAATTGTCCACACCTTTTAGGCAAAGAGCATATAGGAGTATATGAATTTTTTTGAATAATGCTCTTTGGAGATTGGAAAGTATCCTTTAGATATGATCTCATTTTTAGAGCAAGGATACAAATCACTGAAGGGATGAATCTCTACTAGATATGATCGTGGTTTGGTAGGGATTTCGTATGGAGAGAAACATGAACCAAGATTAGAGAATTTTGCATTTTGAGTATAGAGGGGATATTTTGATATTACAATGAAACTTGAATCCCTTAGTGAGTGCCTCTAATTTGATTACGAAAGGATGACTTTTATTACGCACTTTAACAGACAAATAAAATATTATACTTAGCGCGTATGGTTAGAGTGATGATAAAAATTTGATAAGGCCTTTATGATCAAGGATAAGCTTAGGGTCAAAAGATAAACAATGTAAGATTAATACCCTAAAGCTCAAACTTGTGCACTGAGCAAAATATGCTTAACTTAAGATGTTCAAATTTAAGAATGGATTAAGCATTTAAAATTAAATACCAAGCAAACATGCCTTGTCTATTTGGAAGTGAATTTTACTTTGACATACTTTGACCAATATTTTCATAGTTTATCCAATCATTAAGATGTAAATGCATTAGGTTCAAATTGGATAAATTCCTTGAATTTTCGTATTGGTGTGATTTCTCTGAAGTTGTTAGCATACAAATAGTTTAAAGTGAAGGCATATAATAAGTTTTGATATATACGTGAAGGATAATGCTTATTTATTTATTTTTTGCCAGATGAGACATGACTGTGGGTTTGATAAACAAAACATGAACCCTTTTTGAAAATATTTTTCTTTTTAATGGTGAAGGGTTTGTCATGATTATTCCTTTCATTTTCACCTTTGATTTTAATTCTAGAATAATCATCTATTCCTTGCTTTAAGTAGATGGTTTTCAATACCTTCTCTAACTTTTTCTTTTTAAGGATGGCATGATATTCTTTTAAATCTTTTAATTATTTCACTATCCTTTTATTTTCCTTCCTCAAGATCTTTTTCTGCTTAGACACCCTAGCTAGAAGCTTATGCATTTTCGATAAAGCATTTTCCAATTTTTCACATGAAGGCATGCTTTCATTTATCAATTCAACACATGATTCATCACAATAATGATTATAATCAATATCATATGAATCATTGCATGCAGTAATATCATCAGAAATAATAGATGATTCATCATAAGTTAGACCACAAATTTTTTTATATGACTCATCATATACATTATTAACAGAACTATCATAATATTCAATAGATGATTCAGCACATGAAGCAACATAACATTCAACACATGAATCATCAATCGAGCTAGAGTGGGAAACATATACCTCATGTTTTGTTAGTGCGCTAACCCTGTGATTTACCACTTCAAGATCATTTGAGCTTGACACTATCAAAGTGGTGGTCTCCTTCTCCTAAGACTCTCCATATTTGTTGGAATTAGGGCATTCCCAAGAGGGAGGGGGTGAATTGGAATTTTATAAAATCTTCCTAGGTTTAGCTAAGCCAGCAGCAGTAATACACAACCTATGGTATGTCTAAGATTTTCCTAATATCACAGAAAAACTACTGAGAAAATATTTAAACAAATAAACCAATCTTAGTATTTCTAAATCATTCACAATAATAAAAACATAAACATTCAAGTGTAGAAAATAAATTGCAGAAATTAAAATCAGGCATAAGAAATGTTATCAGGGTTTGGCCAATACTGCCTACATCCCCGCCTTAAGCTGTAGCTCAAGGATTCCACTAGTTGCTCACTCCACGGGTGGAGTGACACCCTTTATAATACCTTACAGGTTGGTTGCACCTAGTTCTCCTAACCGGATCTGAACCAATCTGGTGATCTCCTAACCGAGTCAGAGCAATACGGGACTATTCATAGGGCTAGTCTCCCTCTTCTGACCACGCATTAGGAATACAATAGATATTCAAATAATTTTTGTGTACAAGGAAATGTGCTTCTAAACCAAGTAGATGTTGTACAATAGTATGCTCAATACACTCACGTATGATAAGGATTTATGCTCAAGTGAGATAAGGTCAAGTTATATGTCAACTCTTAACTAATGTGTATATATTGTATATACGTGAGAGTGATACCTTTGATTCAAGATAATATATTCAACAAACAAATAATAAAAGGACCTTGAACTTCTATGCAAATATCTCAAAAAATATTTTTCAAGGATTAAGCGCAACCAAGATTAGGGATTCAATCTTGCAAAAATATATTTTATCAAATAGCACAAGCAAGCCCTTGAATCTGGAAATGAAAGTGTCGAGACTCAAAAGCCAAAGTATGAGTTCTTCCCAAATAGTATTTACCAACAAAAAAAAAAATTGTACGAGAATCACTCTAGCTTACTCTCTAAAATCAATTTCAAACAATGCACAATGAGAGAGTTGTAAGTTACCAATAATATGTATGAGATGTAAGCACAATATCAAAAGATTAAACTCCTTTACAAGTTGCACTTGGTTCGCAACCAAGGAGTATAACAAATAATTCTCCTCAAGAGAAAGTTTTTCAAATCAAGGAACAAGGAGAATGAGCAATATGCCTCAAAAGATTAAAGGAATATGAGCTATATGAGTACTATGAGTGAAAATATTTTCAAAGAATTTTTGGCTAATGATTTTGTTAATCTCTTGCTAATTAAAACAAATGAGGGGGCATTTATAGATATTCATGAAAAAATAACTGTTGAGGACATGGAGGTCATTTTAAAAAAAGAGTAATGATGTTTAATTAAAAATAACCTCATTTACCTACGGTAAAAAATTGACCAACTTGAGAGGTACGGTCGACCATATTCAAGATTCGATTGACCGTATTGCTAAGTTCGGTTGAACGTGGTAATTTTGAACTAAGGATTTGGTCGATTGTCTTAGGGCAATTTTGAACCCTTCATAGGTTTGGTCGACCATGGCTTAGGTTCGGTTGACCATCTTTGAGGTTCGGTCGACCAATGCTATTTTGAACTATAAGGTTTGGTCGAGCAAGTAGTTGGGGTGCAGATACGTTATGGTTTAGTCGACCAAGGACGATACGTTCATTTCAGAATCATCGACCAAGTTGACTTCTGACCAGTTTGGTCGACCAAGGCATTTATACTGCCAAGGGTTCAATCGACCGAGACCACTTAAAATGTGCATTTAAGTCCTGTTTGGGTCTCTATGCTTCATCAACCCAGTGTGAATAAGCATAAGTCATTTAAGATAGATGGGTGATGGATCCTATGGTCATTCTAAGGCCTCTTGAGTATATACACCCCATCATGCATGATATTCAAATATTACAGATCATTATTATAGACCAACAAATTATAAACTAAATACAATACAATTAGAACAAATATCTTCTTCTTCTTCTTCTTCTTCTTCTTCTTCTTCTTCTTCTTCTTCTACTTTTGCTCCTCTGATTCGTCATAGAATACGCCGAATGATATGGTCTTCATGTTCCTTCTGGATTCCATCCCTTCCTTATGTGTGCGCTAACACATTAAGCCTACTCAAGTACTGAATACACACATAAGTAACTTGCGGTTTGTCATTATCAAAACTAGGGATCCTTTTTTGATCAACAATATTTCTTTTCAAGATCTTCCCATATATCTTTTGCACTTTTACATGTCATAATCTCATGAAAAATATTAGTCTTTAAAGCACAGTATAATAAATCCACGGCATAAGAATTCGCATGCAATAAATTTATGTCATTTCTTTAGCTAGCTTGCAAATTCCTTTATCAATCACCTACTAGGCCCTCCAATTCATAGATTTTATGAAAATGCTCATTCTAATTTTTCAGTGGGTGTAGTTTACACTACAAAACTATGGAGGGCTAGTAGGTGACAGTCCCTCGCCAAATGGGGATACACCAATTTGAGTCATTGTGATCTTTTTCTAAAACGTTTAAGTCTAGTGCAATGAGGATCCGATACCAATTGTTGGAATTGGTGTGATCCCAAGAGGGGGGGGGGTGAATTGGGTATTTAAAAATTCTTCCTAAATTTAATCAAAGAATCAGTATTTCACAACCTAGGGTATGTCTAAAACATATACCAATTCTATATATAAACTATTGAGAAAATATATAAGCAATCAAAGCAATCTCAGTATATCAAACATTCAGAGAAATAAAAATTAGCATACAACTGCAGAAAGTAAATTGCAGAAAATAAAACTGACACCAGATATGTTACCGAGATTTGGCCAAAACTGCATATGTCCCTACCTTAAACTCACAAGTAAGAGGATTCCATTAGTTGCTCACTTCATAGGTGGAGCGACACCGATTATAACACCTTACTAAGATGGTGTACCTAGTTCCCTTAATTGGATCTAAACCAGTCTGATACTCTCCTAACTGAGTTAGAGCAATTCGACACTATTCATAGGGCTAGTCTCCCTCTTCTAACCACCCATCAAGAATACAATAGATAATCAAATAAAATATTGCGTACAACCAAATGCTTCTTACACCAGCAATAAGCACATTATGATCAATGCACTCAAGTATGATAGAGAATTAATGCTTAAGTGAAATTTGTTTAAACAAGTATATTAGCTCACACCAAGAAGTGTATCTATATGTATATGTGTGAGTGAGTGAGATCCTTGATCTTTGATTCTAGAAGGTATATTCACAATAAGAACAATCAAAGAATCTAAACAACCCAAATCAAATATCTAAAAGATATTTTTAAATGACAACCACAATAGATATCTTGGGTTAAAAGCTTGCAAAGAAAATATCAAAGATAATATTCAAGCTTTCAAGTCTTGCAATTAGGATGCCAAGACTCAATAGCAAAGAAATGATTTTTCCAATCAATATTTATATATGAAATACTATGGGAATAATCACACTAGCAAAACTCTCAAAGAAGATTTTATAAAATATGTATTTGTGGGAGAGTATATGCCAAGGGAAATGATGTAAGATAACACACACAATTACAACAATCAATTTCCTACAACTTGCCATTAATTTGCAGGTAAGGAGTTTTAATAAAATGATACTCTTTATTTCAAAATGGTTTTAGCAAAGAATATGTGAGAGTATGAAAAATTAGGCTTGAAAAAATGGAGTATGGGCAAATGAGAGTATAAAAAATTTGAGAGGATTTTTGTTAATCAATTTGCTAATCCCATGCTAATCAAAACAAATGAGGGGTATATATAAAATACTTTCAAAAAATAGCCATTGGGGACACATTAGTTGTTTTGAAAAATTTTAATTAAAATTTTAACTCCAATTACCGTAGTTAATTTTCATGAACCTAAGAGGTTCAGTCGCTTGGCTCATAGGGTTGGTCGTCCAAATAGACACAACTCATATTGGGTTCGGTTGGCTGAGAATAGGACTGGCCGGCCAAGCCAAGGTAAAAGACCAATCCTTTGTAGGTTTGATAGCCTAATCTAGGATTCGGTCTGCCGATTCTTGCTATTCGATCGCCTAGGTGATTTTGAACTATAAGTTCGGGCTGCTGGGGCTGGTAAAAAGTGTCAGCATTAAGGTTTGGTTGATCGTGGAAGTTTAGTTCAAATCTCAACTGGTCGCCTGAGCCAAGTCAAAGTATTGAATTTTACCAGCTCGGTCAACCGAGGCATTTTTAACGCCCTATGTTTGGTCAGCCGAAGCCCTTTCAAATTTCATTTTAGGTCCTGATTTTTATTAGAATTCACCCCTGTTAATAATGGTATAACTCTTAAGTTATAGGGGATTTTCCATGAAGTATTTATGGGGACCTAAAGTCAATCTATGGTCATTGAGCATTAAAAACCTATCATGCATACAGATGCATTATTACAGAACATATTAATATTACAGACCCAAAATAAAATGCAATTATAGTAAACAAATGGTCTTCATTCTTTTTGTTCTTCTACCTCTTTGCTCTTCAAATGTCAAATGTGATGTGGTTATTGCGTTCCTTATGGTTTCCTTGTGTTCCTACCCTAAGTGCATACAAAGTATGATCCTGTTCAAAGAACTTAGTGCACAGGTAAGAACCATTGGATTTGTCATAATCAAAATGGTAAGGACTCATAGAGTCAACAGTGCGGGGAGTAGATGGAGTGTTCGGAAATGGTGTTGCGGCAATGACGAGGGTGGCGACGGTGACGGTTGCTGGTGTGGTAATGCAAGGAGGCTCGTTGGGGGAGCAGAATCATTGGCATTGCAGGAGAGTTCAGAAGAGCAAAGGCCTAGAGGCGAGGCAGCGATGGGAAGTCATAAGGAAGCTAGCGAGCGATAGGCAGCGGGTCAGTGACAGCGATGGCGACGGTGTCTGTGAGTCTTTGACATGGCAATGAAAGAGAGATAGGGGCTAGTGTCCCTGAAGTTGCGGAGTTTCTGTGAGTCAGATCGATCCTAGATCTTCTAAAGTTCACTATGGTGATGGTGGCTAACGGCTGTCGAAGATAAGATTTATTGTGCGATGATGGGCGTGAGGATAATGGTAAGGATGATGGGTGAGAGTGGAGGTTCCGAGGATGGAGGCATTGTAGCTACCGACGAACCAATCATGGAAGAAGGTCTAGAGTGTGCCAACTGTCGTGGAGATTCGTCAGAGATGGCGAAGGGTGAATGGTGGCTGTTGGTTGTGAGGATAAGAGAGAGTGAAGGAGCAGAGAGACGAGAGGGGGTATTAAGAATCTTCAATGGAGAACCAAGGTGGTGAAAGTGTGAGAATGAGATGGAGAGAATAGAGTGTTCTGAGAGAGCGTGAGTGGTGTGGGAGAGAGAGAGAGATAATGAGAGAATTGTGCATGGAGACCCCTCTGCAGCCATGTTTGATGGTGGTGTCGTGGGGCTGGTGTGGCAGTGAGAACAGGGAGAGACAAGGACGATGGTGGTGATGGTCGAAGAGAGTGACGAGTTGGTGTGTACAAAGGGTTGGTGATGAATGGTGAGGGGAAGCCTGCAAGAGGGATGAGAGAGGCAGAGGTGAGAATGTGGGAGTGGTGGAGATGAAGACCCACGGTTGTGACCTTTTGTTGCTGCTCCTCTTTGTAATTTATAAGCCCTTTAAAGATCTAAATGAAACCCTAAACCCTAGTGTGCCACCCCTCCTCTCATTTGCATGGGCTTTAATTTGTAATTGCCTATGGATTTAAATGCTTAATAATTGAGAGGCCTGGTAAAACGAAAGTGAACTTTAATTCCAGGAAAGAAACGAACCTGGAGTCAATTTAATAAAAATGACTCAATAAAATACTTAATTTGAAAAACTCAATCTAAAAATTAAAAGACTCAATTTAAAAATTGAAAGACTCAACTTAAAAATTGAAAGGCTCAATCTAAAAATTACAAGGATCAATTTTAAAAGTCAAAATAGCCTAGACTTAAATTTTAACATAACTGGAATCCATTTTTAAAAAAAAAAAAAAAAACATCCGAAACTCAAAATTAAGGATAACCGGGACTAAATTTTTGAAATAAAATGACTCAATTTTGAAATAAAATGGGATTTAATCGGATCCTCCCATTCCCGGGATTCAAGTCAATTTTTATTACAAAGGGTCTCCTTAGAAAGACTTGGTTAAAATTGGAGTGTCTACAATATAAGTTTAGAAAATTTAGAAAATTTCCTCTCACTGTATGGCTATTGTAGGAGCACATTAGTGGCATGGAAAGTAGTAAAAGTTTTTTTTTTTTTTTCTAGCATATCTTCATTAGTAATTTTTTTACCATATAATTTTAACTTCGAGCTAATCTTATGCACAATTGAGTTATATTCACTGGCTGTTTTAAAGTCTTGCAACCTCAGGTGCAATCATTCATATCGAGCTTTTGGTAAAATCATAGTTTTCTAGTAGTCAGTTCTATCCTTTAATTTTTTTCATAGGATAAGTGAGTCTTTAACAGTGAGGTATTCAGTCTTTAATTCTTCATCCAAATGATGACGGAGGAAGATCAAAACTTTTGCGCGATCTTGCAGGAATGCAGTATTTCCATCTAAAATAGTGTTTCCCAAGTTCATTACATTTATATGAATATCAACATCAAGAATCCATGATAAATAATTATTATCTTTGATATCAAGGGGAAAAAATTCAACCTTGCTTAGGTTTGAGATGTAAATAAATTAACAATAATAAGACAATTTAGAAAAAAAAAATAAAAACTAAAATGAATCTGCAATAATAATATAATATTATTTCAACACTTCTAGGGTACTTAAATATGTTTCTTTAGGAACATTATTTTATTTTTCTTAATTTGTACTCTTTAGGAGTATGATCCCAATTTACAATACTAAATTGGGTAATAATTTATCACCACCTCTTCCGGATGTTAAATATACTAACTCATCTAGAGGACAAATGTTTCACCTCTTTAAGAGGTCGAATTTGACATATCTTTGGGAGGTTAAAAATATACCCTCTTCAGGAGGTAAATATTTATCATCTCTTCTCGAGATTAGATAGACAACGTCTTTAGGAGGTCTATCTCTTCAGGAAATTAAATATGTATGCAAGAAATTTAAATATATTACTTCTTCAAGAGGACTATCTTTTCGAGAGATATATATACTGAAGATTTAAATATATATCCTCTTTAGGTGGACTAGCTCTTCAAGAGATTTAAATATATATATTCCTTCTTTAGGAGGACTATCTTACCATCTCTTCTGGAGATTAGTATTCTTTAAACTTTAAAAGACATATTCTCTTATGGAGAATATTATATTCTTGTGGAGTAAAACTTACAAGAAATAAATAAATTAAATAAGAATTAAAAAAATAACTTAGTTGGTTTGAGTCTCGTGCTGATAACGTGTTATAAAATATGCAAGAAATAAATAGAGACGAGAGAGAAATTTTACATGGTTTGGATATACCTACTCCACGGGCGGATGGGATAAAAAACTTCACTATCTCGGGCAGAACTACAAGATGATTTGGAACCAAACTTATACAAAATATCACTTATCTATTTATCCCTTTTACAAAATGTCTCTCTTCACTTTATCTCTCATCTTCTCTTATCCTCACTATATATCTACTTACATGAAAGCATCAAATGTGTGTGTTCCAAATGAGAAGGGGAGGGTGCCCTTTTATTGGGTAATATGGATAATAAGACATTTATTGGGGTGGAAAAATTGAAGTGGTCGAAGATGGGGTGACATACACATTTTTCGTAATAGTTATAGATAAAATTATATTATTATAAAGTATACAATGATATGATATATTTTATAAGTCTACAATAAAAAATAGATAAAAATAACTATTCTTAAATTTCAACATTTTATCATATGATGTTTATTATTTTTTATTATATATTGAATTAAATAATTAGAAATATGTAAGGATAATTATTCTCTTGTTTCTCAAATTTAAACTATATTTCATCTTATTCTAATGAATAATTATTCCATTAAGCTAAACATGTCAACTGTTTAAGAACACTTAAAAAAGTTGCTTATAACACTTATTACTTAAAATAAGTATTTTTATAAAAAAAAAAAAATAGTACCTTTTTGACTTGATTTACCATAAACACTTATTATAGAAAGTTTTTTTTTTTTTTTTTTTTTTTTTTTTGTGAGGAATGGTGTATTCCCAAGAGAGGGGATGAATTGGGTATTTTAAAATTCTAGGTCAATTTAGCCCTAATTTTTAAAACATAATCAGTATACCACAATCCTAGGGTTTTATAGGCAATCTCAATACCCACAAATATTAATGTATGCAAATATTTAAAACAAATATAACATTCACAAAAAATTTGGATATAAGCAAACAAGTGCAGAAAATAAATAGAGTAGGGAAAGAGAGAGTGCAAATACAAACTTTTACAAGGTTTGACTGTACCTGTCTACGTCCTTGCCTTAAGCCAACTCGCTTGAAGATTCCACTATCCTGCTCACTTAATCGGGTGGAGCAGAAGCCATTTATGGCTCCATACAGGGTGGAGTCCCCCTAGCTCCCTTAATCGGGTAGAGCCAAACTGTTATAACCACCCCTTACAAGATGGAGCACCTCCTCCTCAGGCGATACCCCACGCTTGGAATATGGTTCACTACTCGAACCGCAGGGATACAAAGATATGACATAAATTTCTACGTACAACAAAATGCTTCTCAAAATAATCTCATGTAAAGCCCCAAAAATATTCCATAATAAACATAAAAATGAGATCAATGTATGATACCTCTAATATCACAAATGCAACATCCACGAACCCAGTGGGGTCCAATGTAATATCATCCCATAATTAATTTAAACGAACAAACAACGGAAGCAAAATATTCTTCTACTACCATACATACCAGAGTACTACCTCTCAATCTTTGCATCAATATCTCCCAAAACATGTTACAACCTAGAATGACTAAAAAAAACTAGATATGAACAAAATAGTATCCCACCAACACTCACTCTTAGCTAGCTCGTCTAGGTTCCGCCTTGTAGCTTCTAGACTCAATTTCCTATAGGCCCTGAAAAGTTGATATATTTATTGGAGTGAGACACTTCTCAATAAGACAGAATATATTATTATTAGTGTGTGGCTGACATGAGTTTTAGTGAAATTAAACACATTCTTTAATTACTTTATTTGACAAATATGACATTTGTATACTCACACCTATACAGTTGAAAATGCATATTTTCTTTCATAATATAATTCGGCTCAGTAAATAACATCATTTACATAAATTCACATATATGCATAGAAGAAACCCCCTTTTGGACAAACAACATCATAATGTAATAACCCCATATGAGCGGGTTGTGTGGTTCGAAGACTGGACTTAGCTCTTGTTGGCTTACCACCAAGTTAAGCTGGTGAAACCTTGTCTGTTAGTCCAATTTGTCTACCCAGCCTGGTACGGACTTTAGGGGTACAACAACTCTTCGTGGCCAAATCGACTTTGCATACCAACACTTCTCAATACAGTGTGGTTGCACTAACTTATTCAGCAGCGACAATACCGTGCTCTCAATACATCTGGTCCTTAGGGTTCTTAAACCATATAATGCAATTTAAATAGTACAAACAGTATTATAATCTCATTTTAATAAATTCGTATAACACCTGTCATGTTCACTTTTCCATATAAAATATGTCATATTGTATCTTTGCATAAAGTCGTCATAACATAACCTGACATACAGCCGTCTTCTCATCCTGGTATAAAACCGTCATTTCATATTTCCAATATTTCCATCAATTAGTATAAATCATATTCTCACCGTATGATACCATAACAATACTTAGATTCAATTATGCAGTAAGATAAATAAATCTAATGCCACACGATTTGAATGTTAATTCGTAATATAATAAACTGCCCGAAAAAATATTTTTTCTTTTTGTTGAAAACTAGGTCTCATCATCTCTATATTTTTATTTAACTCAAAATATATATATATATATATATTTTTTGGAAATACAGATGATTAACCTACTAACTTCGATTTTCCCCAAATACGTTTAATAATAAAAGCTGTAACTTTCATAAGCCTGAATCATTCAAAAAACCATATACTTAAGTTTAATCGGTTCAAATTCAATAAAAAGCTGACATAATCTATTCCCCTTACTTGTTCCTAAAAATAGCCCTACTACGCTCCTTAAAACAAATCTTAAGTTCCTGAATACAACGAGGAGAAAGTTGCCAGCAAACCTAGAAGAAAGAGAGAACCGACCGGAGGGCTTGCCGGAGCCTCGGGAGGCCTTAGGAGAGAGAGGATGCACAAGGCAATGAAACCCCAGCAGAGAGACAGTGGGAGAGGAGAGAAAGTGACTTAAAAATGAAATAAAATATCTTGAAACCGTTGATAGTTTGGCCCTATGATCCTATTATACAAGCTCTCGGTTGTTGTAACCGTCGATGGTTTTCCTGAGATTTCAGAAATCATCAACGGTTTGGTCTTGCCAAACCCTACCCTACTGAAACCATCTACAATTTTTCTAGGCTCCCTGAAATTGTTGACGATTTGGCCTATACCAAACCCATTTCCTTCTTTTCTCTTCTTTTTATTTATTTTTCTTTTCTTTTCTGGGTTCGGGTTCCAACATCCTCCCCTCCTTATAAGAATTTCATCCTCGAAATTTGCTAACTAATTCTGATCACGATCTCATGAATTTCCTTAAATGATAACCTAGTTCTACAGAAGAGCCGGTAGCCACCCATATAGCACCCTATCCCAAATTTATTAATTACCCTCACTTATGGCGAAGGAATACCATGGTTACAATAATGAGCTTTGGGAGATTACAAGAAATCCAACAAAATTATGCCAAAACCACTCAAAACACAAAATCCAAAACCTATAGATTTACAATTACTCTAACTTAACTAGACAACCTGCACAAAACCAAATATATTCATAATCAAACTCTTACATGGACAACTTCATTTACCCGAGCCGTCACACTTACCTGTCTACTGTTGGGTCTCATTGAATAACAACGGGTACCTATGACGTATTTCCTCCTTTAATTCCCATGAAACTTCCTCCACTACTTGATTACACTAGAGCACCTTCACCAATGAAATCTTTTTAGTACGTAGTTCTTGTTCCTTCCAATCTAATATCTGAACTGACACTTCATCATAGGATAAGGTATCTCTGACTTCCAAGAATTCATAACTTATCACGTACGAAGGATCTGTAATGTACTTTATCAACATAGACACGTGAAAAACATCATGAATCCTAGACAATGTTGGGGGTAACGCTATCTTATAAGCAACTAGACTAACCTTTTCTAGTATCTTGAATGGCTCGATGTACTTAGGGCTTAACTTACCATTCTTTCAAAATCTCATAACTCCCTTCATCGGAGCAATCCTAAAAAAATATCCTATCTTCTATCCCAAACTCTAGTTCTTGCCTGCGTGTATCAGCATAACTTTTCTGCCGACTTTGAGCTGTTTTAATTATGTTCCTGATGAGTTTGATCTTCTCAGAAGTCTGCTATATAATTTTCGGCCCCAAAATCTGCCATTCGCCAACCTCGTCCCAATATGGAGATCAACACCTCCGATCATATAGTGCTTCATATGGTGCCATCTCGATACTAGCCTAATAGCTATTATTGTAGGCAAACTCCACTAGTGGCAAAAACTGAATCCAACTACCTCTGAAATCCAACACTTGCGCCCACAACATATCTTCCAATATCTGAATTGACTCACTCAAAAAATGATCAGTTCGGAAGCTATCCAGAGTATAGGAGTGCAGTCATGTAATACTTAACCCAAAGGTCAGATCGTCTCCTTAGGGAATGCAGTCGAATTTCAAATTTCATGTAATTTGAAAGAAAATAAGAAAAGAAATTTTTACTGAACACGGTTCAGATTCGAGTTTTCTAGTGGTTTGAGATTCTTTTTTTTATATATATAAATTAAAAGGACATGCAATTTAAACTATGAGTTCTAACACACACTAAATTCAACAATGAGAAACAAGAAAAGACACAAGGACATAGACAATGACAAAATTAAATATCAAACACAACCCTACACTCGAAATTTTGGATAAAAAAAGTTAAACACTAAAACTTTATTACTCTACTTAAGCATTTAGACATAAAATTAAACACCAACTTAAAACTTGAATCTAACCCAATCAATAATGTAAACAGAAATTGAATTTAATCCGACGAAGGTTTCACCGAAAAAGAACTTGATGCTTCAACAACTTAAATAATAAATTAAGCTACAATAATAACTAAGACCTCAACTAACCCAAACTAACCCAAACTCAAGATAAATAAACCTCAACAAAATATTTAAATTCGAAAGGAAATTTTTAACAAAGACAAACCAAACCAAACTTAATAAAAAAAATAATCCCAATCAAAAATAATTCCAATAATGATATTAAATAAAAAAAAATAAGAAAAACCAAACTAAATTTAATAATGTAAACAACTCAACAGAATTTAAATCCAACAAAACTTTAAATAAAATAACACTTAAAGTAACAAATAATTAGTAAAACTATTATTTCAATGCAAGAGAGAGAGAGAGAGAGAGAGAGAGAGAGAGAGATGAAGGGAAAGGGATAAAAGTGGAGCAAGCTATGTGGAAGAAACTGGAAACACCTCTCAAGTTACTGAATTAGCAGCAACTCTTGGGTTGGAGAACCAGTAGCAACTCTTGGGTGTGGCTGGCCGTGAGTTGAGGAACAGCAGCAGCACAACTGTGGATGTAGCAGGAGTGGAGCAGAGCAGCAGCAGTAGAGGGCTTCGGCTAGTTGCAGAGCAGCAGTAGCAAGAAGAAGATAGCAGCTTCGGGTCTCTCCTTCAGCTACAATGCACAACAAGGTAGGCAAGAGAAAGGAAGAGAACAGAGAGACGAGCCAGAGAAAAGAGAAAAGAGAAAGAGAGAGAGAGAGAGAAGAGAGGAGAGAAAGGAAGAGAGTAAGGCTACAGAGTTTGCAAGTGAGATCAAGAGAAGGGAGAAGGGAAGAGAAGGAGAGAATGGAGGAAGAGAGGAGGAGAGGGAGGGAGCTCCTAAAGAGAAGAATAAAAAAATAAATATAAGGAGGGAGAATGGGACGCCAGCCCTACCCAGCACATGGAGAAGGACCTGGCTGCATGGCCGAGTCAAATCAACCCAATATATATATATATATATATATATATATATATATATATATATATATATATTCTTCTTTTCTTGTTTCTTGTTGCTTCTTTTCTTCTTTTTTCTATTTCCCAATGAATGAGCCCTATTTTGACCATTCTAGAGCTCGTATATCTCAAAGCTCAAAACACAAAAGTCGTAGATAATTTCCTCAGCTTTCCACAGCATTTTGAATCATCTCGATCAGAGCTCGAAAAAGAATGTTACGCATATATTACGAAGTGGTGCCGATTTTAGCTTCTTATAATTGCACTGCAATAAAATACAAAAAATTTGTAGATTATTCAATAAAATCCAAACACTATAAATGAAGCACAATGTTAAAATATTGAGAATAATTAGGTATTTAATTAAAAATGTAAACTTCAATGCATGAATTAAAACGCCTAATTACACAATTTAAGCGCGTAATCACACCCCCCAACTAACGTTTTTTCTGAATGAATTCCAAGGCAACACTCACAAATACTAACTCCAACAAACATGAACGACTGCACATGTGACACAACCATACCATTTCACATACAGAAATATGACCAAATTTCACACAAGTTCATCATATACAATGCACGCAACTCCGAAGTAAGTCATTCATACAAGTCTCATCGTTATATAGCCATTAAGAATAGTATACTCGCATGAAGTTAACTAGCAGTATAATTCAGAGTTAATGTAGTTATATAAATTCGAGTATAAACAGGCAAAGTCTCAAGGCATATGTAATGTGAATGACTCGTTACACCCAGGATACTAGTGGACACCTACAGAACGGTCGTTTTGACTCGGCTTAACTGGTATACCCTAAAAACACTCTAAAAGAATGGGTTCACTCGTCATATGTGAGGAGGAGTGTCACGATCAAATATCCCACATATTGCAAGGAAAAAATGCTAAATGTATGGAGTGGACTAGTCTAAAACGGGTCTAGCCTATTTGTGAGGTGTCGGGTCCTTCACTTTAACATCTTCTCACCTACTCGCCATGTCCAACCAAGGCCACCCTAGATGAACTTATTCACAAATCAGGCATGAATACATCTGAAGCATTAAGCAGTTGAAAAGTCTTCATATGTGGAGAACATGTGTCGTGTCCCTGACTTTTGTGGTATTTGTGTGGAGCAGGTATTAACCTTTCATTTCATGTGCATTTCTATTTTTCTTATTCTTTCTTCTGCTCATTCTTCAATTTCTGTATTTTCATTGTCAATTAGGACAATCATTACACTTCTTTCGTTGTCTTCAAACCACCAATGGGAATTAAACTCGAACAGTAGTCCATAAACTAAGTCTATTTCTAGGGTGGCTCAGCCTTCACAACTTGAGTAGGCCACAAAACCTAGGTTTCTATCTCCCCACTAGATGTCACCTCTAGGCTAGCAAGTCAAAAACAGAGACTAGTTTATAAAGAGTATCCAAAAAAGAAGGGAAAGTTGAGTTTTATGAACTTTGATCTGACGTCAAAAACTCAAAAAAAATGATAAATGACTCAAAAGTACCTCACAAGGTGTCATAGTTGCCACGGGTGCTCTCTTAATGCTCACAAGGAACCCTAAGTGTTACAAGTCACGTGAACGTGTATTTTTAGTCTCATGAGATACCATGTAAATACAAGAGTTTATATAGCTAGATTAACCTGAATGAACTACTAGTCAACCTTCACGGAGTTGCAATTCCCAGATAAACCATATAAAGAGAAACTACACATATATAACCCACTATACGACTTAAGTGTGTAACTCCTAGGTTATATGCAAGTATGTAAAGGGTATAAGTCAGTGTTAGTCATGGCCTAATCATCCATATTCAAAAAAAATTTTCTTTTTTTCAATGTAATTTCTTATCCCCCCCCCCCCCAATTAAAGTAGAACATTGTCCTCAATGTGAAAGCATAGGGGAAGTAGAGCGTACCTAGGTGGAGAAGAAGGGAAAATAAAAATTGAAACTAAGAAAAAATGTACCTAAAAATTATCTAAAAATAAAATAAGGTAAAACAAAATGAAAAGAAAAGGAAAAAAAAAAAACATCACAGTTTGTCTGGTGGAGGCTCTAGAGGAATTTCATCTGGTGGGTGCAGGTCTATAAATTGAACCGGAAAGTCTCCAAAATTGAGTTGCCAAAATGAATTTGCCTTGTTACCTGCACAAAAGTTAGCCTCAAATAAATCAATACATTCTAAGGTACCAGACAAAACATGTGCAGATTGTCTTCCTTATTTTAACAAGAAAGAATCTTTATTCAATATATTTTTTAGGAAATTCACTTCTTTAAGAACCGATTGTTGAGGCAGAGTTGTTGGAGTAGTTACCTTTGGTTCTTCAGAAGCATCAAAATTAAATTTTTTACTTGGCTCTTTAAAAATTAAACTCTCACCAGTCTGCTCAACCTCTTTATCGAGTGTACCCATCACCTTACCACTACGAAAATTTTCTTCAGCATTGCACTCCTTGACATTTAATCCAATAGGGAATGATGGTTCCACGACTGTCAATCTCTGAGGGTCAAGTACAACAGGCTGGTACTCCTTACTGGTCTCCGTCTCCACGTTAACTGACTTCTTCAATTCTGTGCTAGCTTCCTCTGATTTTTCTTTGACCTCATCTATCTTAGTTGTAACTTCAAGTGTTAGAACAACTGTTGGTCTGTTAGTGAGTATCTCAGGTTGGGGAACTTTTTTTCTACTTCTTGAAGTAACAGTAGCCTCCACTATCTCAAGAGAAACATTATGTATTTGTTGTTGTTAGTGCTGGTATTCTTGAGGATTAGGCTGAGGTTCTTCCAAAAAATTTCCTTTTTTCTAAGATATTCTGTAAGAACCCAAACCATGATAGGTGGGTTTAATTTAATAAAAAAAAAGGGTAAAATTGGAATTTGAGCAGGCTTCGTCGACGAAGCCAGATTTCATTGATGAAGGCTTTTTTATGCCCATCGACGAAGTTCAAAGGCTTGTCAATGAGGAGAAGCCGAGAGATTCGAGAAATCGGGGATCTCAGGCTTGTCGACGAGGTCACCGTCTCATCGACGAACTTACTATATGGTCTTATCGACGAGGGCAGCCAGGTCAAAGGTGTTATAAAAGATATTTTTGGGTTTCTTTGTTGCTAAGTTAGCAACTTTTCTCTCCCTCTCTCTCTAGAACTCGAAGGGCACTTTCTCTCTAGATTTCTTCATTGTTCATTGCTAGAATCATAAATTCGACGTTACCACGAGGATCACGAAAAGATTCTCTACAAAACGTACGGATCGGAATCTTGTTTAAGAGATTTTTAGGTTTCGGCTTAAAATCGAGGTAAAGCTCGATTTTCTTTTTTGATCCGGTAGTTTGGTAGAGGACGGAGTTTTGAGCATATTCTATATTGTGTTTTGTATATTTTGAGAACTTGGTTCACTGTTTAGAAGCTGTAGAGTTTAGGATTGGTCTATTGTGGGAAAGGAAAGGGAAATTATGTTTATATCGGTTATTTTTAAAATCGACTCGGTAGAACTGTGGTTCACAGTACTGTGTGTGTTTTAGCTACTCATTTGGAGGGATCTAACGGGGGAAACTATGGGGTTTTCATGATTAACATTTTGGGAAAAAGGGGGCGACGGGCTATATCCCTGGTTTTGCTGGAAATCAAACGTATATGTTGATTTATACTGTGTTATAGGGATGACCGTGCCTTGACTTGTTTTAAATTGTGTGTTTGGAAAACCATGATTATAGATTACCAAATGGGTGTGGTTTGTTTGGTTATATGGGCATGCATGTGTGTGTAATTGGTTGAAATGCTAGTAGGAAAGTGGTTTCGAATTTGTTCCAGGTACTGAGAGTGTCCGGCTCTATATTCGAGGGCGTATGAAATCGTTGGCCATAGATTGGTAGAGTTTTTGGCTCTATATCCGAGGACATGAGCCTATTTCAGCAGATCAGGACGAAGGGTGTGGATCCACCAATTTAGCGTCAGTATGATGCCATGGGATTCGAGGACTAGCCATGTGCGGGTGGCTCTGTGTTACGCAGGTTGGCTACGGGCCAACACCGTATGTCGCGGGCCGGCTTTGGGCCAATGGGTGTGATGACATCAAGATTGCTGATCATGTGTGTGTGCGCATGTATGCACTATTGTATTGTGAGTACTGGAACTGCATTTAATTGTATATGTGTTGCCTCATGATAACACGCAAATGCCACACAGCAATATAAGCTGCATTCTTCCTTACTGAGAGATGTGTCTCACCCCTACTGTACGTATATTTTTACAGGTCTTTCGAGTAACCGGAACTAGCATTGTAGAGTTGGGAGCGTAGTGGCCGGTGTACTACAAGTAGCACTTAGGTAAGTGCTAGGACTTTTGTTTTGCGGGTTGCTGTTTTGGGGTATGTTGGCACCCGGATGTATGGTTTTGTATGTATGGAGCCTGGACTCTATTTTCTCTTTTATAGACTCTGGTATGGTACAGTACATGTATAGAATGACCTTTTCCGCTATATATATGATTTATGAATGGATGCATATAGGGTGCCTGGTAACCCCACGGGATCGGACCCTCATTCATT
This sequence comes from Malania oleifera, assembly GCF_029873635.1. Taxonomy (NCBI): domain Eukaryota; kingdom Viridiplantae; phylum Streptophyta; class Magnoliopsida; order Santalales; family Ximeniaceae; genus Malania; species Malania oleifera. Next base: position 18,389,223 of record NC_080428.1, read on the forward strand.
ATGTTGTATCGTTGTTATTTGTATGATACAGGGACAGATTAGGTTACTAATTCACCCCTGGGTAACATTTTCGGGTTCGGAGCGTGACAGCTTGGTATCAGAGCTAACCAGGTTGTTGGGTCTTGTAGACTTGGTTAGGATTAGTTGTGAGTACATACCAGAGTATAGGATATTGGATGTGGGTATTGTTGGTTGAGGGTTTGTTGCTAAACCGGGATTTGTCGGTACTATTCCGGGTTTTTCTTGGAATGACGATTCCAGTAAAAGTAGGGCAGACCATTGATGGCTTTCGTGTCGGTGTGATAGGATAAACCTGGACCTGACAGGTGGTAGTTAACACGATTGTGTGTGTTAATTATTGTGTTAACTATCTGTGATATAGGAGTCCTATCGATTCCTATTCTATTTCAGAATAGAGCACAAGGATAATAACTTGGGAAGTGGTTCTGAGGAGACTGCTAGCGATGAATCTCCGTCAATGCCTTGGGGTTTGATGAGGTAGGTTATGCGGGAAATCGAGCGGAGTGTCAGGGGTCGTGAATACTCTTCTATTGCTACAGGGTGTACCATCGAGAGGTTTACACGCATGCACCCGCCGATGTTTGTAGGGGGACCCGACCCAATTATAACAGAGGACTGGGTCAAAATGATCGAAAGGATTCCGGAAGTCCTCCACTGTACAGATGAGCAGAGAGTTCTATACGCTACCTTCCAATTGTCTGAGGAGGCGGCGCGTTGGTGGACTACCGTGAATCTGTTGGAGAAGCAGAGAGCCGGTGTTTCGGAGATGTCTTGGAGCCATTTCTAGGAGGTTTTCTTTGAAAGATACTTCCTGGCCTCCACTCGTGATGCGAAGGCGGCTAAATTTTCTACTCTATCATAGGGAGATATGACGGTGCAGGGGTATGCTGCTCAGTATATAGATTTGTCCCACTTTGCACTGTGTTTGATCTTGAGCGAGTATGAGAAGACTTGGAGATTTGAGAAGGGCCTAAGGAAGGATATCCGCATACTAGTGGGTATGCTTCAGATCTGCAAATTTTCAGTGTTGGTAGACAAGGCCACGGTGATCGAGAACGACATCCGAGAGGATAAGGTGGATCAGGAAACAAAGAAGAGCTCAATACCTTATGGTTCTCAATCAGGATCTCATCAGGGATCGTGGAAGAAGAGGAACAAGGGCTAGGGTTACTGTCAGAATACCGAGCGTTAGATTACTCAAGTGAGTCAGATGCAGGATTGTTATACCAAGTGCCTTAGATGGGACGAGGGTAAGTGCCGGTCATCCGGGGGTAACTGCTACAACTGTGGTCGGTTAGGCCACATGGCTCGCAACTGTTATACACCGAAGAGAGATATGCCTGCATCTAGTGTGAACTAGGGGAGTAATCAGATACCTCGGGGAACCATTCAGACGTATATAGCTCCGGCCAGAGTATACTCTTTTACTCCAGCGGAGGCTGAACATGCAGGGAACGTTGTGACATGTACCTTATTATTACTTTCAAATAAAGCTTCTGTTTTGTTTGATTCAAGTGCAACCCATTCGTTTATATCTATGAGTTTTGTGGGACGATGTGGGGTTGAGACCCAAGTCATGAAAGAGGTATTGTCTGTTGCTACACCATTTGGGAGTATATCATTATGTAGTAGGATGTTAGCAAACTGCCCAGTGATAATTTAGGGAAGGATGCTACCGGTGAATGCTCTGGTATATGACATATCGGGGTTTTATGTCATTCTGAGGATGGATTGGTTGTTCTCCAGTTATGCTGTGATCGACTGTCGTAGGAAGGTAGTAGTGTTCAGACCTCTTGGGGAGGAGGAGTATAAATTTGTGGGATCGTGTGTGCGTTCGATGCCATAGATTCTATCAGCATTACAGGCGAGGAGGCTACTCTTGAACGATTGTTAGGGGTACCTAGCTTGTGTAAAGGAATCGCCGCGGGATGAGTTGAGACTCGAGGATATTTGGGTAGTCAGCGAGTTCTCGGATGTGTTTCCAGATGATTTACCTGGTTTACCTCCAAATCATGAGGTGGAGTTTGTGATAGAGTTGCTTCCTGGCAAGGCACCGATCTCTAAAGCTCCATACCAGATGGCTCCAGTAGAACTTTGGGAGTTGAAGGGGCAGTTATAGGAATTAATGGATAGGGGTTTCATTCGACCTAGTGTTTTGCCCTGGGGATCTTTAGTATTGTTTGTGAAGAAGAAGGATGGGTCAATGCGGATGTGCATTGATTACCGTGAGATTAATAAGATGACTGTGAATAATCGTTTTCCTTTGCCTCGTATTGATGATCTCTTTGACTAGTTGCAGGGGATGCAGGTCTTTTCGAAGATTGACTTGCGGTCAAGATGTAATTAGGTGAGGGTCAGATCTGAGAATGTAGCAAAGACTGCTTTCCGAACTAGATATGGTCACTACGAGTTTTTGGTCATGCCTTTTGGGTTGACGAATGCTCCGGCAGTATTCATGGATCTGATGAACAGGTTTTTTCATGAGTATCTGGATCAGTTCGTGGTGGTATTCATTAATGACATTTTGGTATACTCGAGGAGTTCGGAAGAGCATGAGGACCATTTGAGGATGGTGTTACAGATTCTGCGAGAAAGGAAGCTATATGCCAAGCTGAAGAAGTGTGAGTTCTGGTTGAATCAGGTTGCGTTCTTAGGCCATGTGGTGTCTAAGGGCGGCATCTTAGTTGACCCTAGCAAGATTGAAGCGATGGTCGACTGGGTAAGACTGAAGAGTGTGTAGGAGGTTTGGTGTTTTCTAGGACCAGCGGGTTACTATCATCAGTTCGTAGAGGGTTTCTTTAAATTGTCTGGGCCTCTGACACGTTTGACCAAGAAAGGGGTGAAATTTAAGTGGACCAGTGATTACGAGCAGTGCTTTCTGGAGTTGAAGCACTGGCTAGTTACTGCTCCAATATTGATCATTCCTTCGGGGGATGGCGGGTTTGTGATCTATAGTGACGCATCCCTGAAGGGTTTGGGATGTGTGCTTATGCATCAGGGTAAGGTGGTAGCCTATGCTTCTCAGCAACTTAAGGAGTATGAGAAGAATTACCCTACGCATGACCTAGAGTTAGCTGCTATTGTTTATGCCCTGAAGATCTGGCGACACTACCTGTATGGTGTTCAGTGTGAGATTTTCATTGACCACAAAAGCCTTAGGTACTTTTTCACGCAGAAGGAGCTGAATATGAGGCAGAGGTGGTGGCTAGAGTTGATCAAGGACTATGATTGCATGATCAGTTATCACTTGGGGAAGGCTAATGTGGTAGCAGATGCGTTGATTCGGAAGTCAGAGCATGCAGCAGTATCTGCAGTTGTAGCTCAGCATCATGTCAGATGGGATTTGGAAGGCCTTGGCGTGGAGTTGGTGTCTAGGGATCATCAGGCTTTCGTCGCTAGCTTGGTAATCCAGCCAACCTTGTTTGAGCGTATTAAAGCCACGCAGGTGAGTGATGCAGAGTTAGCTGAGAATGCTGAGAAAGTGCAGTAGGGTTTGGCTGCGGATTTTAACATCTCTGACAGAGGTGTGTTGAGATTTGGGACCAGGCTGTGTGTTCCAAATGACGATGAGATCAGAAGGACGATTCTGGAGGAAGCGCATCGTTCTTTGTATACGGTACATCCTGGTAGTACGAAGATGTATCGAGATTTGCGCGAGTCCTTATAGTGGAGTGGTATGAAGAGGGAGATTGTCCGGTTCATGGAGCAGTGTCTGACGTGTCAGCAAGTGAAAGCTGAGCATCAGAGGCCGGCGGGGCCGTTACAGCCTTGGCCTATTCCAGTGTGGAAATGGGAGCACATTTCCATGGACTTTGTTACCGGATTGCCACCAGCGCTTCACGAGCAAAATGCTATTTGGGTAATTATGGACAGGTTGACGAAATATGCTCACTTTGTACCGATGAAGGTTAGCTACCCTTTAAGTAGGCTAACGGACCTGTATGTTCATGAGATAGTGAGAATGCACAGAGTACCAGTGTCCATTATTTCAGATCGAGATCCGAGGTTTACTTCTTGATTTTGGAAGAGCTTGCAGGAAGCATTGGGGACTAAGCTTACTTTTGGTACGGCGTTCCACCCCTAGATTGATGGACAGTCGGAGAGAACGATACATATCTTGGAGGATATGTTACGAGCTTGTGTGTTAGACTTTGGTGGTAGCTGATTATAGTTTATGCCACTAGTAGAGTTTGCCTATAACAATAGCTTCCAGGCTAGTATCAAGATGGCACCGTTCGAGGCTCTATATGGTCGGAGGTGTCGATCTCCTCTGTGTTGGGATGAGGTTGGTGAACGTCAGGTGTTAGGACCTAAACTTGTGCAGCAGGCGTCTAAGAAGGTGGGCTTGATCCGAGAGAGGATTAAATCGACTCAGTGTCGATAAAAGAGTTACGCAGATGTTCACCACCATGAGTTGGAGTTTGAGCTGGGGGGGTAAGGTATTTCTACGTATTGCTCTAATGAAAGGGATGATGAAATTTAGGAGGAAGGGCAAGCTGAGCCCAAGGTACATCGGACCATTTGAGGTTCTTGAGCGAGTGGGTATGGTAGCCTATAGGATTGCACTATCCCCAGCACTCTCGAGGGTCCATGATGTGTTTCACGTATCCATGTTGAGGAGGTACATGTTGGATCCAGAACATGTTACTAGTTATGATGATTTGGATATTGGGGATACTTTAGCGTATGAGAAGATACCTGTTTAGGTTCTGGACCGTAAAGTTTAGAAGCTTCGTACCAAAGATATACTGTTAGTGAATGTATTGTGGCAAAACCATGAGGTTAAGGAAGCTTCTTGTGAACTGGAAACGGAAGTATGCCGGAAGTATCCATAGTTGTTTTGAGTACTTGTACATCATCTTGCTTTGGGTTGGGATAGGTGGTTAGTCATCGGGAGTGTGTATATTGTGAACTCCTAAGATAGTTTATGTTGTAACCACGGTATTCCTCCGCCATAAGTGAGGGTATGTATGTATGTGTTATGTTGGGGTTGTGTTGTAGTAGTCGCTAGTGGTTCTCTAGAGTTGAGTATGTGTGAGTGTCTAACTATATATATGAGTTCGTGAATTAGAGATTGCAAATTTCGAGGATGAAATTTTTGTAAGGAGGGGAGGTTGTAATAATTTGAACCGTGATAGGTAGGTTTAATTTAATAAAAGAAGGGTAAAATTGGAATTTGAGCAGGCTTCGTCAACGAAGCCAGATTTCGTTGATGAAGGCTTTGTTATGCTCATCGACGAAGTTTAGAGGCTCATCGACGAGGAGAAGCTGAGAGATTTCGGGAAATCGGGGATCTCAGGCTTGTTTACGAGGTCACCGTCTCGTCGACGAACTTACTATATCGTCTCATCGACGAGGTCACCATTCGTTGACGAGGGCAGCCGAGTCAAAGGTGCTATAAAAGATATTTTTGGGTTTCTTATTTGCTAAATTAGCAACTTTTCTCTCCCTCTCTCTCTAGAACTCGAAGGGCACTCTTTCTTTCTAGATTTTCTCGTCGTTCATTGCTAGAATCATAGATCCGACGTTACCACGAGGATAACAAGATGATTCTCTACAAAACCTATGGATCGAAATCCTGTTTCGGAGATTTTCAGGTTTCGGCTTAAAATCAAGGTAAGGCTTAATTTTTTTTTTTTTTTCTAATTTGGTAGTTTGGTAAAGGACGGAGTTGTGAGCATATTCTGTACTATATTTTGTAGATTTTGAGAACTCAATTCGCTGTTTAGGAGCCGTAGAGTTCGGGATTGGTCTATTGGGGGAAAGGTATGGGGAATTGTGTTTATATCGGTTATTTTTGAAATCGGACTCGGTAAAACTGTGGTTCACGGTCCTGTGTGTGTTTTGGCTACTCATTTTAAGGCATCTAATGGGGAAAACTATGGGTTTTTTCATAATTATAGTTTTGGGAAAAAGGAGGCGACGGGCTGTATCCCTGGTTTTGTTGGAAATCAAATGTATATGTTGATTTATACTGTGTTATAGGGATGGTCATGCCTTGACTTGTTTTAAACTGTATGTGTTTGGAAAACCATGATTTTAGATTACCAAATGGGTGTGGTTTGTTTGGTTATATGGGCATGCATGTGTGTGTGATTAGTTGAAATGCTTGTAGGAACGTGGTTCCGAATTTGTTCCAGGTACAGAGAGTGTTCGGCTCTATATCTGAGGGCGTATGAAATCATTGGCCATAGATTGATAGAGTGTCCAACTCTATATCCGAGGGCGTGAGCCTATTCCGGAAAATCAAGCCGAAGGGTGTGGATCCACCATTTTAGCGTCGATACGATGCCATAGGAGTCAAGGACTAGCCATGTATCGGTGGTGCCGTGTTATGTGGGTTGGCTACAGGCCAACGCTGTATGTCACGGGCCAGCTTTGGGTCGATGGGTGTGACGACATCGGGATTGCTATTCATGTGTGTGTGTGCATGTATGCACTGTTATATTGTGAGTACTGGAACTGCATTTAACTGTATATATGTTGCTATCAGAACACTCAAATGCCACACACCAATATAACCTGCGTTCTTCCTTTCTGAGATGTGTGTCACCTCTGCTGTACGTACATTTTTACAAGTCCTTCGAGTAACCAGAACTAGCTTCTTAGAGTTGGGAGCATAATGGTCGGTGTACTGCAGGTAGCACTTAAGTAAGTGCTACGACTAATAAGGGGGTGCATAGGACTGGGAATGTTGATTCCAAAGTTGCTCTGTACTATTCTGCTTTTCCATCTCCATAGGCTCCACTCTTTTGGTGAGTTCAACCAGACGTGCCTCAACACAAAAATCATCTTTCAGTTCATACCACTTTCCACCATGTACTGCTCTTAATGATTGAGCTACAATTGGTCTCCTGTCAATCCTAGTGTTTCATTACTGAGCATAGTCAGCTAAATGATCCAAAAAATACAATGCCTCATCCGGCTCCTTGTCAAAGGAATATCTTGAACACATAATATGAACAAAATGTTTCGATTCAAGAGTCAACGCAGTGTAGAAATAGTTGACTAGGCGCCATAATTCAAATCCATGGTGGGAACATATGTTAACCAGATCTCTAAATCTTTCCAAACTTTCATGAAATGTCTTATCAACTCATTGCATGAATCGACTGATCTGTTCCTAATTACGCATCAAAACTGTGTAATTGGACATCTTAACCCGGGTTTTACAGTTTATATTTTTAATTAAATGTCTAAAATTGTTCAATATTTTAATAAAGTGCCAAAATCATCATTCTTGAACTTTATTGCACTATTTATGAAGTTTGGTAATTTTTTGTCGCAGGAAAATTCCTAGGAACCAAAACCGACACCTGTTTGTATTTTGTGCATAACGTTTTCGTTTGAGCTCCGATCAAGACAATTCAAATTTCTGGAGAAAGAGAAAAGGATTATCTACAACTTTTGTGTTTTGAGTTTTGTGAGATACGGGCTCCAAAAGAGTCATATTTGCGATGAATAGAGAATGAAAAAAATGAAAAAAATATAATAATCCGGGTCGGGTCTCCTATCCAGATTCGGGTCTAGGGCTTTCCCCCCCTATCCTTAAATTCCCTTCTCTTCCTCCCGCTGCAGCAGCTAGCCCATGAGGGCTCCCCCTCTCCCTTCTCTTCTTCCTTTCTCTTCTTTCTTTTATTTCTTTCATGTTTTTGTTCTTCTTCTTTTTCAATCTTTCCTTCTCTCTGCATCTCAGTTATTCCTTTTCTTCACCTTATCTTCCTCTACTTTTCTTCTTTCTCTAACCTCTCTATTTTTCAGCCTCTCTCTCACTCAGCTTCCTCTTCCCTCTGCAACTCCCTGCAGCAGCCGAGTCCCTCCACTGCAGCTGCTCTAGACAGCCACTGCAGCATCACCCTAAACTAGTCAACACCAGGAACCCTCTGCTTCAGCCATGCACACACCAGCATCGGCTCTGTTCCAGGACTCCAGCCCAGCACCACATCTTCTTGCAAACACAGCAGCAGCCTCCATGAGCACAACAGCTCCAACAGAGCACAGCAACCTCAATTACAGCGACCAGAGCACATTAACCCACTGCCATACCTACTGCCAGCAACCCATCTCTCTCTCTCTCTCTTCTCTCTTATTTTCTTTTCTTTCTTTTATTTTCAAAATTGCAACTAAATATTTCTTTTCTTTTTATTTAGTTATTTATTAGAGTATTTGAAAAACTTGTTTGAATGAGTGTTAAATAATTTTAATTTGTTTTAGTGAAGTTTAATTTTTATTTGTTTATGTTTCTCTTAATTAATGTTACCATTAGATTTGAAGAATTTAATTTAATTTCTTTTATTTATTTATCGTTCGGTTTAGTTAGGGTCGGTTTTGTTTAAGTTCGTGTTTTACTGTACTCCATTATCGTTTGAATGTTCTTTTTTTTTTTTTAAGTTTATGGTTGTGTTTAAATTGTGATTGAGGTTCAAGTTCGTGTTAAAGGTTCAATTTTTATTGTATGCATTTGTGTCCGATTGAGTTTCCGTTATGTGCTTTAATTCCATTATTAATGTTACCATTTTTAATGAGCGCGTGTTTCGATGTTTCCTTAGGTAGATTAGAGTTTCTATTCCTACGTACTCTTTAAATTGAAGCATGCTAGTTTTAGGACTTTAATTTAAATTTTTGTTTAACTCTCCAAAATCTTGAAAACCCGAATCTGAACTGAGTTCAGTGCAATTTAATTTCGATTGGACGAAGGTAAATTTTGAGATTAAACGCATTCCCTGATGAGACGATCTAGCCCTTGGGCTTAATATTACACGACAGAACTCCTATACTTGGGATAGCTTCCGAGCTGCTCATTTTTCGAGTGAGTCAGTTCCTACAAAAATTAAGTTCTCTGTAAGGGAAAAAATTTATGCAGAAATTTGTTTTGCATATCAGTCCAACTAGAGATAGTATTAGGCCTAAGAGAATTAAACCACTTCTTAACTTTGTCTTTCAATGAAAAAGGAAATAAATGCAATATAATTGCTTGATTAGTAGCAGCCCCATCTATGAATGTAACACATGCAAGATCAAAATCAGTTATTGATACGAATTTTCACACTCCATCCCATAAAATTGAGGTGTCACAGATATCATTTCAGACTTAATGTTAAAGTTATGCGCATTCTCAAGCAATATGATGCAAGATGGTTGTGTGGTTTGTATAGGCTGTAAAAAATCCATTAGCGTGCATGGTGCAGGTGCAGCCATATTTTTTTTCTAAACTTTATTTTTTTTATTTTCTTACTTTTTATTTTTCATGAGAAAAATTAAAATAACGGGAAAACACTAATCTGAAACTAAAATTGACATTCCCTAACAACAGCGCAAAAAACTTGACTCACTTGAAAAATGAGCAACTCGGAAGCTATCCAAGTATAGGAGTTCAGTCATGTAATACTTAACACAAAGGTCAAATCGTCTCCTCAGGGAATGCAGTCTAATTTCAAATTTCATGTAATCCCAAAGAAAATAAGAAAAGATTTTTTTACTGAATATAGTTCAGATTCGGTTTTTCTAGTGGTTTGAGATTCTTTTTTGTTTTTTTTTATAAATTAAAAGGGCATGCAATTTAAACTATGAGTTCTAACACGTACCAAATTCAACAACAAGAAAAAAGAAAAGGCACAAGGACATAGACGATGACAAAATTAAATATCAAACACAACCCTACGTTTAATCAGCCAAGTAAGAAATAAAACTTACGCTCGAAAATTTCGGACAAAAAAAAAACTATAGACTAAAACTTTATTACTTTACTTAAGCATTTAGACATAAAACTAAACACCAACTTTAAACTTGAATCTAACCCAATCAATAACGTAAACAAAAATTGAATTTAATCCGACGAAGGTTTCCCCGAAAATGAACTTGACTCTTCAACAACTTAAATAGGAAATTAAACTACAATAATAACTAGGACCTCAACTAACCCAAAATCAAGATAAATAAAACTCAACAAAATATTTAAATTTGAAAGGAAATTTTTAACAAAGACAAACCAAACTTAATAATAAATTTAACCCCAATCAAAACTAATTCCAATAATGTTATTAAATAAAAAAAGAAAAAAAAAACAAACTGAATTTATTAATGTAAATAGCTCAACAGAATTTAAGTCCAATGAAACTTTAAATAAAATAACACTCAAAGTAACAAAAAATTAGTTAAACAATTATTTCAATGCAAGAGAGAGAGAGAGAGAGAGAGAGAGAGAGAGAGAGAGAGTGAGAGAGAAAGAGAGAGGGATGAAAGGAGGGGGATAAAAGTGGAGCAAGTTGTGTGAGAGAAATTGGCAGCAGCTCTTGGGTTGCAAAACCAGAAGCAACTCTTGGGTTGGCGAACCAGCAGCAACTCTTGGGTGTGGCTAGCCGTGAGTTGAAGAACAGCAGCAGCACAGCCGTGGATATAGCAGGAGTGGAGCAGAGCAACAGCAGCAGAGAGCTTCAACTGGTTGCAGAGTAGTAGCAGTAGAGGCTTTTGCTGGTTGCAGAGCAGCACCAGCAAAAAAGAGATAGTAGCTTTGGGTCTCTCCTTCAACTACAACACATAGCAAGGTAGGCAAGAGAAAGGAAGAGAATAGGGAGACGAGCCAGAAAAAAGAGAAAAGAGAAAGAGAAAGAGAGAGAGAAGAGAGGAGGGAAAGGAAGAGAGTGAGGCCACTAAATTAGCAAGTGAGATCAAGAGAAAGGAGAAGAGAGAAGGGAAGATAAGGAGAGAATGGAGGAAGAGAAGAGGAGAGGGAGAGAACTCCTGAAGAGAAGAAGAAAAAAAGAAATATAAGGAGGCAGAATGGGATGCCAGCCCTACCCAGCACACGAAGAAGGACCTGGCTACATGGCAGGTCAAATCAACCCAATAAAATATATATATTCTTTTTTTTCCTTCTTTTCTTGTTTCTTGTTGATTCTTTTCTTCTTTTTTCTGTTTCCCAACGAACAAGCCCAATTTTGATCATCCTAAAGCTTGTATCTCACAAAACTCGAAACACAAAAGTCGTAGATAATTTCCTCAGATTTCCATATCATTTTAAATTGTCTCGATTGGAGCTTGAATGAGAAAGCTGAGCACATATTAGGAAGTGGTTCCAATTTTAGCTTCCTATAATTGCCCTGCTATAAAATACCAAAACTTCATAGATTATTCAATAAAATCCAAATATTATAAATGAAGTGCGATGTTAAAATATTGAGAATAATTTGGTATTTACTTAAAAATGTAAGCCTCAATGCATGAATTAAAACACCTAATTACGCAATTTAAGCGCGTAATCATGAATCATTCTTTCTAATTGTCCATCAATCTGGGGGTGAAGTGTTGTACTAAAAGTCAGCTAAGATCCCAAGGCCTTCTGCAAACTTTTCCAAAACTGGGAGCTGAACTGTGGATCTCAATCTGAGACAATGGACACTAGTACGCCATGAAGTCTAACTATCTCCTGCACATACAGTTCTATCAGCCTATTCATAAAGTAACAGACTTTAATTGTAATGAAATGTATAGTCTTTGTCAGACGATCAACAATTACCTAGATAGTGTTTTGTCCATGCAATGCTGACGGTAAAATCCATAAAGATGTGCTCTCACTTCTACTCAGGAATGTGAAGTGGTTGCAATGGTCTCGCTGGTCTCTGATACTCTGTTTTCACTTGCTAACATATCAGTCAATGTTTCATGAATCAGGCAATCTCCCTCTTCATGTTGTTCCACCAAAAGGATTCTCTCAAATCCCTATACATCTTTGTGCTTCCTGGATGTATGGTATAAAGAGAGTGATAAGCCTCCTCCAGAATTGTCCTTTTTATCTCTGCGTTATTAGGTACACATAGTCTAGCATAAAACCTAGAAACCTCGTCGTTAGAGATGTTACAATCCACCGTCAGTCCACTCTGTACTTTACCCTTAATCTTTACCAACTCTACATCTTTCATCAGAGCAGCCTTAATCCTTTCTAGTAAGGTCGGTTGGACAACTAGACTAGCAATGAACGCCTAATGATTCCCCTCCAATAATTCCACACCAAACCTTTCTAAATCAATACTGATTTGATGTTAAGCTACCACTACTGCGACTGACACATTCACTTGTTAAAATTGGTGTATTCCCAAGATGGGGGTGAATTGAAGTTTTAAAAATTTATCTCCTAGGTTAAATGAAATACCGATATAATACAACCTAGGGTCTTTCTACACAATTCCAATGCGCACATAATATAATGTGCAAACGTTTAAACCAAGCGCATCATTCACACCATAACATACATGTGTGGTAAATATAAAGTGTAGAAATGTAAACAAAGCACACGATATGTTATCGAGGTTCAGCCAACTGTGCTTACATCCTCGCTTCTAGCTCGCAAACCCAAGGATTCAACTAAAGGCTCACTTAACGGCGGAGCGGCACCGATTACAGCCAGGTCAATCACCACATGGTTGACCTCAACCTTTATAATCAAGTCAATTAGCAGGGCTGACCTCAACCTACGCCTTAACAGGATGGTGCACCTAGCTTTCCTAATCGGGTCTAAGCCAATCCGGGACTATTTCAAAGGGCTAGTCTCCCTCTTCAGACCCGTGCTTGGAAATACAACAGTATGTTCATAATCAATGAAATTGGTATAGTGATTATGCTTTAATATAAAGCAGATAAGTACCCAATTACGTGCAATAACATACACCACCAATATGATATAATAAGTAAGCTTAGTGTGGTTTAATATATGTCAACTCTCAAATAAGTATTTTCTATCAATGTAATCAGTGCGTGAGAGTGCAAACCAATATGATCTTTGTATTACAAGATGTATTCAATCTAAATGCTCAAACAAAGATATCAACCAACCCTTAGATATTTTAACCAACAGATTTTCTCAATCATATAGAGCTCAAGTAGTATATAGATTTGGTTTGCAAAAAGAAATTTAATCTTTGTATATAGAAAAAGATATAACTCAATGACTATTGCCACAAAGATTTTTAACCATAAAAAAATACCTCTTCAAATATTTTTCAAGATAAAACACAATAGATATTTGAAAATGATTTTGAAAATATTTTGAAACCAAAGTAATATACGAGCTTTTTAAGATATTGCAACGAATATGCAATCTCAAAAGATCAAATGAAAGTCTTCTTAGGAGAGATTTATTAACAAGGTCCCCTAAGAATACTTAGGTTTGGCTCTCTAGAAAAAATTATATCAAACAATCACAAACTAAGTGAGAGCAAACCTTTAGGACAATCAATCACTCAAAACAAACTTACGAAGGATTTTGGCAATAGTAGAAGATAAGTATGAGTGAATGGAGCTTAGAAATGAGTATTATGGCTTTTGAGAATTTCAAAGAATTTCTCCTAATCAAGATTACTAATTCCATGCTAATTATTCCAAATGAGGGGGTATTTATAGAATTCCCCAGAAATATAACCGTTAAGGACATAAGTGGAATAATTAGAAAAATTTTAATAATATTTAATCGAATTAACCCCACTTAATAGAGTTAACAGCGGTAAAAAATTCAGACCAACCTGAGAGCACCGGTCGACCAGGACAAGTTTGGTCGATCGAAGTTCTTGAGGCTCGGTCAACCGGGACTAAAATGAATTGTAGTCTTCGGTTGATTGGACATGTAAGCCCGAAGTGATTTTTCAATATTTCCAAAGTTCGGTCTACCAGGGTCAATTTGAACTAGACTTGTCGGTCGACCAAACCGTTGGGTTCCCATACGTGGGAACTCGATCGATCAGGTTGGTGCAATACAAAAATCACTCGGTCGACTAGGAATTCAAACTATTGACTTCCTTGGAAGTTCAGTTGACAGGGTCAATTTGAACTGCAAGAGTTTGGTCAACCAGGTCGTGGTCAACTAGTTGACCCGATCCAGGTTTGGTCGATCGGGGGCAAAATGAACATGAACTTCTGGTCGACCGAAGGTGCACATTTTGTGCATTTCGGTCTTGTTTCAACCAATAAACACCCTATTAAAATGACTAACACATACAAGTAAGTGTGTGAGTGTGCTAGGGTCATTTCTACGTCTTTTTGAAGACACCGAAAAAATCCGGCGTTGGTCGACCGACCAAAGGGTAATCCCTAAGGTCTTTCTTAGGTCATTTTCATTTAAAGATTACCTATCGTATCATGTAGGTTATGCATGCATATATTACAAGCCAGAGAACCTATTTACTATTACAGACCCTTTAAATAATAATAACATAAAATACAACATAAATTGGGTCTTTAGCTTCAATTTTAACTCCTTGTGTCATCACATTGATATGCCAACTGTATACCTGCATATATCCTCAAACATGCATCAAATACAATAGATATTTGTCATTATCAAAACCATACGTGACCTATAAGGTCAACATTCTCCCCCTTTTTGATGATGACAAATACATCAAGCAAAAATATGGGTTTAGCCTTAGAAGCCCCCCCCCCCCCTTTAAAAATATGCATGAAATAAAACCTAATTTTTAACCCAATCATTTTTGCCTCTCCATCTCCCCCTTTTGGCAACAGCAAAAAGGGCTATAAGAATTAAGAACACTAGGCAATGGGTAAATATCAATTTTATACACTATAAGTCTTGGAAAGTTTTTGAAAAATTTGGCAGAGTACCATTCGAAAATAGGACTTTCCAAAACAAATCCTGTATAAACAATGACCTGTTTGAGTTTATAAAACCTAGCAATTTATCCACAAATACTCAAAAAGTTTTAGTATGATCAAAACGTGAAATTGAAGTATAACTTTCATTCATTCAAGAGATAGAATAATCATGCATTTCATAGCACAAACAAATTCATAGGGTAGAATGCGATGATTGGTTTAGTAGTTAAGCACACAAACTATATAACTGGTTATTAAAATATTTAAATGACATGAAAAACTTAGTTAAACCAGAAATATCCTCAAACCATGGCAAATAAATCATTTCATAAGACCCACAGAAAATTGGAATTTAAAAACATGCGGTATATAAAGAATAGGTTTGAGCATAAACATGGTCTAACTAGTTCGCATGCATTTTTATGTGAAGTTACTGAACCAGTTATGCGACTCTAAAACCATATATGTATATAATGATAATGAAGCAAAATAAAAAGTCTGAGTTTTTAAAATAGTTCTTACCATGAAATATTACAATAAATATATATGTATATACATAAATATATATCCCCCTTATGATGTTTGCAAAATGGTGTTGGAGGTTGCTTGTAGAAAAAGAAGCTTTAATTTAAAAACAAGCAAGCACAAATTTCCTGGTTTGTCAATTAAACTCATACTAAAATATAACCAAAAAACCACAACCATAATGATCCTAAAAATTTACAATCATATGCAAGATCATATGGCAAATCAAATACCATGTGGTAAAAAGTATATATCAACTTAAGATTTTCACAAAGGTCACTTGGGTTAAGCACATGCCACAGTGAGTTCACAATAGATCTAAGCTAATAAGTGTTGGTGAGCATTACATGATAGACATTTAAATTTAAGATGCTCCCCCTATCGGTTTGAATTATAGCTTAGATGCAACAAACTGCTTATACTAGATAGAGAATTATTATGCTAAGTAGTATAAGTCATCAATCCAAATCTTTAAAATCAACTATACTGAGTATTTGTTAATACATTTGCCACTTGATTAGTATAGTTGTCCCTATAGACCATAGATGCAGCAGAAGATATACATTAAGGCATGAAATAATGTTCATGACCCAAGAACATTTCATATCAAATCATA
This sequence comes from Malania oleifera, assembly GCF_029873635.1. Taxonomy (NCBI): domain Eukaryota; kingdom Viridiplantae; phylum Streptophyta; class Magnoliopsida; order Santalales; family Ximeniaceae; genus Malania; species Malania oleifera. Next base: position 18,404,986 of record NC_080428.1, read on the forward strand.
AGTCTTTAAATACTAGATATAATGTTCAGGGTATTCTCAAGAGCCTCGATATTCAATAAATGAAAGTGATGCATATGGATCATTTATGCGCTTTCTATAGGGATGGATCTGAGCCTTTCTAAATGGTTGATGATTATGCTAGAATGATGTTTAATTATATATTTGGTTTCACTCATCCTTTCAAAAAATTTTTAATATTAATTTTATCATGGTCATCTTTAGCATAAGGTTTTATTTTGGAAAAGTCCACTGAAATTTTGGCAGCATGTCGTCTGTAAATAGGACATTTCCCAAATAAACTTGCATATAAGATTCTCAATAGCTAGTATATCAGAATTTTAGGGCATGCGAGAACCTATATGAACTACCAGCATGCAATTACACATCAACTGCATCCGTCATGCAGGAGGCGTTCTAAACAAAGCATGCAATCAGGTAGCAAGCAACAATTCATAAAATATAATCTAACCAACCAAGAATATAAATGGTAGAGAGTAGAGGATAGATTTGAGTTCAATACAGTGTTTTCATTTATTGAGGCATATAAACAATGATCATGAGAGCATTTAATTTAACTAGTTATAAAAGAGAGATGCTCCCCTTGAGTTGTGCACTTAACTTATTTAATGCCTTTTTCAATTTTAATTTCTTTAGCCAAGAGTTATAAGATTTTCAATGGTTTAATCTTGGTGTGAATGCATTAGGCTTATTTGACCAAAAAGTCACAACGTATATTTGTTTAAGTGTGATAAGCCTATGTCTACCTCTTTTCTTATAATATTTCAATACGTGAGAGAGGCTTGAGCTAGAATGGCTTTCGACTTAAAGTTGCACATGCATAAGTCTACTTGAATTTTATACATTCGTCTAGATTGAGACCTAGGCGATTATATTAGTCATTCAACTTATCTCTAAGTACATAGAGTTCTAAAGGATATGACTTAATGATTTAAGAGCTTGTGAAGGGAAGATAAATAAATACTCTTTGAAAATTTAAATCACTAATGGGTATAGAAGAGTATTTAGGATAGACAATACATTTTTCAAAATATTTCTGTGATGGTAATCATGTCCATGCTTGGGCAAAGAGCATATAGGATATGTGAATGTTGTGAACAATGCTCTTTAGAGATTGGAAAGTATCCTTTAGATACTTTAGTGGATGCCTAGTGGATGCCTCTAATTTGGTTGTAGCTATGAGAAGCATTCAATATACATTAGTCATTTATGATCAGCAGTGCTTTAAGCCTAGAATGATGATTTGATTTTGATTTAGGCTTTTCGTATTCAAAAGTGAGTTTAGAATATATAGACATGATATAAAATGGAACCCTAACACTCAATTTTGTACAATGGACAATAGTGGTTTAACTTAAATATTGTATTTAAGCATGGGTTAAGCATTCAAAAATATTTACCTAACAAAGATGCCTAGTCCATTTGGAAGTGGAGTTTATCCAATTTTTGAAATAGATTGCTAATCTTATGATTCTTAGTATGGAAAAAGATACATATACTAAGAATTTTCATTTTAAGCACAAACCACTTCCTAAGCTTACAGTGATCACAACCCCTAAACCTAGGAACTAAGGAAGCCTTAAATAATTAAGTAGTACTAATTTAAAACCATTTTTCCTGAGGTCATACGGGGTTTGCTTTCATGATCACCCATATCATTTCTTTGCTTAAGCCTCTGACACTTCTAGATAGATAAGTGTATATGATGTGCCCTTTTCTTTCACAGTATAAGCATACTTTATGTGCATGTGAAAAATTTTGCTTATTTACACTTGATGAGGCATGCAGACAAATATGGGTTTCAAAAGATGAACCATTTTTGAAAGAAATAATTCTTTTTACTCCAAAAGGTTTTGCATGATTATTCTTTTTATTTTTAACTTTGGGTGTATGTTTAGAATAATCATCTATGTCTTCTTCTAAGCAGATAATTTTCAATACTTTCTTAATCTTTCTCTTTTCTAATGTGGCATGATAAGTCTTTTAGATTTTCTAATTATGCTGCCAACATTTTACTTTTGTTTTTCAGAAAGATTTTCTGCTTAGACATCCTAACTATAATCTTATGAGCATTAAAGATTTTCCTTTTCGGTTTCTTATAAGATGTCATGCTTCCAAAATTTGATGCACATGATTCAACATAAGATTTAATACAATCATTTTCACATATATCATTGCATGCATCATCAACGGATTTATCACAAAATACCACAGATGATTCATTCCATAAAATATTGCAACATTCAATATAAGAATCATCACTTGCATCATTAACATAATTATTATGATATTCAACAGATGAATCAGCATTTGACACATCATATGATTTTGCACGAGAATCATCATAGTAAATATCACATGAATTAATACATACATCATTGTCAAAGCAGTCATTAGAGGCAACTGATGATTCAACATATGATATATCAAAAGTTTTAGTATAAGAATCATCACATGCTTCAGTACATGAATTAGTAAATGAGGTAGGGTAAGATTCATATACCTCATCATCTACTAATGCAACCTGCTTATGATTAGCCACTGTCTGATCAACGTTTGGAGTGGCAATTTCTTTTTCCTGGGTCTCTCCATAACTCTTTTCCAGCTCAACCTAGATCTCCCTCGCATTTCTACATATCATAAATGCATGAAAAATATGAGAGTCTAAAGCACGATATAATAAATCCATGGCATATGAATTTGCATGCATCGAATTAATATCATTTTCTATAGACATACAAATTCCATTTACAATCACCTGCTAGGCCCTCTAGTTCGTTGATTTTATAAAAACGCTCATTCTAATTTTCCACGTGGTGTAATTAACACAAAAAAATATAGGAGGACCAAAAGGTGACTGTCCCTCTCCGAATGGGGATACACCAAATTAAGCCATTGCGATCTTTTTGCAAAAACGTTTAAGTCTAGTGCAACAAGGCTCTGATACCAATTATTAGAATTGGTGTATTTCCAAGAGGGGGGTGAATTGGAGTTTTAAAAATTTATCTCCTAGGTTAAATGAAATACCTGTATAATACAACCTAGGGTCTTTCTATGCAATTCCAATGTGCCAATAATGTAATGTGCGGAAATTTAAATCAAGTGCATCATTCGCACCATAACATACATGTGATGTAAATATAAAGTGCAAAAATATAAACAAGGCGCACGATATGTTATCGGGGTTCGACCAACTGTACCTATGTCCCCGCCTCAAACTCATAAGCCCAAGGATTCAACTAAAGGCTCACTTAACGGGTGGAGCGGCACCGATCACAGTTAGATCAATTACCATAGGGCTGACCTTAACCTTTACAACCAGGTCAATTAGTGGGCCTGACCTCAACCTACACCTTAATAGGATGGTGCACCTAACTTTCCTAACTGGGTCTAAACCAATCTGGGACTATTTCAAAGGGCTAGTCTCCCTCTTCAGGCCCGTGCCTGAAAATACAACAACATGTTCACAATCAATGAAATTGGTATAGTGATTATGATTTCATGTAAAGCAGATATGTACTCAGTTACGTGCAATCACATACACCACCAATATGATATAATAAGTAAGCTCAATGTGGTTTAATATAATGTAATTCTCAAATAAATATTTGCTATCGATGTAATCAGTGCGTGAAAGTGCAAACTAATATGATGTTTGTATTACAAGATGTATTCAATCTAAATGCTCAAACAAAGATATCAACCAACCCTTAGATATTTTAACTAACAGATTTTCTCTATCGTATAGAGCTCAAGTAGTATATAGATTTGGTTTGCAAAAAGAAATTTAATCTTTGTATATAGCAAAAGATATAACTCAATGAATATTACCACAAAGATTTTTAACCCATAAACAAATATCTCTTCAAATATTTTTCAAGATAAAATACATTAGATATTTGAAAATGATTTTGAAAATATTTTGAAACCAAAGTAATATACGAGCTTCTCAAGATATTGCAATGAATATGCAATCTCAGAAGATCAAATGAAAGTATTCTTAGGAGAGACTTATTAATAAAGTCCCCTAAGAATACTTAGGTTTGGCTCTCTCTAGAAAAAATTATATCAAACAATCACAAACCAAGTGAGAGCAAACCTTTAGAGCAATCAATCACTCAAAACAAACTTACGAAGGATTTTGGCAATAGTAGAAGGTAAGTATGAGTGAATGGAGTTTAGAAATGAGTATTATGGGTTTTGTGAATTTCAAAGAAATTCTCCTAATCAAGATTGCTAATCTCATGCTAATTATTCCAAATGAGGGGGTATTTATAGACTTCCCTAGAAATATAACCATTAAGGACATAAGGGGAATAATTAGAAAATTTTTAATAATATTTAATTGAATTAACCCCACTCAAACGAGTTAACCATGGTAAAAAATTCAGACCAACTTGAGAGCACCGGTCGACTAGGATAAGTTCAGTTGACCGAAGTTCTTGAGGCTTCGACCAGGACGAAAATGAACTGTGGTCTTCGGTCAACTAGATATGTAAGTCCGAGGTGATTTTTCAATATTTCTGAGGTTCGGTCGACTAGGGTCAATTTGAACTAGACTAGTCGGTCGACCAAACCATTGGGTTCCCACACATGGGAACTCGGTCGACCAGGTTGGTGCAATACAAAAATCACTCGGTTGACTAGAAAGTCAAACTATTGACTTCCTTGGAAGTTCAATCATCACATTGATATGCCAACTGTATACCTGCACATATCCTCAAACAAGCATCAAATACAATAGGTGTTTGTCATTATCAAAACTGGGCGTGACCTATAAGGTCAACATCACTGACTTCCGACTCAAAGCATCAACCACCACATTAGCTTTCCCTAGGTGGTAACTGATGATGCAGTTATAGTCCTTTATTAGCTTTAGCCACCACTATCTCCTATTCAGCTCCTTTTGTGTGAAAATGTACTTAAGACTTTTATAATATGTGAAAATTTCACACCTTTCACCATACAAATAGTACCTCCAGATTTTCATTGCAAAAACCACCGCTGCCAACTCGAAGTCGTGCGTAGGATAATTCTTCTCGTACTTCTTAAGCTGCCAAGAAGCATATGCAATAACCATTCCCCGTTGCATCAGTAAGCACTCGAGCCCTTTTCGAGACGTGTCACTGTAGATTACAAAACTCCCTTCTCCTAAAGGGATTGTCAGCACCGGCGTAGTGATAAGTTGCTGCTGCTTTAACTTCTGAAAGCTCTATTCGCATTCAGTGGTCCACTCATATATTATATTATTCCTGGTCAACCATGTCAGAGGACCTAATAACTTAGATAAACCTTTTACAAATTGGCAATAATATCCTTCCAATTCCAAGAAACTCCTGACCTCGTGGACATTTTTCGGTCTTACCCAATCCACCACTGCCTTTATCTAACTTGGGTTAATAGAAATACCACCCCTGGATATCACGTGCCTGAGAAATGCAATTTTTTCCAACTAGAACTCACATTTCTTGAATTTTACATTTCCTAAGAAGACTTCATTTGATCTTCTGAGTATTGCATATTCATTGCAACATCTTAAGAAGCTCTTATATGATTTTGGTTGCAAAATCTTTTCAAATCACTTTCAAATATCTAGTGTGTTTCATTTTGAAAAATCTTTGAAGAGATATTTGTTTATGTGATAAAAATATTTGTTGCAATATTCATTGAGTTAAATCATTTGTTGAATACAAAGATTAAACTCATACATCACTTGAGCTTTATACATTAAGAAAACCTGCTGGTTGAATTATATGAAGTTTGATTGATATCTTTGTTTGAGCATTTAGATTGAATACATTTTGTGATACAAAGATCATATGGTTTGCACTCTCACACATTGATTACAATGATTGAAAATATATTTGAGAGTAGATATCTTAAACCACACCGAGCTTACTTCATTATATCATTTGGTGGTGTATGTGATTGCATGTAACTGGGTACACATTTGTTTCACATGAAAGCATAATCACTGTACCAATTTCATTATTGTGAAATTACGGAGTGTTTCTAGGCGTGGCCTGGGGGGGTGATAATCCAGTCTAGTAAGGATTGGTTGTAAAGGTTGAGATTAGCCCTGTGTTAATTGACCTAGTTTGTTTAAGTTCTGCTCCACCCGTTTAAGTGAGCAAGTATAGTGGTAATCTTTGTCCTTGTTAGCCAAGGCAGGGACGTAGGCAATTTTCCAAACCTCAATAACATTTTTGCGTGTCACTCCTTTGTACTGCTTTCTGGTGCATGCATAGTTAATTGAACTACTTTATTTAATTCCTAATATATATTATAATTAATTTATTTTACTTGCACTAGACAAACCATAGGGTTGTGAATATACCGCTATTAGGATACTTACCTAGGGCATACATTTTAAATGTACCAAATCACCCCCCCTCTTGGGATCATGGTAAAGCTAACTTTTTAATTACTTTATCTGACAAATATGACATTTATACACTCACACCTATACGGTTGAAAATACACATTTTCTTTCATAATATAATTCGGCTAAGTAAATAACATCATTTACATAAATCCACATATATGTGTAGAAGAAACCCCCTTTTGGACAAACAATATCATCATGTAATAACCCCACATGATCAAGTTGTGTGATCCGAAGACTCAACTTAGCTCTGGCTGGCCTACCACAATTCTAAGTCGGTGAAATCTTGTTTGTTAGTCTGATTTGCCTATCGAACCTGGTCCGGACTCCAGGGGGGTACAACAACTCTTCGTAGCCAAATCGACTTTCCATACCAACACTTCTCAGTACAGTGTGGTTGCACTAACTCATTCACTAGCAACGGTACCGTGCTCTTAATACATCTGGTCTTTAGGGCTCTTAAACCATATAATGCAATTTAAGTAGTAAAAACAGTTTTATAATCTCATTTTCATAAATCAGTATAACGGCTGTCATGTTCATATTTCCATATAAAATTTGTCATATCGTATCTCGGCTTAAAGACGTCATAACATAACCCGGTATATAGCCGTCATTTCTCATCCCGGTATAAAACCATCATTTCATATTTTCAATATTTCCATCAATCAGTATAAATCATATTCTCACCGTATGATACCATAACAATACTCAGATTCAATTATGCAGTAAGACAAACAAATCTCATGCCACACGATTTGAATGTTAATTCGTTATACAATAAACTGCCCAGGAAAATATATTTTCTTTTTGTTGAAAACTAGGTCTCATCATCTCTATAGTTTTATTTAACTCAAACTATATATCTTTTTTAGAAAAAGAGATTATTAACCTACTCACTTCGATTTTCCCCAAATACGTTTAACAATAAAAGTTGTCACTTTCATAAGCTTGAATCATTCATAAAACCATATACTCAAGTTTAATTGGTTCAAATTCAATAAAAAACTGATATAATCTATTCCCCTTACCTATTCCTGAAAATATGCCTACTATGCTCCCTAGAACAAATCCCAAGTTCCTAAATACAACAAGGAGAAAGTCGTCGGCAAGCCAAGAAGAAAGAGAGAGTCGACTCGAGAGCTTGCTGAGGCCTCGAGAGGCCTTAGGAGGGAGAGAGACACGCGTGGGAATGAAACCCTAGCAGAGAGACGGTGGGGGAGGAGAGAAAGTGAGTTAAAAATGAAATAAAATATAAGATTTTCTATTTATAGGCATGCTGGACCGCTGAAAATCGTCGACGGTTTCCTAAAATCATCGACAGTTTGGCCCTGTGATCCTATTATACAAGCTTTCGGTTGTTGTATATGTTGACGATTTTCCTGAGATTTTTTAAACCATCGATGGTTTGGTCTTGCCAAACCGTGCCCTGTTGAAACCATCGACGGTTTTTTAGAGCTCCCTGAAACTGCAAACGGTTTGGCCTGTACCAAACCCATTTCCTTCTTTTCTCTTCTTTTTATTCATTTTTCTTTTCTTTTCTAGGTTTGGGTTCCTAGAGCTAATGTGTACAATATAAAACCAATGCACTCTTATATGATAGGATTTATGCTCAAGAGTGTTTATATAGTTTTTCTCTCAAATGTATATATATGAGATATATAAGAGAAGATATAAGTATATAATCTTTGACTTAAAAAATGAAACATGGAATGTATGTTTTCAAAATCTTTAAAACCCCAAGTGATTTCTTCCACAAATGATATACAAATAATTTTGTTCAAGGGAAGCTAGAGTTTTTGTTCAAAATGATTTTTGCAATAAAGAATATGTGAGCTTTTGAATCTTACAATGGAGATGCACAAAGATTCACAAGCTATATGGAGTTTCCCCAAAAATATTTATCAACAAAATAATATGGGAGAAACTCTAAGCTTACTCTCGAAAATGATTTTGAAAAATAAAGGGTTGAGTGAGAGTTAATGCTTTTAGGATAAGATGATGAATGCCCACAAGAATGAATCTTCAACAATCTTCAAGTGCAATAAATTTGCAAATGAAGAAAGTAAATGAAAGCTCTCTTTCACAAAAAAAATAATGAAAGAAATAGAGTAATGCTTACTTGTATGTGTGAAAATAGAAAAATAGAGCACAAAATATTTTGAGAGAATTTTCAAGTTAATAAATAGTTGTAATTTAGCTTTTGAGTGAGCTATTTGTAGACTTATTTAAAAAATAACCGTTAAGAGACATGTTGGGAATTATTAGATTTGTTTAATTAAAATTAATGACCATTTTGTGCTTAAAAATTGCCCAACCTGAGAGGTTCAGTCAACTAGGGAATGTGTTGGTCGGCTGGCTTTAAGTGTTTTTCAAATTCTCAAGAGGTTTGGTCGATTGGGCAAAGCATCGGTCACCTGAGCCAAGGTGACTTTCAAAACATCGAGAAACAGTCGGCTGGGCTCAAGATCTGGTTTGTCGGATCATAGGGCTGGTCGACTGGACTTTTCAAGTATTTTTTAAGCCGGTCGACTGGGCCTTTGAATTTGGCCAAACACGTGGTCCGGTCGACTAGGGTTTTCAAGAGTAAAAAGGACTGGTTGGCTAGGGCTTTTGAAAACAGGTCCAACAATTAGATCGGTTGACTGGTGCTTATAAAACATGAAGGGTCAGTCGACTAGGCACCTTAAAAACTTGAGTTTAAGCCCTCATTTGTCCTAAAAAATGTTTCAAACCTTTGTGTATGAGTATGACATTTTATGAAAAGGTTTTTCATGAAAAATCTTGGTTCCCTAAGGCTAGCCTATGGTCCAATATTAAGCATTCAATCCCATCATACAAGATATACATATTACAAAATAAATCTAAATACTATTACAATTGAGAATTTAAGTCTTCATTCTTTTTGCTCTTTATATAGCCATTATGTGGTGTGAGCTTTGAGTTCTTCATGGCCTCCATTGTATCCTTATCATTCGTGTGTGCTAGATTATAATCATGTTCAAGTACTCAAAGCACAGGTAAGATACTATGTGATTTTTCATTATCAAAACGAGTTTGGACTCAAAAAGTCAACATTTTTTATGAACTACTTTTTATAACTATTTAATTAAATTTTGAGAACTAATATAAGTTAATTTTTTAGTAACTTATAAGTGACACTATTCATAAGCAAAATCAATTTTGTAAATGTAAAAAAGTTTAGTGATTTTTTGATAATTTATATATATATATATATATATATATATATATATATTAGAAGATGATCACATACTATTTTATTATATATTATTATATATTAATTATTGAAAAAACATAATTCAATTATGAAAATGTAGAAAAAAAACCATCTATTATTTTAAATTAATCAAAAATTTAAAATGCTAATAATATTATTTTAACATAAATTAAATATAATGTTGACATTATTGGTCATATCCTGTTTTGATAATGACAAATATCTTTGTATTTAAACTATCCCCTAAGTTTGTGTGCAGGATCACTCTACGCATGAAATGGAAAAGAATCATATCACTTGGTGGCATATGGTGACTCCGAGGAAATGAAGACCAAATTGTTTGCATTTGTATTTTATGTTTAAATTAATTCGGGTCTGTAATAATCAAAGGATTATAATAATTAATGCACTGCATGTGTGGTAGGACTATAAGCTCAATGACCTTAGATCGACCCTAGGTCCCTTCACATCACTTGCATGAATTCCCTCTATCTTACAAATCATAACTATGCAAACAAGGGTAAATTATACTAAAAAACAAGACAAATTTTTAAGTTTGAAAGGGCTTCGAGCGACTGAACCTAGCACATTGAAAACGCCTCAGTCGACCAAATAGGTAAAAAGTCAAAAAGGTTGACTTGGCTCCGACGACCGAACCCAAAATGAATGCACTATTCACGGTCGATCGAACCATGAATGCTGACTTTTTCACCTTCTCCGGGAGCCCGAACTTTAAGTTCAAATTTAGCTTGGGTGACCGCACTAACGGGTTCGGTAGATCGAACCGTTCACCGAGTGATCGAACCTCAAACATTCGCAAAATCGTCTTGGCTTAAATACCTGAACCTTTCCCTGGGCACTCGAAGTTCAAAAAACAACTTTTCTATCTATGTCTTTTCGGGCGACAGATCTTATGCACTAAGCAACCGAAACTCTCAAGTTGCCATATTTTTAACTGCGGTAACTGAGGTTAATTAAGGGTAAGTTGGATTAAAAGATTGTTAAACAATTTTAATAATTCCCTCTATGTCCCAAATGTCAATTTGTTGGTAGAGGCTATATATATACCCTCATTTGCAAAGATTGAGAATCAATTAATGCCTTGATTAAGAAAATTTCTCTCTAAAATTCTTTGAGCTACACATTCTTATACAAGCCTATATACCTCACCTTTTGCTTATTCCATTGCAAAATCATATTGAGTGAGAGTATTTTGAGATTACCTACATTTCTATTGCAAGCTTATACTCTTTTGTTTGTGATTGTTTGTTGATTTTAAAGAGAGTTAAGCCCAAAAGTTTTTCCCCATTGATTTAATCCATAAATTTATTTTGTGGGGAAACTTTTATAAGCTTGTGAGTCTTTGCATTTTCATTGCAAGACTCATGAGCTTCTCTTGTGTCTTCTTTGAAGAAAATATTTTTGACAAACTTGTGTTCTAAATATCTCTTGTGCTTGAGTTTCTCAAAATATTTTTGAGATGTTTGATTCTACTTTTGAAATCTTTGAAACCCTATGTGTGGTTGATATATTTATATATATTGTTTCAAAGATATTATCATAGCATACTCTCACACTTTGATTGCCACAATGAGATTATCTTGAGAGTTGTAATACTGTCTTCACTGAGCTTATAGATCTTATCATTTTGAAGTGCATTGGTTATACTGGTACAAATAGGCTTATTGGAGAAGCACATATTTTTGTACACAAAATTTGTATTGATTATTTGTTGTATTCCAGGCGTGGCCTGAAGGGGTGATAATCTAGTTCAGAAGGATTGTATGTAAACGTTGAGGTCATCCCTGGTAATTTGACCTAGTAACCAGCGCCGCTCCACCCATTAAGTAAGCCGTAGTGGAATCCTCAGGTTTGCGAGCCAAGGCGGGGACGTAGGCACATTTGTCGAACCTCGATAACATATCTGGTGTTATCTTTTCTTTACTCACATTTCTATACTGTGCATGCTTGGTTGATTTACTTGTGCAAATTTAATTCAGTTGTATTTATTAGTTTATTTTATATATGCTCTAGATTGACCCTAAGTTTGTGAAATACTATTGCTGGCTATTTGACCTAGGTGAGAAAAACTTAAAAAAAAATTCAATTCACCCCCCTCTTGGGATTACAGTAAAGTCAACAATTGGTATCAGAGTCTAGTTGCTTAGACTTAATCGTCTTTTTGCAAAAAGATCAAAATAGCTCACAATACTGTAACCCTTTTTCCTGAGGGACCCTCGTCCACTCGTCTTCCTGTTTTCAGCGGTGTGAATTACATCTTCTAGAAACAAAGGATGTGTATTTACCTTCAAACTATTGATTAGAAGGTGTGGACAGTTGTCTCCAAATGAAACTTTGTTCCCATGAAAATTGAAGATGAGGTTAGAATACCTAAGACCAAGGAAGAATACATTGATGATGATATGAAAGTTGTAAGTATAAATGCAACTACAATGAATATTTTATACTGTGGACTTGATGTAAATGAATTTAACAGGGTTATGGCATGCTCTACTACCAAGGAAATTTGGGATAAGTTAGAGATTACTTATGAAGGCACTAGAGATGTCAAGGATAGTAGAATTGATATGTTGACTAGTGAATATGAAGCATTTAGGATGAACACTAGTGAATCTATTTAGAGCATGTACACTCATTTCACTCATATCATTAACTCACTACATGCATTAGGCAAGACATATCCCACATATGAGATGATTAGGAAAATTCTTAGGGGTTTGCCACCTGTTTGGGAAGTAAAGGCTATTGTCATTGCTGAGGGTAGAGACTTAAAAGCAATGTCCCTAGATGAACTAATAGGGTCACTCATCGCTTACAAGTTGGCCATTAATGAGAGAGTAAATGAGCAAAATAGAATAAAGAAGGTGACTGCTTTGAAAACATCTACTAACATGTCCTGTGATTGTAGTGAACCAGAATCAGAAGATGACATGGCTATTATTACCAAAAAATTCAGTAGGTTCTTCAGAAAGAATAGCAGGTTATATAGAAGGTTCAGAGATTCTGTGATGACCCAAAACTATATATATATATAATTAAAGCACAATAATAATAAAATAATAAAAATGGTCATTAAGTTAATATCAATACAGAAGTGTTTTTCTGTAGGATCCTTGATTCCATATTTGATGCCTAAGAAATACCTTGTCTAAGCGAGTGCTCAGAGACCATTGCGGCTCAGTCGCTCCCTAGAGGTCGGCCTAGTCAAAATGGAATTTCATAGGATAAATAGGATAGATACTGTTTGTACACGTAAATAAGTATATATACATAAAATAGTGTTTTGACAGACATAATTTGTAAAAATACATAATAAGATGATAATAATATAGGTATCATATGTGAGGCCCATAAGATTATGTGGGGTCCACATGAGTCCCTGAGCCACAAGACACTGTTTATATACGTAAATAAGTACATTAAATAATGTTTTGACTGATATAATTTGTAGAAATATATGATAAAATAATAATAATATAGGTATCTTATGTGAGGCCCACATGAGTCCCGAAGTCGTATGGAGGTTTACACGAGTCTCAAAACTATGTAGGATATATAAAATCGTATAAGAGTTATTCGAGTTACGTAGATCCATTCAGGTCTCGAAGTTGTGTGGGGCCCACAAGACCATGTGGGGCCCACATGAGTTTTCAAAATTCAAATTTAATTCTTATTCAAAAATAAATAATAAAATAAATAAATACTAAAAATAGTTTAAAAGTAAAAACAATGATAATAATGATTAAGAAAAATAATAAAATAATAAAATAATTAATTAACTAATTGACTAATTAATTAGGTAAGTAATTAATTAAAAATTTATTTAATGGGAATGGTGGCAAGCACTCCCACATGGCCTCCATCCCCATCCCATACTCAACCCATACCTTGCCCATCCCTTGCCCATTCTTTACTTTAAAAAAAAAAAATTATAATTTCACCCATCTCCCCACACTTTTATAAATTTCATTTCTTCCCCAAAATTTTCCTATAAATAGGGAGCTCTCAACCTTCATTTTTCACAACAATTTTTCAAGGAAGAGAAGGATTAGTGAGTGAAAGAATTTGTGGTGGAGAGAGAATTTTTGAATAAATTCTCAATCACCCACTCTTTCCGATCTCATTTCTTAGAGATAGTTACAGTGTTCGTAAGGAAGAAGGTAAGTAAATTTTGATTATGTTAGTTTTTTTTTTTAAATTCATACCCGAGTTTATTTTATAAGTAAATTTCAATTATGTTAATTAGTTCCACAAAATTTTCATGAGTTTATTTTTACGCATATTTAATTATACTAGTTCTATCTTTAATATACTTGCATCTATTTTTGGGTTAAGAAATGTTTTAATCCCCTCGGGTAAATTTTCAGCATTTCTTTCTATTCAAAAATAAAATTATATATATTTTTTTAACACAAAAATTGTGTGGCATGAGTTTATTTTTATGTTGCATTTTTTATGAAAATATGAGTAAAGATGAGATTTTTACGATATTATTTTAAATTGCATAAATTATAATAAGATGATTTTAAAACCCCTTATGGCAACGAAAGTTCAAAGTTACAGATGCTCGGTACCGCAGCTTAAAGTTTGTACGGATCAGAGTGCACCCACACTGTTTACAGAGTGGTTATTTATGTTAGTGGATTTCTCCTGAGTGCACACCTGGTTCCAAACCAAGACTTAATAAGGAAAATCTCACTTAAAGTTTATGTACGTTGATTTAGTTTGATCGGCCAGCCAGCTAAGTCCAGTCTTCGGACCGCACAACCCAGTCATGGGGGTAAACATGACTTACGACAAACAGGCCTAAGGGTGGTTTTTATAATATATGTTTATACATATTTAATTACGTGTACAAAGTTACTGATGATTTGAAGGAAAAGTGTAAGTTTACGTGAAAATGATCTTTTTGGTGCTTAAATGACGATCTAAGGAAAATGTATAAGGAAAAGTATATGTACGTTTATCATTAAATGTTTGTACAATTTTAAAGTTAAAAGTTTAATTTAACAGTTATAGTATAGAATTATAAAATTTTACTGTTGTAATTGATGACAAAAGTTTTATGCAAAAATTTTTAAATTTATATTTATTCTAAAAGAAATTTTGAAGTTATAGTATTAAATATTGTTTTACGAAATTTTTTAAAAAAGCTCATTTTGGCCACACACTAATAATAATCTTATTTACTTACTGAGCGTCGTCTCACTCCAATCATATTTTTATTTCAGATAACTCTGAAGAGCATATTGGAAATCGGGCTTAGCAAGCATGCCGGTGGGTGGGGATAGAAAAATAAAGATTTGTTTAGAAATATTAGTATGATGTCAGATATTTATGCTTGTGTAATTTTTCTTCTTTTGAAATAAATGATTGTAATATGGATAATTAGCGCTCTGGTTTAATAAAAATTGAGTTTATTTTGCTTTCGCTGTAAATTAGTAGTAAAAAGTTAATATCCCAGACCCCTCGGAGTTGGGGTGTTACAGATTCAATATCTGAAAAGGGAGAATCAAGCAAAAGAAAATAAAAATCAAATGCTCCCACATGCTACAACTGTAACAAATTCGGGCATATCAAACCAGACCGCCTGTTGCTTAAAAAGGAATCAAAGAAAAAGAAGAAAGCAATGAAAGTCGGCACATCATGGGACAAACAAAATAGCAGTGATTCAGACACTGACGATAGTGACTCTGAGGTTGTAAACCTATGCTTGATGACACATGATGATGAGGTATTATCATCCTGCAACTTATGCTCTTATTATTATGATGATGATGATTGTGATTCTGATAGCACGCCTACATATAAAGAATTGCGATATGAATACATTCATGTGTCAAAGTTGCTAAAAAGGATTACCAAGGAAAATGATATTTTGAAAAAGAAATGTGAAAATTGGTCAAAGTTTTTTGAAATGGGAAAATTTGTTCCCTCTACTTGGTAAGAAGAAAAGAATTTGAAAATGACTGAACTTGAAAGAAAATTAGAGAATAGCTCCAAAATTATCTACAAATTTACATAGGGCCAAGACAATTTTGAAAAACTTCCCAGGGCCTAAAAAAATTCCCTTAGTAAAGAAGGTCTCGGATTTAATGGAATTGGAAACGTAAGGCGAAATGATCTTTATTTGGGATATTTTACTTGTAAATCAAAGTCCTACATTCCACCTAAAGAATCAGTCGGGCAAATAACTAGTTATAAATGCAAACAGATAGGTCATATTCAATTTGACTGTCCTTTTAGAAATAAACATGTGAAAATTAAGAAAGTGTGGAAATTCAAAGGTGAACCAAGAACTAACCCCTTTAGACCCAACAGAATTTAGGGACCAGCATCAGCTAAATATTTTTGCAAGTATGCTTAAGGTCGTCCTCATCCAAGGAAAGTCAAAGGTATGCTTAACCCCATATGGCGGTATTCTCTCCTTGGTCTTTGCTCATTTTCAAGTCCTTCCTCCATCATCAAAATAGTAAAGCGAACCCATTACCATGTCTTCTCCACTACTACACTGAAAAGAATGGGTTACAAAAAGTATACCAAGGGATGGATGTTTAGGGGCAATAGACCGGCAAGACCTGCACAAGACAAAAGGAATCCAGCTCCTGAAGAAGTTGATATGCCACCTTGGTTTGTTCCATTTTATCAGAATTATACCAGCTTCAGTTCTGAAATGCAGGAAAATTTTGCTTCTCTTCAGGATAAGATCTCAAACATTGATGACAAATACACTTTTCTAGGTAATCGTATTTCCAAAATAGAACACCATATCACACAAAATTAAAAGAGCAATGACAACGAAGATGAAGAAAAAGCTGCGAGTGACGACGGAGAAGATGAAGGAGAAGTTAAAGAAGAAGGGGAAGATGCAGGGGATAATGAAGAAGAAACTGTTCACAGTAATCCAAAGGCAAAGGAATTGTTGCAGCTAGTGCCACTGATTTTGATACATAGATGTTGTTTTTAACACTTTTTGCTACACATGCTCAGTTTCAGAATGTCTTATGACTTTTTGTTGTTGTCAAAAGGGGGAGTATATGTGTTGAGCAAAGTCTATGAACTTATGTATGTATTTGCGAACTTATCTATGTATTTGCTTATGTTTGTATATCCAATATGATGTACTACGTTTGTATTTCCAATATGATCTATGAAGAGTTTTATGAATCTTGGAATCTTGGAACTTATGCCTTGATGTGTCTTAATGAGATTATTTTAAATTTATGCTTATTGACAGGGAGAGCATTAATTTTAATTTTAATATCTTTGCTCATTCTTTGTCATCATAAAAAAAGGGGAGATTGTTGGCCTAGTTAAGCTTACAAACTCTTAGTTTTGATGATAACAAAGTAAAGTTATTTAATGCATTTTCAAGTGATATGACTACAGGAAAAAATGATTTGCTCAAATTACATATACCCTAACAAGAAAGCTTACAAGGATCAAGGAACAAGGAAAGTCATGTAGGAAAACCAAATATCCACAATGAAATCTCATAGAAGACTGAAATATTGAAGAAGCAACATTGAAAGGACTCGAAGCAAAGAAAGTGTCAAAATAAGCTTAGGAAAATGGTCTTTGTAACTACTTCTAAGTATATTCAAATATGAATCTTTCATTTTGAAGCTCATTAGGCAAAGAAACTTAGAGACCTTAGTATAAAACTTTGAACACATTTTTCAAAGTTAAACAAACTTCTATTCCAAGATTAATTGAGCAACGAAGAGAGAATTCAAAAATATGTTGAAATGAGGAAAATCTGCTGACAGACGACTGTCTATTCAAAGATAGACGACTGGCATGTTTTGAAGTGTTTTAATACAAGTCAGAAGACTGACAGACACCTGTCAAGTAATGGAAAGATGACTGTCAATGACTAGTGAGCCGTCTATGAGTGTTCTACCAAACGACTGTCAACCTTCTGTGTATATTGAAAAATTTGACTAGTTCATGGACAAACGACTATCACAATATGGACAGCCAACTGCCACCTTACTGTGTTGTATTAAAATTAAATTATTCTAGTGATAGATGACTGCCAATCAAGTGACAGACGACTGCCACCTCTCTGCCTATGAATTTTATAGTTATAATATATGGACAGACAACTTCCAGAACTTCACAAGCGTTTGGCTCGCGGCAGTTTTCAAATTTCCAACGGATCTATTTTTTGAAATTCAAATTATTTGAAGCTTAAATAAATTTAAAACTTGGAAACAACTCTAAGTACACTTGGGGAACAAGCAAGGAGTTTTTCTATCTCTCTAAATACTCTCAAGGATGATTGTTTTATACACCAAGAAATCAATTCAGCAATCATTCTCTTTCAAAGCCTACTGAAATTCTAAAAGTGTGTTATTGCTCTCATCACTCACGAAATTCTCTGAAAGCTTTGTTGAGTTTCTCACTAAGCTTGTGCATCAAGTTGTTGATTCTTTCATCCATTGAAAGATACCTACGGTGATAAGTTTCTAAGAGTTTCATTCTGAAATTCATGTTTTGAATTTACTGAAGTATATAGTGTTTCAATTTGTACCAATTAGCTCTTTGAGGAGCAAGTTCTTGTACGCCTTGTTTTATATCTTTGTCACAGGTTAATTGACACTTCGAGTGCTGAATTGTTGGACCAAATAAGGGGATATTGTTTGGAGAAGGCGGGTTCTAGCCTTAACCAAGGAGTGTTTGTAACTGGTATTGTTCCGTCCGGTAAAGAAACGGTAATACTGAATCCTTTGGTGGTTTTGCCAAGGGCGAGGACGTAGGCTGTGTTGAAACCGAATCTCGTAAAAAACCCTGTGCTCTTCTCTTTTTACCCTATTCTTTATTTTTCAGCAAAATATATAATCTGTGTGGTTGCTTTAAAATTCAATTCTGAATGTTTGGTTGCTAAATAGACCGGAAGGTAATTTGTTTTTGGATTGATTAGCATTGATTGTGGAAACCGAAAGGTGGTTGATCATCCTTGACTTATTAATCTGAAAGTTTATATAAAAGTTGAACATTAGGAAGAAGAATAATTGTGATACAGGGCTTATAACAAGTTTAGAAATTTTCACATTCATACATGGCTATTGTTACAAAGATTGAGTGATTGATCTTATTGTGTTGATTGTGATTGTGTTTAATTTTTTATTGTTGTTACAACTAAGACTAAGGGGAATTAAATTTTTAAAACCTAATTCACCCCCCTCTTGGGAAGCTATTCCGATTTCAATTGGTATCAGAGCCTAGTTATGATAATTCCTAACAAGAAACTATAAAAAGATCAAATGGAAAATATAGGAGTAGCAACCTTTAGTGAAGGTCAATCCTCAACACATCCACCAATCTTTTGTTGACATAATTATACGTTTTGGAAAAAAAGAATGCAAATCTGTCTCCAACACATGGATTGGAAAGCATAGGAAGTAGTTATGGATGGAGACCTTATCCCCACTAAAATACTAGATGGAAAGCAGATTCCAAAAGAGAAAAAAGGATATGACCGATTCAGATTATAAAATGCTTCAAATCAATTCAAACGCAATAAATGCTTTATAATGTGCCTTAGATGCTAACGAATTTAATAGGGTCATGGCATGCAAGATGGCTAAAGAAATATGGGACAAATTAGAAGTGACATATGAAGGAACTATAGATGTTAGGGACAATAGGATAGATATGTTAACAAGCGAATATAAAGCATTCAAGATGAATTCAAAAGAAACAATATCGAGCATGTACACCAAATTTACCCACATAATAAATTCCTTAAGTGCCTTAAGAAAAACCTACACTACCTACAAAATGATTAGAAAAATTCTAAGAGGTCTTCCCTCCATATGGGAACCATAGGCTACAGCAATTACAGAAGGTAGAAACCTTAAGAACACCTCTCTAGATGAATTCATTGGTTCACTACTCACTTATGAGATGGCTCTAAAGGAAAAGAATCATGAACCCAAACATAAAAGGATCCATAGCATTGAAAGCCTCTAGTAACAGCTCGAGTGAAGAAGAAAGTGAATCAAACGATTTAGATCAAGATGAATTAGCATTCATCACTAAGAGACTAGAAAAGTTCTATAGGAAAAATAAGAGGTTTCCTGGAAAATTTAACAAAAATAAATTTGAAAAAAAAAGAGATAAGTAGAAAAGAAAATAAAGGTAAGAATGAACCT
Organism: Malania oleifera; assembly: GCF_029873635.1. NCBI lineage: Eukaryota > Viridiplantae > Streptophyta > Magnoliopsida > Santalales > Ximeniaceae > Malania > Malania oleifera. The sequence continues at coordinate 18,424,808 of NC_080428.1, forward strand.
CTTATATGCTATCACTGCAAGAAACCAGGTCATATCAAGTCAGATTGCTCGTTACTCAAGAAAGACAAGAAAAAGAAGAAGGAAGCGATGAAAGCCACGTGGGATGATTCTAGCTCCATCGAGATAGAAAATGAATCAAGTGGACAAAAGATGGCAAACATATGCTTCATGGCTAATAACGAAGAGGTAAACTCCTACTATTCCTCTACAAAATCTTACAATGAGTTGTGTGATGAATCATGTGACAGCATGCCTTCCTATAAGGAATTACAAGCTGAGTTGTTTTCTTTACATAAGAGATTCATAAAAATTTTCAAAAGAAATATAACCTTAAAAGATCAAAATAAAGAACTATTGAAGCAACTTGAATAATTCAAAACCATTGAAAAAGAAAAACACTCTTGTATCAAGAAGTTAGAAGAGGAAGTAAATAAAGTAACTCAAGAGTTAGGCAAAACTCATGAAGATGATTTGAATAAAAAGGATTTAGAAGTAAATGAACTTAAGAAATCAGTAGAGAATAAGGAGAAAATTATATATAACTTTACCAAAGGTAAAGAAAATTTTGAAAAGATGATTAGACAACAAAGGCTACATGGAAATAAAGAAGGAATAGGTTATAATGGTAAAACAAATAAAAAGAATAAAAAATTGTACATGGGATACTTCATCAAGGAAGCCAAGCACTATGCTAGCACCTCCTCAAACAACAAACATGAACACACCACTTGCTATATGTGCAAAACTAAAGGGCATATAATGTTCAATAGCCCGTTAAAAAGAAAATATGTTAAAATTCAAGGAGAATGGAGAGTCAATAATGGAACTAAAAACAACACAAAGAAAGTTAAAAGAATTTGGGTTCCAAATACTAACACAATGAATTTTTCATTGTAGGTATGCTTTAGGACTACACCGTCAACGGATAAATGATACTTGGACAACGGATGTTCAAGGCACATGACTGGTGACAAGACCAAGTTTACAACACTAAGACAAAAGGATGGGGGATACGTCACCTTCGGCGACAATGCCAAAGGTAAAATTATTGGCATTGGAAAAATAGGTAAATAACCTTCTCATACCATTGATAATGTGTTATTGGTAAAAGGATTAAAACACAACCTTTTAAGCATAAGCCAACTAAGCGACAAAGGGTTCGAAATAACCTTTAAGAAAAAAAAAATGTGTTATCCAAAATCCTACGAACAATGAATCCTTGTTTATAGCATATAGGATAAATAATGTTTATTGTATAAACCTTGAGAATCTAGTAAATCAAAATGTAACTTGTTTGACAGCAATGAATGAAATAAGTTGGCTATGGCATAGAAAATTAGGACACACTAGCATAGACCTATTATCCAAATTATCAATGAAAAATATTGTAAAAAGATTACCAAATACCAAATTCATAAAAGACAAGATGTGTGATGCATGCCAAAAGGGAAAGCAAGTCAAAACAAGTTTCAAAAAGAAAAATATATATATCTACTAAAAGACCTCTAGAACTACTACACCTAAACTTATTTGGTCCAACTAGAACCTTAAGCCTAGGAGGTAAATAATATTGTTAGAATTGGTGTATTCCCAAGAGGGGGGGGTGAATTGGAATTTTAAATTTCTTTTCTCCTATATTAAACTAGATGTCAGCTTAGTATAACAACCTAGGGTCTTTCTATGCAGTTCCAAATACGTTGATAAATATAACATGCAGAAATTTAAATCAAGCGCATCATTTATATAATAATATACACGTGCGGTAAATATAAAGTGTGACAATGTATACAAACATACGATATGTTATCGAGGTTCAGCCAATTGTGCCTACGTCCCTGCCTCTAGCTCGCAAGCCCAAGGATTCCACTAATAGCTTACTTAAGGGCAGAGCAACACCGATTACAACCAGGTCAATTAGCACAGGGCTGACCTCAACCTTAACCAGGTCAATTAGTGGGGCTGACCTCAACCTACACGCCTTAACAAGACAATGCACCTAGCTTTCCTAACTGGGTTTAAGCCAATCTAGGACTATTCCAAGGCTAGTCGCCCTCTTCAGGCAGGCTCGTGCCTGGAAATACAACAGATTTGTATATAATAAAATGGTACAGTGATTGTGCTTTCGTGTAAAGCAGATATGGACCCAAATACGCGCAATAACATACACCACAATATGATTCAATATGTAAGCTCAGTGTGGTCTAGATAGTTCAACTCTCAAAGGTATTTGTTATCAGTGTAATGTGTACATGAGAGTGTCAAACAAGCAATCTTTGTTTCACAATATATTCAGCCAATAAGCTCACACAAAGATGTCAAGTCTCAAGTATTTCAATCAGCGGGATGTCTCAAGCATGTAAGTATCAAATGAAGTATATGCTTGGTTTGCAAAGGATGTGTAATCTTTGTATTCAGCAAAATATATGAGTGAGTGAATGTTGCAACAAAGATCACTATCAGATGAACAAATATCTCTTCAAATATATTTTTCAATATAAAACACAATAGATATTTGAAAGTGATTATGAAAGGATTTTGCAACCAAAATACTATACAATCTTCTCAAGATATTGCAATGAATGTACAACCTCAGAAGATCAAATGAAAGTTTTCTTAGGAGAGACTTATTAACGAAGCCCCCTAAGAGTACTTAGGTTTTGCTCTCAATAAAATCGTATCAACCAAGTAATACAAAGAGAGCAAACCTATGGAAACAAACACTCAATCCACTTACAAATGATGTAGGTACTAATAGATAGTAAGCATGAGTGAATGAGGCTAAAAAATGAGTAGTATAGGCTTTTGGATTTTCAGAAAATTCTTTCCTAATCAAAGTAGCTAAAATGATTTCTAATTTTCACAAATGATCTCATATATATAAACATGGGAGGAAATATGACCGTTGGAGACCTATTGGGTATTATTAAGAATGTTTAATGATGTTTCAAATATTTTAACCCTATTTAAAAAATATTTAACTGTGCTAAAAATCAAGGCAACCCGAGAGGTCTGGTCGACCAGAAATGTTTCGGTCGACTAGGTCTCATATGGTTCGGTTGACCAGAGGGATTTTGAACTATAAGCTCGATCGACCGAAAGACCCTTTCCAAACGTGATTTTTCAATTTTACCAAGGTTCAATCGATCAGACCATTTTGAACTGGCTGGTTCGGTCGACCAGACCGCTAGGAATTTTCCCAAGGACCCTCAATCGACCAGGTAGTTGGAGTACAAAATGGCTCAATCGACCAGATGGTCAAAATGTTGACCCAGGGAGGCTTCGGTCGACCGGAATTTTTTGAACTACCTAGTTCAGCAGACCAGGACCTTGGTCAACTATTGACCCAAGTTCGGTTCCGTCGACCAGGGCAGAATGAACTGTCTGGTTCGGTCGACCAAAAGTGCCCAAAGTGTGCATTTCGGTCCCATTTTGAAACATACAAACCCTATTCAAGTGCCTAACATACATATGTGCAAATGTGTGTATCCTAGAGTCACTTGGGGTCCAATTTGAAGACACCGAAAAAGTCCAGTGTCGGTTGACTGAAGGTCGACTGAAGGGAAAACCCTAAGGTCTTTCTCATGTCATTTCTCATTTACGGTTTGTTTGAGCTAACATACTAAATCATACATGTGATGTGTGTGAGCTTATTACAAACCAGAGCCCTACACTATTACAGACCAATTTTCAAATGGATTAAATACAATACAATCGATAAAAGTGTCTTCAGCTTTAGTTCCTCATTGTGTACATCTCAATCTTTGACAATTTTAGTTCTTGCACAAAACCTCGAACACTCATTAGATACAATGAGTATTTTTCATAATCAAAACTGGGCGTGACCATTAAGGTCAACAAATATGCTTTTGTAATAGTGGATGATTATTCAAGATTCACTTGGGTATTATTTTTAACAAACAAAGATGAAGTCTATGACATGCTAATCACTTTATGTAAGAAATTACAAAATGAAAAGGGCTATAATATAACAAACTTTAGAAGTGATCAAGGTAGGGAGTTTAAAAACAAAAATTTTGTAATGAATATGGAATAAACCATAATTTTTCAGCACCTAGGACTCCACAACAAAATAGAGTTGTAGAAAGAAAAAAAAATAACCTTACAAGAAATGGCAAGAACTATGTTAAACGAAAATAGTCTACCTAAATACTTTTGGGCAGAAGTTGTGAATACAGCTTGTTACATTATAAATAGAGTATCCATAAGATCTAGTTTAGAAAAAACACCATATGAATTATGAAAATAAGAAAACCAAATATTTCCTACTTTTATGTATTTGGATGCAAATTCTATATCCTTAATACTAAAGATGATCTAGGAAAGTTTGATGCAAAATCTGATGAAGGAACTTTCTTAGGTTACTCAACAAATAGTAAAGCTTATAGGGTTTACAATAAAAGAACTCTTACAATTATTGAATCAATACACATAACGTTTGATGAATCAAATGATCATGACAACAAAATTAAGATTGATAAAAAAGAAGATAATTCACAAAAAGAAAAAGATATTGAAATAAAAGAAGAAAAAAATAATGAAGCTTCAAAAGAAAACACCATTGAAAATCTGGAACTACCTAAAGGATGGAGATATGCTAAAAGTCACCCAAAAGACCAAATTCTTGATGAACCATCAAAAGGAATAACCACTAGAGCCTCATTAAAAAATATTTGTAACCATTATGCTTTCTTGTCTCAAGATGAACCCAAGAATATAGAAGAAGTTTTAAAAGATGATTCTTGGATTATAGCTATGCAGGACGAACTAAATCAATTTGAAAGAAGTCAAGTATGGGAACTTATACCTAAACCCAAAGATAAGTCAATCATAGGAACTAAATGGGTGTTTAGAAATAAAAAGGATGAAACTGGGGTAGTTGTAAGGAATAAAGGTAGGCTTGTAGCACAAGGTTGTACTTAAGAAGAAGGTATTGATTATTAAGAAACCTTTGCTCCTGTAGCAAGGATGGAAACAATAAGGATGCTTCTTGCCTTTGCAGCTAATAAAGACTTCAAATTATATTAATTGGATGTAAAAAGTGCATTCCTAAATGGCTATATTAATGAAGAAGTTTATGTTAAACAACCTCCAAGTTTCGAAGACTCTAAAAATCCAAATCATGTATTCAAGCTAACTAAAGCCTTATATGGGTTGAAACAAGCTCCTAGAGCTTCGTACGATAGACTAAGCAAATTCCTACTCCAAAATATTTTTTCAAGAGGAAAGATAGATAGCACTTTATTTATAAAAACCAAAGAAAATGATTCTCTTATAGTACATATTTATGTTGATGATATTACAGTTGGAGCAACTCATGAAGACTTGTGTAATTAATTTTCTACAACTATGCAAAGAGAGTTTGAAATGAGCATGATGGGAGAGTTAAATTACTTTTTAGGTTTACAAATCAAACAAGTTAAAAATAGAACTTTTATAAATCAAACTAAGTATATTAAAGACATGTTAAAGAATTTTGATATGGAAGAAAGTAAACCTATAGGAACTCCCATGAGCACCTCAACTAGTCTTGACAAGGATGAAAAAGGGAAACAAGTAGATACCAAGCATTTTCGAGGCATGATAGGAAGCTTACTTTACTTAACAGCAAGTAGACCAAATATCATGTTCAGTGTGTGTATGTGCGCTAGGTTCCAATCAGCTCCTAAGGAATCACATCAAATAGTAGTGAAACGAATTCTTAGATATTTGTTAGGCACGCTAGATTTAGGATTATAGTATCCAAAAGGAACTGATTTCGAAATGATAAGTTATTCAGATGCAGATTATGTGGGATGAAAAATAGATAGAAAAAGCACTAGTGGGACTTGTCACTTCCTAAGACACTCACTAGTTTCTTGGTTTTCAAAGAAACAAAATTTCGTAGCATTATCTACAGCTGAAGCGGAATACATAACAGCTGGGAGCTGTTGTGCTCAAATTTTATACAAGAAACAATAATTAAGGGATTTTAAAATTCAATACCAAACCATCCTCATAAAATGTGATAATACAAGTGCGATAAATATTTCAAAGAATCCAGTATCATATTCAAGAACTAAGCATATTGATATACGTCATCATTTTTAAAGAGATAATGTCGATAAGAAAGAAATAGTACTTGAATTTGTTAATACCAACGATTAATTGGCCAATATTTTTACAAAACCATTAGCTGAAGATCAATTTGTATTTATCAGAAGGGAATTAGGCATATTATATATAAGAGAAGTTAACTAAAAGAAAAAAAGAACAGCTCTTCAGGGTAGACGACTGTCAGATAGCTGGCAGGCGACTAGTAGGCTACTGTCTGTGTAAAAAGATAGTGGACAGACGATTATCAGCTTAGTGACAGACAATTGTCTCACAGCGGGTCGTGTTCATTTCACATAAAAACACTATTTTTAAACCCCTCAGACGTCTGTCCATTCGTCTCCCCATCTCTAAATCAACTCCTCTTCAAAGTTCATTTTGTCCTAAACTCCTCCCAACGATCATCCATCATAACCCTAATCCATACACATCTAGGATTTTCTAAACTTCAACTGGTTTAAAATGGTTTGTACCAAAACCGTAAGAAGAAAATAAAAAGCCTCCTCATCTTCTTCAAAGCCTACAAGCAATGATGACATAGAAAAATGGCTGGTTTCGTCGTATGCGAGAGCATTATATCAAAATCAAATCTCGGCAATTGATCCAATGCTCTGCAAGGTAATAGATGTTACTTTCTTTGAAGAAAACTTCCCTGAAATCCTTGAAATGTTCAAAAATATAGGATGAGATAAGTTTATTCTTCACCAAGTTAAGGTGTATTACCCATATCAGATTAAGATTTTTTACCCAAAGTTGGTAAAGAAAGAAGTTGGAATTGCTACTGAAATTTATGGCCAGAAAATAACACTTACTCCACACTCTTAACAGAAAATTCTTCGCATCAAGCATAGGGATTTTGAGTGTACTCCAGTAGAAAAACAGTGGACTATGGAGCAAGGATTTTCACCACAAGAATTTTCGCCCCTAGTAATGAATGATGCACCCATTTATTTTGGACATCCTCCACCATACAAACAACTAAATCTCTAAGCACAAATTCTGCACAAGATCATTGCGCATATATAATTCTGAGGTCTGGATCCTTTGATCGTGTGTCCTTCTTTGATTTCTTTGTAATGTGGTGCTTATTAAAAGGGAAGAAATTAGATTTAACAAGCATCATCCTCAAATGGATGGTCATGAAGCTTGAATCGCCCAGAATAGGGCTTCCATATGGCAGCATTCTCTCCTTGGTTTTTGCTCATTGTCAAGTCTTTTCTCCATCGTCAAAAATAGTAAAGTGAAAACCCATTTCCATGTCTTCTCCACTACTACACTGAAAAGAATGGGTTACAAAAAGTATACCGAGGGATGTATGTTTAGGGGCAATAGACCGACAAGACCTACACAAGACGAAAGGAATCCAGCTCTTGAAGAAGCTGATATGCCACCTTAGTTTGTTCCATTTTATCAGAATTATACCAGCTTCAATTTTGAAATGTAGGAAAATTTTGCTTCTCTTCAGGATAAGATCTCAAACATTAATGACAAATACACTTTGCTAGATAATCGCATTGCCAAAATAGAACACCATGTCACACAAAATCAAGAGAGCAATGACAACGATGATGAAGAAAAAGCTGCGAGTGACGAAGGAGGTTCACAGCAATTCAAAGGCAAAGGAATTGCTGTAGCTAGTGCCACTGATTCTAATACATAGATGTTGTTTTTAACACTTTTTTCTACACATGCTCAGTTTCTGAATGTTTTAGGACTTTTTGTTGATGTCAAAATGGAGAGTATGTGTGTTGAGCAAAGTCTATGAACTTATGTATGTATTTGCAAACGTATCTATGTATTTGCTTATGTATGTATTTTCTTATGTTTGTATTTCCAGTATGATGTACTATGTTTGTATTTCCAATATGATCTATGAACAGTTTTATGAATCTTGGAATCTTGGAACTTATGCCTTAATGTGCCTTAATGAGATTATTTTAAATTTATGCTTATTGACAGGGGGAGCATTAATTTTAATTTTAATATCTTTACTTATTCTTTGTCATCATCAGAAAGGAGGAGATTGTTGGCCTAATTAGGCTTACAAACTCTTAGTTTTGATGATAATAAAGTAAAGTTATTTAATGCATTTTCAAGTGATATGACTATAGGCAAAAATGATTTGCTCAAATTACATATACCTTGACATGAAAGCTTACAAGGATCGAGGAAAAAGGAAAATCATGTAAGAACACTAAGGATCCACAATGAAAGCTCATAGAAGACTAAAAGAATGAAGAAGCAGCATTGAAAGGACTCAAAGCAAAGAAAGTGTCAAAATAAGCTTAGGACAAAGTCTTTGTAACTACTTCTAAGTATATTCAAATATGAATCTTTCATTTTGAAGCTCATTAGGCAAAGAAACTTAAAGACCTTATTATAAAACTTGGAACACGTTTTTCAAAGTTTAACAAACTTCTATTCCAAGATTAATTGAGCAAAGAAGAGAAAATTCAAAAATATGTTGAAATAAGGAAAATCTGTTGACAGGCGAATGTTTGCAGAGACAGACGACTGGCATGTTTAGAAGTGTTTTAATACAAGTTAGAAAACTGACAGAAGCCTGTCAGGTAATGGACAAACAATTGCTAGTAACTAGTGAGCCATCTGTGAGTGGTCTGCCAGATAACTGTCATCCTTCTGTGTATATTGAAAAAATTGACTTGTTTATGGACAAACGACTGTGACCATATGGACAACCGACTACCACCTCACTGTGTTGTATTAAAATTAAATTATTCTAGTGACAGATGACTATCAACCAAGTGACATACGACTGCCACCTCTCTGCCTATGAATTTTATAGTTATAATATATGGATAGACGACTGTCAGGACTTCACAATCGTCTGGCTCGAGGAAGTTTTCAAATTTCCAACGGATATATTTTTTGAAATTCAAATTATTTGAAGCTTAAATAATTTTAAAACTTGGAAAAAATTCTAAGTACACTTGGGGACAAGCAAGGAGTTTTACTATCTCTATAAATACCCTCAAGGATGATTGTTTTATACACCAAGAAATCAATTCAGCTCTCATTCTTTCTCAAAGCCTACTTAAATTCTGAAAGTGTGCTATTGCTCTCATCACTCACGAAATTCTCTGAAAGCTTTGCTGAGTTTCTCACTGAGTTTTTGCATCAAGTTGTTGATTCTTTCATCCATTGAAAGATACCTACGATGATAAGTTTCTAAGAGCTTCATTTTGAAATTCATGTTCTGAATTTACTGAAGTACATAGTGTTTCAATTTTTACTAATCAACTCTTTGAGGAGCAAGTTCTTGTACGCCTTATTTTATATCTTTGTAATAGGTTAATTGACGCTTCGAGTGCTGAATTGTTGGACCAAACAAGGGGATATTGTTTGGAGAAGGCAGGTTCTAGCCTTAACCAAGGAGTGTTTGTAACTGGTATTGTTTTGCCCAGTAAAAGAACGGAAATAGTGAATCCTTTGGTGGTTTTGCCAAGGGCGAGGACGTAGGCTGTGTTGAAGCCGAACCTCGTAAAAAGCCCTGTGTTCTTCTCTCTCTACCCTATTCTTTATTTTTCAGCAAAAGATATAATTTGTGTGGTTGCTTTAAAATTCAATTCTGAATGTTTGGTTGTTAAATAGACCAGAAGATAATTTGTTTTCGGATTTATCAGCATTGATTGCGGAAACTAAAAGGGACTATGTTGGTTGATCATCATTGACTTAATAATCTGAAAGTTTATTTAAAAGCTGAACATTAGGAAGAAGAATAATTGTGATACAGGTCTTATAACAAGTTCAGCAAATTTTCACATTTATACAAGGCTATTGTTACAAAGATTGTGCGATTGATCTTAATGTGTTGATTGTGATTGTGTTTAAGTTTTGATTGTTGTTACAACTAATACTAAGGGGAATACAATTTTTAAAACCCAATTCACCCCCCCTCTTGGGAAGCTATTTCGATTTCAATAATGTTTTATTAGTTGATGGTTTAAAGCATAACTATCTGAGTATAAGTCAATTGTATGATAAAGGTTATAGGGTGAGAAAGTCAAGGTGTTATTCCAAGCGGCGGGTAAAATTGGGTTTATAAAAATTCTTTTAAGTGTTATTACAAATTTTCAGTTTTTTGTATATTTAAGCAAACACACAAGAATGACTTAATTTTAAATCAACCGCAATCCAAGCATAAACCAAATATCAATCACAAACACAAATAGTAACCAATCAATCAACCACAATACTTAACCAAAATTTGAGAAAGATTACAACACTTCTTTATTTTCAATGTTTGCCAATTTTCAGCTTATAGCCCTGTATGTATACTTTTTAAGCACTTCTTTTAATCAAGATTTCTGCAAGCGGTTAATCAACGTACTCCCTTAAAGATTTCCTAAAAATAGTAACCAATGTACTTTCTTAGATTAAAAGGTCTTTGCAATCTCAGTTTTTCAACAATCTTGCACTCTGAAACACAATTTGTATCTATGTTGAAATTTAAATAGAAAAGGGTAGAAAGAGTGAGACCGAGATTTTTTACGAGGGTTGCCTTATCCCCAACTTATGTCGTCGCCTTAGGCAAGACCACCTAAGGATTCCACTAACTCGTTCCTTTTCGGGTGGAACAAACCGATTACAACCCTCCTTTAGGGTGGAGCCCCCTCTCCAAGCAATACCTCACACTCGATTACAACGATCCAAATACCTGAACCATCAAAGAAACAAGACACAAGAAAACAATTTCTTTTGTACAAAGAATGCTCTCAGATGGAGCTGGTTAGTACAATTTAAAGTGTTATATACTTCAATAACAAATACAAAACGAAGTAGAGTTGAAGCTTAAGAAAAATATCACCAAAATACTTCTCAAGATGCAAATCAGTATTTTAGATTGTAGAGCTCAGAGAAGAATGATCGGTGCTTCAGAATATCTCAACAATTTAGAATGAAAGAATGAGCAGGAGAGAGCTTTGAGGGAGTAAGTGAGCTTTCAACATAAGAGCAGATTTTTCAATTGCTTGGTGCATGTTTAATTCATGAAAACAAGTATTTATAGGCTTATAAAGATTAATTCGTTTTGCCCAAGTTTACTTGGAGTATTTCCCAAGTTTTTACAAAATTTGGGGCATAAGAAACTTACTTTTGAATTTTAAAACTTTTAAAAAATATAGTCGTTAATAGTGTTCAGGCTCCTGAAGTCTCACGGTCAATTGCCTGAAGTTCTTTAAAATTGAAATTTTTGAACTGAAAACAAGGTTAGGCACCTGACATGACAAGGATCAGTTGCCTGAGGATACATTGCCTCTTCAGGAATTCATTAGGAAATTCTTCAGGCGCTTGAGCTTACTCCTCAATCGCCTGAGGAAATTCTTCAGACCCCTGAGGTTACACATCAGTTGCCTGAACAAACAAAATTTCTATTTTTTAGTTTATTTTTCAAAAACACTTTGCTCTCTTGCTTTGTTACTTTATAAAAAAAAAAAGTTAGGGTTTTTAAAACAAGGTCTCTAAGTCTAAGACAAATCCTAATGAGCTTCAAAACATTTCACATGATATTTGAATATGAAGTACTTACATAATTCAACCTAAAGCCTTAAAAACTCTAAGTTTGAAGTCTTAAAGGTTTCTTTTGCTTTGAATCATTTTAGACTTTGAGCTTAAGTCAACTTTAGGATTCCACATGCTTTGATCATTTTGGTTCACTTGAGCTTTCTTTGGATCACCTTGAAGATAAGTGTGGCTTTATGGTCTTTGGTGATCTTGAACTTGCTTTTCCTTTGATAAATGAACTTTGTCATTTAAGCATTCCTGAAACATCATCACTTAACAACATATGTTAAATCAACCTTCATTTGTTATCATCAAACTAGATTCAAAATCCATGTTAAGCCAATAATCTCCCTCTTTTTGATGATGACAAATAAGGAGCAAAGATGAGAGATCCTTTGAAAAAGGCTCCCTCTTACAATAAGCATGCCTTTTTAACAAATGAAAAATGATAAATTCAAGTATGAGTAAGTTCAAAAATAAGTCACAATCAAAAAGTGCTCATTTCATCATATATGTTTTTATTAAGTTGTCATGTTCATTCTAGATGTTGACCTTATAGGTGACACACGGTTTTGATAATGATAAATACTTAGGTATTTGATGGTTTTCAAGTGTTTGTGCAGGCTTAGATGAGCATATCAAGGAATGACACTTGAAGCAACATGAAGACCCTGAGGATTCTCTTTCATATTGTAAATTCAATTAATGTAATATGAGTCTGTAATAGTAACTAGGTATATCGGTCTGTAATAATCTCTACATGTCATGCATGTAGGTAATTGTAAGCTCAATAAGACCATAGAATGACCTTAGGGTACCAATTTTTGGGACTATCCAAAAACGGCCTCAGTAAGACCATAGTATGACTCTATGTCCCTATACTCACACACATATCATACAAAATATAGGAGTGTTAAAAATGAAGATTAATTGAATATTTCTAAGGAATTTGAGAGAGCTTGGGTGACCAAACCCGAGGAGTTCAAAACTCCTTGGGCGCCCGAACTGTTGAGAAGTCAACAGTTGACTTAGGCTCTCGGGCGACTGAACTATTTTGTGCATACCATCCACGGCCGCCCAAACCCTTTGAAAGGGACATTCCACCAACTCGGGTGACCGAACTGTTTAGTTCAAAATGAGCCCTGGGCGACCGAACACAAGAGTTCGACCTACCGAACCTAGGATCGAGCACCCGAAGTCACGAACAAAGGCTATTGACTTTGATTCGAGTTGCCGAAGCACGAAACAGGCGACTGAACTTATTTAAATACCTTTTCAATCTATGTCTGTTCGGGTGACCGAACCAAGGTTCAGCCACCCGAACCTCGGCAGGTTAAAAATATTTTAACTAAGATTAAATTTATTAAATGGGTTTAATATTTCCTAAGTGTTTTTAAACTTTTTTAATAATACCCAATAGGTCCCAAATGGTTATATTTTTTACCTTGTCTATAAATATGGGTTCATTTGTGAGGATTAGTGTGAGATTAGCCAAAATAATTAGTAAAAATCATCTCTATCTCACAATCCCATTTTTGCCAAAATACTCTCAAATATTTATTCCCTTGATATATCATGATATTGTGAGAGTTTATTGAGCTGTCTTGTGTTTATTAGACAATGCTAATACTCCCATTTGATTGGTTGATTGTGATATTATTTTTGGGGAGCATGGCTTAGTTTTATCTCACATATTTCAATATTATAAATCTTGTGTTGGGATAAACTAGTAAGCTTAGGATATTTGCATTATTATTGCAACTGTCCAATAGCTTGGTTTTTTGTTGTGCAAAGATTTTTCAAACAAGCAAAATATTTTCAAACTAGTATTGTGCTTATTTCATTAAGGAAAATCTTCTTGAACTAGTTTGATTATCATATTCATGTCTTTGGAATATTGATTTGCTACTAAACTGTGCTTTGCTTAGATTCCAAGATATTGCTTGTTTTGAACACTCTTGAGCATATCACTGATTATACCATATTGAGTGTTGTTAGTACAACTATTTGCATCATTGAGCTTACATGACCTACATTGTTGATGTGTATGTGATTGCGTGTATTGGGTACATATCTGCTTTGCATGAAAGCATAATCACTATATCAGTTTGATTGAGAAAAATACTGTTGTATTTTCAGGCATGGCTTGAGGGGGTTTGATCTAGCCTGGAAGGATCAGGTTGGGGTTAACCTTATGAATTTGACCTAGGGCCTTCTCCGCCCCGCAAAGAGAATTTGTAAAGGCTGAGGTCAGCCCTGTGCTAATTGACCTGGTTGTATTAGGTGCTGCTCCACCCGTTAAGTGAGCATTAGTGGAATCCTCGGGATTGCGAGCTAGAGGCAAGGATGTAGGCAGTATTGGCCAAACCCCGATAACATATCGTGCGTGTTCTTTATATTTTCGCAAATTTATTTTCCGCACTTTTATTTTCAGTACATGTATGTTGTATATTTGATTCCATTATATATAGTACATGTGTTGATTGGGGTTATAATTAAATAGAAAGACCCTAGGTTGAGTAATACTGTTGCTAGATTAGTTGAACCTAGGAGGAAATTTTTAAATACCCAATTCACCCCCCTTCTTGGGAATACACCAAAGCTATCACTAGCTTTTACTCCCCTTGCTATATGCCAAGTTTTTATATGCTTTACATATTTGCCATATTCCTATTTTTTTATTCATGTTTGCTCAATATTTCTCCCCCTTTGACATCATTTAAAAAGAATTGAGGGGCATAGACACAAGATTGTTTATCACATTAAAAGCATAATCATATTACGAGTATAGTCATATAACAAAAAGTCACAAGTAATAGAGGGTACAAGCCAAACTGAAAATAAAAACAAACAAAGCAACATAAGACATAACTAATACAAAGAAAGTGCTTAATACATCCCAGAATGATAAACTAAATCAATTATTAACATCATCATCTTCCTCTTCAACTTCTTCTTCATCTCTTTCCTCTTCATCACCTTCTTCTTCATCTCCTTCCTCTTATTCTTCATCATCACTCTGAGGAGACGAACTAGTGTCCATAAGATCAACACAATGGGATGAGCTATCCTGATATTTTTCAATACAAGTGAGGCATTGATCAAGTGAGGAACAGGTAGAGTAAAGTGAAGATACATCCTCCCAAAGGGATTGAAGTCCCGATCTCATATCTCTGCTGAAGGTGGAGAATTCATGATGAAATGGAATGAAGCACGAAGGTGTATCAACAAGAGGTCCTTGGTCTTGAACTAGAGGAGGAGGAGGAGGAGGTACAACTTTCGGAGCTCTTTGAGGTCTTCCTCTTTAGAATCAACCCTGATCATGCTTTTCATAGCCCATCTGCTTGAGGGTTGTGGAAGTGAAGAGATCATATCGGGTACATTTGATGAATAACTCAGAAGGTGTGGTAATGTCAAGCTGAGCAAAGATAAGATTTAACACACCTCTATAAGGAAGTGTGACATGAGTAGCTTCCAACTTAGCCCACATCCATTTCAAAGAGTTTTGAGTGAGGAAGCATGGAAGATGAAGGGGTGGAACTTCGGGTGAGTGATGGAGCAGTAGAAAGTAGCCTGAAGTTAGGGTTTCGTGCTTTAAAATATATAGATCCCGCAACTTCAGGCACCAAAAGATTAAGTTTAGTTGCCTAAAGATTTACAAAATTGGAATCTCAACAGGTAGTAGCACCTTAGTTGCCTGAGGTCTGCTGGGAGCCTCCTGTCTACACCGCTCAGTTGCCTAAGCTTCCAAGCTCAGTCGCCTGAAATCCCTAATTTTTTAGTTTTCTTATTTTTCTCAATATGAAACCTACCTAAATCACTTCCCTGCTATGTAACAACCCAAATTCTCTTCTAATGGATATAAATCTTTCTTCAGAAAGAGGTTTTGTAAATATATCTGCCCATTGGTCATTTTTGTTTATAAATTCAAGTATGAGGTCTTTTTTTTTTAACATGATCTCTTTAGAAAGTGGTATCTTATATGAATGTTTTTTGTTCTTGAGTGTGATTTAGGATTTTTAGAGATGTTTATAGCACTGGTGTTATCACACTTACTTGGAATAGTGGAATATTCTAAATTATAATCATTTAATTGTTGTTTCATGTATAAAGTTTGTGCACAATAGCTCCCAGCTGCTACATACTCAGCTTCAGCTGTGAATAACGCTACAGAGTTTTGTTTCTTAGAAAATCAAGACACTAGAGATTGTCCTAGAAAATGACAAGTCTCACTTGTGCTTTTCCTATCTATCTTACACTCTACATAATCGGCATCCGAATAGCTAATCATTTCAAATCCGGTGTCCTTAGGATACCAAAGTCCTAAATCAATTGTTCCTATCAAGTACCTTAGGATTCTTTTAATGGCTATTTGGTGAGATTTTTTAGGTGCTGATTAGAAACTTGCACACATGCATACACTAAACATTATATCGAGCCTGCTAGCTGTTAAGTATAGCAAACTTCCAATCACGCCTCTATAGTATTTCATTTCTACTAGTTTTCCTTTTTCATCTTTAGCAAGGCTTATTGAAGTACTCATGAGAGTACCTATGGGTTTACTACTTTCCATATCGAATTTCTTAAGCATATCTTTTGTGTATTTGGATTAACTTATAAAAGCTCCACTTTTTGCATGTTTGATTTGTAATCCTAGGAAGTAGTTTAACTCTCCCATCATACTCATTTCAAATTCCTTTTGCATACATTAGAAAATTCTTTACATACATTATCATTAGTTGCACCAAAAATAATATCATCTACATAAATTTGGATTATGAGCATATCATTTTTCTTAGATTTTATAAACAACGTGCAATCAACCTTACCTCTAGAAAAACCTTTATCCGATAGCATTCCACTAAGTCTTTCATACCAAGCCCCAGGGGCTTGTTTCAAACCATATAGGGCCTTAGTTAGTTTGTACACATTTGATATAATTTAAATTCCTTATAAGATGCATAAGCTAAGAGCATCCTAGTTGCTTCCATTTTAGTTGCGGGAGCAAATGTTTCATCATAGTCTATCCCTTCTTCTTGGTTATATCCTTTAGCTACAAGTATAGCTTTATTTCTAACTACAATTCCATTTTCATCCTTTTAATTTCTAAATACCCATTTAGTTCCTATAATTGAATGATTATCCAGTTTGGGAACTAATTTCCATACTTCTTTCAAATTGATTTATGATGAGTCCCTAAAATATATGATTTTAAACCCTCATTTACCTATGCTTATCCTAATTTTATTACATATTGACCCAAAGTTATCATTGTTCAGAGCTATACAAGGTTTGTTTGTCTTTCTAGGAAGAACAGGTTAAAACCATGGAGTTAGGAATTGCAAGAAGCCAAGGAGAATTTGGAGGATTCGAAGCTCGAATTTAGATGTTTAGCCAAACTCTAGAAACTTTAGAGCATAAATGGACAAGAAGATGATGCTCAACCATGTGGCACGACTAGCAAACCACAGGGGCGACTTGATCTTCCACTGCAAACTCCAAGGTTCAGACTGAGATCAGAATGCTGCAAGGTTTGACCAAGTGCTCGACCAAGTGACCCATTGGGGCGACTACATCGAGATGATGAGACAAAACTAAAATTTAGAAGTACCAAGAGTCTCAACGAAGTTTTCGACCAGGAGACCTTCAAGGGCGATTATGTCGAGATACTGAGATTTCCTAAAGAACGAGATACTGTAAGTCTTGACCATCAAGACCCTGAGGCGCGACGAAGTCAAAGGTAGTGGAGATTCGAATCCCTGACTTCCCGCGAGTCTCGACTAAGGCACGCACAAATACGAAGAAAGAGCTACTTGGTCGACATTGACAATCTTACGCACGAGATTTGCTGCAAACCTTCCTAAATTGCAAAAAAAAAAAAAAAAACTTTGTAAACCCTAGAGCCTATAAATAATTGCTACGAACACGAGCTCTTGGTTCCTCTTTGGCCTCTCTTAGGTTAGTGACAAACTTAAGATGTCATTGAGAGCCAAGATAGATTAGGAGTAGCATAGTTTTCAATTCTTGTTTTGGTGTGTGCATGAAGTGCTCGTCGGCCTGTGACAACCGGCGGCATTCATGTGCTATCTGTGTATATTACAAGATCACTCCGTTTGTAATTCCCGACATTAGTGACAAACATTTTGAATAATAAAAGGATTATCTTTTTACTCTTTCTTTCATTTACATGCTTTCGTTTACTACTTTCCATTTACCTATTGTGTGTTTGATGTAGGATTGTAGATAAAGATAAGCACTTCTACGTATCAGTCAGAGGGAATAGTCAGCTACAGAATTGCGGAGGTGTTCTTTCATCATTGAGACAGGGTATACTCTGGTTCCTTACCATGCTTTGGGTGGTTGGTGCACCCTTGCTACCCTGTCCCCTCAATTCCCCCTCTCCTGCTTTGGCCCGCTCGGGTTAGTACTTCTATGGAGGTCTGGATGAACGTAGATTGAGGCATGGCGTCCAACATCTAATTCGGACCACAGTATTGCTTTGTATGAGTAGGGTAACTCTTAAATTTACTTGCTTTCCCATAGTGTAGATTTACTTACTTTCATTTAATCGTTTTCTAGTAATTAGAAACATCCACCATTGCAAAACATCACCTTTACTTCTTTTTCATAACAAAGCCATAATAAACTAACTTGGAAGTGGTTTACTAACTGTGCTTCAAGTCCATGTGGTTCGATACCCGACTTACTCACTTTCTACTGAACTTGGGATAGTTAGGTTTATAAATATTACTTTTGGTAGTTAAGAACCCAAGCCTTGGTGAGCCTACCAAATTTTGGCGCCGTTTCTAGGGACTTTGCTACAATTATAAGCCAACATCCACTTTAGAGTATTATTGCCTTGTTCTTTTGATTTGCTCTCCTTTTATTTTCATTTTCTTACTTAATTTCTATTTTCTTTATTTTTTTTTCCTGCTTTGAAGTCTGAATTTGTGTGCTTATACGCGTGTATATTTGGTCTGCCTTCTTTGGAACCTGAGATAACTCCCATAGATTTTGAGATTGAAAAATCTCATAGGTCCCTTAGGAAACTCATCTCTAATCGGAAGAAAGGTGAGTCATTGGAACAGAAAGCAATGGCCAAAAATAACCCACCAGTTCCTACTGAACAAATCCTGGAACGCCATGCTCCTCACCTACCTATGGTGGGAGAGCAACACCTGTGACCTCTTAGGGACTACTTTGTACCTAATGCATATACATCGCCATCCTGCATCCGGTTTCCGGATGTTCAGGTGGCCTAATTTGAGATTAAGATTTCAATCATCTCGATGCTGCCCAACTTTCATGGGAACTCTACTAAAAATCCTTATCAACATCTGGATGAGTTCTTGTAAATCTGTTCCACCATCCACATCCCTAATTTTAGTGATGATGCTCTCCATCTTAGGCTTTTCCTATTCTTTCTAAAGGATAAAGCCAAATATTGGCTGACATCCTTAGAACCAAACTCGGTGACCAACTGGGCCACCATACAACATGAATTTCTTAAAAAGTACTTCCTAATTAGGAAGACTAATCGGCTTCAGAGAGCCAATACAAGTTTCTTACAATTGGATAGAGAACTGTTTTTTGAGACTTGGGAGCGCTTTAAGGACCTGCTCCGTAAATGCCAACATCACCAAGTCCCCAAGTGGCAATTAGTCCAAACTTTCTACGAAGGGTTGGCCGAGAGAGATAGGTCTATGGTTGATGCATCATGTGGAGGTACTTTCCTCACTAAACATAAGAATGTGGCTTGGATTCTCTTCGAAAATTTGGCGAAAAGTTCTCAACAGCACATGGTTGCCACTCGTAGACTCCCTAATCCATCAAATTCCAAACCAAAAGGAGTTTATGAGTTAACCACAAGCCAAAACCTAGCCCCGATTTTGCATGCCATATCTAAAAAGTTAGATCAATGTCTGTCCTTAGGACCATAGACGACAGCATGTGCAGAGGTTTGTGCAATCTGCTCCGACCCTTCCCATACATATTACAATTGCCCTCACCCGCATTCCTAGCTTGAACTTGTGTAGGAGGAAATAGAGGTCACTCACAATTAGTATGATAAGACATCCAACGATCCTTATTCGAATACCTACAATCCCAGGTGGAAACAACATCATAATCTCTCTTGGTGGTCACAAGCTCTGGGTTTTCAAAGCCAAAAACCTCAACAAAACCCTAATGTCGTGCCTCCATGCCCATATCAAAATCTCCAAAACCATCCGGACTCAGCCCCTAGACCTTTAACCATTCAACATCTGCCTCCACTTCAATCTAAATATGATTCCTTCCAATAGAGGGTGTTGATAGCCCTTAAGCGAATTGAAGTTGACCGTCAAGTGGACCTGCAACTCCGTCACTCCTATTCCCAATCTATTGCAAAGCTAGAAACCGCCATGGGACAGCTAGCCGCTGCTTTAAGTCGGAGGGATGAAGGTAAGTTACCAAGTCAGCACATAGTAAATTTGAAAAGGTAGTATGGGGTATAATGTGAACCGAATGTTGGACCCTCATTATACTCTAAGCAGGCCCAGGTTGTAACCACATCTCAAAATAGCTAGCTGACAACCAAATAAGGCAAGGAGCAACCGAGCACAGGGGAGACCTAAGATGAAAAACCAGAAGTACCCAATGTGGATTTATGCACTTTCTCTTCCTTTAGAAAAACCACACCTCATTTTACCCCCTATAAGGCTTTTCATAGCTACTCAGTGTCACATCCAGCAACCTCTTTCGCACACTCTATATTTAGGAAAGTGGCTTCCACCAAGTCCATCTGGAACATATTTAAACAAGAACGAATGGATAAGTCTCTCCTTGATGACATGAAACAATCACCTTCATTCATAAAGTTCCAAAGGGACTTGTCAACTCAAGAGATTGATCAAGGATGCGCATGGATGGTTTGGTTAAGCAAGTCGAGCATATGAGTTCCATAATACTAAAGCACCTTGTTCCTAAACTAAAATACCCAGGCTCACCTACTATCTCGTGTGTAATTGGTAATTACACCATCAATGGGGCCCTCCTTGATTTAGGAGCAAGTGTGAACATTCTTTCATACTTAGCCTATCAGAAACTCAACCCAAGAGTGTTGTAACCCACCTCGGTTTCCATATGCCTTGCTGATCAATTTCTTAAGCAACCCCAGGGTGTGGTAGAAGATGTGGTAGTCAAGGTGAGATATTTCCATTATCCCGTTGACTTTATCATTTTAGATATGGAGACCTCCACCAACCCGATCCTTGTCCTTTTGGGACGACCATTCTTAGCCACAGCCAACTCTTGCATTCAATGTAGGACGGGAATTATGGACATCTCATGGGGCCATAAGCAATGCAAGATAAACATATTTAATGCTTCCCAACATCCTCTGAACACCGTCCAAGCAGTGGAAGAAGACGCAATTGACAAAATTATTAGGGAAGCAACTCTTTCAATGCTATGGAAACACCCTTGGGAAATTACACTATAACTTGATAGCCCTACCTATGCTGAATTTGAGGATCCTTTTGAGCAATCTATGATAAAATATGATTGGTACCCCAAATCTAAAACTAAGTTGGGGGTACGCAATCTTGGGTTTGAGGAAGAGAAGAAAGAAACCAATGTTAGCTGGGAATCAGGATGAGTTCAAAATGAGCTTCAAAGTGTCCGGCTAAAGATGGTAAACTTAGCGCTTCTAGGAGGCAACTTGATAAATGTCTGGCTGAAGACAGTAAACTTAGCACTTCCGGGAGGCAACCTGATAGTTTTTCATCTTTTCTTTAGTCCGTGGAATGTGTAGAGTAGATTAAGTAGGGTTTAATTCCTTTAAATTAGGATTTAGGATAAGTGGAGGGCGACCATCATAAATATGGGTGACCAGGTCCATTCCTTGCACTCTGTTGGGATCTGAAATACCGCGAGGCTCGACGATGGTGGCGACCGGCACTCTGTGATTATGCACCAAAACTGCGTAATTTGGCATCTTAACCCGGGCTTTACGGCTTATATTTTTAATTAAATGTCTAAAATTATCCGATATTTTAATAAAATGCCAAAATTATCATTCTTGAACTTTATTGCACTATTTATGAGAATTTGGTAATTTTTTGTCGCAGGAAAATTTCCGGGAATCAAAACCGACACCTGTTTGTATTTTGTGCATAACTTTTCCGTCCGAGCTCCGATTGAGACTATTCAAATTTATAGAGAAAGAGGAAAGGATCATCTACAACTTTTGTGTTTTGAGTTTTGTGAGATACGGGCTCCAAAAGAACAGAATTTGTAACGAACAGAGAATAAAAAAAATAAAAAAATCAAGTTGACGGGTCAACCCTTTCCCATCCGGGTCTAGGGCACCCAATGCCTCCTATTTAAGCTCCTCTATTTCTTCCCCCTAGGTAGGCAGCCCCCATGGCTCCCCATTCTCCTCCTCTTCTTCTTCTTCTTCTTCTTCTTCTTCTTCTTCTTTAGTTTGTTTTTTTTGTTCTTTTCAATTCTGCTTCTCTCCCTTTGTCTCTCTTCCTTCCCTTTGTCTTTCCTCCCTCACTCTCCCCCTTTCCTCTATTTCTCTTGGCCTCCTCTGCCCTCTTGCAGCAAGCCCAGCCTCCTCCACCATCCTCAGCAGTCCCTAAGCACAGCAGAACACTAGCCGACCCCATAGCAGGACCACCAAAGCCCAGCAGCAATCTGCAGCACAGCAGCAACTTCTCCAGCACAGCAGCAGCTTCACGGCTCCGTGGATTTGTTTCTCTCTCTCTCTTTTCCTTTCTTTCTTTCTTTTATTTACTTTTCTTTGAATCTTGGAATATTGAAGAAAGTTTAGTTTTTTTTTTTAATGTTATTGGAGTTTTCTTTCTTTTTGTTTAAGTTGAGTAATGTTGGGTATTTCATTATCGTTAAATTAATCTCTTTGTTTATCTATTTTATAGTTATTTTAATTTAGCATTCTTAATTAAATTCAGATATTTTTTTGTCAAAATTCGATTTAGTTAGGGTCTATGATTAGTAAAGGTTGTGTTTTTATTGTGTTCCGTTATTGTTTGTCTTTTAAATTTCCATTCAGTTCATGTTTACATTTAAATTGTGAGTCTTGATTTGATCTCTTAATTGTGCTAAAAGTTTGATTTTTAGTAGGTTTGTTTTTTTTTTAGTTTGTGTCTAATTGAGTTTCCATTATGTGCTTTAATTCCATGATCAATGTTACCATTTTTAATGAGCATGTGTTTCGATGTTTCCTTAGGTAGATTAGAGTTTCCATTCTTGCATGTTTTAGTTCCATGTTTTAGGTTTCCAGTTTTTATTAACGCGTGTCCCAATGTTTCTTTAAGTAGACGTAGGGTTTCTATTCTTGTTTTCTTTTATTTAGTGAATGTTAGTTTAGAGTTTTAAATTACGTGTCATTTAATTCATCAAAAGTGAAATTGAACCATCTTGAAAACCCGAATCTGAACCGAGTTCAGTGCAATTTAATTTTGATTGAAAGAACGTAAAATCTGAGATTAAACGCATTCCCTGAGGAGACGATCTAGCCCTTGGGCTTAATATTACACGACAGAACTCCTATACTTGGGATAGCTTTCGAGCTGCTCATTTTTCGAGTGAGTCAAGTTTTTGGCGCCGTTGCCGGGGAATGTTGTTCTTAGTCTCAAATTTGCGTTTCTCCCATCATCTTTATTAGTTTTAAGAAAAAGAAAAAAAAAATCAGAAAACAAAAAAAGAAAAAAATTTCGAGTTTTGAAAAATGGCTGCACCTGCACCGCGCACGATAATGGATTTTATGCAGCTTGAATATGCCACTGCATCCTCTTCTACTATTTTGCCTTATGATGAGCTTAATTTCATGATACAGCGTGGGAGGACGTCACTGCTACCCGAGTTCTATGGGACGGAATCTGAGTGCCCATATCAGCACTTAGCAGAGTTTGAATTAACCTGCAACATGTTTTTCTCTCATGCTAGAGCTGACGAATCTACTAGACTAAATTTATTTCTTGCTACTTTGCAGGATAGGGCACTGATTTGGTTTCATTCCTTGAGACCTCACTCTATCACTAATTGGACTGATATGGAGCGTGAATTTCTGCATGCATTTTGTCCCTCACAGAAAACTCAATTTTCGCAGGAACAGATTCTTAATTTTGTGCAGCAAGATGACGAGACATTTAGGACTTGCTGGGAGCGATTCAAGGATCTACTAAGCACTTGTCCACATCACGGGTTTGACTCATGGAGGTTAGCTGATTATTTTTATACTGCTCTTACCCCTGATTGCAAGTGTTTTATCTAGACTATGTCTAATGGGGAGCCCGTCAGCGAGGATCCAGATCAGGTATTATCATTCTTTGATTACTTAGCTGACAATGTCCCACAGTGCAACACACGATACACTCAGGCATCCATGACTGCACATCCTATCAGCACAATTAGTGGTGGTGATGCATATGAACCACCAAACTGCCTGGATATTCCTCCGCCTCAATACCAGCCACCACAGATCTCTCTGAGCTGTACGCCGTCAGAATTTCTGGAGGATAGCATAACTCAGATGGCGAACATGCTCCAGAAGTTCATGCAAACTCAAGTTGATCATAATAATGAATTGCGGGACACCATTAATGCGATAAGTACACAGTTGGACATCTTAGAAAACGAGGAAACACTCGCAGAACTTCAGCCTAGTTCTCAAGAGTACCAGCAACCGCAACAACAAATACATGATGTTTCTCTTGAGATAGCAGAGGCCACCATCACCTTCAGTAGCGAGAAAGACGATCCCCAATCTGAAATGCTCATCACCGAGCAAATAGTTGTCCCAACACCGGAAGTTACGGCTGAAATAGATGAATTCAAAGAAAAATCAGAGGAAACAAGCCCAAAAGCGGAGCATTTAGTTGATAAGGAGACCGATACTCATACAGAGTACCAACCTGTGGTACCTCATGCTCTGAGCTCAGAAACCATGAAACCGTCACTCCTGCCTGAATCAGATGTTAAGGAGCCTAATGAGGACGCAGACTCTTGCAGTGGTATGATGATATATACACCCAATAAAGATGGTGACCAGTCTGATGAGCTTATAATTTTCAAAGAATCAAGTAAAACCTTTAATGTTAATGCTTCTGAAGAACTACAGGTAATTGCTCCAATAACTTCCCATCACACGTTAGTTCGTAAAGAAGCAAATTTCCTAGAAACGATGTTGAATAAATACCCTTTCTTGTCAACACAAGAGGGTCGACTTGCACACAAATTGTTTTGTATTTTGACACGCATTAATTTATCTGAGGTTGATTTTCGTGCAGGTTTGAAGACTGATCGATTTTGGCGACTCAAATTTGGAGACCCGCCGATGCAATTTATAGACCTGCGGCCACCAGACGAAATTCCTCCAGAGCCTCCGCCAAGACAATTGTGATGTTTTTCTTTTCCTTCTTTTCCTTTTATTTTATCTTATTTTATTTTTAGTTAGTTTTCAGGTCTATTTTCTCGTAGTTCGATCTTTGTTTTCCATTATTTCGCCACTCAGGTACGCTTTACTTTTCCCGTGCACAGTATTTTCTATTTCCCCTATGCTTTCACATTGAGGACAATGTTCCGTTTTAGTTGGGGGGGATGAGCCTTCACATGTAACACTGTGCACGTACACGTACCGGGTTTTATATTTAAAAAAACAAAAATAAAAAAAATCAAAAAATCAAAAAATCAAAAAGAGAAAGAAAGAAAGGAGGAGCACTGAGGAATTACATTGCATTATGCCATGCTTAACACTGACTTATACCCTTCACATACTTGCGTATAACTTAAGAATGACACACTTGAGTCAATCATGCGTAGTTTTCTCTTTATATGATCTTATGACTCCATGAAGAATCGATTGGTAGTACATTCGTGTTAATTTGACTATATAATTTCCTGTATCTACATGCATCTCACGAGGCTGAATAAACACATTCACGTGATTCATTGCACTTAGGGTTTCCTGTGAGCATTGAGAGAACACCCGTGGCGACTATGACACCTTGTGAGATATCCTTGAGCTATTTATCGTCCTTTTGAGTGTTAATATTAAATCAGAGTTCACAGAACTCAATTCTATTTTTTTGGATGATTCCTTGTACACTAGTCTTTATTTTTGATTTGCTAGCCTAGAGGTGACACCTAGTGGGGAGATAGAAACCTAGGTCTTGTAGCCTACTCAAAATGTGAAAGCTGAGCCACCCCTAGAGATAGACTTAATTCATGAACTCCTATTTGAGCTCAATTCCCATTGATGGTATGAAGATTACAAAAGAAGTGTTATGATTGTCCTAGTTGATCAAGAAAAGACAGAAAATAAAGAATGAACAGAAAAAAGAATAAGCAATATACATGCGCATGAAATGAAAAGTCAATGCCGGCCCAAATACATATCACAAAAAGTCAAGGACGACACATATTTTCCATGTATGAAGATGCTTCAACCAGTTAATGCCTCAGATGTATTCACGACAAGTTTGTGAGTAAATTGATCTAGGGTGGTCTCAGTTGGATATGGCGAGTAGGTGAGAAGATGCTAGGGTGAAGGACCCGACACCTCATAGATAGGCTAGATCCTTTCCAGACTAGTCCACTCCATATACTTAGCGTTGTTCCTTTTAATATGTGGGATGTTTGATCGCGACACTCCTCCTCACATATGATGAGTGAACCCATTTTCTTTGAGTATTTTTTAGGGTATACCAATTAGGCCGAGTCAAAGCAACCGTTCTGTAGGTGTCCACTGGTATCCTAGGTGTATTGAGTGACACACATCACACACACCTCGAGAGTTTACCTGTTTATACTCGAACTTATATGATTGCATTAACTCTGAATGTGCCATTGATTAACTTCATGTGAGTATACTACTCTCAAATCACATATAAACAATGAAACTTGCATGGGTGACGTGTTTTGGAGTCGTGTGCATTGAATATGAACGAGCTTGTGTGAAATTCAGTTATGTTCTTGTATGTGAAGTGGTATAATTATGTCGCACGTGCATTGATTTCATGATCACCGGAGTATGTAGTTTTAGACACCACCCTGAGATTCATTCACGTCATTTGCTAGAGACTAGCAAAACGTTAGTTGGGGGGTGTGATTATGCACCGAAACTGCGTAATTTGGCATCTTAACCCGGGCTTTACGGCTTATATTTTTAATTAAATGTCTAAAATTGTCCGATATTTTAATAAAATGCCAAAATTATCATTCTTGAACTTTATTGCACTATTTATGAGAATTTGGTAATTTTTTGTCGCAGGAAAATTTCCGAGAATCGAAACCAACACCTGTTCGTATTTTGTGCATAAATTTTCCGTCCGAGCTTCGATTGAGACGATTCAAATTTCTAGAGAAAGAGGAAAGGATCATCTACAACTTTCATGTTTTGAGTTTTGTGAGATACGGGCTCCAAAAGAACAGAATTTGTAACGAACAGAGAATTAAAAAAATAAAAAAATCAAGTTGACGGGTCAACCCTTTCCCATCCGGGTCTAGGGCACCCAATGCCTCCTATTTAAGCTTCTCTATTTCTTCCCCCTAGGTAGGCAGCCCCCATGGCTCCCCATTCTCCTCCTCTCCTTCTTCTTCTTCTTCTTCTTCTTCTTCTTCTTCTTCTTTAGTTTGTTCTTTTTGTTCTTTTCAATTCTGCTTCTCTCCCTTTGTCTCTCTTCCTTCCCTTTGTCTTTCCTCCCTCACTCTCCCCCTTTCCTCTATTTCTCTTGGCCTCCTCTGCCCTCTTGCAGCAAGCCCAGCCTCCTCCACCATCCTCAGCAGTCCCTAAGCACAGCAGAACACTAGCCGACTCCATAGCAGGACCACCAAAGCCCAGCAGCAATCTGCAACACAGCAGCAACTTCTCCAGCACAGCAGCAGCTTCACGGCTCCGTGGATTTGTTTCTCTCTCTCTCTTTTCCTTTCTTTCTTTCTTTTATTTACTTTTCTTTGAATCTTGGAATATTGAAGAAAGTTTAGTTTTTTTTTAATGTTATTGGAGTTTTCTTTCTTTTTGTTTAAGTTGAGTAATGTTGGGTATTTCATTATCGTTAAATTAATCTCTTTGTTTATCTATTTTATAGTTATTTTAATTTAGCATTCTTAATTAAATTCAGATATTTTTTTGTCAAAATTCGATTTAGTTAGGGTCTATGATTAGTAAAGGTTGTGTTTTTATTGTGTTCCGTTATTGTTTGTCTTTTAAATTTCCATTCAGTTCATGTTTACATTTAAATTGTGAGTCTTGATTTGATCTCTTAATTGTGCTAAAAGTTCGATTTTTAGTAGGTTTGTTTTTTTTTTAGTTTGTGTCTAATTGAGTTTCCATTATGTGCTTTAATTCCATGATCAATGTTACCATTTTTAATGAGCACGTGTTTCGATGTTTCCTTAGGTAGATTAGAGTTTCCATTCTTGCATGTTTTAGTTCCATGTTTTAGGTTTCCAGTTTTTATTAACGCGTGTCCCAATGTTTCTTTAAGTAGACGTAGGGTTTCTATTCTTGTTTTCTTTTATTTAGTGAATGTTAGTTTAGAGTTTTAAATTACGTGTCATTTAATTCATCAAAAGTGAAATTGAACCATCTTGAAAACCCGAATCTGAACCGAGTTCAGTGCAATTTAATTTTGATTGAAAGAACGTAAAATCTGAGATTAAACGCATTCCCTGAGGAGACGATCTAGCCCTTGGGCTTAATATTACACGACAGAACTCCTATACTTGGGATAGCTTTCGAGCTGCTCATTTTTCGAGTGAGTCACTCTGCACTGGTGCGCCCTAGTCAATCAAGTCAACTTCATTTAAAATACGGTTTCATTCCTAACGTTTCAACTCCCGCCATTTTTCCCTCCTAGTCGATCCTCATCGCTCACGACAGAACCCTAGTCACCCGTGTCCAACCCCCACCTCCGCTTCCCTACCACCTATCCTACTGTCACATCAAACTCCAGTGAGCACCTTTGGCTCCCATCATTGCTTCACGGCTTAGCCCTTCCTTTGTTGACCAACCATCTTTTCAAAATTCTCTTTACCTCTAGTAAAGTTGTAAATGATTTTATCTTTACCTTCAATTTTGCTTTTAAGTTCACTTATTTCTTGGCCTTTCTTGCTTTCATCATTTACTTGTAGTTTTACTAAACTTGTAGTTTTACTAACAATTGAGACATATTGTTAATTTTCTTCATTAAATCATCAATATGAGAACCTTTTTCTTTTTCAACTGATTTAGAACTTTCAAGTTGATTTTTGAGATTTTCATTTTGTTCTTTTAAGGCTATGTTTCTCTTAAATACTTTGATAAGCCTACTGTGTAAGTTGAATAGTTCAACTTGGATTTCTTTGTAACAAGGCATACTTTCACATAAATTATTACTAGATTCTCCACTAGATTCTTCCAATGAACTATAATAAGAATTTACCTCAGCATTGTGTGTCATAAAGCACATGTGTGCAACTTCTTGTTCACTTGAGTCATCCTTCGATTCGTTTGAGCTTGTGTTGTCCCATGTAGCTTTCATTGCCTTCTTTTTCTTCTTCTTGTCCTTCTTCAACTATGGACAATCAAGTTTAATGTATCCAACCTTCTTACAATTATAATATGTCGGTGGATCGTTCTTAGTTTGCTTTGTGTTTTTTTTTTCTTTGTTAGTTTTAGATCCTTTAAATTTCCTGGGGAATTTTCTATTCTTCTTGAAAAATTTTCCTAGTCTTTTAGTGATAAAGGCTAATTCTTCATCATCTAGGGAGGTGTTTTTAAGATTTCTTCCTTCCGTAATGGCAGTGGCCTTAGGTTCCCAAATTGGTGGTAGTCCTTTAAGCATTTTTCTAATCATTTCATATGTTGTATAATTTTTCTCTAAGGCATTAAGAGAGTTTATTATGTGAGTGAACCTAATGTACATACTAGTGATGGTTTCATCCGGGTTCATCTCGAAAGTCTCATACTCACTTGTGAGCATGTCGATTCTACTATCTCTAACATCTATAGTTCCTTCATAGGTTACTTCTAGCTTGTCCCAAATTTCTTTGGCTGAATTATATGCCATGACCCTATTAAATTCATTAACGTCTAAAGTACAATACAGTTCGTTCATGGCACTGGAGTTTACATGCATCATTTTATAATCATTGTCAGTCAAATCTCTTTCTTCTTTAGAGACTTCTTTACCATCTACGAGTTTAGTAGGAATGTAGTCACCATGTGTGACAACCTTCCATGTTTTCCAATCTATGGTTTGAATATATATCCTCATTCTTTGTATCCAAAATGTATAATTTAAACCACAAAAGATAGGCGGTCTAGTAGATGATTGGCTTTCAGTAAAAGGGGAAACACCTAGGTGTGCCATTTAGACCTTTATATAACTTCTATTTAGGATTTGCTAAAACTAGGCTTTGATACCAATTGAAAGTCAAGGTGTTATCCCAAGAGGAGGGTGAATTGGGTTTATAAAAATTCTTTTAAGTGTTATTACAAATTTTCAATTCTTTGTATATTTAAGCAAACATACAAGAATGACTTAATTTTAAATCAACCACAATCCAAACATAAACCAAATACCAATCACAAACACAAATAGTAACCAATCAATCAACCACAATACTTAACCAAAAATTGAGAAAGCTTGTAGCACTTTTTTATTTTTTTTTATTTTCAGTGTTTTCCAATTTTCAGCTTATAGCCCTGTATGTATGATTTTTAAGCACTTCTTTTAATCAAGATTTTCGCAAGTGGTTAATCAACGTACTCCCTTAAAGGTTTCCGTAAAATATTAACCAACGTACCTTCTTAGATTAAAATTTTTTCTCAATCTCAATTGTTTAGCAACCCTACACTCCGAAATACAATTTGTATGTATGCTGAAATTTAAATAGAAAAGGGTACAAAGAGTGAGACCAATATTTTTTACGAGATTTGGCTTATCTCCAACCTACGTCCTCGCCTTAGGTAAGACCACCTAAGGATCCACTAATTCATTCCTTTTTGGGCGGAACAAACCGATTACAACCCTCCTTTAAGGTGGAGCCCCCTCTCCAAACGATACCCCACACTCGGTTACAACGTTCCAAATACCTGAACAGTCAAAGAAATAAGAAATAGTTTTTGTTTGTACAAAGAATGCTCTCAGGTAGAGCTGGTTTGTACAATTTAAACTTTTATATACTTCAATAACAAATGTAAAATGAAATAGAGTTGAAGTTCAAGAACAATATCACCAGAATACTTCTCAAGATGGAAATCGGTATTTCAGATTGTAGAGCTCATAGAAGAATGATCGGTGCTTCAGAATATCTTAGCAATTCAGAATGAAAGAATGAGCAAGAGAGAGCTTTGAGAGAGTAAGTGAGCTTTTAGTTTAAGAGTAGATTTTTCAATTGCTTGATGTATGTTTAATTCATGAAAACATGTATTTATAGGCTCACAAAACTTAATTCATGTTGCCCAAGTTTACTTGGAGTATTTCCGAAGTTTTTACAAAATTTAGGGCACAAGAAATTTAATTTTGAATTTTAGAACTTTTAAAAAATATAACCGTTAACAGTGTTCAGGCGCCTAAGTCTCAAGGTCAGTAGCCTAAAGTTCTTTAAAATTGAAATTTTTGAACTGAAAACAAGGTCAGGCGCCTGAGGTGACAAGGGTCAGTCGCTTGAGGATACACTGCCTCTTTAGGAATTCATCAGGAAATTCTTCAGGCGCCTGAGTTTACTCTTTAGTCACCTAAGGAAATTCTTTAGGCGCCTGAGGTTACACTTTAGTTGCCTGAATAGACAAAATTTCTGTTTTTCATTTTATGTTTCAAAAACACTTTGCTTTCTTGCTTTGTTACTTTATAAAAACATTTTCCAGGGTTTTTAAAACAAGGTCTCTAAGTTCAAGACAAACCCTAATAAGCTTCAAAACATTTCACATGATATTTGAATATGAAGTACTTACATAATTCAACCTAAAGCCTAAAAACTCTAAGCTTGAAGTCTTCATGGTGTCTTTTGCTTTGAATCCTTTTAGACTTTGAGCTTGAGTCAACTTTAGGATTCTACATGCTTTGGTCATTTTGGTTCACTTGAGCTTCCTTTGGATTACCTTGAAGATAAGTGTGGCTTTATGGTCCTTGGTGATCTTGAACTTGCTTTTCTTTTGATATTTTGAACTTTGTCATTTAAGCATTCCTGAAACATCACCCCTTAACAACACATGTTAAATCAATCTTCATTTGTTATCATCAAAACGAGATTCAAAAGCCATGTTTGGCCAACAGGGTGCCTTTTGAAAATAACAAATGCATTGTTGAAAATAAATCTAATAACAAAATCCTTTTTACTGTTGGTCATCACGAAAATGTTTACACCACCAGTTTTGATAACTTAGCTTCTCAACATATAACATGTTTTTTTGCTATAAATGAAGCAAGTTGATTATGGCCTAGACATTTAAAGCATGGTAGCGTGGATATTTGGTCAAAACTTGTGAAAAAGGAGTTAGTTAAAGGCTTACCAAAAACTCTTTTTGTGAAAAATAAAATTTGTGATGCATGTGAAATGGGTAAGAAAACGAGATCAAGTTTTAAGAAAAATAAAATCATATCCACCACTGGACCACTTGAAATGCTGCACTTAGACTTGTTTGGTCCTAATCAAGTTCAAAGTCTAGGAGGAAAATTGTATGCATTTGTAATTGTAGATGATTTTCCTAGGTTCACATGGGTACTATTTCTTATACATAAAGATGAATCATATGATCAATTTACTAGACTTTGTAGAAGAATTCAAAATGAAAAGGGCTACAAAATAACGCACATTAGAAGTGATAGAAGAACTGAATTAAAAAATGATGGCATAGAGAACTACTGTGACCTAGAGGGTATATCCCATAATTTCTTTGCACCTAGGACCCCACAACAAAACGGTGTTGTAGAAAGAAAGAATAGGTCCTTGCAAGAAATAGGTAGAACAATGCTTAATGAACATAAATTGTCCAAATATTTCTGGGTCGAAGCAGTGAGCATTGCTTGTTATGTAATATACAAAGTATTAATCAGATCTTCTCTTAATAAGACTCCTTATGAATTATGGAATGACCATAGACCAAACATATCTTATTTTCATGTCTGTGGCTGTAAATGCTTTGTACTTAGGGATAATGAGCACCTAGGAAAGTTTGACTCAAAATCTAATGAAGGAATTTTTCTAGGTTATTCACTTAACAGTAAGGCTTAGAGAGTATTTAATAAAAGAACATTAATTGTTATTGAATCCATCCACGTTGTCTTTGATGAGTCTAATCCTTTTCCAAAAAGAGATGATGAAGATGATATTGAAATTAGAAAATGATTAGATAAGCTATCCATTGAAAATAATATAGATAAAGATTCAGAGATTAATGATAAATTAACTGAAGATAATAAAATTGAAAATGTGGTTTAGGATCTTCCTAGAGACTGGAAATTTATTAGGAACCATCCCTTAGATCAAATCATAGGTGAACCCTCACGTGGTGTTGCCACGCGTGCTTCCTTAAGGAACCTAGTTAGTCTTTTTACATTCTTATCTCAGGAAGAACCTAAAAATATTAAGGAAGCCATAGAGGATGAATCTTGGGTAATGTTTATATAGGATGAGCTAAATCAATTTGAAAGAAGCAAAGTTTGAACCCTAGTTCCTAAACCTAACGGTTACACTATTATTGGAACCAAATGGGTTTATAGAAACAAAAAGGATGAAAATGGTGTAGTGACTAGAAATAAGGCTAGGTTAGTGGCCCAGGTGTATAATCAAGAGGAAGGCATAGACTTTAAGGAAACATATGCTCCCATGGCTAGGATGGAAGTCATTTGCATGTTACTTGCATATGCCACTTTTAAGACTTTAAACTGTATCAAATGGATGTTAAAAGCGCCTTTTTGAATGGGTATATAAATGAGGAAGTCTATGTAGAACAACCACCAGGTTTTGAAAACCATAAGTATCCTAATCATGTATATCGGTTGTCTAAAGCTTTGTATGGATTAAAACAAGCACCTAGACCTAGGTGAGAAAAACTTTAAAAAATCCAATTCACCCCCCCCCCCTCTTGGAATTACTGTAAAGTCAACATATAAAAATTATATGTTATAAATATAAATGAAAAAAAAATATTATAGTTAATAAAAAATAATATTATATTTTTTTACTTAATAAAATATTTAAATGTTAATTAAAATAATAATTAAGAATTTTATTAATTAAAATATTATATTTTTAATTTAAAATATATTGGAAGATAATCATATACTATTTTTCTAAGTATTATAACATATTAATTATTAACAAAATATAATTAAATTTTGGAATGAATAAAAGAACCATCTTTAAATTTAAATTAACATTAAATAAATTAAAAATTTTAATTTAGTCACAACAAGATGGCCAAAGAACTAGTAAGGTTGCAAGCTAATTGTAAAGACATAAAAGATTCAGAAATAGTTAGTCTTGAGAGTAAATTTGAGGATCAATCTAAAATAATCTACAATTTCACAAGAGAAAAAGAGAACTATTAGTTTTACCATGATCCTAAGAGGGGAATGAATTGGCATTTAAAAATTGATGCCCTAGGTCAATATCCTAACAACAGTATTTTCACAACCCTAAAGTCAATCTAGTGGAAGTAAAATAAATCAATTGCAATATGTAACAGAAATTAAATAGCACAATCTAAACAACCAAGCATGCACCAAAAAGCAGTAAAAAATAATTGACACCCAGAAGTGTTATCGAGGTTCGGCAAATTGCCTACGTCCCTACCTTGGCTAACAAACACAAGGATTACTACTATAATGCTCACTTAAGCGGGTGGAGTGGCACCTAAACAACCAGGTCAATTAGCACAAGGCTGACCTCAACCTTTACATACAATCCTTACCGAACTGGATTACCGCCCCCTCAGGCCACGCCTGAAATACAACAGTATTTTTCTTAATAAGACTATTACAATGATTATGCTTTCATATAAAGCAGATATGTACCCAATATGCGCAATCACATACACATCAATAATATAGATATAGTGTAAGCTCAGTGATGTAAATAGTTGTGCAAACAACACTCAATAGGATATGATCACTGGAATGCTCAAGGGTGTTCAATACAAACAATATCTTTGAAACTAGGAAACACAAATTTCAATAGTTAATCAAGATTCCAAAAATGTCAATCAAATATTCAAACTAGTTCAAGAAAATTTTTTTCAATGAGATAAGCACACTACTAGTTTGAAAAATATTTTGGCTTGTTGAAAATATTTTTGCACAAAAAAAATCAAAGCTATAGAAGTCTTGCAACAACTATGCAAAGACCCCTAAGCTTGCTAGTCTATCCCAACAAAAATTTATAATATGAAATCAGTGGGATAAAACTAAGTCAAACTCCCCAAAAATAATATTGATGATCACACAAGCAAATGGGAGTTTTAGCACTATCTAGCAATCACAAACACACTTTATAAGCTCTCACAATCTTAGAATGTATCAAGGGAATAAAAATTTGAGAGTATTTGGACAATATGAGTATTTGCAAAAAAAGAGAATTCTTGGCTAATGATTTTTTCTAATTAATTACTAATCCTCACAAATGAGCATATATTTATAGGCAAGGTAAAAATTATAACTGTTTGGGACCTATTGGGTATTCTTAGAAAAGTTCCAAAGTGTTTAGGAAGTATTAACTCTCATTAACCCGTATTTATCTCAGTTAAAATAATTTTAACCTGGCAAGATTCGAGTGGCCGAACCGAGGATCGGTCGCCCGAACAAACACAATTTTAAAAGTTCTTTAAATTAGTTCGGCAGCCCGAGTCCTAGTTCAGTGGCCCGAACAAAAGTCAGAAACATTTGTTCATAATTTCGAGTGCTCGGTCCTAGGTTCAGTAGCCCGAACGCTCGTGTTGGGTCACCTGGGGCTTAATTTGAACTAAATCTCTCGGTAACCCAAGTTGGTGAGGGGTCCCTTTCAGAGGGTTCCGGCGCCTGTGGAAGGTATGCACAAAATAATTCAGTTGCCCGAGAGCTTAGGTCAACTGTTGACTTCTCAATAGTTCGGGCGCCCAAGGAGTTTTGAACTTCTGGGGTTCGATCACCCGAGCTCTCTCAAACTCCCTAATAATATTCAATTTAATGCATTTTTAACACTCCTGAATTTTGTATAATATATGTGCATGACTGTTGGTACCTAGAGTCATACTAGGGTCATACTGAGCTTACCATATATCCTATATGCATAACATGCAGGTAATTATTACAGACCATATCCCTAATTACTATTATAGACCCATATTACATTAATTGAATTTACAATATGAAATAAAATCTTTAGGGTCTTCATGTCTTGCTTCAAGTGTCATTCCTTGAGAGACTTATCCAAACCTGCACATACACTTGAAAACCATCAAATACCTAAGTATTTGTCATTATCAAAAACTAGGTGTGACCTATAAGGTCAAGAAAAACTTTGATAAACTTGTTGGATCTCAAAAAATGTCATTAGACAAGGAGGGCATATGATTCAATGGAATTGAAAATAAAAAGAAACTTTACATTGGGTACTTTGTAAAAGCTTCCAAATACTATGCTAATACCTCCTCAAAAGCTTACACACACCACATGTTTCCTATGTAAGGAGAAGGGACACACAAAATTTGAATGTCCATTTAAGAGAAAGAATGTTAAAACCAAAAAAGGTATGGAGAGTTAAAAATGAAACTAAAACAAATTCAAAAGGACCTAAGAAGGTTGGGGTACCAAAAGTAACATCTTGAATCCCATTTTGTAGGTATGTTTTAGGTCCACCCCATGAAAAGACAAATGGTACTTGGACAGTGGATGCTCAAGGCATATGATAGGAGACAAGTCCAAGTTTACCTCGTTGACACTGAAGGATGGTGGATATGTTACCTTCGGAGACAATACTAAAGGTAGAATTATCGGCATCGAGAAAGTCGGTAAGGAACCCTCCTTGGTAATTGATAATGTTTTATTGGTAGAATGGTTAAAACATAATTTGCTTAGCATTAGTCAACTAGGTGATGCAGGTTTTGACATAACATTCAAAAAGGACAAATGCATAGTTGAAAATAGTGAAAGGCATGACACCTTGTTTATTGCAAACCGGGTTGAAAATTTATATTGCATAAACTTTGAAACCTTGGTATCTCAAGAAGTTAAATGCTTCATAGCCTTAAATGAAGCTAGTTGGCTATGGCATAGGAGACTAGGACATGCTAGTATGGACCTGTTGTCCAAATTAGCTAAAAAGAACTTAGTCAAGGGTCTACTTAACACAAAGTTTGTAAAAGATAAAGTGTGTGATGCTTGCCAACTTGGGAAGCAAACCAAGAAAAGTTTTAAGAAGAAACATATCTCCACTAGCAGGCCACTAGAGCTAATCCACCTAGACCTATTCGATCCTACTAAAACTCAAAGCCTATGAGGGAAGCAATATGCCTTTGTCATTGTTGATGACTACTCCAGGTTTACCTAGGTGTTATTCTTATCCTCCAAGGATGAAGTGTGTAAGATGTTAACCAACCTTTGTAAGAAGCTTCAAAATGGAAAAAGGTATGGTGTTTTTAACATTAGGAGTGATAGAGGTGGAGAATTTAAAAATAAGGATGTTGAATAGTTTTATGATGAACATGGAATCTCTCACAATTTTTTAGCACCACGCACACCTCAACAAAATGGGATTGTTGAAAGGAATAATATGTCACTTCAAGAAATGGCTAGGACTATGCTTAATGAGCATCACTTGCTTAAATATTTTTGGGCTGAAGCGGTGAACACCTCTTGTTATGTGATGAACAGAGTTTCCCTTAGGACCAGCCGATATAAGACCCCATATCAACTTTGGAAGGGTAGAAGACCAAATATCTCTTACTTCCATGTATTTGGATTTTAAGTGCTTTGTCTTAAATGATAAAAGGGACCTAAGTAAATTTGATGCTAAATTAGACGAAAGAATTTTCCTAGGATATATAGTGAACAGTAAAGCCTTTAGAGTCTACAACAAAAGAACCCTTTCAGCTATAAAGTCCATTCATGTAGCATTTGATGAGGCTAATCCATTTTCTTCTAAACCCACTGACATCAATGAAGTAGAAATTAGAAAAATTTTAGAAGACCTAACAATTCAAAAAATAAAGGATGAGAGTAATGAAACTAGCATACCTTCGAATGATAACTCTCTAGATAAATCTGAATTGCCTAAGGAATGGAAGTTCGTAAGGAATCACCCTAAGGACCAAATTATAGGTGAACCTTCATGAGGGGTGCCCACTAGATCATCATTGAAGAATTTATGCAACCATTGTGTGTATCTCAACAGGAACCCAAAAACATAAATAAAGCAATAAATGATGATTCATGGATAATAGCCATGCAAGAGGAACAAAATTAATTCAAAAGAAATAAAGTTTGGAAGTTAGTTCCAAGACCCGCTGATCTTTCGGTAATAGACACCAAATGGGTCTTTAGGAATAAGAAGGATGAGAATGACATTATAGTCCGTAACAAGGCTAGAATGGTAGCACAAGGTTGCAATCAATAAGAAGGTATAGATTATGATGAGACTTTTGCTCCTGTAGCAAGAATGGAAGCAATCAGAATGATGCTAGCCTATGCAACTCTACCAAATGGATGTGAAAAGTGCATTTTTGAATGGATACATAAATGAAGAAGTATATGTAGCACAACCCCCCAGGTGTGAGGACTTTCATTTTTCTAATCATGTGTTTAGACTGACAAAAGCCCTATATGGATTAAAACAAGATCCTAGAGCTTGGTACGAATGATTGAGTGGCTTATTGTTAGAAAATGGGTTCACTAAAAGAAAAATGGATAGTACCCTATTTATAAAGTCTAAGAACAATGATATGCTCATCATACAAGTCTATGTTGATGACATTATTTTTGGTGCTACAAATGAAGAATTATGTAAGCAATTCACTACATGCATGCAAGATGAGTTTGAAATGAGCATGATGGCGAGTTGACATATTTCCTTGATCTTCAAATCAAACAAGCAAAAAATGGAACATTCATCAATCAATCAAAGTACATAAAGGACTTGCTCAAGAAGTTTGAAATAGAAGGTGGCAAGCCATTGGGAACTCCATTGAGCATCTCTATTAGTCTTGACAAAGATGAGCAAGGAAAGCCGATAAATGTTAAATACTACCGAGTCATGATAGGTAGCCTGCTTTATTTGACGGCTAGTAGACATGACATCATGTTCAGTGTCTTCATGTGTGCTCGATTTCAAGCGACACCTAAAGAATCTCATAAAATAGTAGTCAAGAGGATCATAAGGTATCTGATAGGTACTATAGACTTAAGTTTATAGTATCCTAAAGATATAGCCTTTGAGATGATTAGTTATTCGAATGCAGATTACGTCAAGTGTAAAATAGACCAAAAAAGTAGAAGTGGTATTTGCCACTTCTTAGGATGATCTCTAGTATCTTGGTTTTCCAAGAAATAGAATTTAATGGCATTATCTACTACTAAGGCTAAATACATAGTAGCAGGTACTTGTTATGCATAAACATTGTATATGAAAAAACAGTTCAAGGATTTCAATTTGAAATATTTGGTTGTGCCTATTAAATGTGATAATACCAGCGCCATTAATATTTATAAAAATCTGATATCTCACTCTAGAACCAAGAACATTAACATTAGACATCATTTTCTTAGAGATCATGTGAAAAAGGAAGATATTATTCTTCAATTTGTAAACACAGATGAACAATGGGCAAATATTTTCACAAAACCTCTTTTAGAGGATAGGTTCATCTCAATACGATGAAAATTAGGTTTATTATAGAGAGGTGATTTGAGAAGGAGAAGTTCATAAGAATGAGTGGTTGAGTCAAAAGAGCAAGTCAAGATTACTGAAGGATAGGCAACTAACCTTTAGCCCTCAGTCGACTAGATAAACACTAACTTATGAATATCGATCAATTGATTGACTCTTCAAGATCAATCGACTGACTCGCTATTGACTTGTGAAATTTTAAAAAATTCAAAAGTCAGGCGACTAGCAGTATCAGGTTGGCCAACTAACTTGCAGAGATATAAATACCTAATTTTCGTAAAAGCCCTAATTTTTCCTCACCTCAGTCTACTGACACTCATTTTCTCCTCTCCCGAAGTTTTCTCTTTCACTTCCAAGTGCTCTCCCACAAAAATTTCTCCGTTTAATCTTCAAAATACCTCCCTATATTTCTTCCTACTCTCATTTTATAAGATTTTACCAAACATTTTCTTCAAGAACAATTCCAAAGACCAAAACACAGGCAAACCAAGGTTCCACTTCGGGGAACAATGATACCCAAGACATTGAGAAGTGGTTGGT
Organism: Malania oleifera; assembly: GCF_029873635.1. NCBI lineage: Eukaryota > Viridiplantae > Streptophyta > Magnoliopsida > Santalales > Ximeniaceae > Malania > Malania oleifera. The sequence goes on from NC_080428.1 coordinate 18,464,834, forward strand.
CACTCCATAAGCCAGAAGAATGTATCGGGAACACATTAGATCTACCGAACCTATTCTCGGTAAGATTTTAGATGTTTCGTTTATTAGAGAGGAGTTTCCCGATACCTTGCCATTATTTGATGCTTTGGGTTGGAAGAGATTTATCACATATCATGCTAGGGGTGTTTATCCAAATTTAGTTAGGCTATTCTATGCAAATATGACAAAGGGTGAAAATGTGTATTCCACAGTAGTCATTAAAAAGACATTTGCTTTAACTCCTTAAACACTAGCCATTAGACTTAGGATCCAAGAAGGAGCATTTGAATGTCCACAACTTGGACAATCTTGGATTATGACTCAAGACTTCACTTCTGAGGAATTATTACCGATGATAATGACTGAAGAACCTTGTTTATTTTGGTCACCCTCCACTATATAGGAAATTAAATCTAAAAGTTAGGATAATACATAGCCTCATTACCTATAACATCTTACCTAGGGTAAGGTCCTATTGGAAATGGTGTGATCCCAAGAAGGGGGGTGAATTGGGTTTTTCAAAACTTTTCGGCTAATTAAGCATTTCTCCGATTCATCACAAATCATATATCATTCATAATATAAACGTGTATGTAAATAATAAAACTGTAAGTGTGAACATACACGTGCAGTATACCTCATTTAAATGAATGTGTGCATGCAAATAATTATAATTATAAATGGACAAACATACACATATGGAAATTACAGTGCGGAAAGTAAATAAGATAGGGAGAGAGGAACACACGATATTTGTTATCGAGGTTTGGTCAAACCAGCCTACATCCTTGCCTTAGGCATACTCCCAAGGATTACACTATCCCTGCTCACTTAAATAAATAGAGCAGAAACTGTTTACATCCTCTCCTTACGAGGCGAGGAAAACCTCAATTCAATTTTTGGGTTGAACCAAATCGGTCTCACTTACGAGGCTAAGAATCCCCAATTCAATTTTCAAGTTGAACCGAACCGGTCTCACTTACAAGGCTAAGACTCCCCAGTTCAATTTCGGGCTGAACCCAACCAATACAGTTAAAAATATTTTGTACAAGATAATGTTTCTGAAAATACAAGCATGGATGTACACATCAAGCTCATAAACACACTCCAATAATATGAAATAATGCTCAGGGAGTAAGGGTGTTTTTCAAAATATTTTTGCAATCTTTGAACATAATATGTATGATGAAGACTTCAAAGATTTAAACTCTAATAAAAGATATTCTCCAAACAATATTTTTCAAGAACAAACCAAAGAACCTAGGGTTTTGGTTTGAAATGATTTTGCACAACAAAAAATACTTATACAAAATACACTCATGTAAAAGTGATTAACAACTAAATGAAATAGAGTTTTGGAGAGTAAAAGATTTGCCCCAAGAAGAGACTTTTGCAATAAAAACGTGTTTTGGGGGGAACTTTGATTAGGATAAAATTAGAGAGAAAAGTTGGCTAATAAAAGTTGTTAATCTAAGCAAATGAGGGGGTATTTATAGTTTTTCAACAAAATATGACCATTGGGGACATAAAGGATATTATTAAAAAAGTTTAATTAAATTTTTACCCTAATTACCGTAGTTAAATCTAGGCAACTCGAGAGTTTTGGTCACCCTAGGTTTGATCACCCGAACAGACACAGATGAAAAAGGCGTTTTTCAAGTTCGGATGCCCAAGATCATGGTCGGGTGGCTGAACCAAGGCGTCACCTGGTTCTAAGTTCGGTCACCCGAGGTAGTTATAAACGAAAAGTTCGGGCTACCGAGTTGGTGAAAAGGTAAGCGTGCGAGTTCAGTTGACCGAGGACGGTGAAGTACTTCTTGGTTTGGTTTCCCGAAGTCAAGTCAACTATTTGACCTTTCAACAGTTTGGTCGACCGAGGCATTTTCAACGCACACAATTCAGTCACCCGAAACCCTTTCACACTTATGATTTGGTCCTGATTTTTTAGCAAAAGTTATGTGCAAGGACCTAGGGTCTATTTAAGGTCTAGGCATTTTAATTTACCCTAAAAAATCTGGTGTCGGTCGACCGAAGTCAGCCCTAAGGTCTGTCTATGGTTCTGTCTGAGCATTAAGGCATATCATGCAGGATGTATGCAGTTATTACAGACCAACATATAAAAACTTAAATGCATATACAACTGAAAACATGTCTTCTGTCTTCATGGAATATGCCAAATAATGTGTTCTTTAAGCTTTGTCTGGCTTCCATCTCAAACCTCTTATGTGTGTGATAAATTTAACCTGTTCAACCAGTAGAAATACACATAAGTAATTTGCAGTTTGTCATTATCAAAACTAGGAATCAGACTAAAAAAGCCAAAAAGTCCCGTAACCACCTATCCTACTAAGATTGTTTCGTAATGTGGTGTTTGTATAAGGAAAAATGCTTGGATTTGCCCAGCCTGATTCTAAAATGGATGATATCAAAAGAAGAAGCAAGAAGGCTAATTCTTCCTTATGGAGGAATTTTAACCCTAATATTTGAACATCTAGGAGTCACCACCCCATCCACCTTGTCCATTAAACAAGCCCATTATGATTACTTTTCATCTACTACTATTAAGCAAATGGGACATGTACAGTATCAGGAACATGTATGGTTGCCTAAGGGTGGTAGGGCACGTAGAGCTAATGCGGGATTTCAGGCTGCTCAGCAACAGGCTTTAGAACTACAACAGGATGTACCACCAGCAACCGATGCTCCTTCGTGGTTGTAAATGATCGTCAGTACATGAATTCACAATTGAGTGTATTTCTTGGTGAAATGATTACAAATTTTAGTGCACTTCAGTCCAACTTCACTTCCAACTTCATTGCTTTTGATCAGAGGCTCGAACGCCTTAAGAGCTATATAGGCAGCTCTTCTTCATCACTAGGAAAGGCTCCCATGGAGACAAGCTCAGGCGGTGATGACAATGATGGTGATGAGGAGGAGGAGGAGGGTACTGAATCCGATGGTGGTCACTAAAACGCTGAAGATTAAATTTTCTTAATCTCTTTTCTTGCAAACAATTGGATTGTAATATTTGTTTTTACTACAGTTATTGACAATACTCTTTTATCTTTTGTTACTTCCTCTTACTGTTTATTTTGGATATTTTGCAATCCATGCTGCTTATGATTTCCATAGCATACTTTTTGCATGTTGATTGTTGGATATCCTAATTGTACATATTGAAGGATGTTGGACTTGAGAATTGCATGCTGAATTTTGGGCCATGTATTTGTGAACTGATTGCTGACTTTTGGTTCCATGACTGAATTGCATGTTATTTTTTTGAGTTATTTCTTTTTGTTGATGTCAAAAGGGGGAAAAGTGTGTGGCAAGGGCAAAATGAGAAGTGTGCATGTTAGGAGAACTGTGGCAAAATGTTAAGTCATGTTAATATTAGGAGAAGTGGGCAAAATGAAATGGTATGACAATGATGATGATATGATATGAGATGATGAGTTTACATGTTAGTTTTCCATGGTACATGCTATACATTTTAATGAGATGTTCATGCAAAATATGTTTCCCTTGTGAATGCACTGAATAATGGATAGTGTCTAAACGGAGATATTATATTCAAGGAGAGTAATGCATGATAGTTTGTTACATATTATTCTAAAATTTTGACATAAGCTTCGAAATTGTTAATATTCATGTAATGACTTGATAAGGGCAATCTTAATGTAAAAGGGAGCCTTATTATAGTTTTGTCATTTTTCTTCTTATTTGTCATCATCAAAAAGGGGGAAATTGTTGGCCTAATAAGGCTTAATCTCGTTTTGATGATGACAAATCAAGGTTACTTAATGTGTTTTTAAGTTAAGTTTCAGGACTCAAGTGTTTTATAAAGCCAAGTGATTCTACTTGAAGAGATATGTTGAAGCTTTGACTTAAAGCTACGAGTCACGAGGAACTTGAAGAATATTGAGGTATTGATCAAAGCTCAGATGGATATTGAAAGTTTTACAACATGAAGACTTAGGAACTTAGATAGTTTTATCTTGTTAAGTCTCATGTACGTACTTATACACTCAATATTGAAGTTGAAGGCTCTTAGGATTCATTCTAGACTTAGAGACCTGATTTAGTACATGGAAAATATTTTTATAAAGTCTAAAATATGTTTTCCAAATTAACAAAACACGTTTTGGAATCAAAAGCTTGAAAAGCACTAAGTGGTTAGTGGTCAGGTGACTGATGACTTTGCATCAGGTGACTGATATCTTACTAACTTTGTTAATGAAAGAATAGAATGGGATCAGGCGACTAAACCATTGGGGTCATGCGACTGACTTGCTACTAACTGTTCTGTTGGAATTGGTGTATTTCCAAGAGAGGGGGTGAATTGGGTACTTAAAAAATTTTTGCTTAGGTCAAATTAAAATTCACAATCAGTATATCACAACCTAGGGTCTGTCTAAGAATTCACCAATTCAACAGATATATATATATCTATTGAATTGGTGAATTCTTAGACAGACCCTAGGTATATATATATATAGCATGTATGTAATATAATCAAAACAATAAATAATTAAGCACACATGTGCGGAAATTAAAGTGAAAAATAAAGAGCCGACACAATTTGTTATCGGGGTTCCACCAATCCTACCTACATCCCCGCCTTGATCCAGCAGCCCAAGGATTCCACTAATGCTCACTTAACGGGTGGAGCGTCACCGATTACAATACCCTTTCCTTACTGAGCAAGGGAATACCCTAGGTCACATTACAGGGCTGATCCCAACCAATACACTTTACAGGACGGTGTATCTAGTTCTCCTAATCGGGTATAAACCAATCTGGTACTTTCTTAGCTGGGTCTAAGTCTATCCGGTGCACGTTACAAGCCAGTGTAATCCTCTTCCGACCACAAGTCGGGAATACAACAACAACATGAAGCTCAATGCACTAAAATAAAACTTAGTTGAGTATGTGAGGTTTTTCTCTCAAAAAATATTTTCTAATTAAACCCCGAGAGTATGAAAAATAGTCTTCTCAAAAATATGAGAAACCTTCCAAGCAAAAACATGCTCAAGGTTCTCCTTTTAATACCCCAAGAAATGTCCCAAAATGATTTTTCAAATAATGCTCAAGGGAAAGCTAGGGTTTTGGCTCAAAAACAATTTTTGCAGGGAAACAAAAACGAGCCTTTGAATCTTGCAATGGATGTGCAAGATTCACATGCAATATACAAATTTTTCCACAAAAATATTTATCAAAGAAAATGCATGGAGAAATGCTAAGGTGACTCTCACAAAATGATTTTCAAAAGGAGATGTGAGTGAGAGTGAATGCTAAATTTTATGCCCCAAAAAAATACTCAAAAGAAAATTTATCTCTACCAAAAGATTTCTTAAAACAAAAACTAAGAGAGGAGTATAAAATTTTGCCTGAAATTTTTTTTTTTTTGAAATGAAAGTGAATATGAGGGAACTTTGATTATGAAAATATTTGAGAAGATTTTGGAATTAAACAAAGTTGCTAATTTTGCTAATGAAGGGGGTATTTATAGAGTTTCCCGAAAATCTAACCGTTGGGGACACGCTTGGTATTTTCTAATTTTTTTTAATTAAAATTTAATCCTGATTAGCGCTGAAAAATAACCAAAACCCGAGAGGTTTGGTCGATCGGTGTTAGGGACGGTCGGTTGAGCACTCACAAAGAATTTGAAAATTAAAATGGGTTCGGTTGACTGAGGAAGGTGACCGGTTAGCTGAGCAAGGGTGATTTCCAAACCTTCGTAGGTTTGGTCGGTTGAGGCAAAATTCCGGTCTGCTGGTGCTTGAGGTTTAGTCGCTCGAAGTTCTTTTGACCTACAAGGTTGGTCGGCTGAGGAGCAAAAGACAGACCTAAACTACATGGTTAGTCGGCCAAGCATTTTAGTTCATTTAGGGGCCAATCAACTGTGGCTTTTTAATTAAGCCTAAAAATGCAACGTCGGTCAACCTTTTGTCAAATTCATTTTAGCCCTACTTTTTTATCCTAACCAATTAGTTATTAAGAAAAAGGTTTTTCTGTGAAAAGTGTTGGTCCCTAAGGTCTATTTACGGTCATTTGTGCTTTCATTCATATTATGCATGTCATGCATTATTACAGACCAAAATATAAAAACAAAATGCAATTTATAAAGTAAATTTGTCTTCATTTCTTTTCTTTTTAAGCTTCATGGAAAATGCCAGGATGTATGTACTTTAGGTCCTTCTTGGCTTCCATTTCCCTTTTGCCTCATGTGTGCTAAAGTGTAAACCTGTTCACATGCTAAATGCACACATAGGTAACTTGTAATTTGTCGGCATCAAAATAGATATCGAACTCAAAAAGTCAACATTTTCTTATGCCCTTTTAAAGAAGATCATGCGACTGACCATATGGCTTAGTTGACTGATGTCGATGTTTTAAACTTATAACAGCGCAGATTTTGTTTCTAAATTCAAACGTTTGAGTTTCCATACTTGAAACAAACTTGGGGAAAATGGTAACTAATGTTTCTACTCTATATAAAGTTAATCTTTTCGCAAATTAGGGTAACCAATAGTTTTATACAATTCAAATTTTTGATATTCTCTTGAAATATTTTCTGAAAAGATGTTAAGAGTCTCAACTGAAATCCCTAAGCGTATATTCTGATTAGTTCTTGTTTAATCTTCATTCTTTGATCAGAATACTTTAGATTTCTTGTGAGCTTCAATTTGGTATTGATTTATTGAAGTATATTGTGCTCTAACGTGTACAAATTCTGCTCTATTAAAGAGTATTTTCATTGTACAAACAAAGTTGTATTGCTATTTTGTTATTGATGGTCCTGGTTGTTGAATGGTTGCCTAGCGAGAGGATTGTTCTCATTAGAGAGGGATCTCCACCTTGAACGAAGAGAGGGGTGCTTCACCTGGTTAACGAAGTGAGAAAGGAAATCCTCAGAGCGTGTTGTTTGAGGCAAGGACATAGGCTACTGGCCGAACCTTGTAAAAAATCTTGTGTTCACTCTTCTTCCCTTACTCTTTAATTCTTGCAAGTTATAACTTGTGTATATGATCTGAAATTAATTGAGAACTTGCTGAATATTGGGTTTTGTTTGTGATTGTATCAAGTTACCATATTGTATGTTGGTTTGTGTTGTTAGATTAAAAAATCAGATAAGAATCAATATCTGAGTTCAGGTGTGAAATTGCTAAGGTATATTTATTGTAATTGAATGCTTGATTGAAGCATATCTATCAAAGTTGCTCAATATATACTACTGAATTTAAGTTGCTCAATATATACTACTGAATTTGTGGCTCAAGGAAATTGTTGATTATTGCTGAAAATTAGATTCTGATATTTGATCAACTGAATTAATTGAAGTTTAAGTTCGATTTGTAATTTCAATTTTCATATTCATATCTAGGATTGTCAATTCGTATATTACGGTCACTGATTAGGTTATTTGTGATTGTGGTGATTTAAATTAAAAAGGGTTAAAATAAGCTGAAATTCCGCTAAGAAATTTTTAATTACCCGATTCACCCCCCCTCTTGGGATTATATCTTTAATTTCAAATTGGAATTCCAAATAAACTAGATACGTAGGTAAGATGATTAGTTCAATGTGCAAACCACTTGACACAAATAAATATATAAAACAACAACAAACAACAATAACAATGACAATGGCAAAAATTAAATAAATAAAGGGAGGGTAAATGCTTCATATTGTGGCTTTATATGTTAATGTTTCTTAGGGAAAAAAGAAACTCATTTCAGTTTAATCTCCATATTTCGAGCAATTAGTTACTTAATCCTATTAATTAAATTTGTTAGACTTGTTCCAAGTTACATGAACTTGGGCTTTTAGTAGTTAGGATTGCATTTTAGTTGCATTATCTTTGATATATAGTTAATCTTATTGCTTCTCTAGTTGACAACAACATTTAGGTCAACTTACAAATTTCTTCAAATTTTTATTTCTTTAAAAATAAAAATAAACCACAACCCACTCAAGTGTCAAATTGCATTAAGAACGATTCAACTTCTTAAACTGATTTTTTAGTTGAAATTTTGACCCATCCTAACCCACAAATTGTCGTAGTAACAATCAATCTAATTGAGCGACCTTATTGGACAACTAAAGATCAATCATGATAGTATAGCTTGGCTACCTAAAATGAGGAAATGTTCTTTGGATGCAATTGGTGCACCTCTGCAACATTGAGTAATGACTAAAATCAATTTTTAAGGTTATAAAATCATTAAAACATTGATATATGCATACTAACAATCAATAAAAAAGGACAACTCGATGCAGAAAATTCCTGCGTACGCAGAGTCCGGGGAAGGGGCAGACCACAATGGATCTATAGTACACAATCTTACCTTATATTTTTGTAAGAGACTATTTCCACGATACTAACAATCGATAACGACTCCAAAATTAAAGTTAATGCGAAATATGAGACCTACACATAAATTTAAGTCACAAGAGTTCCCCTAAACCCAAGTATACATGAAATTGAAAATATGGTCTTTTGCTTGGCAAGTTTTGACACCAACAAATTTTTGTTTCTTATAAATAGTTATGGGTTCTATAAAATATCTAATTTTGAAAATAAAAAGTAGATATCAAAGTGGTAAAATACTATTTTATATGAATTGATACAAGTAAACAATTCCTGCTGTCCAGTAGACTAGTGTAATGAAATCAATTTTTATTTTTAATTGCTAATTCTTTCTTTATATGTATATCCTTTCTATTTTTATAGTTCTCTCTTGCATTATTGCACTCAATTCATTTTTTATTTTTGCATAAACATATTAAATATAAGAAATGTATAAGAGAATGGAAAAGAAATGTTAATCTTAAATATTTTGGTAAAATTTACCTTGAATCTTTTTCATCCAGTTAATGGTCGCTTCCCATCCCTCTGGATTCAGACTTGAAACTTCCAATATCAAAGTCTCAACTTCTACCCATAGAAATCTCCTGACATAAGAAGAGGACTTAAGAAGCTAGAAAATACAGTCACTATTCATCACTAAACCATTTGAAAAGTTATCAATGCTTAGCCAGTAGCCTCCAAGAAGAAGAGAAATGAAGGTGGGAATGAACTTTATGAATAGCTGAACTAAGAAGTTAAAGCAGAACCTCAGAATGTGAGAACTATAATACCCCTGGGAAAACCATGCTAATGCCCAAAATACTGGGCTGGTTTACAGCCTTGCCTCGTTTTCTCAAATAATAATATAATAATAGCAAAACATGATTACTTGAGTCCAATTCACAGGAGCTACTTTCTTATAACAGGCACAGCAATACATGCAAAAAAAAAAAAATACAAGTCCTTATTTTTAAATGGATTGGTCGCCCATGGAGAGAGATAGAGAGATACAGAGAGAGTTTCTGTAACATTCAAAAAGCCTCCAAATTCTGTGCATTTTAGCATAAAATTACAATCAGTATGAGATTTCATATAAAACTAACCGAACAAATATGAAATCTCCAGTATGGTAAGGGGGGAGGAGAAAAAGGAAATAAAAGAAAGAGAAAGCTACATACAGCAGAAGGCTACTGAACATTTTACACTCGCTGGATGGGAGAGCATCTTCCATTATTTTCCTGCCGGTTTTTGCATTGTTGTGAGCAATTGGCACCACCCCACCAATTGCTACTACATTCAGCATGCAGTTCCAATCTCAGCTTTAAAATGAACAGATGAGTGTGACTAATCTCATCTGCTTTTGAGCAAACAACATCAATGAGCTTGCACTCAATCTAGGCCTTGGGGTACTATTAACTCGTAGCACTCACAATTCTCCGCAAACCACCACCATAGAAGCAAGAGCAAGATACTATTGTTTGCATCAAAATTCTTTGCTTCTGTATCAACCAAGAACAAAAAAGTAGAAAGAAAGAAAGAGAATAATGAGTCCCTTACATGGAGCTACATAAAAAGTGAGCATTACAGATATAAAAGGTTTCCCTCTAGTATCATTTATAAAATCATGTATAGCATTTCATTAAAATTCAATATTTCGTTATTTTCTCTTGGTGAGTACATTTCATTTATAAGGTGATTTAAGTCCAGGATGGATATCTTGTCCCATTCCACTTCTATCCTTTCCTACGAGCAGGGCAACAGAGCATGCAGCACAAACACATTCGTTTTTTTAGCTCAATATATTAAGAACTGCATTATTATTTATACAAGGTAACAGATACACAAAGCGAGCAATAGAACTTCATGTATAAAAAACTGATGAAATTGAATTCTGTTTCAATGTCAAACTTCTTGACCCGTAAATAAAAACAAACTTCCTCACTTACCAGGTATTCTAATAGAAATACTGTAGCTGAAACTGCTGCCTCATGAGTACAATGAATAAAATTTTATTTATTTTATTTTTATTTAACTCGACTCATAAACCAATTCATGGAATATCATCACTCAGCAGATCCAGATATGGTGCTGAACTGAAATACTATTTTTAAATTATGCTAGAGAAGATTTGAAAAAAAAAAAAATACCTCTAAACGTGATCAATTGGCATCATTGTTTCCTGAGAGCTAAATCCATCAACAGTTCTCTTATTGATATTCCCCTCTTTAGCAGCAGAACCTTGCACAGATTCTTCTGTTCCTTGCTCAGCAGGAAAGAACGGGTCATAAGCAATTCCCCTTCTTTCATTGCTCTTCAAATTATCCTCCAAACCATCATAATCCAAGTTTTGCAATATTTGAGGAAGCGACAAAGCACCATCTTCTGCAGGCATTGTTCCCATTGCAATGTTGAAATTTTCTTTTGAGCCAATGATACCTCCCTCAAGAATGCCCGGCGTGCCAGATGCTGCGTCTATTTGATCATCTTCATGTACTATAGCCCGGAAATCGTGCATTGAAGGTGGGATCTCAGAGAGAAAAATCTCTCTAAGGTTTCCTATCATTCCCTTCGTAAAGGGATTTTCCTTCTTATCATATCGGTACCGAAAGTTTTCATAGGTTGTCTGCAATAAGAACAATGATCACAGGATACATAAGATTTTAACCAAGAAATCCCCAGGACTTAAATTCTTGCATTAAGTAGCACAAAATAAAATAATATGGGCTCCCTCTCTTAGGATTTGCATGTGTGTGCATTGGACGAACTGAAGGACAGGAAGAAGTTCCATTTAGGCTGAAAAGTATAGGAAGATTGTCAAGAGGAAGGTAGCTTCACACATACTTATTTAATTATTGAATAGGATAGTAACAAGGTATCTAACAACTCTGTTATCCCATTTAAAGGAAAAAACTGCAGCAAATAGTTCTTAGTAACTGGTCAGGATATCATCTGAGCCAACTGGGAGTTCAGAGCCCACAAAACCTTAACAAATTCTCTAAATCAGTTTACATCATGGCAATATAGTTTGCTTCACATAATTTGTGCCAGAAAATGAGTTCAGAACAAAAATTGATCCAATGAAAATAATGTAATCATTTCTTGTTTTTCCAGCACCATTTGGGGAACTATATCAACTCCACAATCAAAACCTGGTGCCAATAAAATAGGGGCTTTAAAATCAATAATTTTTAATATTACCAAAATGTGAGTGAGTCAGATCATCATAATTAAAAAATAAAATAAATTGATAATTCATGCATCATCCATGGTAGACTTGTTGCAAATGCTATAAAGACACTCATTTCAATTGCCACTTAAAACTCAATAGAACAATTATATAGGTTTCATATTCAATTGAGACCAAGAAGAAGCTACCCACACAAGTATAGCAATACAAAATTTCGATCAACTTGGAACATGTACCAGTTTGTTACTTGTCCTGGACTTCAAGAATATTAGATCCCATGTATTTATGCAAGTTAATCCAATTGGTTGAGGGATTTGATAGTTGATTGTCTGATACTTTTCACATTGACTTTACCATGAAATCTTAACTAGGGAAATGATTTTTCAAATTTGATCTTTTCATTTCTACTTTTCAAATTTCAATAGCATATGGTGCTGTAGTAAATTGTAGGTTTGATTCTGTTTAAGAAAATTTTGCTATCTAATGATAGGGCCTGCTGATTTTTTTGGGTTGTTTCTAGTGTTCTTTTTAGTTTGTCAATTTTTATTTTTCTGGGGTGGCCTGGAGTCTTGGAAGGAGATGTACATTCCTATCTATCAATGAAACTCTTTCATTATCAAAAAAGAAAATTTTTCTATCTGTATCTAAATTTTCAACATCAAAGCATGCGCGCACACACATATGCAAGTATATGTTACATGAAATCATGTACATGTTTAGACTGCAGGAGTGTTCATGGGCATTCTACATTTATCCACCTTATTAACAACGTTTCATCTTTGGCAGTTCCATAACAACATCATGTCATGTAAACATGGGCATTCCAATAAGAAAAAAGGGTCCAGGTGTTAAAGTGTCTTTATATGGAAACCCAAAAAGCTGTTTATTCAAGTCTGTGCTGATAGAAGATCAATAGCTAACAGGGAATTAAGGGGGAATCTGAATGTTTAATGTTTGTTCTATGCAATGCTAAAATCAACATTCTTGGCACAAGAAACACACAGAAATATCTGTTTCAAATTAGCATTGTTTTTTTCACTAGTTTCAAAAACATGCCTTCAAATGATTTTTTTTAATGAAAAAGGTAAATTTTCTAGTTAATTCCAAACTAAAATTTAACAAATTTTCAATAACAAAATTCTGTTACGATATATTTGATGAGTCTCTCAATAGCTAGACTCTAATAATCCAATTAATCTACTTAAACCTATTTGGTTAAAATTAATGCAGTGCAATTTTCCTATATTCTTATAGTGACCAGCATTGATATGTACAACAATGATCTAAAAACTTTTATATCCCAGTTAGTTAGAAATCTTTAATGAGTTGGTACTTTCTATATACAATTCCAAGACTCGGACATTAATAGAACACATAGACATTAATTTGTTTATAGTTCTTTAACCTTAAAAATCATATGGGAGGCTTTAGTTTCTTCTAAGAAAAAGGCATTTGCTTGGCTGGTGGCACTTAATGCAGTTACACCAACAATCTGATGCAGAGTAGGAAGCCTTCCAAAGCATTTTATGTGTGTGAAAAGCTTTGAAGATGTGATTATTTGTTTCTTCACTGTTCTTTGGTTGGAGCTTCTGAAATTCACTTTTGGAACTCTTGGTGAAGAAGTGGGTTTGTCCAAAGTCAGCGGAGGAGTTCTTGTTTGTTTCTTTGATTGGTTTTAGAAGGGGTAAGGATGTTAAGAGGCTGTGGAGGTGTGCTTTACATGCTGTTCTTTGGAGATTTAGCTGGAGAGGAAAACTATAATTTTTTTCTTGGAACAGATTAATTGGGGCCTCTTTGGGACAGGGTGTGCTATTTGGCTTCACTTTGGGCTTATAATGGTGGCTGCTTTGAGTGCTATTGCTTTCAGGATTTCATCTAAGATTGGGTAGCTTATTATGTTGATGGAATTTTCCTTTTTCTTGTGTTTGTGTGAGGACTTCTGGTTATGGCATCTGTTTCTTGCTTGGTTTGGTAAGCTTCTTTTTTTTCCTATCAAATGAATAAATAAAATGGTACCCAAAAAAAAAAAATCAAAGGTAAAAAGATGAGACTGCAGCCAAATAACCAAATATGACAATTGACAACTGCTAAAATTGGGTCATAATGGCACGGGATGGAAATTAAGAACATCTGGATGGGCACCACTGGAGGTAGTCTTCACAGGGCAAAGAGAAGCATATTCAGCCGGTTCTTCACAAACCTAAGCATATTAATATGTAAGTAAAAGGGATGGAAGTGTTGGTTCATAAATAAGTTCTAATTCAAAGTAGAAAAATAAAAACGCATATCAAACTTTAAAGCTACATATGATATAAAAAAGAAATAAAGGAAAATCATGGTTTTGAAAACTGGATCAGATTGGCTATCCAACCCCGTTGGACCAGAACTGGTCATGGTTCCGGTTTAGGTTACATCCTAAACCCGAAATGAGTCAAACTGGATCCCACCCAGACAGAATTGGGCAATTCGGTGTAATTCAGCTAAACTTGGCGGACCAGAAAAAAAATCATGAATTGTGCACAGAAATTTGAACCAGGGGCTGCTGGAGAGAAGGAGACACACCTTACCAGCTGAGCTGCTTCTCATTTTTTATAAGAAAGCATATAAGATATACATACAAAATTAAAAATCCTCTCAATCATTCAATATTTTTTATTCATCTAATAAGAACACAATTGTAATAAATATATTTCAAGAATATTTGATAAGTAATAAGAAATGTCCCATAAAAATCCTAATTATTCCTATATATTTTTTTTTACTACAATTTTATCAATAGATGTTTATGAACATTTTTTCCATACACACGCGCACACACACATATGCAGTAACATTACCACTGCAACCACCAGGTTTTAAAATCTTGGGAAAGATATGGCTGATAATACTGTTATGTTTCTTAGCACATTACATAGAGCTGACATTTTAAATATGTTGGTAATCCTTACGATATTGATAATATATCAATGAATATATAAACTATCTTGGCAAAAAATAAAAATTAAACAAATTTTTTTCTGCATATGTTACTTACTATCTCATTCTAAGTTATTTTAGATCTACCCTACAATCCCTACCTATCCCTTCAACTACCTCCAACAGTAATTAGCTCGACGCTCTTCACCATTGCTCTATATAGCATGCATTACTACCAAACCATCTGATACGCCCCTACTTTGTCTTATCTTCTAGGTGCTATGCCTAACCACAAATATGTTCATTCTTTAAATTATCTTTTAACGTTATACCACTAACTCACCCTAACATTCTCATTTCAACAGCTCTTACTTTTTGGATATGTTGTTTCTTAGTTGCTCAAAAATCACATCTATATAGCATAGCTAGTCTTATATCTGTCCTATAAAACTTTCTTTTAATTTTAAGGGTATTCTATGATTGCACAACACAACAGAAGCACTTTTCCATTTTATCCACCTTGTTTTAACTCTTATGTACAACATCTTCTTTGAACATCAACTAGCATAACAGATCCAAGGTATTGAAATCTAATAGCGCTATTAATTTTTTGACCCATAAGTTTAATCTTTTCTCCAATATTCCTCATAACATGACTGAAATTAGATTTCATATATTTTTCCTTATTTGTTCTTATCCTAAAACCTTTAGATTCTAAAACTTCTCTCCATAATTATAATGTAGATTATACTCTTTTTTTTCCCTAAACCCCACTAGAACTTCCCTAGGTTCCCTATTATAAGCTTTCTCTAAGTCAATAAAAACCTTATGTAAAGCTCCTTTCTTTTCCTTAAACCTTTCCATCAATCTTTTTAAAAGATATATAGCTTATGTAGTCAATCTCCTCTACATAAAAATCAAATTGGTTTTGTACGACCCTCATTTCTAACTTTAAGTCTTTGTTCAATTACCCTTTCCCGCAGTTTCATTGTATGACTCAAGTTTAATTCCACAATAATTATTACAATTTTGAATATCTCCTATATTAGGTATTGAAATGCTATTCCTTTACTTATCTAGCATTTTCTTAGTTTTATAATTGTGTTACTTAGGCATCTTCAAACTTCATTTGGTATGTCATCTGGTCCTATAGCTTTTCCATTATCTTTTCTAATGTCAACTTAACTTCACGAACTCTAATTTTGCAAATAAATCTCAAATTTTTAGTTTTTTCTCATTTTTCAATTACAACTTTAAGCCTTCTACTTGGTTTTCATTAAATAGCTTACCAAAACAACTTCACCTTCTTTCTTTAATGTGTTCTTTTTTATCCAAGACACTATCATCGTCATGTTATATATATATATTACATTACATAAGTCCTTGCTCTTTCTTTCTCTAGCACTAGCAAGTTTATATGTCTTTGTCCCCTTCTTTTGTATCTAACTTATCATATATATTATTATATACTCTATTCTTAGCTTCACTAATAGTCTTTTTTGCATCTTTTCTATCTCTTTATATAATTTTTTAAAGTTTTCCGTTTTTCTATATTTCTTCCATGTTTTACACCAAATTCTGTCTCTACGTATTTTTGGACATCAAGATCTTACCTCCAAAGCAACCTTACAATTGATCCAAGGCCCACCCTCTAGATTCAACCATACCGAGAATCTTCCTCTAGATTCATTCAAAATCTCTTTTGCTATCTTTTGAATAGTGGTAGTTATCCTACTCCAAAGAGTGTAAGCATTCACTATCCCTATAGTCCAATCACCCTCTTTGGTCATTTTATCTTTAAATGTATTATATTTTCTCCCTTTTGGTTGCATCATGAAGTTTTCTTGCATTGATTTATGTTACTCTTTCTCTTCCATTATAAAATATTTATTATTTAATAGACATACATTACCATTATATAATTATATTATTAATGTTTAGTTAATTTTATTTATTTTAATTAAGAATTTTTATTTTTAATTTAAATATTATGCAGAGTGCCCAATCGCGACTTTATGGATGTAAGATGGCCACCCTAATCTGCACACTGGGAAATGTGTTTGGAAGGAGTATATCTAAAAGGCTTCCCTCTGTCCCTATTTGATATGGAATGAAATGAGGAGAACAATCCCACATCCCATGTTGGAAAGGGGCCGGGGGAAGGTTGCCTCCCCTCCCCCCGACCCCCCTCCTCAACTCCCCACCCATCTCAACTCACTGTCATACTCACCCTTCTTAAGAAGTCATCGTTCCATCCTATGTTTGGGATTTCTTGTTGAATTTCTACGGTCCATATTCAGCTTTTTAATCCAAACATTTTATAATAACTAATAATTTATGCAAAGGCCCAATAACTTTTGGGCTAATGGGATTGTTAGAATTTTAAAACAATACAATAAAATAATAAACAGTCAATAAAGCTAACCAAACCGATGAACCTGATCTTGATTCACCCAAGCATTGGTTGGATTTCAAATGTGCAAACTAAATTGCCCATGTTCAGGATCAGTTCTGCCAAAAAATGAACAGTTCAGACCAAATCACAGCCTCATATATGTTAATAAATATATTGGCTGTTGGCCTAACATGGCTTATGAATCTTATTTTGATAATAACAAATTAAGGGTATTTAACATGTTTTGGTTAAAGTGATGATGTTTCAGGAATCAAGTATATAAGTTCAAGATTAAGTGATCACAAGCCTTATTGATAGATTACATTCCAAGGACAAGTTAAAAAATGAAAGCTTAAAGAGATGAAAGCGTGGATTCAAAGATGATTTGATGAAAGCTTAAAAGAGTATTGAAGCTCAAAGTTAAGATGGACTCAACAAAAGACAAACATAAAGACTCCGAACTTAGAACGTTTTTAAGTCTTAAGAAAGTCTTTATTTAAGTACTTCATTCAAAAGTCAATGTGAATTATTTGAAGCTTATTAGGATAAATCATTGACTTAGAGACCATATTTTGAAAAACCCCGGAAAATATTTTCAAGAATCTCAAAGTGTTTTGACAAGTAAAAGAACACAAAAGATTTTGGAAACAAATTGAAAAACAGTTTTTTGAATTATCCAGGCAACTGACCCTTGCTGGCCCAGTCGACTGAACATTTATATAGGGCAAAATTGGACAGACAGTAAAGGCCCAGACGACTGACCCTACACTGACCTTGAATTTCATTGTTTTTTAAAGGCTCAGGCGACTGAATTCTTGAGTCCAGTCGACTAACCCTTCGAAATTCAAATTTTTAAAAGTAACGAAAAGTTTCCAAAATTGAGTTTTTGGAATTCTAAACGTTATGAAAACTTGGGAAACACTCTAAGTCACTTGGGAAACATGAAATACACTTTCTAAACTCTATAAATACCCCCCAAGACAAAGGATTCAAGATATCAAGAATTAAAAACCAGCAATCAAGCCTTATTGCTCACAGTCTTCAAAAGCTCTCTTGCTCACATACTTGCTGAAGTTTCTACTGAGTCTTGCTGAGATTTTCTCACCGATCTTTGCACACAAATTCTGAATCTTTCAATCAAAGAAAGAAGATCAGGGTGATAGATAACTAAAGCTTCAAATTCTCTATATTTGATATTTTGATTTGAAGTATATAGCTGTGTTTTAAACTTGTACTAATCAGCTCTTGTTGAGAGTGTCTTTGTACATCGAATTCTCTTGTTGTTTTGTTAACGATTCAAGATTGTTGAATCATTGTACCGAGCGTGGGGTATCGCTTGGGGAGGAGGGCTCTATCCTATTGAAGGAGTGTTGTAAAAAGTTTGTTCCGCCCGTAAAGGAGTGGTACAGTGGAATCCTTAGGTGTGTTGCCTAAGGCAAGGACATAGGCGGGGATAGCTGAAACCTCGTAAACTCTCGGTGTCACTCTCTTCCCTACTCTCTTTAATTTTCTGCACACTCAAACTGCGTGGATTGAATATTTAATTTTCTGCATATATATCAACTACGTGGATTGAATATTAAATTGCTGAAAATTAATTTACTTTTGGGAATTGCCGAAACGAAAAGGGAGTACATTGGTTGATCAATACATATTGCGGAAACCGTAAGGGAGTACGTTGATTGATTAACACCCAAGACTCATTAATTCGTTAATTGATAAAAAACCAAAGTTCATTAATATTGAAAGTGGTTTATTTAATTTATGAGTTTTGGAAGCTTGGTTGAATTCTTTATTTCTTTTCATATTGAAATCCAGCTTTTTTTGTTGAGTGGGTTGTCATATCAAAAGCTGAATCTTGGAAGCATTGCTGAAATTGATATTTTGTTTCACATTGTGAAGCTCATCTTTGGTTGATTGGATTGGTTTATTGGGTGCTGATTTAAAGTGCTGAAAGAAGTCTTGAAAAACTTACAAAGTATTAAATCTGGTATTCTTATTCATAAAGAATTATAACTGAATTAATCCTCCGCTGAATTTGTGATTGAAATTCAAATCAACTATACATGTGTGATTGCTGAAACTAAAAAGAATTGAGAAAGAATTAATTAAAGAGGTTATAAAGAATTTTTTAAAATCCCAATTCACCCCGCCTCTTGGGAGTACACCTTCCTTTTCATTGGCACTGACATTTAAGCAATATATACTATATAATGTTTAGCACAGAATTCCTACTACTATATTATTTATATTTTATGGCATAAGAATTTACCTGGTTTGTGCAAATCAGATAGAAATGGAAAGCTGTTAGGCCACCAACAAACCAGATGGCAATGAAGCAGTATACAATGAGAAAGTCTGAGAGGATGTCATCTGAAATAGCATTCAAAAATTTTTTTCTTGGATGAAGAATGTTAATCCAAGAAAACAGAAAGACATATAAGCACAAGATGGTCGATGTTGATATAAACATGAAGAAGAACCGATAGTTACGCTGCAACCAGATCAACATGGAAAAGAAACTATTAGTTTCTAGATAGATAGCAACATTAAATAATTTGTTGAGCATAAGGGCACCAAATGAAAGCAAAACAGAATCCATGATTTTATTTACTGCATCTGAACTGATTCTATTTTATTTGTTTACAGAATCTTATATTTCTATGGAATCCAAGCACGGTCATTCTAGTAATTATTTTAAAATTGGGAAAAAAAAAGTAGTTTTTTTTGTAATTATTTTGAAATCTAGAATTAAAAATTGATAATTTGTTATGCATATTTAAACAAACTCTTTATTTTCTACCTTTTCAATAAAATCTTGAAAAACTTAAAAAATAAGCTAAAATTTTTATAATTCTCTGGAAAACTAAAAAATGGAAAAAAGACAATCTTTTCCACAACAAAATGGATCCTCAATTTTAATTTATGATCATTTTCAAATTTAAAAAAATTAAACCCTGAAAATAGCCTCCAAACGGATGGTCAAAATCATTTCTGCAAGAGGATCCAATACATATAAGTCATAAAAGACTCCAGAGTATCAGAAACCTCTGTAGTTTTGTAGTTAAAATTACAGTGTTTCTAAAAATAACTGATCCCACTCAAGCATTCAAGGAAGTCCTCATCCAAAGAGTGAAAGTAAAATATATATATATATATATCAAAAAATGAGCACAAAAATAGTTTCTGTATATCAAGTGTAATCCTGAGTCTGAATGCACGAAAGCTAAACTTAGGGAGGACAAATAATACAGTTACTAGCAAATGCTATCTCACGAATTACTTTTCAGCAGATCAAACCCACAATATCATGCACCAAGTACAGGTGTTCAATACGTCCTAACTATGAAGCACATATATGCTTCTAGAGGGTGGCCATATCTGTATTATACTGCTATCAAATTCCAATACTTGGATACTTCTGTATAAATGTTGGATGGTTCAAAAACGCATCCAAATGTGTCCAACACTTGTATATGGATATTTTGACTTGAAAAATGCATCAAATATCTTTAGCTTGTGGCTATACACCACATGTATTAACGTGTCATTTTTTTGTGTAGAAAAAAATTATTTTATTTGCTCTATGATTAAAAAATAAACTAGAGTGAGGATATAACATCCTTTACAAATCAGTTTGGTTGGAAAATATATATGTTCAACCTCAAAATAAGAAAATCATTTCTAAGAGAATAGTCATCTTCTCTTTTTTCTTTTTCCTTTTTTTGGGATAAAAAGCTACTTCGATTGAGGAAGCTTTTTAGATGCAACATATTTTCTGTACATGTGCATCTTGCAAAAGAAAATAGGAAACATATTTTCCCAAAAAAGAAAAAATTTGCCCAAGCTACATGGAGCATAAATGCTCACAGTTCTTTTCATATCTTATTTCACCTTTTGCTTAAAGCCTCTTAATGTCTGTTATGTTTTAGGTACAACCATGACAAAAAATATTAATGCATACATGTAAAACTACACATATTTAACGATAACTGCATCTGGACCAATTTGTATTGTATTTTTTCAAGAATGTCTGTATATCTACTAGTCCCCATATTCCCTTGTATTTGATTGTGTGCCCTATATCCATCTAAGTGAACATATGATAATTACATCTTATGAACAAAATTAGGGGGTTCATATCTAAGTTTTAAGTGACACAAGATGTACGATATCTGAATAACAATAAAATAAGGGTTCGCATAGTTGAGAATGCTTTAGCTAATATGCACTTTACAAAGGGAATGCCAACTTGAACATCGTTAAATTCATGAAGAACAAGAATTATTGCCAGTAAGACAACTTACTATTCCAATGCACTGACCAACCCAGGGACAGTGGTGATCAAATCGTTGAACACAGTTGTTGCAGATGGAACAATGAGAAGCACGGGGTGGACGATAAAGCAAACATGTGTCACAATACTTCACTTTTATTGTGTGGCCATTCACAATAGCATCCCTTGTCCGCGGTAGTTTCAAATGAGGGGCGCTACCATTGACCCACTCTGTAGATGGGGTACACGCATCAAGTCTTTCATCCGATTCAGGAGGCCTTGTGTTTCTAGGGATAATTCCAGGATCTCTCCCAGATGTCAGGATGAGAAATATCAAATCCTACATAAAAAATGATTGAAATATCAGACTATAACCTTCCTAAACAAGAACAGCTGCACTTGTTCCATCGTTATTGCATAAAGTATCCAGTTTAGCTATAAATCAAGATATTTGGTAATTACAAACAAACATTTTCCAATACTTAATTTATTACTGGTATTGATAGAAAAGGTTCAAACTTGATCATGGAACCATTAAAAACTAGATCAAAGTTGTAATTAGAAAGAATTGCAAAAGTAACTCTGAAAATCCCAATACAGATCATTACAGTCAACATTGGACATCATATAATGCTGTAGAAAGACAAAATAGACTCGTTCCAAATCCCATGTAAAACAAAATAAAATTATTTTTCCAATATGCTGTAATATCCCATGCTCATTGTCCAACTCCTTTCATATGAGGTCTGCTAAATAAATTTCCCACCCAAGGTGATAATATATAGAGTGCAGCGTGTTACAGAATCTTCATCCATAACCCTATTGAAATGTACAAACCCCTTTGAGCACTTTTAGACTGTGCCTAATCAACAAGAGTCTAGGAAATAGGATCACAGCAGATACAGAAATTCCATGAGTTAAGAACCATTTTTTCAGTTTTGTAAGGAACATTGTTTCTTCATCATCCACCCTCACCCCAAAAAAAAAAAGACACCCTTTGATAGTCATGATATGAGGGTTTTTAGTGCTGGGGATCGGAAAAGAAAGCTAAAAAGTGATATTCACTTACCATGATGGTGAGGATTGCTCCAACAACTAAGACAGGGTACCAATGGCCATCATCTAGTGTCTTCTCATTCTCGATTTTGTGATATATTCTCACACAAAAAGCAACCGAAGGACCAGCAATTAGGAGTATTGACAAAAATAGAGATGCAGCATCAGGACCAAAGATCAATCTTCCAAAACAGAAAAATTTCTGATAATAACCACCAGGGGAAAAAAAAAAAAAAAAAGCACAGAAGAAAAGAAGAAAACCTTTGTCAGTTTATGAACATAAGTTATTAGTCATCTTTAAACAAATGCACACAAACTTAATAGTAGTAAAACCAACCACTGAACAATTCATTCAAGCTTAACCAAACAATAGATATTCCAACTTCACATTTTAATCAGTAAAGCACAGTAAGCAATTGAAAAATCAACAGCAAAAAATATGGCCTTCATGCCAATAACTTCAGAAGAATTCAGCAAATATTCTAGAATATGCATCTCCTGAAAAGATTATAGCTGTAGAAACAAAAATTAAATATGAGGAAACAAAGTTTAATAGAGTTATTGAATATGCTATATTATCATATGTATGTGTGTGTGTGTGTGTGTATAAAATAGAATTCATACAAATTCAAATCCAAAATGTTCACCTGGACAACATAGAATGAAATGACTAATTGTTTCAAAGGAACCGCAAAGAAATCCTGGGAACATCTAATAACATGGATCATCATCTAGAGCAACTTATGAAATGACAACGTGCAAAAAAGACTAGCCAATAAAATGAATTCACAAGCAAAGTTTTAAAAGATATAAATTGATGAGGTAGTAAAGAAGACTAACTCTAGGAAAGATTGTTATCTCTACCGTAGCTTGGTTAAAGGAAATGTTCAGGAAAATGTCGTTGACCTAGCTAAGAAATGGGGATTAATGGCAACAATGTTTCTAGGATAAAACCCAGATGGTTGAAAAGCCATACTGGATGTAAATGTGTAGCTGTAAAACACCCAACAGCTTGCAAGAAAGTTTTACAGGATTGCTAAAACACCAATTACACCATAACGTGCAAATTGCTGGGCAGTAAAGAAATATAATACTTGAAAACAAATGTACTTAGATGTGTGGCAATTGTACAAAAGAATAACTGATAGAGTGATTCTGCCAGAAGTTAGAGCTGGTGGCAAAATTTTGATAGTTTAAATGTGTGCCATGAAGATGATTTAATGTATCAGGATTGAAGTTGAACATGTCATCGGGACAAAAAGACAAGTCTAAAAAATTTTGTGTTGACATGGTGATAAAATACAACTGTTAATGAAGTATGAAAAAATATAGTCCTCAATAGAAATGAATAGTGAAGATTTCAATGGTTTTTTGAGTTGAGTTGAAAAAGATGATTAATGTATCACAATTCAAGTTGAACATGTCATCAGGACAAAAGAGAAGTCTAAAAAATTTTGTGTTGACGTGGTGAGACGGTACAACTGTTAATGATGTATCAAAAACTAAAGCCCTCAATAGAACTGAATAGTAAAGATTCAACAATTTTTTGAGTTGATTTGAAAAAATTAGAGTACTTGTATTGTATGTCAACATGGACGAAAGGGGATGAGTAGGGATAATGGAAAAGGCAACATGAAATTAAGGGAATCAGTAGTAGCTTCAAAAATTGGACTTGCCACAACAAACACAAAACAAAGCTAGTTCTGCTCATCTGCAGGTTTGCTGCATAACAACCAATCTATATTTATTCCAACTAATTTATATGTGTTCTTTCTCCTTCTTCATTTTTTCAATCCCAATGATATTTTCTTCATACAAGGAATGAATCATTCAAGATATAGTATTTTGAAAATGTCGCAAACTTTGTCATATCATTGTAGATAATGCTCAACCTTAATTTCAACAAGGAAGAAAAATAAACAGGAAAAATAAACTAGATCCAATAGGCAATCAAACAAGCAAGGCTAGAAAATTGTACTTATGAAATAACCACAATGTGTATAAACAAAAGATAAACGTATGTAAATATCTGTACAACATAAAAGTATGAATGTTATAAATAGTTTAGCAGACAAGAACACCATACCTTTTAAAAATGAGAAAATGTTCCTAAAAAGAATTAAATTTAACTAAAACTAGATAAAGTTCTAACATATATTATAACTTAATTGTTTGATTGTAATTAACTCACTAATTGATTATTAAATAATAAAATAATAGTAGTTATGAAGATTTACAATTTACAAATCCCATAAATGTTTAGTTAATAATAAAGATAGGAATTGACTATGCAATTATTTAATTCTACTCATGGATCTGTTTATACCACTTCAGCATGTAAATTAAGCATTTTTTCAATATTTTGTAAACCATAAATTACTCAACATGCAATCCAAAGAGATAAATTTCATCCTTACAAGATAAAAATTTATGATTTAATTCTCATATATTGAAACGTTGACATATACACATGCGTAACTTATAAATTAGAAACTACAAATTCTCTATTAAATTTTGAAAAGTTAAATGTTTCATCATAAAAGATCAGTTTAGACAATAATATCTCTTATAACTTAAAAATATGTTACGCATGCAGATCACATAATTTATTATGCCTACAAATGTCTTTTACACTACCATATCTACACATTTTTAAATATTTTAACATGCTATTATATAACAACTCATTAAAAACCCTTTTTCATGTTATAAAAATTATCTCATATGATATAATCATCTATATTGTATGACTTTTTTTTTTATAAATTTAAATTTTAAGAGCAATATGGAACTATAAGTAAAAGTATTATAAATATCCAAAATAAATATAATCTAGATAAAATACTATTAATGTATTTGAATCTCACATGGACTAAAATTAGATCATTCTAGTCTATGCTATGAAAAATAATAAATTAAAATTTTCTTCTAAGTATAGGTAAACACCTCTTTCATATTCAATTATTGCAGAATTATGTAGTTAGTAGCACTTTTATATGGCATCGTGTCATTGTTCTTACCATATTTGTATTACAGATGCTCAATACATTTTTTGACATGTCTTTTACATTTTAAATATGTTTTAAACACAATTTTGCATTGTAATATGACTTTATTTTATTTTATTTATAAAAAATGATAATTACAAAAGACAAAAAAATGCTGCAACCCTGGTTTTAAAAAATAAAAATAAATAAATAAATAAAAATATAACTATAGTAAACTTATTGAAATTTTCAATGGAAAAGGTCATATATCAAAAAGGTTAATGGAATGAGAAAAGAAGGAAGAAGATGCTTATATATTTAAAATTTTCTATTGTAAAACCATTACAATTTATTATTTGTCATACTTAATATACTTAGATAAAATATTATACAATTTTAATTAGTACGCTCGTCATATTTGTGTCTTATATTTTAAGAGTTATTGTTTCATAGCAAAGTTCTTTGTTAGGATCTGTATTTTTATCAACAAAAATACATATAGAAAATTGGATATACTCTTAGTTTTTTTTTTTTTTTTAAATTAACTTAATTATGACAATGTATCATTGGCTTCAAAAATAAATAAACCATATTATGTATTACCTAATATGTTACTCAAAACTATTCACTTACAATCACGACGCACATAATGTATTTGTCCAAATAATGAGTAGGGGTTCAGCATTCATCAAATGACATTTGCCCATCACAAGCTATCCATCAAGATGGTGTCATAGACTCATAAGAAGACATTTGTGCCACTAAAGAGAAAAGCTTGTATGAAATAGCCAGGGGGAGGGGGAAAAGAAAACACAAGAATGTACGGAATAAAACCCAAAACTTCCACATTGGCAACAAAAGTCAGAAAAGTAAATAAAATCATATGAAACAAAAGCATTAGTGTGTTAAATACTGCTGTTAATCAACAACATATCTCCTCTGAAAACTCATTAAAATACATCATTACTATCAGTCAGAAATTTTAACTCAAGGGCTTGACACTTAGTCATCATTAATTTCAATAAACACTGATACAGAACAATGCTCATTACCATATGAACCAGTCGCGATAAATGAAAATATAAAATTATAAAAGGCTGAAATCTCCATTAAAAAGAAGAATACCCAACTCATTCAAAGGAAGCATATGTACAAATGTGTGTGTATGAGAAGTACTCGATCCTTTTAATTGATCAAGCGAGCAGAACAAATGAACAACCCTAATTAGAGAGAGAGAGAGAGAGAGAGAGAGAGAGAGAGAGAGAGAGAGAGAGAGAGAGAGAGAGAGAGAGACATACGTTGCTTCCGTTCCAAACTTTATAGAGCCTCTTGGGTTTGTTACCAGCCATAGCTCTAGAGGAAGAAGAATCGATGCTCGTACTCGTCTTTGCCATAAGAATACCCCTCCTCTGAGTCAATCACAACTGCAATATTGAGTCACTTACACATCACAACACAAATTCGTCTCCTTCTCTAGCGGTATCGATCCATTCAAGAAGAATCCCCTCTCAAATTCAACCCAATGACGGACAACGCTCTGAAACTTCACGAACTTACGAAAATGAAAATGAAAATGAAAATGGAATGCGAACGGAAATCAGATATGACCATAATGCGAATCGAAGGAATTGTGAATTAATTTGAGGAAAGGGTGAAGCAAGAGGAGGAGGTGGCAAAATCCCTTTGGCGTTGGATCAAAACCAGCTGCTGCCTCTGCTCTCACCTTTTCTCACACGGAACGAACAATGATAGACCTCTCTCTCTCTCTCTCTCCCCTCCTCTCCTCTCTCTCTCTCTCTCTCTCTCTCTCTCTCTCTCTCTCCCCTCTGGCAATGAGTCGACGAGGACGACGACGGGTGGATGTTTCAGCCCTCGCGGCTTTTTAGCGGGTAATGTCCAAACGTGCTGTCACACAGGCACAAACGCAGAGAGGATGTGCGCGCACGTGCGATGGGTGTGTACTTAAATTTGCCTCCACGCGGCTTTTCCTTTATTTTTAATTGACCAAGGTTGATTCCATCCAATAAGTGCCAAATTATTTTAATCTTATTTTTTGCCACTTGTAAAATTAAATCCTCTTAATAACACTTTGAAAATAAAATATAAAATTTTATAGAGTTTTTTTAAATGCATATATCCTAATTTAAGGCTAAAAATTTATAATCCTACACATAATCTTAATATTTATTAGATTCCAATAATTAATTACCCACATTCTAAGAAAGGAAAAGAAATAATAAGATATGTCAAAGCAAGTGGGCATTCAAAAAGCATGAACAATCGTTGTTATAAGTCATATTATTTTTTTATAAATTGCATCCTCCATTGTACATACTTCTTACCTTAGACATTAATAATAATAATAATAATCATAATAATAATAATAAAAGTTTAGATTTACTTTAATATATTTAATTTCAAAAAAGTAACAATTTAAAGCATATTAAAAATATTTTAATGAAATAAACATTAATTATCTTTAATATATGACTAGATTCATATTAAAAATTTTATAACTTTTATTTATCTCCGCATGTGTGGTATGTGATGTTGGAAAATTCTCATGTGAAGGAAAATAAGCATTTAAAAGCAGCACAAATATATTTACTTATTGTAATGAGATATTCTTTTTATATGATACATGCTCCATTGTTCATACTTACCTCATACATAATATTAATTAAAAGAATATATGGTATTTTTGTCTCCTTTTTTTTTTGGCCTACTCCATTCCAAAAATGCCGAATTTTATAAATTTCCATTAAAAATAAATTGTCACATAATAGGTAATTTCATAAATATAAATTCTATTCGTGATTATCGGTAGTCACTCATGTTTTCCTAATTTTTTTACACGAATTATACATACTATTCATGGCTATTTGAAGTTGAAAAGTACAGGCATTACAATTACCCACCACTAGAGTGTGTATTTTGGTTGAGTACAAATCCACACAAAGTCTAAATCACATAATAAGAGATAACTCATCTCCCAACGTATACCTTTTATAATTATTCTCATGATTTAAATCTGAAATTTCCAACATAAAACTTTAGGCAAAAGGCACTGACCCCCTTTGAGGTTTAACAAAAAGACATAAACCTCCCCTTAGGTTCCAAAAATTTCATTAACCTCTATTGAGGTTTCAAAAATATGACAGATCTCCCATGAGGTTTGTCAAAAAGACACAAACTTCCCCTCAAGAGACTTATCCTTTCGCAAAATACAAGGGGAGGTTTGTGTCAAGGTCCTTAAAATTCTTGAAACCTCAGGAGAGATCCCTAGAATTTTTGAAACCTCAGAAGAGGTCAGTATCTCGCCAAATCTCAAGGGAGGTAAGTGAGTTTTTCCTTAAAACTTTTAAGGTTTAGCTATTGAGATGTTTGTTGGCCTAACAAGGCTTAAGAACCTTATTTTGTTGATAACAAATCAAAGGAACTTAACATATTTGGTTAAGTGATAATGTTTCAGGATTCAAGCGGTTTTAATAAAAGGTTCATGATTTCAAGTACTTGATGAAATTCATTAAAAACTTGGACTCAAAGATAGAATATCTAATAAAGTTTAAAGTCTATTGAAGAATGAAGACAAGATAGAATCAACGAATGGAAGCAAAAAGCATGAAGACATGGTGTTTTAGAAAGTTAGAATCTTAAGAAGTCTTATGTAAATATTTCGCAAATCTCAATATAAATTTTTGAAACTCTTAGGAATCATTATTGACTTAGAAACCAATTTTTAAAAACCCCTAAAAATGTTTTTAAATAAGTCCCATTTAAGTTTTTCCAAGATCAAAGGGATAAAGTGTTGAAAATCAAAGATTTTTTGAAAGTAGTTCAGACGACTGACCATGTTAAATCGATTGACTGACATTTTTATGTGTTTTTAAGTATGCAAACAGAACTGCATCAGGCAACTGACTCAGTATTGACTTTTAGAATATGTTATAATTTCAAGGCACAAGCAACTAACCTTAGTATTTTTAAATTTTAAAACAGCGAGGGAAGTTTCCAAAATTGCTTGCTTGACCCCCAAATTTTGTGAAAACTTGAGAAACAATCTAAGAAACTTGGGGACTACAAAAATTAACTTTTTCTATCTATAAATACATGGTAAACCTAAAGATCATACATACCTACAAGCAGCAATCAATCTAAATTCTTCCTACTCTTCAAAGCTTTCTTGCTCAAATATTCTCTGAAGTCTTGTTATGTTTGTGCTGATATAACTCACGATTTCTGATCGTTCTCTATTGAGATTTTTTAAATCAAATCAAAACCCCGGTGATATTTACTTGAGTTTCATCTTTTTATATTGATTATTGATTGAAGTATATTGGTATTCAGCTGTACTATTCTACTCCTTGTTGAGAGCTTTTCTTGTGCACAAGTTTTCTTGTTTCTTTTGTTATTTTTTATGATTCAAGGTTGTTGAATCGTTGGCTAATGAGAAGGGGTATTTTTGTTAGAGAGGTATCTCCACTTGATATGAAGAGGTTGTAACTTGGCCTGTAAAGAAGTTGGAAAGAAAAATCCTCATAATGGTTGCCTGGGGCAAGGATGTAAGCTACGGACCAAACCTTGTAAAAAATACGGTCTTCAACTCTTTTCCTTACTCTCTTTAATTTTCTGCAAACATACAACATGTGTGTATGATTATTTAACACTTGCTAAATATTAAGATGCTGAAGTTTCTTACTTTGATCCGTATTTGAAATCATCATACTATATTGAGTGATTGATTTTTCAAGCTCATTGAATTACTGAATTTATTTCATATTTAAAACCAAGAAACATATTGGTTATCATTATTTGGTTGTTAAGTGGTTTGACAAATTCAGAAGTAATCTTGAATATTGATTTTACTTCATTGCTGAAATTAATCGGGCTCTATCAATTAAAGGAAAGTTTCAGGTCTTGTAAAATCAAAATCTCTGAAATTATTTTATTCAAACTAATCTTTGTTGACTTAACTTAAAAGGATTGTTGGATGTGCTTGTGGGGTTGCAAATCAATATCATTGTGATTGTGTGATTGCTGAGTTAATTCTTAAATCAAGGACTTTCTAGAACAAAAGTTTTAAAAAATTTTTAATAAACCCAATTCACCCCCCCCCTCTTGGGGTTACACCTTACGGCTCAATGTTCCCTCGGCAATAGGACTAGGACTAGTGTGTGTTTAATGTTAGAAAATCCTAATAAGGCATATGAAGTAAGGATAGGATACACTTTGACATGAGATCTAGAATACCTAGAAATTGCCATAATTGTGACCCAACATTAATGGCAGTTTGTCAATAACGAATTCTATACGAGGTGTTAACGTAGTGGGAATGGCAATCCCCAAACGAGATAGAATAGTTAAAATTTAGACAAGATTTTTCCCAAAATAAAACCTTATACAAAGATGATTATGATAAAATGAAAGTTAAAATATTTTTGAAAGGATGAGTGAAAATCAATTGAATAATTAAATTTCATCTTCACATAATCATCGAACTAGTTAGAGGAGCTTAGCTCCATCTCTATAGAAAAGGCTTAAAGAACCCATATGCATCAATTCACTTTTTGAATATTGAGGCTCTTTAGAAAACCCGAACATTATAGGGTCGGTCAACTGACGCCGAATTTTTTGGCTTAATTTAAAAGCCTAGGCCATAGACTGATCTTAGGTCCCCAAGCACCTCATAACAAATCTCCTATAACTCAGAAGTTATAATTATGTGAACAAGGGTGACTTCAAATAAAAATCAGGACTTAAATGCACATTTTATGTAACAACCTGCTTAATTAATTGATTTTTTTTTCCACTATAATAATTATCGTACTCTGATACCATAACATTATCCTAAGCAGCGAGAAGCATAATCATATAAACAAAACCTAAACCATTACAGACAATACCAGAGTTCTGAAATGTTTTGCAAAATATACAACATAACTGTATCCCCAAAAATTGCCCTCAACAAGTTAGGGTAATACAAAAATGCTCCCAAAAATGATACTCACTCTCTGTCAGGGCACTACTGAAGCCCTTCTATTTGCGAGCCTGATGTGCTTGCCTACCTGGATCACCTAAAAAATATATCAACACTGGGATGAGCCAACGCTCAATAAGAAAAAATATGCTATTACTAGTGTGTGGCAAATGAGCTATTACATATCATGAAATCTGTTTCATATAAACATGAATAACTGAGTACAAAAGTACAGTACAAATAATAAAACACACCACCCCTTTTCCCTGTTGCTTAACATATCAGTATTATGGTTATAATTCAAAATACTTCTAGTGTATATAGTAGGATCCCTGTTTCTGTAAATCAATACATTAGTAATAGTAACTGAAAATGTTCCCTGTGACTATATGTGTCATGACATGCCCCTCATGATGAGGTTGTGCAGCTCGTAGGCTGGATTTACCCTGGCTGCCCAACTAGGAATAAATAATTGAACTTCATTAGTCGACCTGCCCACCTCAACCCATATCTGGATGGGGAGCCTAACCTCTTCAAGGGCCTTGGTGGTCGACCGTACTACGTATATCTGAATAGGTGGTTGCACTCATATAGTAACATAGTATCAGTAGCAACGGTACCGTGCTCTGTAGTTGCAAGTCCAACAGGGTCTAATATCGTATAATATATTTCTATATACATGTCTATCTGATTTACTATGATTCTAAAGTACTGAAATAACCATGATACTGCATAACGTACTGAAATCTGAATAATCATAACATGAAACTGCATATTCATAATACTCGAATTCATGTTATCATGGTACTAAAATTCATAAGATTGTGGTACTATAATATAGTAAAATCATGGTATTGAAATTCGTATAATCATGGTACTGAAATTCGTAAGATCATGATACTGAAGTTCGTATAACCATAATACTGAAATTCATAAAATCAGGAAACTAAATTCGTAAAACATATCCTCGTACCATATACATAATCACAAGCCACACCATACTAAAATACATAATTTTTGTAAATAAATAAATTGCATAATATTCAAAACATTCTTAGCATAACATATTTCCCTTACCTTATCTCTGAAAAGTCCCTACTGTACTTTAGCCTATTACCCGCAGGGCCTCCTACAAAACACCCTGAAACCAATATTTTCCAGAACTAAACATTAGTATTTTTTTTGCCCGTATCATTTTTTATAACTACCACAAGGCCAAAGGAGACTAAAAGGCCTTACCCTGAATTTGGGATGATTTCCAACTCTGATTTCCCGACGATCCGCTCCAGTAGATGCGTAGAGAACTCCGCCAGGAGTGTCGTGGTAGCTTCGGATTGTCGATCTGGCGACTGGTGGGGCCGAAAATGAAGAGAGAAGGGAGAGAGAGAGTGGCGAGATAAATGAGTAAAAACCCGTCTTTCCACTATTTATACAGCTAGGCTCGACGACGAGACACGTCACCTCGTCGATGAGTTCTTCATTAAATTCGTCGACGAAATTCTAGCTATCCCAAACTCCCCTTTGGTACTTTCTCGTCGACGAAATCTTGAGTTCGTCGACGAAATTATGAAGACCTTCGTCGACGAAACCCTGTGTTCGTCGACGAAGCTTGGAAAATTTCTAAAATTTTGATTATTTAATATTATCTCCAAAATGCAATGTCGTCAACGAAGTCTACGGTCTCCTTCTATTTCTGTATCTATTTTTTTTTTCTCTCTCTCTCTTATTATAAAAATACTATTATTCTTCGGGTCACTACATTTAAGTGGTCTCGGTCAATCAAACTCAAAGCTATATAGAAGCTTTGGTCGACCGAACTGAAGTCAACACTTTGACTTTGCTCAGTCGATCATACAAAAATGAACTTGACACTTACGGTCGACCGAACTAACACGTGGGTGACTCCCAACATCCTGGTCAATCGAACCATTAGTTTAAAACTAACTTGGTCGACTGAACCTTAGAAAATGGTCAACCGAACCTATCGTTGCTCGACTGAACCTCGAATGGTTCGAAATTGCCTTGATACGGTCAACCATATCACCAGTTCAAAATGGCCACGGTCGACTGAACTCAGCAATACGGTTGACCAAACCTTGAATATGGTCGACCAAAACTCTCGGGTTGTCACATTTTTAACTGCGGTAATTGGGGTTAATTTTCAATTAAACTTTCTCGAAATTCCCAATAGGTCCCCAACAGTCAAAATTTGAGGGATATTTATATATAGCCCCTCATTTGCCTTGATTAGTAACCAGATTGACTAAAGTAATTAGGAAAAATTTTCTCAAATCTTTTCTACCCTGTTTGCTATATACTCAATATTCCAAGCATAATTTTCCATACTCTCATATATACTCATTAGCAAATATCATTTTGAAATAGAGAGTTTGTTTTTCTAGTTCTCCTTACTTGCAAATCAATTGCAAGGCGTAGGAAGATTTGATTGTTTTATTGTGTGCATACTTCAAATCATTTCATTGGCATTACTCTTTCATATTCATACATATTTGAAAAACATTTTTGAGAGTTTTGCTTGATTGTTTATTCCCATAATATTTTGTATATAAATATTTGATTGGAAATAACTTATTTTTAGCTTCATAGTTTTCGCATACAAATTGCAAGACTTGAGAGCTTGCATATTTTATTTGATAAATCTTTTTCAAGCTTAAATTCTAAGTATCTGTTGTGATTATATTTGATAAAATATTTGTTGACTCTATGAGTCCAATCCGATTTTAATAATGACAAATCACTTGGTATTTGATCTGTGCATTGAGTTTGTGAACAAGAACTATATTAAGCATGCACGGAAGAATAATGAGTCTGGAAGTCACAAAGTAAAGCTAACCTATCTTGGCAAGATCCATGGAACTCAAAGAGTACGAGAATCAAGATGCAAGCGGCAAAGTTCAAGAACATTTTGGGAATGGATATTTAGAACTAATGTACTTACATTTTCATATGATTTAATTTGAAACTCAACATAACTTAGAATGATTTTAGGATTCATGCATTTCATGTATATCATTAGGGGACTTTCATGGACTTAGAAAAATGTTTAAAATCATGGGAAATGTGTTATATAAAAGACCCAAAAAAGAGAGCTAAGTAGATTTTTAAATTAGAAAAGAAAAATTGAGAAAAAGGGGACTTTGGTAACCTAACTCAACCTCAGTCGCTTGAAGAATTTCTTCAGGAGCCTGAAGATTAAGTTCGGTAGCCTGAAGAATTAATGGGAAACGCAGAAAGTTGGCTGAGACACTTCGGTCGCCTGACTTTGGGACTTCAAGCGCCTGAACTGGTCACTTCAGGAGCCTGAACCTCTCTTTAGGCGCTTGACTTTGTATTCCAAGTTAATTTTTCAAAAGTTTAAGGAACTTTGGTCGCCTGGGCTTCAACCTCAGTCGCCTGAACTTGCAGGAAACTTAAAAAATTTGATTTTTATTAAAAGAACTCGCGAGCTATTTCTTTGATCCAATGGTTGAGATCAATTCTAAGGGTAAGACACTATATATACTGAATATCTAAACCCTAGAACGAAGCTAAGACACACAACAAGAGAAGAACATATCTTATTGCAAGAACATAGAGAAATTTGAGCTCATTGCTATACGATTGCCTGCACTACGTTCTTCATTCATCTTCTTTGGGCAAATCTACTACAAAAATCAAAGGGCATTCATACATTCAACTTTATTTCTTCTTGGTATTGAGGTTTTGTGATTCAAGTTATTTTCTTTTTAAGAGCTTCTCATCTCATAACTTGCTATTGAATATCTTTAGAAAAGTTTGATCTTAAGTGTGTACATACATATAAAAATTGTTTTTGAAAATATCTTTACTTGAGAAAGTTTCTTAGCTATTGGTTGATTTGTTTTTTGATTCAAGAATATATATATATATATATATATATATATATATATATATATATTGTTCATAGAGCTTATTATTGAAAAATCTATTTTTGATTAAGTATTAAAAGTTGATCTTGAATGTGCTTATACATATACATATTTTTTTTTAACAAGATTATTACTTGATTAAGTTTTGTTATTGATTGAATGATTTGATTCAAATGTGTATTCAGTTAAAGGATTCATATTTTAGATATATTAAAACACTTGAATATATATCCTAGGTATTCATAAATATTTATTTTATTGAGGGATATTTTGTTTGGAAAACCTTATAATCAATATTTAGATCTTTGAATTACATATCGTATATATTTGCATATTACGAAGATCGGGTTGTGGTTAAATATTTGAAAGAAAGCTTTTTGATATAGATGGATAAAATATTCAAGATAAAGCTTTTAACAAGTTCACATTAGATATATTTGTACATCTTTACAAAGTAAACTAGAACCCTAATATACTCAAAAGCATTTCAAATATTTCTTTACTTGGGAGTTTTTGATAAAAGGGGTTTTGTGTGTTGAAGCATATCATACATAAAATGATTGTATCGTTTTCATACATTATGAGCTTCAAGTTTAATCATATGTTAATATATTAGGAATTTGAATTGTACACATCAACTTTTGTTTGGAAGCATTTCTGAGTGTTTTTTTTACAGATTCTATTGTATACATGGTTCGGTATGTGAACTGGGGTTTGAGGAGAGAGTTGTATCTCTTGTAAGTAGTAGGTGAGGAGGAAGTTGTACCTCTTGTAAGCAGCGGATTGTAAGGGAAGCTCTGTCCCAATTTAAGGAGCAGAGATTTAGTGAAATCCTTGAGTGGTTGCTCAAGGCGAGGACGTAGGCCAAGTCGGCTGAACCTCGTAAAAGCCGTGTTTGTCTTCTCTCTTCCCTTTACTATTTACTTTCAGCATTGCATTTAAATTGTTTATATTGCATGTATAGGTTGGACAGAATTGCACATAATTAATTGAGTAACAAGAATTCATTGGCAAATATATAAGAAGGGTTTAAGTGGTAAATAAGTGTCAAAGAATTTTTAAATACCCAATTCACCCCTTCCTCTTGGGATTACACCTGATTCAACAATTGGTATCAGAGAGGGTTTACATAGACTTGATAGTTAATTTGTAAAAAGATCACATGACACACATTGGTGTAACTCCATTCAGTGAGGGATACTTATCCACTAGACCACCCATTTTCTGTGGTGTAAATTACACCTATTGGAAACCTAGGATGAGCATATATTTACTGAACGTAGATTGGAAAGTTTTGAAGATAGTGACTAAGGGAAATCACATTCCCATGAAAGTAATTATTAAGATCAATGTACCTAAAACTGAAGATGAATATACCGAAGAGGATTGGAAGTCAGTACAAATCAATGCAACTGCCATGAACTTACTTTTATGTGCATTAGATGTCAAGGAATTTAATAGGGTAATGGCATGTAACTTAGCTAAAGAAATTTGGGAAAAATTAGAAGTTACACATGAAGGCACTAAAGAAGTCAAGGATAGTAGGATTGACATGCTCACCAGTAAATACGAAGCATTTAAAATGACAATTGATGAATCTATACAATCCACGTACACTAGATTCACACACATCATTAATTCTTTAAATGCACTTGGAAAGTCTTACCCTACTTATGAGTTGATCAGGAAAATACTCAAGGGATTACCTCTAGTGTGGGAAGCGAAAGCTACGACAATAGCAGAAGGGAGAAATCTCAAGGATACGTTGGTGGACGAACTCATTGGATCGCTCATCACCTATGAGCTAGCAATAAACGAGAGGAAAAATGAACAAAGCAAAGCAAAGAAGGTCACTGCACTTAAGGCATCATCAAGCTACTCAATTGAAGGAAGTGATTCTGAAATGGATGATGACATAACCTTGCTAACGAAGAAGTTTGAGAAGTTCTTGAAGAAGAACAAGAAGTTCAACAGAAAATCTCGGAACTCTAAATCGGAAAGAGAAGAGACTAGCATGAAGAAAAAGAAGGAGGATCCACTAACATGCTACAACTGTCGAGAAGTTGGACACATCAAATTTGAATGCCCCAAGCTCGTGAAAGCCTCAAAGAAAAAGAAAAAGACGCTGAAAGTCGGTTGGGATACTCACAACACTAGCAGTTCAAAATATGAATTCAGCGACGACGAGGTTGCCAATTTGTGTCTAATGACACATGATGACCTTGAGGTATAATCATCTTTTTCATCATCTTCATATTATTCTAGTGGGTCTGAAAATGAAAATGATATGATTTCATATGATGA
The DNA here is from genome assembly GCF_029873635.1 of Malania oleifera. Taxonomy (NCBI): domain Eukaryota; kingdom Viridiplantae; phylum Streptophyta; class Magnoliopsida; order Santalales; family Ximeniaceae; genus Malania; species Malania oleifera. The sequence continues at coordinate 18,502,208 of NC_080428.1, forward strand.
ACTAAAACAAGAATACCTGTACACTATTAAAATGCTTGAGAAGAAAACAAAGAAAATTTCTGAGTTGAGAAGTAAAGTCAAAGAACTTTCAAGCTTACTTGTATGTCAAAATGAATCTCATGCATCTTTCATAAGAAATAAAGATTTGAAAATTGAGGAGTTAGAAAATGATTTGAAAGATATATTTGAAATTATTTGTAAATTTACGGAAAGACAAAACAATTTTGAAAAACACCTAGGATCTCAAAGAAATTCCCTAGAAAAGGAAGGGTTCAGTTTTAATGGTAAGGAAAATCTAAAGAAAAGACATCTTTACATGAGTTATTTTACAAAAGAGTCAATGTCATATACTCCAACTAAGAACTATTATAGAAATACTACATGCTTTAAATGTAGAAGGTTGGGTCACATACAATTCGACTGTCCTTTCAATAATAAAGGTTTAAAAATTAAGAAAGTATGGAAGGTTAAAGGTCAATCTAGCACTAACCCCATTGGACTCAAGACAATCTGGGCACCAAAGCTAGTTGTTTGATTGTGTCTTGCAGATTTTCTTAAGATCAGCATCCTCAAAATACAAATGGTATATGGATAGCTTACTATCTAGGGCATGCCTTAGATAGTAAACCCTATAGAGTATATAACAAACGAACATTGATGGTCATAGAATCTATTCATGTAGTGTTCGATGAGTCAAATCCCTTCTCCAAAAGAACTGATGAAGTTGAAATTGAATTAAACAAGGAATTTGAAGAACTATCAATTGAGAATGATTCAGAAAATAAAAATGAACTTAAGGAACCATCCATTGAAACTGATCAAATTGAAATAAGGTTGATGAACCACCTAGAGAATGGAAATATATAAAGAATCATCCCATTGATCAAATAATGGGTGAACCATTACGTGGAGTAGCCACTCGCTCCTCTTTTAGGAACATGGTTCGTCATTTTGCATTTCTATCCCAAGAAGAACCTAAGAATGTGAGTGAAGCTATAGAGGATGAATCTTAGGTGTTGTCCATGCAAGAAGAGTTAAATTAATTTGAAAAAAACAAAGTATGGACATTAGTTCCCAAACCTGAGGATAAGTCAATCATAGGGACCAAATGGATATATAAGAACAAGAAAGATGAACATGGAGTAGTTGTGAGAAATAAGGCTAGATTAGTAGCTCAGGGATATAATCAAGAAGAAGGTATAGATTTTGAAGAAACCTTTGCACCTGTAGTTAGGATGGAAGCCATACGAATGCTTTTAGCATATACAACTTTTAAGGATTTCAAGTTATATCAAATGGACGTCAAAAGCACATTTTTAAATGGCTACATAAATGAAGAAGTGTATGTAAAACAACCCCCAGGCTTTAAAAACCAAGAGAATCTAGATCACGTGTATAGACTAACAAAAGCCTTGTACAGTTTAAAGCAAGCACCTAGAGCTTGGTATGAAAGGTTAAGCGATTTTCTATTAGAAAATGGATTTATAAGAGAAAAGATAGATACAACCCTGTTCATAAAATCTAAGAAAGATGATACTCTCCTAGTGCAAGTATATGTAGATGATATCATATTTGGCACCACAAATAAAGAATTGTGTAATGAATTTTCCAATACCATGCAAAATGAATTTGAGATGAGCATGATGGGTGAACTAAATTTCTTCCTAAGATTTCAGATCAAACAAGCAAATCATGAAATATTCATAAATCAATCAAAGTATATTAGAAACTTACTCAAAAAGTTTAATATGGAAGATAGAAAAATACTAGTTACACCTATGAGCACTTTATTGAAATTAGACAAAGATGAACAAGGTATACCAGTAGATGTAAAGTTATATCGTGGAATGATAGGTAACTTGTTATACCTGACTGCCAGTAGACCTGATATAATGTTTAGTGTATGTTTGTGTGTAAGATTTCAGTTTGCACCAAAAGAGTCGCATTTGTTAGTCGCTAAACGAATACTTAGATACCTAATAGGAACTGTGGAAATTGGATTATGGTATCCTAAGTACACATCTTTTGAGATTCTCAGCTATTCAGATGCTAATTTTGTAGGTAGCAAAGTATATGATAAATTTTATTTGATAAATTTTTTGCAAGCTTAAAATCTAAGTATTTGTTGTGATTATATTTGATAAAATATTTGTGTGATATTTGATTAGAGTTTTGAGGTAACCTTGAATATTCACTTGTTCAATATATTATCTTGAATTAAAATTTCAAGATCTCATTTGAGCATAAATATCCTATCATATGTGAGTGCATTAATTGCTTGTGCGTTCTAATACATATCTGCTTGTGTTAGAAGCATTTGAATTGTACGCGAATTTCATATTCGTTGATTATATTCCAGGCGTGGCCTGAGGGGGTATTGATATAGCCCATAATGAACAGTTGTTAGGGCCTTCTCCGTCCTGCAAGAAAAGTTTGTGGAGGTTGAGGTCAGCCTTGGTAATTTGACTTGATTGTAACTGGTGCCGCTCCACCCGTTAAGTGAGCATTAGTGGAATTTTCGGGCTTGTGAGCTGAGGCGAGGACGTAGGCAGTATTGGCCGAACCCTTGATAATATATCTTGTATCAACTTTAAATTTCCGCACTTAAATTTACGCACTTAAATGTTGTTATCTTAATTACTGTGAATATTTCAGAAATACTGAGATTGTTTCAATTGCTTTACATTTTTGCTCAGTTTGATTTCTGCTGAATTGGTTAATACTTAGAAAGACATTAGGTTGGAAAATACTGATTGTGATTTGAATTTGACTTAGGAAAGGTTTAAATCTCCAATTCACCCCTCCTTTTGGGAATACACCAATTTCAACAATTTAGAAAATATAATTTGTTTTCTAAACTCTCCACATAAATTTTTAAAAATTAGAAAATAAGATGGCGGCTTTATAATCATTTTAAAAAGTTTTTTTTTTTTTATAACTGAACAGGCTTGGATTTTCTTTTCAAAATGACTATTTAATGTGTATTAAATATCATCTCTACACATTGCGCAGCTCCCAAAAAAAATTAAGAAAATTTACAATCTAAGTTTATACGTATCAAATTGAAGAAGTGAAAACAACACAACATATGAAATATTTTACAAGATGACACCTTCATTCTGTGGCATATGGCAGGCCCTCCATTGCCATTCATTCCAGTGTGCAGCAATATTGCCAAACACCACCTTTTCTTCTTCTTTTGTTTGGCAATGAAGATACCTGAGCTTGAACGCAAAAACAGACGTTCGGTGTACATATGAGGACCAACCTTCACTCTCACCCCTATCATCAGCAACTTAATAAGTTCACCAACCTATTATACATATCCTCCATCATCATCAGTACATGCACTAGACGAAAGAACTATACAACCTGCGCAAAAATTATTATATATCATCATATCAGACATTACACAAAAGGTGGAATAATCACTTGAGCAGTATATTATGCAAACCAACCTATTGGCTGGCCAAGTTTACAAGTTTATAAACTTCCAACTCAGAGAGAAACTAGTAAAACTTCAAGTCTCAATATACTTTATTTGAGGGATTCAATTAACCAAAAAATTTCTATTTTCCACATTATTTCCTATCATTTTTTTTTTTCCCTTTTCAATCTTATGATATTAATCATCGATCAGTTATGATTGACGCCACATTGATCAATTCGTTATTCATGCAGTGTTTCGACTTTGGATCCATCTACCAATTCAGTTTTATGAGGGCATGCATATGTGTACAAAATCGTATTTCACATAAAATTATGGCTATGAAATTTTGAATGTTAACAAAATTAATGCGTCATAAATCTCCATTAGTTTCTAACTAGGACAGCATTATAGTAAAGCATGATCCTGCTGGAAATAAACAAGTTCTCAATCAATAACAGAAGCTTTCCAAAACCACTCAAAGATCTACTTTTCATTATAGAATGTTATTCAAGTCTCACCTAAAGATTTATTGTTTCTCACATTTCATCAAGGTTGAACAACCTTTCTACTTCAATATTCAGCTCCTGGGACCAGCTTTATGATTCAGTTTTGACATCTGAGCTCCTCATGTTGAGGATCAATGCAAATGAATAGCATTATACCAATTTGTGAACTTCTAGGTTAATTTACTCAAAACATTAGTTTATAAATGTGGGTTCAAAAATTGGAATCATGCACCTATAGTGAATATTATAAACACAAGTGAGGCTTTTCATATTAAAAATTTTATCATAAGGATTGAAGTTATTGGCGAATAAATTTTTACGTTCACAGGATGATTCAATGATATCTTAGGCATGTTTCCAATTGAAATTCTCTAGAAACAGAAGTCATAGTATGAACTTGAACAGCCTGGTCCAGAGAAACAAAACAGAAGTCGTTTCCACCACCACAATCATGCATTGGGCAAGCCTTTTTTTGATGGCGTACCTTCTTTCTGCTCTACTACTCCAAAAGAAAAAGAAAGAAAAAATGGAAAACAAAAGCTTGTGCCGTGATATTCAACTTTAAATTTGACTAAACATAACAGTTGAGAGTGAAACATGAAATAGAACCGTTGAGAATAAACTCTTTTAAGATTTAGGAGTGAAAGAGCTACAGCTTATTTTCAAATACAATCCTATTGCTATGCTGCTTCTGAGGATATTGTAGTTATTTTCACATATATCTGAATAGTTTCACATATATGACAGTATATCATGTGTGTTTATTTGTGTAATATGACAGTAGAATATTTATTCTTAGCTAATGACAACAATTACATGCAATATGATGATGAATTTTTATAAAATATACAAGAGGAATATGGATTACCTTTATCCCTGAAGATTTGGTGAAGTGTGACGGGAGTTAACTATGCTTACTACATGCAATAGTCTGAGCACTATCCCCGAAAGTAGAGCTACAAAAAGGGATCAAATACAATCTCCTCGCCAACCCCCTTCGTCTTCAATTCATCAACAATGCCACTATAATCCAGATTCTGCAATATACTTGGAAGTGCCACATCACCATCCTTATGAAGCTTGCTTCCCATTTCTCTGTCAATATTCTGTTTTGAGCCCATAATGCCCCCACCAAGATCTGGAATAAAAGATTTCATGACTGGATCATCATCTTCAATCACACATTCTTGGAAATTCACTGCTGAAGGTGGTATTTTAGAGCCAAAGAATTCCCTAAGATTACGCAGCACCCCCTTATTGTAGGGGTTTACTTTCTTGTCGTAGCGGTATCGAAAGTTCTCATAAGTTGTCTGCAAAAAAAGCGAATGTTAAGACAGGAGACAAATGTTTTCAATCAAAAGAGAATCATTCAGCATGAACCAAATTTACGGACACCACCACCACGAAGCCTTAGATTTAACTAGATGGGGTTGGTTTTTTTTCCATTCTACCTGATTTAGGGGAACATCCTCAAAATGTTAAGAGTGCTGCAAAATCCTTTCTTATTGCCTACAGCCAAGTTCTTCTAAGTCTACCGCTCCCCTTCTTACAACCTCAGATATCAACCAAGTGACTATTTCTCATTGGAGCAATCAAATTTAAATATACACAACATAAAAATTATGTGCACACAAAAAAACATGCAGAAAGGATATGAGGGAAGGAGGGAGGGAGGGAGGGAGGGAGGGAAGATATATAGTTGACAGTTGAACAGTTTTGGTGCCAAGAATATTTCAAAAGACGGTAATTATTTGAAGAAAATTTGAGAAGCCATAAATTTTTTTTAAAAAAAGAAAAGAGTTATTAAGTACTATTAAAAATTTTAACCAATCCTTGATTCTTAAAGCATTCAATGAAAGCTGTTTTTTTTCTCCATCAAAGTGGTAAACAATATGCAAGTTAATGAAGCAATTGTTACAGAATGGAATTATATTATCTAATAATACTTGCTATCACAGTAAAAGAGACATCCTTGGCAATCGAGATTTTGTAATCTGGAGAAATAATTGTATTTTTAGGTATTAAACAATCTCTCTCTCTCTCTCTTGGCTTGGTTGTTTTTCTCTCTCCCCCCTCTCTCCACCAATTGATACTTAATGCTTGGTTGTTGTTTCTCTCTCTCTCTCTCTCTCTCTCTCTCTCAACCAAGTGATACTTAAGGCTTGATTGTTGGTTTTTGTTGTTGTAAATAAGCATTTGCTAATTAACATTAGTATGGTTGAGCAACAATTTATCCTGCTTAGAGAATGTAATTCTTGTTTTTTATTTTATAAATTTTTTAGGTTCAAAAATAGGTGGCGTTAATTCTAGTAAAGATAATAATGAGATGTCAAATTCTACAAACAAGTATTAGTTGAATCACAAGCGAGTAATAAAGTTATAGTAGAGCAAGATTTTGGTCATGATTATTTAACTTATCTATTAGAAGATCATCAGCCATTTTTAGAAAAAACTTATTTGTATGATAAATGGAGAACCGAATACTTTACAAGAAGCTTTAACCTCACATAATTCTCCTTTTTGGGGAGAAGCAATAAAATAAATTTACTTGTGCTGAATAAAACTTGACAATAGTCGATTTATCTTCTGATTGTAAAACAATTGTTGGTAAATGGGTGTCAATAAGAAAGTTAAAATCAGAGGGTGCATATATAAATTTAAAGCTAGGTTGGTCACTAAAATATTTTAAAAACAAAGGGAAAGACATTTATTTCTTTGATACCACTCTCCTATAATTAAAGTCACTTCAATTTGAGGTTTAATAGTTACAGCTACAATCCTTAAGCTTAGAATGAATCAAATAGATGTTAAAATTTGCTTTCCTCAATAGAGATTTATATGAAAAAATTTAAATGGATCAACTAGAGGGTTTTATACAACCTAGTAATTAATATATGTGTTTTATGTGTGCATTACCTAGTGCACAAGGCTCCCACACCAATGGGGGTGGTCTAGGGAGGGCATTCTTAGTAGGATAGACAACAAACTTACCATAAATTGTTCTACATTTATTTAGGAAACAAATCCGTTAAACCTAGCATAAATTGTTGTATAGTTATTTAGGAAACATGTCTATAAATATCTTTCCTGAATTAGGGGTCAATGCTTAATGTTAGGAGATGTTGTAATTAGGATGCTTAATGTTAGGAGATGTTGTAATTAGGAAAAATGACTTCTATATAAGAAAAGAACCACTCGATTGAGGGTCATCGAGCAAATCTAACAGGCATAATGTATGCAGTTTTGCCTCCACACTAGAGGAGAGACTTTTCTATGACTTGAACCTGATGTTTGGGTTTAACACCCTTATCATTGGTTCAAGGCTGGTCGTTAACCTGGTAATGAATATAAAGTATGTAAATTAACCAAATCGTTTTATGGCTGAAACAAGCACTCAAAAATTTTCGATCAATGTATTTGCAAATGATTTTAAGGTTAATAACAGTAATTAGTGTGTCCATTATAAATCAATGGGTGGTGTTGATGATATCATAAGTTTTTAAGTAGATGATATTTGATATTTGGATTTAATTTAAAAGTTATAATAACAATTAAATTTATGAAAATATGAAATTGAATCATCATCCCCAATACAATCTTTATGAGCACAAAGGATTTTGTTCTCACTAAAACAAATTTCAAATTGCAAAGTTGTAGAAGAGTAGATCCTGTTGAAATTAATCCGCTCAACTTGCAGTCTCCATGTAAATGGCTCGGAATAAAGGATTTCATAGAATTTGCAAGTAACTTCCTTGATGATTGTGTCTTCTTCTAAAGTTTCCCCCTTAACTACTACATTGTTCCTTGTGTTTTATCTCCTATGAGCATTGGCCTTACGATGGAAGAGCTTGGGGTATGGTACCTCTCCTTAAGCCACAAGGCCCTAGATTTTGGTCTCCAAACAATTTCCTAAAAAAAATCAACTTTGGGGAACTTATGTTGCAAATTGATTGAGCAATATATTGCCAGATCATCCTTCTCAATTCTTGTTAGTGTATCCACTTTGGGTTTCTTCCACTCTTCTAGGGGTTTGTGGCAAGGAGACCCCCAATATCCTTTGCTTTTCATCATTGTAATGGAGAAGCTCAGCCTCTTGCTACAGAAAATGCCAAGGGATCAGAACTTTTAGAAAGGATAATGGTGGAGAAAATGTTGAGCTGGAAGTTTCTCACCTCCTCTTCATAGATGATACCATTATCTTCTGTGAGGCAGAAGCTCATCAACTCTTTAACGATGGCATTTACTTGGCCTATATCATAGGTTGCAAGTTGTAGGCCTTTCCTATGAACTACCTTGGTCTCCCTCCTAGCACAAAGTCCAAGGGAAAAAAGGATATAGGAACATATTCTTGAGATAAAAAGCTCTATAAAGGTGGAAGACTCACTCTCATAAGAAAAGAGAAAAAAGAAAAAAGAAAAAACTCTCTCCAACTCTCTTAGTTTATTTCATGTCTCTGTTCCCCATCCCTTGCTCTTTGGCCAAAAGATTGGAACAGGTGCAAAAATGATTTCTTCATGAGAAATAGAGGGAATGTTTTCAAATTTCACTTAGTAAACAAGAATTTGTTGGGCAGCCAATACTAATAGGTGGCTTGGGTCTCAAATCTCTCATGCTATTCAATAAGGGTTTCCTTGGTAAATGGCTTTGGAGATTCAGAGAGAGTATCTATGAAGAAAGATCACCGGTTTAAAATATAATGGGTGGCCATCAAAGGGGGCAAGGCAGCCCTATGGGGTAAGTGTCCAAAAGTGGATCATAAAATGTTTGGGGGCATTTATTCACTCCCATCCATTCCAATACTAGAAATGGTGACAACATATTCTTTCTGCACGACACCTGGCGCTGCTCAACCCCACTTAGTTCCTAGTTTCCTCTTATTTTCAATTTAACCTACAACAAAGATGCTTCAGCTAATTTCCATGGCTACTTTCAAAGAAATGTCCCCAACTGGACCAACCTGAATGTGTCTAAATGGAAGCTTAACAAAAGTAACTATTTCATGGTTAGTTCGTTCAACTAGCTAGAAAATCCCAATGATGACACATTTTTTAATTTTCTTTCTAGGAAAATGAAAGTTGATTTTTTGTGCCAAAGGCAACTTTGGGGAAGATTATCAATATTAATAACCTTTAAAATGGGTATAAGTGTATAACTTTGTTTAAAAGATCTAGGAAGCACTGATACCAACACAAGACACGAATACGACATGTTAGGTATACGTTAATATATTAATATAAAACTATACATATATATATATATATATATATATATATATATATATATATGAACAAGCAAACCAACGATGGTTTTATTCTTTTTTATTTTATTTTTTGGGAGAAGGCAAGGGGTTCTAGGGGTCAGGAGATCTAGCACCGGTGTGCAAGACTGGCACACAGGCACTAGTGCTTCAAATCCCAACAACTCGAATGTAAAAGAACCTCAACTCTCAGCCTTTCAACTTCTCCTCAATTGTTTTATGGGATTTTATAAATAGAATTAAAGAGGGTAACCAAAAACAGCATTTGGGTGCAAGAAATGTCTTGGAGGTATCTTAGTCGTGTCACAGAATGTTGGAAAATGTTTATGTCGTGGCCAAAAACAAAACTTAATCAATTAATTCCTGACAAATGTTGTATATGGGTCAGGGAGTGTCGTACAGGTATCAGGATCAAATACGTGTCGGACACCGACACTTTAGGCTTCCAAAGGTGTCCATGTTTCCTAGTAAAAGATTCTATGCAAAGTTGATGCAGTGGACCACATTCTGCTACATAGACCCTTGACTAGCAATTTTTGAAATTTGGCTACTGCTCTAGCCAACCAGGAAACCATGGAATAGGAGATCAGGGCCTCGAAGTGTATTTACAAACATGAAAAAGGAAAAAAAGATTCATCATTGATCCTACTCACCATATTTTTGGATTGAGTGAGGAGAGAAAGAGAAACACAAGGGCTTTTGAAGGAACAAATTCTTGTAGTACCCAAGAATGGATGGCTAACAACTCTTACAAATTGGTTTAGGAGACTATACATGTAGTACAGATACAATTCTTGATTTCATGGATACCTGGTCATCGGATGATTCAACACTTTTTTAATCTTTCATTTTCTTTTCTTGTACTTGGAAGGCACCCTCTTGATGCCCTATTAATGAATTCTCTCTTTAATAGGTGAAAAACGTTATGCTAGGCATAAATTTTACAAAGCATTATGTATGTGAAAATTCTTTTTTATGAAAGTTAATTATTTTGGTTATATGCCTATGGGCACATCTTTAGATCAGCATCTTAAGGAGCTTAGGATATTCAACAACTTAAATAGCTGTACCAAATATTTCTTTCCACTTGGTTCACTAAGTCGGTTTGCTAAAGAACCTTGGTTTGAACATTAGAATGCCCTTAATCATGTTATGAAGTGATTAAAGAAATCATAAAACTATGGTTTGCATCATAAGAAATATCATTGCATCCTTAAAGGATATAACGGTGCAACCTAGAATCTGCATTTCAGTGATCCTATGACTAGTGTTTATATTTTTACCTTGGGCAATGAACTATAAGTTGAAAGTCTAAAATATAGATTGTTCTAGCTAAATCCACAATGGTGGCTGAGCTTATTGCATTGGCCACTTCTAGTAATGAAGCAAGGTGGTCAAAAAATTTATTAATTAGTATGCTTATGAGAGGTAAACTAATACCACATTTTCCTACTATGCTCTGATAAAACTCCTGCTATCAGCAAAGTACATCATAATATATAAATATTATAAGGGAAAATCCTGACCTGTGAGAGAAAACATGGAGTTGTAAAATCTTATTCGACAAATGGCACTACTAACATTATCCAAGGAGGATCTGACAAAAATATTGTAAATCCTTTAATAAAAGCTCTAGCTAGAAATGAGATTTGGAATTCATTGAAGAGGATGGAAGTAAAGCTTAAAGATGAAAGTGAAACACCTATAAGGAAATCTTGAGAAGGGACAAATGAATAGTGTTTGGATAGCATGCTTTATTTTTAAATTTTACTTTTATGTTTCATTTCGATAGTGTAGCATGTTTGCAGGTTGTAGTTTATAGGATAAGCAAATATTTTAAATTTGTATGGAGTTTTAATTTGATCTTAATGATGTCTAAGCATGGATGAATGGGCTGTGTAACCACAAGTCAATCCATGATAAAACGCCTATATGAGTATGGATGAGGCCACTTTCTATAACATTTGAATAGTGTCTAGATTACTTATAAGGACCTGGATGTACGTTTTAGGTCGTAATATGATTGTGTTAAGGATGTGGCTCATATTCAGTGCAGATTATATGTATCAGAGAAAGCTACGTGAAGCGAGGGACAATGGCATGAGAGGAGTCTGCAAGTCTGAAGGCAAACCATCGATGGTTTCGGGTAGAATGCAGAGGGTGTTTTTCTCAGCACCAAACCGTTGACGATTTCAGTCGGCGCAGATCACGTAAATTCAAATCGGGGGATAGTAGATTGGGCTAATCGGAGAGCTTTCCTTCGGGGATTGCTACAGGGATTGTTTAGATAGGATCTAAGGTTCTTGTACATTTAGTGTTAGCTGTTGGCTTTTTGAATCCAATCTCTGTTTTGATGGTGACAAACACAAGCATCTCTTATGTGTGTGTTTAAGTGCTGAACAGGTATAATTCAGGTCACACATAAGATCAAAAAAACATGAAAGCCAAGACAGGATTTAAAAGCTCAAAACTGGCGTATTCCATGATGTCAAAGAGCAGAGGAGAAGAAGAAGACATTTGAGTTTAATTGTATTGCATTAACTTTTATATATCATTGGTCTATAATAAATGCATACATCCTGCATGATATGACTTAATGCTCAGATAGACCTTAGACTGACTGTAGGGAACCAAAGGCCATAAACAGACCTTAGGTTAGGTTGACCGACGTTGGGTTATTGGGCTTAATTAAAAATCCTAGGCCATTGAATGACAATAGGACCCATGACCCTTACACTTGAATGTCATATGTTTTTTCACCAGGGCTGAAATTGCACAAGAGATCAAACAGGACATTAAGGCCATTTTTGTGATGTTTGGGTGACCGAACCTTGGCAATATAAAATGTCTCGGTCGACCAAATTGGGTGGAGGTCAATAGTTGACCATGCCTCGGGCAACCAAACCAAAATGAGCGTAACTTCCACGGTCGACCGAACCCTGGTCACTAGCTTTTCCATTACTCCCGAGCGACTGAACTTGTAGTTCAAAAAGGCCCCAAGTGACCGAACCTTATGATTCGACAAACCAAACTTGAGTACAGGTGACTGAACCTCACAGTTTCAGATTTTTGCCTAGCTCGGTCGACCGGCCACTGCATTCGGCAAACCAAACTTGAATTTTAATTCAAATTCTCTAAGTCTGTTCGGTCGATCGACCCTAAGGGTCAGCAAACCGAACGTCTCATGTTGCCAATTTTTTACCAGGGTAATTAGCATTAAAATTCAATTAAAATATTTCCAAAATTCCTAATTTGTCCCCAATGGTCATATTTTGTTGAAAAACTATAATTACCCCCTCATTTGCTTTGATTAGCAAATATTTTCTCTCAAATAGTTTTAACCTCTTGTTAATCAAAGTTCCTCCAACTTATTTTTTATTGCAAAAACTATTTCTCAGGGCATATCTTTTACTCTCCAAAACTCTCTTTCATTTATTTATAAATCATTTTTACAAGAGAGTAATTTTTGTAGGCATTTTGTTTTTCATTCAAGACATTAACTCTCTCATTTCCTTTTTGCTTTGAAAATCATTTTGGGAGTTTGCTTTGATATTTATCCATATATTTCCATGGTAAATATTATATTGGAGTAATACATTCTTGCTTTGATATGCACATTGAATATCAAATGCTTGTATTTTTGTTTTGTGCAAAATCTTTTTTAGAAAAGCACCCTTACTCTACTGAGCATAACTCGTATCATATTAGAGTGCATGTTATAGAGCTTTCATATTGTACATCTTAGCTTAGTTGTAGAAGCATTTTCATATGTACAAAAATGTTTTTAATGTACCAGGGTGGTTCATCCGACTAATTGAAATAGGAAGTCTCACCCCTATAAGTGAGACCGGTTGGGTTCAACTCAGAATTTGAACTAGGGAGTCTCGACCTTGTAAGTGAGACAAGTTGGGCTCAACCTTATAATTGAACTGGGATTTACCTCGCCCCATAAGGAGAGGTTGTAATGGATTTTGCTCCACCCGTTTAAGTGAGCAGGGATAGTGTAATCCTTGAGAGGTATGCCCAAGGCGGGGACGTAGGCTAGTTTGGTAGAATCTTGATGACAAATATTGTGTCGCTCTCTCTCTATCTCATTTAATTACTATACTTTAAATTTCACACGTGTATACTTCTTCATTCATAGTTCTAATTATTTGCATGCACACCTTTATTTAAATGAGATATGCCACATGTGTATGTTTACACTTATAGTTTAATCATTTTACATACACGACCATAATTGAAATGGGATATGATATAACGAAATGTTTAAATTAGCTCAAAAGTTTTAAAACCCAATTCACCCCCCTCTTGGGATCACACCAATTCCAATAACTGGTATCAAAGTCTGGTTGCAATAAGCTTAACCACATTTGCATAAAGATTGCAACGACTCATTTTTCGGTGTATCCTTTTTTTGAGGGTCAACCCTTTGCAAATCCTCCACTATTTTATCGTATAGATTTTACTGTTTGATTATTGAAAATCCTTTTGTAAAATCAAATGATTGGAGGATTTGGAAAGCGTGTGTCAAAGTTATCATATCCCATAGAAAAATGATTTTAAAATGCATTGTTTCCCAAACATGAAAATGATTTGAAAGTGCATGACTTGAACTTAATGCATATCATCTTAAGTGTCATGCATACTTTTATTATGCCTTAGTCACTAATGCTTTTATGAGTGTATATTCTTCTAAGTGCTAAGAATTTTGGGAACCATAAGATTTTTGAAAAATTAAGAGAGAAAAAGACACCACTTCGAGTTCAAATGCTTAAGAAGGAGTAAAACACAAATGTATATATTTCCTCATTCTAATTTATTAGTTAGTTCATGTTATGATTCACTTGATGCATTTTTGTGTTAGATTATTATTGTGAATCATATAATATTTCTGTGATTGCATGTCATCTTATGAGAAGCTAAATAGGAATATTTTTTTAATACTCATAAGATTTTAGAAATTGTTGTAAATAGGGTTAGAATGCCTTAAATGCTTAAATAGTGTATAATGCTTAAAATTCTAAACCTTAATATACACTATTGTTATACTAAGAACCCTAAGAAAATCTAGCCAATATGTGAGTTTTAATGATCTTATCTAATCTAAGCTTAATATATACATATAATTATGATTGGTTAATATATGATAATATTTACTAGCGCATGCTCATATCATTATCAGTTCTAAAATTAAACCTCATAAGCATGTTTAAATATATCTCATTCAAATGGATAGTATTTTTTTTATGATGCTATGTATATGCTTAAGTAGAAATATTTCAAATATAACATATCTTTGTCCATCACACAGCAATGGGGGTTTAGAGAATTTATCATAATACTATATCATAACCCTAAACTTATCACGGAGCTTAAAAGATTAATCATTTTCAAATGCATCTGTAGCATATCCCCTGCTAGATTTTGTAAATTAGTGCTAAGCATAAAATGATGAAAATTAAGAGCATAAGATGAAAATTCCTAGGTTGTTTAATTGAGGGGGAGTTCTTTAAAATTCATCCAATAAACGTTTTTAATCTGTGCTTATATTTTTTGGGTGATTTGTTGTTAAGCTAAATGCAGATATCCATTTGTGCTCAATGAATATATTTTTTAATGGATGGATATTTTTTTTAATTTGATCTGCTTTGAGCTAAATGCCACTATCCATTGCTTGTTGAATGACTATATTGTTTAATGGATAGTTTATATTGATTGAACTACTAAAAAGCATGCTTGTAATGAATGCCTCCTGCATAGCTGATGCAGTGATGAGAATTGCATGCTAGTAATGGATATAGGTTCTCGCATGCTTAAAGTAACTGGTATCCAATTTACAGACGACATGCTGCCGAAATTTTAGTCGAAATTTTCCCCAAAATTAAAATCATGTACCAAAATGAGTAAAATAAAATGCTGCTAAATTTTTTTTTGAAAGGATGAGTGAATGATAAATGGATATTAATTTTCATCCTTAGTTAAAAATGCATGCAAAACAATTTAATGGGTTAGTACATGTAAAACCTAAAATGCTATATAATTTGAAAACATGTACAATTTTAACAATCCTTAATCTCTCATAGAATGCTTGAAATTAGACAAATTCTTTATGTCTAGGAAAATCTAGTTCATAGGCACCATTTGGTCCTAATCCCTAGGATGTGAACATCATGTTGGACCCAAATGGTTAATAATCATGTCATACATTTCAGGTCTATGTAACTAGGAAGATTGCATGACTCAGGGGGGAGTTTTCACTTTGCGCACACTCATTGTATTTTAAGTTTGTATCATTCATCTTTTGATCCCCTATTGCATTTTTTTAGCATAGCCTTGATTGGTTATCGTGCATTAAACTCAAATGCAATATGTTATGCGTATATGCTGAATGATTATTATTTGGTGCATGCTGAAATCCATAGAAAGGATGAAATATGAGGAATGTTCTTAAATGACCATCATCCTTGAGCTATAATGCAAGTATGTGTGCACGCAAATATATAGGGGAGTTTAAGCCCCACTATTAGGAAAAATGAATAAGAGCTTAATGCCTACAATCTCTTGCATGCTAAGTTTTGTTATGAAGGATGAACATGTGATGAATGCGCTTGAATGAAATTCATCCTTGAACGTTAATACAATTATGTATGCTTGAGACTATACCGGGGAGTTTAAGCCCCATCCTTGCGAAAAGGATTAATAGCACCTGCCCCATGGACTCACTTCTTCATTGTTACTACTTTTTGACTCTGAAATTGTTTTACCTTGAACTTCATATCGTGTCTTTACTGAATCAATCTTTGATATGGATTGTTCATGGTACGGATGAACACCATGCATGACTTAGTATTTGATTTTTAGTGCATGTGCGTTTAGGGACATTTTACTGGTGGAAAACAAACGATTTAACTTATATCCAGTAAAATTTGGTTAAGAATGAAAATGACACTTATACTGTTCAAAATCTTAATGAATTTTCACAATCAATATCAGTATAAGTAATTAACAAAATCTAAAGCAAGTAATCAAATTGGTAGTGGGAGCACCTAGAAATTATTTTTCTATCTTGCTGTGCTCACAACATTTCTAGTTTAGATTTGGTTTTTGAATTCATTGTGGCTTGTGCTTAATTGTAATGTCTTTATTGAATATTATAAATGAAAATATTTTGTTTGTCACAGTGTCTTAGGTCTTGCCATATGATCCTTGTTCGTAAATTTTCTAGTATCTTTGTGATCTATGTGGTTAGCTTTTTCTGGTCATATTATGGATTGCACTTAAATGCCAAACCAGAAAAACTTTTACTTGCTTGAACTTCAATTAAAGTTTCTTTTTCAGCAAGCATCGTCCCCAGTGTTTATTGAAAACCATAAAGGGGATATATATTTTTATGCATATATATTTATTTATATATATTTTTAAAAGCAAGAATTGAACTTATATAGAATATATATTTTTTCTTGCTTGTATGCTTTATGCTTCATGACTTGTGCTATCTTGTCTTAAAAATTTTATATCATGAAATTGTCTTAAGGGTGTTGCATTGCATAACTGGTTCATTGATTGTTCATGAAATGCATATGAACTAGTTAGACCACTCTTATGCTCAAACCAACACTTGCAATCATATGCCGCATGTTTTTAAATTCCAATCTTTTGCAGGTCTTATGTTGTGTTCAACATGAATTAGTTTGTGTATACTTTTGGTTTGACCGTGTTTATCATGGCATTCTTTGTAATAACTAGTTATATTGTGTTGTATGAAAAATAAATGTCAAAACTATAAACGAAGAGTATTTTCTAAATAAATTGAATTTTTTTTCAAAAAGGGGAGTTCTCTTGTTAAATATGTTTTTAAATATTCAAATGTTTTCTACTTAACTTAACCCTTTTTGTTCATGCCAAGAGGGGGAGAATTTTTATGAACAAAATGTTTATGACCAAAAAGGGGAAATTTCTTGAGGGCAAATAACATAGAGGCAAATTCCTGAGCCTATGCTTGAATGCTAAAATTAAATGCATGATCATTTGTAATGTCTTCTTTTGTGAATATGCTTGAACTTTACTGTTTATACTTTTTATGCATATTGTTGGGAGGAGCCTTTTCAGACCGTACCCATTTTACTCCTATGTGTTTGTCATCATTAAAAAAGGAGGAGATTGTTGGCTTCTTGAATCCGATCTCTGTTTTGATGCTGACAAATACAAGTGTCTCTTATGTGTGTGTTTAAGTGCTGAACATGTATAATTCAGGTCACACATAAGATCAAGAGAACATGAAAGCCAAGATAAGACTTAAAAGCTCAAAACTAGCGTATTCCATGATGTCAAAGAGTAGAGGAGAAGAAGAAGACATTTGAGTTTAATTGTATTGCATTAATTTTTATATATCTCTGGTCTATAATAAATGCATACATCCTACATGATATGACTTAATGCTCAGATAGGCCTTAGACTGACCGTAGGGAACCAAAGGTCATAGACAGACCTTAGGGTGGTCAACTGACGTTGGGTTTTTGGGTTTAATTAAAAAGCCTAGGCCATTGAATGACAATAGGAACCATGACCCTTACTCACATGCTTTTTCACTAGGGTTGAAATTGCACAATAGACCAAACAGGACATTAAGGCCATTTTTGTGATGTTTCGGGTGACCGAACCTTGGCAATATAAAATGCCTCGGTCAACCGAACTAGCTGGAGGTCAATAGTTGACCATGCCTCGGGCAACCGAACCAAAATGAGCGTAGCTTTCACGATTGACTGAACCCTAGTCACTGGCTTTTCCACTGCTCCCAGGTGACCAAACTTGTAGTTCAAAAAGGCCCAGGACGACCGAACCTTATGATCCGGCAAACCAAACTTGAGGACAGGCGACCGAACCTCGAAGGTTTGGATTTTCGCCTACCTCGGTCGACCAGCCACTGCCTTCTACAAACCGAACCTAAATTTCAATTCAAATTCTCTGAGTCTGTTCGGTTGACCCTAAGGGTCAGCAAACTGAACCTCTCGGGTTGCCATTTTTTTATCGGGGTAATTAGGGTTAAAACTCAATTAAAACATTTCCAAAATTCCTAATTTGTCCCCAATGGTCGTATTTTGTTGAAAAACTATAACTACCCCCTCATTTGCTTTGATTAGTAACTTTGATTAGCAAATATTTTCTCTCAAATATTTTTAACCTCTTGTAATCAAATTTTCCCCAACTTAGGTTTTACTACAAAAACTATTTCTTGGGCCAAATCTTTTACTCTCCAAAACTCTCTTTCATTTATTTGTAAATCATTTTTACAAGAGAGTAATTTTTATAGGCATTTTATTTTTCATTCAAGGCATTAACTCTTTCATTTCCTTTTCATTTTGAAAATCATTTTGGAAGTTTGCTTTGACATTTCTCCATATATTTCCATGGTAAATAATATATTGGAGAAATACATTCTTGCTTTGATTTGCACATTGAATATCAAATGTTTGTATTTTTGTTTTGTGCAAAATCATTTTTAGAAAAGCACCCTTACTCTGCTAAGCATAACTCATATCATATTAGAGTGCATTTTATAAAGCTTTCTTGTTGTACATCTCAGCTTAGTTGTAGAGGCATTTTCATATGCACAAAAATGTTTTTAATGTACCGGTTGGGTTCATCCCATTAATTGAATTAGGGAGTCTCACCCTCGTAAGTGAGACCGGTTGGGTTCAGCCTAGAATTTGAATTGGAGAGTCTCAACCCCGTCAGTGAAACAAGTTGGGCTCAGCCTTATAATTGAGCTGGAGTTTACCTCGCCCCGTAAGGAGAGGTTGTAACAGCTTATGCTTCACCCGTTTAAGTAAGCAGGAGTAGTGTAATCCTTGGGGGTATGCCCAAGGCAGGGACGTAGGCTGGTTTGGCAGAACCTTGATAACAAATATTGTGTCGCCCCTATTGGAATCACACAAATTCCAACATTCACATATAAACATTGGTTTGTAACCCTATTGTAAGCTTTTTACATTATTTATAGTGGAAAAGAGGTTGTTGCTCCCGTGGACATAGGCAAATTTTTGAACCACGTAAATCTTGTGTTTTTACTTGTGTTTTTTATTCTTCTAATTGAGTTTTTTCTTTTTGAGTATATTTCATCATCGAGTGATTGCATTGGTGGTTGTTGATTGATTCATGTGTGATTGTGTGCTTCCGCTATGCATATCTGAGAATGAACAACAACAGATTGTTGTCCAGGCATTATGTGTGATAGAATCTAAGTGCATTAAAGAAGTTACATTTAAAGTCTAAATGTGCTTTGACTCAACAAAGCAATGATTGAAACACTAAATGAGGCTTTAAAGGCTCTAAGACTTTCATTAAGCATGATATTTTAATATCAGGCATTGCTTTGGCTAGAGAGTAGGAGTGTGCTATTATTATATTCCATCCTATTTGAGAAGTTGAAGAATATATAGATACACTTGCATGGGCACAGGGTGAGATGCAAGAAGGGGAGAAATGAACTTTATTCCAGTATGCCCCCCATCTACATAGAACCTCCAAGCTCATTGCTCAAAGAGGCATCTATATGGGATTTCTACCATGTATATTACTTCTGAGTTCAAGGCTCTAACATTCCATTTAGTTTTCAATTTTATTTATGTTGCTAGAATGCTTTTATTATTGTTATCTGCTCCATTGTGTTATTTCAAATTTATTTTTAATTTTATATTTTATTTTATCATTAATTACGTTGGTTCTTCGTGAGTCTATAAATAGACCCAATATGCTCCATTCTCAGATCATCATCCCTGATTTCTCTTAATTTTCTTAATCACTGCTTATTTCTCTATTTATATTTGTTCTGGTTAAAGAAATAGAATGTTTGTGCAAAGCATCAGCCCCTCAAGGATGTGCAGGTTCTTAAGAGATGTTGTTTTGCCTTATATCTAAGAGCTGACACGTTGTTAACTTTCTGCACCAGTTAAATAGGGACATAAATCATCTTAAAGAGAGCATGATCCATGCCTCATCCAACTATAGTGTTAATTTTACATGCTAACTATAATTTTTTTACTTTTTAGACAATCTAAGAACAGGAATTTTTTGTATAAATCTTGATAGAGGCATGCTTGATCTAAATGGTTTGACTTAAGTGTTATAACTGGAGCCAGGAGACAGTCAGGAGGAGCTGCGCTGGAAAACGCGGTGCAATTTATATCTATTCACTACATGATTGTAACTTCCCATATTTTTTTATTATGCTTAAATTGTAATTAAATAGTGATTGGAAGATCAACCCTATAAATAAAGAGCTGAGGAATGACACAAAATATAGTGAGAAGCTCAAAGAGAGTAGAGAGGAAGAAGGGAGAGAGAGAGAGAGAGAGAGAGGGAATTGTAATTTTTCCAATGATAGTGAATATTTGGTGTGTGCTTCATGGATGTAGGTCGATATTGACCGAATCACATTAAATCTTTGGTGTCACTTTGATTTGGATACTCACAGGTTCCTAACAAGTGGTATCAGAGCCCGGTTGGAGCAGGAAAGTCAGATTGGAAGTGATCCCAAAATCAGAGCTCTATCCAGTGGATCGAAACCAAGTTTTGAGGCCACCATCGCATTCAGCTCGCCAAGACGAAGAAAACCGTGCAAGCCGAAGCTTGAACGAAGTTCAGACGAAGGCTCACGCGCCCTCACGTGCCTTGCTGGAGCAAAACGCCTCGCCACACGACGGGAACTAGCTCCCTCACGCGTTGCACGCGTTGTACGCGTCGTCCTCGCTCGGTCAGCCTCGACCCGACTTAGAGAGAACCCGACCCGACCCGGACGCTAATTCAGACCAGATCAACCCAAGACCCGCTCCGCGAGAACCAGATCCGACCCGCAAGCACAAACTCGGCCACGTCAACATTGCTAAGTCAACCGCCGTCAAAGCGCCACGTCAGCCAAACGGGTGCCACGCCAGCGGCCACGTCAGTGAGTGGACCCCACTGTCACATTGGCAGGTGAACCCCATTGCCACGTCAGCAGGTGGGTCCCACTGCCACACAGCTGCCACATCATTGTGCCACGTCAGCAGAGTTGACCAAGTTTGATTAGGTTTGACCAAACTTTGACTGAGTTTTTCGGAGTCGTTTTGGATTCGTTTTTCAAGCGACTTGAACCATTACTAGGGTTTACGATCGTTCCGGATCCAACCGCGCTATCCATTTAAGCCAATTCCATCTCTAGATCAGCAATTTGAGATGTCGAATGAAAAGAGCTTAAAAATCAAAATGTTCAATGGAAACAATTTCGGTTTCTGGAAGATGTAGATAGAAGATTATTTGTTTGGGAAGGAATTGCACTTACCATTAAAGAGTAAGCCAACATCCATGAACGAGGACGAGTGGGAGTTGCTTGATCGAAAAGCTCTCAGAGCCATCAGAATGACAATGAAATCTGTGGTATTCAATATTAAGCATATAACATCCACCAAGTCTCTAATGGATGCGCTCTCTAATATATATGAGCAGCCTTCAACCGCAAATAAGGTACATCTCATGAAAAGACTATTTACGATGAACATGTCTATAGGTAAAAGTTTTAGCAAACATTTGAATAACTTCAATGAGTTGTCTGATCAACTTGTCTCAGCCGGGATAACGTTTGATAATGAGATTCGGGCCCTACTGATTCTCAATCAATTTCCTGAAAGTTGGAATGGTGTCGTTACTGCCATCAGTAGCTTTACAGGAAAATCGAAGCTTATATATGATGAAGTCGTCAGCATGATTTTGACGGAGGAAATAATAATGCAGTTGAACCATGACTCCACTTCGAGTTCAGCCTTGAACATAGAGAGTCGAGGCAAAGGAAACAGGTATGGACGACTAAACAACCGTGGCAAATCTAGGCCCAGGCAATCTAAATCCAGAAATCCCAGAGGTATATAAGACACAGGTTCCCAGAGCACAAAAGTTATTGAGTGCTGAAACTGTGGAAAAACTGGTCATTACAAGAACTAGTGCAGAATTCAGAAGAAAGAATACGAGACGAGGGCAAAGACAGAAGCAAATATTGCTTCCAAAAATGATGAGATGTTGATCTGCTCTTTGGAGAGCAAACAGGAGTCTTGGGTGTTAGACTCTAGGGCTTCATTCCATGCCACTTGCAGCAGAAATTGCCTGGAGGAGTATACATCAGGTAATTTCATTAAAGTTTATTTGGACAATGATCAACCGTGTGACATTTCCGGTAAGGGGACGGTAAAGATAAAAATAAATGGGTCAGTTTGGAAACTGAGAGATGTCAGGTATATTCCAGACTTGAGGAAGAATTTGATCTCAGTTGGTCAATTGGCAGACGAAGGTTATAACACATTTTTCATGGGTGATGAATGGAAAATTTCGAAGGGTGCATTGACAATTGTTCGAGGTAAGAAAAGTGTACTCTTTATGTAACTCCTGATACTTGTATGTCTATTATAGTTGCTACAGGAAATGATGATAGCAACTTATGACATCAATGACTCGGACACTTGAGTGAGAAGAGACTCAAGGTAATGCACTCAAAGGGTAAGTTGAGTGATTTACAGTCGGTGCAGATTGACATATGTGAAGATTGCATATTTGGGAAACTAAAGAGAGTCAGTTTCCAAACAAATATCAGTACCCCGAAGAAAGAGAGACTTGAGCTAGTCCATTAAGATGTATGAGAACCAACAACCATTTCGTCTACATGAGGAAAGCATTACTACGTCACGTTTATCGATGATCATTCACGGAAGATATGAGTTTACTTCCTGAAGTATAAATATGATGTTTTTTATGCTTTTAAAATTTGGAAAGCGATGGTAGAAAACAAAACTGGTTTGAAAATCAAAAAGCTGAGAACAGATAACGGTGGAGAGTATGTTGACACCGAGTTCAAGAAATTCTGCTATGAGCATGGTATTAGAATGGAAAAAACTGTGTCAGGTATGCCTCAACACAATGGAATAGCAGAGCGGATGAAAAGAACGTTGACAGAGAAAGCCAAAAGCATGCGTATGCAGTCAGACCTGCCAAAGATGTTTTGGGCAGAAGAAGTCAACATAACAGCTTATTTGATCAATAGAAGTCCTTCAATACCATTGGACTACAGTCTTCCTGAAGAAGTTTGGAGTAACAAAGAGGTAAGACTTTCACATTTGAAAATTTTTTGTTGTGTCGCATATGTACATGATCATGTCAGGAATAAGCTAGATCCGAAATCCCGAAAATGCACTTTCATCAGTTATGGTGGAGATGAATTTGGATATCGCATTTGGGATGATGAAAACAAAAGGGTGATCAGAAGCAGAGATGTGATTTTTGATGAAAAGATTGTGTACAAGGATAGACACACAACAGAGTCTGAAACAACTTTTGTAGATGTGGATGATGTTTTAGAAGGTGTAAGGACACATCAGTAGAACACAGAGAATCCTCAGCAGACTACCGAAATTCCTCAGGCAGAGGAACATGTGGAGCAGATTACTGCACCACCACCTCCTACTCCAGCACCAGAGCTTAGGAGATCTTCTCGCCAACATGTACCAAATAGGAGGTATGTGAACCATTTACTTCTTACAGATGGAGGAGAACCTGAATGCTATGTTGAAGCATGTCAGGCAGGAGATGCAAGCAAGTGGGAGCTTGCAATGAAAGAAGAGATGAAGTCTATTAACTCCAACAAAACATGGGAACTAGCTAAGTTGCCCACTGGTAAGAAGACTCTTCACAACAAATGAGTTTATAGAATCAAAGAGGAGCATGACGGCTCCAGGAGGTACAAGGCTCGGTTGGTAGTTAAAGACTTTGAGCAGAAGGAAGGAATTGACTACACCGACATTTTTGCACCAGTTGTGAAGCTGACAACCATCAGATCTGTTTTGAGTATTGTTGCCTCAGAGGGTTTACATCTTGAATAGTTAGACGTGAAGACGACATTTCTTCACGGTGATCTTGATGAGGAAATCTATATGCAACAGCCAGAAGGTTTTTTAGAAAAAGGTAAAGAGAATCTTGTATGCAAATTTAAAAAGAGTTTGTATGGCCTCAAACAAGCTCCTAGACAGTGGTACAAGAAATTCGACAGCTGTATGCAGAGGAACAATTTTCAGAAATGCAATGCTGACCACTGCTGCTACTTCAAAAGGTATTGTGTTAGCTATATTATTCTACTGTTATATGTTGATGATATGCCTAGTCGCAGGATCAGATATAGAAGAGATCAGGAAATTGAAGAAGCAACTGTTAGAGGAATTTGATATAAAAGACTTGGGTCCTACAAAGCAGATTCTTAGGATGCGGATCTCTAGAGATAAGCAACAAGGCACGTTGTAGTTATCTCAGTCAGAGTATTTCAGCCGTGTTTTACAGAGGTTCAACATGAGTAGCGCCAAGTCTGTAAATACACCATTGGCAGGTCATTTTCATCTCTCAAAGGATCAGTCTCACCAGACAGATGAAGAGAAAGACTTTATGGCTAAGGTACCATATGCCTTAGCTGTTAGAAGTCTAATGTATGCTATGGTGGGTACCAGACCGGATATTGGCCAAGCAGTGGGAGCTGTCAGCAGGTATATGTCAAATCTAGGGAAGACACACTGGGAAGTAGTGAAATGGATTTTGAGATATTTTTGTGGCACTATTGATAAGTGCCTATGTTTCGGAAAAAGTGATATGAAAATCTGAGGATTCGTAGATGCTGATTTTGTAGGTGAGATTGAGAAGCACCACCGGGTACATATTCACTGTTGGCTCAATAGCTGTTAGTTGGATGTTACAGATACAGAAGATTGTTGTTTTATCCACTACAGAAGCTGAATATGTGGCAGTGACAGAAGCTAGTAAAGAGATGATTTGGCTTCAGGGTTTGTTAACGAAGCTTGAATTAAAGCAGGTGAGGAACATTTTGTATAGTGACAGTCAGAGTGCGATACATCTGGCAAAGAACTCAGCATTTCATTCTACAACTAAGCATATTGGATTGCGTTACCACTTCGTCAGATCTCTGATAGAGGACGGTGTGTTGATACTTGAAAAAATCCAAGGTAGCAAAAATCCGGCAGATATGTTCACTAAGGTGGTAACTACAGAGAAGCTGAAGTTGTGTTCAACTTCAGTTGGTCTTCATGCTTGAAGACACATATTATGAGCACATCATTTATTCATGATACTTTGGTAAGGAGGCGTCTCTGTCTCCAAGTGAGAGATTGTTATAGTTGGAGCTAGGAGACAACCAGGAGGAGCTGAGCTGGAAAATGCGGTGCAATTTATGTCTATTTACCTCATGATTGTAACTTCCCATATTTTTTGATTATGTTTAAATTGTAATTAAATAGTGATTGGAAGATCAGCCCTATCAATAGAGGGTTGAGGAATGACACAAAATATAGTGAGAATCTTAGAGAGAGTAGAGAGGAAGAAGGGAGGAAGAGAGAGAGAGAGAGAGAGAGAGAGAGGGAATTGTAATTTTTTCGGCAATAGTGAATATTTGGTGTGTGCTCCGTGGACGTAGGTCGATATTGACCGAACCACGTTAAATCTTTGGTGTCACTTTGATCTGGATGCTCACAGGTTCCTAACATTAAGGACCATTGTTACATGATAAAAAAGATCTTAATTATGTATGGTGGAAATAGCTTGTATGTGTCTCCAAGACAAGTGTGGAAACAGAGTGTTGACCATGTCACAATGTTGCAAATAAGTTTTTTTATGTAACAACAAGGGAAACATTAGTTAACATAAAAGAGTTTTGCATGTTGGGCTAACATATCACTTAAGCAGAGAAGAGTTCAATAGAGAACCAGATTTTGCATATATCCTGATAAAAGAACTATGATTCTGGTGTTGATCATGTATTGAGCAATTAAGCATTAATGATAAACATGAAAGAACTAGATTTATTTTTGGGTATGTTACACATGTTCTGTTTGTCTCTTTCAAAGTAAAGAAGGGAAATTTTCACAGGCATTATAGATAACATTGTGATGAGTAAGAAAATCACCTGGTTTGTGCAGATCAGATAAAAATGGAAAACCGTGAGCCCCCCAACAAACCAGACTGCTATAAAGCAGTATGCTATTAGAATAACAGAAGGAATATCCCGTGACATGATACCCCATATGCTTCCTGGTTTCTGAAGGATGTTGATCCAAGAAAAGACAAAGATATATATGCACAGGCAGGTTGTCAAGGATATAAACAAGATGAAAAACCCATAGTTACGCTGCAACAAGATAAAAAAATGACAAGGATGGTTAGTTATTTCCAAAAAGAACAAAAAAGAAATTCATGAATTTATTAATGAAAGAGAATCAAAATTTACACATCGTATAATCTGTTGTTTTCAAATTCAATACAAAAAAAAGGGTGAAGCAAGAGGAAAATGAGCGTACTGGATGCTTTCATTAAATCATTATGGTGCTGGTGATGGGATATAATCACCATACAGGATTCCCCAATGAGAGATGAATGAAGCATGTATATCTGGCCTATTTTCAACATTTTGACTTCGCAAAGAATCAATTTTTTTTCCAGGAGACCTGATATGGAATCTGGATTAAAAGAGAGCCTAATTCTTGTACTTAGAAAGCAATTATGTTTCCAGTACCTTTTCCAACATCTGTTTTTCCATAATATTTAATTCATGATTCATCTACACACACACATAAGAAGAACCTTATAGAGCATTTAAAAAAATTATTCTGTCAAATAAATAATGCATTTGATGGTACTTTTATGATCTAAGACTCCAAGCCAAGAGATTCGTAAACAAAAGATAGAAAGTCACAGTAGAAAATGGGTAAATAGAAATAAAGTTGCCTATTGAATGCCTAATGCAAATTTTTATTTAAAAATAAAGACAAAGAAAAAAAAAGGAGTTGTATAGATTCTTCACACCGCACCCATGCCAAACCCTTCCAAAAACAAGTAAATGTAAGAATAAGACAAAATGCATGCACTCTGATCCTGAACTCATTAAACTGCAATGTCAGTTACAATTATCACAGAATGTTCAAATGCATTATTATTCTTTAAGCATAGGAGTCCATTGGAATAACTTACCACTCCAATACACTGACCCACCCATGGGCAGTGGTGATCAAACCTCTGCACACAGTTGTTGCAGATCGAGCAATGAGAACCACGTGGTGGACGATACAGAGAACAAGTTTCACAGTACTTTACTTTAACTGTGTGTCCATTGACTGTAACATCCTTTGTTCGGGGCAATTTCAAATTTGGTGTTCTCGCACTGACCCATTCCATTGATGAGGAAGTTTTATAGAATGCTTCATCTGATTCAGATGGTGTTGAGTTCCTTGGGATTATTCCTGGATCTCTACCAGATGTCAAGAAGAGGAAAATGAAAACCTGCATAGTTTACCAATAGGAAATTTTAAAAATCAGTTGATACACCAAGCTCTACTCCCCATGTCACATAGAAGACATCATTTTACTGACCAGAACAGTGAGGATCAGTTCTATGATAAGTACAGGATAGCCAAACAGATCATTTTCTCTGATGTTTAAAACCATTTTAACACTGAAAGTTGTTGCTGGACCCCCTATGAGTAATGTAGTTAAATATAGTGACGCCGCATCTGCGCCAAAGACCACCCTCCCACCACAGCAAAATTTCTGACATGACCAAATAAACAAAATGAGAAAAGAAAGCTTCATCAGTGTTTGTCTGTACGACAATACCACACATAACTGCAACCAAGATTTAAATACTGCTTCGTATTCTCAGCCACTATGATGTTTCCACTAGAACTAATGAGACTTCAGGATAACTTATATTTTTCATATGAAAATCTCTCAAGTTTTCTCAGAAGTCATATTTTCAACTCTTTTAAACTGGCTTTAAAAATGGGCACGCACAATGCACATGCTCCATTGCTTTCAGGACATATGGTTCTATATCCTTGAAAAGTTTTAAACTATAAAAAATAAAGGAAAACTGTTTTGAAAAACTGTGAGGCAGCTATTATAGAGGATATCTGCTAAAAAAACTGCAAATATGCAAGGTAAGAATGTCTATGCAGTTTCACTGATACAGAAACATATAGTCCATGCTAATCCAATAAATACTCTGTCTATCTTAATCATAGGTCATCAACTAGTCGATCAATTTGACAAGCTTAGCATCAATGATTACTATAATTTAACATATATATTCTCCTAGACCATATAATATCTGTAAATAATAATCTGG
This sequence comes from Malania oleifera, assembly GCF_029873635.1. Classification (NCBI taxonomy): domain Eukaryota; kingdom Viridiplantae; phylum Streptophyta; class Magnoliopsida; order Santalales; family Ximeniaceae; genus Malania; species Malania oleifera. Next base: position 18,530,599 of record NC_080428.1, read on the forward strand.
AAATTGTCTCTTATCTTCAAGCACTTTAGTTGGTTCATGACCTAATTAAACAGGTGAATCAACTAAATAATCATGGCAGCATCTGCAACAAATGCAAGTGGGCCAACTAAGAAGAAGAAAGACATCAAAGCTGATAATTTAGTACGTGATAACCAAAAGGGGGAATTAAAAGATCACCACATAAATGAACATTCCTTTTTTAGGTCAAACAAGAAGCTATGTCATCAATTAAAATCAATAACCCTCAATATAATGAATCTTGCATTATTTCACCAGGAATTCAAATCATTTACAAACGATCAAATATTCTTGTGTACCCATGTATGTATGGCTTATTGTTTCTATCAAAGTAAAGAATCTCATGATTCCAATGCAAGAAACAACTCAACAATATTTCAATCATTAAAACAGCAGATTAGCAAATAGTGAAAAATAACTGTTTCTACCAAGGATATTGTTCAAAAAGTATGTGGAAGCAGAATATATAAATATCAGGTAGTTAAAAGCATTGACTATAAATGAAAGTTCCAGGAAATAAAGAACCAAAAATTGTTTGCTCCCCAAATTCAGTCGCTGTAGGCTTTGAGTTTCTAAGTTAATTGATTGTTTGTTTCTTATTTAGCATTGTTTGGATTTGTTATCTTGGTTTGGTTGGTTTTTGGTGTTGTTTCTGGGAGGGTTTGATTTTGATGATCTGTAATCGTTCAATACTTGTCTTGTGACCACAGTATTCCTCCGCCAAAAGTGAGGGCATATCAATAAAGATTTCAATTTTTTTGGAAAAAAAAAAACCCTTGGTAAGACACCCAATTCTGAAACTCCCACAAGTAATCAAACACTTGCATGCACACATAAATACGCGATGCTTTCTATATATTACAGTCAAAATCCGGGATACCTTTCGACAATCAACATTGTCATGATCTTGCCACTGAAATGCAATAGATTTAGATCTTGCTTTTTCTAGTCTAGATTGCCATTTTCTATCTCATACATGCTGCATTTTGCTATTGCTAACCGATTTCACCCAATTAGGGCCGCACATCACACATTATGGTCTCAAATAGTGCAACATCCTTGATTCAGATTTGGCATTTGAATTTTTCTGCAAACCATCTCAAGCTAAGCTATGAGAACCTCCTATAAGTTTTGAAAAAAAAATTTTAAAAAATGCAAAACAGCCAATAAATATATACTTCATAGTGTCATTGTTCATAAATGCAACATCAACTGGACTCATGCATTCATACATTCTCCATTTAACACAGACCAACTACACAAGAACTGTAAATAGAATGTTAATCTTGCACCCAATAAAGCTAAATACAAACATATTGTCCTCAAATAAAAACACATTGTTTCTGAAGCAAATTTTATATTCTCTGTATAACAATAAGCTCGAAGGGTTGTAATGTTTTTGCAGTAACTGCAAGTATTCTCCTCATTATTAGGGCTCGTTTTGCCCTTGCGAACCAATAAGAATAAAAACATTAAATCCCAACAGCTTCATTTCAGGTTACAATTTTCTTTAAAAAATTACAGAGGAAAGGGATGATACAACAATGACAACAGCAGCACCAGCAACCTCATGTTTTGATCAAGAAGACCCATGAGGATTAAAAAAAAGGATAATAAAACGATCAATTCATTTGATAATATGAAATTGAAACAACAAATTGAACCCTTTTTTTTGTTTTTATGGTCGTCATGATCATGCATGCTAAAAAGCAGGCTAAAACAGGACAAATTCTGATCAAATGGATGTGCATCTGTGTGCGCACGAGAGAGAAAGAGAGAATACATTGTTCCCCTTCCAAACGTGATAGAGCTTCTTATTGGGTTTGGAAAGGACTCTGCTATTAGAGGAAAATCTGCTGTTGGGATACACGTTTTGACTCATTATGAATTTTCTTTTTGTTCTTCTTCTCCGCTCACATCTGCAACATTTTCCTGCTTTGCGGAAGCCAATGTATATGCTCTCAACGCATAAACAAGAACGGAGACAATTCGAAGCGAAGGATGATCAAAGCTGGAAAGGAATCTCTTCTCTCTATTTCTCTCTCTCTCTCTCTCACCAGACCCCTTCCCTTATCTCCGTTTGGTGGAAGAATCCAGCTGACCCTGCTGGCCTCTGAGACTCTCTCACCGGATCAATCCATCAAGTTTCCCTCCCTCCCTCTCCCTTTCCTTCTCCCCTGGCTCTCCCTAAAACAGTTTTCCTAACCTCCCTCTAAAATTTTCTCTCTCTAAACAGTTTTCTTTGGTATGCTGCCGTAACGATTGTCTTAGTTCGCACGCATTACAACGCCATTTTCGAGGGGACGAGTTTTTTCACTATTTACACAGAAGCCCTTAAGTAAATTGCAAAAACCACCCTGAAATTTCATACATTGCTATTGTAAGCACCAATAAAAATATTTTGATTTAACCATACCGGCAAACATTTTTAAAAGGGTACTTTATCTTTTACATGTGTTAAATTGTGCTAGAATTAAAAGAAATACTTCCGAAATATTAGTAGTGATTTATGGTGTAATATTAAGAGGGGAGTGAATTGGGTATTTAAAAAATTGTAAGTCACGTATATCCTATTTTTAAAATCACAACCAGTATAACTTAAACTTAGGGTCTTACTAGTCAATCACAAATACCACAAACACTGATGATATGCAAATATTTAATTCATATACAACATTCACAATAAATCAAATATAAATATACAAGTGTTGGAAAAATAAAGAGAGTAAGGGAGAGAGAGTGCAAACACGAGATTTTTAACGAGGTTCAGCCAACTCTCCCTATATCCTCGCCTTGGGCAAACCATCCAAAGATTCCACTATCCGCTCCTTAAAATTGGGCGGAGTTATGTGACTATTTGGATTCCACTATCCGAGATTTCTAGTCGTTATGTGACCGTTGGAGAGTAAAATAATATTTTATTTTCAAAATTTTCCACCGTTGGGAGCTCAAATATGCCTAAACCCGAGAGGTTCGGTTGATTGGGGCTTGCCCTAGCTGATTGGCCAAAGGCGATTTTCCAAAATCACAAGCTTTGGCATGCTGGTCACAAGATTCAATTGACTAGGTTTCAAGCGCTTTGAAGTTCGATCGACCGGGCTTCAATAGGCATAAGTAGGTCGGTCGACTGGGACATGTACAACTTTGGCCAAAAGGTCTGGCCGGTCATTGGGCCCTTTACTATTAAGCATTTTTTGCCAAGTGCACTAGTCGGTTGATTGGGCCTTAGAGGTAAGTCAATTGGACCTTAACAAAATTCAAAATTTTGCCCACTTTTGACCTCAAAACCATTTAAAAACCATTGTATGATTTTATCGTTTTTGTGATGCCCTAAAACCTCCACGAGGGCCCTGGGGTGCCATGTAGGAAAACTTGCATAATCCTTGTAATAATTTTTGATACCATAATACACAACCCGCTCCCAACTGGCGTTCCGGGTGTTCCTGTCGGTAACTAAACACATTAATATGCAACGGAAGACAAACCACCTCAAAACACATTACCAGAGTTATAATTTTCCCCAAACACAATTACAAAGTTCCATGTCATTATATTACAATCCCAAAATAACAAAACACAACACTTGGTGTCTCACCAGCTCTAACAACCACTACTAATTGTCTAATCCCAGCCCGAAGTAGGGTAGGCTCAGTTCCCTATAGGACCTGAAATATTAGATGGATATTGGGGGTGAGACACTTCTCAGTAAGGAGGATAAGATTATCATCAATGTATGGCTGATATGGGTTTTAGTGTGAACATAATATTTCCATTTATATAATTGAATAGGAAATAACCATTGAAAACTGTACTCACCTGTATAACTGAAAATACGTATATTTTCCTGTATAACATAATTCGATTCAATACAGCCTATTTCTCATAAATTCACAAATATATGCATAAAAGAACCAACCTCTTGGACCATTGAACTAACAACATGCTTTCGTCCCATGACGGGTTGTGCTGCCCGAAGGCTAGACTTAGCATATGGCCAACCAACAAATGCTAAGTTAATCAAACTAATCTGTAAGTTCGATTTGCCAACCCTATCCCGGAATGTACCTTGGTAGGGTCCCCAGAATGTCCTTCAAGAGGGGTCTCCCGGCATAGCCTACAAGAGTAGTCTAGTACCTAGGCCAAATCGACTTTTCCCTACCACACTTTCATACCAGTGTGGTTGCACTCCCTCCTAATTATAGCTATGGTACCGTGCTCACATAACATTTAATCCCTTAGGGTTCTTAAACCATATATTGCGATTTACGTAGTAAAAATTGTACTAAAATCTCATTTCCACATATCAGTGTAAAACATATCATTATTATATCTCGGCATCGAGCTACTGTTTCATAACCTGGCATATAGTTGTTATTTCATAGCTCGGCATACAACCGCCATTTCATAGCTCGGCATACAGCCACCATTTCATAACCCGACATTCAATTTCCATATCAGTATATCACAACCAACATATAACCATCATATCATTATATCATAACCATACAAATTTATCATAACATATACTGACAAAATCATCTAATTAAACTATCATATTTAATCATACCATAATACTCGTTCTTATGCCACACAATTTTGACTGATATATTATAATACAATAATATGCCCGGTGAAACATATAATTTGCTAAAAATCAGGTTATGATCATCTCTAGGGTTTTATTTAACTCAAACTATATGTTTTAGAGGAAAAATGAGATGATCAACCGATTCACTTTAGTTTTTCCCAAATACATATAATACCTAAAACTATCATTTTCATAAGCCTGATTCATTCAGAAAATCACATATACTGTTTATAAAATCATATACAATAGTTTAATTAGTTCATAATTCAAAAAGAGCTAACATAATCTAATCCCCTTACCTGTTCCTTGAAAATCTGCCTAAAACCTTAAAAACTCGAAACCCTAGCCATTTAAATATGCCGAGGATTGATGACCTATGAGCTGGAAGGAGGGAGAGAGGATCGGAGAGTACAAGGAAGCTCGATAGAGCCTTGAGAGAGAAAACCTCAAAAACCTAGGAGAGAGAGAGAGAGAGAGAGAGAGAGAGAGAGAGAGAGAGAGAGAGAGAGAGAGAGAGGAATTATTTTTCTAAAAAAAATAAGGTCCATTCTATTTATAGGTAAGCTGACCTGCACGAAACCATCAATGGTTTTCATGAGCTTAATGAAACTGTCGATGGTTTGGCACTTAAAATGCTCTCGGTAGTTTTAACCGTCAACGGTTTCCTAAGATTCAGTAAAACCGTTGATGGTTTGGTCCCGTGCAAAACCGATTTCCTCATTTCTTTCCCTTTCTCTTTTCTTTTTCTTTTTCCTTTTATTTTCTTGGTTCAGGTTCCTACATCCTCCCCTCCTTATAAAAATTTCGTCCTCGAAATTTGCTAACTGACTTTCACTACAATCATTGGATTATCATTGATCTGCTGAACTGACTCTAGGAAGAGCAGATGGCCACCCACATAGCAGCCTCATCCCAAGTTTATTAATTACCCTTACTTATGGTGGAGGAATACCATGGTTACATACAATGCCTTTGGGAGATTACAATCACTATTCAAAACTCTCCCAAAGACCATCCATATACTAAAACCATAAATAAACAGATAACTAAAAAAACCTATACCCAAAACTTTTATACTGTCATACTTACCTGAACCGTTGTACCCACCTGCCTAGTGTTTATTCTCGCTGATTAGCTGTGGGTACTTCTTATGTATTTCCTTTTCCAACTCCCATAAAACTTCCTCTATTGCATGATTACACCAAAGCACTTTCCCTAGAGGGTTTTTCTTAGTACGAAGTTCCTGTTCCTTACGGTCCAAAATCTGAACTGGTACTTCCTCATAGGATAAGGTATAACTGATTTCCAAGAATTCATAACTAATTGATGAGTCCCTAAAATATATGATTTTAGACCCTCATTTACCTATGCTTACCATCATTTTATTATATATTGGCCTAGAGTTATCATTGTTCAGAGCTATGTAAGGTTTGTTTGTCTTTTTATGAAAAATAGCTTAAAACTATGGAGTTAGGCATTACAAGAAGCTAAGGAGAATTTGAAGGATTCAAAGCACGAATTCAGATGTTTAGCCAAACTTTAGAAACTTCAGAACATAAATGGACGAGAAGATGATGCTCGACCATGTGGTGTGACCAGCAAACCACAGGGGCGACTTAGTCTTCCATTACAAAATCCAAGGTTCAGACTGAGATCGAATTGCTGCAAGGTTCGACCAAGTGCTTGACCAAGTGACCCACTGAGGTGACCACGTCGAGATGCTGAGATAGAACTAAAATTCATAAATATCGAGAGTCTCGACAAAGTGTTCGACCAATAGACCTTCAGGGGCAACTATTTCGAGATATTTATGCTAACTTTACTGTAATCCCAAGAGGGGGGGGCGGAGTGAATTGGTATTTTAAAAATTAATCCCCTAGGTCAATCAACCAGTAGCAGTATTACAAAAACCTAAGGTCAATCTAGTGCATATAAAATAAATCAATGTATATTCAGTAGAAATTAAACTACACAAGTAATCTAATTAAGCATGCACAATAAAGCTATAAGGAGAGATGACTCCAGATATGTTATTGAGGTTCGGCAAACTGCCTACGTCTTCGACTTGGCTCACAAGTATAAGGATTACACTAAGGCTCACTTCATGGGTGGAGCAGAACCTAAATACAACCAGGTTAATTAGCACAGGGCTGACCTTAACCTTTACAACTAATCCTTCCGAACTGGATTATCGCCCCCTCAGGAAATGCCTAGAATACAAAAGAATCATAATATAATTTGCGTACAAATATTATGCTTCTCAATTAAGCAGACTTGCACCAATAATAATCAGCACACACCAATAATGTAAGAACAATAAGCTCAATGGTGTAGGTGTGCAATCAACACTCAGAATAAAGATTATCTCAAATCAAGAACAAGAGTGTATTAATCAAGCTTATGTTTGAAAAGATGTAAAGATAAAATCTCAATCACAATTTAGAGTTTCAAAGATTCGAACCAATAGAAATTTAGAATATCTTAAAAATTGTTTTCTCAATATCAAGGCCCAAAGAGATATTGAAGTCTAAGCTTGTAAAAATATTTTTGCACACAAAAATACAAGCCCAATGAGTCTTGCAATAATAATGCAAAGATCCACGTAGCTATAACATTTTTCCCAACCAAAGATTTACTATATAAAATCAGGAAAAAAATCAAGCTAAACCCTCAATCCAAAAATCAAGTAAGGAATACACAAATGAGGGTTTCTAGCAATATAGAAAAATGAATAAAAAACTCACAATGCTAGATTTCACAAAGGAATGGGAGTATATGAGTGTATGGACTTTGTATGAAAGAATAGGATTTGGAAATTTTCAGAGAGTTTTTTGCTAATCAATTTGCTAATTATTTACTAATCCAAGCAAATGAACTCCTATATATAAACTAGGTTAAAATTATAACCGTTGGGGATACACAGTGTATTATTAAATTTTTTTTAAAAATAGTTTAATAAAATTAATCCTGTTCAACTTAAAATAACCTCGATAAAAATTAAAACAACTCGAGAGTTTCGAGTGCCTGAACCATGGTTCGGTTGCCCGAATAGACACAATAGAAAAAGTTAATTTTTGAAGTTCGGGTGCCTGAATGTGGGTTCGGTTTGCTGACCAAAGGTCATTTCCATTTTGTCCGAGGTACGGTCGCCTAGTCCTAAGTTCAGTTTATTGAACTCACATGTTCAATAGCCTGAGGCGGTTTTGAACATGAAATTTCGGGCTACCGAGTTGGTAGAAAAAATCAGAATATATGTTCGGTTGATCGAGGATGGTACAGTCCTTTTAGTTCAGTCACCCGAAACCAAGTCAACTTGCTGATTGGTAAATGGTTCAGTCGCCCGAGGTGTTTTAAACACCATAGTTCGGTCACCCGATGCCTCACCAATTTAACCCTTTAAGTCCTGTTTTGCTTCAATTAATTCCCCTGATAATATATGTGATATTGGGGACTTTCTTACGTGTAAGTGTAAGGACCTAAGGTCTTTTTAAGGTCTTTTGAGCTTATTGCTACTACATGCATGATATGCAGTAATTATTACACACCTTTTTCTATATTACTATTACAGACCTAAATAAAGCAAAATATAAATTACAACAAAAATAAATCTTCTGGGTCTTTATTCTTTAAGCTTCACATGCCATCAAGTGATCTAGCTAATATGAACCTACACACAATCTTGATAGACTTTAAATACCTGAGTAGTTGTCATAATTAAAACTAGGTATAACCAATAAGGTCAACATTTTCCCCCTTTTTGATGATGACAAATACACCATGCAAAAGTGGGTATAGCCTTGAAAGGCTCCCCCTAACAATATGCACAATGAGAATTTGAAAGATTTTACAAGTTCAAATATTTTTCAAAAGTACCCAATTTTGCCTCTTCTCCCCCTTTTGACAATAGAAAAAAGGACTATTATAAACATAAAGTACATAAGCATAGGCATTGAGTGTGAATCATTTGAATACAAGATATGTTTAGGAAAGGTTGTAGAAATTTTGGAAACATGTCGTTTGAAAATAAAACATTTTCCCAAAAATACCTGTATAAAAATGACCTGATTGAGTTTCAAATTAACAATTTATTCACAATTACCAACTCAAATAGTTCAGTATGATCAAGACGGAAAACATAAATATAATTGTCAATATGCAAGATTTTCCAAAAACACATACAAACTCATAAAGTATAAAGCAATGATAGAATTAAAATTCAGAGCCATATGTTTTTATGTTTAAGCAGCTCCCCCTAAGTTTGTGCACTCTATAAAAAATCTAAGAGGCATCTCTACTATACATTAGACCTAGATCATGTCTAATTTGTATGAACTTATCTTCTTGAAGTGGTTTGGTAAAGATATCGGCCCACTGCTCATTTGTGCACACAAACTCAAGTGCCACATCCCCTTTCTGCACATGATCACGAATGAAATGATGTCTAATCTCAATATGTTTGGTTCGTGAATGTGAAATAGGCTTTTTAGATATATTAATTACACTAATATTATCACATTTAATCGGAACCATATCATAGTGCAATCCAAAATCCATAAGTTGTTGTTTCATATAGAGTGTTTGAGCACAACAACTTCCAGTTGCAATATATTCTGCTTCGGCTGTGGCTAAGGCAAGTGAGTTCTGTTTCTTGGAGAACCAAGAAACTAGAGATTGTCCTAAATAGTGACAAGTGTCATTAGTACTCTTTCTATCAACCTTACTACCGGCAAAGTCAACATTAATATAACTAACAATCTCAAATATCCTATGCTTAGGGTACCATAAACCCAATTCAACAGTTCCAACAAGGTACCTAAGAATTCATTTGACTACTAATATATGAGATTCCTTAGGATCAGCCTGAAACCTACCACATATGCACTCACTAAACATGATATTAGGTCAACTAGCTGTAAGGTATAGGAGACTACCAATCATGCCACGATATAAGTTCACATCAACAGGGATGCCTTGCCCATCTTTATCAATTTTTGTGGAAGAACTCATACGAGTACCAATAATTTTATCATCTTCCATATTAAATTTCTTTAGCAAGTCCTTAACATATTTAGATTGGCATATAAAGGTTCCATGCTTAGCTTGTGTGATTTGAAGACCTAGGAAGAAACTCAGCTCATCCATTATGCTCATTTCGAATTCACTTTACATGCATTTGGCAAACTCATTACACAAGTCATCACTAGTTGCTCCAAAGAATAATATCATCAACATAAATTTGAACAAGGAGCATATAATCATTTTTGGATTTGATGAAAAGTGTAGTGTCAATTTTGCAATGGGTAAACCCATTCTCAAATAGGAAACCACTAAGCCTCTCATACCAAGATCTAGGAGCTTATTTCAATCCATACAAGGCTTTGGACAACCGGTACACATGACTATTTAAGAAAGTGCTTTTAACATCCATTTGATATAATTTAAATTTCTTAAAAGCGGCATAAGAAAACAACATACGAATGACTTCCATTCTAGATGTTGGAGCATAGGTTTCTTCAAAATTTATCCCTTCTTCTTGATTATTTCCTTGGGCAACTAGTCTAACTTTATTTTCGATTACTACCCCATTCTCATCCTTCTTGTTTCTATACACCCATTTAGTTCCAATAATAGTGTTGACCTTATAGGTCACGCCCGGTTTTGATCATGACAAATATTCATTATATCTAATGGGTGTTTGAAGCTTTGTGCAGGAACTTAAATTGACAGATTATAATGCACATGGAGAAAGTGAAGCTTGAAGACCAAATTTCTATTGAAGACCAAATTTCTTGTGTTGTAATATAATTCATTCATGTAAAGGGTCTGTAATAGTAATTAGGGCTTTCTATATGTAATAATCACACACATCACATGCATGGTCAAATATGTAAACTCAAAATGAAAATGACCTTAGAGAGACCTTAGGGTCGGTCGACCGACACCAATTCTTTCGGTGTCTTCAAATTAGACCTAAAGAGACCTTAGGACACTCACCCTTGCACTCATATATGTTAGGCACATTGAATAGGGTGTTTTTGAATCAAAACAAGATCAAAATGCACACTTTGTGCACTTTCGGTCGACCGACCCATGTAGTTCATTCTGCCCCGATCGATCAAATTCGGTTTGGGTCAACAATTTGACCTCAGCCCGATTGACTGAACCATTGTAGTTCAAATACCCCGGTCAACTGAAACCTCCTGAGGTCAACATTTTGACCACTTAGTTGACTGGGCCCAGATTGCATTGTAATTGTCTTGTCGACCTATGGTCCTCGGGATAAATCCCAACTATCTGGTCGACCGAATCACCCAATGCAAGTCTTCGTGGTTGACTGAACCTCGATAAAATGGAAAAATCGCCTCGGACATGTACGTCCGGTCGACCGAGTCCCCAGTTCAAAAATGTCTCGGTTGACCGAGCCATATGAACTTCGGTCGACCAAAAGTGTTCTGGTCATCCGGGCCTCTCGGGTTGCCCTGAATTTTTACAGCGGTTAATATTTTTAAAACAGGGTTAAAATGGCTAATACGTCATTAAAATTTTCTAATAATACCAGCCTTGTCCCTAACAGTAAAAATTCTTGGGGTGTCTATATATACCCCTTCCTTTGGGAAAATTAGACAAAGATTAGCCTATTTGATCAATAAATCCTCTCTCAACCAAAAATCTCCAACTATTCATATTCATACTAAAATCACTCATACTTACCTTCTCCCATTGCTCATACTCTCTGTATACTGATTAAGTATTTATCTTCATAGGTTTGCTCTCCGATTTGTATTTGATTGATTTGATTTTGACGAGAGCTAAACCGGAGTATTCCTAAAGGGCTTTGTTCATAAGCCTATCCTAAGAAGACTTGCCTAAGCTTCTGATTATTGCATTTGTGTTGCAATATCTTAGGAAACTTGTATTTGTCTTTGTCTTGCAAAAACATTTTCAAAACATACTCAAATATCTTGTGTGATTTATCTTGATACATCTTTAAGAAGATATTTGTGTTTGTATTATAGATCTTTGTTGCAATATTTATTTGCATATCATTTGCTGAATACAAAGAGTATATATTTTTTGCAAACCAAGCATATACGTCATCTACTATTTACGTGATTGATATATCTTTCAGATTGATACATTTGAAACTTGCTTGACATCTTTGTGTGAATCTGTTGATTGAATATCTTGAGATACAAAGATTGCTTATTGATACTCTCAAGCACTCATTACACTAATAGAAAATATATTTGAGAGTTGAAATATTAGACCACACTGAGCTTACTTATTATATCATTTGTGGTGTATGTGATTGCACATAACTGGGTACATATTTGTTTTACACGAAAGCATAATCACTATACCATTTCATTGATTGAGCAAATCTGTTGTATTTCCAAGCACGTGCTTGAAGAGGGAGACTAGCCTTGTGAAATAGTTTCGGATTGGCTTAGACCCAGTTAGGAAAGCTAGGTGCACCATCCTGTTAAGGCGTGTAGGTTGAGGTCAGCCTCGCTAATTGACCTGGTTATAAAGGTTGAGGCTAGCCTTGTGCTAATTGACTTGGTTGTAATTGGTGACGCTCCACCCTTAAGTGAGCCTTTAGTGGAATCCTTGGGCTTGTGAGCTAGAGGCGAGGATGTAGGCATAGTTGGCTGAACCCCGATAACATATCATGTGCCTTATTTATATTTCTTCACTTTAAATTTACCTTACATGTATGTTATGGTGTGAATGATGCGTTTGATTTGATTTCCAAATTATATTTATTTGCGCATTAGAGATTGCATAGAAAGATCCTAGGTTATAATATTTTGCTAACATCTAGTTTTACCTAGGAAAAAATTTTAAAAATTCCAATTCACCCCCCTTATTGCGAAGACACCAATTCTAACAATTGGTATCAGAGCCTCGTTGCACTTGACTTAAACATTTTGGAAAAAAGATCGCAATGACTCAAGTTGGTGTATCCCTATTTGGTGAGGGACAATCATCTTTCAGTCCTCCTATATTCTGTGGTGTCGATTACACCACGTGGAAAATCAGGGTGAGCGTTTTCATAAAATCTATGAACTGGAGGGCCTGGAAGGTGATTATAAACAGAATTTGTATACTTGTAGAAATTGATATTACTTTAATGCATGCAAATTCATATGCAATGGACATGCTATGTTGTACTTTAGACACTAATAGTTTGCTTGAGTTTATGGCATGTCATAATGCACAAGAAATCTGTGATGAACTTGAAAAGAAGTATGGAGAATCCTATGAAAAGGAGACTGTCACTCCAGAGGTGTCATGCTCAGATGATTAGGGAGTGGTAAGTGACAGGGAAACGAAATTAACAGAAGAAGAGGTATATGATTCTAACTCAATATCAATTGATGATTCTTACATCAACTATTGTGATATGTCGAATGCTGAATCATCTAGTGAATACCATGATAATTCTGTTGATGATGCATGTGATGATTTTTATGTTGAATGTCAAGTTGTGTCATATGATGAATCATCCAATATTCCTTGTGACAATACTATTGAAATTGCATGCAATGATTCATATGTAAACTACTGTGTTAAATCTCATGATGAATCACGTGTTGAATTGAATTATAAAAGCATGCTGTCATTTGAAAAACTTGAAAAGACCTTATTGAAAATGAATAAATTTCTAGTTAAGATATGTAAGAAGAAATCATTATTGAAAATTGAGACTAAAGGGATAGCTAAGCAATTATAAGAATTAAAAGATCATCATGCTATCATTGAGAAAAGAAAAATCGAGAAGATATTGAAAATTATCTGCTTAGAAGAAATTGGTGATTATCCTAGTGTTGCACCTAAAGTAGAATATGAAAAGAATAATCATAATAAACCCTTAAGAATCAAAAGAAATAAATTTTTCAAAAAGGGTTCATATTATAAATCCCATAGTCATCTATCTGCCTATTTTTGTAAAAAAATAACAAATAAGCAAAATCCTTCACGCATATACAAGACTTGCTTATTTAGTAAAATGAAAGAGCACATCAGTTTTAATTGTCTATTTAGAAGTGCCCAAGGCCTAGACAAAGAAATGATATGGGTGATCATGAAAGCAGATCCCGTAGGACTTGAGGAAAAACGGATTCAAATTGAAATTGTATTCTAGTTAATTTTTCCTTTGTTCCTAGGTTTAGGGGTTGTGATGACAGTAGGTTTGTGAAGTGATTGTTTCTTAAAACGAAACTTTTAGTACACACACTCACCAAAAAATCCTATTATACTAAGACATTTTATCCACTTCCTGATTGACATGGCATCTATGTCTTGCATTTAATTCTAAATGCTTAACCCATGTTAACATGAAAATCACAAAGTTAAGCAACTGTTGTCCATTACAAAAAATTGAGTGTTAGGGCTCTATCTTATATCATATATCACTATACCCTAAACTCACTTTTGAATATGAAAAACCTAAATCAAAATCAAGTCATCACTCTAGGCTTAAAGCACTATTGATCATAAATGACTAATATATATTGAGTGCTTCTCATAGCTACAACCAAATTGGGGGTGTCCACTAGGGGATTGATCCCTTGACTTCAAATTGTAAATCCTCTAATTTTGGTTTATCTCATCCATAGGAAATCTTTACCAACCACGATCACTTCAGGTAAAGATCCACCCTCTCCTTGGTTCGTATCCTTGCTCCAAAAGTGTGATCATATCTAAAAGATACTTTCCAATCACCAAAGAGCAGTGTTCAGAAACTCATATACTTCTAGTTGCTCTTTGTCTAAATGGTTTGGACATATTCACTTTCATAAAACTATTTTAATAAATGTCTTGCCTATCCTAAATACTCATCTGTACCCATTAGTGATTTAAAGTTTCAAAGAGTATTTATTTATCTTCCCTTCACAAGCTCTCATATCATTAAGTCATATCCTCCAGAGCTTCATATCCTTTGAAATGAGTTCAATGAGTAAGTTGGTTGCAGTAGGTCTTAATCTAGAAGTTCAAGGAAACCTAGGCACATGCATTTGAAGTTAGTAGCCAATTGAACTTGTGTCTCTCACACATATTCAGATTCTTAAAAACAGAGGCAGACATAGGCTTAGTATCTTAACAAATATTAATTATGGCCTTTTGGTCTGATAAGCCTAAGACATCTCATGCCAAGATCAAACCATTGAAAATCTTATAACTCTGGGTTAAAGAAACTAGGAATTCAAAAAGGCATTAAATAGGCTAAGTGCATAACTTAGGGGGAGCATTTATCGTTCATGTCTATATATATTTGAATGCTCTCATATTCTTATGTCATTTATGCCTTTATGTCTATATGTGCATAGCATTGCAGTACACTATCCATAATTTGGTTAATGGCTAAAATTTCTTTGATGGATAGTTTATATCTCTACTATTGAGCTATACTGAATATCTTGAGTTGATTGTACTACTAAATTGCATGCCTGTGTTGAAAGCCTACTACATGGCGGATGTAGTTGATGAGAATTGCCTGCTAGTAGATTATAGGTTCTCGTATGCCTTACTCTTGAGATACTACTTGTTTGAGAATTGTTTTTGTGCAGGTATTTTTTTGGAAATGTCCTATTTACAGCTGGCATGCTGCCGAATTTTCTATAGACATTTGCCCAAATGATTGAAACAGTTCTGTGTGTGCAAAATCTAAATATTTTACGCTTGGTTCATTTGCGTTGAAATTTTAAATTCCTTGGGGTTGATTGTGTATATATATTTAAAGTATGAGTGAAAACCTAACGACAATTAAATCTCATCTTCACATAATCATAAGATACTTAAGGAGTCTCAAGTGAAATTTACAAGTCTAACTAAAACTAAAATTGTTGGTATTTCTTATTGGATTAGACTTAGTAAAGTGACTCTTGTCTATGTGTGCATATTTCATATATCTATAGCATGCCTATATTGAATGTGATGAATATTGGTTATCATTTGTGATGCACAATTTCTTGTCCACTCCATGATGATAATGAAATTTTATTTGCTTGTTGGACCATACTGAAATGTTTGAGTAGTTGTGGATAAACTGCTAGGAAATATTTTAAACTCAAACAGGTTACACTTATACAAGATTTATTTTGGAAAGTTCAATTTACAAATGACACTCTGCCGAAAATTTTCTAAATCTTTCCAAAATTCTTCATGTATAACTGTAGTACTTACCTATTGCCTAGAGTCTTAACTCAAATGGCCCTTTTTGCTGTTGCCAAAAGGGGGAGATGGAAAGGGGCAAAAATAATGGGTAAAATAATTTGGTTAAAAATATATAGGATGCATATTGAGAGGGGGAGCCTTTTTAGGCTTAAACTCATATTTTTGTTGATCGTATTTGTCATCATAAAAAAGGGGGAGAATGTTGACCTTATAGGTTATGCCCGGTTTTGATCATGACAAATACTCATTATATCTAATGGGTGTTTGAGCCTTTGTGAAGGAACTTAAATTGACAGATCATAATGCACATGGAGAAAGTGAAGTTTGAAGACCAAATTTCTATTGAAGACCAAATTTCTTGTGTTGTAATATAATTCATTCATGTAAAGGGCCTGTAATAGTAATTAGGTCTTTATGTATGTAATAATCACACACATCACATGCATGGTCAAATACGTAAGCTCAAAATGCAAATGACCTTAAAGAGACCTTAGGGTTGGTCGACCGACACCGAATTCTTTTGATGTCTTCAAATTGGACCTAAAGAGACCTTAGGACACTTGCCCTTGCACTCATATATGTTAGGAACATTGAATAGGGTGTTTGTGAATCAAAACAGGACCAAAATGCACACTTTGTGCACTTTTGATTGACTGGCCCATGCAGTTCATTCTGTCCCAATCGACCAAATCCAGTCTGGGTCAACAATTTGACCTTAGCCCCGTCGACCGAACCATTGTAGTTCAAATACCCCTAGTCGACCGAAACCTCCTGAGGTCAACATTTTGACCACCTGGTCGACCGAGCCCAAATTACATTGCAACTGTCTAATCGACCTTGGGTCCTCAGGAGAAATCTCAACTATCTGGTCGACTAAATCACCCAGTGCAAATCTTTCTCGTCAATCAAACCTTGATAAAATGGAAAAATTTCCTCGAACATGTACCTACGGTCGATCGAGTCCCCATTTCAAAAATGTCCCGGTCGACTAAGCCATATGAACTTCGGTCAACTGAAAGTGTTCTGGTCAATTGGGCCTCTAGGGTTGTCCTGAATTTTCACCGTGGTTAATAATTTTAAAACAGGGTTAAAATGGCTAATACGTCATTAAACTTTTCTAATAATACTAGCCTTGTCCCTAACGGTAAAAATGCTGGGGGTTTCTATATATACCCCTTCATTTGGGAAAATTAGACAGAGATTAGCCTATTTGATCAATAAATCCTCTTTCAACCAAAAATCTCCTACTATTCATTTTCATACTAAAATCACTCATACTTACCTTCTCCTATTTCTCATACTCTCTATAAGCTAATTGAGTGTTTATCTTCATAGGTTTGCCCTCCGATTTGTATTTGATTGATTCGATTTTAACGAGGGCTAAATCGGAGTATTCTTAGGGGGCTTTGTTCATAAGCCTATCCTAAGAAGACTTGCCTAAGCTTCTGAGTATTGCATTTGTGTTGCAATATCTTAGGAAGCTTGTATTTGTCTTTGTCTTGCAAAAGCATTTTCAAAACATACTCAAATATCTTGTGTGATTTATATTGATACATCTTTAAGAAGATATTTATGTTTGTTTTATAGATCTTTGTTGCAGTATTTATTTGCATATCATTTGCTGAATACAAAGATTATATATTTTTTGCAAACCGAGCATATACATCATCTACTATTTACGTGATTGATATATCCTTCAGATTGATACATTTGAAACTTACTTGACATCTTTGTGTGAATCTATTGATTGAATATCTTGAGATACAAAGATTGCTCGTTGATACTCTCACGCACTCATTACATTGATAGAAAATATATTTGAGAGTTGAAATATTAGACCAAACTGAGCTTGCTTATTATATCATTTGTGGTGTATGTGAATGCACGTAACTGGGTACATATCTTCTTTACACAAAAGCATAATCACTGTACCATTTCATTGATTAAGCAAATCTGTTGTATTTCTAGGCACGGGCTTGAAGAGAGAGACTAGCCCTGTGAAATAGTTCTGGATTGGCTTAGACCCGATTAGGAAAGCTAGGTGTACCATTCTAGTAAGGCATGTTGGTTGAGGTCAGCCCCACTAATTGACCTGGTTGTAAAGGTTGAGGTCAGCCCTTTGTTAATTGACCTGTTTGCAATCGGTGCTGCTCCACCCTTATGTGAGCCTTTAGTGGAATCTTCAGGCTTGTGAGCTAGAGGTGGGGACACAGGCACAGTTGGCCGAACCCAGATAACATATCATGTGTCTTGTTTATATTTCTATACTTTATATTTACTGCACATGTATGTTATGGTGTGAATGATGCATTTGATTTAATTTCCACATTATATTTATCTATGCATTAGAGATTGCATAGAAAGACCCTAGGTTGTAATATTCTGCTAACATCTAGTTTTACCTAGGAGATAAGTTTAAAAATTCCAATTCACCCCCACTCTTGGGAAGACACAAATTTTAACAAATAAAATGATCGTTAGGCCTCAAAACTAGGGTCCACACTCTGCTTCTTTCAAATTGGTTAAGCTCTTCCTACATAAACATTACCCAAGACTCATCTTCTATGGCTTCCTTAATATTTTTGGGCTTTTCCTAAGATAAGAAAGCAAAATGGCTAACTAGGTTTCTTAAGGAGGACCGGGTTGCTACACCACGTGAAGGTTCACCTATAATTTGATCTAAAGGGTGGTTCCTAATGAATTTTCAATCCCTAGGCAGTTCTTGAATCTCACTTTCAATTCTATCATTTTCAATTGATTTATCACCTGCTTCTGAATTGATATCCATATTATTTTCTATAGATAACTTATCTAAACCGTTTCTAATATCAATATCATCTTCATCATCTCTTTTAGAAAATGGATTAGATTCA
Source organism: Malania oleifera (assembly GCF_029873635.1). Classification (NCBI taxonomy): domain Eukaryota; kingdom Viridiplantae; phylum Streptophyta; class Magnoliopsida; order Santalales; family Ximeniaceae; genus Malania; species Malania oleifera. The sequence continues at coordinate 18,549,259 of NC_080428.1, forward strand.
TCAAACACAACATGAATAAATTTAATAACAGTTAATGTTCTTTTATTAAAAACTCCATATGCTTTACTGTTAAGTGAATAACCTAGGAAAATACCTTTATCGAATTTAGAGATAAGTTTCTCTAGATGTTCATTTTCTCTAAGTACAAAGCACTTATTACCAAAAACCTGAAAATAAGAAATATTAGGTCTATGGTTGTTCGACAATTCATATGGAGTCTTATTAAGTGAAGGCTTGATTAACACTCTATTCATGACATAACATGCAGTATTCACAGCTTCTACCTAGAAATATGTCGGGATGTCTCGGACCTGCCAAAACACTGGCACGAGTGTGACTGCGAACTGGGAAAAGTGGTGGTGAATTCTGAAAAAAGTATTTTTGTGGAAAATATGGTATGATGGATTCACCACCAACCTTTTGAAGTGTGCTTAGAACACTTGATTAAGACCCAATTAAGGGTAGAATTGGTTTATGCTACCTGAGTCGGGCTTAAGAGTACCGTTGTGTGAGGGGAAGGTATTAGCACGCCCTACACGCTCATTCTTACAAATGGTACCAGATTAATAAAAAATTATCCCTTAAAGTAAACTTAATAAGCCTTTGAAATAACTCCTTTCCAAAAATTGAAAAAGTGAAAATACTATATAAGTATTCCCTCATAACCAGGGTATATCATACTCCAAAGAGTTCATGCCTCTCTTGGAAATCATCGAGATGGAAAATTGAGAAAATAGTTTACCCAAATACACTCCCAGCATTTTGAAATCTTTATAGAATTTTCTAAGTGAAAAGTAATATTCTGAGAGGTTTTCGGACTCCTTAGGGATGACATTGACCTCAAAAATATTTTTTTTTTTTTTTTTTTGTGGGTTTTCTAAGACTTTTCTGGATTTTTGTGATTTTTTTCAAGTGCAAAGACATTTTTGGAAATTTATGATTTTTTTTTAAAAAAAATATTTTTCCCGAAGTAATTAAATAACAAAAAGGAAATTAAGGCAAAATTCGCGAAAATTGAAAAAATATGGGAAATAAAATGGAAGGCTAAACCGGTTTCATATTGGTTCAAAAGACCCAACTGGTTTGGGAAAGAACTAGTCCAAGAAGGGTCGACCAGTTTTAGCCCCGGTTAAGGCCATCAACATGCGGTGCCTATAGGGCGCACGAGTTAACATGTGTTTTAGTGTGTGCATGGAATGTGTGTAAATGTGTGTGCACGAAATGTGTGTAAATGTGTGTGCATGGGTGTGTTACATGCATGCTTTTTGTACGTGCATGGATGTGTGGTTGTGTGATTTAATGTGTACGTGCATGAAGTGTGTGTGTGTTGCATCAATGCTTTTTGTACGTGCATGGGTGTGTGATTGTGTGTTTTGGTGTGCATGCTAAGTGTGAGCTTTATTGTGTTAGTGGTGGGTGTGTGGGTTAGTGTGAGTTTTATTGTGTTAGTGGTGAGTGTAAATTAGTGTGTGTTGCAGTGGGTGTGCAGGTATGTGTACAAGTTGTGTTAGTGGTGTGTGTAGTAGTGGGTGTGCAGGTGTGTTTTGTGGTGTGTGATTAGGTGTGTATAGCAGTGGGTGTGCAGGTGTGTGTTGTCGTGTGTGTTTAGGTGTATGAAGTAGTGGGTGTGTAGGTGTGTGTGGGTAGTGGTGTGGGTGCTGTGTGCAAATAGTGCGTTAATATTTATATGGCTGTAAGTGAAGATATAAATATAATATATATATACATATATATATATATATATATGGGTGTGTGTGTGTGTGAGAGAGAGAGAGAGAGAGAGAGAGAGAGAGAGAGAGAGAGAGAGAGAGAGATTGAGAGTTAGTGGAGGGATATGTTGACCTTATAAGTCACACCCGATTTTGATAATGACAAATGTTGATATTTGATGTTTGTCAAGTGTTTGTGCAGATTCAAATCAAACTTCCTTGATGGCACTTGAAGAAACAAGAAGACCGTGAAGCCTTGTAATTTACATTGTAATATATTAGTCATTTATGCAATAAGGTCTGTAATAGTAATCTAGGATGTGATTGTATGCTTATCACCTGCACATCATGCACATAGGATATAGCATAAACTCAATTAGACCATAGCAAAGACCTTAGGCTCCAACACTCGCACACATAGCATAAAATATATGAGTGTGTTATAATTGTGCTTAAAATTGTCAAATCTAAGCAAGATAAGAGGAGTCGGGTGACCGAACCTTTGGAGTATAAACTCCTCGGGCACCCGAACCTTGAAAGTCAAAATGTTGACCAGCCCTTGGGCGACCAAACCTCAAATGCACACATCTTCTTCGGGCACCTGAACTCTTCAAAAGGGACTGTTCACCAACTCGGGCGTTTTATGGTTTTAGTTCAAATATATCCCTGGGTGACTTGCCTTCGGGCCACCGAAAATTTGATCGGGCACCTGAAGTCATGAAGCTTGGTTACTGACTTTGATTCGGGCTGCCGAATATTTGTTTGGGCGACCGAACTAAATTGAAGAACTTTTTGAACTGTGTCTCATCGGGCGACCGAACCAAGGTTCAGCCACCTGAACCTCGCCCGGTTAAAATTATTTTTAACCATGGTAAAATAAGGTTATTTCGCGCTAATTGAATTTTAATCTTTTGAGACTTTTTAATAATGCCCTTTATGTACTGAACGTTAATATTTTTTTCACCTGACTATAAATATGAGTCCATTTTCTCAATTAAGGAGTGATTAAGAAAAGTGATTAGCAAAAAACTCTCTTTATCTTGAAAATCCCTTCTTTATCCAAAAACTCTCAAACTTGCCTCCCTTGATAAAATCTGGGATTGTGAGAGTTCTTCGTGTGTTGTTGTGATTTTTATACAGTGCTAAATTCTCCCATTTGTATGATTGTTATATATATTTTTCTTGGGGAGTTTTAGCTTAGGTTTAACCCACGAATTTCTCATTTATAAATCTAGTGTGGGATTAAACCAAGGTAGCTTAGGATATTTGCACTTCATTGCAAGTATCCAATAGCTTTGCTTTTGGTGTGCAAAGATTTTCTAAACAAGCAAACAACCTTTTCAAACTAGCTTTGTGCTCATTTCAATGAAGAAAATCATTTAGAAACTAATTTGATTATCTGCATAGTATACTTGGAATATTGACGTGTTGTTGAAATATTTTGTTTAGATTCCAAGTCATTGCTTGTGTTGATTATTCTAGAGCATCATACTGATTGTATTGTGTTGAATAGTCTTGAGCTTCATAGTGACTATACTGTGTTGAGTATTGATAGAACAAACCTTACATCACTGAGCTTACACTATATCCTTGCTTTTGATGCGTATGTGATTAAGCGTATTATTTGGGTACAAATCAACTTTACGTGAAAGCACTATTTCATTGTACCATTTGATTGTAAATATGAGTGATTCCAGGCGTGGCCTGAGGGGGAGGTAATCCAGCCCGGTAAGGATTGGTGTAAAGGTTGAGGTCAGCCCTGTGCTAATTGACCTGGTTTGTATAGGTGCCGCTCCACTCGGTTAAGTGAGCGAGTGATAGTGGTAATCCTTGTGCTTGTTAGCCAAGGCGGGGATGTAGGCAATTAGCCGAACCTCGATAACATTTTTGTGTGTCACTCTTACTTTATTTTTCTTCTGGTGCATATGCTGTTAATTAAATTGCTTCATTTAATTCCTATTATATTTATATTGCTCGCACTAGATTGACCATAGGGTTGTGAACATACTGTTGTTAGGAGGAATACCTAGGTGTTAAATTTTAAAAATACCAATTCACCCCCCCTCTTGGGATCACTGTAAAGCTAACAATTGGTATCAGAGCCACGTTGCATAAACTAGTTGTTATTTTGCAAAAAGATCACATATGGTTCATAGCTCCGTGACCCCTTTCCCTGAGGGACCATCTTCCACATGACCTCCTGTTTTCAGTGGTGTTAATTACACCTTCTGGAAACAGAGGATGCACATCTACCTTCAGAATACTGATTAGAAGGTGTGGAGGATTGCCTCTAAGGGAAACTATATCCCTATGAAAACTGAGGGTGCAACTAGGGTTCCTAAGACTGAGGATGAATATGATGATGATGATGATATGAAAGCTGTTAGTCTTAATGCCACTGCCATGAATATTTTATACTGTAGTCTTGATGTAATTGAGTTTAACAGGATTATGGCATGTTCTATTGTAAAATAAATATGGGATAAGTTAGAAGTCACATATGAGGGTACTAGAGATGTGAAAGACAGTAGGATAGATATGTTGACTAGTAAGTATGAGGCATTTAGGATGAATGTAGGTGAGTCCATTCAGAGCATGTACACTAGATTCATACACATCATAAACTCATTACATGCATTAGGAAAGACCTATCCCACATATAAGATGATTAGGAAGATCCTTAGAGGCTTACCTTCTGTTTGGGAAGCCAAGGCTACGACCATTGGTGAGGGTAGAGATCTTAAGGCCATGATCTTAGATAAATTGATAGGTTCCTTAATTACTTATGAATTGTCCATAAATGAAAGGCTTAATGAGCACAACAGGGCTAAGAAAGTTACTGCATTAAAAACCTCCACGAACATATCTAGTGAGTGCAGTGGATCTGAAACTGATGAGGATATGGCTATGCTAACCAAAAAGTTTAGCAGATTTTTTAGGAAAAATAGAAAGCCATTAAAAAATTACAGGGAATCTATTACTGAAAAGGGAGAGCCTAGCAAAAGAAAAGAAAAGTTAAATGCTCCCATATGTTATAACTGCAATAAAATTGGGCACATCAAACCAGATTGCCTATTGCTGAAAAGGAAACTAAGAAAAAGAAGAAAGCTATGAAGGCGAGCACTTCATGGGACCAATATAGCAGCAGCGACTCGGACACAGATCATAGTGACATGGAGGTCACTAATCCGTGCTTAATGGCACGCGAAGATGAGGTATTGTCCTCTAGATCATTATCTTCATTTTATTCATCTGATTTTGATTCTGATTGCATGCCTACTTTTAGAGAGTTACAACTTGACCACATTCGTGTATCTAAATTATTAGGTAAAATGACCAAAGAAAACGATGATTTGAAAAAGAAATGTGATAATTGGTCAAAACTGTTTAATATTGCGAAAACCTCTCATGCCTCTATTTTAAAAGAAAAGGATGCTACTATTGTTGGGCTTGAGAGGAAATTGGAGGATAGCACCAAAATCATTTTTAAATTCACTAAAGGCAAAGAAAATTTTGAAAAATTACTTGGCGCCCAAAGAAACTCCTTAAGTAAAGAGGGTCTTGGTTTTAATGGTATTAAAAATGTAAGACAACCTAATCTTTACTTAGGACACTATACACGTGAGTCAAAAACTCATATTCCTCCTAAAGAACCTAAGTGTAGATTAAGATGTTTTAAATGTAAACAGATTGGTCACTTAGCCCCGTGGACCCAACAAAATTTGGGGACCAGCATCAGTCACTTAGCTTATTTTGCAGGTATGCCTAAGATCGTCCTCCTCCAAAGACAGATGGTACCTGGATAGTGGCTGCTCACGGAACATGACCGACGACAAGGGCAAATTCGCATTAATTGCTCCCAAGGATGGAGGTTATGTAACATTTGGGGACAATGCCAAAGGATGTATCATCGGGGTAGGTAAGGTTGGTAAGGATTCATCTCTTACTATTGATAATGTTTTGCTGGTTGATGGACTAAAACATAATCTACTTAGCATAAGTCAGTTGTGTGACATAGGATATAAAGTATCTATTGAAAATGACAAATGCATAGTAGAAAATAAAACAGATCACAAAGTGCTTTTTATTGCTGATAGACATGAAAATGTTTATACTACCTCTCTTGATAATCTAGCTTCACAACAAGTAACATGCTTTTTTACTATAAATGAAGCTAGTTGGTTATAGCATAGGTGTTTAGGATATGATAGCATGGATTTATTGTCTAAACTTGTTAGAAAAGAACTAGTTAAAGGCTTGCCTAAGATGTCTTTTGTAAAGGATAGAATATATGATGTATGTTAAATGGGTAAGCAAACAAAATCTAGCTTTAAGAAAAAGAAATTCATATCCACTACAAGACCTTTGGAGATGCTTCACCTAGATCTATTTGGACCTAATTCTGTGCAAATTCTTGGTGGTAAATCTTATGCTTTTGTAATTGTGGATGATTTTTCTAGATTCACATGGGTGTTGTTTCTTGCACATAAAAATGAATCATGTGAACAATTCCCAAACTTTATAGGAGAATTCAGAATGAAAAAGGATATAAAATCACTCACATTAGAAGTGATAGAGGCATAAAATTCAAAAACTAAAGCATAGAAAAATATTGTGACTTAGAGGACATATCACATAACTTCTCTGCACCTAGGACACCTCAACAAAACGGTGTAGTAGAAAGAAAGAATAGGTCACTGCAAGAAATGGGTAGAACTATGTTGAATGAGCATAATTTACCTAAATACTTTTGGGCTGAAGCCATTAATACTGCATGCTATGTTATGAATAGAGTGTTGATTAGACCATCAATTAATAAAACCCCTTACGAATTGTGGAACAACCATAAGCCTAATATTTCCTATTTTCATGTGTTTGGTATTAAATACTTTGTGCTTAGAGATAAGGAACATCTAGGAAAGTTTGACTCCAAATCTGATGAAGGTATCTTCTTAAGATATGAATTAAATAGCAAAGCATATAGGGTTTTCAATAAAATAACTTTAACTATCATTGAATCTATTCATGTTGTGTTTGATGAGTCTAATCCATTTTCTAATAAAGATGATGAAGATGATATTCATATTAGAAAATGCTTAGAGAAAATGTTTATTGAAAACAATGCAAGTGAAAATCAAGAAGCAAATGAAAAATCACTTGAAGATAATGAAAATGGAAATTAGCAGTTGCCTAAAGATAGGAAATTCATTAGAAGTCATCCTATATGAAATTAGGAATACCTTCCCAAGAGGGGGTGGGGGGCGAATTGGAATCCTTTTGATTTTGATAATTTTTTTTAATCTTTTCCTTAAGATACTAAAGAAAGCACAACTGATAACTGATAACTACACTTTAGAATACTTGTAATTTAAATGAACAAGACAATCAATAAAGCTAAAACAATTCAATCACTCAATCAAGAATATTTTTGCTTTTGTTGATTTCCTTGTGGATGTTTATCACCTTCTTTGAATAAGCTTTTAGTATGTACTTCTCTTGGTTAAGATTTCCGTAGATTAACCAAAGTACTCCCTTTTGGGTTTTCGCAAACGGTTAATCGAAACGTACTTTCTAAATACCAAGAGTCTTTGTTTCTTTCTCTTTGAAACCCGTGACCTACACTTTTTAAATCATACAACAAAGCAAGTATAGTATGTAAAGTAGAGAGAAAGACACAAGATTTTTTACGAGGTTTGGCTTCAACATAGCCTACGTCCTCGCCCTTGGCAAAACACCGAAGGGTTCCACTATAGCAGTTCCGTTACTGGGTGGAACAACACCTATTTACAACCATTCCTTTGGATAAGGCTAGAGCTCACCTTCTTCAAACAATATGCCTTTGTTTGGTCAACGATCCAATAGCCTGGTATCGTCCAAAATCTATAAGAGAAATATCAAAAGCTGGTGTACAAGAGAAGCTCACACAAAGAGCAGATTAGTACAAATCGAAACTATGTACTTCAAAAGATAAAATATCAAGAATGAAATAAAATTTTGAAGCTTTTCAAAGAATTCACCAAAATCCTTTTCTCTAGATGAGAAATCAGTAATTCTTCAGGATTTGATGAGCAAGAATATCAGAATAATCAGTACTTTCAGCTTTGCAAGAGATTGATCAAAAGAGATTTTGAAAGTAAGAGAGCTTTGAGAGAATTTCAATGCTTGGGATAATTTTTGATTCACAAGAACCATGTATTTATAGGCTTCCAAGTAGGTTTCCTTGTTGCAAGAGTTTCCTTAAAGAGTTTCCCAAGTTGTTAGAAAATTTGGGGTTCAAATGGCTATAATTTAAAAATAAGAGTTTTAAAATTTTTGCTTGTTGAACAGTGTTCAGACGTCTGAGGATTCGAGGTTAGACGTCTAGAGTTCCTGAAACCCTTTAAAAATAGAACTAGATACAGGGTCAGATGTCTAAAGTCTGGGTTCAGACGTCTGAAGTTCCAGGTTCAAATGTCTGAAGTCGCGAGTTCAGATGTCTGAACTACTACTACCACTTTCTGTCTTGTTCTATAAATTCTTCAGAAGTCTGCACTTAATCTTCAGACGTCTGAAGTAATTCTTCAGATGTCTGAACATGAAGTTCAGTCATCTGAAGTCTTCACTTCAGTCATCTGAACTTAAAAGTTTAGTCATCTGAGCTATAAAAATTCCGTTTTATAAAATATCTTTCTTTAAAAACTGATTTGCTCTCTTATGATCTTTATAAAACTTAATTCAATATGCTTAAATAGGTCCTTAAATCTTTATAATCTCTTGAGAAAGCTTCAAAACATATTTCAAATGATATTTTGGCTTCTGAAATACTTACAAATATGTTTCCTAAGCCTTCATGCTTGAGTTCTCTTTGCTCTTGAGTTTCTTTGAATAATTTGCTTGAGCTTCAAATATGTTAGACTCTCTTTGAATCATAGAGAAGTTGTCTCAAACTTGATCTTATCTTGAACCATACTTGAGCTATACTTGAACTTGGCTTGAACCATACTTGATCCATATTTCCTGAAACACCAAAACTCAACCTTTCCAATTTAAATAGTCCTTTGTTTGTTATCACCAAAACCAATTGAAAAACCTTGTTAGGCCAACAATCTCCCCCTTTTTGATGTTGACAAACAAGGAGTAAAGATAAAGATTTAAAAATGAAGTACTCCCCCTTACTATTAATATTAATAAGCAAGTCCATATAAAAATAAAGTTCTCCCCCTTGCTATAAGCCATAGAAAATTTATCATGTGTTCCATATATGTTGCAAGTCATAGGAAGTGCAAACCATTGAAATAATTTTAAATATCCATATCAATTTAAGTTCACATGTGTCATATATCCATCCATTTGTTCACGTTAACATGTGGTTCATCAAGTTGATCATGTAATTCATCAAGTGTTCATTATGATCTCTTATTATAGTTCATCAAGATCAAGATTTCCAAAATATATATTTTATCTTTACGTAACACTCGCTCCCCCTTTGTCATTAGTCAAAAAGAATGTCAAGAGTTATGAACAACCATCAAAAAGTCATTCTTATAATCAAAAGGTAATCAGTACAAAGTAGCAATACATAGAAGTTGCATATGTTCCCACATAAAAACAGAAATACAACAAAAAGCTACTTTATAGCATGATTACAGACAATTTGAAGTACATAAGGCTTGATTCATTATGACAAACAAAAAGTTGCATAATATCTAAGCTGAGTAATTTCTAACTATTCTTCTTCAGAACCATCCCCTTACTCTTCTTCTTCTTCCCCTTCTTCTTGAGTTCCTTCTTCTTTCGTATTCCCTTCATCACCTTCTTCTTTAGAATTTCCTTCTTTTTCTGCAAAGTCATTATCATCATCATCGTCATCATCATCATTATCATCATTTCCACTCTGAGGAGCAGAGCTAATATCCATGGGATCACTGCTCTTAGAGGATTTGGCATGATATTTTTCTATATGAGCGACCCATTTGTCAAGTGATGTGACCTTTTCTTTGATATTCTGAAGTCCAGTGCGTACTTCAGAGGAAAAACTATAAAAATCCTTTTGGAAGGATAAGAACCAAGAATGTGTATTTGGAGACGAGCCAAGTTCTTGTGTAGAAGAAGATTGAGCAGCTGTTGATATTGGTGTAGAGGCTGAGGCTGAGGCTGAAGCTGAACCTGCTGCAGATGCAGGTGGTGCATGTGTAGTCCTTGTAGCTTTCAAATACCATCCGGAACGTCCCTTATCATATCCCATTTTCTTGAGAGAAGTTTCATTAAAAGATCATATCGAGTTCTTTTTATGAAAAACTCAGAGATATTGGTAATGTTAAGTTGAGTAAAGAGGAGAGTAAGAATTCCTCCATAAGGAAGAATAACTCGATTTGATTCCAACTTGGTCCACATCCAATGAACAATCAAACTAGCCAAGTCTAGTTTCTTGCCTTTAAGTAGACACCAAAGAACAAAGCATTTGATATAAGAAAGATGATCAAAAGAGCCTTGTTTTGGTAAAATATTGTTTGAAACTAGCTTATGGAGAATTTGGCCTTTTAAATTCAGTTGCTTGTACAGTGGAGGATGTGCAAAATAGACAGGCTCATTTTCCATAATCATGTGAAGAAAAGCTTCGAGAGTGAACCCTTATTCTAGGATCCAAGATTGAGCAAACATAGGACTATTAAAATCTCCTAGAGTAATTTTGAAAATGGGAGATAATATTTCAGAATTCAACAATATTTTCTTTCCTTTAACCTCTGAAGAAAAAATTCCATGTTCACATATCATGTTTGTATAAAAAATTTTGACCAAATGAGGAAATCAACCCTTGGGTTGTTGAGTGATAAAATCAAACCATCCAATATCACGAAATAATGTAAGGATATCTGGAAATTCAGTGACAAAGAAGGATACATCCAAGACTTTACCTAATATTGGTTCTATAGAACTCAAAGAATTTTGATAATGGATTTGAGCTCGAGGAGCAACTAACCATTTATCAATATTTTGAGTTTCCCTCCCTGATGAAGGTCCTTTGTTCGCAGTCTGCTTGACTCGAGGCATTAGGACACGAGATTTTGGATGCCCTAGTTTTTGTGTGATGAATCTTTGCAGGATAGAGACTGAGGATTGAAGTGAGAATGAGAGAAGATGAAGGGTGTGATGTTCGGTTGAATGAAGCAAATGACTTCAGAAGTCTGAAGTTAGGGTTTAGTGTACGAATAATATATAAACCCTACGACTTCAGATGTCTGAAGATTATCTTCAAATGTCAGAAGTTTTAAAAACCTGGAATTTTAAAAGTCAGTATGAGTTCAGACGTCTGAAGTCCTAGATTCATTCATCTAAACCCTTCTGCTGCAGTGTTTAGACGTCTGGGGGTGTGAACATTAGACGTTTGAAGTGCATAAAAATTCTGAATTTTTTTTTTCTTCTAATACACTTCTCTGTTATGGATAAGCCCAAGTTCCCTCCTGATATGTATGAATCTTTATTCACTTAGAGGTTTTGTAAAAATATTAGCTCATTGATCACTTATATTTATAAATTCAAGAATTATATCCTCTTTTTGAACATGATCTCTCAAAAAAATGATGTCTTATGTCTATATGCTTAGTTCTTAAGTGTGAAATTGGATTTTTAGATATGTTTATGGCACTTGTGTTATCACACTTTATTGGTATTGTTTTATATTCTAAATTGAAATCTTTTAATTGTTGTTTCATATATAAGATTTGTGCACAACAACTTCCCGCGGCCACATATTCAGCTTTGGGGGTTGATAAAGCTATAGAATTTTGTTTCTTTGAGAACCATGATATCAAGGATTGTCCTAGAAAATGACATGTGCCACTTGTACTCTTTCAATCAATCTTGCATCCGGCATAATCAGCATCGGAATAACTTATCATATTAAAATTAGTATCCTTTGGATACCATAATCCTAGATCAAGTGATCCTACTAAGTACCTAAGAATTCTCTTGACAGCTGTTAAGTGAGATTCCTTGGGGGCTGATTGAAATCTAGCACACATACACACACTAAACATAATGTCTGGCCTACTAGCAGTTAAATATAGTAAACTTCCAATAATTCCTCTATAGTGTGTGATGTCTACTTGTTTTCCTTTGTCATCTCTATCAAGACTTGTAGTTGTACTCATAGGAGTTCTTATAGGTTTACTTTGTTCCATATCAAAATTTTTAAGCATATCCTTGATGTACTTAGTTTGATTTATAAAAGTTCAATTTTTAGCTTGCTTTATTTGTAATCCTAGAAAATAATTTAGCTCCCCCATCATACTCATCTCAAATTCTTTTTGCATACATGTGGCAAATTCTTTACATAGATCTTCATTTGTAGCTCCAAATGTAATATCATCCACATATATTTGAACAATTAGCATATCTTTATTTTTGGATTTAATAAATAAGGTACTGTTGACCATTCCTCTTGTAAATTCATTTTTAAGTAAAAATTTACTTAATCTCTCATACCAAGCTCTTGGAGCTTGTTTCAAACAATAAAGGGATTTTGTCAATTTGAATACAAGGTTTGGATTTTTAGAATTTTCAAAACCTGGAGGTTGTTTAACATATACTTCTTCATTTATATATCCATTTAAGAATGCACTCTTCACATCCATTTAATATAATTTAAAATCCTTATGAGCTACGTAGGCTAAAAGCATCCTAATTGCTTCCATCTTTGCCACAAGAGCAAAGGTTTCATTGTAATCAATTCCTTCTTCTTGATTATACCCTTGTGCTACTAGCCTAGCTTTATTTCTTACAACAACTCCATTTTCATCCTTCTTATTTCTAAACACCCATTTAGTTGCTATAATTGATTTATCTTTGGGTTTTGGTATAAGTTCCCATACTTGAGTTCTTTCAAATTGATTTAATTCCTCTTGCATAGCCATAATCCATGAATCATCATTTAAAGTTTCATCAATATTTTTGGGTTCTTCTTGAGATAAAAAGGCATAATGATTGTAAATATTTTTTAGTGAGGCTCTAGTGGTTATTCCTTTTGATGTTTCACCAAGAATTTGTTCTTTTGGGTGGTTTTTGTCATATTTCCACTCTTTAGGAAATTTCAAATTTTTTGAAAAGTTTTCTTTTGAAACATCATTATCCTTTTCTTCTTTTATTTCAAGGTCTTTTTCTTTTTGTGAAATAACTTCTTTTTCATCATTCATATCTTTAATGTCATAACTATTTGATTCATCAAAAGTTATATGAATTGATTCCATGATTGTAGAAGTTCTTTTATTATAAATCCTATAAGCTTTACTATTTGTCGAATAACCTAAGAAGATACTTTCATCCGACTTTGCATCAAACTTTCCTAGATCATCTTTAGTATTTAATATAAAGCATTTACAACCGAGTACATGAAAATAGGAAATATTAGGTTTTCTATCTTTCCAAAGTTCATATGGTGTTTCATCTATTTTTGATCTTATTGATACTCTATTTACAATATAACATGCTGTATTTACAGCTTCTGGCAAAAAATATTTAGGTAGATTTTTTTCATTAAGCATTATTCTTGCCATTTCTTGTAAAGTTCTATTTTTCCTTTCAACAACTCCATTTTGTTGTGGAGTTCTAGGTGCTGAAAAATTGTGAGTTATTCCATATTCATTACAAAATTTATCAACTTCCTTATTTTTAAACTCTCTTCCTTGGTCACTTCTAAAGCTTGTTACATTATAGTCTTTCTCATTTTGTAATTTCTTGCATAAGATTATTAATTGATTACAAGCTTCATCTTTGTTTGCTAAAAAGATTACCCAAGTAAATCTTGAATAGTCATCTACTATTACAAAAACATATTGTTTTCTACCTAAGCTTAAGGTTCTAGTTGGACCAAATAAGTCTAGGTGTAAGAGTTCTAGGGGTCTTTTGGTGGATATGAATTTTTTTTTTTTAAAACTTGTTTTTACTTGTTTTCCCTTTTGACATGCATCACACATCTTGTCTTTTATGTACTTAGTATTTGGTAATCCTTTTATAAGATTTTTCTTAGATAATTTGGATAGTAAGTCCATGCTAGCATGACCTAGTTTCCTATGCCATAGCCAACTTACTTCATTCATAGCTGTCAAACAAGTTATGTGTTGATTTGCTAATTTCTCAAGATTTATGCAATAGACATTATTTATCCTATGAGCCATAAACAAAGTTTCTTTATTTTTAGGATTTTGGATAATACATTTTTCTTTCATGAAAATTACTTCGAACCCTTTATCACTTAGTTGACTAATACTTAAAAGATTATGTTTTAGTCCTTCCACTAATAGTACATTATCTATAGTGAGCGAAGGTTCTTTACCAATTTTTCCAATACCAACAATTTTACCTTTGGCATTGTTGTCGAAGGTGACGTATCCCCCATCCTTTTGTTTTAAAGTAGAGAACTTGGTCTTGTTACCAGTCATATGCCATCTGCTATCCAAGTACCATTTGTCTGTTGTCATTGTTGTCCTAAGGCAAACCTACAATGAGGGACACTATGTGTTAGTTTTTAGAACCCAAATTCTTTTGACTTTCTTTGTTTTGTTGTTGGTTTCACTATTTGTTTTCCATTCTCCTTGTTCTTTAACATATTTTTTCTTTAATGGGCAATTAAACATCACATGATCTTTAGTTTTGCACATATAACAAGTGGTGTGTTCATGTTTGTTATTTGATGAAGTGCTAGCATAAAACTTAGCTTCCTTAACAAAATATCCCATGTATAGCTTTTTATTTTTTTTTTATTTTTTTTACCGTTATAGCCTATTCCTTCTTTGTTTCTATGAAGCGTTTGCTGGCCAATCATCTTTTCAAAGTTTTCTTGACCTTTAGTAAAATTATAGACAATCTTTTCTTTATCCTCAACTACCTTTTTTAGTACATTTATTTCTAAATCCTTCTTATTCAAGTTATCTTTATGAGTTTTATCTAACTCTTGTTTTGCTATGTTTATTTCTTCTTCCAACTTCTTAATATAAGTATTTCTTTCTTCTTCAATAAATTTGAATGATTCAAGTTGCTTTACTAGTTCTTGATTTTGATCTTTTAAAGTTATATTTCTTTTAGATACTTTTATAAATCTTTTATGTAGTGAGAATAATTCAGTTTGTAATTCCTTATAAGAAGGTAAGCTATTACATGACTCATCACAAGATTCATTTTGAGATTTGGTTGAAGAGTAGTAAGAATTTACCTCTTCATCGTTCACCATGAAGCATATATTTGCCATCTCTTGTTCACTTGATTCAATTTCAGTTTCGCTGGAGCTTGAGTCATCCCAAGTAGCTTTCATTGCTTCTTCTTTTTCTTCTTGTCTTTCTTGAATAATGGACAGTCCAGTTTGATATGCCCTGGCTTTTTGCTATGATAACAAATTGGTGGTTCATTCTTACCTTTATTTTCTTTCCTACTTGTTTCTCTTTTTTTGATTTTATTTTTATTAAACTTTCTGGGAAACCTTTTATTTCTTCTATAGAATTTTCCTAATCTCTTAGTAATGAATGCCAACTCGTCTTGATCTAAGTCACTTGTTTCGCTTTCTTCTTCACTAGTGGTGTGGCTAGATGCTTTTAGAGCTATGGATCTTTTATGCTTCGGTTCAGGATTCCTTTCTTTAAAGGCCATTTCATATGTAAGAAGTGAACCTATAAGTTCATCCAAAGAAGTAGTCTTAAGGTTTCTACCTTCCGTGATAGCTGTAGCCTTTGGTTCCCAAATAAAGGGTAGGCCTCTTAGAATTTTTCTAATCATTTCATATGTAGTATAGGTTTTTCCTAAGGCACTTAAAGAGTTTATTATATGGGTAAATCTGGTGTACATGCTTCATATTGATTCATCAGAATTCATTTTGAATGCTTCGTATTCCCTTGTTAGCATGTCTATCCTATTATCTCTAACATCAACGGTTCCTTCATAAGTTACTTCTAGTTTGTCCTAAATTTCCTTAGATGTTTTGCAGGCCATAACTCGATTAAACTCATTAGCATCTAATGTACAATATAACACATTTATAGCACTTGCATTTATTTGAAGCATTTTATAATCTAAATCGGTCATGTCTATCTTTTCTTTTGGAATATGTTTTCCATCCACTATCTTAGTGGGGATAAGATTTCCATCCATAACGACTTCCCAAGCTTTCCAATCCATGTGTTGGAGATATATTTCCATTCTCTTTTTCCAAAAGGTATAATTGTGTTCACAAAAGATTGGTAGACGGGTTGAGGATTGTCCTTCACCAAAGGGTGCTACTCCAATATTTGCCATTAGATCTTTTTATAGTTTCTTTTTAGGAATTTCTATAACTAGGCTCTGATACCAATTGAAATTCGGAATAGCTTCCCAAGAAGGGGGGGGTGAATTGGAATCTTTTTGATTTTGATAAATTTTTTTAATCTTTTGCTTAAGATACTAAAGAAAGCATAACTGATAACTGATAACCACACTTTAGAATACTTGTAATTTAAATGAACAAGACAATCAATAAAGCTAAAACAATTCAATCACACAATTAAGAATATTTTTACTTTTGTTGATTTCCCTGTGGATGTTTATCACCTTCTTTGAATAAGCTTTTAGTATGTACTTCTCTTGATTAAGATTTTTGCAGACTAACCAACGTACTCCCTTTTGGGTTTCCGCAAACGGTTAATCGAAACGTACTTTCTAAATACCAAGAGTCTTTGTTTCTTTCTCTTTGAAACCTGTGACCTGCACATTTTAAATCATACAACATAGCAAGTATAGTATGTAAAGTAGAGAGAAAGACACAAGATTTTTTACGAGGTTTGGCTTCAACACAGCCTATGTCCTCGCCCTTGGCAAAACACCGAAAGGTTCCACTATAGCAATTCCATTACTAGGTGGAACAACACCTGTTTACAACCACTCCTTTGGCTAAGGCTAGAGCCCGCCTTCTCCAAACAATATGCCCTTGTTTGGTCAACAATCCAACAGCATGGTATCATCCAAAATCTACAAGAGAAATATCAAAAGCTGGTGTACAAGAGAAGCTCACACAAAGAGCAGATTAGTACAAATCAAAACTATGTACTTCAAAGGATAAAATATCAAGAATGAAATAAACTTTTGAAGCTTTTCAAAGAATTCACCAAAATCCTTTTCTCTAGATAAGAAATCAGTAATTCTTCAGGATTTGATGAGCAAGAATATCAGAACAATCAGTACTTTCAACTTTGCAAGAGATTGATCAAAAGAGATTTTGAAAGTAAGAGAGCTTTGAGAGAATTTCAATGCTTGGGATAATTTTTGATTCACAAGAACCATGTATTTATAGGCTTCCAAGTAGGTTTCCTTGTTGCAAGAGTTTCCTTAAAGAGTTTCCCAAGTTGTTGGAAAATTTGGGGTTCAAACGACTATAATTTAAAAATAAGAGTTTTAAAATTTTTACCTGTTGAATAGTGTTCAAATGTATGAGGATTCGAGGTTAGACGTCTGAAGTTCTTGAAACCCTTTAAAAATAGAACTAGATACAGGGTTAGATATCTAAAGTCTGGGTTCAGACGTGTGTGAAGTTCCAGGTTCAGATGTCTGAAGTCGCGAGTTCAAACGTCTGAGCTGCTACTGCCACTTTTTGTCTTGTTCTATAAATTCTTCAGACGTCTGCACTTAATCTTCAGATGTCTGAACATGAAGTTCAGTCATATGAAGTCTTCACTTCAGTCATCTGAGCTATAAAAATTCTATTTTATAAAATATCTTTCTTTAAAAACTAATTTGCTCTCTTATGATCTTTATAAAACTTAATTCAATATACTTAAATAGGTCCTTAAATCTTTATAATCTCTTGAAAAAGCTTCAAAACATATTTCAAATGATATTTTGGCTTTTGAACTACTTACAAATATGTTTCCTAAGCCTTCATGCTTGAGTTTTCTTTGCTCTTGAGTTTCTTTGAATAATTTGCTTGAGCTTCAAATATGTTAGAATCTCTTTGAATCATAGAGAAGTTGTCTTAAACTTGATTTATACTTGATCTTCTCTTGAACCATACTTGAGCTATACTTGAACTTTGCTTGAACCATACTTGATCCATATTTCCTGAAACACCAAAACTCAACCTTTCCAATTTAAATAGTCCTTTGTTTGTTATCACCAAAACCAATTGAAAAACCTTGTTAGGCCAACACTATAGATCAAATCATAGGCAAACCATCCCATGGTGTAGCCACAAGATCCTCCTTGAGAAATATAGTGAATCATTCTGCTTTCTTATCCCAAGAAGAACTTACAAATATTAAAGAAGCCATAGAAGATGAGTCTTGGGTGATGTCCATGCAAGAAGAGCTTAATCAATTTGAAAGAAGTGAAGTGTGGACCTTAGCTCCTAGGCCTAATAAGCACACCATCATTGGAACTAAATGGGTATATAGAAATAAGAAAGATGAGAATGGGGCTAGACTAGTTGCCCAAGGGTATAACCAATAGGAAGGGATTGACTTTGATGAAACATATGCTCATGTTGCTAGGTTAGAAGCCATTCGTATGCTACTTGCCTTAGCAGAAAATGGTGAGGAAGGAGAGTGGGTTCTGGAGGTGCTCACGACTGACTGTGTGTGGCTCTGCCTAGCTGTGTGTGTGAGAGAAGGAGAGAAGAAGAAAGGAGCGAGGGGGAGAAACTGAGATTGTGCAACGACAAATGGCTTGTAACGTACGGAGCCGAAGCTAGTTACTACGACTTTTTACGATGCTGGCCGTGAGTGGAATGAAGGAGGTGGAGAGACTAGGAGATGAGTAAGAGTGAGAGAGATTGCATGAGGGGATAAGAGAGAGAGAGAGAAATGGATTCCTGTGCGTGAGGTGGATAGTGGGTAATGCAGAAGAGGGTGAAGACGATGGGGACTGAGCTTAGCTGGTGAGAATGGCGGCCGATAGTGGTTGTGTGAGGGAGACTAAAGAGGGAGAGGCAAGGATCGTGAGTGGGCTTGCGGGTGTTTGGATTGAGGTGACGGTGATGGTGTGAGAAGGCTTCAGGGAGTAGAGGGGAGGATGGAGGATCTGCGAGGATGATGAGTGAAATCAAAATCAGGACCCCCTTACTTGTGTGAAAAATGGAAAATTGATGGAGACCCCCCCCCCCCGGTTTGCTCTGCACAGGGACTCTTTATAGGGAGTGTGCAGATGGAAAATGGCATGCATAAGCATGCGAGAAGCAGGAAAATATCCTAACAGAAAAATATTCCCTCCCTCTGCTTCATGTGAACAGTGCACCCACAACTCTTAAGTGATTTTTTCTCTTTTTGCATGTACCCGGGGTTGCATTGGGTGACCCATTGTTTGTACCGTGACACTCTCCTTTTAAATACATAAATACTTAACCTATATACATTGGTACTCTTATTTTTTGTATATATATATATATATATATATATATATATATATATATAATGTATTTTTCTATACTTTTTGTTTGTCCAATGTTATTCCTCCAAAATGAAAATTAAAACTTAGTTCTCGAATATTGAAGGACCCAAACTTGACTACTTTAAAAAATACGGGACTCAATTAAAAGCCAACGGGACTTAGTTAAAATACCGGGACTCAATTAAAAACATCAGGAATCAATTTAAAACACTGAGACTCAACTTAAGACACCGTGACTCAATTAAAAATACCAGGACTCAAATAAAAATATCGAGACTCAATTAGAGACATCAGGACTCAATTTAAAATACCGAGACTCAACTTAAGACACTGGGACTTTATTTAAAAATATCAGGACTCAAATAAAAATATTGGGACTTGATTAAAGACACTGAAACTTGATTTAAAACACCGGGACTCAATTTAAGATGCTGGGACTCAATTTAAAAATACCAAGACTCAAATAAAAATATCGGGACTCAATTAAAGACATCGGGACTCAATTTAAAACACCGGGACTCAATTTTAGACATCGGGATTCAATTAAAAATACCAGGACTCAAAGAAAAATATCAGGCCTCGATTAAAGACATCAGGACTCAATTTAAAACACTGGGACTCAGTTGAAAACATCGAGCTTTTCAAACAGGGTCTTCCAATTTCTGGGATTCGAAGTCAACTTCTATTAAACCTAGTCTCCTCAGGGTAGCCTGGTTAAAATTGGGGTGTTGACAAAATATTTGGGTAATTTATGTTCATTCAACATTGTTCTACCCATTTCTTGCAAGGACCTATTCTTTCTTTCTATAACTCTGTTTTGTTGTGGGGTCCTAGGTGTAGAAAATTATGTGAAATGCCTTTTAAGACACAAAAGTTTTCTATGCCATTGTTTTTGAATTCAGTTCCCCTATCACTTCTCTTGACCTTATAGGTTATACCCTGTTTTGATTATGACAAATAATCAAGTATTTAATTTCTATCAAGTTTTTTTGCAAGTTCATATTAGCAAGATCGGATAATGGCATATGATGACTCAAAGGAAAAAGAAGACCTAGAAGATTTATTTTTGTTGCAATTTATATTTTGCTTTATTCAGGTTTGTAATAGTAATATAGGAAAAGGTCTATAATAATTACTACATATCATGCATGTAGTAGCAATAATCTCAAAATACCTTATAAAGACCTTAGCTCCTTACACTTACATGTAAGAAAGTCCTCAATATCACATATATTATCAGGGGAATTAATTGAAGTAAAACAGGACTTAGTAATTAAAACAGGACATAGAGGGTTAAATTGGTCCGACATCGAGCAACTGAACTATGGTGTTCAACACACCTCGGGTGACCGAACGATTGACCAGTCCGCAAGTAGACTTGGTTTTAGGCGACTGAACCAAAAGGACTATACCGTCCTCGGTCAACCGAACGTATATTCTGACTTTTTTCACCAACTTGACAGCCTAAACTTTCATGTTCAAAACTGCCTTGGGCTACCGATAACGTGAGTTAGGTAAACCAAACTCCGGACCAGGTGACTAGACATAATGGAAATCGCCTTCGGTCAGCAAACCGAACCCACATTTAGGCACCCAAACTTCAAAAATTAACTTTTTCTATTGTGTCTATTCTAGTGAACAAACCATGGGTTAGGCGCCTGAAACTCTTGAGTTGTTTTAATTTTTACTAAGGTTATTTTAAGTTAAACAAGGTTAATTTTATTATACCGTTTTAAAACAAATTTAATAATACCTTGTGTATCCCCAACAGTTATAATTTTAACCTATTCTATATATAGGGGCTCATGTTCTCTTATTAGGAGGTGATTAGCACATTGATTAAGCAAAAAATTCTATGAAATTTCTTAAGCCCTATCTTCTCATACCAGCCCTATACACTCATATACTACCATTCCTTTGAGAAATCTAGCTTTGTGAGTGTGTTATTCATTATGTGCTATTGCTAGAAACTCTCATTGGTTCATTCCATTATTGATTTTTGGATTGAGGGTTGAGCTTAGTTTTCCCTCCATATTTAATTTAATAAATATTTTGAGTGGGAAAACTTAGAGTATGTGTGTCTTTGCACTCATATTGCAAGACACCTTAGCTCATATTTTTGTTTGTGCAAATATCATTTTACAAGCTTAGATTTGAATATCTCTTTGTGCTTTAATATTGAGAATTTTTTTGTTGAGATATTCTAAATTTCTATTGGTTCAAATCTTTGAAACCCTAAACTATGATTGAGATTTTATCTTTACATAGTTTCAAAGATAAGCTTGATTGATACACTTTTGTTCTTGATTTGAGATAATCATTATTTTGAGTGTTGATTGCACACCTACTGTAACGACCTGATTTTTCATGTCATTTTTTTTTTTTATAATAATGAATGTTATACTGACTAGTAATTATATCCTGTTCTCTGATACCCAAAAACATAATACCTAAGCAGCGGAAAACATAAAGTTTGCAACCAGAAACACAATACCAGAATTTTCACCACTTATGTACGTCACTTTATTTTAAAAGTCCAGATCCCCTAGGATCTATACAAAAATACATCTCACTCAAAAACTACTTACCCTATAAACAGGGCATAACTGATATCTCCTTTATCTACGAGCCTGGTCTGCCCATCTAGTTAGATCACCTGAAAAAAAAAAATTAAATTATTAGGATGAGACAACGCTAAGTAAGACAAAATATGCTATCACCAGTGTGTGTCATTTGAGTTTCTTTAAGATATATACATATATTATAATTAATTGAATCTAAATTAACATGTAATAGTAATATACCATGTAACTCACTCTTATGTTTCTTAAAATATATTTGTTACTGAACTTTTAATTTGAACATACTTCTAATAGCTATAAATAATTATGCTATTTCCTGTACTTATATAATAGTTGTGAAAACTTCCCTGGATGGATAACTGGACGTTATGATTCAAATCCCCCCATGACAGGGTTGTGTGGCTCGAAGGCGACACTTCATCTTGGTCGGCCCTCTAGCATTAGTCAACTATAGCTCCATTGACGTACGATTGGCCCCTCAACTTGGGTCTATCCAGGGAGCCTTGCAATCTCTCCCTTCTACCTAGATCAGATTACCAAGGAGTCTACAATCTTTCCAATGGCACAGTCGACCATAAAATGCCACACTTTATTTGAGATATGTGGTTGCACTCTCTTCGCTGTATAGCAACAGTACCATGCTCTACTATCTGATCTGTAACGGTCCATCAGGGTCTTATATTATATATAATACTCTAGTATGTACATGTATTTTACTATTTACCATGATTTTGTTTCTGCTGTAATAACCATAATAATAGAATAAATATTCTGTATAAGCTGTACTATTTGTTCTGAATAATACTGTAATAACTTATTTATATAACTATATGTCTATTAGTTATGGCTCTGAGAACTGCATATCATGGTATTTTGAAAACTATATAAATGATTTTTGTAAACTGCGTATAACATGCTCACTGTAAAACTGTAAACTATACTCTATATTGAACTGTGTTAAATACATAATTCTGTGAAATACTGGATAGCCATAGCTTTGAAATAAATATTGTATAATCTGCTCTGTAAATAACTGTATATCCTGTATATCTTAATTCTATAAAGCTGTATAACCATTCATGATTCTGTAACATTTTTATAAATTCAGTACTGTACTCATATTACTCATGCCACACAACAATTAATAATTTATTAAATATAATTTGCATAACTGTATAATATCTATTCTAAAAATACCATAATCTCATATAATCTTTATTGTTAAAAATTCTAATTTATCTGGCATAGCATATTTCCCTTACCTACTGGCTGGGAGGTTCGCCTCCTACTTTAACCTCACGCTCACGGCGTACTATTTTGAAAATCCTGAAATAATACATATATACATATTTCTAATAAATTAACTATATTTCTCCGAACATACATACTCTTAATTTTCTGAACTATAATTTACCTGGGCTCCTAGAAATTTTCACTAGGGTCCCCAACTCATATCTGCAGGGGTCCCAAAAACACCCTAGTTCTAAAAATAAAATACCCTAATTTATTTCACAAAACTCCAGTATTATCTTCCCTAATATGTTCTCTTTAGTTCAAAAACACCCAAAATCTAATAAAACTGAAATTAACTAACTTATCCAAATTTTGGGACGGTTCCCAAATTAGCCTAACCAAAAAATCACTCCAGCAGATGTGCAGAGAATCTTTCCAGGCATGACGTGGTGGCTTTTGATTGTCGAACAAGCAAAAAACGAGGTCAAAATCAAAGAAAGAAGGAGGAGAGAGTCGTAGGTGTGTGTGTGTGTGTGAGTGAGTGAAAGAGAAAGCGAGAGAGAGAGAGAGAGAGAGAGAGTTTCTGTCAATTTCTTTGCAGAAAAATGAGGTTTTGAGCTTATATAGAAAGCTGGTCCATGTGGACTCATTGGCGAGACATGTCACCTCGTTGACGAGTTAATGAAGGGATCTCGTCGACGAACACTAGTTCCTCGTTGATGAGTTTCAGACCTTAGAACAGGCCTCTCGGTAAGTTCTCGTCGACAAGACGCGTGTCCTAGTTGACGAGCCCAAGAATCTACTTGTTGATGAGCACTTCTACACTCGTCGACGAGGCCCTATTGCACCTTTTTATAAAAATTTCTTTTTCTCTCATTTTTTTATTATTTAATTACCATAATTCTTTAGGTCTCTACATTCTCCCCTCTTTATAAAAAATTCATCCTCAAAATTTACTATCTATATTATATACCATCCTAAAAGAAAAATGTGCTACTTATTTTATTACTAACCCTCACTTATGGCGGAGGAATACCGCGGTTACATAAATAGCTCTAGGAGATTACAAATATACTCATAAAAGAAAATTCTCCCAAAACCAAAACTCTACCTATTTTATATTTTAAATTACAATTACACATTCGTCTCTCTGTACTAAACAAAGTAAAACTGTCATTATTTGAACTATACAAATCATTACTGTACCCCACTAAATAGATGTGGGTATTTCCTTCTAATTTCTTCCTAAAGCTCCCATGAAGCTTCTTCCATAGCATGATTTCTCTACAGGACTTTTACTAGATGAATTTTCTTACTGTGCAATTCTTGTTCCTTCCTGTCTAAGATCTGTACTAGAGTTTCTTTATAAGCTAAAGCATAACTGAATTCCAATTCTGCATAACTGATGACATAGGAAGGATTTGGGACATATTTCCTTAACATAGAAACATGAAATATGTCATGTATTCTAAACAGAACTGGTGGTAAAGCTAGTCGATAAGCAACTGACCCAACCTTTTCAAGTATCTCGAATGGGCTAGTAAACATAGGGCTCAACTTACCCTTCTTCCCAAACCTTATGAATCCCTTCAATGGTGCTATTTCAAAAATACGTGATCACCTACTTTAAATTCTAATACCTAGCGACAATTATCTATGTAGCTTTTCTGCTGACTTTGAGCTGCACCGATTCTTTCTCTAATAAGTCAGACTTTATCGTACGCCTACTGCATTATTTATGGCCCCAAAACTCGTCTCTCATCTAACTTATCCCAATATAAAGGAGAACGACACCTCCTACCATAAAATGCCTCGTAAGGTGCCATGCCGATACTGGTCTAATAGCTGTTATTGTAGGCAAATTCCACCAATGGCAAATACTGAGTCCAACTACCCACAAATTCCAATACACGCGCTCGTAGCATATCCTTAAGTACCTGGATCGTTCTCTTTATTTAACCATCTGTTTGAGGATGGAAAGCGGCGCTGAATGCTAATTGAGGCCCTAAAGCCTCCTGCAAGCTTTTCCAAAATTGTGTTGTAAAGCGTGGATCATGGTCCGAGACTTTAGATACTGGCACTCCATGGGGTCGAACAATCTCTTGAATGTAAATCTCTGCTAATCTGTTCATAGGGTAGCTAACTTTAATAATGTTGACCTTATAGGTCACACCTAGTTTTGATAATGACAAATACTCTTGGTATGTGATGACTTTTGAGTTTTTGTGCAGGTATATAATTAGCAGATCAACTAATGGCACATGAAGACTCAAAGTCTAAAGACCCTGAAGACTTCTTTCATGTTGTAATTCATTTTAATTCAATGAGGGTCTGTAATAGTAACTAGGGATATGGTCTGTAATAATCTTTGCATGTCATGCATGTAGGTTTGTAAGCTCAGAAATGCCATAGACTAACCATAGAGACTAAATGACCTTAGGGCACCATTCGGTCGACCAACGCCAGGTTTTTTGGCATACTTGAAAAAACCCTAGGTCCCTACACAAAATGCACAAAATTGTCCCCATATCATTTAACATATCAGGGGAATTAATCAAAGTGAAAATGAACTTTATAGGCATAAAATGTGTGAGGTTGGGCAACCGAACCCTAGGTGAACAAATCACCTCGGGTGCCCGAACTGTTGAGAAGTCAATAGTTTGACCCGTCTTCGGGTGACCGAACCTATGCTGTGTAAAGTATCTTAGGCAACCGAACCAGTCAACATGTTGACTTGGTCTCCGAGCACCCGAACCTTTTTTGATCGTACCTTCCTCGAGCACCCAAATGCCTATCAGGGCACTTTTAAACTACTAGGGCGACCAATAGTTTACGTTCAAAAAGATGCTCGAGAAACTGAACTTGCTGGTTCGGTTAACCGAACTCAGCTTTGAGCACCTAAACCGTGGACAGAGAGTTTCTATCTTTGGTTCTGCAAACAGAGCCTAGACTCGAGCACCCAAACCTTCAAGGGTGGCTTTTCTGACTGAGTCTGTTTGGGTGACCGAACCAAGGTTCAGCCACTCAAACCTCGGCGGGTTTAAAATATTTTAACCATGGTAAATTTGGGTTAAGTTGGGTTAATTGTGCTTAAGCTATTTGAAACTTTTCTAAGAATACCCAATAGGTCCCAAACGGTTATATTTTTAACCTTGTCTATAAATATAGGTTCATTTGTGAGGATTAGGAAGAGATTAGCATAAAATCATTAATAAAATCCTCTCTACTTCAAAATCCTATTCTTGCCCAAATACTCTCAAATTTCTATTCCCTTGATACATTTTAGTGTTGTGAGAGTATATTGGTTATGCTAGTATTGCTAATACTCCCAGTGTGCTTGTGTGATTGAGATATTGTTTTTGGGGAGTTTAGCTTAGGTTTATCCCACAGATTTTCATACTATAAATCTTGTGTTGGGATAAATTAGGAAACTTAGGATATTTGCATTGTTTTTGCAAGTTTCCCATAGCATTGATTTTTTTGTGCAAAAATATTTTCTACAAGTTATAATAGTTTTCAAACTACTCTTGAGCTCCTTACATTGATTGTTTAACTAGCATCTTTGAAACCCTGATTTGCTATTGAGATTTGATATAGATTATTTCAAAGATATAGCTTGTCTTAGAACACTCTTGAGCATACTTGTTATCATATCTAGTTGAGTGTTGCTTGCACAAAGATACACATCACTGAGCTTACATTTACCTACATTGTTGATGTGCATTTGATTGATTAAGTATACTACGCATATCTGGGTACACATCTACTTTACATGAAAGCATAATCACTGTACCATTTCGTTGTATTTCAAATACTATTGTATTTCCAGGAACGGGCCTAAAGAGGGAGACCAGTCCTTTGAAATAGTCCCGGATTGGCTTTGACCCGATTAGGAAAGCTAGGTGCGCTATCTTGGTAAGGCGTATTGGTTGAGGTCAGCCCCTTAATTGACTTGGTAAAGGTTGAGGTCAGCCCTGTGCTAACTGACCTGGTTGTAATCGATGCCGCTCCACCCGTTAAGTGAGCAATTAATGGAATCCTCGGGCTCACGAACTCAAGGCGGGGATGTAGGCACAGTTGGCCGAACCCCAATAACATATTGTGCATGTTCTTTACATTTCTGTAATTTATTTACTGCATGTATATGTTTTATTGTGAATGATGCGCATGATTTAAATTCTGCATATTATACTTATTTGCATTTGGGTAGATAGACCTAGGTTGTGAAAGTACTGTTGCTAAACTAGTTTAACCTAGGAGAAAAAGTTTTAAATTTCAATTCACCCCCCTCTTGGGAATACACCCAAGCTAACAAATAGGTAGAAAGTGAGCTATCTACGTCAACCGATCAGTAATTACCTAAATGGCAATCTGATCATGCGGTGCCGGCGGTAGCCCAGTGATGAAGTCCATGGATATGTGGTCCTACTTCCACTCAAGGATGAAAAATGGTTGTAACTGCCCTAGCGGCCTTTGGTGCTCAGCTTTAACTTGATGGCATGTCAAACATTGCTACACAAATTTAGCAATCTCCCTTTTCATGCCACTCCACCAGAAATACTTTCGCAAATCCCCATACATTTTAGTACTGCCAGGATGAACCGTGTATAGAGATTTGTGAGCCTCCTCTAAAATCATTCTCCTAATATCATCATCCGTAGGCACACACAATCTAGTGCAAAACCTCAGAGCTTCGTCATCAAAAATACTAAACTCCTCTCTGTCACCATCCTGTACTTTAGCTATTGCCTCTGCTAATTTTGCGTCATCTACTCGAGCGGCTTTAATCTTTTCATATAGCGTAGGCTACACAACTAGGCTGGCAATAAATTCTTGAGGATTACTCTCTACCAACTCTACACCAAGTCTCTCCAGATCCATCAGGATTGAATGCTGAACCTCTATAGCTGCCAGTGCTAGTCCCATTGATTTCCTGCTCAGAGCATCTGGTACCACGTTCACCTTCCCTGGGTAGTAACTAATAGTGTAATCATAATCTTTAATGAGTTCCATCCACCTTCTTTGCCTCATATTCAACTCTTTCTGGGTAAAGAAATACTTCAAACTTTTGTGGTCCATGAAGATTTCACATTTCCCACCATATAGATAATGCCTCAATATTTTTAAAGCATAAACTACTGCAGCTAATTCTAGATCATGCACAATATAGTTCTTCTCATATTCTTTAAGCTGTCTAAATGCATAGGCAATGAATCTGCCATGCTGCATCAACACGCACCCGAGTCCCTTTTGGGACGCATAACTATATATAATGAATCCATCCTTTCCTGATGGAATAGCTAACACTGGGGCAGTAACCAACTATTGCTTCAACTCCTGAAAGCTCTGCTCACATTCAACGGACCATTAAAACATCACATTCTTTCTTATAAGCCATGTCAAGGGACCTGATAGTCTGAAGAAACCATCCACAAAGTGCCAGTAATACCTTGCCAGACCTAGAAAACTCATGATCTCCTGAACATTCCTTGGCCTTAGCCAATCAACCACTCCTTCTATTTTGCTTGGGTCAACTGATATACCATCCCCAGAGATCACATGCCTAGAAAGGTGACTTGCCTCATCCAGAATTCACATTTCTTAAATTTCGTGTATAGTTCTCTTTCCCTCAATATCTGCAATACCAGCCTCAGATGATGCTCATGCTCCCCAAAGCTCTTCGAATATACCAGTATATCATCTATAAAAACCACCAAAAACTGGTCTAGATACTAATAAAACACCTGATTCATCAGGTCCATAAATGTTGCCAGTGCATTTGTCAGACCAAACAGCATAAAGAGGAACTTGTAGTGCCCATATCTGGTCCTAAAGGCCGTCTTCAAAACGTCCTCTACTTTGACTTTCATCTGGTGATAACTGGACCAGAGATCAATCTTGGAATAAACCTGAGTCCCCTGGAGTTGATCAAATAGATCATTGATTCTAGGAAGATGATACTTATTCTTTATCGTCACTTTGTTTATTTCTCTATAATCAATGCACATCCTCATAATCTCATCATTCTTCTTCACAAATAAAATAGGTGCTCCCCAAGGCGACACGATGGGTCTAATAAATCCTCTAGCTAATAGCTCCTGCAAATGATATTTTAACTTTTTCAATTCTTTTGGAGCCATTCGGTAAGGCGCTTTAGATATAGGTGCTGTCCCTGGAAGCAAATCAATTACAAATTCTATCTCCCAATCTGGTGGTAAGCCAGGTAATTCTTCTAGAGAAACATCTGGGAATTCTCTAACCACTAGAATGTGAGCCCTTTTTCGTTCTTCCTTTGGTAGCTCCTTTATATAGGCAACATATCCTTGGCAACCATCCAGAAGAAATCTCTGCGCCTGAATAGCTGACACTAGCTGAGGCGAGGCATGCACATGTGTACCCACAAATCTATATTCTTGCCCACCTGGGGGTCTGAAAACTACTTCTTTCTGATAAAAGTCTATACTGATGTGATTAGCTACCAGCCAATCCATACCATATATTACATCAGATCCTTGCATATCTAGTTGTTAGTTGTCCCATCCCCGGGAGTATATAGTCTAGAGGGGGGGTGAATAGACTCTTTCGCGGAATACGTATTTCTCTACAAAATAAAAAATCTTGGAAAGATACAAGAAATTATATTACAATATAAGTAAATGTAAATCATGTACAAGACAAATAGAATGGAGAGAAGGGTAGAGAAAATTAACACCGGTATTTTTATGTGGTTCGGCACCAAGCCTACGTCCACGCCTTGAGACCAACCCAAGGATTCCACAATCCACTAAGGAACTCCTTCACTGGTGGAGAAGCCTTACAACTCGGGAATAAATCCCTACCATGCTCACAAAGAGCCTTCACTTGGGAAAAAATCCCTACCTGCTCATAAAGAGCCTCTTCGGTTCAATAAGAACCTTCACCAAACGGTTCACAAAGAACTTTTACCAAACGGTTCACAAAGAGCTTTTACAAAAAGATGATGGAAATACAATTTGATGCTCCTCAAATGAGCAAATATTAAATACAAAGCAAACCTCACACAATCTCTTAAGTAATGAATCAAACACAATTAAAGAGTAAGAGAGAATGAGCACTTGTGAATGAAGAACAACAATACGAAGTGCTAGGTGCTTAGGTTTTGGTATAAAAAGATGTTTTTCACTAAGAATGATCAAAAGCCTTCAAAACCATGTTAATACAAATCTAATAGCTTGTATTTATAGCCCAAGAGCCTTAGGAGCTATTAACTAGCCATTGGGGGGAAGAAAAGATATTTTATTTGGTAAACTAGCCGTTTTTCGCCCGTTAGCGTCATTCTGCCTGTTGGACTCATCGACTAGGCCCCTGCACTCGTCGACTAATCACATACTGCAACTCGTCGATGAATCTCCTATTTTCGTTAATGAGGTCCCTAAATCCAAAACAATAATCAAAATGAAAGTTGTGAAATTTTGTCTTAGCTTTCCAAGGACAAGATCGTCCTTTTTGAACTTTTCTAGCAAAAGTTATGCCCAAAACACTGAAAGGTGTTCAGGACTCAAGACTGCACTACGGTAGTGACAGTTGCTTTGTGTTTCCTTGTCAAAAAGTGTTTTAATGACTTAAAACATTCTTAGACAAAAGTATATGAAGTATATTGAGTTTAATGAAGATTAAAACTTGTCCAAGTTAGTTTCTCCATGAATATTAGATATCTTGTTTTATGAAAACATATTTGAAAACTCATTTCGATATCTTATATGCTTAGTATGTCCTTTATTAAAAATATGCTTGACTTTTAGGACTTTAGGACATAGAGCTAGTTTTGTAAAACCAGGACCAAGTTATGAAAATGTTTATAACTCGTATATTACTTAACACTTGTCCCATTTTGAAAACTTAATTGAGTATAGGATTATTTTGACAAACTCTTTGTGTTTACTTTGAAAACTATGAATTGTGAGTTTGTTACTTTTGAGCAGATCCTATATACTTATGTGTTCTAGTATGCTTATGAAATGGCTCAACTCTTACTCAAAAATCATGCAAGCCACATACCATAAGAGTTACAATAGCACTCACTCACACAACCCTTATTACAATTAATTTATACACAATAAAAACTCCGGGATATGCTTTGGGGCTTCCAAGTCAGCGTCCTTCTGATCTTTCCTATTTGATGTCTACTCGGTCCTATCTTTGCTTCTGATTTGGTACCTCCATGTATCCGACACTTTGTACATGTACTAGATAAGTTCTGCAAGGATGGAAAATACTAGGAACAACAAATAGGTTAATATCATCAAAACATATAAACCAAGATAGTGTTGCTGTCAGGGCTAAAACTAGTATCAAAAGATCAGCTGGTAGTACTTTCCCCTGAATGCACACTGTAAAGTTTCTAAGTATCTTCCTACACCTCATAGTGGATCTAGTCGGCATGGCAACAAACAACTCAACATCTAATAACTGTGCCTCTACCTCAGCCACTTTAACATACCTCGATGATACAAAGGAATGGGTGGCATCTGTGTAAAACAAAACAATAACTTTATATGATAATATAGTAAGTGTACTTATGACAACGTCTCCAGCAGTATCAGTGTCTCCCATCGTCAATGCATAGACCCTCGCCGGTGCCATATTCCTTTGCTGGCCTGCACGGGGTGCCTGATGACAACCCCGGTTCAGTCTAGGAGCTGGTGCATAAATCAGTGGTCCCTGACACAATCAAGTCATATGGCTGGGTCTCCCACAATGGTAGCAAACATTCTCCACTAGTCGGCACTCACCTAGATGTCTTCGTCCACATCTGGGGTAGGTTGGATAAGACTGCCCACCTTGAAATCCACTATGCCTTGTCATCTGACTCTGACCCCCATCGGATCTACCTCCTCTCCAAAAGCCTCGGCTGAAACCCATCAAAAAACTTGAAGGCACGGGCCTTTTCTTCTGGCTTTGTGTCTTAGTATCCCTCGAAAAACCCTCCTCTGCTATTATGGCCTTGTTAACCAACTCTATAAAATCCTGTATCTTCAGTATTGCCACTTGTCTATAAATGTCCTACTTCAAATTCCTCTTAAACATCCTAGCATTCTTAGCTTAATCTAGGACAATATAAGGACAGAAATGTGACAACTCAATGAATTTCGTTGTGTACTACTAGACTGTCATCTATCCCTAGGACAAGTTTAGAAACTCCTGTACTTTAGCCTCTCTGATCGAGGCAAGATAGTATCTGTCAAAGAATATGTCACTGAATCAGGCCCAGGTCATCGACACTAGAATAGATCTATGCTCCTCTAGTAACTTCATGGTCGTCCACCATCTCTCGGCCTCTTTTGCCAACTTATACGTGGCATAGAGGACTTTCTACTCATCAGTGCAATGAAGCACCACCAATACCTTCTCTATCTTCTGCATCCAGTTCTCAACAACTGCTGGATCAAATGCTCTTATAAATGTCGGAGGGTTCATCTTTGTAAACTTCTCTATAATACAGCCCTGTGCTATAGACAAACCTCCCTGCTCCCTGGAGCTCCATGCTATCTCGACCATGACCTGCTGAGCCACACTACACAATACTGCATCTGAATCCCCTCCTCTCGTGCCAGAAGGTCTATTCCATCATCTCCACTAGCATGGGTGCTACTATCTCCTAGATCCATCTTGAAATAACACCAGATTATCTTGAGAATCCAAACCGCATAATGCTATTCTGATTAAATATTTCTATACCTCCTATTTCTAATTTAAGGTTTAATTCTATCGTATAGAAATAGAAACTGATGATAGTTTACTATGGTTTTTTTGGAATTGTCACCCTAGGAAAAACACAGAAACCACCCCGAAGTTCCTGCTTCTAGACTGTAGATCAGAACCCTAATTTTCATCCTAATTCCTCAATATTAACTCACTAATCTGTTCTATTATTCTCAAAATTTCATTCCTAAATTTCAGCATTGTTTTCCACTCTACTCTAGAGTCTACAAAACCCAGCAACCTAGGCTCTAATACCAAATTGTAACGACCCTATTTTTCATGCCATTTTCTTATAATAATGAACATAATACTGATTAGTAATTATATCTTGTTCTCTAATACTCAAAACATAATACTTAAGCAACGAAGACATAAAGTGTGCAACCAGAAACATGATACCAAAATTTTCACCACTTATGTTTATCACTCTAGTTTAAAAGTCCAGATCCCTTAGGATATATACAAAAATACATCTCACTCAAAAACTACTTACCCTATAAATGGGGCAGAATTGATATCTCCTCTATCTACAAGCCCGGTCTGCCCATCTAAATGGATCACTTGAAAAAAAATAATTACTAGGATGAGACAACGCTTAGTAAGGCGAAATATGCTATTACCAGTGTGTGGCATATGAGTTTCTTTAAGCTATATACATATAATCTAATTAACTGAATCTAAATTAACATGTAATAGTAATATACCATGTAATTCACACCTATGTTTCTTAAAATATATCTATTATTGAACTTTCTATTTGAACATACTTCTAATAGCTATAAATAATTCTGCTGTTTCCTGTACATATATAATAATTGTGAAAACTTCCTTGGATGGATAACTGGATGTCATAATTCAAATCCCCTTATGACAGGGTTGTGCGGTCCGAAGGCAGGACTGTTGACCTTATAGGTCATGCCCAATTTTGATGCACGCTTGAGGTTATGTGCAGGTACTCTAATTGGGAGATCATAATGATAGCACTAAGAGAGATTGAAGTTGAAGACCCAATATATGTATGTTGTATTCTATTTCATTATTATTCAAAGGATTTGTAATAGTAAATAGGGCTTGACTTGTAATAATTACATGCATCACCTGCATGATGTGATGGGTAAGCTCAAAACTAAAAAGAACCTAGAAATGACCCTAGGACACTCACTTATGCGTATACATGTTTGGTCATTTTATTAGGGTGTTTGCAAAAAATAAAAAGAATAGAAATGTATGAAAATTACATCTTCGGTCAACCAAACTCCCATGTACAAAAAGCTTCCAGTCGACCGAACTAGACCGGGTCAATTGGTTGATCACAGCTCGGTCGACCAAACTCACATAGTTCATTTGACCCCAGTCGACCGAGCATAAATTGTATATCAACGCCCTGGTCGACTGAGTTCCCATGTGTGGGAACTCAACGGTCTGGTTGACCAACCAAGGTAGTTCAAAATGTCATCGGTCAACCGAACCTTGCAAAAGGGAAAAATCACCCTTGGATATACAAGTCCGGTCGACCAAACTCATAGTTCATTTAATGCCCAGTCGACCGAACTTCAAGCACTTCGGTCAACCAAACTCGACTCGGTTGACCAGTGCTCTCGAGTTGCAGCAACAATTTACCATGGTTAACATTTTTTTAACGGGGTTAAATTAATTAAATAATATTAAATCTTTTATAATTATTCCACTTGTGTCCTTAACGACTATAATCAGGGGGAAGTTTATATATACCCCTTCATTTGGAATAATTAGGGGGTGATTTAGCAAACTTGGTTAAGAGAAATTCTTTGAAATTCCAAAATCTATAATACTCATTTATGAGCCTCCAACACTTATTCTCACCAGATCTTATTGCTTAAATATCTTTGTAAGTGTAATTTAAGTGTTGTTGTTCCATAAGGTTTGCTCTCTCGAGATTGTGCTTGCGTGATATTACTTTATTTGAGAGCAAAACCTCAAGTGCTCTTAGGAGACTTCATTGATAAATCTATCCTAAGAAGACTTCACTTGAGCTTCTGAGTATTGCATTGTCATTGCAATATCTTGAGAAGTTCTTATTTGATTTTGGTTGCAAAAATCTTTTCAAATCTCTTTCAAATATCTAGTGCGTTTTATTTTGAAAAATCTTTGAAGAGATATTTGTTTATGTGGTAAAAATATTTATTGCAATATTCATTGAATTATATCATTTGTTGAATACAAAACTTAAACCCCTTTCTGCAAACCAAATATATTTATTTCTTGAGCTTGGCACATTGAGAAAATCTACTCGTTGAGATATCTGAAGTATTGCTGATATCTTTGTGTGACCATTTAAATCAAACATATTTTGTGATACAAAGATCCTACTGTTTGCACTCTCACGCACTTATTTCATCATTTGCAAATATATATTTGAGAGTAGACATCCAAAACCACATTGAGCTTACTCTATTATATCATTTGGTGGTGTATGTGATTGCGTAGATTGGGTACACATTTGCTTTACATGAAAGCACAATCACTGTACCATTTCATTATGAACAAATCTATTGTATTCCAAGCACAGCGCTGAAGAGGGTGACTAGCCCTGGTAAATAGCCCTAAATTGGCTTGGACCTAGTTAGGAAAGCAAGGTGTGTCATCCTTGTTAGAATTGGTGTATTCCCAAGAGGGGGGGTGAATTGGAATTTAAAACTTTTTCTCCTAGGTTAATCTATCCAACGACAGTACATACACAACCTAGGGTCAGTCTATTCAATTTCCAAATGTGTAGATAAATATAATGTGGAAATTAAGTCATATGCATCATTCACCCATAACATACATGTGCGGTAAATATAAAGTGCGGAAATGTAAGTGAACACACGATATGTTATCGGGGTTCGATCAACTGTGCCTACATCCCCGCCTCTAGCTCGCAAGCCGGAGGATTCCACTAATAGCTCACTTAAGGGTGGAGCGGCACGATTTACAACTAGGTCAAATTAACACAGGGCTGACCTCAACCTTAACCAGGTCAATTAGCAGGGCTGACCTCAACCTACACGCCTTAACAGGACAACGCACCTAGCTTTCCTAACCAGGTCTAAGCCAATCCGAGACTATTCCAGGGCTAGTCTCCCCCTTCAGGCCCGTGCCTGGAAATACAACAGTATGTGAAATACAATCAAATGGTACAACGAATAAGCTTTCATGTAAAGCAGATATGTACCCAAATGCGCGCAATAATATACACCACAATATGAAATAATATGTAAGCTCAATGTGGTCTAGATGGTTCAACTCTCAAAGTATTTTCTATCAGTGTAATGCGTACGTGAGAGTGTCAAACAAACAATCTTTGTATCACAAGCTATTCAACAAATAAGTTCACACAAAGATGTCATGTCTCCAGTATTTCAATTAGCAAGATATCTCAAGCATGTGAGTATTAAATGAAGTATAAGCTCGGTTTGCAAAAGATGCGTAATCTTTGTATTCAGCAAATAACATATAAGTGAAAGAATATTGCAACAAAGACCACTATCTCATAAACAAATATCTCTTCAAATGTATTTATCAATATAAAGCACACTAGATATTTGAAGATGATTTTGAAAAGCTTTTGCAAACTAAATACTATACGATCTTCTCAGGATTTTGCAATGAAGGTGCAAGCTTAGAAGATCTAACAAGGTCTTCTTAGGATAGACTTATCAACAAAGTCCCCTAAGAATCCTTAGGTTTTGCTCTCTAATAAAATCGTGCCAAGCAAATAGAATAAGGAGAGCAAACCTATTCAAACACACTCAATCTACTTACAAATGATGTAGGCAATGATAGAAGGCAAGTATGAGTGATTTGAGTAAGAAAATGAGTAGTATAGGGTTTTTATTTTTGAGAGAATTCTTCCCTAATCAAGGTGGCCAAATCACTCTTAGTTTTCTCAAGTGAACTCATATATATAGACATGGGAGAAAATATGACCGTTGGGGACCTATTGGGTATTATTAAGAAAGTTTAATGATGTTTAAAGCATTTTAACCCTGTTTAAAAATATTAACTGTAGTAAAAAAAATCAGGGCAACCCGAGAGGTCTGGTCGACCGGAAATGTCTCGGTCGACCAGGACTCAAGTGGTACGGTCGACCAGGGGTATTTTGAACTGAGTGGTCGGTCGACCAGGGCAAGGCGATTTTCCAAATTTATGAGGTTCGGTCGACCAGACCACTGGGAATTCTCCCGAGGACCCTCCGGTCGACCAGGTAGTTGGAGTACAAAAGTGGTCAATCGACCGGGAGGTCAAAATGTTGACTCCTAGGTGGTTCGGTCGACCAGGGTCAAATGAACTGTAAGGGCTTGGCTGACCAGGGCTTGGTCAATAGTTGACTCGGACCGATTTCGGTTGACTAGGCCAAAATGTACTGGCTTGGCTGGTCGACCGAAAGTGCATTTTCGGTCCCGTTTTGAAATAAACAAGCCCTATTCAAGTGCCTAACAATCATATGTGTACATGTGTGTGTCTTAGGGTCACTTGGGTCCAAAATAGAGACACCGAAAAAGTTCGGTCCAAAATAGGGTACACTTTAAGGTCTTTCTAAGGTCCTTTCTTATTCATGGTTTGTTTGAGCTTACGCAATATATCATACATGTGATGTGTGTGAGCTTATTACAAACCAAGTACCTACTTACTATTACAGACCAATTAAATATATTACAATATGGAATAAAACTTTGGTCTTCGGGCTTTACTTGACTTTGTGCACATCTTTATTTTAACATTCTTGGTTCCTGCACAAAAACTCAAACACTCATTAGATACAATGAGTATTTTTCATAATCAAAACCGGGCGTGACCAATAAGGTCAACAATCCTGTTAAGGCGTGTTGATTGAGGTTAGCCCCTTGAATTGAATTGGTTGTAATCGGTGCCGCTTCACCCGTTAAGTGAGCTTATAGTGTAATCCTTGTGTTGGTGTAGCCAAGGCGGGGACGTAGGCATAGTTGGCCGAACCTCGATAACATATCGTGTGTCTGTTTATATTTTCACACTTTATATTTACCATATGTGTATGTTATGATGTGAATGATGTGCAAGATTTAAATTTCTACATCTTATATTATCTATGCATTTGGGATTGTATAGAAAGACCCTAGGTTACCAAATCACATTGACTTCTGACTTAACCTAGGAGAAAAGTTTAAAATTCTAATTCATCCCCCTTTTGGGAATATACCAAAGCTAACAATTAGTATCAGAGCCTCATTGCACTAGATTTAAACATTTTTGCAAAAAGATTACAATGGCTCGATTTGGTGTATCCCCATTCGGCGAGGACAGTCACCTTCCAGTCCTCCTTTGTTTTATTGTGTAAATTACACTGTATTGAAAACTTAAATGAGCATAATTGTAAAATCTATGAATTAGAGGTTCTGGTAGGTAGGTGATAAGGGGATTTGTATGCCTCTAGCAAATGATATTAATTTGATGCATGCAAATTCATGTGCCATGGATTTATTGTATTACGCTTTATATTCTCACATTTATCGTGAGTTTATGGCATGTAGAAGTGCACAGGAGATCTGGGTTAAACTAGAAAAAAGATATGGAGAGACCCAGGAAAAAGAAATTGCCACTTCAAATGATGATTAGGTAGTGGCTAAACATGAGTAGTTTGCATTAGTAGATAATGAGGTATATGAATCTTACTTTACCTCATTTACTGATTTATGTAATGAAGCATGTGATGATTCCTATACAAAAACTTGTGATATATTATATGTTGAATCATCAGTTGCCTCTAATGCCTGCTTTGAAGATGACGCATGTATTAATTCATGTGATGCTTACTATGATGATTCTTGTGCTAAATCATGTGATGTGTTAAATATTGAATCATCTATTGAGTTTCAAAATAATTCTGTGAACGATACATGTGTTGATTTTCGTGGAAAATATTGTAATATAGTGTATGTTAAATCATCTGTCAAACTTTGTGACAATGGTGCAAATGATTTGCGCAATGTTTATTGTGATACAACTTATGATGAATCATGCATTGTTTATGTTGATGTTTCTATGAATGCTTGTAATGATTCATGTGATACGTATGGTGATAAATCTTTCAATGTTGAATCATTGGCATCTAGTTCTAGAAGCATGACATCTTATGAGAAATTGCATAAGGAATTCTTCAATGCTCATAAGTTCATTATTAGGATGTATAAAAGGAAAATACTTCTGAAAAATGAAAATAGAAGGTTGGCCAAACAATTAGAGAAATTAAGAGATTATCATGTCACCCTAGAAGAGAAAAAGATGAAGAGAATATTGAAAATAATCTCCTAGGAGGAAGAAATAGGAGATGACAAACCCTTAGCACTTAAAAAGGAAAATATGTTCAAAAAGGGTTCAAGATCATGTGACAAATCCCATACAAATTTTCATGTCTCATCCCGCAAACATAGGATTAGTAAGCATGGCTCTTCACGAAAATTTAAAACTTGCTTTCTTCATAAAATTAAATGGCTCATTCTATTCACTTGTCCATCCAGAGGTGCCAGAGGCTTAGGAAGAGAAATGGATTGGTTAGTCATGAAGGAAAATCCCGGAGGACTTAAGGAAAAGTGCATTCAAATTGAAATCATCTTCTTTTTGATCTTTCATCAATCTCTAAGTTTAGGGGTTGTAATGATTGCGAGTCTAGGAAGTAATCTACGCTTAAATTGTCAAATCTTGGTATTTGCTTAAACTGTATAATACTGCTTCACCAAGAATCCTCAAGAATCACGTCAGTGTGAAAATATATGTAACATATCAAATCTGAACTTAAGAAGGAGCTTTTGATCAAAACTAAGTCAAATCGAAAAAATTGACTATGCTTGGTTGACCGAGTATTAAATGAATTGGAGCTCCCAGTCGACTGACCCATTGACTTTTGACTTCTCGGTTGACCAACACATCTTGAGCTTCTCTGATTTGGACGACCGAATTCATCAGTCTACCCTAAGTCAACCGAACCGAGAACCATGCGCCTACCTCGGTCGACTGCCTTTTTCAGCCTTTTCAGTATAAATTTCTTCCAGTCAACCGAACACTACTAGTTCGTGAGGAATTTGAATCGTTGGTCGACTGAATCTGCTCCTGGTCAACCGAACCATGGTATTTAAATATATTCTTCATGTTCAGAGCTCATTTTTACTAGAAAACTTTAGAGCTCCTTCATTGTTCCTCCAAGCATCAACCCATATCCTTAGACTAGTACCAAAACTCTCTCATTCAACACTCATGGCTCATTAAAATGATCATATTGAAGCCCATGATTTGGCACACATTGAGGACGACTGGTTTTTTCAGAACGCTCCAAGATCAGATATGTGTCGAAATTTCTCCCGAAAGAAGCTATCTTGGGTAAGATTCTGGATCTCGAATTTATGGAACAACATTTTGGAAATGTTATGAATATGTTCCAGTATCAGGGGTGGAAAACATTTATTTTTTATCAGCCCAGTGGCCACTACCCTATATATGTTAAATTGTTTTGTGTAAACATAGGGAATGATGAGAATGGATATTTCTCTAGGGTAGTGAGGATAGACATTTGCTTTGATGCAGAGTATTTATCTAATGTCCT
This sequence comes from Malania oleifera, assembly GCF_029873635.1. Taxonomy (NCBI): domain Eukaryota; kingdom Viridiplantae; phylum Streptophyta; class Magnoliopsida; order Santalales; family Ximeniaceae; genus Malania; species Malania oleifera. The sequence continues at coordinate 18,589,494 of NC_080428.1, forward strand.
AGATATAGATCATGGTGAATTTGAATGCCCAGACTCAGTAACATCCTGGATACACGAATAGGATTTTACTGTTGCCATTTTTGCAAACCTATCTATGTCTAATCCACTAGCCGCCAGTCAGAATCACCCCCTCAATATAGGCAGTTCACTTTAGAAACTAAGGTTGTGCACCACTTTATTACGTATAATATCATGCCCAAGGTAGGATCTAGGGTGCATGCCTCTTTTTTAGACTGCTTTGTTATGTGGTGCCTGTTTTCCCGAAAGAAGCTTGACTTACCCAGCTTGATGATACTGTGGATGATGGCCAAGAAGATTGGCTACTGGATCATTATGCCATACGTAGGGATTTTGAACAAGTTATTTTGAGAATAGGTCGCATCAAAGTGGCTGTGCTGAAGAGAAGGAGGTCTCCTGATATATTTTTCGCTGTCACCCTGAGACTGATTAAATATGAGCTGGTCGGCAACATATGGTTGCCATCTAGGGGTGCAACAGCTCATAGGAGGCCCTGCAGAAGTTACCACCGTAGCCCATGTAGCCAATGAAAACTGATCTGATGGCTACCATCACCAGTTTGTCTAACTCCTTTAGGCAGTTCAGAGGATTTGTGCAGTCAGATCTTCGAGATCTCGTGTCGTCATCTCCTACACTTCATGACGAGTTTAGACATTTCTCAATCTCCTATGCTAGCTGGTTCATGGAAATGGAGAGGGTAATTGCAGTGAATTTCAGTGAGTTGAATGACCGGATCTAGGAGATGCAGGACGAGAGAGATCGGATGACGATGGATTTCAACTTCGTTGCGAGCGATGGAGCTAATGGCGGTGTGGATAGAGGCGAGATCTAGTTTTAGAGGAGCATTTTGCAGAGCAGGAATTATATTTATGATTCATTATCTTTTATATTCTATGGTCCGTACTTATGAAACAACTATTATTTTTCATTTCATTCTTTTCTCGTTTGTTACACACTACACTCTGACCCCTATCTATTTTGGATTCTGCTGATGGTTGGGTTATCCATTTTTATTTGTATCTATTGGTGTGTATTAATTTTGGGAATGCCGTGGTTGGTTATTTCTAAGGTATTGCATGATGTTTGTGTGTAATGCTTTGATGATAGTCTTCAGCTCTCTTGTTGGATATCATGTGATAAACGACATATAAATCACTATCTACCTATTTGCATGTTTAGGTTGGAATGCCTCCTGCATGGTGGATGTAGTTGATGTGTAATTGCATGTTGGTAGTTGATATAGGTTCTTGCATGCCCTAAACCTCTGATATACTGGCTGTTGAGAATTTTTTTATGCAAGTTTATTTAGGAAATGTCCTATTTACAGACGGCATGCTACCAAAATTTCGGTTGACTTTTCCAATATAAAACCTTGTCAAATGATAATTTTAATGAAATTAAAAGTTAAAATCTTTTTGAAAGGATGAGTGAAAACTCAATGAAAATTAAACTTCATCCTCACGTGATCATCAGGTATTTAAAAAGAGTAGTTCCATCCCTAGGGAAAGACCATAAAGAACTCATACGCATCATGGTGTGACTTACTGAATATTAATGCTCTTCTAAGAACCTTGATCATCGTTATATTCCATTTTGGTATGGATGATTCTCAGTTATGTGCTTTATTTCTTGTCTTAATGTATATCTTCTTATGCATACGTCATCTATAGAAATGATTATATTGATTCAATGGTAAAGTGAATAAATCTTAATTCAATATCTTCGTTTTAAAAGACTTCAAAATTGATTGCGTACACTCCTTGGCATTCTTAATGAAATATTTATACATCTAGTCTACATAGCTTACTTTATCTATGCTTGGATTCAATTTGCTAGGGGGAGCTTTCAAGTAAAATTTACAAGTCTAACTACAATATATAGTTGTTGATATTTCCTATTAGTTTAGACTTAGTAAAAATTGATCATTGCTTGTTGTTTGTAATTCATACTATTAATATCTAAAGCATGATAATGTTGGACTTTATGTTTTATTGCATTGATCATACTGGAACTGTTTGAGTAGTTGTGGATAAATTGCTAGGACATACAAACTCAAACAGGTCATTGTTTATACATGATTTGTTTTGGAAAATCCTATTTTTAAATGACACTCTGCCGAACTTTTTCAGAAACCTTCCAAGACTTATAATGTAAAAAAATGAGGTTTACCCACTACCTAGAACTGCTATTGTATGGCCCTTTTTGCTGTTGCCAAAAGGGGGAGATGAAGAGGACAAAAATGATTGGGTTAAAAATTAAGTTTTCTTTAATGCATATTGATAGGGGGAGCCTTCTTAGGCCATACCTATATTTTTTCTTGATGTATTTGTCATCATAAAAAAAGAAGAATGTTGACCTTATAGGTCCGGTTTTGATAATGACAAATACCTATTATATTTAATGCACGCTTGAGGTTATGTGCAGGTACTCTAATTGGGAGATCATAATGATAGCACAAAGAGAGATTGAAGTTGAAGACCCAATATATATATGTTGTATTCTATTTCATTATTATTCAAAGGGTCTGTAATAGTAAATAGGGCTTGGCTTGTAATAATTGCATGCATCACCTGCATGATGTGATGGTAAGCTCAAAACTAAAAAGAACCTAGAAATGACCCTATTCACTCATGCATATACATGTTTGGTCATTTGATTAGGGTGTTTTCAAAAATTAAAAAGAACCGAAATGTATGAAAATTACATGTTTGGTCGACCGAACTCCCATATACAAAAAGCTTCTAGTCAACCGAACCCCCTAGGAGTCAACTTTATTGACCTTTTGGTCGATCGAGCATAAATTGTACATCAACGCCCTGGTCAACCGAGTTCCCACGTGTGGGAACTCAACGGTTTGGTCAACCGACCAAGGTAGTTCAAAATGTCCCGGTCGATTGAACCTCACAAAAGGGAAAAATTGCCCTTGGACATATAAGTCTAGTCAACCGAACTTCAAGCACTTCGGTCAACTGAACTCGTCTCGGTCGACCAGTGCTCTTGGGTTGCCCCAAAAATTTACCACAGTTAACATTTTTTTAACAGGGTTAAATTAATTAAACAATTTTAAATCTTTTATAATTATTCCACTTGTATCCTTAACGGTTATAATCAGAAGGAAGTTTATATATACCCCTTCATTTGGAATAATTAGGGGTTTATTTTGCAAACTTGGTTATGAGAAGTTCTTTGAAATTCCAAAATCTATAATACTCATTTTTTAGCCTCTAACACTTATTCTTACCAAATCTTATTGCTTAAATATCTTTGTAAGTGTAATTTAAGTGTTGTTTTTCCGTAAGGTTTGCTCTCTCAAGATTATACTTGTGTGATATTATTTTATTTGAGAGCAAAACTTCAAGTGCTCTTAGGAGACTTCATTGCAAAGTTTATCCTAAGACGACTTCACTTGAGCTTCTAAGCATTGCATTGACATTGCAATATTTTGAGAAGTTCTTATTTGATTTTGCTTGCAAAAATCTTTTCAAATCTCTTTCAAATATCTAGTGCGTTTTATCTTGAAAAATCTTTGAAGAGATATTTGTTTATGTGGTAAAAATCCTTGTTGCAATATTCATTGAGTTATATCATTTGTTGAATACAAAGATTAAACCCCTTTTTGCAAACCAAATATATATATTTCTTGAGCTTGACATGTTGAGAAATTTTACTCGTTGCGATATCTGAAGTATTGCTGATATCATTGTCTGAGCATTTAAATTGAACATATTTTGTGAAACAAAGATCCTATTGTTTGCACTCTCGCGCACTTATTTCATCATTTGCAAATATATATTTGAGAGTAGACATCTAAAACCACATTGATTTTTACTCTATTATATCATTTGGTGGTGTATGTTATTGAGTAGATTGGGTACACATCTGCTTTACATGAAAGCACAATCACTGTACCATTTCATTATGAACAAATCTTTTGTATTCCAAGCACAGCCCTGAAGAGGGTGACTAGCCCTGGTAAATAGTCCCGGATTGACTTAGACCCAGTTAGGAAAGCTAGGTGCGTCATCCTGTTAAGGCGTGTTGATTGAGGTCAGCCCCTTGAATTGAATTGGTTGTAATCAGTGCCGCTTCACCCGTTAAGTGAGCTTATAGTGTAATCCTTATGCTGGTGTAGCCAGGGCGTGGACATAGGCACCGTTGGAGAAACCCCGATAACATATCGTGTGTCTATTTATATTTTTGCACTTTATATTTGTCACACGTGTATGTTATGATGTGAATGATGCACATGATTTAAATTTTCGCATCTTATATTATCTGCACATTTGGGATTGTATAGAAAGACCTGACTTAACCAAGGAGAAAAGTTTAAAATTCCAATTCACCCCCTGTTTTGGGAATACACCAAAGCTAGCAGGGACTTAATCCTGGTCAGCCCTCCAGCATTAGTCAACTATAGCTCCACTGAGGTACAATTGGCCCCTTAACCTAGGTCTATCTAGGTAGCCCGGCAATCACTCCCCTCCACCTAGATCAAATTACCAAGGAGTCTGCAATCTCTCCAATGGCACAATTGACCATAAAATGCCACACTCTATTTGAGATGTGTGGTTGCACTCTCTTCACTGTGTAGCTATGGTATCATGCTCTGCTATCTGATCTATAATGGTCCATCAGGGTCTTCTATTATATATAATACTCTGGTATGTACATGTATTTTACTGTTTACCATGATTCTGTTTCTGCTGTAATAGCCATAACAATGGAATAAATATTCTGTATAAGTTGTACTATTTGTTTTGAATATATATTGTAATAACTTATCTATATAATTGTATATCTATTAGTTATGGCTATAAGATCTACATATCATCGTATTTTGAAAAATATATAACTGATTTTTGTAAACTGTGTATAACATGCTCACTGTAAAACTATAAACTATACTCTATATTTAACTGTGCTAAATTGATAAAAATACTAGATAGTCATAGCTTTGTAATAAATATTGTATAATATGCTTTGTAAATAACTGTATATCATGTATATCTTAATTCTATACAACTGTATAACCATTCATGATTCTGTAACATTTGTATAAATTCAGTACTGTACTCATATTACTCATGCCACACAACAATTAATAATTCATTAAATATAATTTGCATAACTGTATAATATCTATTCTAAAAATACCATAATCTTTTATAATCTTTGCTGGTAAAAATTCTAATTTATTTGGTATAACATATTTCCTTTACCTACTGGCTGGGAGCTTCACCTCCTACTTTGACCTCATGTTCTCGGCATACTATTTCGAAAATGCTGAATTAATACAGATATACATATTTCCAATAAATCAACTCTATTTCTCCGAACATACATACTCGTAATTTTCTGAACTATAATTTACCTGAACTCCTAGAAATTTTCATTGGGGTCCCCAACTCATGTCTGCAGGGCTCTCAAAAATACCCTAGTCCTGAAAATAAAATAGCCTAATTTATTTCACAAAACTCTAGTATTATCTTCCCTAACATATTCTCCTCAATCCAGAAACACCAAAAACCTAATAAAACTTAAATTAACCAACTAACCCAAATTTTGGGATGGTTCCCAGATTAGCCTAACCAACAAATCACTCTAGCAGATGTGCAGAGAATCTTCCCAGGAGTGATGTGGCAGCTTTCGATTGTCGAATCGGTGAAAAATGGGACTAGAATCAAAGAGAGAAGGAGGAGAGAATCGTAGGTGTGTGTGTGTGTGTGTGTGAGAGAGAGAGAGAGAGAGAGAGAGAGAGAGAGAGAGAGAGAGAGAGTTTCTCTCAATTTCTTCGCAGAAAAATGAGGTTTTGAGCTTATATAGAAAGCTAGTCCATGTGGACTTGTCGATGAGACAAGTCACCTCGTCGACAAGTCAATGAAGGGATCCCGTTTATGAACACTATCTCCTCGTCGACGAGTTTCAAATCCTAGAATAGGCCTCTTAGTAAGTTCTCATCGATGAGACGCATGTTCCCATCAACGAGCCCAAGAGTCTGCTTGTTGACGAGCACTTCTACACTCGTCGACGAGGCCTTGTTGCACCTTCTTTTAAAAATTCCTTTTTCTCTCATTTATTTAATTATTTAATTACCATAATTCTTCGGGTCTCTACACATACACCATTGAGCTTATTATTCATACACTATTGGTGTGCTTTGATTATTATTGGTGCAAATTTGCTTCATTGAGAAGCATAATATTTGTACACAAATTGTATTGTGATTTTGTTGTATTCTAGGCATGGCCTAAGGGTGCGGTAATCCGGCTTAAAAGGATTAGTTGTAAAGGTTTAGGTCAGCCCTGTGCCAATTGACCTAGCTGTATTTAGGTGCCACTCTACTCGTGAAGTGAGCGTTAGTGCAATCCTTGTGCTTGTGAGGCAAGACGGGGACGTAGGCAGTTTGCCGAACCTCAATAACATATCTGGTGTTGTCTCTCTTTACTGCTTTATTGCGCATACTTAATTAGATTACTTCTGCAGTTTAATTTTCGCTGAATATATATTGATTTATTTTATCCGCATTAGATTGACCTTAGGTTTGTGTAATACTGCTGCTGGTTTAGTAACTAAGGGAAGAAATTTTTTAAAATACCAAATCATTCCCCTCTTGGGATTGCACCAAAGTCAATAATTGGTATTAGAGCCAAGTAACTTAGAATTAAACGTTATTTTGTAAAAGATCATGATGGCTCGTGTTGGTTGTTAGCTTTACCGTGAACCCAAGAGGGGGGGGTGAATTGGTATTTTTAAATTTTATCTTCTAGGTATTCCTCCTAGCAGCAGTATGTTCACAAGCCTAGGGTCAATCTAGTCCAAATAAAGTAAATATACCAGAAATTAAATAAAGCAGTTTAAACAATCATTCAAGCACTAGAAAGTAGTAAAGAGAAGATGACACACAGATATGTTATCGAGGTTCGGCCAACTGCCTACGTCCTCGCCTTGGCTAACCAGCACAAGGATTATCACAATACCTTGCTCACTTAAACGGGTGGAGCGGCACCTATACAAACCAGGTCAAATTACCACAAGGCTGACCTTAACCTTTACAAGAATCCTTACCGGGCTGGATTACCGCCCCCTCAGGCCACGCCTGGAATCTCTCAGATATACAATCACAAGGTACAATACAAGAGTGCTTTCACGTAAAGCAGATTTGTACCACAAATGCGCAAAACACCACAGATGATTTAATAATGTAAGCTCTGTGTGGTCTAAATATTTCAACTCTCAACAATGTTTTCTATCAGTGTAGCAAGTACGTGAGAGTGTCAATAATAATCTGTGTAATTTTAGAGTGTTCAAACAAACGTGTTCACACAGAGTATTAAACAGGCCTCAATAATATAACTCAATAGAATGTGTCAATCCCATGAATATATATATATATATATATATATATATATATATATATGCTTGGACTGCAAGATATAAGTAATCCTTGTACTTAAGCAAATGATATAGATTTGAATGGATATTACTACAAAGATTAATATATCACACACACAAATACCTTTTCACAAATATATCGATATGAACACCACAAGATATTCGAATATGTTTGAAAGTATTTTTGCAAGCCCCAAACAAAATACGAACTTCCTAAGATATTGCAGTGAGAATGCAATACTTGGGAAGTCACCACAAGTCCTTCTTAGGGTAGGCTTATTGGCAAAGCCTCCTAAGAAAACTTAGGTTATGCTCTCAAAAAATCGATTCAAATACGCAACAATAAGGAGAGCAAACCTATAGATAACAATACTCAATACACTTAGAAAAAATTATGGATGGAAGAAGAAGGTAAGCTTGAGTAGGTTTCAAAAAGATTTGAGCACTGAGAGGCAAGATAGAATATTTTTGCTTGAGAGAGAATTTCTTAATCTTTTTGTTAATCGGTTCTTAATCCACCAAATGAAGGAGTATATATAGACATGCTGAAAATTTTGACCGTTGGGGACTTATTAGCGATTATTGGAAAAGTTTAATGACACTTAAGATAATTTAACCCTGTTAAAAAATTATTAACCGCGGTAAAAAAAATAGGACCAACCCGAGAGGTCCGATCGACCAAAAGTGGTTCGGTCGACTAGGACTCAAGTAGCTCGGTCGACCAGGGAAATTATGAACTGAATGGCTCGGTAGACCGGAGAGGGCGATTTGCCAAATTTCCGAGGTTCGGTCGACCGGCCCCATTTTGAACTGAGTGGCTCGGTCGACCATACCATTGGGAATTCTCCTAAGACCCCTCGGTCGACCAAGTAGTTGGAGTACAAATCTGGTCGGTTGACCGGGAGGTCAAAAAGTTGACTCCCAGGAGGTTCGGTCAACCGAGGTCAAATGACCTATAAGGGCTCGGTCGACCGGGCTTGGGTCAAACGGTTGACCCGGACCGATTTCGGTCGACCAGGCCAGATTAAACTGAGTTAGCCGGTCGACTGAAAGTGCACCAAGTGTGCATTTCGGTCCCGAATTGACCCAAATAAGTCTATTTCAAGTGCCTAATAAACATATGTGACATATGTGTGTGTCCTAAGGTCACTTGGGGTCCAATTTGGAAACACTGAAAAAGTCCGGTGTCGGTCGACCGGTGCACCCTAAGGTCCTATCTCATTCATGGTTCGGTTTGAGCTTACAAATTAAATCATGCATGTGATGTGTGTGCTTATTATAAACCGAAAACCCTAATTACTATTACAGACAAATTTCATTGAAAATTATTACAATTAAGAGTATGAAATTGTCTTCAAGCTTTGAGCTTTCACGTGCCCCTGAAGATATGCTAATATGAACCTACACATAAACTAGATATTTATTAAATACAATTGTATTTGTCATTATCAAAACCAGGGTGTGACTTATATGGTGCATCCCCATCTTGTGAGGGTAGGTTCTTTTCAACCCTCCAATGTTCTCTGGTGAAAATTTTTCCGATTGGAAATTTAGAATAACTATTTTTATCAAATCCTTGAATTAGAGAACTTGGCAAGTTATTGCTCAAGGGAATATCGTGCCTATGAAAACCGTCAATAATGGTTAAATTCCCAAATCAGAAATTGAGTGTAAAGTAAACACACTCACCAATGAATTTTTAAATTTACAGGATATTTGCAAAGAATTAAAGAATTTTAAAATTCAAGATCTTGAAAGAAAATTAGAAGACTGGACTAAGATAATCTACACTTTTACTAGAGGCAAAAACAACTTTGATAAGTTGTTAGGTTCACAAAAGATGACCATAGATAAAGAAGGTATAGGTTATAATGGAATTGAAAACAAGAAAAGAAAGAGCCTATACATGGGGTACTTTGTAAGAGAATCTAAGCATTATGCTAGTACGTCCTCCGCTCCATATACTCACACCATATGTGTCTTGTGTAAAAGAAGGGGTACATAAAATTTGATTACCCATTTAAAAGAAAAGGTGTGAAACCCAAATGAGTATGGAAAGTGAAAGAATCACCAACTCCTAACCCATCGAGAATCAAAGACAGAAAAATAGTATAAGTTGTTAAGAAAACAAACCCCTTGAAATTTAAGGAAGAATTTACTCAAATAGGAATTACATGATCACACAATTCTTTCTTAGCATTTAGGATTAGCTATAGGGGGTAGTGATGACTATAGGCTTGAAAAGTGGTTTGGGCTTCAAATGTCAAATCTTAGTATATGCACTCACTACTATTTTTATACTAAGAACCATAGAGAAACAAGCCAATACGAAAATTTAAGTGTTTTATCCAATCTTAATTTAATTCATATATATATATATATATATATATATCATATTAATGGGGTAAAACATAAAAAAAACACACACACATATATATATATTGGCTATAGCTAGCTAAAGTAAACTCCACTTCCCAATGGACAAAGCATATCTGCTAGGTAATTAATTCTAAATGTTTAACTCATGCTTAAAGATACACATCATAAGTTAAGCAACTAGTGTCTATTGTGTAAGACTGAGCTTTAGGAAATGAATCATATATTAAGCATCATTTAATCTTAAACTCATCTTGGAGCCTTAAGAGCCTGATAAATTTTTAGTCATTCTATTCCATGCAAATATCTTGAATCATGTCCACTCATATTGAATACTCTTCGAAGTAAACGTAAATTTTAATCCTTAAGAGTATTTAATCTAATTCTCACGCATAGCTCTCAGCTTTCGAGTCAAATCCTTTAGAGCTTCATATCCTTAGAGATAAGTTGAATGTCTAAGTTGGTCACACTAGATCTTGATGTAGAAGAATGCAAAAAATTAAAGGAGACCCACACACATGTAATTTAAATCGAAATCCATTCCAAATTGGGGCCTTTTAGATACTAAGATTCATTAGAAAAGAGGCAGAAACCGGCTTATCTCACTTAAACGAATATATATTGTGACTTTTTGGTCAGTGAAGCCTATAATCAAAATGCTAAGTTTATATCATTGAATACCCTTAAGTCACTTGGCCAAGAAATTTAAAGCATATGATGGCATAAAATGAGTAGAGTACATAATTGAGGGGGAGCATTTATCTTTCATGTCTATATAAATTTGAAAGCTCTCACATTCTTATATCGTTTATGCTGTTATGCCCATATGTGTATAGCATTGCAGCACACTATCCATGATTTGATTAATGGCTAAACTATTTTTATGGATAGTTTATATATTTTCTTAGGATGAAGTACTATTGAGCTATACTGTATATCTTGAGTTTATTATACTACTGAAATGCATGCTTAGTCTAGAATGCCTCCTGCATGGTAGATGCAATTGATATGTATTGCATGCTGGTAGTGGATATAGGTTCTTGTATGCCTTGAACTGAATTATAAATTACTTATCTGAACCTATCAGGTACAGGTTTTATAGGAAAACGTTCAATTTACAGACGACATACTACCAAAATTTTGGTAGACTTTTCCCAAAGTAAAACCTTGTACAAAGATGATTGTGTTAAAATAAATGATAAAATATTTTTGAAAGGATGAGTGAAAACTAATTGAATATTCAATTTCATCCTAGCATAATAAAATTAGTATTTAACTGGTATAAGCTGTTTATTGCATCTAAACTAGGATTCTAATCAAAAGGGGGAGCATCTACACTACCCTATTATGCTCACCAATATCTTTTAGCTTAGATCCATTTTGAATCAAGTGTGGCATGTGCTTAAATGAAATGATCTTTGTGAAAATATTAAGTTGATATATATTGCTTTGCCACATGTTGTTTGTGTTTGCCATATGATCCTTGCTGTGATTTGTCTGATATCTTTAGGATCATTGTGGTTGTGTTTTTCTGGTTACAATTTGTGTGCTTAAATGACAAACCAAAATGTTGATGTTTGCTTGTGACCTATTTTAAAGTTTCTTTTTCAGAAATGCATCACCCCCAGTACTTCTTGATAATATCATAAGGGGGATATATATATATATATATATATATATATATATATATATTTGTATACATATAGTTATACACACACACACACACACACACACACACACACATAGATATATATATATATATATATATATATATATTTTAATACTTTGTGGCAAGAACTAATTTCAAAACTAAAACTTTTTTTTTATCTTGCCTTATTATTATTATTATTATTATTATTATTATTATTATTATTATTATTATTATTATATGTTTTTAAAATTGCATAATTGGTTCAGTAACTTCACATAAAAATGCATGCGAACTAGTTAGACTGTGTTTGTGCTCAAACCAACTATTTGCTATCATATGTCGTGTACTCTAAACTCAAATCTTTCACGGGTCTTATGATATGTTTCAATTGCAATAGTTTGTGTATATTTATGGTCTAGCCTTGTTTTCATGTCATTTAAATAATTTAAATGACCAGTTACATTGTTTGTGTGCTTAATTGCTATATTTCATACTTTATGAGACTATCTTTGTCATTCATTTTGCATTGTATGATTATATTATCTTTTTGGATTCTGAAAGTAATACTTATTGATATACTGGACTGTTTGAGTTGATTATTGTGGATAATTATATACTTGAACTCAATCAGGTCATTTTTATTCAATTATTTATGGGAAAATGCTCAATTCTCAAACAACATGCTGCCGAAATTTCAAAAGAAAATTTTCCAACCATATCTTGTATTTAAATTATTCATATTCAATGCATTGCCTATATACTTAAATTTATCATAGTCCTTTTTGCTGTTACCAAAAGGGGGAGAACTTAGGCAAAATTGGGTACCTTAGGAAAATGTTTGAATTCTTCGCATCTTTACATTTCCTTTATGCATATTAACAGGGGGAGCCTTTCATGGTCGTACCCACTTTTGCATAATGTATTTGTCATCATAAAAAAAAGGGGATAATGTTGACCTTACAGGTCATACCCTGTTTTTATAATGACAAATAATCAAGTATTAATGTTTATCAAGTTTGTGTGCAGGTTCATATTAGCACGATCATATGAGGGCACATGATGACTCAAAGGCAAAAGAAGACCCAGAAGATTTATTTTTGTTGTAATTTATATTTTGCTTTATTCAAGTCTATATTAGTAATATAGGAAAAGGTCTATAATAATTACTGCATATCATACATGTAGTAGTAATAGGCTTAAATGACCTTAAAAAGAACTTAGGTCCTTACACTTACACATAAGAAAGTCCCCAATATCACATATATTATCAGGGGAATTAATTGAAGTAAAACAGGACATAGTGGGTTAAATTGGTGAGGCATTGGGTGACCAAACTATGGTGTTCAAAACACCTCAGGCGACCAAACCATTGACCAGTCAACAAGTGACTTGGTTTTGGGCGACGGAACCAAAAGGACTGTCCGCCCTTGGTCAACCAAACGTATATTCAGACTTTTTCCACCAACTCGGTAGCCCGGACTTTCACGTTCAAAACTACCTTGGGCTATCGAACTCAAGACCAAGTGATCGAATCTCAGACAGAATGGAAACCGCCTTTGGTCAGTAAATCGAACCCATATTTAGGCACCCAAACTTCAAAAATAACTTTTTCTATTTTTCTATTTGGGCGACCGAACCATGGGTAAGGCGCCCGAAACTCTCGGGTTGTTTTAATTTTTACCGAGGTTATTTTAAGTTAAACATGTTTAATTTTATTAAACCATTTTACAACAAATTTAATAATACCCTGTGTATCCCCAATGGTTATAATTTTAACCTATTATATATATAGGGGCTCATTTGCTTTAATTAGGAGGTGATTAGCACATTAATTAAACAAAAAAATCCTCTGAAATTTCCTAAGCCCTATCTTCTCATAGAAGCCCTATACACTCATATACTACCATTCATTTGAGAAATCTAGCTTTGTGAGCGTGCATTGTGTGCTATTGCTAGAAACCCTCATTTGTTCATTCCATTGTTGATTTTTGGATTGAGGGCTGAGCTTAGTTTTCCCTCCAAATTTAATTTAATAAATCTTTTGAGTGGGAAAACTTAGAACTTGTGGGTCTTTGCACTCATATTGCAAGGCACCTTAGCTCATATTTTTGTGTGTGCAAAAATCATTTTACAAGCTTAGATTTGAATATCTCTTTGTGCTTTGATATTGAGAAATTTTTTTTTGAGATATTCTAAATTTCTATTGGTTCAAATCTTTGAAACCCTAAATTGTGATTGAGATTTTATCTTCACATAGTTTCAAAGATAAGCTTGATTGATACACCCTTATGCTTGATTTGAGATAATCATTATTCTGAGTGTTGATTGCACACCTACACCATTGAGCTTATTATTCATACATTATTGGTGTGCTTTGATTATTACTAGTGCAAATATGCTTGATTGAGAAGGATAATATTTATACACAAACTATATTGTGATTTTGTTGTATTCCAGGCATGGCATGAAGGGGTGGTAATCTAGTCCGGAAGGATTGGTTGTAAAGGTTGAGGTAAGCTCTGTGCTAATTGAACTGGTTGTATTTAGGTGCCGCTCCACCTGTGAAGTGAGCCTTAGTATAATCCTTGTGCTTGTAAACCAAGGCGGGGACGTAGGCAGTTTGCCGAACCTTGATAACATATCTGGGGTCATCTCTCTTTATTGCTTTATTGTGCATACTTAATTATATTACTTGTGCAGTTTAATTTATGCTGAATATATATTGATTTATTTTATCCGCACTATATTGACCTTAGGTTTTTGTAATACTACTGCTGGTTTAGTGACCTAGGGAAGAAATTTTTTAAAAGACCAATTCACCCCCCCCCCTCTTGGGATTACACCAAAATCAACAACTTCTTATGTGTGTGATTTTGTAGCCTTTTTGATTTCGAATTCTTCTACATAAATTAGTGAATTGTTCACATGATTCATCTTTATGAGAAAGAAATAGCACCCATGTGAACCTAGAATAATCAATCATGATAACAAAAGCATACAATTTTTCCACCTAGAATTTGAACTTAATTAGGACCAAATAAATCTAAGTGTAGCATTTCAAGGGGTCTAGTGGTAGATATGAATTTATTTTTTTCTTAAAGCTTGATTTTGTTTGCTTACCCATTTGACATGCATCACAAATTTTATCTTTTACCAAATGTGTTTTAGGTAAGCCTTTTACCAAATCTTTTTTCATAAGTTTTGATAACAAATCCATGCTTGCATGTCCTAAATGTCTATGCCATAACCAGCTAGCTTCATTTATTGCAGAAAAATATGTAACTTGTTAAGAAGCAAAATTATCAAAACTAGTTGTATACACATTTTCATGATTTTCAATAGAAAAAAAAACTTTATTATCTGATTTACTTTCGACAATGCATTTATCATTTTCAAAAGAAATTCTATACCCTTTATCACACAATTGGCTAATACTCAATAAATTATGTTTCAATCCATCAACCAATAATACATTATCAATAACCAAGGAAGGTTCCTTACCAACCTTACCTACACCGATGATTCAGCCATCGGCATTGTCCTCGAATGTCACATATCCTCCATCTTTAGAAGTGATGGATGCGAACTTAGCCTTGTTTTCGGACATATGCCGCGAGCACCATCTATCCAGGTACTATTTGTCCTTGGAAAAGGACGATCTCAAGCACACCTGCAAGAAAATCTAAGTAACTCATGCTGGTCCCCAAATTCTGTTGGGTCCACAGTGGTTAGTGCCTGGATCACTTTTGACTCTCCACACCCTTTTAACCTTTACATGTCTATTTCTAAGTGAACAATCAAATTAAATATGACCAATTTGTTTACATTTTAAACATATCATTCGACATCGAGGATCTTTAAGTGGAATTTGGGATTTTGATTCTCGACTAAAATGTCCCAAGTAAATATTAGGTCGTCTTACATTTTCAACACCGCTAAATCCAAGACCATCTTTGCTAAGAGAGTTTCTTTGGGCTCCAAGTAGTTTTTCAAAATTGCGTTGGCCCTCAGTAAATTTTAAAAAAAATTTGGAACTATCTTCCAATTTTCTCTCAAGCTCAACAATTTTCAAATCTTTTTCTTTAAGAATCGAGGCATGAGAATTCTTAGCAATTTCAAATAGTTTTGACCAATTTTCACATTTCTTTTTCACAACATCTTTCTCCTTGGTCAATTTTTTTTAACAATTTAGATACATGAATATATTCGTATTGCAATTCTTTAAAAGTAGGCATGCTATTAAAATCGCAATCATCATTAGAATAATATGAAGATAAGGAACAAGAAGACAATACCTCATCATTCGATGCTATCAGGCACAAGTTTGTAATCTTAGAGTCGTTGCAATCTGAATATGATTCACTGCTATTTTGTCTATCCCATGAGGTACCTTCTTTCATGGCTTTCTTCCTTTTCTTAGACTCCTTTTTCAGCAATGAGCAATCAGGTTTGATATGCCCAACCTTGTTGCAATTTTAGCACGTGGGAGCGTTCAATTTTTCTTTTCTTTTAGTAGACTCTCCCTTTTCAGATGCAAAATCTCTATATTTTCTGCATGGCCTACTATTCTTCTTGAAGAACTTGTTGAACTTTCTAGTAAGCATAGCCATGTCATCTCCAGATTCAGGTTCACTGCACTCACTAGAAATATTAGTAGACACTTTTAGGGTAGTCACTTTCTTCATTCAATTGTGCTCATTTAACCTCTTATTAATAGCTAACTCATAGGTGATAAAGTGAACCTATCAATTCATCTAGTGACATGGCCTTAAGGTTTCTACCCTCAGATATGGCTGTAGCCTTTGCTTCCTAAACAGGAGGCAAACCCTTAAGAACTTTCCTAATCATTTCATACATAGGATAGGTCTTACCTAATGTATGTAGTGAATTAATGATGCGTGAATCTGGTGTACATGCTTTGAATGGACTCACCAGTGTTCATCCTAAAAGCTTCATATTCACTGGTCAGCATATCAATCCTACTATCTTTTACATCTTTAGTACCCTCATAGGTGACCTCTAACTTATCCCATATTTCTTTAGCAGAAGAACATGCTATAACTCTATTAAATTCATTAACGTCAAGTCCAAAGTAAAGATTATTCATGGCAGTAGCATTTAAACTAACAACTTTCATATCCTCATCAGTATATTCATCTTCTGTCTTAGGAACTTTAGTTTCACCTTCATTTTTCATAGGAACATAGTTTCCGTTAGAGACAACTCTCCACACGTTCCAGTTAATATTTTGAAGATAAATGTGCATGCTCTATTTCCAGAAGGTGTTATTGACACCATTGAAAATTGGAGGTCGTGTGGAAGAGGGTCCCTCAAGGAAAGGGGTTACAATGTTATGATCCATCTAGATCTTTTGCAAAATAACTATTAAGTCTAAGCTACTAGGCTTTGATACCAATTGTTAGTTTTATTGTAAGCCCAAGAGGGGTTGGGGGGGGGGGGGAGGGGGGCTAAATTGGTATTTTAAAAATTAACCCCCTAGCTTAATCAACTAGCAGCAGTATTATACAAACCTAAGGTCAATCCAGTGCAGATAAAATAAATATATGTATATTCAGTGAAAATTAAACTATAATCTAATTATGCATGCACAATAAAGCTATAAGGAAAGATGACACCAGATATGTTATTGAGGTTCGGAAAACTACCTACATCCCTGCCTTGGCTCACAAGCACAAAGATTACACTAAGGCTCACTTCACAGGTAGAGCGGCACCTAAATACAATCAGGTCAATTAGCATAGGGCTGACCGTAACCTTTACAACCAATCCTTTCAAAATGGATTATTGCCCCCTCAGGCCACGCCTGGAATACAACAGAATCACAATATAATTTGCATACAAATATTATGCTTCTTAATCAAGCATATTTGCACTAGTAATGATTAGCACACACCAATAATGTAAGAACAATAAGCTCAATGGTGTAGGCGTGCAATCAACACTCAGAATAATAATTATCTCAAATCAAGTGCAAGAATGTATCAATCAAGCTTATCTTTGAAACTATGTAAAGATAAAATCTCAAACATAGTTTAGGATTTCAAAGATTCGAACCAATAGAAATTTAGAATATCTCAAAAATTGTTTTCTCAATATCAAGGCCCAAAGAGATATTCAAATATGAGCTTGTAAAAAAAATTTTCACACAAAAATACAAGCCCAATGAGTCTTGCAATAATAATGCAAAGACCCACTTAGCTATAAGATTTTTCCCAACCAAAGATTTACTATATAAAATTGGAGGATAAATCAAGCTAAACCCTCAATCCAAAAATCAAGTAAGCAATACACAAATGAGGGTTTCTAGCAATATAGAATAATGAATAAAACACTTACAATGTTAGATTTCTCAAAGGAATGAGAGTATATGAGTGTATGGACTTTGTATGAGAGAATGGGATTTGAAAATTTTTAGAGAGTTTTTTTCTTATCAATTTGCTAATTGTTTACTAATCCAAGCAAATGAACCCCTATATATAGAATATGTTAAAATTATAACCGTTGGGGATACACAGGGTATTATTAAATTTGTTTTAAAATGGTTAATAAAATTAACTTGGTTTAACTTAAAATAACCTTGGTAAAAATTAAAACAACTAGAGAGTTTTGGGTGCCTGAACCATGGTTCGGTCGCCCGAATAGACACAATAGAAAAAGTTAATTTTTGAAGTTCGGGTGCCTAAATGTGGGTTTGGTTTGCTGACCGAAGGCAATTTACATTATGTCTAAGGTTTGGTCACCTTGTCCTGAGTTCGGTTTACAGATCTCACGTGTTTGGTAGCTCGAGGCAGTTTTGAATGTGAAAGTTCGGGCTGCCGAGTTGGTGGAAAAAGTCAGAATATACGTTTGGTTGACCGAGGACGGTACAGTCCTTTTGGTTCGGTCACCCGAAACCAAGTCAACTTGCTGATTGGTCAATGGTTCGGTCACCTAAATTGTTTTGAACACCATAGTTCGGTCGCCCAATGCCTCACCAATTTAATCCTCTAAATCGTGTTTTACTTCAATTAATTCCCCTGATAATATATGTGATATTGGGGACTTTCTTACGAGTAAGTGCAAGGACCTAAGGTCTTTCTAAGGTCTTTTGAGCTTGTTTCTACTACATGCATGATATGCAATAATTATTACAGACCTTTTCCTATATTACTATTATAGACCTGAATAAAGCAAAATATAAATTACAACAAAAATAAATCTTATGGGACTTTATTCTTTAAGCTTCACATGCCATCAAGTGATCTAGCTAATATGAACCTACACACAATCTTGATAGACATTAAATACCTGAGTATTTGTAATAATCAAAACTGGGTATGACCAATAAGGTCAACAACTTAGATTTCTTGAAGATTGAGATACTGCAAGTCTTGACCATCAAAACCCTGAGGCACAAAGAAGTCGAAGGCATTGGAGATTCAAATCCCTAACTTCCTATGAGTTTCGACAAGGACACGCACAAGAATGATGAAGGAGTGACTTGGTCGACAGCGACGATCTGTAATGCGAAATCTTCTACAAACCATCATAAAACAAACTTTATAAACCCTAGAGCTTATAAATAATTGCTACAAACACGAGCTCTGGGTTCCTCTTTGGCCTTTCTTAGGTTAGTGTCAGACTTAAGATGTCATTGAGAGCCAATATTAGGAGTAGCATAGTTTTCAATTCATATTTTGGTGTGTGCATGAAGTGCTCGTTAGCCTATGACAACCGGTGGCATTTGTGTGCTATCCATGTATATTACATGATCACTCTATTTGTAAATCTTGACATTAATGAAAGACGTTCCGAATAAAAAAGGGATTTTCCTTTTTACTCTTGCTTTCATTTACATGCTTTTGTTTACTGCTTTCCATTTACTTGTTGTGTGTTTGATAAAGGATTGCAGATAAGGATAAGCACTTCCGCGTATCGGTTAAAGAGAAATGGTCGGCTATGGAATTACGAAGGTGTTCATTCATCATTGAGAAAGGGTATACTCCGGTTCCTAACTGTGCTCCAGATGGTTGGTGCACCCTTGCTACCCTGTGCCCTTAATCGCCCCTCTCCCGCTTTGGCCCGCTCAGGTTAGTACTTCTATGGAAGTCTGGACGAATGTAGATAAAGGCATAGCATCCAATGTTTGATTCGGACCCCAGTATTGCTTTGTAGGAGTAGAGTAACTCATAAATTTACTTGCTTTCTAGTAGTATAGATTTACTTGCTTTTATTTAATCATTTTTTAGTAGTTAGAAACAACCACCATTGCAAAATATCACCTTTTACTTCTTTTTCATAACAAAGCCGTAATAAACTAACTTGGAAGAGGTTTACTAACTGTGCTTCAAGTCCCCGTGGATTGAAACCCGACTTACCCACTTTCTATTGAACTTGGGATAGTTAGGTTTATAAATATTATTTTTTGTAGTTAAGGACCCAAGCCTTGGCGAGCCTACCAAGTTTTGGCGCCATTGCTAGGGACTTGGCTACGGTTATAAGCCAACTTCCATTTTAGAGTATTACAACCTTGTTCTTTTGATTTGTCCTCCTTTTGTTTTAACTTTCTCACTTAATTTCTATTTTCTTTTTGTTTCCTATTTTTGAAGTCTGAATCTACATGCTTATAAATGTGTATGTTTGGTTTGCGTTCTTTGGAACCCGAGATAATTCCCATATATCTTGAGATTGAAAAATCCAGTAGGTCCCTTGGAAAACCTATCTCTAATTCGAAGAAAGCTAAGTAGTCTGAACTTAAAGCAATGGTCGAAATAACCCAGTGGTTCCCGCTGAACAAATCTCGGAACCCCATGCTCATCACTTACCTGTGGTGGGAGAGCAACACGTGAGGCCTCTTAGGGACTACTTTGTACCTAATGCATACACATCGCCATCTTGCATCCGGTTCCCGGATGTTCAGGTGGCCTAATTTAAGATTAAGACTTCAATCATCTCAATGCCGCCCAATGTTCATAGGAATTCTACTGAAAATCCTTATTAGCATTTGGATGAGTTATTGGAAATCTGTTCCACCATCCGCATCCCTAATTTTAGTGATGATGCTCTTCATCTTAGAATTTTCCCATTCTTTTTGAAAGATAAAGCCAGATATTGGTTGACGTCCTTAGAACCAAACCAATGACCAACTGGGCCTCCATGCAACTTGATATTCTTAAAAAGTACTTCCCAATCAGGAAGACTAATTAGTTTCAGAGAGCCATCACAAGTTTCTCACAAATGGATGGGGAACTTTTTTTCGAGACTTAAGAGTGCTTTAGGGACCTGCTCCGTAAATGCCCACATCACAAGGTCTCCAAGTGGCAATTAGTCCAAACTTTCTATGAAGGGTTGGCTGAGAGAGATAGGTCTATGGTTGATGTGTCGTGTGGAGGTACTTTCCTCACTAAGCATGAGAATAAGGCTTGGATTCTCTTCAAAAATCTGGAAAAAAATTCTTAGCAGCACATGGCTGTTACTCACAGACTCCCTAATCCATCAAATGAATTAAGAATTTAAAGAATAGGACCTTGATTTATTTCGAAGGACAAAGTCTCTAAAAGTTGTAAGACTATAAGTCTTAGCCTATAATGACTTCAGAAACTAGGGACTCCACTAAGGATGCTTGAAGGGCAATAAAAGGACTCGACTTTTATTTTTAAAAATCCCGGATGCTTAGTGTCCTAATTTTAGAATGTCGACAGCTGCCCCTCTTTGTAGGCTTTATTGCTTTGACGTAATAGTAGGATCTCTCCTATGTTATTTGAAGCAACAAGTCTGCAAAGATAAAAGACACTTATTTTAACCAGGCCGTAGCTTTGTTCAATCAACTGCAACTGGCTTTTGTCAATGAGGGAGTTGTTTTCTCTGTTTTTTATTTTTTTATTTTTTTGGTGGTTAAAAGTTAGGAATTAGCGGGAGTTAATGATTAGTACTGAGTGTGGGAATCGCAAGAGAAGTGAATTGGCATGTTGTCGGATATGGGAAATTGAGCCATGCGGGGTACGATGACCCAAACCCTTGTGTCGGTTTTCTGTGGACGTGGAGAATCTGAGCTGTGGGGGTACAATGACCCAAACCTCTATGTTAGTTTGGTACGGACATGGAGAATTCGAGCTGTGGGGGTACGATGACCCAAAACTCTGTGTCGGTTTGCTACAGATGTGGAGAAATCGAGCCTTGGGGGTACGATGACCCAAACCTATGTGTCAGTTTGCTGCAGATGTGGAGAATTTAAGTCACGGGGGTACGACGACCCAAACCTCTGTGTCGGTTTGCTGCAGACATGGAGAATCTGAGTCGTGGGGGTACGATGACCCAAACCTCTATTTCGGTTTGCTATGGACCTGGAGAATTTGAGATGTGGGGGTACGATGACCCAAACCTCTGTGTCAGTTTGCTGCGGATGTAGAGAATCAAAGTCGTGAAGGTATGATGACCCAAATATTTATGTTGATTTGCTGCATACGTGGAGAATCCAAGCCATGGGGGGTATGATGATTCAAATCTCAGTGTCGATTTGCTGAAGATGAGGAGAATCCGAGTTGTGGGGGTACAATGACCCAAACCTATATTTCAAACTGTGTTTAAGTGTAGTTTACAATTTTAGGTTTGAAACATAGTTGACTTGCTGGGGATATCAATCGAGGATAGGTTACCCTATTGACAGTGATCGATTGGACGCAAGATCCCGCGATTCTTTTGGAAAATGTCCCCAAGTGTAGGGCTTAGAGTAACTTCACAAGGGATGATCAATCGGGTGTAGGATCCCAAGATTCTTTGAATGTTCGACTACTCTGGTGTAAGATCTTGAGTCTCTACTAATTGCTCGAGTGTAGGATCTCAAGAATTTTCCAAATGTAGGATTCTAAGAGTCTGCGGATTGCTCGTGTAGGATCTTGAGGGCTAATTTTCTCCTGGGTCAACTGCCCCAATTTTAAAGCAGATGTCTTAATTTGTTCCTGGGGTCAGCTACCCTAGTTTTAAAGTATGTCATGCTATTCCTAGGGTCAGCTCCCCCAATTTCTAGGTATGCTAATCATTGCCTAGGGTTAGGTGCCCTAGTTTCAGACATTGGGCAGACAGGAATGGTTCAATCAAGGATGCCGAAGGATTATTCATAAGCCTTTTTTACAAGATAAGCATGAATGTATGGTTTTTCATTGCTATGTGTATGCATGTTGCTAACTTATGATGTTTGAATGTCGAGACATGTTGCTACATGTACAGGATACATGTTACATGATATGTATGCATGCTGCTACCCATAAAGCGAATGCCTTTCCTTAAATGTATGAAATGCATAAGGATGCATGGCCCTTCATTTTTCAATGTGTATGTAAATGGCCACCCAACGCCTGATCTTAGCCATGCTTTTAAATCCCAGTCTGATACGAAGGCCTATGACTTTGCCCAACTGAAACTCGACGCGAAGCTTTCCCTAGTGTTTATCTGTCGCTGGTCTTGGCTTTGTTTCTGTAGACACCCTATTTTTGCCCTAGCCAAATAGAACAAGGGGTTCCCTTATTATTATTATTATTGTTATTATTATTATTATTATTATTATTATTTTCCTATGTTATTAGTACTTTACTATTATTTTGCTAGTATTTTTATTATCATTATTATTATTATTTTTCATTTTTTATTCCTAGTACTTTTATTATCTTTATTTTATTTTTACTTTACTATAATTATTTTTATTTTTCATTTATTGTTTTTGATATATTATTATTATTATTATTATTATTAGCATTAGTATCTTATTTTGGCTATTATTATTTTTATTATTTTTGGTAATGTTATCATTATTATTATTTATTACTTTTAATATTAGTATTATTACTTTATTTTTATTAATATTATTATTATTATTATTATTATTTTATCGATAGTATCTTCATTTTTATTTTATACTATAATTATTTATTATTATTTACTATTTAGTAGTATTACCTTATTATGATAATTATTATTATTACTATTTCCATTTTTTTATTACCATAAGAATAAAAGAAAAAAAAAAGAAAATCAAAAAAGGAAGTTTGTTTTAGGGTTTTGAAATTTTTTTTTTTTTTATATAATGGCAAAGAGGCCAAGAACGAGGGGGGGGGGGGGGGGCAGCGCACAGTAAAAGAAAAAAAAAATCTGCCGCATTCTTCTTCTTCTTCTTCTGGCCAACCCCAGCGTCTCGAACCCTCATTCTCCCATCTCTTTCACACTCTCTCTACACAGTCACGGCTGTAACAGCTTCTCACGGCCACCATCCTCCGGCAACCGCCCGAAGATCCCGCTCCAGATCCTCCCTGCTGCACCGACCAACACCGGTGGCATCCCCTGCAAACACCGACGGCCACATCCATCCCTGACAAACCTGCAAGCACCCAAACACTTCCAGCACCAGCCGCCATCGTTGTTGCCACTCGCCGACACTGTTCGCTGCCACGCACCAGCCATCTTCCAGCCCACCATCACCACAGCTGCTACCCAAACTCCACCTGAACATCATAGCAGAGCCGAGACCCTCTTCCTTGGGTCACAGCCCCGGCAAAGCTCCTAGTCGCTCCCCATCCGGCTCTTGCTCCCGGCGAGTCCCTCTGAAAGTACCCACTACCAGCCCCAGTGTGCACACACACACACACACACAGCACACACAGAAACGCAAGCCACACACACAGAGAGCACACACACACTGCACACACACACACGACACACACACACAGAAACGCACACACACAGCACACACACACGGCACTCACTCACACCCATACACTGTGCACACACAGTGCACACACACGTATTGATTTTTTTTATTTTATTTTAGGGACGTTTATATCTTTGTCGTATTTATTATGTATATTAAATAATTAATATTATTATTGTAGGATTTTAATGTTGTAATATTAGTATTTAATATCCATGTTTAGGTTTTTGTCATATTTATTTGGTTTATTTTGTTTTTATAGGATTCCTTTTTGTTTGATTGGGTCTCAAGTGTCAATATTTGAATTTTCTTGTCATCTTTTTTTTTTAAATATGTAATATTATGGTTTACTATCTAATATTGTATTATCAGCATGTATATATTTTTCTTATGATATGCTTTTATTATTACATTTGTTTTGTATTATCATACAATATTAAGGCTCATTGTTTCATATTGTTTTATTATCATATATACATATTCATATCTATTATGGTTTGTCATTGTACATATTTATGTAATATTATGATTTATTATTTTGTGTTGTATATACTATGGCTCATTATCATGTAGTAGTATCGTTAGGGTTTTGATTATTCAACGTTTATATTTAATAGGATTTTAAGTATTTCACATTATCATGGTTTAGGAATTTTTTTTTTAGAGTTTGGGTTATGTCATGTTCATATTTATTAGGGTTTTGATCACTTCATAGTATCTTTGTGTACTTTTAGGGTTGAAATTGCTTCCATATAAATTATGTACTTAGGGTTTTTGGTCATTATTGTACTCACTTTATATTTAATATTTGTATAGTTAAGGTTGTGTATTAGTTTTGGCAACCATGTTGTATTGGTATATATTATTTTCAGCAATGCCTTGTTTCCATAATTTCATTATTTCTTTACTTTTGCATTGGTTTCCATGTTTTAATTTGAAATTTGGTTTATTTCTTTTGTTAATTATTTCCATATGGGTGTAAAGATATTTATAGGATATTAGGGGTGTGTACCATTAGGAAGGTTATTATTATTACCTTTTATTTATAGTGTATTATTATTATTATTATCATGTGTGAAATTATTACGAATATGTATTTATTGTTAATATGTACGTATTGTTACTATTAATATTATTTATTATTGCCATTATGGGATTACAACTATTATTATTATTATTATTATTATTATTATTATTATTATCAGTACCCTTATTATTATTTTTACTATTGTTATTTATTATTATTATTATTATTGTTATTATTATGTTCATTATGATAATGATTATTATTATTTTATTTTATTATATTTTCGTTATTAAATATTTTTGATTTTTTTTTTATCCCTATGATTTTATTGCGGGGTATGAGCCTTCGGGCGTCACGTACCTTAAGCTCTGAGGGAATATATGTATATATATTTTATTTAGTTATTTAATTATTTATTTATTTTTCATGTGTATTTGTAAATTCATAAAAAGGAGTAATGTAAAGACTTATTAGATTTACTTAGGGATAATTTCAAATTAATTAGGTACCGTTCGTAAGAACGGGCGCGTAGGGGGTGCTTATACCTCCCCTCGCGTAACCAAACTCCCGAGCCTAACTCTGGTAATGTAGATCTATTTTACCCTTAACGGGGTAGTCATCACGTGTTCTAACCACACTAAAGGTTAGTGGCGACTCCGACATTCCTATTTTTAATTGAAAAATAAAAATAATTTTTATTTCGCCGCCCGGGGCACACGCGCTCCCGGGACATCGCGACAGTTTCCAAAAGGCACTTGGAATCTATTCCAGTATTTGTTGTCACTGCTCCTGGCCATGTTTCAAATTCCAATAGGCATTCGAAGCTCGCCCCCAGCATTTTCTTGCCACTGGTCCTAGCCATCTTTTAGATTTGAAAAACACTCAAAATATGCCCTAGTGTTCTTTTTCCTCGATTTCCAGACATGCTTCAATTTCCCACCGGTGCCCAAAATCTGCCCCAGTGTTTACTTGCTGCTGATTCTGAACATGCTTTAATTTCCCACCAATGCTCAAAATCTGCCCCAGTGTTTCAGAACCCTTGATTCTTTTGACTGTCTGTTTTCGGGGATTTTTGAAAAATAAGAGGGATCTTGATAATAAAAATGATTACGCATTTATGTCATTGATTTGCTAAATCAAAATATCAGGCTATACAAAATAGTTGTTTTGCTATGTTTAGAAATTTTTTCAAGAAAAATAAAAATGTTACACTAGTGCCTCCTAATCTTATACCGACCTTAACTTATGAAAACTACCTCTCGCCCTTCTCGATAACTGCCCCAGCTTCAAAAGGAACCGGCCTTTCTTGACATTGTGAGGTTGAATGGTGTTCTTTTGATTGTTTGCTCATGGTTCGTCTGGGCTTTGCTCATGTTTCAATTTCTAAATGGTCTTTAAGACTCGGGATGAAATGTAGGCTTAGGGATGTTGGCTCTCAGAAGAAAAAGGAAACCCAGGCACAAAAATCCCATCCCCTGATAACGTTTACTACACCAGTTTGGGGTTTCTACCAGGTATCGACCGAACTTGTCACTTGAACAAGCTGCCTATGTACCTTTCCAGGATCAGGTCATTACGTAGTTCAAACTCAACATTGAGTCCAAAAAATCATTTGAGAAAACAATATTGGTACCAATCAGGTTAGGTCTTTTATTTGGATTGTAATGTAGGCTTAGGGTATTGGTTGGAAAAGAAAAGGGTACAACACGGCTCAAATTTTGCTAAACTTAAAAAAAGGGTAATCCTTGGTCAAAGATCACATCTTAAGCATGTCCCTTCTCATTTTATTTTTCTTCTTTTCTACATTTTCTTCTTTTTTTTTTTATTTCCCTTTTATGGAGGACTTTTTAGCGACATGTTCATTGGGAGCTAAATAGGGACTAATCTTTTCAAAACTACTCCAGTGTGGGGTGTGATCATTTGACAGGTTGGTCCAGAATCGAACTCTTTCTAGGCTCAAGGGGGCTTGCAAAGGAGTTTTCTTTTTCTCAATTTTTACTTTTTTCGGTAGCAGAAAAAATGGTCTACCGTCACTTGGCGTAACCAATTGATGTCTCATATAATTTGTTAGACTCTTGAAAAACCTTGACCCAGTTTGATCTTTGGGAAATGACTTTTTGAAGAAAATGGTTTCATTTTAAAGTTCAAAAGGGTCTTCAAGTGATTAACAAAATTTGGGTTTTTTAAAAGGGAACTGGTGGGCCAAAAATAGCCATCCGTCGTTTAATCGAAACGATGAGTAAAGAGAGAATGCATGGAGTAACAATATGATCCTTTTATTAAATTTTTTTGGAAAGAAACATAGCCATTAAGTGTAATACTTCTTTACATCGTCAGAATTAATAGAATGCAAGAATTCAGTCTCGTCCATGTCTACCAGCAATAGGGCACCTCCTAAGAATGCCTTCTTCACCACATAAGGACCTTCATAGTTTGGTGTCCACTTGTCGTGAGGGTTTATATGGATCAGAAAAATCTTCTTCAATATTAGGTCCCCCTTCTGGAACTGTGGGGGTTGCACTTTCTGGTTCAACGCCCTTATCATCCTTCTTTGATACAGTTGTCCATGGGCTATGGCAGCCATCTTTTTTTCCTCAATTAGGTTCAACTGGTCATACTGGGATTTCACCCATTCTTCCTTAGTCAGCTCTACTTCTTTCAGGACCCTCGGAGATTGTACTTCAACTTCTATTGGGACCACAACCTCCATTCCATACACCAAGAAGAAAGGGATAACACCCATAGAGGTTCAGGTGGTAGTTCTGTATACATTAGAGCAAAGGGAAGCTTGTCATGCCAATATTTGTAAGTTTCTATCATCTTCTCGAGGATATTCTTAATGTTCTTATTGGCTTCTTCCACTGCCCTATTCATCTAAGGCCTATACGAAGACGAATTGTGGTGCTTGACCTTTAACTAGTCGCATAACTTCGTTGTTCAAGTTCTTGGAATTATTTGTAATTATCCTTTTGAGGATTCCATATCGGTAGATCAGCTCTCTTTTGATGAAACGACTAACCACATTTTGCGTGACACTAGCATATGAGGCTGCCTCTACCCATTTAGTGAAATAATCGATTGCTACGAAGATAAAGCGGTGCCTATTACTAGATTTTGGGGTTATTGGCATGATCACATCCATGCCTCAGGCTAAGGAGGGCCAAGGTGCGGATAGAACATGAAGCGGGGCCAGTGAAGCTTGTATCTGATCTCTATAGACTTGAAACTTATGGCACTTATGGGCGTAATCGATGCAATCTCTCTCCATGGTCATCCAGTAGTATTTGCTTCTGAGTATTTTCTGTGCCAATGAGTGACCCTCGGCATGAGTTCTTCAGAGTCCTTCGTGGACTTTACACATGACTTGTCATGTCTCCTACGCTTCTACGCATTGTAGGAGGGTCATATCATGGTTTCTTTCGTACAATACCTCGCCATCTAGGAAAAACCCCATAATCAGCCTCCTGATTGTCTTTCTAGCATTACTAGTAGCCCCTTCAGGGTACTCATCTTTTTGGATGTATGTCTTGATATCGTGAAACAAAGGATTTTCGTCAACCTCCTCTATCACTGTGCAGTGGGTGAGCTCTGACTGTATTCTGATATGAATAGGCTTAATCTCCACCCCTTCTTCTACTTAAAGGCGGCTAGTGTAGCCAATGCATCAAGAATCACATTGTTTTCTCTTGGCAGATGGGAGAAACTGATACTATCAAATCCTTCAATCATCTTCTGAATGTACTCCCGAGATAGTACCAGTTTAGCATCTCGAGTTTCCCATTCTCTAGTCAGCTAGTGAATGACCAAGGCCGAATCTCCTCTTACCGTTAACTGCTTGATACCCCGATCCATAGCGGCTTGCAACCCCAGTTTACATGCCTCATATTTTGCTATGTTATTAATGGAAGGAAAGACAAGCTTGGCTACCATGGGATAATATTTCCCTTCTGATGATATGAGTACAACTCATATTCCGTATCCCCAAACATTGACTGCTCTGTCAAACAACATCACCCATTTCTCGAGATCCTCTTCTTCTTGGGTTATGGAGTCAATGTTCTTGTCCGGGAACTCGAACTCCATAGGTTGGTAGTCCTTCATAGCTCTCTTTTCCAGGTATTCCGCAATGACACTTCCCTTGATGGCTTTCCCGGTGACATAAGTAATGTTGTATTCGGTCAACAACATCTGCCAACGCGCTAACTGTCCTGTCACTGCGGGCTTTTCAAACACGTACTTGATTGGGTTCATTTCGAAAATCAACCAGGTGGAGTAATACAATGTGTACTGACTCAACCTGCTGACCGACCATACCAAAGCACAACATGTTTTTTCCAAGTCGGAGTACTTAGACTCATAATTCGAGAACTTTTTGCTTAGGTAGTAAATGGCCCTTTCTTTTCTCCCTGACTCATCGTGTTGGCCTAATACACATCCCATGGAGTTTTCTAATATAGTTAGGTAAAGGATTAGCGGCCTTCCAAGTACTGGAGGTACAAATACTAGCGGGTTTAAGAGGTATTGCTTTATTCTTTCTAAAGCTACTTGGCACTCTTTGTTCCACCTTTTCGGGTTATTTTTTCTTAACAACTTGAAGATGGGTTCACAAGTGGTAGTTAGTTGGGATATGAATCGAGCAATGTAGTTGAGCCTACCCAAGAAACTTCGTACCTCCTTTTCATACTTTGGGCTAGGCATATCTTGAAGAGCTTTGACCTTGTCGAGATCATCCTTGATCCCCTTCTCGCTTACTATAAACCACAATAGCTTTCCAGAAGTGGCACCGAAAGTACATGTTTCCGGATTGAACTTTAGCTGAAATTTTCGAAGCCTTTTGAATAATTTCTCCAAGTTTGCTGCATGGTCCCCCTCATTTCGTGACTGAACAATCATGTCATCCACGTAAACCTCAATCTCCTTGTGCATTAAGTCATGGAAAAGGGTTACCATAGCTCTTTGGTAAGTGGCCTCTGCGTTCTTTAGTCCAAATGGCATAACCTTATAACAGAAAGTCCCCCATAGTGTGATGAAGGTTGTCTTTTCCTTGTCCTTAGACGCCATCGTGAACTGATTGTATCCCAAAAATCCATCCATGAACAAAAATAAAGCATGCGCTGCCATGTTGTCTACCAACACATCGATGTGCAGGAGTGGGAAGTTATCTTTAGGTCTTGCCTTATTTAAGTCTCGGTAGTCAACACAGACTCATACGTTGCCGTTCTTTTTTATTATCAGGACAACGTTGGCCATCCATTTGGGAAACTGTGCTACTTCCAAGAACCCTACCTCGAACAGTTTCTACACCTCCTCATTTATCTTAAGCAACATCTCCAGCTGCATTCTTCTCATCTTTTTCTTTACTAGCTTGGAGTCAAGATGAAGGGAAATTTTTTGGGTTACCAAGTCCGTGTCCAGACCCGGCATGTCCTAGTATGACCAGGCAAACACATCCCGATATTCTTTCAGTAACTCAATTATTTTGCTCCTTTCCTCACCCTCCTGCAATGCTCCGATATTCACTTGTTTGGGCTCTTCCTTAGTCCCTAGATTGATAATGATGGTGGGGTCGCTGCTAGTCAGGGTTAGTTTCTCATCTATTTTTAACAATCTCTCAATTTTAGGGGATAAATTTATTTCTTGCTCATTAGCTTCAGTTTCATGAATAACATTTTCGAAGTTAATGTCAATTTCTTAGTTAGAAGTTCTGGTGTTATTATTTCCTTTACTCCTGCATGAAGTCATAGCAAACAATTTTGACAACTGAGTTCGAGATGCATATAAATGACAGGAAATGCATAATTCATTTTCATTGAAAGAAGCTACCCCGATTTTTTAGCACCCGTGGGTTTAAAAAACAAACAAAACAAAATTAAACAAAAATCATTATATGATGATGCTTGGTAAATCAAAAGAGCTCCAATTATGAAGCCCTACCCCAGACTTGAGACGGCAGACCCACTCTTCGAAGGCGTTTAAGGAGACTTCGAAATCCAACACTGATATGCTTAGTTGTCGCATTTTTGTCTCTAAGTTGGATTGGCTACTTTTCACGAAGGTTTGGTTGATGGACAGGATAACCAATCCCCCTTGGGAACTTACTTTGCCAGTGAGTCTCTCTACTCTCTACATCTTCCTTTCTTTTGTCCTTTTCTTTCGGTCTGCTGCTGTGGGCATGTAGCTGAGACTGTATTTGGATTTTACTTCCCTGAGCATTAGTGGCCTTCGGATCCCCTGTAAGTATTTCCTGAGGCCCTTTACCGGACAATATCCCTGCTTAATCATTTCAGAAGCCATCACACATACTGTGGCAGAAATCCGGGGACGAGGGATGGGATATCATTCCATTATAGTCGTGGCATTGACAATCTCAAAAACCCAGAACGAGTCCTCCAGCGCTTCCTCTGCGGCTTCCACGTAAGGAGTGGAAGTGGGCTTGGTTATCATTACGTCTGTCTCACCATACATGCAGACTAGATGATTTCCCACCATGAACTTCAACCTCAGATGTAACGAAGATGCAACCGCCCCGGTGTTATGGATCCAAGGTCTTCCCAACAAGCAATTGTATGATGGCGTGATGTCTATAACCTAGAATATGATGTCAAAAACTATCAGCCCTATTTGCATAGGAATCTCGATCGCCCTATCGACTTCTTACGAGTCCCATCAAAAGCTCTGACTACTAGATTGTTTTGCTTGGCGTGTGAGGGGTCCACCCACAATTTTTGGAGGGTGGCCATCAGAATAACATTGAGGCATGATTCATTGCCAATTAGAATTCGTGCTATCATATGATCTCTACATTTTACTGATATACGTAGCGCCTAATTATGTCCTCTCCCTTATGGCAGAATCTCTTCATCGCTAAAAGTAACATAATCAGTGGTGGCCAAGCTCCCTATCACGTGGCTGAATTTATCGACACTGATGTCTTGAGGAATGTACGCCTAGTTGAGAAGTTTCAAAAGTGCTTCCCTCTGGACTTCTGAGTTCAAAAGCAAAGACAAAACAAATATATGCCTTTTAATTTTGTTTAATTGATCAATCACGCTATATTTGTTGTGTTTGATTAGCTTTAGAAACTCTTCGGTCTCCTGCTGCTGCACAGGTTTCTTTAGGCTTCTACTTGACTCCCCTATCTTTTCCGTACTTGGATTCCGTGGTTGTTCTGGTGCGTATACCCAGCCACTCTGGGTTATCCCTGCGACACTATCTGTATCTTTTGCATCTTGGGCCTTACAAATGTACCTCCAGGGTACCGCCTTGTTGCTTTGGTAAGGGAATGGTCAGGGAACCAAAATAACCCTTTGAGCTGGCACCTTAGAGGTGTAACTGGTTCATTTTTCTGCGGGTATGAAAGGTCAACGGGTGCATAGGGGATGCACTTGCTTTTTTTCCCATATGATCAAGATTTCCTTATCTTTTTGAGCAAAAATGACCTCTATATTTTTTCCATCAATCATCCTGCACGGAAACATCCTGAAAGTTTTGCAACACTGGACGGTCTTTCTTACTAAACCCTGACACTTGCAATCTGAGCCCTCCAGGCAGGCGGCCTCTAGCCCGGCAAGGCCTACCTCCCCGAGTTTCTTGTGTATCCAGTCCAAAGTCATCTGATCTAGATTCACTTCTTGTATCCCTCCGGCTTTTTCCTTGACCATTCTGATGTGGTCTCCCCCATGGTTAGGTAAGGGGTTTCCTTGGATCGCAGTTGGTTTGTCATCAAAGGTGAGCCACCCCACATCTTTCAATGACTGGACTTTATATTTGAAGGCCCATCACTGGTTGATGGAGTGACTAGGAGAGTTTGCGTGATACGCACAGTGGGCATTAGGATCAAACCATAGTGGGGGTGGGTTGGTGACATGAATTGATGGTATGGTCATCACCATCCCCCTTTCACATAATTGAGGGAATAGATCTACATAAGGCATCAGGATGGGATCGATCCTCTTGGCATTTTGGGGCATGTTTCCTTCCTGGGCTTGATTATTCACTGGTGCTGGTCCCAGTCAGGGAACCATAGACTGGGGCCTCGCACCCACATGTAGCGTCTGATTTACCATTGGTTCAACGTAGAAATTTCTCCTTGACCGCTAGTTCCAGCCTCCCTGATTCTGATTTTTGAAGAACCCCCGCACCATTTGGGTTTCTTCGTCCTTCTTCCCCTTAGCCCATTTCTTGCTTGGGCCACTCTCGGTGCTACTAACCTTCAATCGACCTGCTTTGATGTCAGCCTCCACTCTTGCCCCTGCCACCACAATACTCATAAAGTTATGGGGAGTAGATCCCATTTGGTGTGAACTGTAGGGATCTTTTAGCATCCCTACGAACAATGTAATCGCTTCCCGATCACCAACTGGGGGATCTACTTGGATGGCTACATCCCTCCATTGGTATGCGTACTCTCTGAAAGACTTTGCTGACTTCTTCTCCGTTTCGAGAAGGGTCATTTGGTCAGGGGCCATTTCCATGACATGGGGGTATTGCGCCTCAAAAGCATCTGCCAAATCCCCCTATGTGCGGAATCGGGCCCTGTTTTGTTGGACATACCATCTGGCCGCTGCATTTGTAAGACTGCCTTGAAAGCAGTGCATCATCAACTTCTCATTGTTAGAATGGACGACCATCGACTGAAAATACATACGCAGGTGGGTCCGGGGGCATCTAGTCCCATTAAACTTCTCAAAGTCGGGCATTTTGAAGTTTAGAGGGAGCACCACATTGGGCACCAGGCAATAGTCCGAGGCTCTGACGGCGTTGGAGACTCGGGTCCCTTCCACTGCTTTTAACCGCTCTTCAAGAAGTGAATTGAAGTTCAACACCGCCTTTTCCAAAAACCTTTGCAGAATTATGTTTTTCCATCTATACTTTTTGTTCCTCCACTGCATTTTGATATTTCTTGAATTGAGATTTATCGTTGTAGCCATAAATCGTAGCACCAGAATCATACCACCAATTAGGGGTTTTTGTTGCTAATGCCATGTGCAGTTATGTAATCAATGCCAATTTATACTTTGGAAACCAATGCAACAAGGTCATTAGTTTCCTGCACAAGTATATTTGCTTTGTTGGTAGTCTATTCCCTTTGTTTCTTCAAATTCCTCCAAATAAGTTTAAAATGTCCTCTTTTTCCAAAATTATAACATTTCATTTCTTTCTTTCTTTTCCTATTATTATTGGAATCAAGATATTTCCTTTTGCTGCCACCACAAAATTTCTGAGAATTATCATTCATATCGACATAGTTTACTTTAGATCAAGGCAAAATATTTTTTTCTTATCACGTATTTGAGTTTCCTCATCAAATCATAGATGTTTTTGAATTTGATCTAATGTGAATGCTTCAGTGGTTTGCAAGAGTCTTTCCTATACTTGCATAGAACTATAGCAATTATTGCCCCAACTTACAATGATTCAAGAATATTAACCTTTAAATTTTTAATTTCAGACGCCCAAATTGTAATTCATGTTCTAAAATTCCAGCGAATTACAAATTTTCTCGGTGACTTGATTGAAGTAAACAAATCACAAAGGGGGTTAGACAAAGTATTTAGAACACACACCCATAAGAACTTTGATATATACTTGAACTAAACAATATTATCCTTATAAGATAGTATTTTTTTTTTCTAAATATAAAATATTAAAACAAAATAAATAAATTTAAGACCATAATTAGGACAACCCAAAACAAAAACCCCTTAAAGAGCCCTGCTCACCTATATAACTTTTTTCTTAAAAAAAAAAAAAATAGTCAAAATGTACATGTACCCTTGATTGCGCATGTTGTATCCAATTTTATTTTCTATTAATTTCTCATAGGATAAAAAACACTTACATTTCCTCAAATTTGTTAAAAAGATAAAGAACTCCATAAAATTTCAAAAATATCACAAACCTTTCATATAGTTTGTCAAAAAAGAAACAATCATCTCGTAAAAAGAAATTTATCTTTAGCAAAATATAAGAGGGTTCTATGTTTTTTTGATAAAATTTTTAAAATCTTAAGAAAGATTTTAAAAAATTTTTGAAATCTTAAAGGAAGATCATTGTCTTCTTACCAAATATCAGTGGAGATGAATATCATTTACTCTTTTTCAATGTCATGTCCCAACACGATGATCATATAAATATATATATATATATATATATATATTTGAAAAAGGCCAAAATTAGGACGCCTCAATCGATTAAGCATATATAGCTTTTCCAGCTTCGAGTCATAATAAATATGGTTATTTTTCAAAAAGTGATTAGGATAATGATTTGATGGAAGAAATGTATGTTGGATTTGGGAATATAATGATTAGGAAGAATACCAGCTAGTCATCATTGCAAGCAGCATTAGCATGCATAGCAGTGCACGTCCTAATAATTGCTGTTATTATTATAGAGCTTTCTTTACTTTGAACTGGCCTGCGTGCCACCTCAATTATTAATGTTGATGATGCATGTAATATATATATATATATATATATATATATATAGTAAAAATTAAATTTACTTTACAAATTAAAGCAGTCAAACACTGTCTAAAGCCATCCTTGACCTAGCTGTATGGGCTGCATGCCAGTGCCGATATGCATATCTTATCCCTACACCGGTTTGGAAAGGTTAAAAAAAAAAAAATGAAGAAAAATAATTGTGCCCATTCGTAGAATGATTGGCTTTTTCATGCTAGCTAGTGTCATTTTCCTAGCCAGGCTCCTCTTTAAACAAAAGGGTAATTGAAGAGGAGTTGGGATTTTATTTACCCAATAATCATAATGCATTTGAAAAAATAAATATTCGCACTCAATCCTTGCAAGAGAAAAGATGCAGGTTGCCATTTGTGAAATTCCAGCTTTTGCATTATAAATTCCTACATAGGGGAATGCATAGAATGGATATCTCTACAAATTGTTTTTTTTTTTTTTCTTGGTATCAATCCTTAGATCCTTGCCATATCTAAGGTTGAGAGTTTGCCTAATCATCCTCCTCAGTTATGATTTTGGCCCCATAATGTCCCTACTATTATTCCTCAGTCTTGCTTTCAATTTTCAATTCACAATCTTATGATGTGAGCTATGCTCAACACTTTTTGGGCCAAATACCTTTTAAGGGAGGGATACGGTGATGGTGAGATGTTATTGGAAATGATCTTATACTTGACCCTTTAGAGGTGCAGGAATGTCGTCTTATTTAATAAGGGAGTGCCTTATGAAATAGGAAATGGAGAGTCATAGAAATATAGAATTTGTAGAAAGGAGAGAGTAGGGAGGTAAACAAACTTAGATTAGATGAGGTAAGAGAACAAAGAGAAACTTATATGTATGTATGTATGTATGGAAAGTAGCATAGGTGCTAATTGTACAGAAAGTGAGTCCGTAATGATGTGTTTAAGAGAGCTTACAAAATCGGAACCAGTGTTAGTACACCCATCTCAAATTAACTCTAAGATTACCAAAATCCTACTAATTGATGACTCTTGCCTCAATTGTTGTAGTTCTGAATAACATTTTGAAAAAAAAAAAAGAAAAAGGTATTGCTGATAACTAATATTTATATAGCTTTGACAATCTTTAACTTTTCCTTCAAGTGAACTTTTCTTTTAGGGATTTAATGTGGATCAAAATCTCGTGCTCTATTCTTTCAAAGTACTTTAGTCACGTGGTCTTGAAATTTTCAATTGTCGACAAATACTTTGGAGGCACTATGTGAGTCCCTTCCTCAAGGCCACTCCTTCTCTCTTTGGCAACCACGACGTAAGTCCCCTATGTGACTCAAGTCAAGCACGATGCCTACTTAAGCACTTCTTTATAACATGATGAAATTAGGATGTGTTTGCTTTTTGAGTCCGATCTATATTTTGATGCTGATAAATACAAGTGTTTCTTATGTGCGTGTTTTAGTACGTGAACAGGTATTATCCAAGTCACACATAAGATCAAGAAAACATGGAAGCCAAGGGAGGTCTTAAAGCTCAAATATAGCGTATTCCATGGAGTCAAAGAGCAAAAAAGGAAGACGAAGACATATTTTAGTTGTATATGCATTTATTTTCCTATATGATCTGTAATATATTGCATATACATGCATGATATGTTTGGATGCTTAGTAATCACTACAAAAAATCAGGATATTAGTGAAGGATCAAATTCGTCACTATTACTTATAAATTCGTCACTAATACTATTAGTGACGAATTTATAAGTATTAGTGATGAATTTATAAGTAGTAGTGACGATTTTAAATTAGTTGCTATATCTACAGTTACTACTAACTATTAGTGATGAATTTTTTATTCGTCACTAATAATACATTAGTAGTGACGAATTACAACCGTCACTAAAACCCTAATATCGTCACTATAAATTCTACATCAGTTCTACTGAAATTCGTCAATAATAGTGGAGTATTAGTGATGGTTTTTAGATTCGTCACTAATAGTACGCTATTAGTGAAGGATTCAAATTCGTCACTAATAGTAGGGTATTAGTGACGCATTTAAAAACCGCCACAAATACTCCACTATTAGTGACAAATTTGAATCATTCACTAATACTTTATTATTAGTGACGAATTTGAATCATTCACTAATAATTAAAAAATTAAAAAAATCTTTAATACTAACTTTTTTAAATCATCAATTATTGCCTGTAATTACATTTTTGCATACATAACCTAAAACCGTAATTACTACAAAATTGGTAAATCATTCAAAATTTCGAATTCAAATACAAATTCAATTAAAATAAAGAAATAACATCTATTCAAATAACAAAAAAAATTTCAAAATATTCAAAATTCAAATACAAATATTAGTACAAATTAAAATTAAAATATGAAAATTCCATTTGTCCAAATAACAATAAAAATTACAAAGAAATAATCAAAAGTTACATCCAACAACAATAGTGCATGCATGCATGCATGACATCGTGCTGATGTTATGACAGCCGTGAACCCTACAAATTAAGAATTATGAAAAAAAAAATAGTATACAAATGGAGAGCTAGCGCTCAGTATAATAAGGAAAAAAAATATAGAGAGTGTGTCATACAATAATTTTCAATCCTAAACGAATAACTGAAATGAATTTGAATGGTATGAATATATATAGAGTTGCATGTATCAAACCACGCATGTAAACACTTTAACTTGTTCTCAAAACAGAATATCCTTGGTGGTGGACAAATGATAATGCTTATCCATAGTTTAAAGCAAATGATTTTCCATGTATGTTAATAGATGCAAATTTAGGGCTTAAAGAAATGACTTTTCGTTTAACTTTCACTCATCCTTTCAAAAATATTTTAACATTCATTTTATCATAATTATCTTTTTACATGATTATTTTTTTAGGAAAATTTAAATAAAATTTCAGTAGTATGCCGTTTGTAAATTGGACATTTTCTTACAAAACCTATTCCTGATAGGTTCAAATAAGTCATTTATAATTATGTTCAAGGTGCACGAGAACCTATATCCACTACTAGCATGCAATACACATCAGCTGCATCTACCATGTAGGAGACATTCTAGACTACCATGTAATTAAAAAATTACAATATATAATCTAACCATTAAATAATATAAATAGCAGAGAATAGTGGATAGTATTGAGTTCAGTGTAGTATTGTTATTCATCTAGGCATATGGACATGAATGTTATGAGATGATGAGAGCATTTAATTTAAAAAATTATAAAGATGATGCTCCCTCTGAGTTATGTATATATTCAACTTATGCATTTTTCTAATTTTCAAATCCTTAGCCAAGTGTTTTTAAGATTTTCAATGATTTAGGCTCGGCAATGAATGCTTTAGGTAAGGACCAAAAATATAAAATGAATGATTCTTTAAATGAACTAAGCCTACATTACCTCCTTACTTATGATTCCTAACTTTCACTCATCCTTTCAAAAATATTTTAACATTCATTTTATCATAATTATCACTGTACATGGTTTTTTTTTTGAAAAAATTTTAACAAAATTTTGGCAGCATGTTGTCTGTAAATTGAACATTTTTCCATAAAACTTGTACTCGATAGGTTTAAATAAGCCATTTATAATTCAGTTCAAGGTACACGATAACCTATAACCACTACTAGCATGCAATACACATCAACTGCATGAGCCATTCTAGACTAGCATGCAATCAGGTAGCAATCAACAAATCACAATATATAATCTATCCATTAAAGAATATAAATAGCAGAGAACAGTGGATAGTATTGAGTTTAGTGTAGTATTATTTTTCATCTAGGCATATAGACATGAATTATATGAGATGATGAGCCCATTTAATTTAAAGAATTATGAAGATGATGCTCCCTCTGAGTTATGTATATATTCAACTTATGCCTTTTTCTAATTTTCAAATCCTTAGCCAATTGTTTTTAAGATTTTCAATGATTTAGGCTCGGCAATGAATGCCTTTAGGCTTACCGGACCAAAACTATAAAAATAAATGCTTGCTTAAATGAACTAAGCCTACATTGCCTCCTTTATTATGATTCCTAACTTTCACTCATCATTTCAAAAATATTTTAACATTCATTTTATCATAATTATCATTGTACGTGGTTTTTTTTTTTTTTTTTTGTTAAATTTTTAACGAAATTTCAGCAGTATGTCGTCTGTAAATTGGATATTTTTCCATAAAACCTGTACCTAATAGGTTCAAATAAGCCATTTATAATTCAGTTCAAGGCACACGAGAACCCATATCCACTACCAGCATGCAATACACATCAACTGCATCCGCCATGCAGAAGGCATTCTAGACTAGTATGCAATCAGGTAGCAATCAACAAATCACAATATATAATCTATCCATTAAAGAATATAAATAGCAAAGAATAGTGGATAGTATTGAGTTCAGTGTAGTATTGTTATTCTTCTAGGCATATGGAATAGGGTGAGCAACTACAAGCTCAGTACACATCCTTATTCAAATAAAGATTTCAATACTTAACACATGATGTCTTACATGTATGCATGATCATAAGGTGTACGAACACACTCTTTATTCAAAACAATATGCATGAAAGCACTCTTAATTTTAGGCATTTTATTCATCTAAAGTGACCATCACATAACATTCAAATAACATACATTTACACTTTTTTTTTTTTCCACATATAGCAGTGTTATCCCAACTAAGTGCACATTTTATCTCAAACAAGTGCCAAATTTCAGCTTTCCTTACCACCGCTTAATGCATAAATGCCAACAAGTGCCAAATTATAGCTTGGCCAACCATTACTTAATGCAGAAATACCCTACGGAGATTTAGGGCCTTTCACCCAAGGGAGACACAATCCCTACTTGCTTAAATTTCACAATTTCACAGCCACGACAACTAGTATTATCTATTTCACACTATAACAATTTGACATATGCATACACAAGGTTTGACATAGTAAGTAAAGTTGTCATCCTTACAAGATGAATATCTATCATATGAAAATTTCCCAACTAAACAAGATTTACAACTATGATAACAATAAAAGAAAAACATGTATACATTATGCAACCATATCAAGTAATTAGAGATAACAAGCTTAAATCTTCCTAGTTAGGATTCAACCTTATGCAAGTTTCTACCATTGTTTCCTTTAGATACCCAAAATCTCAAGGTGAACAAATGAAAATTAAGAGCACCTACTTGATTTTTCAGCTTCTTATAACTTAGTTTAAGTCTCTCTCTAAACTTCTAGTATTTTCTCTTGATTGTCACTGAATTTTCTTGATTTTCTACAGAGTTATCTCTCTCTCTCTCTCTCTCTCTCTCTCTCTCTCTAGAACTAGGTTTTTCACCAAGAGGTTGTGGTATTCTTTTCTGTATTCAGGCTGCTCTATAGGACTGGAAAGGTCAAGACAACAACTAGACACATGGCAAGACTGTAGCAGTTGGTGGCAATAGGGGTCTTGCAATGTTAACATTTGTGTGGTGTCTATTACTAGTTTTTTAGAGTTGCCAAGTAATTTAGTTGAATCTAGGTTTAGGGAGGTGGTGAAAATTGCACATCTCACATATTCAAGATTATTAATGATCTTCTCTTTGCATGTTTTCAAGAACTGAGCATCCTTTATGTAAATCCTTATGTAAAACATCTTCAAGCACATTATTCATGCAAAATCTCTTTAGG
This sequence comes from Malania oleifera, assembly GCF_029873635.1. Taxonomy (NCBI): domain Eukaryota; kingdom Viridiplantae; phylum Streptophyta; class Magnoliopsida; order Santalales; family Ximeniaceae; genus Malania; species Malania oleifera. The sequence goes on from NC_080428.1 coordinate 18,630,798, forward strand.
TGAAGTTAACCTATACTATGTTGCATATCTCACATATTTGAGATTATTATGTATACACCAATAGGAGTTACATGAAGATGGGAGGTAGAGACATTGAGCATATAAGAGCGGCAAAAGATGAAAACCCAATTTAATACAATTGCAACTCACTAAAGTACAAATAATAATATTACTATTATTAGGTCTTTATCTGACAACCGTTCAATTAATTAAAATTTGTTTTCAAAATGCAATATTAGTTTTCCAATGGGTCGGGGTAAATAATTTACGTGATGAGATGAGTTGTCTTGCACATGTACGTTGTTTGTGTGGAAAATAATTAATGGGTATATAGTCCTTAAAAAAAAATTCCACTCAAAAAAAATATTCCAAAAGATCATACAAAAGGGTTGTGCATGAAGTTGTTACTTAGATTATGTGATGTTGATGTGATAGATTGGGTTGGGGTTTCTTGGGAAAAATTAAATTGACAACACAATCAATAAAGTTCCAGTATCTCCCAACAATTCACAATTCAACATATGAATACAATTAAACAACCAACAGAGCTACCAACATGCAGTTCAAATTACATTTTACTTACCTTCTAATGAAAGGAGTCACCTGCATCACCTGGTCGATATTGGCGCATCATTTGTTCGAACTGCGCTTGCCTATTCATCATGGCTTGTAGCTGGACTTGAAAAGTGGACACCGTGTCTTTCAATTACTGGTTCTCCACTACAATAGTGGACACCGTGTGTTTCAATTCTTGGTTCTCCATTACAATGGTGGACACCGTGTCTTTCAATTCCTAACTCTCCATTTCCACCATTTGCATCCATCGAACCATCTCCTCTGCACGAGACTTGATGTCTCAAACCGCTCATTCCATTTCTGCATGAGAATCTGCACCCATAGATGATGATGTTGTTGGGGCGATGTATCCACTTCCAAGACCTTTCACCCAGCCCCCTGCTCATTCCCTAAGCACCTGAGCAGTTATCTAAAAATCTGTCATTTGCTGATTCCCCTCCGAAACAGGTGCATCCCTTAGCTCAACCAGCTGTACCTAATTTCAGTTATGAAAATGATAAAAAGAAAGAAGTAAGAATACAACTTCAATGTTTTGAATCAAGTAATAAACTAAAGATTTTCTTTGACTTACATGTTTGCCTTGCGCAGCCTCGCACCACTCCCCCGATCGCCATTGTTGTGTTCTTTGATAAAGATTCGGCAGCAGCTCCTCTACACCAGTCTCAGGATCATGCTACATTATCATATAAGACATAATTAATATTAAGTCATGTAATGGTTAGATAGTTTTATATATAGTAATTACCCGTTGATGATTTACGAATAACCTCGACCCACCGCAATGCGTCGTAGGGAGTTTGTTGCGATTCGCAACATTTGTTTCACATATAGCCCACAAGAAAGATGTAATGATGGTTTATTAGCGACATCAATGTGGAAAAATAGTGATTATAATACAAACACATCACCTAATAGTGTGGGTCGTGGAAATGGCGACACACACCTCCCAATCCTCTTGGGATATCTTATCGTATGGGCGTGCTTCAGTTTGAACTCCCATCACCCAAAAATGCTCTCACATTTTTGAGTGATAGCTTTTAAACTTATTGCATAATTGGACGTTCACTGCCCTCTTCACATGGTTAGCCTCGAGGATGTCCATATCGAACTCCTCCTGCATAGGTAATATAATTAAAATGTTAGACAGTTGTTAATTGGTTAGTATATTAAAAGTAAAAAAAAAAAAAAAAAGGTTTGGGATTACTTACCAATATGCGCATGTAACGAACCATGCGCTGCTCCTAAGTCACCTGCAGCCAACTGAAAGCCATAACTGGAGCATACTATCGGTATATAATGTTGAGCTCCCGGGTCCACGAGGTGCACCAATCGTTATGCGGGGCCATGTAGCCTGGAGGAATGTCGATTTGAATCTGTTGCTTAGTCCTCTTCAGGTGCTTCCTCAACAACATGTTCTTCGCTGCACCATGACCTGACCTCACAGGGGATGTAGATGTTGAAAGTGGAGTTAAATTAAGAACAACATTATAATCATATACGTGAATAACCATCAATAGTTCAAATGTAAATAAATTAATCATAACCTTACCAACACTGCTCATCATGGTCGGCAACTCACCCTGTGTATCAGCAGCATCAGTGGTATCCGTGTCTGGCTGAGGTCCAGATGGCTTAGACAATGATGGTGCTGTAGCACCACCGATGTGCTCCGCTGATCTCAAGGTCACCAGATCAACCTCATGTGATGACGTAGTCGATATCATGGAAGGAAGTCCGCCACAATGGCCTCCTAGTGTCATGTCTGCAAAATATTAGACAAGTAAATATAAAAAATACGAATATTAGATGGATGCATAACAAATATATTTTTAGTTATTTTCACATGTTAGATACATGGCGACAACCTTCACTTGCTTACCCCCTACACGTCCTCAATATCGATATCATCCTCACTTTCTAAAGTGTCTTCCTCTTCACTACAATGCTCGACCCCTGTTTCATCTTCCCCATCAGTTTCCTCATCGTCAATGAAGTGACCATCTACAAAAGGTTTAATTGTAATGTCAGCAGTCTCTACGAATTATACAGTGGCACCAACCCTATGCAATGGTATAAGATCGAGGCCTTCTTCGACAACATTGGAAGCAGATTGCGGTGCTACACTGACAAATGGCTCATCTTCTTTGAATGCAATCTCACTGGCACTCATCTTCCCATCTGCAACTTCTATAATAGCGTACAAACTTCAGGGAGAAATCTTTGGGTCATATGCCATTCATCCTTTAATTTTGTGTCTTTAAGGTAAAACACTTGTTTTGCCTACATCGCTAGCACAAAAGGGTCATTATGATATCATGTCTTACTAAAATTGACGCTAGTAAAGTAGGCATCTGTGTTTATCCTAGTTTTTTTTTTTGCCAATGTCCTACCAAGTACACTTGAACAAGTGGACGAGTCTGTTGGTTCCATAGCTAAGCTCTATAATGCCATCCAACACACCAAAGTAGTCAATTTCTTCATCTCCTTCTATGTCTAGCACCGCAACAACACAATTTTGGGTTCTTCTATGCAATTCGAGGGACTTTGTATGAAATCGTAACCCATTGACAATGCAACCGTTGTCGCGGTTAACTCGTTGATTGGAGCCACATGCCAACGCGTGCAAATATTTACTTGCCATTAGTTCCTTATTATAATACATGACTTTCATCTATTAAATAAACAAGAGTTTATAACAATAAATCGTCAATAGTGAAAACATACAACGCTTCGTACTTGGGCAGTATTTGTTACTTACATGACTCCCAAACCAATTGATAAATTCTTTCTTATGTCTTTCATAACATTCCTTTCATTTTGGGCCAGAAGTTCAACTTTATGTCGCTCTATGCAACAGTAGTACATGTTAATGTCAATTAAGTATATAAGCATGCATATGTAAATACAATGCAAAGTAAGGAGTTTGGAACCACGTACTCGATATATGAAACAATTTCATCACAATTATTGAGGATGTAAAAATGAGCCTTTTATAGGTTGTCCATATCAACGAAATCGTAAACTCGTGCACCAAAATGCCGAACATTTTCTTGAAATATAGAGCTCCTTGGTTCTTCATCTTCAACATTAATAGCATAAACGTCTGCATTTCGCTCATCACGAGTGAACCTTGTGTCAATATCATGTAGATACTTTGAGCAAAATGTAGGACATTCACTGTCAATGTATGCCTCAATGATTGAACCTTCTGGCCATGCCTTATTGCTTATATACCTCTTCAAAGTGAATAAGAACCTGTGCATTTTACATAGCATTATAGATTTGTAGACACAAAAAAATAAAAAAAAAACAAGGAAATCACGTGACCATTATACAAGGACTTTGTAATTTACCTCTCAATAGGATACATCCAACGATATTGAATCGGTTCTCCAATTATGGCCTCCCTTGGTAAATGGATGGCTAGGTGGACCATCACATCAAAGACTGCAGGAGGAAATATTTTCTCCAGCTTGCATAGTATGATCATGATGTCATCCTTTAACCGTTCAAGTACGTTTACGCTTAATTTTTTAGAGGACAATTGTCGAAAAAAGAACCCTAGCTCAATCAGCACTGAGCGAACATCTTCAGTCAAGTGTCCATGAAGGAAAATGGGTAGAGCCCATTGTAGAAGGACGTGACAGTCATGAATTTTCATTCCTAACATCTTCCCTTCCTTCGTGTTTATGCATCGAGCTATGTTCGATGTATATGCATTAGGGAAGCTCACTAATTTCAACAATTCGAAGAATTTATTCTTCTTATCCTTCAAAAATGTGTAACAAGCTAACGGTGAGCATTTGCGATGTCCTTTGTCTTCCCATCATGAAACACGTGCAACTTAGGCCGTATTCCCATATCTTCCATATCCCGGTGAGCATTTGCGATGTCCTTTGTCTTCCCATTTATATCCAGCAATGTACCAATGACATTCTCACAAATGTTCTTTTCGATGTGCATGACATCCAAGTTGTGGCATAGTGGAAAACCTTTCCAATATGACAACTCAAAGAATATGCTTCTCCTTGTCCAATTCAACTCCCACTCAGTGCATTTTCTTTTTCTACTGGTCATGGTTTCCCAAATTTCACATCTCCAATCAACCTAAGCTGGTTTAATATCTCTTCCCCACTTAGTCGCTTTGGCTACGACCTTCGTTCGGGTTTTCCATTAAAGCTTCTGACGCCACGAGTCCTCCAAGGATGTCAAGTTCGTAGAAAACAAAGATGACACATAAAGCATAACTTGCGACCATGCTTCAAGGATAAGGACCTAGCATCCTTATTACATACTGGGCATGCTAAGTAAAGGATGTTTCCTTAATTTTCCATACTTGTTTAGTTTTCACACCCTTTCTTGTAAATGGACATTCAAACTTTATATGTCCCTTTTTCTTACATTGATAGCATATGATGTTAGTGTAGGCATTAGAGGATGTGCTAGCATAATATATGGATGTTTTCAAAAAATAACCCATCTAAAGATTCTTTTTCTTTTTATTTTCAACTCCATTAAATCCAATACCTTCTTTGTTTAAGGTCATCCTTTCTGAGCCTATCATTTTGTCAAAGTTTTCTTTTCCTTTTGTGAAGTTACGAATGATCTTCTCTTTTTCTTCAATTTGATTCTTGAGATCATTTATCTCTTTATCTTTCTTGTCATCAATCTTCTTTAGTGATTTCTCAAAATCTTGAGATAATTTTCTTATTTTATCCTCTAATTCATAAATATATATATATATATATATATATATATATATTTCTCATATACCGTAGAGGATAGGGACCGAAGGTCTTCTATCATTTTTTCATTCTTGCTTTCTAATTCTTTGATTTTTAGGTCTTTTTCTTTTTCAGTAAGATTTTTATATTCTAACTCCTTTGTCATAGCTTCATTCTTACTTTCTATTTTCTTGATTCTTGAATCCTTTTCTCTTCAGTAGTTCTAAGGGATTCTAACTATTTCATTATACCTTCATTCTTATTTTTCAATGATGTGTTTTGTTTAGTTACTTTAATTAGCATCTTATGAACTTTGAATAAATCATTTTTTAATTCCTCATAAGATGACATACACTCATCATTGGATTCATCACTACAAGAATTATTTAAAGATTTAGATGAGGAACTTTCCTCATCGTCCCAAGCCATAAATCGTGTATAAGCAACCTCTTAGTCACTTAATTCATATTCTGAACTACTTGTACTATCCCAAGTAGTAGCTTTCATGACCTTTTTGCTTTTTATTTTTAGACTCTTTCTTTAGTAGTAGTGGACATTCCGGTTTTATATGTCCAACTTTGTTGCAATTATAACACATAGAAGTTTTATTCTTTGATTTCTTGGTGCTAATATCTTCTTCTTTTGATTCGGAGTCTTAGTTTCTTCTTTTGAATTTGTTTCTCCTTCTTAGTATCCTTGCTAGCATTTTAGATATAAAGGCTACTTCATCTTCATCCATCTCTTCTTCACTACTAGAGTTTTCTTTTGAAGTTTTAAAGGCTATTGATTCTTGGGCTTTGGCTTTTCCACTCTATTTATTCATTGTCATTTCGTATGTGAGGAGAGAACCTATAAGTTCATCTAAGGAAGTATTTTTCAAATTTTTACCTTCTGTTATGGCAGTGGCTTTTGGTTCCCATTTAGGTAGCAATCCTCTAAGAATTTTTCTTAATCATCTCATAAGTAGTGTAGGTTTTTCCTAGTGCATTTAGGGGATTTATTTTGTGAGTGAACGTAGTGAACATATTAGTTATGGATTCATTCGGGTTCATCCTAAAAGCATCATATTCACTTGTAAGCATATCGATCCTATTATCCCTAACATCTATAATGCCTTCGTAAGTGACTTCTAGCTTGTCCCATATTTCCTTAGCTGATTTGCAAGTCATTACTCGATTAAATTCATTAGCATCTAAAGCACAATATAAAGCATTCATAGTACTAGAATTAACTTGCAACATCTTATGATCTAAGTCTGTCATATCATTTTTCTCCTTAGGAACTTGTTTTCCGTCGACTAGTTTCAAGGGAATTTGGTCACCATCCATAACAACCTCCCAAGCTTTCCAATTCATAGTTTGAAGATAGGTTTGCATTCGTTTTTTCCAAAAGGTATAGTTATGTCCACAAAAGATAGGAGGCCTAGTTGAAGATTGTCCCTCTCTAAAGGGAGTTATGCCTAAGTGAGCCATTAGGATCCTTTTATAGTTACTAACTAAGATTTTCTATAACCCCTCTCTGATACCAATTGAAAACCAAGGTGTAGTCCCAAGAGGGGGGGGGGTGAATTGGATTATAAAAATTTCTTTTAATTCCTTTGGATACTTCTTTTTTTATTTCTCTTAACCAATTCTTGACTTGTTTGTTTAATTTACCAATCACTCAAGAACTTAGTTCTTTTAATCCACAACACTATTGCTTAACTAAACAAGTAATCAATTATTTAACCAAACCGATCAATAAAACGTTCAATCAAGATATATGTTACAACTTAATAAAAATTCTTAGTTTGTGTGCAGCCCTGTTGTTAATGCAATCCCTTGATAATGAATTAGCTTTCTCAATCAACACAACATTCTCACTTTTCCTCAAATTCAGAATTCAAATAAACTATTGGTTAATTTATTTTTGGGTGTTTAACTAAATAATGTACTCCCTTTCAATTTCCACAATCCCAAATCAAAATTGAACCTTAAGTTTATTTAACTTCCAAATTACGTAGTTTTTATGATTACCAATTAAATCATCCACACAATTTAAATGTGCTGAAAATAAAGAGTAAGGGAACGAGAGAGTGAGACCGGGATTTTTACGAGGTTTGGATTATACCCAGCCTACGTCCTCGCCTTTGGAAAACTACCAAAGGATTACTAAAATCAGTTTTTTTGCCGGGTAGAACAACACCGGTGACAACACTCCTTCAGTAGGCTAGAGCCCACCTCTCCAAACGATGTACCCTCATTCGAACACTCCCTTAATTAGGCTAGAGCCTGCCTCTCTAAGCAATATCCCCTTGCTTAGCGAAAGATCCAAAAAATACTTGGAATCGTAAATCTACAAGATACAAATCAAATATTTGTGTACAAAAAATTGCTCACACAAAGAGCTGATTAGTACAACAATTCAGCACTATAATATACTTCAAAGTAAATAACAATATGGAATTGAACTTGAAGCTCAAGGAAGTATATCACCGATTAATTCTTTCAATTATTGAAATATTTAGAATTTGAAGCACAAGATTGGCGAGTGAGAATCAGCAAGACCTCAGCAAACTTCGTAGACAAGATGAGAGTGAAAGAGCATTTGAGTGTTGAAAGCAATTAAGAGAATTTTTTGAATGTTGATTTGAATTCTTGGTTCTTGGTTAATTAATTCAATGATCTTTGAGGCTTATTTATAGACTTTAAAAAGTATGTAACTTGATCCTCAAGTGACTTGGAGATTTCCCCAAGTTTTCACAAAGTTTGAGCCCCAAGCAACCTCATTTAAAAAATTTGTCCATTATGAAAATTCAAAATCTGCCGCGTGACAGTTGACTGTCCCTTTTGGGTAGTTAGCTATCTAGTTAAATTAAAGGTACAGCAAGGTGACAGTCACCTGACTAAACACGGATAGGCATCTCAAAGTGCACAGATAGGAGTCTATACGAATATGGACAGACACCTGTCAAGCTGTCAGCTTTGAGCACTCTTCAATCTTTTGGTCATAACTTTTTATGTGTAACTCTAAATTTGACTAGCTTGGTGTCAAACAAAGGATAAGAGAAATTTCTAAAACTATCATGTTGAACACATTTTAAAATAAAGATTCTTTGATAGAGAAAAATGTACATCAATGTAGATGTATAAAAAATGACAACAATTGGGAAATCCTCTTTTTGGTATTTTTCATTTCAAAAATGATTCTAGCCTTATTGAAACAAATTTTGACCTTATAAAAATATTTTACAAGTATGTTAAAAGGTATTTAGGTCTAAGAAATTAACCTAAGAGTTTCATGCATCCATATTGAAATTCTTTGAAGTACTTACATGAAATTTCCTATAGACTCTTTCAAATTTTTAATTCTTGATTTCCTTAAGGTCTTTATACTTGTTTCATCTTTCTTTGAGCTTTAATCAAGTTATCTTTAATTCTCATGCTCTCATGATCTTCAAACTTTATCTTTAAATCCATTTTTGAATCCATGTTTTAAGCTTCATATTGATCATCCTTCTTTGAAATATAAGCTTTCATGAATCCTTCTGAACACTTGTCCTTGCATTCTTTATTGAGTCCTAAAAATACATCACTTAAACAAATATGTTAAGTTCTACTTGTTTTTAAGAATCAAAACAAGATGTTAAGCCTTGTAAGGCCAACAATCATAACCAAGCAATAAATTGAAAGCATGTAAATGAAAGCAGTAAAGAGAAAGAAAGTAAAAAGATCAAGCATTTGTATTTGAATTTTCTATCACTAACGATTGTCCATACAACTGAATGATCATCTAATCTAACAAAGCAAATAAAAATAACTCCTTGTTATTGGAGTCGTCTCTCACAAATGGTTGTCCCTGCAACAGAGTGATGGCTATCAATGGTGTTCTAGGCCTGTCACTAACCTAAAAGAGGCGAAAGAGGAACCCAGAGCACATTTTCAAAGCTATTATTTATAGGCTCTAACATTTACAAGGTTTGGTTTTTAGTTTAGAAAAGTTTGCAGCAAATCTCGCATAGAAGATCATTGCCATCGACCTAGTCGTTCCTATGCTTCCCTTGTGCGTGCTTGGCTTGAGACTCGCGGGAAATCATAAATTAGAATCTTTAGTGTCTTCGACTAAGTCGCACTTTAGGGTTTTTATGGTTAAGTTGATGGTCAAGACTTGCAGGATCTTGATCTTCAGTAAATCTCAAGAACTCGACATAGCTGCCCCTCAAGGTCTCTTGGTTAACCACTTAGTCGATGCTCTCAGTATTTATTAACTCGGGAGAGTTCAGAATCTCGCCTTAGTCGCCCTTGAGGGTCACATGGTCGATCACTTGGTTGACCTTTGTAACATTTCAATCTCAGACTAAACTTCAAAGTTTGCAATGGAAGACTAGATTGCCCCTTGTGTTGCTGGTTGCACCACTTGGTCGAGCCAAGACATTTTTTTCTTTGATGATCTGAAGCTTTGGGTGTTTGGTTAAATTTCTGAACCTTTGTGTACTCTAGATACTCCTTTAGCTTCTCTTATGCCTAACTCCTTTTTTTTTTTTTTTTTTTTTTTATCTCTATTTCCTAAAAAGAAAAAACAGAAAAAGAACCAACAAACCTTGCATAGCTCCGAACAATGATAACAATGGGTAAATAAATAATAAAGTAAGGATAAGAAAAGGTAGATGAGGGTCTAAAATCATGCATTTTAGGGACTTATCACAACCTCCAATGTATACTTTTCTAGTCCTCGAGAAAAACAAAAGTTAAGAAAATTCTAAAAATCCTATATACCTCGTTTTTCGTGGGAAACACAGTTGCATTTACCATATGCAACAAGGCTTTAAGCCCCTAGGTTGATCCTAGTGGATGAGTTCTAGTATCATGAGGGTTGCCAGGGTGATTCCCACAAACACCAATTCCAATGAACATTAAATGAAAACACATGCAACACAAATATACCATTCCATATACAAGAATATCACCTAATTACATATAAGCTATGTCATACATAACTTTGCTGTACATGCAATTCCGAAGCAAATTACTTATGCAAGTCTCAACATTATACAACGATAAAAAAAATCATTTTCTCAGAGGGTAAACTATCAATTACACTTCATAGTTAATATAATCATAAAAATTCAAGTATAAATAGGTGAAAGCATAAGGCATGTGCAAAGTGCATGACTCGTTACACTTAGGATAACCATAGACACTTACAAAACGACTGTTTTGACTTAACCTTACTAGTATATTTTCAAGAACATTCAAGAAGATGGGTTCACTCATCATATGTGAGAAGGAGTTTCATGATCAAACATCCCACATATTTACAAGAATAAATGCAAAAGTTATGGAGTGAACTAGTCTAAAGGGAATCCAGCCTTTTTGGGAGGTGTCAGGTCCTTTACCGTTGCATCTTCTCACCTACTCGCGATGTCCAACCAGGACCACTCTAGTTCAACTTAATCATCAACTAGTGTGAATATAGCAAATACATTGATCAACTAAAGATGTTTTATATGTGTAGAAGTGCCCTTTTACATTCATTTAGAGCAGGTATACATATTTTTCATTTCATTCTTTTGCATCTATTTCTATTTTTCTATCTTCTGCTCATTCTTTTCATTTTCTTCCTTTTCATGGTCTGCTAGGACAATCATTACAACTCTTTGTGTCTCTATACTACTAATGGAAATTAACTTCAAGTAATAGTCAATGAACTAAGTCAATCTCTACGGTTGGCTCAGTTTTCACATCTTGAGTAGGTTATAAGACTTAAGTTTCTATTTCCCTACTACATATCACCTCTAGGCTAACAAACCGAAATAAAGAGTAGTATTCAAAGAATATCTTGAAAAAAGGAAAGTTGAGTTTCAAAAACTCATAGTTTGATGTAAACAACTCAAGAAATGAACGTACGACTCAACAGTACCTCACAAGGTGTCATAATCTCCATAAGTGTTCTCTCAGTGCTCTCAAGGAACCTTAAGTGTCACGAATCTCGTGTAAGTGCATTCCCAGCCTCATGAGGTACCATGAGAGTTTATATAGCCAGATTAACACAAATGAACCACTAGTCAACCTCCGTAGAGTTACCAATCCTAGATTAGCCATATAATGAGAAATTAAACATAAGAAACCCACTACATTGTTAGTGAGCATAACAAAGTCATGTTAGTGATGGGCCTAAACATGTAATTTCTAGGTTTTCTACAAGTATGTAAAGGGTATAAATCAATGTTAATCTTGGCATAAACAATAGTGTTCACTGAAAATTTTTGAATTTGTTATTTTTGTGCTAAAAAGTATCATGCAATGTTGCCTACCCCCTACCCCCAACATAGAACTTCAGTGTTCGCACTAAAGTATGCAAAGAAAGATCCTAAGATGCATGGGAGGAAACACAACATGGGGGAATCATAGCAACCAGTGTACCTACAGCAGTAATAAGCACCAAAATTAAGAATAGCATACACACAATAATGCACTATAGCATAAAAAATGATTCCAAAAACACCATGTAAGTTTCATTAATGTCTAAAGGCAGTACAATGTATAGAAAGACATTATCAGTACTGAGAATGCCATAGGAACATGGTGATATAAAGAAAGTACAAAATAATAGAACAGAAAAACAAAAATGTGTTGTAGAAGCACAATACATAAATAGAGCAGCCACTGAGTCCTTTCAATCCTACTCTGACTTCGTCTCCAATTCTGAATCAGAAATATGGACTAGATTGGCCTTACAACTGCTAAGGCCATCTTAGTTTGCTATAGTAGTGATTATTTTACGAAGCACTTCCACTACTGCGTCCCATATTACCGGGACCAAGGTAGTAGGTGGCACACTAGTAGGCATTGGTGGAACCTCAGCGGGCACCCGAGGGGTCCTCATCCTATTCACTATCCTCCATGTAGCTTATTCTTCACTCTGATGTACTTGGTGTTGGTAATTCTAAGTGGGATTTTTGGAGGACTAGCCTTGCTCCACCTTCGTCTTAATCTTCGAGTGCTATCCCATCTATAGAAGAGAGGAAGGAGGTCGAAGGAGTGCAGGAGCTCAGAAGGATAGAGGGTGAAACCCTAGAATGATGAACTGAGACCCAAATGACGAAGAGGACACTGAGGTTATGTCTGGCAGCTGTATGGCTATCAAAACCTTAGATATGATGCTCAAGCTTTAGCGATGAAGTGAAGGGGAGGGGCGATGAGAATCGACCAAGAAGCAACAATGGCGGGAGTTGAAGAGTCAAGTGCAAAATAGGATTTTAATTGACATTTGACCCTCTTGACCTAGGTGCACCAACTCTTGTGCTTGTTGCATGTAGTCGCGCCCATTTTCTTTAGCAAGAAAACATTACTCTTAACTAGGTCATGCTTAGCTGGCAGTGCTGGTCGCCAACATTGTCAAACCTCTCAATATTTCCAAATCTCAACAAAGTATAGGGGTTGGACCATGTCACCCATGTGCATGTTGGTCGCCCCTCTAGTTGCACTCCCAACTTATCCTAAAGCTTACACTAAAGACTCTAAACCCTAATTGCCCTATAATGTACAGTCTAAGGATAGAAAGATTCTCTGGTTGCCTCTCAGAAGCACTAAGTTTACCATCTTCAGCCAGACGCATTGATGCTCATATCGAACTCATCCCGGTTTGAAGTTAAAATTATCCTCCCCTCTTTCCTTGGCATACCCTTTTTCTCTTACCCCTAAATTTTCCTCTAGATTGGAGTCCGAATCATGGTTGGCAAGAAGTTGTTCGTGAGGATCCTCCAACTTTATGGTGGAACGACTTTCAGGCGGTAGTGTACTATCCAAAGGGTCCCTCCACAGAAATTAGGGAGCCTCTTCCCTAATAATTTTATAAATAAAGTCCTCATCCACAGCTTGAATGACTGTAAGTGGGTGTTTGGAGGCATGAAATATATTCAGCCAAAGTTGCCTATGGCTAAGAGAGATGTCCATGATCCTTGCCTTGCATTGAATGTAGGTGTTAGTCGTGGCTAAGAATGGTCGTCCTAAAAGGATAGGGATCAGATTCATGGAAGGCTCTATATCTAAGAGAATGAAATCGACCGGGTAATGGAATTCGTCAACCTTGACCTCTACATCCTCTACCACACCCCAAGGTTTCTTTATGGATCGATCGATAAGACACAATATGACCAAGGTGGGCTGCAACTCTCCTAGGTTAAGTTTCTGGTAAGCCGAGTATAGAACGATGTTCACGCTCATCCCTAAATCTAAAAGAGCTCCATCAATGGTGTAACTGCCAATTACACAAGAAATAGTGGGTGAGCCAGCATTTTCAATTTAGAAACAAGCTGCTCTAATATTATTGAGCTCATGTGCTCAGCTTGGTTTACTAGTCCATCCATATTCATCCACGACTCATGCTCATACGTGTATAAGTCTTTAAGGAACTCAGTGTAAACTAGTGATTGCTTGATTTTATTAAGGAGAGTGTTAGCCTAATAAGGCTTACAATTCTTATTTTGATGATAACAAATCAATGATATGTTTAATATGTTTCAAGGAAAATTTTTTCAGAAAAGTGACAAAGCCCAAGTGTATAAAGAAGTTTATGGATTACAAAGAATCCTTGAAGAACACAAAGAAAAGCTTATGGATTACAAAGAGCATGAGGAATAAAATTATACTGGTGAAAAGCTCAAATAAAAGATTGAAACAACAAAGATGATGGAAGAACAAGATTGAAGATTAAAGAATTATATTTTAGGATGTTCTTAATGTAAGTACTTCAAAGGTTAAACTCAAATATAAAGCGGTTTGAAGCTTATAGAAAATCAAAAATATTTTTTTAAACATATATACTCTAAAAAGTATTTTTTTTTTAATAAATAAAAAGGGCTTAAGAAAGGAAGATTTTTTAAATGATGTTTTTAAACATATTTTTTTCAAAATATTTGGAAATGAATTTTAGGAATCTTTGGGAGTAATGGATGGCTTCTAAAAACATCTATAAATAGTCAAAAACTTCAAAGGTTTAAAATAATGATCATAGAGGCAATATTGAAAGGTTTTTGAAATTAAGCAATTCTCAAAAGTTTCAGATCCAGAAATCTTCAAAAGTTTCAGATCCAGAAATCTTCAAAGTTTCAGATCCAGCAATCTTCAAAGTTTAAGATCGAGCAACCTTCAAGGTTTTTAGATCAAGCTACTTTTCAAAGGTTTTTAGATCAAGTGATTTTCAAATATTCAAATTTCTCAAAGGATCTAAAATTTTCTTGTGCTTAAACTTTATGATCTGATATTGATTTATATTTTTGAAGCAAAGCTTTAAAACATCAGAATCTTTCATTTTCTTTGAAAAATCATTTGGTAATTCATACTAAGCGTTGAGCTTCAAATTTCTTATATTTGCATTACTTTGGAGTATAAGTGAGTTGATCATTGTACTAATCTACTCTATTATGAGAGTTCTCTTTTGTACCCAAATTTCTTTATCATCATTCTTAAACGATTCAGAGTTGTTGAATCGTTGGACCAAACAAGGGGTTATTGTTTGGAGAGGCGGGCTCTAGCCTGACAGAAGGAGTGGTTGTAAATTGGTATTGTTCCACCAGGTAGAGGAACTTATATAGTGGAATCCTTTGGTGTTTTGCCAAAGGCGAGGACGTAGGCTGTGTTGAAGCCGAATCTCATAAAAATCTTGTGTCTTTCTCTCTGCTTTACTTTATATTATTTACTTGCTATTGTGGTATGATTTAAATGTGCAGGTTGCAGATTCTTAAGTGAGAAAGAAACAAAGGTACTTGATATTTAGAAAGTACGTTTTGATTAATTCATTTGCAGAAACCCAAAAAGGGAGTACGTTGGTTAATCTGCGGAAATCTTGATCAAGTAAAGTGCTTACTAAGAGTTTACAAAAAAATCAACTAAAGCTCTAATATTTTTGGTTGAGTGATTGAATTACATTGATTTCATTAATTAACTTGTGAATTTAAATTTCAATATTTTTAAGTGTAGTTATTGTCTATATATCTTGTTTTCTGGGTAATTAAAATCAATAGCTTAAAAAATCGTTAAAATTTAAAAAGAATCCAATTCACCCCCCTGTTGGGAAGCTATTCCTCATTTCAGAGAGGCTTGTCGATCTTTACTTATTTAAATATGTCCTATATGGACTCATTGGAGGCCTCCTTTCTAAACAAAGAGGTTGCATGAGATGTTACAGAGGATGATACTGAAGATACATGAAATGCATTATGAGGGGCATAGTGAGGGTTCGTCTCTTTAGTGGTAGGTTTGGGGATCGGAAGGCTCTCCAAATTGGAGGAGGAAGTGGTGCACATTTCAACTTTTAGTTCTATTATTTTTTCCTCCTCTTCCTCTTTCATGCCAAACTACTCTCGACACTTTTGATTGCCATCCTGCTACTTGGAATAGTGATCACTGCCTGGGCATGTTTTTTATATGACGAGGGACTAGCATTCGGTTCACATTCAACTTGTATTGTCCCTTAGAGTTCATTAAGGGATGACTCGACAATTTACCCTCATCTCTCCAACTCAAGGTAGCAGCTAGTTGCCCCATGGTGGCTTCCAGCTTCATGATAGATTAGGAGTGAGAATGAAGGAGCTGCTGATTTACTTGGCGATCAGCCTCAATTTCCCTTAACGCTTTTTAGCACCATCTCTTGAAAAGAATCATATTAGGGCCGAGGAGGAGGTGGCTGCTGAAATGATAAAGGTCTGCGGGTAGACGTAAGATGATTCTGAGAATTTTAAGGGCAAGGGGGTTGAGCATCTAGGGCTTATGGAGGTATTTGGGATTGAAAATCCACAGCTTGTTGCCTCTAGGAGAAGTTAGGATGTTGTTTCCACCCAAGGTTGTATGTGCTGTAATAGGGGTCATTCAACGACCTATCATAGCAACTATGGGTGGCTTTCACTTCCTCATATACAAGCTCGGGCTGGGGTGACGCATATGGGCAATTATAGTATAAATGGGAAGGGTCGAAGTAGATTGCACACACTTTTGCACACACTTTTAGTTTCTATTGCTGCCCTAAGAACAAGCATTGATCTAGATTTATATATATATATATATATATATATATATATATATATGTTGTGCAAAGTGGGTGCTAGGTCATGGTCTGAGGTCAACTCATAAAATCCTTTGGGTTTGGAAGTGGATGGATTGGGGGGTCTACGAGCAGCAACATTGTGCTCCTGAGAATTCTCAGCTAGGTTCTCAAAGAGAACCCAAGCCTCATTTTCGTGTTTGGTGAGGAAATTACCTCTGCACGATGCATCAACCATTGACCTATCTCTCTCAACTAACCCTTCGTAAAAGGTTTGCACTAATTGCCACTTGGGGACCTGATGATGTGGACATTTGCAGAGGAGGTCCCTAAATCGCTCCCAAGTCTAAAAAAAAATTTCCCCATCCATCTGTGTAAAAACTTGTGATAGCTCTCCGAAGCTGGTTCGTCTTTCCAATTAGGAAGTACTTCTTTAGAAATTTGTGCTGCATGGTGGCCTAGTTGGCCACTGAGTTCGGCTCTAAGGATGTCAACCAATATTTAGCCTTATACTTTAGAAAGAACGGAAAAATCTTAATACTGAGAGCATCATCACTAAAATTAGTAATGCGAATGGTGGAGAAAATCTCCAAGAATTCATCAAGATGCTTGTAAGGATTTTCAGTGGAGTTCCCATAAAAACTGGGCAGCATCGATATGATAGAAGTCTTTATCTTGAATTGCACCAACTAAACATCCAGGAACTGGATGCAAGATGGCAAAGTGTATGCATTAGGTACAAAGTAGTCCCTAAGAGACCGAAGAGGTTCCTCTTCCACCGCAAATAGGTGGGGAGCTTGGTGTTCCAGGATTTTATCAGTGGGAATTGGTGGGTTTTGTTTGGCCTTGACTTTTGGCTCAAACAACTCAACAAACTCAAGATTCGAGGTTGGCTTCCTAAGGGACCTATGGTATTTCTCAATCTCAGGGTCAACAGGAACTATCTCAAGGTCTAGAGAATGCAAACCAAACATACACAATTTTAAGCATAGAGATTCAAAACTTCAATAGATAAACCAAACGAAAATAAAAACAAAAATATATACAAATAAAGCAACAATATATTAAATGATAAATTGGATAACAACCATACCCTAGTCTCTAGTAACATCGCCAAATTTTGGTAGGCTCACCAAGGCTTGAGTCCTTAACTAACAAAAATAATATTTATGCTACCTAACAATCCCAAGTTCAATGGAAAGTGGCGAAGCGGGCGTCGATCCAAAGATACTAAAACGTGCAGTTGTAAACCTTTTCTCAATTAGTTTATTAATGCCTTGTGTAAAAGAAAAGTGAAAAAGGTGGTATTTTTGCAAGGAGTGTGTTTCGATCAACTACTGAAAAGTAAAGAACCCTACTCCTACAAAGCGATGCTTGGATCTGAATTAGACGCTGGATGTCATGCCTTTGATTACATTCAACCAGATATACATTAGAGTACTAGTCTAAGCCTCTCAAGCCAAAGTGGGAGAGGGTCAGTCGAGGGCATAGAGTAGCAAGGGTGCACCAAACATCTGGAGCATGGTCGGGAACCAGAGTATATCTTGTCTTAATGATCAAGCAATCACCTCCGTAGATCTATAACAAACTACTTCTGCCTAACTGAATTGTAGTAGTGCTTATCCTTATAGACAGCCTTTCATCATAACCAAACAATAAATTGAAAGCACTAAATTGGAAGCATGTAAATGAAAGTAGTAAAGAGAAAGCATGTAAAAAGATTAGGCCTTTGTATTTGAATCGTCTATCACTAATGACTTTCCGTACAACTAAATGATCATCTAATCTAACAAATCAAATAAAAATCACTCCTTGTTTTTTGATTCGTCACTCACAAATGGCTGTTCTTGCAATAGAGCAATGGCTCTCAATGGTGTTCTAGGCCTGTCACTAACCTAAAAAGGCCAAAAAGGAACCCAAAGCACATTGTTGAAGCTGTTATTTATAGGGTCTAGGGTTTACAAGGTTTGGTTTTTAGTTTAGGAAAGTTTGTGTTGTCATCGACCTAGTTGCTCCCATGCTTCCCTTGTGCGTGGCCTAGTCGAGACTCGTGGGAAATCAGGAATTCGAATCTTCAGTGTCTTCGACTAAGTTGCACTTTAGGGTCTTGCTGGTTGAGTTGATGAACGAGACTTGCAGGATCTTTATCTTTAGGAAATCTCAGGAACTCGACATAGTTGCCCCTTAAGGTCTCTTGGTCGACCACTTGGTCGATGCTCTCAGTATTTCTTGACTTAAAAGAGTTTAGCATCTCCCCTTAGTCGCCCTTAAGGGTCACATGGTCGATCACTTAGTCAACCCTTGCAACATTTCAATCTCAATCTAAACTATGGAGTCTGCAATGGAAGACTAGGTCGCCCCTTGTGTTGCTGGTCACACCTCTTAGTCGAGCAAAGACTTCCTTTTTACTGATGATCTGAAGCTTTGATAGTTTGGTTAATCATCTTACTTTAAGCTTTGTGTACTCTAGATACTCATTTAGCTTCTTGTATGCCTAACTCCTTGGTTTTAACCTGTATTTCCTAAAAAGACCAACAAACCTCCGGAAGCAATAGTAGATAAGGGTCTAAGATCATGCATTTCGGGGACTCATCACTTAATTAATGAGTTGATTTGAAAACTCAAAAAAGATTACAACTATGAATTTATAACTAAATGATCTGAGATTAACTAGTTGTAAATTGATTTTTAGATTGAAGCATAAGTGCTGAAATTAATCAAAAGTTCTATAGAATTTGTTTTTGAAAAGAAATATTATCCTTGTTTAAAATTTGATCTTAATATTGATTATATCATTGAAATATATATTGAACTGAATGCATTTTTCTTGATTATACTGTTGTAAATTATATTAATTCAAACTGAAGGTTAAATTTTGAATAAGTGATTGACTAAATATGTTAACTCTTTATTTCATGTTGTCAATTCAAATATTGCATTGATCTCTACATTCACATTTAATACTTCCCATTGATGTATTACTGTAGCGAATAGTGTTTGTGTTTGAAAGGGTTAAAGTAAATAAGAATTCCGTAAACAATTTTTTTAAATAACCCAATTCACCCCCTCTAGGAAATACATCTCAATTTCAATTGGTATCAGAGCATAGGTGGTAGTGTATCCTAACTAGTAGCTACATAAAGATCCCCATGACACAGTTAGGAGAATTCCCTTTTGGCAAAGGCCAATCATCATCTAGACCTCCCATCTTCTGCGGAGTAAACTAGACCTTCTGGAAACAACGAACGAGGATATTTTTGCAGACTATGGAATATAATGTATGGAAAGTGGTCACACATGGTGACTTGATTCCTATAAAAATATATAGATAACAATGAAGTCCCTAAAGAAGAAAAGGAGTTAACGGACATGAACATTAAACAACTCTAGATTAGCTCTAGTGCAATAAATGCACTATATTATGCATTAGATGCAAATGAGTTCAATAGATTCATTAGTTTTAAATCAGCTAAGAAAATATAGGACAAGTTAGAGACTAGCTATGAAGGAACATTAGATGTTAGGGACAGTAGAATAAACATGCTCACTAGCAAGTATGAGACCTTTAAGATGAACCCAAAAGAATCTATCACTAACATGTACACTAGGTTCACCCATATAATAAATTCCCTCAATGCACTAGCTAAAAATTATTCTACGTATTAAATGATTAGGAAAGTTCTTAGAGGACTTCCTCCTATTTGAGAACCTAAGGCCACAGCCATAACTAAAGGCGAAAATTTGAAAAATACTTCCTTAGATGAAATAATTGGCTTACTTCTCATATATGAGATAGCGATTAATGAAAGAATCGTTGATGGTAGTAAAAAAAAAAAAGAATACCATAGCCCTAAAAGCCTCAAAAGAGCGTTCTAGTGAGGAAGAAGACAATGAGGCAGAGGACGATGATCTTGCCTTATTCACTAGGTGCTTAGGAAAATTCTTTAATAAAATATAAGATTTGCTAGAAAATTTAGAGGGTAAAAAATAGATAAGGGTGAGACAAGTAAAAGAGAAACAAAGACTGAACCCCCTACATGTTATAACTATATGAAAGTAGGACATATAAAACCAGATTGTCCACAGCTCAAGAAAGATGTCAAGAATAAGAAAAAGAGAGCAATGAAAGCAACTTGGGATGACTTAAGCTTAGGTGACTCAGAGAGTGAATCAAGTGATCATAAGATTGCTAACCTGGGCTTTACAGTGAGAGACAACGAGGTATGCTTTAGGTCATAAAGCATTGATGTTGATGAGGCTAATCCATTCTCTTCTAAAACTATTGATGTTGATGAAGTAGAACTAAGAAAGCATTTAGAATATCTAAGAATCCAGGAAATAAAAGATGAAAGTTATGAAATCAATACACCTCCAAATGGAGACCCTCAAAGTCAGTCTGAATCACCTAAGGAGTGGAAGTTCGTAAGAAATCACCCCAAAGATCAAATTATTGGTGAACCTTCACGAGGAGTATCCACCAGATCATCATTAAACAACCTATGCAATCATTGCATGTTCCTATATCAAGAGAAACCCAAGAACATAAATGAGGCCATTAATGATGAATCATAGATAGTAGCCATGTAAAAGGAGTTAAATCAATTTGAAAGGAATAAGGTTTGGAAGTTAGTTTTTAGACCTACTAATCACTCAATAATTAGCACCAAATGGGTATTCAGGAATTAAAAGGGATGAGAAAAGAATTGTAGTCCGTAACAAGGCTAGATTGGTAGCTCAAGGTTGCAATCAGGAAGAAGGAATAGATTATGATGAGACCTTTGCTCCAAAATCTAGAATGGAAGTGATAAGAATGTTGCTAGCCTATGCATCTCACAATAACTTCAAACTTTATCAAATGGATGTGAAAAGTGCATTTCTAAATGGATTCATTAATGAAGTATATGGTGCACAACCCCTAGGGTTTGAAGACTTTCATTTTCCTGATCATGTATTTAGACTAACGAAAGCCTTATATGGATTAAAACAAGCTCTTAGAGCTTCGTACGAATGATTAAGTGGCTTCCTGCTAGACAATGGATTTTCTAGAGGAAAAGTGGATAGCACCCTATATGCTTATCATACCAACTTACGTTAATGACATTATCTTTAGTGCTACTATTGAGGACTTATGTAAAGACTTCATGAAATATATGCAAGAAGAATTTTAGATGAGCATGATGGGAGAGTAAACATATTTCTTTGGTCTTCGGATCAAGCAATCTAAGAATGGCATGTTTATAAATCAATCGAAGTATATAAAAGACTTGCTTAAGAAATTTGACATAGAAGGTAGAAAGTCATTGAGAACTCCAATTAGTACCTCTATAAGTTTTGATAGAGATGAACAAGGAAAGCCGGTAGATGTAAAATACTATCGAGGCATGGTTGGAAGCCTGCTCTATTTGACGGCCAGTAGACCTGACATCATGCTTAGCATCTGCATGCGCACTCATTTTCAAGCGGCTCCTAAAGAATCTCATCAAAGCTATCAAAAGGATCCTAAGGTATCTAATTGACACTATTGAATTAGGTCTTTGGTATCCTAAAGATAAAGCCTTTGAAATGATTAGCTATTCGGATGCAAACTATACCGGATGTAAGATAGACAGAAAAAGTACTAGTGGTAGTTCCCACTTTTAGGACGATCTCTGGTTTCTTGGTTCTCTATGAAACAGAATTCTGTGGCATTGTCTACGTTTGAGGTTGAATATGTTGCAGCAGGTAGTTGTTGTGCACAAGCTCTATATATGAAACAACAACTTAAAGATTTCAACTTGGAATACTCGGTTGTTCCAATCAAATGTTATAATACAAGTGCTATAAATATTTCAAAGAATCCTATCTCTCACTCTAGAACTAAGCACATTGACATTTAAAATCATTTTCTTAGAGATCATAAGAAAAAAGAAGATATAATTCTTTAATTCGTAAATGCAGATGAACAATGGGCTGACATCTTTACTAAACCTCTTTCAAAGGATAGGTTCATCTCAATATGACGAGAATTAGTTTTATTACATAGTAGAGAGGTGATTTGAGAAGAATACTTTATTTTGTATGAGTGGATAAGCTCAAAAGAATATGTAAATCATAAGTCGTGAAAGATAGGCGACTGGTACATTGGTATCAGTCAACTGAAACTACACTAACTTACTAAGTATTTCAGGTTCAGGCTCATCAGGCGACTGACTCCTTAAGTGTAGTAGACTAACTTGCTATGGACTTGTGAAATTTGAGGAAATACACATGTTAGGCGACTGACTCTTCAAGCAAAGTCGACCGACCTGCTGCGGTATATATATTTACTGTTTGTAAAAACCCTAACTTTTCACATTTCAGTCAACTGATTGTATGCCTCCACTCTTTTAAAGTCTTTCTCTTTCATCTTCAAGTCATATTTCTAGATAATTAAACCATTTAATCTTTCAAAGATCCTTCAATCTTTCATTCCCACTTCATTTTAGAGGATTTCACCAGTTATTGTTCTCTAAATCATGCCTAGAACCAAGCATGTGGTTAACAAGGTTCTTCTTTTAGAAAAGATTATAGCAATGACATTGAGAAATGGATAATCACACCTAATGCAAAGCAAATATATCGGAAGCATCTTTGATCTACCAAACCCATCTTTGGTAAGGTTTTAGATGTTGAATTTTCTAGAGATGATTTTCCTGCTATTTTACCAATGTTTAATGCTTTGGGTTGGGAAATATTCATATCCTATCAAGCTAGAGGAATGTATCCTAATTTGGTTAAGCTTTTCTATGCCAATAGGATAAAGGGAGAAACTGTGATTTCTACTTAGATTATGGATAAATCTTTTGCAACAACTTAACAGACTTTAGCTACTAGATTTAAAATCCAAAATGGAGAATTTGAGTATCCACTGATTGGTTCGTCTTGTATAATGGAACAAGGATTTACTTCTGAGGAGTTTTTGCCATTGATTATGTCTGAAACTCCTGTGTATTTTGGTCATCTTCACTAAATCATCAACTGACCCTTGAAGCCCAAATTCTATAGAAACTCATCACGTACAATATTTTGCCTAGAGTTGGATCGCATGATCACATTTCCTACCTTGACTATTTTTTGATATAGTGTCTGCTCAAAGGAAAGAAACTTGATCTACGTGGTCTTATTTTAAAATGGATGATCACACAATAAGAGTCTAGATGAGTTATTTTACCTCATGGAGGAGTGTTGAAACCTTTTTTTGATTATTTAGGGGTAACCACTCCATCTACCCTATTCATATCTTGTACCCGCTATGATAGTTTTTCATATGTGACAATTAAGAAAATGGGTTATGAAAAATATGACGGGCATGGTTGGTTGCCAAAGGGCAAAAGAGGACATAGGGAACCTCAATAGGCTCCTGAACCCCAGAAAAATGCACCACCAGCAAATGATGCTCCCTTCTGGTTTGTAGCTTATAAAAAAAAACAACATGCCTTCTGTGGTGAAGTGCGTACTAGTTTCAATTCACTTCAATTGTAATATAATTCCTTGGATCGGCATATTGGTCACATTGAACGGTATATGGAAAGTTCTTCATCACGTGGCAAAGCTCCTATGGAAACAAACTCTAGAGATGAAGATGAAGATGGTGAGGTAGGCACTAAATCAAACAATAATAATGAAGATTAGTTCTTCTTTATTACCAATCTTTTAAAAACAACTTTGGGTTGTAATATTTGAGCATTTTTCAACTCTTTACACTATTTTCTTATATTTTTTCTTATCCAGTTGAATATATTTTTCATGATGCCTGAATATGTGATAACTGTTTGATCTGATGCATTGCATGCTAAATTATGGACTATGCTCATGAACTAAATTCATATTTTTTTAATTCATGTATTGTCATGCATGATCATTTTCGGTAGTTACCCTTTCTGTTGATGTCAAAAGGGGAAGAATATATGGAGCCATTCATTTATTGGGTAAAACCATATATTCTGGGGGAGTAATAAAGCATGTGTAATGAAAGCATGAGTATTGAAAGAATATGTATTGAAATAATGGTATATATTGACAATTTGAAATGTTATGAATATTGAATGAGTATTGAAAGCATGATGCATATATTGAAAATTCTGAACGCTTGATGCTACTCTAATAAGAATGTTGAAGGTATAATACTCTGAATGCTTGAAATATTCTGAGATGTGTGTATGACTTGTTAAGGGTATACTTATTGTAAGGGGGAGCCTTTTAAGGCATTCTCATTTTTTTTGCTCCTTATTTGTCATCATAAAAAAGGGGGCGATTGTTGGCCTAACAAGGCTTAATCTCATTTTGATGATAACAAATCAAGTTTACATAACATGTCTACATAAGTTTGAGTTTCAGGACTTATGTTGTTGTGAGCATACTTGAAAATATTAATGGATTTGAACACTTAAAGTCATGAATCATGAAGGAGATACAACTATGTGAGATATGAAGCTCGTTAAAGCAGTGCATAAAGCTCAGAAAACATATTGGAAGCTTCACAACATGAAGACTTAGGCACTTATATAGAATAGTTTGATGAAAGTCTCATGTAAATACTTCAAAACTCATTATTGATTGATTGAACCTCCTAGGATATGTCATTAGACTTAGATACCTATTTTTATACAAGGAAAATATTTTCTCAAAGTCCAAATTAAGTTTTCCATTACAAGAATTAAGTTTGGAACAAAAAATATTGAAAAACAAGTGTTGCTAAAAGGACAGGCGACTGTGGTGTTACTGAGTTTAAAAAATATATAAATAGAATAGGCACAAGCGATTGAACTATCGGGCACAATCGATTGAACCCATTCTTACTTTTAGAATGCGTTAATTTTAAAAGAGCACAAATGACCGACCCTATGAGGACAAGCGACTAATGCACATGTTTAAACAAGTTACAATGCTTATCTTGTTTCCAAATCTTACTTGATTGGTTTCCAAATTGAGAGAAATTTTAAAGGAAACTTTTTGAAACCCTAGTGCACTATTTAAATGTATTATTCTCACACATTAGGGTAAGAGAGTACACGAATGACACACACAAACTCTGAAAATTCTTTTGGTTATACTCTTTTGAAGTGACGCTGCATTCTTGCTGAGATCTCTCGTTAATCTCTTCAGTTCTTTCAAAACTCACACTCGTAAATCAGATTTCTGGTGATATACTTTTGAGCTTCAACTTTCATATTGATTATTTGAAGTATTCTTGATATTAACATGTACTAATTTGCTCATTTGAGGAGTTTTTCTCTTGTATAAGAAATTGTTGTTGTTTGTTGTATTTTTTGACGGTTCATGTATTGAATCGTTGCCTAGAGAGAGGGGATTCTTGTTAGAGAGGCAAACTCTTTGAAGGAGAGAGGTTGTAACTTCACTTCGTAACAAAATTGGGAAAGGAAATCCTCACAGCGCATTGCGTGTGTTCAGGACATAGGCTTCGGCCAAACCTTGTAAAAAAAAAAAAAAAAAAAAAATTGTGTTCAGCTTCTTCTTCTCTACTCTCTTTAATTTTTGCAAGATATTAACTTCATGCATGAATTTATTTTCATAATAACTTGTTGATTATTACCCCCTGCTGAATATTAAACTTTGCTGCATATTTGAGATTGTGTTGAAGAGTTAAGAACTTGTTGAAAAATGAAATATTGCTGAAAATTGTGAACTTGCTAGACATATTTTTGTGATAAAATATATATCAAATTACTTGATTAATGAGTTTATTTGAAAACTCAGAAAAAATTACAAGTATGAATATATAAGTAAATGATCTGAGATTAACTAGTTGTAAATTGATTTTCAGATTGAAGCTTAGGTGCCGAAATTAATCACGAGTTTTATAGAAATTATTTTTGAAGAGAAATATTATCCTTGCTGAAAATATGATCTTAATATTGATTATATCATTGAAATATATATCGAATCACTGGATTCATTTGTCTTGATTATACTGTTGTATATTTTATTGATTCAAAATGAAGGTTAAATTTTGTAAATTCAGATATTGCATTGATCTCTACATTCACATTTAATACTTCCCATTAATATAGTATTGTAGCAAATAAAAATAGTGTTTGTGCTTGAAAGGGTCAAAATAAACAAGAATTCCACAAATAAAATTTTTAAATAACCCAATTCACCACCCCCCCCCCCCCTCTTGGGAATACATCTTAATTTCAATTGGTACATTCTTCCTAGCATACAAATAAATCACAACTTTCTAAGAAAGTATATATATATATATATATATATATATATATATAAACCTTCTTATAATATGAAGAAGTGTAATAGCATATAACTTGCATTGTGTAGTAAAGTAGGGTTTACATACCATGCAAGGCACCATGGTAACAACTATAATTAATTTGTCTCATGCCTAAGCTAGAATTAACAGAAAATGTCTCTACCTCCTCTTTGCCCCAACTAGTTAGAATTTCTAGTACAACCCACCCTTATGCACACAATTTTATGCTGTAGAACGAAATCTTTTGCCAACGAATGGCTTGAAGATCTTGCCAAGGAAGCCAATTTATACCTACCACCCTAGAGAATCCTTCACTAATCCCAAACTACATTATGCAGGACTAAAAGTTAAGGTGATTTTTCCATGACAAACCAAAAATTTAACAAAAAGGAGAACATATGAAAGAACTTTTATTCTTAGGGCACCTTTATTCTTATTCTAAATTAAAAGCAACTTAAATCAATGAAGCTTTAAATCCAATGGAGGAAAAATTTACTTATATGTTTACATGTACAACTTTATGGCATGACCAAATATGAACTTTTGCCATAATTTGCATACTAGCTTACTCATTAGTTTTTCACAGGTTTTCATGCGCTTGAAGTCCAATGGAAAGGTGTAGCTCATGTTATAGGTCAACATTTTTTTCAATAAACTGTTATTACAAAGTTAGTTTACTCGTTCCCCAAGTAATTTGGACCTAAACGGATATATTTAAGCATGAAATTATGTCTTCATTATTTAGGCAAACATTTCAATTAGGTGCAAAAATTGAAACTTGAAGTAACATGAGTAGTTTCCATTCCCAAATCCCTATTTATCAGAAATTCAAAAAGGTTAATTTTTTGCAACAAATTTATTCCCCTATTCAACAATGCCCGGTCAATGTTTTTTTCTTTTTTTTGTTGCATAACAAAAGGCAGACTTGGACATTCTATTATAATGGAAACATTGCCATGTGTTTTGGCATTTGGTGGCACATGCTCATCAAGAATGAAGCCACCATATAACATGATTCTATTGACACTAGTTCAATAGAATCAATACCCACCTTGAACAAATTAAATAAAATAAAGTGCTCAATCAAACCTACAATATTGGCAACGAGCTATAGCGCACAGTGGGGCGATACCGACTATGGTTGCCATAGGCGGCAATTGGCTCCTACAGCGGCCGCAGTTGCTCTCCAATGAATCGCACATAGTAGGAGGGGATGCAGGATGGGAGTGAGAGAGAAAGAGAGATAGGGATTCTGCCAATTGTGGTGCATAGTGGGGCGGTACTAAAGATGAGTCCCTAAAATGCACTACTTTATGCCCCCATTTACCATTGTTTATCCTCATTTATCTTGTATGTAACCTTATTAACTTAGTTCAAAGTTATGCAATGTTTTTTCGTGCTTCAGAAAATACAGGTTAAAACCAAGGAGTTAGGAATTTTGAGAAGCCAAAGGGGTATTTAGTACAATTACAACTCAAATCAGATGTTCAACCAAACTCTTGAAGCCTCAACACACATCAAAGGAGAAAAGAATTTTTTCAACCATATGGTGTGACCAGCAATACAATGGGTAACCAGGGCAGAAGCTGTAGACTCCAAGGTTCATACTGAAAACAAAAAGGTACAAGGCTCGACCAAGTGATCGACCAAGTGACCCTTAGGGGCGACCAAGTTGAGACACTGAACCTGACTGAGCTAGAGATACCAGGAGTCTCGACCGATAGCTCAACTAGGGGGACCATGAAGGACAATCAAGTCGAGTTCCTGAGATTTCCTAAAGATTGAGATCTCGCAAGTCTTGACCATCAACTTGACTAGTAAGACCCAATGGTGCGACTAGGTCGAGAGGATCTTAAGTTGAATTCCTGATTTCCTACAAACTTCGACTAGGGCATAGCCAATGGAGAACAACGGTGCCACCTGGTCCACAGTGATGATCTTTTGCATAAGATTTGCTACAAACTTTCCTATTTTTAAATTCAAACCTTTTACGCCCTAATGGGTATAAATATTAGCTTTGAAGATGTTATTAGGTTTCCTCTTTGACCTCTTTTAGGTTAGTAACAGACTTAAGACGTCATTGAGAGCCACCTATAGTAGATTTTATAATATATTTCAATTCTTGTTCTAGTTTGTGCATGAAGTATTCGAAGGCCTATGACAACATGCGAAACTCTTGTGCTTTCCGCATAGATTTAGACTATTGTTTGGTTGTAACTCCGGTCATTAGTGACAAAAGCTTTGAATACAAAGGAATGATCCTTTACTTGCTTTCATATTTACTGCTTTCATTTACTTGCTTTCATTTATATGCTTTCCATTACATGCTTGGATTGTAATGAAGTCTTAGGGATAGGATACTGCTATCGATTTAGTCAGATATACGTAGTAGGCTATGGATACTAAAATGGTTTTGTGTGGTCATTGAGATAGGGTATACTCCATTACCCGATCATGCTCTAGACAATTGGTGCACCCTTGCTAGCCTATGCCCTCAAACAGTTCCTTTCACCGTCTAGCCTAATATGGATAGCTGACCGAACCTAGTTTACACATATGACATGCTAAGTAGGATTCATAGCTGAGCAATGCTTTGTAGGAGTAGAGTTAATATGGACTTTATATGCTTTCAGTACGATTGTTAGAAAACCCAATCAAAATCTCTTCTTTTTTACTTTCTTTTACATAAAGCTTTAATAAACTAGATTGGAAGTGGTTCATAACTACACTTCAGTCCTTATGGATCGAAACTCGAGTTTCTCACTTTTTACAAAACTTGGGATTAGTTAGGTTTCATAAATTGTATTCTTGGTAGTTGAGGACTGAAGCCTTGGCAAGCCTAGCAAATTTTGGTGCCATTTACGGGGACTAGGTTACTATTAATCAATTTCTAGTTTAGCATATCATTGCTTTGTTTTTCTTTATTTTTCTTTTACTTTTTTTTTTGTTTTTTATACTAAAGACTTAATTCTCTGTGCTTTATTTGTGTATGCTAGTTTCGTGTTCTCTAGATCCTAAGCTAGTGCCTATAAACCTCGAGATTGAGACATACTATAGGTTGATTTGGAAGCCCACCTCTAATCCCGAGTGTGCTGAGTCGTCCAAACCAAAATTAATGGCTAAACACAATCCAATTTGCTTCTTCAAACCCCAGAATCCCAAGCTTCTTACCAACCTGAGGTGGCAGAGCAACTCCTTTGGCCTCTAAAGGATTGCTTTGTACCTAACACCTACACCTCGCCATCTTGCATCCAACATCCAGACATCCAGTAGACGCAATTTGAGATAAAGGCTTCTTTCATCTCGGCGGTTCCCAAAATTTATGGAAATTCAAATGAAAATCCTTATAAGAATTCTATAAGAGTTCCTCGAGATCTTTTCCACCATCCGCATCCATAATTTTGGTGATGATGCCCTCCGCTTAAGGTTTTCCCGTTTTATCTAAAGGGTAAGGACAAATATTGGCTAACGTACTTAGATCCGAACTCAGTGACCAACTCGACCACCATGTAGCACGAGTTCTTAAAGAAGTACTTCTCAATTGGAAACACTAATCAGCTTAGAAGGGCCATCACTAGTTTCTCACAGTTGGATGGGCAACTATTTTTTGAGATCTGAGAGCGCTTTAGGAACCTATTACGTAAATGCCTACACCATTAGGTCTCTGAGTTGAAAAATTTTCAAACCTTCCACAAAGGATTGGCCAAAAGAGATAGGTCAATTGTAGATGCATCGTGTGGAGGTAGTTTCCTCACTAAATAGGAGAAGGAGGCCTGGGTTCTCTTCGAGAACCTTGTCGAGAATTCTTAGCAACATACTATTGCTGCATTTAGACTATCTGAACCCTCCACTTTAAAAATTAAGGGAGTCTACGAGTTGCCCACGAGCTATGACCTGGCTCCCACATTGCACACTATAGTTCACAACTTGGATTGGTTCTTTTCCTTAGGATAGCAACCACAAATCATGGCATGTGCAGATGTATATAACATCTGCGCTGATCCTTCCCACTCATGTAAAAATTGCCCCCATGCACTTACCCAGCCTAAGCTTGTGCAGAAAGAAGTCAAGGCTACCCACAAGTGGTATGGTAGGCCATCTAATGATCTATATTCAAATACGTAAAATTATGGGTGGAAACAACACCCTAACTTCTCCGGGAGACCATAAGCTCGAGGTTTCCAATCTGAAAGACCTTCGATATCACCCACTGCTCCATCTATTCACCCATTCCAAAATATCCAAAATCCTCCCGTGTTTGCCCCTAGATCTTCATCATACCAACATCCATTTCCTCAACCCCAATATGACAAATATTTCTAGGAGACGGTGTTGAGAGCCCTAAAGGGCATTGGGGTTGATAACCTAGGCAATTACTCTACTGTCACTCCCAGTCTATTGCCAAGCTAGAAGCCTCCATGGGCCAACTAGCTACTTCTTTGAGTCGAAGAAATGAGGGTGCAATGCCAAAGCAACCTCTAGTGCACCCTAAAGGTCAATACAAGGTAGAATGTGGACTAGACGCTAGCCCTTCAGCGTATTAAAAGTAGGCCTAGGCAGTGATCACTCTTTAAAGTTGTAGGGTAGTAAAGAATGGGGTAAAAAGGAAGTTGAGTAAGGGTAAGGGTAAGGAGAAGATAGGGGGAGAACCCAATGTTGAAACTTGCACTCCCTCCTCCTCTAACTCAGTGAGCAAACCCAAGGTTTCCATACCCTCTGCTGAAGGAGAATGGCCACATTATACCCCTCATAGAGATTCTTGTGCCCCTTTAGTGCCATACCCTGTAGCCCTTCAGGCACGTGCTAAGCCTAAAAAGGAAAAAATTGAGGAGTCCGCAATGGATACCCTCATGTAAGCAAAAATCAACCTTCCTCTCTTAGTTGCTGTCAAGCGATTGTCTACTTATGCTAAGTTTCTCGAGGATTTGTGCACCCAAAAGCGTAAATATAAGG
The DNA here is from genome assembly GCF_029873635.1 of Malania oleifera. Taxonomy (NCBI): domain Eukaryota; kingdom Viridiplantae; phylum Streptophyta; class Magnoliopsida; order Santalales; family Ximeniaceae; genus Malania; species Malania oleifera. Next base: position 18,662,316 of record NC_080428.1, read on the forward strand.
TGCATCTAAACAAAAGATTCAAATCAACCAAGAATGTGAACTCGATTCTTCTATGTTCTATTCCCCCCAAACTTAAGGACCCTATCGCTACCACCATCTCATGTGTAATTGGTGACTGCACCATCGATAGGGCCCTTTTAGAGTTGGGAGCAAGTGTGAACATACTTCCCTACATGGTTTACAAGAAATTTGGCTTAGGAGAACTGCAACCTACCCCGATCACCTTGCATTTCATCGACCAATCTATAAAAAGGCCCTGGGGTGTTATTAAGGATGCTGTTAATTTCCTTGTCTTAGACATGGAACCTACTAATCCGTTGCAACAATCAAGCTCAGTCCTTCTAAGTCGATCATTTTAAGCCATGGCTAATGCTCACATCTAGTGTAGGAATGGTGTTATGAGCATATCCTTCAACAACATGCAGCTCCAGCTGAATGTGTTCCATAACGCCTAACACTCACTTGATGACATTACCTTCGAGGATGTTGACATGATTGATGAGGGTGTTGGGAAGGACACTCCTTAGACTCTTTCGAGTAATCACCTTAAGACTAGGTCTCCATTTGCTCAGCCTTCTATGTCCAATTTAGAGGATCCATCCATTTATATCTCTGTCATTAGGGAATCAGCCTCAAACCAAGAAAAAAAGCCCTAGAAAGCTAGATTCAAAAATCACCCAAAAATATTACTTCCCATTACAATTCAATGATAAAATACTAGAAAGGCTAGCATGGTAGAGTTTATATTACTTCTTAGATGGATATTTTGGATAAAATCAGGTTGTAGTCCACTCGGATGATCAGGAGAAGACTACCTTCACCTGCCCATTTGACACATTTTCCTATAGGAGGATTCCTTTTGGGCTATGTAATGCGCCAGTGACATTTCAAAGGTGCATGCTAGCCATCTTTTTCGACATGGTTGAAAATTTTCTTGAGGTATTTATGGATGATTTCTTCGTGTTTGGATCCTCCTTTGATGCATATTTGGACAACCTGTACACAAAGTTGGTGCTAAGCTAGGAAAATAGTTATTTTATGGTTCAAGAGGGCATAGTGTTGGGCCACATTGTCTCCTCTAGGGGGATTGAAGTTGATAGGGCTAAGGTAGAGCTAAATTCCAAACTTCCTCTCCCCACTTCAGTCAAATAAGTGAGGTCATTCCTAAGGCACACCAGTTTCTACCAGTGATTCATCAAAGACTTTAGAAAAATTTCTCAGCCCCTGACAAACTTGTCAATTAAGGATGCACCCTTTGAGTTTGATAAAGATTGTCTCATTGCATTTGAAACTCTTAGGACATTGCTTTCTTCTGCCCCTATAATGCAGCCACCCGATTAGTCCCTCCCTTTTGAGATCATGTGTGACGCATCAGATTACGCCGTAGGGGCTGTGTTGGGACAAAAAGTGGACAAGTTGCCTCATGTGATCTACTATGCTAGTAAGACTCTTCAAGGAGCACAATTAAATTATACCACCACTGAGAAAGAGCTTCTAGTAGTAGTTTTCACCCTTGATAAATTTTGCTCTTATCTCCTAGGGTGAAAGGTCATTTTGTACTTTGACCATGCCGCATTGTAGTACCTTCTCACTAAGACAGAGACCAAACCTAGGTTGATTAGGTGGATACTACTCCTGTAGCAGTTTGATTATAAAATTTGGCATCAGAAGGGGACAGAGAACCATGTACTAGATTATTTAACCAGTATTTTAGTCGAGGGGTCTACCGGCACCTGTCCAATTCAAGATTCCTTTCTCAATGAGAAGCTCTTTGCCTTTTCTTCCTAGCTCCAATGGTTTGCTACGATTTTGAACTACTTAGCCATGGGAGTTACCCCTTATGATTTGACATGGAGGGAGAAAAATAGGTTCTTCTCCCAAGTGCGCTAGTACATATGGGATGACCCGGATCTATTTAAAATGTGCCCTCATTTGATCATTTGGCATTGTGTCCCTAAAAATGAGCATCACAACATTCTAAAGTTCTAGCATACCCAAGAATGTGGTTGTCACTTCAGTGGGAAGAAAATTGCAGCCAAAGTACTTCAAAGTGGCTTCTTTTGGCTAACAATTTTTTGAGATGCTCACAAGTTTTGTCAATCATGTTCATGGTGTCAATAGACTAGGAACATCTCTCGGCATGACATGATGCCTTTAAGCCCAATTTTAGTGGTTCAACTTTTCAATGCTTACGGGATTGATTTTATGGGTCCTTTCATCCCTTCTAATGAGCATAATACATATTTGTGGCTATAGATTACGTTTCGAAGCGGGTTGAGGCAGCCGCTACTAAGACCAATGACCATCAAGTGGTTGTTCACTTTCTTAAGGGTCTTTTTAGTCATTTTGGTTATCCCCGAGCTATCATTAGTGATGGAGGAACTCATTTCCTCAATCATCATTTTTCTACACCCCTTCAAAAGTACTCCATTACCCATAAAGTCGGCACGTTATACCACCCCAAAACTAGTGGGCAATTCGAGGTTTCAAATTGTGAGATTAAAACCATCCTTGAGAAAACTATGAGACCAAATAGAAAGGATTGGTTGTCTCGGTTGGATGATGCTCTATGGGACTGTAGGGCAGCCTACAAAACCCCTATCAGTATGTCCCCATATCGATTAGTCTATGGTAAGGCTTCTAATCTTCCAATTGAGTTAGAGCATTAAGCATATTTGGCTATCAAGACGTTTAATTTCGATATGGCTGCTGCAGGTGCTCATCATCGCCTCCAAATTAATGATTTAAAGGAGATTCGCAATGCCTCATATGAGAATTCCAAAATGTACAAAGATAGGATTAAAGCCTTTCATGACAAGAACATAGTTGTGAAATCTATCAAACCTCACAAAAAGTATGGCTTTTCAATTTGAAGTTGAAATTATTTCCAAGCAAGTTGTGCTCTTGCTGGCATGGCCCATATGTTGCAAACCGTGTGTTTGCTCATGGTGTAGTTGAAATTAAGGACCCTATAACTAATGCCTTTTTTAGGGTCAATGGTCAGTGCCTGAAGCCATATGTCTAAGGAATCACCAAGGGACTATTCGAAAAAGTTTTTTTTGTGACCCGATATACCCACCTTAAGCATTCATTGCACTTCGCTGAAGATGGTAAACTTAGTGCTTCTGAGAGGCAATTTGAGTATTTTTCTTTCTTTCTGAGTCCTTTGATTGTACATCGTAGAATACGTAGGATTTAGTGTCTTAAGAACAGACCATAGGATAGTTTGGGGTATGCTAAAGGTGTGACCATCACTTCGTTGGCGCGACCTGGTCTAATCCTTGCACTCTTCTAAACTTACAAATTACTGAGAGGATCGACTATGTTCATAACCTACACAGAGCTGGGCATGACCTAGTCAGAATAGAAGATTTTTTCAAAATCATTGGGGTGCGACCAGATATGACCAACACTTAGTTGGTGCGACCTAGTCAAAGTTGTCGAGTGTTCTATTTAAAACCCTTCTCTCCCGCGAAGCTTGGCCGATACTTCCATCTTGTATCTTGGTATATCTTCATCACCCCAACTCTGACCTTGTCACCCGAGTTTCATCCATCTACTCAGAGTCTCAAGCAATCCTCCGTAAGCTTACCCCAGCTCCAGTAAACCCTATTTGGTGCAATACCCTATCCCTACGGACCTAGGGTTTCACCTGTCCTCACTATGCATCCTCCGCCAATGCCTAGGGTTGCCTTGGAGCATGGTCACTCCCCAAGGCAGCGGATTCGGGGTCTTCCAAGGAGAGGATCTTCCTCCATAGGTCAAACACCTCCAAGGGCACAGGAAGGGACTTCGGAAGAGCTAAGGGCTCCACGAGTACAACTTTGGGGACTGCCTAGGAGTTGATCTTCCTCAAGGGTTCATGCGATTCCCGGGGAACCAAACCGGGCTTTAAAGGAGACAAAGGCATTGAGGGTGACCCTTGAGGATGAGTAGTTGCCTCCGGTGCATTCTACTATGTCGCCTACTATAGATCCACCCCCAACCACTGTCTTTTCCCTTTCCATCATATCATCCACTTATGCCAACCGACATTCTTGGCCAGCTAGTGCCACACCAAGTCCTCTGGATGTGTAGGTCGCCTTGCCCTCTTACTCCTAACTTGTGCCACATATTGGAGGAAATGGCATGGGATAGAGATGTCAGGAGAGCTGCTAAACTCTCGTCTTTCTCTGATTTTGATTCTGGCTCTGACTCGGACTGACCGTCGGACTAGCGCTTGAAATTCATTCTGCACTCTCTCTTTCTGATGATGTAATGTGTTGCTACGAAACACCTTTTATTTTTCCTTTCCTTTCTTTTCTTTTCTCGTTCTTTCATTTTTTACACCATGCTTTTGTGGCAGTCCCAATGCTTGTCATACTCTCTATTCATTATACTACCTTTACTATTAATGAAATTACATGGCGCTTTTGGTCTATATATCTTTTGTGCTTCTATGTATCATTGCTTACTCTTTTTGGATTCTATGGTTGTTACATATGCAGGTACACTAGCTGATTTCATGCCTCATACAGTATTTCCTTCCCTTTCTTTCCAGGTTCTTTCTTTCCCACTTCAGTAGAGACACTGAAGTTTTAAGTTGGAATAGGGAGTAGGAAAACACTACATGGCACATTTCAAGCACAAATGACACATTTTTAAAAAAAATTTAGTGACACTATCTTTTTCATGACATGTTAACATTGTTTATACTATTTACATAATCCTATATTACCCACATGTTACATATATGGGCTTATCAATTATATAACCTTGTTATGCACACTAAGGAAGTTGTGAGTCATTTGTGTGTAGTTTCATATAACATAGCCTATGTATTGTTTTTCCACTCTATGTAGATTGACTAGTGATTCGTTTGTATTTATATGGTAATGTAAACTCTTGTATTTACGTGGTACTTCACAAGGCTAAAAGTGCACTTACACATTATTTGTAGCACTTAGAGTTCCTTGAGAACACTGAGAGAACAACTGTGGTGACTATGACACCTTGTGAGGTATTTTGGATCCTTTCATTTATTTCTTGAGTTGTTGATGTCAAACTCTAAGTTTACGGAACTCAACTTTCCTTCCCTTTTCTGGATTTTCTTTGCCCGCTAGTCTCGATTCTTGCATTTGCTAGCCTAGAGATGATGTATAGTAGAGAAATATAAACCTGGGTCTTGTAGCCTACTCAAGACATGAAAATTAAGTCATCCCTAGAGATAGACTTATTTCATGGATCCCTTTTTTAGCTTAATTTCCTTTCAAAGGTATGACAATGACATAAAAGTTATGAAAATTGTCCTACCTGACCATGAAAGAATATGACAAAAGAATAAGAAAAAAAAGAAAAAAGAAATGAAAAATATATAGTTACCTGCTATGAATACAAAAAGGTCAAGCTAGCTACACAACACATGTTCCTGCACGTTTGAGGTGTAACGCCCCAACCTAGGTCTGCCAGGGAGCACTGCATCTCTCCTTCTCCACTTGGACCAGACAATAGGGGGTGGGCCTTATCAAACTAATGACAGGCCCACAAACCAACACGTGTCCTTTTTAGTGTGTTTTGTCCTCACTCACACACTTCCTAAAAAAACTTTCCAAAAGGTCACCCACCCTAAGATTACTCCAAGCCAAGTATGCTTAACCGTGGAGTTTTTTTGAGAAGGCTCCCAAAAAGAAAGGTGCAATTTCTTGATATGGGTAGTAACATCTAATTCGTTTAAGCCTTTCTTCCACAAGTTATCACATTCTCCCCCACTTACAGAACGCAACATCCTCATTTCAAACCCACATTTCCAAAACCAGGCGATGTGAATCTCATCACACTTCCCACTGGGTAATTGCTTTGATACCATTTTGTAACACCTCAACCAAGGTGTACCAGGGAGAACTGCGTCTCTCCTCCTCCACCAAGACCAGACAACAGGGGGGTGGGCCTTATCAGACTAATGACTAGCCCCACAGACCAACACGTGTCCTTTTCAATGTGTTTTGTTCTCATACACACACTTCCTGAGAAAAATTTCTAAAAGGCCACCCATCCCAAGATTACTCCAAGACAAACACGCGTAACCATGGAGTTCTTATGGGAAGGCTCCCGAAAAGAAAGATGCACCTTGTTGATATAGGTAGTAACATCTAATCCTTTTAAGCCTTTCTTCTAGGGGGTATCACATGAACACTCTTTATCTATCTAATGCATAAGATGTACTCACGCGTGGTATATGAATAGGTTAATCTAGGGTGGTCTTGGTTGGATGTGGCAAGTAGGTGAGAAGATGCTAGGGTAAAGGACCCGACACCTCGTTCATAGGTTGGATCCCATTCTTATGAGACTAGTGCACTCCATGCTTAACATTAGTTCTTCAAAATATGTTGGATGTTTGATCATGACATTTTTCCTCACATATAAGAGAGAACCCATTTTCTTGAGTATTTTTTTAAGGTATACCAGTGATGCCGAGTCAAGATGACCGTTCTGTAGGTGTCCAAGAGATATTTGGGTATGACAGATCATGCACTTTACACATGCCTTGTGATGTGGCCTATCCATACTTGAATTTACACAATAATATTAACTTTGAATTGTAATTTCTGGATGAATTCTCTATGTGTTGTGATTGTAACGACCTGATTTTTCATGTCATTTTATTTTTTTCTTATATATATTATAAAGTTTCACTGCTCTGATACTCTGTAATATAATCCATAACATCATCACGGTCCAAGTGGGGACTATGGAACCTGTATATCCATACTCTACCTATGCAGCGGAATAAAAAAATGCATATAACCACATTATATGCAATACCAGATGCTAGTACTTCCCCAAAATATACATACAAAATCTTACCCAAAATGCCACACCCAATCACCTAGGGACCACTCAAAAATGTCTCTCCCAAAATACTCACCCTACAGATTGAGTGACACAAGATCCCCTTTATCTCTGTGCCTGATCTGCTCGCCTACTTGGATCACCTGAAAAGTATTAAATTACTGGAATGAGATAACTCTCAGTAAGATGAAATATGCTATTATTAGTGTGGCAAATGAGTTTGCATAATGGTAATATCTTATTTAAAAGTATTGTATGCTATAAACAACTGAGTCTGAGAAAACACATATAAATAAAACACCGTATAACTCACATCTATGTTGCTTAACATAAACTGTTTTCCTAAATATTCTATTCAAAATACTTTTAATATCTATAGGTATGACTGTGGTTTATGTAAATATAGATATATAATAATATCTGAGAAAACTTCCCTGGATGGATAACTGAGAATCATGAATTAACCCCTCATCACAGGATTATACGGCCCGTAGGCGGGACTTAACACTGGTTGGCCGATCAGGATAAGTCAACTAAACTGCGATAGTCAGATCAACCACCTCAAACCTAACTAATGAGAAGCCTGACCACAATAAAGGCATGATCGACTGCTAAAAATCCACATACTATCTGAGATATGTGGTTGCACTCTAATCTAAAATAGCAATGGTACCATGCTTTGAAAACTGATCTAGTCCATCAGGGTCTGATACTATATATATAACTAATATTTCTATATTACTGATTAACCATGATTCTGTTTAATTGAAACAACCATAACATTGTAGTAAACTGATCTAAATAAACTGATATATCTGAATGTTATGGTTATGTAATCTGAATATAAGGGTTTACTAAAATTGAATTTCATATTTCTATATAAGTTGTAAAAATCATAATCTATATAAATCATAATTCTGGCAAATACTACATATCGTGCTTTCTGTATAAACTGTATAATCATGGTACTAAGAAAACTAAATATTTTAACTATGTAAAATTACATAAATTTTGATAACATGAAAGCTGTATAAATTCTATAGTATAAAGATAATTTCTCATGCCACACAATTAATTAAAAAAAACACATGTACTAAAATTTGTAGAACTGTATAATTTACTTACTCTAAAAACGCTCATAATCATATGTCATATTTTACTGGTAAATATATCTAAATCAGCTAGTATAGCATATTTCCCTTACCTGGTAAACTAAGCTTGTCTGCTAATTATAATTCACACCCACGGTGTTTATAATTCCAAGATCCTAAAATTATACACATATATATTTCCCTATCAATCAACTAAAAACCAAAAATAGTTTTCCTACTAATATTTCCTGAATTATAAACTATTCATCATCTTACTTGAGTTCCTGAGAACACCCTCTAGGTTTTCTAATCTGCCTGTAGGGATCTCGAAATTTTACCCGCGGTGCTCACCCGAACCCTGAATTCAATAACCCTAGTTTAATCAATTTAGAGCAGAATTTGCAATGAACAGAGAACAAAAAAATATAATAATTCGGGTCCTCTATATGGGTCAAATCTCTAATCCGGGTCTAGGGCTTTCTTCCACAATCTCTATTTATTCTTCTCTTCCCCTCTTTCCCAGTGTGTGCCCTGCGCACCAAGCTCTCCTCGGCTCTCCTCTTCTCTTCTCTTCTTCTTCTTCTTCTTCTTCTTCTTTGGTTTTGTTTTTTTTTTCAATTGCTGCGTTGCCATTCTCTGTTTCCCTTTCTTTCTTCCCCTATTTTTCTTTCTCTCTTACAGCTCTCTGTATTTTCTATTCTCCATCTACCCTCTGCAACCTCCCCAAGCCACAGCAGTCCCGAGGCCACAGCAGCTGCAACAGAACCACCCACGGCAGCCGTCTGCTGCACAGCACAGTAGCTTCTCTATAGCCTCTGCAACCTTCTCCGGCAGCAGTAGCTTCTTCCAACCATCGAGCACTCTGCTGCTGCCATAGCAGCAGCCCCATACCAGCAACACCAGCCAAGCCACATTCTGCCAGCACCTTGCTGCCACAGCCTAAAGCTTTCATGGCTTTTCTTTTTCTCTTTCTCTCATCTTTTCTTTCTTTTTATATAATTTTTGGTTAGTTGAATAAGTATTAAATGTTATCTTTTGAAGATTATTTAAAGTTTTGAATTTGAATATTGTGTTAGTCGGATAATTGTTAAGTATTAATTTCTTTGGGTTATTTGAAATTTTGAATTGCGAATGTTATTTAAAGTGTTTTTATTATGGTAGTATTCATTTATTTTCTTAGATAAAAATTAGTGGTATATTTAGCTCGCAGTAGTTAATTTTTGGTTCTTTTTGAAGCTCAGCTTAATTAGGGTCAGATTTATCGAAGTTTGCATTTTTATTGTGTTTTGATAGCATTTAAATTTAGGTTTTTGTTTGTGTTTTTTTATTTTTGTTCGAGTTCTTGATTTTTGTTAAAGTTTCAATTTTTAATGTGTGTGTGTGTGATTGAGTTTCCATTCTGTGCTTTAATTCCGTGATTAATGTTACCATTTTTAATTAGTGCGTGTTTCGATGTTTCCTTAGGTAGATTAGAGTTTCCATTCTTGCATGTTTTAGTTCCATGTTTTAGGTTTCCAATTTTTATTAACGCGTGTCCCAATGTTTCTTTAAGTAGACGTAGGGTTTCTATTCTTGTTTTCTTTTATTTAGTGAATGTTAGTTTAGAGTTTTAAATTACGTGTCATGTAATTCATCAAAAGTGAAATTGAACAATCTTGAAAAACCCCAAATCTGAACCAAGTTCAGTACCTTTTTAATTTTGATTGGAAGAACATTAAATCTGAGATTAAAACGTATTTCCTGAGGAGACGATCTAGACCTTGGGCTTAATATTACACGACAGAACTCCTATACTTGGGATAGCTTCCGAGCTGCTCATTTTTCGAGTGAGTCAGAATGCACCAAGTTTGTGCTTTAAGACCTGCCTTGGATTTCATGTTCTCTTGATCTTATGTGTGACCCAAATAATACATGTTCACATACTAAAACATACACATAATGACACTTGTGTTTTTCAGCATCAAAATGGAGATTGGACTCAAAAAGCTAACAATAGACTAACCATTCTAATGGGAAATACTTAACTAGCCCTATCAACACTCATTCTAAGAAAGGTTACCATTGGGTATGTGTGTACCCAAACTAATAAAAAGGAAAGGTAAAGAAAGGAGGTTCCTATTTTGGGTAATTTAATGAAATTTCATTGTCCAAAAGATACATAGATTCATCATTATCTTCAAGTCCTTTTGAACCTCATTTTTCTCTTTTTGGTCTATTATTTCAACCCTTTAGCTTATTGTTTTTGGAATTTCTTGTCACCATAAATGATAATATGATTTCTTGTGTTATAATTGAGACTTTAATGCTTGCATAATTCTCTTTATCCCCATGAATTCAATCCTAGGATTTACCTTGTATTGCTTTGACAGCTTTTGCGCTTACAAGTCGAAACCATTAGCAGATCAAGTTTTTTTAACAATCATAATATCTTAGAATAAGAAAATGGTTTAGATAAGAGGAAATTAGAGGTATATCTATTACCAAATCATAAATGGGAGAAACTTGCATCTCAAATGTTTTATTTATTGTCTCTCACAAGTTCAATTCAATTTCTATACATTTTCTTTGAAGTTCTTAGTTATTGGTAATTTTTGATACATAGATTCATCATTATCTTCAAGCCTTACTTGTGTTTGAGCCCCATTTCTCTCTTTTTGGTTCATTATTTCAACCCTTTAGCTTATTATTTTTGGAATTTATTGTCACCATAAATGATAATATGATTTCTTGTGTTATAACTGAGACGTTAATGCATGCATAATTCTCATTGTCCCCGTGAATTTGATCCTAGGATTTACCCTTGTATTACTTTGATAGCTTCTGCACTTGGAAGTTGAACCATTAGCTTATCATTATACAATCCTCAATCATCTCTTGAAGGGTGGAAGGTCTACTTCAAACCCGCTTGAGGTGATTCTACTAAACCCTCTAATTTGAGTGGAAAAATTTAATAATTTTTTACTTAGTATATTTGTCTGCATGTGTAATTGAGTATAGAGTAATTTGATCTATCCACTTGTATATGTTTTTTCTCTTCATATATTGATGTGCTCCCTTGATTAAACTAAATGGATATTTATAATGAACCTTCTTCTAGAACTTGGAAGTTATGTCTTTGCATGCCTTTGAGGATCTAGAGGTGAGGAAGGTTTTTGTCTTCTGCAAGACTAAAAAAATTAGAAAACTACTTAATAAAAATAAGTCCTCTTGGGGATTTTTAGGGATTACATTCGTGCATACCTTTGGTGATCCTAAGGTCACAATAGTTTTTTACTTTTACCGAACTATCCAATATCAAAAGACTCAGTAACTAAACAAAGAATGGAATAATACAAGTCTTGATTGGCTGATTTCAAACATAAGCTTAGGTTAATCAGGTACCATCCATCGGACAAGTGTGTAGAGGGTGCTAATTTCTTTCTCTTACATAATTGTACTTTTGAACCTTATCTGGTTGCGTAGAATGTTGACTATCGATTCATTTACCCTAGGTTAGCTTAGATACCAATTAACTAGTAGTACTTAATTTGGTATTCTAGCCTCACCTAGAATGAAATAAGGTTAGTGGTGACTTCGTTGTACAAGATTTTAAACCCTTTATTATTATTAATTTTGAGGTTGCCATTTAGTTGAGGCAATTTGAGAGATTGCCCCTTTCTTTTTGGGAGGCGGCCCTTCGGGATGTTGTGATAACATGGCAAATCCACTGGGGACTATAAAAAGTTAAGCCAAGACTAACCTACTATTATCTTAATTTTAATTGATCCAGACTTGATAATTCTTCCCAATTAAATATTTTTTACTATGTTGTTGTAATGCTTGTATAATAAAACAATTTTGTGCTTTGTGATACTTTTTGCCTATGGGATGAGGGTTTTTGGGTTTTTCTTAAGCTTATTTCTCACACAAACTTGACAAGCTCGATACCTAAGTTATTCCCTTCTTAGGTTAGTTTGGAATGAAGTTAGTGTTAGCTTTTGCGAGGCAAAAGCCTCCTAGTGGGCATATGAAACATTTCGCTCAGGATCCTATCCACTTGTAACTTATAATGGGTGAGGATGGGAGCTTTGCTAGCATTGGGTCAATCAAAAGCAAATTAGGAGCCTTTATCAGTTAGGGATTAGACTTGATACCTTGCACATAATTTTCTGTAGAGCCTTTTCCTTAGGGTAGAAGTCCTATAGAATTGTCCCTCTCTATATAACCTTGGGAGTTGCCTTTGTGGTTTGTCAATGTTCATTCTTTTACCTCCCTTGTACAACTTTGTAATAACCGCAAAAATGGTTATACAAGATTAGTGGAGTGATTTTAAAAAAAATAAAAAAAATAAAAAAATAAATATATTTATTTATTTATTAAATTATTATTATTTATATATATTAATATTATATTATATTATAATATATTATATTATATTAATAATATAGTAATATAATATAATATAATAATATTATAATATAAATAATATCAATATATATATATATATACTAACCTTCCTAAAGCAAAGGCTTTAGGAAGGAACTGAATATTTTTAAAAAGAAGAAGTAGAATCTAGCGCCCCTCCCCCCTGGAGTGGCTCTATCTCTCTCTTCATTCTCTCTCCCACTCTCAATTTCTTGGCTGATACTCAGCTGATCAAAAATCAGAGAATACCATCAGGCTCCATTCTCCGCAACCAACATTTCTACCGGAGCGGATTTGTCGTAGGAGTGACGTAGGCATGTCCCTTGGGGGTAAGGTAAATTCTCACTCTTACCTTATTTTTTCTTAAATCTTAAGCCGAATGGATGATCAAACACCACCACGAGAATCTAGGGATGATTCTCTACAAGTCTAGCGGAGCAGATTACTTGTGGGGTCATTGTAGGCATAACCCAAAATTAGGATAAGGGGGTTATTAAGGATTAATTATTATTTAATTAATGTAGATTTAGAATGTTAGAATATTGGGTATTCGGAGGTTGAACATAGGTTACTGAATTCACGATTCGGGTGAGCGTCGTGGGTATAATTTCAGGATCCCTGTAGGCGTAGCTCAGGAAAACCAATGTAAGTGGAGTATTTTAGAATTTTAATGTTAATTTGGAGTATACGATATCTAGGAAGTGATAAACAAAAGTTATTCTCGAAGTTGAGTTGAATAATTTGGGATAAATGTGAATTTCAGGTTTTTGGGCTGCGAACGCCGAGGGGCGTAGAAATTGGGTATTTTTAGCGAGATCTAAATAAGTCAGGTCAGTGAAATAAATTATTACAATCATTTTTTAGAATTACTAATTTAGTTAATACATGAAAATGAGAATATGTTTTTCGCCTAAAATTATTATGATATGAATATCAGATAAAATTGTGTGGCATATGACTTATATTGAATTGTGGTGTTTTGGTATTTGAAATATAACATGTGATGAAAAGTGATAAATACTAATGAGTATTTTCGGAGAAATGTTGAAATACGTAAAACATGGTATATACTATTATGAGATGATGGAATGTGCATAGAAAATGATGAGAATATTTTTATTAAGATGAATTAAAATATACTGATATGAAAATTTTTTAATTGAGAAACGTTGAAACATGGATATATAAATAATTGATGAGTATTTTCTGAAAAATGATGAAATATGCAGTATAGAAACGTTTCACTGGGAAATGTTAAATAATGTGAAATGAGATAATTATATGTATTATTATGAAATGAATTTTGAAGTATGAATATCAAAAATAGGAATATTGCAATGTAAATTCTGCAATATAAATATTGAAATGTGGAAATTGAAATGTGAATATTGCAAAGTATGAAAGCTACAATGAGATCATTAAATACTGTGAAATGTGAACATTGCAAAGTTTGAAAGGTGTAATGGGATCATTGAAATGTGATTGATAAAATGCAAATACCGCATAATAATTGTGGTTATGTGGTAATGATAACCCTGAGGGATGGATATGGAAACCCTAATGATGGGTTGTGATATTGAGCACAGTACCGTTGCTAGTGGTGTTAGTGCAACCACACGAACTCATAGAGCGTGTGGCGTGACAGTCGACTGAGCTATTTAGTAGAGTTGTTGTACCCCCTGAGTCTGGATCAAGGCTATAAGCTGGCTGGTCGTACTATAGATATGAGATATATGATATGATATTTTGATCTAACCGGGTCGGCCAACCACGGTTAGATGCAGCATTCGGGTTGCACAACTTTGACCATGGGGGGAAGCATGGCTTGGGATATGGAGTGCGACCTCGACCATGGGGTGAAGCATGGCATAGCAAATATCCTTAGGGCAGCCATGAGTTACAGACATGGGTATATTGGTTACCAAGTACACTCATGAGCTAGGTGAAATTGAAAAGGAAATGAAAATGGAAATGAAATGAAAATGGGAATGAGAAAGAAAATGTGAAAATAAATTGTGTGAGTTAACATTATAAATAATTAAAGTGAAGAAAAACTCATCGCCTGAGGGCTTACTGAGTAAAGTGAGTGCCTTGATAAGTATTAGTTGTGGCTAAACCCGAGTTATTCGGGTAAGAATACAAACGATATCAAGGTAGAGAAAAGCTCCTTGTATGAGCAAGTAAGCTTCCCTATTCTCAGGAACTTCACTGGTAAACATAAGTTGTGTACGAATGATTTTGGAAAGGAAATTAAAAGCTTTTGAAAGCTTATGTTGTACATCTATATGACTGTATATATGGAATGGTATATTTTCTCAGAGGATAAAATCACTGATATGTTTATATATTATGAGATAACGAAACTCATACTGCCACACACTGTAAATAATTTATTCCGTCTTATTGAGATGTGTCTCACCCAAATTATCTAAACTTTTTAGGGAATAAAGATAAGCCAACTGATAGAGCTCCGAGATAGTAAGGAGCTGAGATCCTAATATAAAGGGTGTGTTTTTGGGGAGGTGTAATTCCCATGGGGTTGTATTGTTTTTGGGTATGATATAATGGGTGTATAGGTATTTTAATACTCTAGATATTGTATTCCGGATAGTATGTACATTATGTCTTCCGCTATTAGGTTGTGTATGTGAAATGTATGTTTACTTGGTACCCAATGCGAGTAACGTTATGTGTATGGTATCAGAGTTGTTAACGTGGTTGATATATGGTTGTTTAATATTGTTTGAAAAAAATTGGTATGAAAATCAAGGTGTCACAGTTTGGTATCAGAGCCTAGGTTGCTAGGTTCTGCAGACTTTAGTAAACAGCGGAATTTAATACAAGAGTATAGGAATGGATTTTGAGGAAAATAGGAGATGGGTAGATTGAAATGTGAGTCATTCAATGTGAATGATGAGGTGAGAATTTAGGTTTCTATCTTGCGGCCTAGAGATAGGAGTACTGGGGTTGTTTTTGTGTTTTTCATGGGGTGACGATTTTAGGAAAACCATGGATACTACTATCGCTGAGTCTTTTTTCTAAGTGGTAGGACTGAATCTTAAATGGGGTTTGCCAATGTGGAGATAAATGGTCGTATGAGAGTAATTTATGAGTTATAGTAGTGTATTGGTTGTGTGATAGAAATTGTATGTTGATACTAATTATTCCCTTTGTAGGATGGATCCGCGGAACAGTAACACGAGTGCGGGAGGTAATGGAGTAAGACCTTCCAGTATAGGTGGTAGAGACCATGATGCAGTTTTGCGTAGCATCACCCAAAAAGTGATGACTGAGATGGCTTGGAGCTCGGGGGAGCGGAGTTGCACGATCAAAAAGTTCACGTGTATGCGACCCCTATCTTTTGCTGGAGGACCAAACCCACTAGTAGCAAAGAGGTCTAGGACATAAAGGACATACTGGAAGTCCTCTCATGTATAGACGAGCAAAGGGTCTTATTTACTACATTTAAATTGACTGGGTAAGCAAAGAGCTGGTGGAGTTCGGTGAGACTACTGGATGAGCAGAGGTTTGACCCTATAGCAATGATGTGGAGTTGCTTCAGGGAGATTTTATCCAAGCGGTACTTTTCTACTACTGTCAGGAGTTCGAAGGAATCAAATTTTATGTATCTGACATAGGGGCCTTTGACGGTGCAGTAGTATGTAGCGAGATTCATTAAGCTATCTTGATTCGCTCCGTATCTGTTGCCAGATGAAGAGAGGAGGGTGAGGAAGTTTGAGGAGAGCCTGAGGCAGAACCTGTATGAGTAGGTGGTAGGTTTCTGGGCTCAGACCTTCTAAGAGATAGTAGATAGAGCTGCAGTGATTGAGAGCAGCCTACAAAGAGGCGCACCAACATAGAGTCAGGGAAAGAGGCCCGTGCCTCCCGATATTTAGGCAGGGTCCAGCCGAGGGCCATGGAGGAGATATGATAGCAGAGGGAGACAATGACAGGGAGGAGGAGAATGAGCAGTATAGGGTAGACAGATGCCCCCTCCTTGTCCCAGATGCTACAGAAGACACCCAGGAGAGTGTCGAGTAAGGAAGGTTGTCTATTATCGATGCTATCAACATGGACATATCATGAAAAACTGTGAGGCACTGCCAGAGATAGCAGCTGCTCCTCGACCATATAGAGGAGGCTATCATGCACCTTAAGGCAGACAATAAAGGAATGCTGCTCTGGCGTGAGTTTATACACTATCATCAGGAGATGCTGAGGCGGTAGGAGATGTGGTGATAGGTATTATTTCAATACTGTCATTTAAAGCTACCACTTTGTTTGATTCTGGAGTGACTCATTCTTTTATCGCCAAGGAATATGTTAAGTTGTGTGGGTTTGAAGCTTAGTAGTTAAATATTAGTCTGTTTGTTGCTACACCGACTAGGGCTATAGCGATATGCAGAAAGCTATTCAGGGACTGTCCAGTGGGTATTCAGGGGAGGTCTTTGTCACCTAATCTGGTGGTTTTAAATTTGCATAGATTTGAGGTAATCTTGGGGATGGATTGGCTAGCTGCCACTATGCCAGCATTGACTGCCATCAGAGAGAGGTAATGCTCAAACCTCCAAAGGGACAGGAGTACAGATTCATGAGATCATGCGTACACACCCTACCTCAGTTACTATCTGCTGTTCAAGTGCGTAGATTGCTACTAGAATGAGAGTTAAAGGTGGAGGATATCTTGATAGTAAGGGATTTTCCTTATGTGTCCCCCAAGGATTTGCTAGGACTACCTCCTGATCGTAAAGTAGAGTTTGTTATTGATTTGGTCCCAGGGACAGTACCGATTTCGAAGGCACCATACAAAATGGCACCGATAGAGCTTAAAGAATTGAAAGAATAGTTGCAAGAACTGTTAGATAAGGGTTTTATTCGACCCAATGTGTCGCCCTAGGGAGCGCTAATTTTATTTTTGAGGAAGAAGGATGGATCGATGAGGTTGTGCATTGATTGTAGGGAAATAAATAAAGTAACTATCAAGAATAAATATTCACTTCCTCGTATCGATGATTTGTTTGATCAAATACAGGGGGACGTAGATCTTTTCAAAGATAGACTTATGCTCTAGGTACCATCAGGTGAAAGTCAAGGTGAAAGATGTTCCAAATACAACATTTAGAACATAGTATGGCCACTATGAATTTCTAGTTATGTCGTTTGATTTGAAAAATGCTCCTACAATGTTTTTGGATTTGATGTATAGGGTCTTTCACCAGTATTTGGATCAGTTTGTGGTAGTATTTATTAATGATATAATGGTGTATTCGTAGAGCCCTGTGGAGCATGAGGAACATATAAGGATAGTGCTTCTGGTGCTAAGAGAAAAGAAGTTGTATGCAAAGCTCAAAAAGTGTAAGTTCTGGCTAGAACAGGTTACCTTCCTTGGACACGTTATATATAGGGGTGGTATTTCTATTGATCCGAGTAAAATTGAGGCGGTAGTAGACTAGGTATGATAGAAGAATGTGCACAAGATTAGGAGTTTCCTAGGATTGGTTGGGTACTACCTCAGGTTTGTTGAGGGCTTCTCTAAACTGTCAAGCCCATTGACCAGATTGACCAGGAAATGAGTGATGTTTGAGTGGTCTAACAAATGCGAATAGAGCTTCCAGGAGTTAAAGTAACGACTAATCACCACGCCTATTTTGATGATTCCTTCAGGAGAATAAGGATTCGTTATTTATAGTGATGCGTCCCGTAAAGGGTTTGGATGTGTGTTGATGTAACGAGGGAGTGTGACAGCCTATGCGTCGAGACAGCTAAAAGAATATGAGAAGAACTACCCTACACATGATTTGGAGTTAGCAACAATGGTCTATGCGATGAAGGATTTGGAGACACTATCTTTATGGGGGTAGGTGTGAGATTTTCACTCACCATAAGAGTTTAAAATACTTTTTCATGTAGAAGGAGTTAAATATGAGGTAAAGGAGATGGCTAGAGTTGATAAAAGATTATGACTGCATTATCAGCTACCACCGAGGAAAGGCTAATGTGGTCGCTAATGCTTTAAGCCAAAAATCAGTGGATTCATATGTATTTTCAGTGGAGATTCAACATCCGATCCAGATGGATCTAGAGAGGCTCGGTGTGGAGTTGGTAGAGGGCGATCACCAGGTATTTATTTCTAACCTGGTTTTGCAGCCAACTCTACACGAGAGAATTAAAGTAGCTCAAAGGAATGATGCAGAACTAGTAGAACTTATGGAGAAGGTTCAGGAGACAAAGTTTAGCATCTCAGCTGATGGATCCTTGAGGTTTCATACTAGATTGTGCATTCCTACCAACCCTTAGATCAAAAGGGTTATTTTGGAGAAAGCACATCGGTCCCTATATATTGTACATCCGGGTATCACTAAAATGTATAGGGATCTTCAAGAATCTTTCTGGTGGAGCAACATGAAGAGGGAGATGGCCCAATATGTGGATTAGTGTTTGACATGCCAGTAGGTGAAAGTTGAGCATTAGAGACCGGTAGGATCATTGCAGCCATTCCACATTCCTGAGTGGAAGTGGGAGCATATAGCGATGGATTTCGTCATAGGATTACTGTCGGCGTTGCATGGATAGAACACTATTTGGGTAGTTGTGGATCAACTGATGAAGACTGCCCACTTTTGGCCGATTAGAGTTAACTACTCCATGGGTAGATTGGCTGAGTTATATGTCCAAAATATACTTAGAATCCATGGCATCCAGTGTCCATAATTTCACATAGAGACCCACAATTCACATCTCATTTTTGGAGGAATTTGCAAGGGGCCATGGATTCTCAATTGTCGTTCAGCACAGCTTTTCATCATCAGACAGATGGGTAGACAGAGTTCTATAGAATATGCTGCGAGCATGTGTACTGGACTTTGGAGGTTATTGGATGTAGTATGTCCCACTAGTCAAGTTTGCATATAACAACACCTACCAGGCCAGCATTGGAATGACACCATATGAGGCATTATATGGCAGGAGGTGTCAATCCCCGTTATACTAGGATGAGATTGGGGAAAGATAGATTTTGTGGCTAGAGCTAATACAACAGACTTAGGATAAAGTCAGACTCATCAAAGACAAGATCAGAACAACACAGATCCGGCAGAGGAGTTATGTAGATACTCATTGGCGAGAGCTGGAGTTTGACGCAGGAGATAACGTATTTCTAAAAGTGGCACCGTTGAAGGGAGTTATGAGGTTCGGGAGAAAAGGTAAGCTGAGCCCTAGGTATATTGGACCGTTCAAGATTCTTGAACGGGTGGATCCGATTGCCTATAGGTTGGCATTTCCATTGGTCCTATCTAGGATCCATGACATATTCCACGTTTCTATGTTAAGGAAATATGTCACAAACCCCTCCCATGTGATCATCTATGAAGCACTGGAGCTAGATGATACCTTGACTTATGAAGAGGTGCTAGTGTAGATTTTATACTGGAAGGAATAGGTGCTACGCACAAAGAAGATTCCACTGGTAAAGGTGCTATGGCGTAATCATGCAGTAGAAGAAGTTTTGTGGGAATTAAAAGAATAGATGGGAAAGAGGTACCCACATCTATTCAGAGGAGCCTAGAGTTGAGTCAGTCAAAATAAGAGTGAATAATAATGTTGTATTTGGATTTGTATAGTGTAACATAGGATAGATAGAATTTTTGGTTTTGGAATGTGAATGGCTTTGAGAGAATTTTGAATAGTTGTAATCTCACAAAACTCTCTTTGTAACCACGGCGTTCCTCCGCCATAAGTGAGTGTAATTAGTAAAATTGAAAGTGTTTGCAGATGTATAACAATTTCGAGGACAAAATTTTTACAAGGATGGGAGAATGTAATAACCCCCAAAATGGTTATACAAGATTAGTGGAGTGATTTAAAAAAAATTAAATAAATAAAAATTAATTAATTAATTAATTAAATTTATTTGTTTATTTAATTATTATTATTAATTAAACAATATAATATAATAATATATTAATATAATATAATATATTAATATATTATATTATTATTATTATTATTATTATTATTATTATATATCTATACTAACCATCCCGAAGCCTCTGAAGGAACTGAATGTTTTTAAAACGAAGAAGCAGAATCCAACGCCCCCCCCCCCTAGAGTGACTTCGTCTCTTGCTTTGTTCTCTCTCCCACTCTCCTCAATTTCTCAGCTGATATTCGGCCGATAAAAAATTAGAGAATACTGCTGAACTCCATTCTCCGTCACCGATATTTCTATCAGAGTGGATTTATTGTAAGAGCGACGTAGGCATATCCCCTGAGGTAAGGTAAATTCTCACTCTTACCTCAATTTCTCTTAAATCTTAAACCAAATTGATGATCAAACACCATCATGAGAATCTATGGATGATTCTCTATAAGTCTAGTAGAGCGGATTTCTCGTGGGATCGTTGTAGGCATAACCCCAAAATTAGGATAAGGGGGTTATTAAGGGATTAATTATTATTTAATTAATTTAGATTTGGAATGTTAGAATATTAGGCATTCTGAGGTTGGACTTGGGTTATTGAATTCAGGGTTCAAGTGAGCGCCGCGGGTATAATTTTGGGATCCCTATAGGCGTAGTTCAGGAAAACCAGGGTAAGTGTAGTATTTTAGAATTTTAATGTTTATTTGGAGTATACGAAATCTAGGAAGTGATAAACGGAAGTTATTCTGGGAATTAAGTTGAATAATTTGAGATAAATGTGAATTTCAAGTTTTTGGGCTACGAATGCTGAGGGGCATGGGTATTAGGTATTTTTAGAGAGATCTCAGTAAGTTACATAAGGGGAATAAATTATTACAGTTATTTTTTAGAATTACTAATTTAGTCAATACGTGAAAACGAGAATATGTTATTTTGCCTAAAATTATTATGATATGAAAATCAGATAAAATTGTGTGGCATATGACTTATATTGAATTGTGGTGTTTTGGTATTTGAAATATAACAGGTGATGAAAAATGAAAAATACTAATGAGTACTTTCTGAGAAATGTTGAAATACGTGAAACATGGTATATACTATTATGAGATGATAGAATGTGCATAGAAAATGATGAGAATATTTTTATTGAAATGAATTAAAATATAGTGATATGAGAATTGTTTTATTGAGAAATGTTGAAATGAGGATATATAAATATATTGAAGAGTATTTTCTGAAAAACGATGAAATATGTAGTATAGAAACGTTTCACTAGGAAATGTTGAATAATATGAAATGAGATATATATATATATATATATATATATATATATATATATTATTATAAAATCAATTTTGAAGTTTGAATATTAAAAATGGGAATATTTAAATGTAAATTCTACAATATAAATATTGAAATGTGGAAATTGAAATGTGAACATTGCAAAGTGCGAAAGTTACAATGGGATCATTAAATACTGGGAAATGTAGACATTGCAAAGTGCGAAAGGTGCAATGGGATCATTGAAAAATGATTGATCAAATGTTAGTACTACATAATGATTGCGGGTATATGGTAATGATAACCCTGAGAGATGGACATGGAAACCCTAATGATGGGTTGTGATATTGAGCACGGTACCGTTACTAGTGGTGTTAGTGCAACCACACGGACTCGTGGAGCGTGTGACATGATAATCGACTAAGATGTTTAGTAGAATTTTTTTTACCCCTTGAGTCTGGATCAGGGTTATAAGTTGGCTAGTTATACTACAGATACAATATATATGATATAATATTTTGATCTAACTTGGTCGGCCAATCGCGGTTAGATCCAGCCTTTGGGTCGCATAACCCCGACCATGGGGGGTAGCATGGCGTGGGATATGGAGTATATCTGGGAAGCCATGAGTTACAGACATGGGTATATCTGTTACCAAGCACACTCATGAGCCAAGTGAATGTGTAAAGGAAATGAAAATGGAAATGAAATGAAAATGTGAATGAGAAAGAATATGTGAAATGAAATTGTGTGAGTTAACATTATAAATAATTAACGCAAACTAAAACTCACCACCTGAGGGTTTACTGAGTAAGGTGAGTGCCTTCATAAGTATCAGTTGTGGTTGAACTCGAGTTATTCGGGTAAGAATACAAACGATATCAAAGTAGAGGGAAACTGCTTGTATGAGCGAGTAAGCTTCCCTATTCTCAGGAACTTCGCTGGTAAACATGAGTTAGGTATGAATGATTTTGGAAATGAAATTAAAAGCTTTTGAAAGCTTGTGTTGTATATTTATATAACTTTATATATGGAATGGTATATTTTCTCAGAGGATACAATTACTGATATGTTTATATATTATGAGATTATGAAACTCATACTGCCACACACTGTAAATAATTTATTTCATCTTACTAAGATGCGTCTCGCCCAAATTATCTAAACTCTTCAGAGAAAAGAGATAGGCCAGATAATAGAGCTCGGAGATAGTAGGGGTTGAGATCCTGATATACAAGGTGAGTTTTTGGACCAAGGAGGTGTAATTCCCCTAGGATTATGTTGTTTTTTGGAACGATAGAATGGGTGTATATTTATATTGATACTCTGGATATTGTATTCTGGATTTTATGTACATTATGTCTTCCACTGTTAGGTTGTGTATATGAAATGTCTATTTACTTGGTACCTAATGCGGGTCAAGTTATGTGTATGGTATCAGAGTTCTTGACGTGGCAAATATATGGTTATTTAATATTATTTTTTAAAAAAATTGTATGAAAATCGGGGCATCACAGACTTACCTCATCATCCCGTCATCTCATCATATCATTTTTTTATTATCATCCTATCCCTTGTCAATGTCCTTGTGTGTCATATGTGTTTAGCCTTGCATAGTAATCAATCTATAAAATATTTGCATTCTTACTAGAGTTTAGGGTGCATTTGCATGTTTATTCCTATGAGATAGTTCAACACATTGTATTATCTTCCCATCCTTCACTATTATCATTGCATGTTTAGATATAGTGTTAGCCTAAGTGGCTACATGATCCTAATTGTCATATTTTAATGATAACAACCCATTAGAGGTTCTTAGTTAAACTAATCTTTGCGTACTAAGTTGTGGCAAGTATAAGTGGCGAAATCACACAGATACTAGTTTTGTGTAAAGATCAAGCGAACATTCTCATAGGCAAAGATCAAGTGGACAAACAAATAGGTAAAGATTAAAATGACACTTAATCAGAAGAGCTCAAGCACATGCCAATGGAAGCTAATATAGAAACATATATAATTGGGAGTGTTTGAGGTAGTATTTGATATAACTCATGTAGTTCTATTTCACACATGTTTATTAAGCAAGAGTTGAGCAAATTTCCTATGCATACTTTTTCATAAGAGCATATTGGATTTCACTAAGTCATAAGTTTAATACTCATGGTTTTCAAAGACAAAACAAAGCGTCTGACAAAAATATCCTATACTCAAATGTATTTTAATAAGTTTTAAATCATATTAGTATTGTAATCTTTTAAAGACTTGGTCCCAGTTGGGTTTCAACCTTATTTATGCACCTTAAAATCAAGATATTGAAGAAA
Source organism: Malania oleifera (assembly GCF_029873635.1). Lineage (NCBI taxonomy): Eukaryota > Viridiplantae > Streptophyta > Magnoliopsida > Santalales > Ximeniaceae > Malania > Malania oleifera. The sequence continues at coordinate 18,686,159 of NC_080428.1, forward strand.
CAAGGCAAATGGCTAGGTGCATTGACGGTTTCAAACAGAGATGAAGCAATACATAATTTAAGTAATCCAAGTTCATTTGGGTGATCCAATATAGTAGGATAGAGCTATGAAAAATAAATATATAAATAAATAATGGTTTACCTTAAGAGAGAAGTAGGTGGTTTGTGTGGGGTAGGTGATGAAGTTCTAGTGGTTAGAATAGTAGGATAGAGCTATGAAAAATAACTATATATATAATTAAATAATGGTTTACCTTAAGAGAGAAGTAGGTGGTTTGTGTGGGGTAGGTGATGAAGTGCTAGTGGTTTGAGAGGTGATGATCTTGGTTGCAAAATTTTGTGAAGGAGAGAGAGAGAGAGAGAGAGAGAGAGAGAGAGAGAGAGAGAGAGAGAGAGAGAGAGAGAGAGAGAGAGAGGAGAGGAGATGAGCATTGTGGAAAGTGTCGCTAGTGATCGTGGCTACTCATGTGGTGTTGTAGTAGGAGGCTCTTCCCTTATGGGTTTTACAATTGAATGAAGAAACAAAAAAAATAAAAAACAAGAAGAAGATGCAATGAGAAGTGTGAATGGTCGGAGAGGGAGATAAGGGAGAGTGAAGGGAGTTTTCTCTTTGAAATAATAATAATAATAATTGATGATAGGAGGGTACTTAATAGGTATTAAGTTGATTGGATATGTACCATTTATTTAGCATGTGTAAGAAGAAGTAATGGAGAATTGTGCAGTTGTGTCTAAGAAAGTTAGGTGGTATTAGTGTGTGTTTTTATGTGTGCATTATTGTTGTTGTTGTATGGCTTCGTAGTGCAAGTGCATTAATGAATATGTGTAGATAAGTATGTGCATTATAGTTCTTTATATTTAGCATGAAAATGTTGTGCTCTTTTGTTAATTATCTTTATGGTTATTAATTTTAAAAATACAACAAAAAAATAGAATTTGTGGTCGATGTTATTTTTGTTCAAAAATGTTTGAGAAAAAATCTCAAAAATTAGTCTTCATTGCATGTACATGTGTCTGTGTGCACACCTCTATGAGGCAAATTCTTAAAAAATGAGGTTATGCAATCCTTAATCATCTCTTGAGGTGTAGAAGGTCCAATAGAATTACTTTGAACCTGCTTGAGGTGATTCTATTAGACCCTTTGATTTCAATGCATGCATTAATAATTGACTACTTAGTATGTTTATCTGCATGTGTATTCGAATATAAAGTATGATCAATTTGTATATGTTGTGTCTCTTCATATATTGATGTGCTCCTTTGATTAATAACATTCATAATGAACCTTCTTCTACAACTTGGAGTTTATGTCTTTGCATGCCTTTGAGAATCTGGTGGCAAGGGAGGTTTTTGTCCTATGCAAGACTTCCAATATTTAAAAGTAAGGTAAATGACATACAAAGAATGAAGAAATTGGGAAACCACTTAATAAAAATAAGTCCTATTAGGGATTGTTAGGGGTTATCTCTATGCATTCCTTTAGGGATCCTAAGGTAGGGACAATTTTTGTCTTTCACAAAACTATCTAATATTAAAAGGCTCGGTAAATAAACAAAGAATGGAAGAATACAAGTCTTGATCAACTGATTTCAAACATAATCTTAGGTTAATTAGGTACCATCCCTCAGATAGGTGTGTAGAAGGTTCTAATAACCTCGTCTCACATAACTATACTCCCAACCTTATCTAGCTGCGCATCAACTATCGGTTCATTGACCCTAGGTTAGCTTAGAGACCAATTAACTGGTAGTAATTAATCAAGTGTTTTGACCTTACCTAGGATGAAATAACATTAGTGCAAACAACATTTTAAAACCATTATTCTCATTAATTTAGAAGTTGCCATTCAATTAAGGTGATTTGAGAGGTGACCCCTTTCTTTTTAATAGGCGACCCTTCGAGACATTACAACATAGGGTTTCTTATTAAAACCCTAGTTATAAGCTTCCTTTCATACCATAACCTACCATACCCCTGGCTGCCTCGCACTACCATCACTCCCACTACGCCCTAGAGGTTAATGGTGCCTACTTAGGGCAACCCTCATGCAACCACCACTGGACGGAGTAATCCAAGAGGAACACTTGCCCACCCACTATCATGCTATCACCATAACCACCATGGTAACTCATCCTAACACAACACAACTTTTGATCCTATCTTGCTTCTACCTAGGTGACATTCCTGAAGGCAAAAGTGTGTGCCCCAGGTAATGACATCAAAAGTCATCCCTTGATCAGTCCTTTTGGTCTATTAGTTGTTGTGCTCCAACCAACCCCCTACCATTCATGGTGATCACCTCACATTCTGTACTTATTGAAGTCCAAATTTGGCCCCTCGAGAACACAAGCCCAAGATGCGTACAAAGCTTAAAACATCAAATTAAATGGCTAAGAATCATACCAGCATGGGGTGTAATCATAAAATCGAGTTAAGTTCCAAAGGCCTACCATGTGTGAATCCTAGCTCCTTGTCGATAGCAATCCAAACCTAAAAAGCCCCCCTCCTTTGTGAGTCTTGAACACTCTCACTTCTTAAGCTATAAGTCGTCTCTCTTCCTTGGTTTCTCCTTTTTTCCATGTGATGTTGGTTGTGCTAGCTTCTCTCTCTCTCTCTCTCTCCCCTTAGGATTTTTTAACCTTCTTGGTTCCCCTTCCCTTTCGTTACTAATATTCCTCTCTTTCCTCTTTGTCTTCTCTCTTATAGAACTAAGGTTGTACCCCTTCTTTCCCCCTTTTTTTTCTCTCTCTCCTTGTCTTTTCTCTTACTCCTCTCTCTTCTCTCACTCTTTTTTTTTTTCTCTCTCTATATTTTTTCTCTACTCTTTGTTTGTGTTTCACATGCATTCTCTCCCCTTCACCTCCTTGTGTGTATCCTCACCCATAGCTCCCCATCCTACTTATAGGCAAGAGGGAGCTAGGGCTTCTCTTAAAACTCTAAAATTACCCAGAGTATCTTTGTGGGCAAGAATAATTACTTCCTTGCCCCCTCAGAGCTCTTAGAAAGATCTCTTAAGGCCCTATAGGCCCAATAAGGGCCCATTTAACTTGAATGAAAGTTTATAAGACCCTCATTGAGGCTCTAAGAAGACCTAAGCCACAACTAAAGCCCCCCATAAAGAGGGTTAAATCCCTTTTAAGCCTATTAATTTCTATAGAAGATCTCTAGGTCCAAATTGGGCATCAACACATTTTAAAGGTCCTTTTTATTTTTTATTAATTTTTTTATCAAATGTCATTTTGGCATGCTTGCACGGTTTCTTTTATGTCATTAGCTAGCAAAGGTGAAAGTTAAAGTCATTATGCGACTGAAGCCATCAAACTTATTAATGTTGATTTGGTGATGATTCAGTAATAGTTTGTTAAAGAAAGTTTTCATGCAATCATCAACACCTCTCACAAGGTAATAACCAAAATAAAGACAATCACGGCTAATTTGAAGAACAAGATAGGATCTTGAATGGAAAACCTATGGAGGGACATGGTTGGTAGTTCAAGACTCATAACAAAAACATCCACAAAATCCTTCACTACAGATCTCTCATGGTTCTTCTATAGGAATGGTCAAACCATCGTCTACAAATATTGGATAGATTTGGCCAAGCTACCCTTTTCAAGTGGATGATAGGGGACAAAGGTCATTTTCTTGGCAATATTCTCTTGGCCAAAGCATCTTTGTCTACACACAATAGCATAGGGAAAGTAAGCTCCTGTACATAGAACATTGGCTATGAAGATCATTAGAATTATCTATTGGTCGATTATATAGAAGAAGATGAGGAGGCTAAGCTCACTATTGACATAAATTATGACAACTCCTTAGTGGACAAATATACTCGAGAGGAGAAGGATCCCAAGTCGGCCAATTATAAAGAATAAGGATTTAAAAATTGTCAATGATGAAGGACAAAACAATCTTCAGAATGAAAATAATATCAAACTAATTTGGGGGTTGATGAATTCATCGGTGAAGATTTTAAGTTAGGCAAAGATCATCTCTTGGCTCGGTCTAAGTTCAATATTGAGTGATTATTTTCTATCTTACATTCTCGATCGGTCAAAACATGGTTTAAGCATCACTTACAAAGCAATTCAACTGGTTAGGAAATTATTCATCCTTGAAAGGTAGAAAAGATAATACATTCTTCATGATTGAAAAGTAAAATAAAAATAAATAAATAAAGATTTTAAAATTGCATTAGGGTTGCTCATTTATGAGCATTAAGTTCAACTAAATAGAGCAACCATTGGGGCATTGTTTGTCCCATCTTTCTGTATCCTTGATATACGATAACAATTGCTTAGTTGTGATAATTGTTTGGGCACGTGGCAAGTAAGGTAAGTCACTTACCATACCACTGCCTTTAGAATTATAAGTAGAGGTCGTCCAGTCACCAAGTTAACATAGGGAAGAAAAGTGAAGGTCACTCAAGTGAGTTAAGTAACTCATCTCTTAAACCATATGAGGAAATAAGAAGTGGCCAACTAGTCGACAGAGGTGGTCCAGTCATTAGGCAACAAAGTGAATAAACATTAGGAATGCATGTCAACTATAATAAATTGGACCTTTAATGAAATGATCTCAATTTATGAGTAGGTTTTAATGTTTAGAAGCATTTCTATTATTAGGATTAAATATTTTGAATTTATGCTTGTAATCGTAGAACTAATGTAGGTTTGACTTGAGAAAGGTATAAATACACGTAATATTTATTGTAAGATCTCCAATTCAGTTCACCCAAAAAAAAAAAAAAAGCAACAATCGAGCACCAAACAAGTCCTAATGGCTTTTATCCCTCTCATCTCTTAATCTTTTTTCCTCTTTCATATTCCTTTCCTTTTTACTCCCTCTCTATCTCCCCTCATCTCTTCTAATATTATTCTTTTCACTTCCCTCTTTTCTCCCTCCAATGATTTTTATGTTCCTTATTATCCCTGTCCTTACACTTTTGATGGTGTTGGGGATGGGGCTCATATTTAGAGCGGATCATATGTACCAAAGAGAGCTATGTGAAGCGAGGGATAATTACATGAGAAGAGGTTTCTAGCAATACGTAGGACGATCATGGCCCAGCACAAAACCGTCGACAGTTTCGTCGGCGTAGTTGACGTATTTTGAATTCGGGGGGTTATTGATTATGCTTATCTAGGGATTTTACCACTAGGGGATAACTATATATGTAGTTTTGTTTTACTATAACTCTTCTATTGGAATTAGATGGTTATATAAATATCTTTATGTAACCCTAGAAAGGTTTAAGCTTGGTGTAAGCTTCAAGTAAGCTTCAAAGTTGTAAGCTTTGACAATGATCATAGTGAAAACCCAAGTGCCACTCCCGTGGATGTAGGCTATTGCCAAACCACGTAAATCTTGTGTGTTCTAATTGTGTTTTTACTTCTTCTTATTATTCTTTCATTGCTTATTGAGCATAGTTTATTATTGAGTGTTTGCATTAGTGGTTGTTGATTCGTTCGTGATTGATTTTGTGCTTCTACTGCATGTGTTCAAGTTAAACGAGAACTAGAATTCTAGTTGAACTAGAATTCAAGTCAAATTTGAACTACAATTCAACTTGAATGGGGAACTAGAATCAACAAGTGGTATCAGAGTTATTGGTTCTACAATGGTTAGGGTCTCTTTGATTAAGTTCAATGTAAACAAGTTCAATGGAACTGGTAATTTTGGGCTTTGGCAACAAAGGGTGAAGGACTTGCTAGTGCAACAAGGGATGGTGAGGCTGTTATAAAGAAAGAAGTCAAACAACATGAATTACATAAGTTGGAAGGAGTTGGAAGCAAAGGCAGTTTCTATGATTAGGTTATGTATGGCCAATGACGTGTTGTATCACATAATGGATGAGGATTCTCCAACATCAATTTGGAAAAAACTAGAAAATCGATAATGTCTAAGGGTTCTTCAAAATTTGCAAATGTAGTTGAAGAAGGGGACTCAGGGAGCAGTGATGGTGAGATGCTTACTATTTCATTGGATTTAGAATGCCTCAGAGGGTTCTTGGATCCTAGACTCGGGATGTTCTTTTCAAATAATGCCCAACAAAGCCTAGTTCACCACTTATAGATTAGTGATTTCTCGTTCCATTCTGATGGGAAATGGTGCAGTTTTGAAGTCATCGGAATGGGGGATATCAGGATTAAGATGTATGACGGTGTGGGAAGGATGTTATGTGGTGTAAGGCATGTACCCTATCTATGGAAGAACGTGATATCATTGGGTGCTTTGGATTATAACAGCTATATAGTTACAAGTCCAAAGGCAGGATGATGATGATGTGTGATGGTGTATTGATGGTTATGAAAGGGATAGAGGATAGCAAGGAATTTCTATGCACTGTAGGGTAACACAGTTGTAGGTTGAGCTACAACTAAGAGTTCTGAGTCAAGAAATATTGTTTTGTGTAATGTAATCACACACAAAACGGTGGGTATTCTTAACTACATTGGTGTGGATGTTTAGGGATGGGTGAGGGCAGCATCACGGGTTGGACATAGATATTTTGTGAGGTTATCAAGAAAGGTTTAGGGATATCCCATGTGGCCCAAGTTGGAGTCATTTGCTAGGTGTGACTTGTGGCTAAGGCAGAGTACCAGACTAGGAGAGAGTTCCTTAGTTCAAATATTATTACTGAGTACGCTGATGTTCAAGGCATTTTGTAAGTAGGGTGTGGTGTAAGCAAGGGTTGCAAGGGACTTATCAGTGAAGTTAGTGAGTATGGCGTGTTTCTTAGTTAATCCATCACCAAAGGAATCACTAAATGGGAGAATTGCATGAGAAGCTTGGACTAGTTATGTGGTAGACTTTGGAGGTCCAGCTATGCACATTTCTAGTGATTTGGGATCTAGGCTTGGTGTTATGTCTAGATGACTCATCTTTCTAGTATATAAAAAATATGGGTTCAAGCTGGGTGATCTAATGGCAAATAGGGCGGTGATTGGTGGAGACATGGTTTTAGATGTTAAAACCATGGGATAGCGTACTCAGGTAAATGAAAAGAAATGGGTGCTAGAAAGTTGTAGCAACAACAATGAGCATGTTGTTCAGGTGAAGCTAGAGACTCGAAGCAAGCAGTATAGGGAGTTCTAACTTAGGAGACTTGTAGTATCATAAGATAAATTGGAGTAGAAAGGAGATTGTGATGCAAGTGGAGTTTCGACCTCAAGGTAGAGATGACGTTGGTCATGATGCAGGGAGTTCGAGCTCAGGAGACCAGCGAGATCACAATGGGCTTAGAGGCACTATCAAACCACCACCCAGGTGTGATTTTATGTCTATTAGGCCACCGTTCAGGTGTGATCTAATGTCTTACGCAACCATTACTACTAGAAAGGATCCTCCTGCCTTTAAGGAGGTAGTGCATAACCAGGAGAAGGGTATGTAGATAGGCATCATGGTGGAGGAAATAGAGGTACTATATAAGAATCAGACATAGGGGTTGGCGGTGCTCCCAGAGGAGGAGAGGGAGATAGGGTGCAGGTGAGCAGGCATTCTGTTGTTTTATTTGAGTGACATGCATATTGCTAGAAATGTTCTGACCGAGGTAAATCAGTCAGGGACTCTATTAAGAATGAAAGTTGACATGAAGGTGTTAAGTGCAGCCAAGAGTATTCTTGGGTTTGAGATTTGCAAGGTTACAGGGAGATTGGGATTACCTCAAGGTGATTTAGTAGCTATGGGGAGATTGTTGTTATCTCAAGGCGGCTGTATGGACAAAACTACATGGAGATTGTGGTTATCTCAGGGTGGTGTTGGGGATTAGGTGTTGGTGAGGTTTAGCATGGTTTATGTTAAACCTATCACCGATACACTATTGGTGAATCTAATTGAACAGTCTACCACTCAATACTCGAAGACTAATGGTGATGTTCGGGTCCTGTCAAAGGTTTCCTACGCTAGTACAATTGGGTACATCCGCGGGCAACATAGAGTTCCATCAGTTGTGAAGTTCGCAGATGGAGACTACACAGTGGGCTTGGAAGATGGGAGGCTTACAATAGGGTACATTTTGGGAAGGTCTAATTGTTGGAAGTTTAGGGTACAATCTTAGGGTGCGCTAGTCACAACTGGATTGGAGTTCCTAACAAAGATTAAGGCTGCCAAGGTAGCATTATGGTTCAGAGGATCGTTCAAGGAGTTAGGTGTCCAGCTAGGTGAATTTCATGTTACCACAGTCAAGGTCAAGCGTGTCTTGGACTTTGTTTACATCTCTAGGTGTTAAAGGGGAGGGGGTCTCGATCTACAGGCCCAGGTGGAGCAACGATTATGCTTTCAAAATTTCAAGGTGGTGAATATTTGCCAAGGTGGAGATTATTGGGGATGTGACTTATATTTAGAGTGGATCACATGTACTGGAGAGGGGTGCATGAAGCGAGGGACAATTGCACGAGAAAATGATTCAAGCAATACACAGAAAGATCGTTGCTGAGCACAAAACCATTGACGATTTCTGTTGGCGCAGTTCACATATTTTGAATTCTGGGGATTGTTGATTGCGCTTATCTGGGGGGGTTTTACCTCCAGAGGATAACTTTAGATGTAGTCCAGTTTTACTAGAACTCTTCTATAGGCATTAGATGGTTATATAAACATTGTTATCGTTACGTAACTCTTGAAAGGTTTAAGCTTGGTGTAAGTTTTAAGTAAGCTTCAAAGTTGTAATCTTTGACATTGATCATAGTGAAAACCCAAGTGTTGCTCCCGAAAACGTAGGCTATTATCGAACCATGTAAATCTTGTGTGTTCTAGTTATGTTTTTGCTTCTTCTTATTATTCTTTGATTGCCTCTTAGGCATAGTTCATTATCGAGTGTTTGCATTAGTGGCTGTTGGTTCATTCGTGATTGATTGTATGCTTCTACTGTATGTGTTCAAGTTGAATAGGAACTAGAATTCTAGTTGAACTTTAACAAAAATTCAACATGAACGAGGAACTAGAATCAACAGATGAGCATTAATGTAACGAGTCCATTAACAATCAATCCACCATCTACCCATCTAAATTGACATCATCACTTAAAAGATGCTTGATTTTTATCACACAATACCATATATGGACATTGGCACACACTAGATGCTTAATTTTTTCCATGTAGAAGATGTAAACTCATACCACTTCATAGTTCTTCTTAGAAAGCTTTCAAGAAACAAATAATAGGGGCTACTATACGGAGGTATGTTACATATTCTTGGCCACAACAAGGTTTTTACCTCCATCTGTAGGAGTTTTATGCTTAAATGTAAGGCAACTAAACTTAAATGGAGTATAGACATATCTTTTCTTCATGGCCAAAAATTTGGAGAGAATACAAGAAGCAAAAATATTGTCAGTACATCTCAATAAATGGTGTTGACATCAACTTAGATATTTCGTTGCTTACTCATCAAATCTAGATGCATAAGAGATCTACTACCAGGCTTAATCAACTCTGCTACTACCTCTCACTATATCAAATTCATCAAAGATTAGTTGCTTTTACAAGTCAAATTATATATATATATATATATATATATATATATATATATATTTCTTTTTTCAGGCTTTTGAACTCCTCAAGCATTGGAGTTGAGATGCTCCTTACCTTTTTACTTATTTTTTTGCTCTTAGCTTTCCCAAGAATTGGAGTCAAGGTGTTCCTTATATTATTATTTTTAAAGCTCATGACCTCCTTGGAAATTGGAGTCGAGGTGCCCTTCATTTTTTTTCTTTTTGGCCTTGTCGAGCTTGAAGTAAAGTCATTGCATGATTTTTGGAAGTAGATTGAGGTTCCACCCACTTTCTCTCTCTCTCTCTCTCTCTCTCTCTCTCTCTCTCTCTCTCTCTCTCTCTCCTTTGTTTATTTTAGTTACAAATATTATCCCATAGAAAGGATGCTTCTCCTATCTGACACTCAAGGGCTTTTTTCCAATGCTCAAGTTAGTATTCATAAGTAATGTAACTATAATCTTCCCATACAATATCTTAGAGTGTGCCATCATCACATGACTTGTTGCTCTCTTTTGTAAGTCTACTCTAAGATGTTAAATGCCTAAAAATGATGTGGCTTGACCATTGACATTTTGGGATGTTACACCTTTATCATATCTAACTTTAATGGATTAATTGTTGCCCCAAAATGACTACTATTATTGACATTTATAGGTTTTAAGAATCTTGTTTAGGATTCCTTTGCAACTCATATGACAAGGGTTTTTTTATCTAGCAATTACAATAAAATTTATCACTATAAGATTTGAAATATCTTTAATCAATCTTAAAAATTCTTCAATCCATATTCATTATTTGTTGATACAATAATTGTTTGTATAAATATTCCATCCCTTGGTTTGGAATTCTGCTATTTATTTGTACCCTTGATAGGGAGGTGGGTATAAAAAATCAATTCAAACTACAAACCCAAACCAAACCAAAGTATTAGGGGTGAGCTTGCTGAAAAAGAGATTTTAATTTTTAAGCACCAAGCAAGCAATATTCATCTGGTTAAGCATTTTAGCACATCCTTAATACAACCAGACAAAATCAACCATAAAAATCCTAAAGATCTCAGGAAAGTTAAGCAGGGATCATATGGCAAGCAGATGATTATGGCAAAATAACATATAAAGTCAATATATTTTAACACATGCCACAATGAATTCATTCAACATCTAAGCCAAATATATTGAGAGCAAAAACAAAATAGGATTTTATTATGGACGCTCTTCCTTTTGATTTAAATCTTAACTTAGATGAAATAAATTTGCTTATACTAGACAAGATTTAATTTATTAAGTATACCAAGAAGTATAAGCAACCTATTAGAATTTCTTTATCATATCTGTACAAGATATTTGTTAATTCGTTTCAAGCATTGCGACAAGTATAGTCTCCCTAGATCCTTCAAATGTATAAGAAAATATACTAAGGCATGACATGATACTCATAACCTAGAACAATCCATATCAATTTATAGACATTTAAGAAACTTGATATGATGTTCAAGATTCTTAAAAGAGCCTCAATATTCAAAAAGTAAGGCGTGATGCACATGAGTCTTTTATGCACTTTTCTTAGGGATGGAGCTCAACTCCCCTTAAGTATATGATGATTATGAAAGGATGAAGTTTAATTATCTATTTGAGTTTTCACTTATCCTTTTAAAAATATTTTAATATTCATTTTATCATAACCATCTTTGTACATGATTTTACTTGGGAAAATTTTAATAAAATTTTGGCAGCATACTGTCTATAAATCGAACACTTTCCCAAAAAACTCGTACCTAATAAGTGGTTGTTTTCAACAAAATATACATATGAATCATGCAACAACCTAAAATCAACTACTAGCATGCAGTTCACATCACTACATCCGCCATGCAAGAGGCATTCTAGACTACGCATGCAATCAGATAGCAATCAACAATTTATAAAATATAATATATCCATTAAAGAATATAAATAGTAGAGAACAGAGGATAGTTTTGAGTTTAGTGCAGTATTGTTATTCATTAAGGCACATGGGCATGAATGTTATGAAATAAGGAGAACATTTAATTTGTATATACATGAAAGTGTAATACTCCCCCTAAGTTATGTACTAATCCATTTTATGCCTTTTTATAATTTTCTAATTCCATTAGCCAAGATTTTAAAGATGGTTTAAGCTTGGTGATGAATGCTTTAGGCTTATTGGACCAAAAAGTCACAATGAATATTCGTTAAGATGATAAGCCTATGTCTCCCACTTTTCTTATGAATCTCAATATGTGTGAGAGGCTCAAGTTCAAATGGCTTTTCTTTCTTAACATTCATGCATAGGTTTCTCAGTTATTGCATTTTCATATATGTTGAAACCTATGTCCATCATATTAGTCATTTCACTTACTAAAAAGATACAAAGCTCTAAGGATTTGACTTGAAGAATTGGGAGCTTGTGAAACAAATTTGGATAAATACTCTTATCAATTTAAATTTTTGTTAGGTTCAAAAGAGTATTCATTATGAGTGGACAAGGTATGCTTAATTTAATATGTTTATATTTAAGTGTGAGTTAAGCATTATTAATTATATACCATACGTAGTAGTCTTGTCCATTTGGTAGTGGATGTGTATACTAAGCTTCCACATTTTAAACCTAAGCCACTTCCCAAGCCTAATGTCATTACCAACCCCTAAATCTAGTCCTGGGGTCTAAGGAAGAATTAACTAATTTGGTAATATTAATTTAAATCCATTTTTCCTTAGGTTCTAAGGGGTTTTATTTCATGACAACCCACTCCATTTCTTTATCTATGCCTCTGACGCCTCTGCCTAAACAAGTGTATTTAATGTGCCCTTTCTTTCCAATGTATAAGCAAGTTTTATATGCACATGAACGATTACACTTATTTGATCTACTTCTGCTTGATGAGGCATGGCATTGAGATTTATAAGATGAACCCTTTTTGAACGATTTACTTCTTTTAACTCCTAAGGGTTTATTTCGATTATCTTATTCATTTGTGGGTTTGAAAATCATTTCAGAATAGTCTTCAATTTTTCTCTTCAAGCAAATGATTTTCAAGACCTTCTTAATCTTTTTTTTCTTAAGGATAACATGATGTTCCTTTAATTCTTTTAATTTTTTATCTATCCCCTTATTCTCATTATTTCAAAAGTGTTTTCTGTTTATTCATCCTAGCTAGAAGCTTATGCATTTTCGATAAAAGCATTTTCTAGTTTTTCATTCAAAAACATGCTTCCATCAATAAATTCATTATGTGATTCAATACAGAATTTAACACAATAATTATCATATGAATCACTGCATAAATTGTTAGCCAAAACATCACATGAGCTATCAGATGATTCATCACAAGATATGTCACAATATTTGTCATCAGAATCATTGCATACAACATCAGCAGTATAATCATAATTTTTAATAGATGATTCAATGCATAATTTATTCCCATATTCTATATGAGAATCATCAAGTGCATCAATAACATGATTATCACAATATTCAATATATGATTTAGCACATAAAGCAACATAGCATTCAACACATGAATCATCAATCGAGCTAGAGTGAGAATCATATACCTCCTGTTCTGTGAGTGCACTAACCCCATGATTTACCACTTCCAGATCATTTGATCTTGACACTATTGAAGTGGTGGTCTCTTTCTCCTGGGACTCTCCATATTTCTTTTCAAGCTTCTCCCAGATATCCCTCGCATTTTTACATGCCCTAATTTCATGAAAAATATGACAATCTAAAGCACAATATGAAATTTCCATGATATATGAATTTGCACGCACTAAAGTAGTATCATATTCTGTAACGACTCGAAATTTCTGCTATTTTTTTTTTAAATACCATAATAGCTCTAATATTATGACATACTATCAAAGTCAACCAAGTCCCATAGGTACTGCGGATTTGCTTGTTTATACATACATATTACTTAAGCAGCGAAACCAAAATACACTTTACATATATAAAATACCATAGTTTCACTATTTCTGCATATACACACACACACACACACACACACACACATATATATATATATATATATATATATATACCCCAAAAACCGTCATGAGTCTAACCCAACTACATAACCTGCAACTGGGTGGTACCTACGAACTCCTCTATTACGAAACTCACTCCACTCGTCTGTCGGGATTTCCTGAAATATTTGTAATGCTAGGGTGAGACACCTCTCAATAAGGGAAATAAACTAGTATCAGTGTGTGGAAACGTGAGTATTATCATATTATAAGCATATACTACAAATGAAACAACTATAATATATATATATATATATATATATATATATCTTAAGCTATAATTGATATCATATGAAAATCTCTACTTTTAAACAGATTCATACTATAACATAATGATTTTCATATCTTTAAAATCATCTGTTAAATCTGTATTTTTATGAAATTTACCCTAGATGTGTATCTGTATATCATGACTCCACCCGTCATGATTTGGGTTGTGTAGCCCATAGGCATGACTTAACACTGTCTGGCCTATCGAGCTAAGTCAACTTAACATAACTATGCACGATTGCCCACCCAACCTAGCTTGCCTATCCTACTACACCATCAAACTTCTAGCGGGTCAATAACACAATGGGTAACCTATTACACTGCCTACATTTCCGGGATAATAGGCCACCGACCCACACTTCCTGAACAATGTGGTTGCACTATCAGCTATACCTAATCTGGTATGCCCAGCCTACTCACCAACAACCTCTTGGGTCCACACTCAGTGGGTATCCTACTACACCAATTTGATTAGCTAGTTACGGTATTGTGCTCTTAAAATGCGTAACCATCTGGGTTCTGTTACTAGATAATAAATTTGACATAATATATTTATGTATGTAAATAACATTTTCATATTTCTGTAACAAATATGGCTTTTACATATTCTATGAATAAAAACTGTCATTTCATAATTTCTAAATAAATCATCGTAATAAAACTGATCACAACATCTACACCGACTATCATATCTCGGCATCTGCATCGACTATATTATCATGATATACTGTAAAATATCTTAATTCCTATACTCATTATCATCCTTCTAAAATTATTGTAAAATTATTCTCACTTTTTGATAAATAACATATTTTGATGAACCGTATTTACATTAAACTTATACTCATGCCACGCGAGTGAGTTCTACTCAGTAATATGTTATATCATGCCATAAAATCTGTTTACTTTGTTCAATTCCAGTATTTTCAAAAAAAAAATAATTCATAAATAAATTTCTGTAAATACCTGACCTAATCTATTCCCTTACCTGATTCCTATTGATCCTGCTGGAATTTTAAATCTACGCCCCGCGGCGTTTGAGGCTTAAAACCCTGAAATTATTATTTTTCCCAAATTAATCAGCTCAAACTCTAAAATATTATCATTTAATATTCCCTAGGCCCTAAATACTTCAATTTCACCATTAAAACCAATATTTAACACCCTTACCTCATTTTTGGGATGGTGCCTCAGAACCCTAAACTAAAATTCCTCTCCACCTAGGTTGCAGAGAATCTTTATAGGAACGTCGTGGTAGTTCCTAATCATCAATTCAAGATTTAATTGAGCCGGAATAGAAAGAAATTAGAGGGAGGGTCGTAGGGTTTGATAGGAGAGAGAAAGAGAAAAAAAAAAGTTTTTGTTTTATGTTTTTCAAATGAACTCTCGAGTTTCTTTATAATTTTCAATACTACCAAGAAAACCGTCGCCAATTTTCTCTAACTCCTAGAAAATCCTCTTCGATTTTCTATTTAACCTGCTCAATTTTTACTGTTTACCTATTACCGTTTTGCGGTAAATCCCTAAAACCATCGCTAATTTTCTCCTCTCCCAGCCAAAAATCCATTTTTTTACCACTTCCTTTATTATTATATTTTTTGGATCTCTACATTCTCCCCTCCTTTTAAAAATTTCGTCCTTGAAATTTGCTGACTATACATGTACACCATCCTTTAAAGAAAAATTCGCTACTTATTTTATTAATTACCCTCACTTATGGCGAAGGAATATTGTAGTTACATATATGGTTTTGAGTGATTACAAGTATACACATAAAAGAAAATTCTCCTAAAGCCAAAAATACTACCTATTCTATAATCTAAAATATAACTTATACATACATTATCTTGCTCTGCATATAATAAAACAAAACTATATTTACTTTACTTGAATTATTACCATTCCCTTTTCTATCTAATGCTGGTCCCCACTGACCAGATGTGGGTGTTTCTATTGTATTTCCTCCTCTAGCTCCCACGAGGCATCCTCCACTACATGATTCCCCTATAAGACTATTACTAGTGGAATTTGCTTGGTGCGCAACTCCTGTTCTTTTTTATCTAGAATCTGCACTTGTGTTTCCTCATATGCTGAAGTATCTTTAAACTATATCTCCTCGTAGCTGATCACAAGGGAGGGATCTAGGACGTATTTCCTTATAATGGAAACATGGAATATATCATGAATCTTGAATAGAGTAGGCGACTGAACCCACTCTCTCAATTATCTCGAATGGGCTAATAAACCTAGGGCCCAACTTACCCTTCTTCCCAAACCTTATAGCTCCTCTCAGCGGTGCTAGCCTCAAAAATACCTAATGTCCCACATCAAACTCCAACTTCTGGCAGCGAGTGTCTGCGTAGCTTTTATGCTAACTCTGAGCTACACTGATTCTATCTTTAATAAGCTAGACTTCATCATACACCTGCTGCACTAACTATGGTCATAAAACTCACCTCTCACCCATTTCATCCCAGTATAGTGGAGAACGACACCTTTTACCATATAATGCCTCGTAAAGTACCATCCTGATGCTGGCCTAGTAGCTGTTATTATACACAAACTCTAACAGCGGCATATACTAGGTCCAACTACCCGTCAAATCTAGCACATGTGCTCGTAGCATATCCTTAAGTATTTGAATCGTCCTCTCATCAGTCTAAGGATGAAAGGTTGTACTGAATGATAACTAAAACCCCAAAGCTTCCTACAGACTCCTCCAAAATCATGAATTAAATCGTGGGTCTCGATCTGAAACTATGGATACTGGCACACCATGGGGTCGAACTATCTCCAAAATGTATAACTATGCCAGTCTATTAATAGAGTAGCCAAATTTAATAGGGAGAAATAAGCGGTCTTCGTCAATCGATCAATGACCACCCATATAGCATTCTATCCATACAATGCTAGTGGTAACCCTATAACGAAATCCATGGATATATGATCCCACTTCCACTCTGGAATATGGAGTGGCTGCAACTGTCTCACCGGTCTTTAGTGCTCAACCTTTACCTGCTGGCACATCAAACATTGTCCCACAAACTCAGCTATCTCCCTCTTCATGCCGCTCCACTAGAAGGATTCCCAAAGGTCTCGATACATTTTAGTGCCTTCAAGATGCACTGTGTAAATGGATCTATTTGCCTCCTCTAAGATAGCCCTCCTTATCTCAGCATCTGCAAGTATGCACAGCCTGGTACGAAACCTCAAAGCTCTATCATCTGAAATACTGAACTCCTCCCCCTGTCCGTCCTGCACTTTATCTATCAGCTCTACCAATTCTGTGTCACTCCTCTGATCAGCTTTAATCCTTTCCTATAAGGAAGGTCATAACACTAGGTTGGTAACAAATACCTAGTGATCATCCTCTACTAGCTCCAAACCAAGCCTCTACAAATTCATCTGAATCGAACACTGAATCTCCACTGCCGACAATGCTGCTCCCACTAATTTTCAACTCAGAACATCAACCTCCACGTTTGCTTTCCCTAGATGGTAGCTAATAGTACAATCACAATCTTTAATGAGCTCTAACCATCTCCTTTGTCTCATATTCAATTCTTTCTAGGTCGAGAAATACTTTAAATGTTTATGGTCAGTGAAGATCTCACATTTCCCACCATAAAGATAATGCCTCCAAATCTTTAGAGCATACACCACTGCCTCTAATTTTAAATCATGTATCGAGTAGTTCTTTTCATACTTCTTAAGCTGCCAAGAAGCATAAGCAATGACCCTCTAGTGCTGCATCAATGCACACCCGAGTCCCTTCTAGAACGCGTCACAATACATAACAAATCCATCATCTCCCAATGGAATAGATAATACCGGTGCAATCACCACCCACTGTGTTGACCTTATAGGTCACACTCGATTTTGATAATGACAAATACTTGTTGTATTTGATGGATGTTTGAGGATATGTGCAGGTATACAGTAGGCAGATCAAAATGATGGCACAAGAAGTAAAAGTTGAAGGCCCTGAAGATCTTATTTATGTTGTACTTAAATTCATTATTCATTATGGGTGTGTAAGTAAATAGGATTTGGGTTGTAATAATTATATGCATAACCTGCATGATATGATAGGTAAGCTTAAATGAAAAATACCTAGAATGACCCTAGGATGCTCATACATGCACATATATATATATATATATATATATGGTCATATGGAAAGGGTGATCACATAATTAAATAAAACTGAAATACACTTAAAGTGCATGTTCGGTCGACTGTACTTCACAAGTATAATATCTCTCAATCAACTGAACGGTCACCGGGTCAACTATTTGAACACTGCCCACTCGACCAAACATGGCCCAGTTCATTCTACCTGGTCGACCAAACTCCCTATGAGTCAACTATTTGATCATACGGTCGATCAAGCCACAATTATAAGCCAACAACCTAGTCGACCGTACCCGCACGTGGGAGAATCCAACGCTCCGGTCAACTGAGCGTTGCAACGCTTGCATAAATATTTGAGAGTAGACATCTTAGGCCACATTGAGCTTACTTTATTATATCATTTTGTGGTGTAAGTGATTGTTTATATTGGGTACATATTTACTTTACATGAAAGCATAATCATGGTACCATTTATTGTGAACATACAGTTGAGTTTCCAGGCATGGCCTGAGGGGGCGGTAATCTAGCCCGGTAAGGATTGAGTGTAAAGGTTGAGGTCAACCCTATGCTAATTGATCTGGTTTGTTTAGGTGCCGCTCGACCCGGTTAAGTGAGCATTATAGTGGTAATCCTTGTGCTTGTTAGCCAAGGCAGGGACATGGGCAATATGCCGAACCTCGATAACATTTCTGTGTGTCACTCCTCTTTATTGCTTTCTGGTGCATATGTAGTTAATTAAATTGTGTTATTTAATTCCTGGTACATATTGATTTACTTTACTTACACTAGATTGACATTAGGGTTGTGAATATAATGCTGTTAGGATACTGACCTAGAGCATTAATTTTAAAAATACCAATTCAACCCCCTCTTGGGATCACGGTAAAGCTAACACACTACTTCAACTCCTGGATGTTCTACTCACACTCATCGGTCCATCCAAATCTCACATTTTCCCTCGTGGTTCATGTCAATAGACTCGATAATCTAGAAAAAGCCATCCACAAAATGCCGATAGTACCCTTCCAGTCTCGCCCAATTCATTACTGCTTCTATTTTACTCGAATCTATCGATATGTCATCCCCAAAAATCATATGCCCAAAAAATGTGACCTTCCTGAGCCAGAATTCACATTTCTTGAATTTAGCGTAAAGCTTCTTTTCCCTTAATGCCCGCAATACCAACCTTAGATGATCCTCGTCCTCCTCAAAATTCTTCGAGTAGACTAGTATATCATCAATAAATGCCGCAAAAAATTGGTCCAAGTACTAATGGAACACATAATTCATTAGATCCATAAATACTATTGGTGCATTAATCAATCCGAAGGGCATTACCAAGAACTTGTAGTGCCCATACTTGGTACGGAGAGATCTCTTCGACATGTCCTTTACTTTAACTTTTACCTGGTGATATCCTAACCAACAATCAATCTTGGAGTAGACCTAGGTCCCTTAGAGCTGATCAAATAAATCATCAATTCTGGGAGGAGGATATTTATTCTTAACTGTCACTTTATTTATCTCTTTATAATTAATGCACATCCTTATAATCTCGTCTTTCTTCATTATGAAAAGAATTAGTGCTCCCCAAGGTGACATGCTAGGCCTAATAAATTATTTATCCAACAACTCCTGCAACTAGTCTTTCAATTCTTTCAGTTCAGCTGGGGCCATCCTATAAGGTGCTTTAGATATCGGTGCTGACCTTGGTAGTAAATCCATAGCAAATTCAATCTCCTTATCTAGTGGTAAACCAGGTAACTCTTCTGGAAATACATCTAAAAATTCTCTGACTACAGGAATATTAACTTTTTTCAATTCTTCTTTTGGTGTCCCCTTTATATAAGCAACATAACCCTGACAACTACCCTGAAGCAACCTCCTCACCTGAATGACCGACACTAACTGTGGTGAGGCACACACACGTGATTCCATGAATCTAAATTTCTACTCACCTGGGGGTCTAAAGATCACTTCTTTTTTATGGCAATCAATGCTGACGTGATTAGCTGCCATCTAGTCCATACCCAACATCATATCAAATCCCTCCATGTCTAATACCAGAAGATCGGCTAGTAATACTTTTTCCTAAATGTCGACTGGATAGTTTTAAGTACCCTCCTACATCTCATGTTAACCTTGGTGTATTCCCAAGAGGAGGGTGAATTGGGTATTTAAAATTTCTTCCTACGTATGTTCAAGTCAGTAGTAGTAATATTCAACCTAGGCTCTATCTATATACTCATAAACCCAAATGTGCAGATAAATAAAATGTACGGATATTAAATCATGCGCAACATTCATAAAATAATATACACATGCAAAAAAATAAATTACGGAAAAGTAAAGTGCACACACAATATGTAAGCTCAGTGATGTGTTTGTGTGCTTTCAACACTCAGTAATGTATAATCTAAAATATGCTCAAAAGTGTACAAACAAGCTATTTCTTTGAAACAAGATATAACAAATCTCAATATTTAGATTAGGGTTTCAAAGATGCTGATAAAAATATTCAAACAAACTCAAATGATTTTCCTCAATGAAGTAAGCACAAAAGTTGTTTAAAATATAGCTTGTAAAAATTCTTTGCACACAAAAATTATTGCTTTAGGAAATCTTGCAATGACAATGTTAAGATCCTCAAGCTAATGAGTTTTCCCAACCCAAGATTTATCAAGTTAAATTTGTGGGAAACACTCTTGCTTAACTCTCAAAAATCAAACAATCAAAAACCACAAATATGAGAGTTTTGAGCAATGGAAAATAAAGCACGGGCACATTTAGGAACTTTCACAATGCTTGAATGATCAAGGAAATGAGTGAGCGAGAGTATTTGGAAGTAGTATAGGCAAAATAGGAATTTTAAATTTGAGAGGATTTTTCGTTAATGATCTGAATAATCTATCACTAATCTTCACAGATAAGGCCCTATTTATAGAAGTAGGGCAAATTATAATCGTTAAAGACATGGGGGGAATTATTAATATTGTTTTAAAACCATTAAGAAATATTAATCCCATTTAACCGTGCTTAATCGCAGTAAAAATAAAATAACTCGAGAGTTTTCGAGTGGCTGAACCACGGTTCGGTCGCTCGAACAAAGACAATTAAAAAAGTCAGTTTTTGAAGTTCTATCACATGTGCATGGGTTCGGTTTGCTGAAACAGGGCGATTCCATTCTGTCCGCGTTTTAGTCACCTGGTTACGAGTTTGGTTAACCAAACTCATGTGTTCGGTCACCTGAGGCTACTTTGAATGCTGACGTTCGGACTGCCAAGTTCGTGGGAAAGTTCCTGACACAGGTTCGGTCGACCGTGGAAGATGTGTTCATTTTAGTTCAGTTTGCCAAACTCAGGTCAACACTTTGACCCGTCCATAGTTCGGTCGACCGAAGCAGTTTGAACTGTCAGGTTCGGTTGCTCGAATGCCTTCTGATTTTTACCTAAGGTCATTTTCTTTGCACTAATCTTTCCCTAATAATATAAGAACTATGTTAGGGCTTTGTGCACTTAAGTGTGGGAACCTAAGGTCCATCTAAGGTCATTTTGAAATGATCCCAAAAATCCAGCATCGGTCGACCGAAGGGTGATCCCTAAGGTCTGTCTATGTTCTTGAGCTTATAAGTTCCTATATGCATGATGCACTTCAATTATTACAGATCAATCCTACTTTACTATTACAGACCCAAATTAAACATGATATGAATTACAACACAAAATAAATCTTTTGGGTCTTTAGTCTTCAAGTCTTCACGTGCCATTAAATGATCTTACTAATATAAGTTTGCACACAAACTTGACAGATATTAAATACTAGAGTATTTGTCATAATCAAAATAGGGTATGGCCTATAGGGTCAACAATCTCCCCCTTTTTGATGATGACAAATACTTGCCTACTTCTTCCCATTTTGGCAATAACAAAAAAGGCCTAAATAAATCATTAAGTATATAGGAAAATAAAAGATAATTATCATTCAAATACAAATATGGTTTTGGAAAATTTTTAAAAATTTCAGCAGCATGTCGTTTGAAAATAGAACATTTTCTAGAAGAATATATGTATAAAAATGACCTGATTGAGTTAAAATGTACAATTTATCCATAGCAATCAACTCAAACAGTCCAATATGATCAAGATAATAAACATAAGTATAACTCTCAAGAGATATAATAGTTATGTAGCACAAACCACCATATGACCGGAAAAATAAATCCATATGAACCTTAAAAATAGACAAGTCAAAGACAAGATCATATGGTACAACTGATGATTCTGGCAGAAACAACATATTTCAAATTATGATTTTTAGTAAGAGCTTTACATTTTAGCACATGTCACAATGAATTCATTCAAGATCTAAGCTAAACATATAGGTTAGCAAAACAAGGTAGTAAGTTAATTATAGATGCTCTCCCTTTCAATTTAAATTATAGCTTAGATGAAATAAGTTACTTATACTCATCAAGATTGATTTCACAATGTATGTCAAGAGTATAAGTCATTCATTGTAAATCTCTTAAAATAAATATACTGGTAAAGATTAATTTACTCTTGTATGCAACCAGTATAGCTATCCCTATGGATTACACATGCATCATAAAAGATATATTAAGGCATGAAATGATGCTCATAATCTAAAATAATCCATATCTATTTATAGACCATTAAGCACCGGATATGATGTTCAGGGTTTTTTGAAGAGCCTTGATATTCAAAAAGTGAGTTGATGCATATGAGATATTTATTCTCTTTCTCAAGGTATGGAGCTTAGCTCTCCTAAATGGTTAATGATTATGCAAGGATGAAATTTAATATTTAACTAGTTTTCACTCATCCTTTCAAAAATATTTCAACATTTATTTTACTATAATCATCTACGTACAAGGTTTTGCTTTTGGGAAAATTCTTGTCGAAATTTCGAAAGCATGTCATCTGTAAATTGGACGTTTTCACATGAAACCTGTACCTAATAGATTCAAGCAGACAATATATAGTTCAATTTAAGCATGCAAGAACCTATAATCCACTACCAGCATGTAATATACATCAACTGCATCTGCCATGCAGGAGGCATTCTAAACTAAGCATGCATTCTAGTAGTATAATCAACTCAAGATATTCAATATAACTCAAAAGTAGTTCGTGCTAGAAAAATACATAAACTATCCATCAAAGAGATTATAACCATTCATTGAGTCATGGATATTGCTATAATGCTAAACACAAATAAGCATAAAGGCATAAACAATATAAGGATTTTAATTTATATAGATATGAAGGATAAAAGCTCCCCCTGAGTTATGCACTCAACTCATTTAATGCCTTTTTCATTTTCTAATTACTTAGCCAAGTGTTTTATATTTTTTGTGATTTATTCTTAGCTTATCATGCTTAGGCTTAGAGGACCAAAAAGTCACAATGAAAATTTCTTTAAATGAACTAGCCCTACATTGCCTCTTTTCTTTTGAATCTCAATACGTAAGAGACACAAGTTCAGATTGGCTTTCGATTTAAACTGCATATGCATAGCTCTCCTTGATTAAGACCTAGTGCAACAAACTTAGCCATCCAACAACATCTCTAAGTATATAAATCTCTAAAGGATATGACTTAATGATTTGAGAGCTTATGAAGGGAAGATAAATAAATACTCTTTAAAATTTTAAATCACTAATGGGTACAAAAGAGTATGTAGGATAGACAAGACATTTGTCAAAATATTTTCGTGATAGTAATCATGTCCAGGCTTGGGCAAAGAGCATATAGGATATGTGAATGTCGTGAACAATGCTCTTTGGTGATTGGGAAGTATCCTTCAGATATTATCACAATTTGGAACAAGGATATAAACTAAGGAAAAGTATAATCTTAACCAGATATGATCGTGGTTTGGTAAAGAATCCTATGGATGGGATGGTGAACCAAAATAGAGGATTTCTATATTTTAAGCTCAGGGAATATTTTGATTTACTTTGATTAGAAGCTTGATTCTCTTAGTAGATGCCTCTAATTTTGATTACAAGGAGGATGTCTTTTAATTTGCACTTGTATAATAGGCTTTTATGATCATTAGTGCTTAAACCTGGAGTGATGACTGAATTTTGATCAAGGCTTTTATGACAATCACGTGAGTTTAGGATTAAATGGTATATAGTGAAAGATGGATCCCCTAAACTGCAAACTTGTGTGATAGAAAAAATGTACTTAATTAAAGATGTTGATAATAAAATGTGGGTTAAGCATTTAGAAGTAATTACCTGGAAAAGATGTTATGCCCTATTGGAAGTGGATGCAAATACTAAGTTTATAACCACTCCCTACAAGGTTTGCCTTCATGATTAACCATATCATTTTCTTATCCAAGCCACGGGCATCTCCAAATGGACAATTATGTTTAGTGTGCCCATTTCTTTTGCAGTGTAAGCAAGTTATGTATGTGCGTGATAGAGTATACTTTCTGATTTCATGTTTGCACGAAGAGGTATGATTGTGGGATTTATAATATGAACCCTTTTTGAAAAATTTATTTCGTTTGAATCTTAAGGGTTTATTATGATTATTCTTTCCATATTCTACTTTGTGTGAAACTCTAGAATAATCACTTACTTCTTTCCTTAAGCAGATAATTTTTAATATTTTTTCAATCTTTTTCTTTTCTAAGGTAGCATGATAATATTATAGATTTTCTAATTGTACTGTCAACCTTCTATTTTAATTTTTCAAAAATATTTTATGTTTGGACACCCTAACTAGAAGCTTATTCATTTTCAATAAAGTACATTCTAGTTCCTTCTTAGATGGCATGCCATTATCATTAGATTTATTGCATGATTCAATATTAGATATATCATAATAACACTCAAATAAATCAATGCATGCATCATAAATGGTATAATCAACAACAATAGATGATTCATCATATAGTTTATCACATATTTTGGCACAAGAATAATCATAGTAAACATCACATGAATTAATACAGGCATTATCGTCAAAGCAGTCATTAGAGGCAACTAATGATTCAACATATGATACATCACAGGATTTAGCATAAGAATCATCACATGCTTCATTACACAAATCAGTAAATGAGGTAGGGTAAGATTCATATATCTCATCGTCTACTAATGCAACCAGCTCATGATTAGCCACTACCTGATCATTTAGGCTTGGAGCGTCTAGAGTGGCAATCTCCTTTTCCTAGGTCTCTCTATACTTCTTTTCAAGCTCAACCCAGAACTCCTATGCACTACTACATGTCATAATTCATGGCATGTGAATTTGCATGCATTAAATTTCATTTTCTACTGGCATACAAATTCCCTTATCAATCACCTATCAGACCCTCCAATTCATAGATTTTACAAATATGCTCATTTGAATTTTACAATGGGTGTAATTTACACCACAAAATAATAGAGGACTGGAAAATCATCATCCCTCTCTGAATGGGAATACACCAATGGGAGGCATTGCGATCTTTTACAAAAGCTATTAAGCCTAACACAACAACGCTCTAATACCAATTGTTAGCCTTGGTGTATATCCAAGAGGGGGGGTGAATTGGGTATTTAAAATCTCTTCCTAGGTATGTTCAAGTCAGCAGCAGTAATATTCAACCTAGGGTCTTTCTACATACTCATTAACCCAAATGCGCAGATAAATAAAATGTACGAAAATTAAATCATGCGCAATGTTCACAAAATACCATACACGTGCAGAAAATAAATTACGAAAAAGTAAAGTGCACACACGATATGTTATCAAGGTTTGGCCAACTATGCCTACATCCCCGCCTTGGCTCACTAGCACAAGGATTCCACTACGGCTCACTTAACGGGTGGAGCAGCACCGATTACAACTAGGTCAATTAGCGGGGCTAACCTCAGCCTACACCTTACCAAGATGGTGCACCTAGCTTTCCTAACCAGGTCTAAACAAATCTAGGATTATTCAACAGGGTTAGTTTCTCTTTTTAGGCCTACACCTAGAATACAACGAATATAAAATTTACGTACACAAAAATTCTTCTTTACACAAGCTAAAATGTACCACTATGCACAATCACAAATTAATGCACACCAACAGTATAGGAATTGTAAGCTCAGTGATGTGTATGTGTGCTATCAACACTTAGTAATGTATAATCTCAAATATGCTCAAGAGTGTACAAACAAGCTATTTCTTTGAAACATGATATAACAAATCTCAATATTCAGATTAGAGTTTCAAAGATGCTGATAAAAATGTTCAAACTAACTCAAAAGATTTTCCTTAATGAAATAAGCACAAAAGTTGTTTGAAATATAGCTTGTAAAAATTCTTTGCGCACAAAAATTACTGCTTTAGGAAATCTTGCAATTACAATGCTAAGATACGTAAGCTAATGAGTTTTACCAACACAAGATTTATCAAGTTAAATCTGCAAGAAACACTCTTGCTTAACTCTCAAAAATAAATAAAAAATCAACAACCACAAAGATGAGAGTTTTAAGCAATGGGAAATAAAGCACCAGCACATTTAGGAACTCTCACAATGCTTGAATAATCAAGGAAATAAGTGAGTGAGAGTATTTGGAAGTAGTATAGGCAAAATAGGCTTTTAAAATTTGAGAGGATTTTTCATTAATGATCTTGCTAATTTCTCACTAATCTTCACAAATGAAGCCCTATTTATAGAAGTAGGGCAAATTATAACCATTAAGGACATGGGGGCAATTATTAATATTATTTTAAAACCATTAAGAAATATTAACTCTGTTTAATTGTGCTTAACCGCGGTAATAATAAAACAACCCGAGAGTTTTTGGGTGGCTGAACCACGAATCAGTCGCCCGAATAGAGACAATGAAAAAGGTTAGTTTTTGAAGTTCAGTCGTGTAAGCATGGGTTTGGTTTGCTGAACCAGGGCAATTTCCATTCTGTCTGCGTTTTGGTTGCCTAGTTAGGAGTTTGGTTAACCAAATTAATGTGTTCGGTCGCTCGAGGCTATTTTGAACGCTAAGATTCAGGTTGCCGAGTTGGTGGGAAAGTTCTTGACACAGAGTCAATTGACCGTGGAAGATGTGTTCATTTCAGTTCGGTTTGTTGAACTCAGGTCAACACTTTGACCCGTCCACGGTTCGGTCGACCAAGGCAGTTTGAACTATCAGGTTCGGTCGCTCGAATGCCTTCTAATTTTTACCTAAGGTCATTTTATTTGCACTAATCTTTCCCTGATAATATGAGAACTATGTTAGGGCTTTGTGCCCTTAAGTATAGGGACCTAAGGTCCATCTAAGGTCATTTTGAAATGGTCTCAAAAATCCGCCATCGGTCAATCGAAGGGTGATCCCTAAGGTCTTTCTATGGTCTTGAGCTTATAAGTTCCCACATGTATGATGCACATCAATACTTTACTATTACAGACCCAAATTAAACATGATATAAATTACAACACAAAATAAATATTTTGAGTCTTTAGTCTTCAAGTCTTCAAGTGTCATCAAATGATCTTGCTAATATAAGCATGCACACAAACTTGACAAACATTAAATAACAGAGTATTTGTCATAATCAAAATAGGGTATGACCCATAGGGTCAACATCTCACTACTAATCTAATCAGCGTGGCTACTAACAACTCAACATCTAACAGTTATGCCTCAATCCTAGATAATTTAACATATCCCAACAATACAAATGAATAGGTGGCACCTTAATCAAACAAGACAACAACTTTATATGGTAAAGCAATAAGAATACCTGCCACTACGTCACCTACAACCTCGGCGTCTCCTGGGGTCAATGCATAAACTCTCGCTGGGGCTGTATTCCTCTACTGGCTTTCACAAGTGCCTGGGTATTACCCCGAAATTGTCTAGGAGTGGGAGCTGTAATATACTGCATTTGGCCTAGTCTACCATAGACGTAGTAGACATTCCTCCTTGCTCGGCATTCTCCCCTTTGTCTTCTCCCACATGTCGGGCAAATAGGATAGGTCTGCTCTCCCTAAACCTCACGGCTTCTAGTCTCTTGCCTCTGCCCACCGCTATGTCCACCTTTCCTCCATAGGCCCACACAAGAGCCCGCCTAAAATCCCGGAGACATAGGCCTCTTCTTCTTGTTCAAGTTCATAAACTCCTCTGCCTGGGCATCTCTAGTGGAAGAGTGAATGTATCGATCATAAAAAATTTATTTAAAATGATTCCATGTCAAGGTTGCTGAATCTAGCCTTTTTTCTTCGAGTAGCTTCACTAACATCCACTAATGCTTGGCCTCTCTAGTCATTTTAAAAAAAGCATAGAAAACCTTATGCTCATCTGCAAAATGAAAACTTGCCAATAAACCCTTCATCTCTTGGATCCATTCCTACGCAACGATTGCATCAGCTCCTTCTATAAAAGTTGGAGGATTCATAAAAGTAAATTGCTCAATAGAGCAGCCTGAGTCTGCTGGTCGGCAGTTCTATCCTGTAAAGTTCCACACAATACCTGCCATGACCTGTTGGTCTGCACTACATCTGTTTAGAGTCACTGCCACACATGTTGGAAGCCCCTATGTTGCCACTACTTCCAGTATTCATGTTGTTGTTCCCAGGGTCCATTCTGAAAAGGAAATAAACATGGTTTGAGGACCCTATCATCATAATACGACTAATACATTCATCTAAATAAAATCTTATATCATCAATCAACCTAACGTCCTTATTCTCAATTTAAGGTTTAGTTTAGCAATTTAGAAACACAACCCGACAATAGTTTACTATGACTTTCCTGAAATTGTCACCCCATGAAATACACAGAAACCGCTATAGAAATCCTGCTTCCCAATCACGAAACAAAACCCTAAATACACTTCTTAATTTCCCCAGCATTGACTCACTAAATTCCTGATCTATTCCTATACTCTGATATTATTTTCGCTGCACACTAAAGTCGATAGAATCTTGCAAACTAGGCTCTAATACCAAAATGTAACGACCCAAAATTTCTGCTATTTTTCTTTTAAATATCATAATAGCTCTGATATCATCACATACTATCAAAGTCAACCCGGACCCATAGGCATCGAGGATTTACCTGTTTATGCATACATATTACCTAAGTAGCGGAACCAAAATACACTTTACATATATACAATACCAGAGTTTCACTATTTCTACATATACACATATATAAACCCCAAAAACCATCATAAGTCCGACCCGACTACATACCCTGCAACTAGGTGGTACCCATGAAGTCCACTATCACAGAGCTCGCTCCACTCGTCTGTCGGGATTTCCTGATATATTTATAATGTTAGGGTGAGACACCTCTCAGTAAGGGAAATAGACTATCATCAGTGTGTGACAACGTGAGTATTATCATATTATAAGCATATACTGCAAATAAAATAACTGTAATATATACATACATATATATATATATATATATATATATATAAATGAAGTTGTAACTGATATCATATGAAAATCTCTACTTTTAAACAGATTTATACTATAACATAATGAATTTGATATCTTTAAAACCATCTATTAAATTTGTATTTTTCTGAAATTTAACTTGGATGTATACCTGTATATCATGACTCCACCCCTCATGATCCAAGTTATGTGGCCCATAGGCTGGATTGAGTGCTAGTTAGCCTATCAGGCTAAGTCAACATAACATAACTATGCACGATTGCCCACCTAACCTAGCCTGCCCATCCTACTACACCATCAAACTTCTAGCAGGTCAGTAACCCATTGGGTAACTGTTGAATTTTTTGTTAGATCTCTGTTTTGATTATAACAAACCATAATATCTCATCTGTGTGCTTTGAGTATTTGAGTAGGTTTATGTTTTAACTAGCATGGATGATGATGCAATGTGGAAGTGGTAAGAGCACCTGAACGAGCATATCACGGCATATTCCATGGAATTGTAAAGGAGACGTGCATGAAGATCAATTTATATTTCAAGTTATATTATATTTTTATATTTGTCATTTTGGGTCTATAATCTTATATGGTCTGTAATAATTAATGCATTGCATGCATGATAGGACTGATAAGCTCAAATGAACATAGGGATCCAAATGACTTTAGGGCACCAGTCGACCGACGCTAGATTTTTGAGGTTATCTCTCAAAGACCATAGATTGACTTTAGGACCCCAAAATATCACATGAAAAGTTCCCTTTAACTTAGAAATGAGAATTATGTGAGAAGGGGTGATTTTATATAGAAATCAGAATATAAATGCATAGTTTTTGTATGTTCGGTTGACCGAACCAAAACATACAGAACACCTTCGGTCAACCGAACCTCGCCAGGGTTGAATGTTGATCACTTGGTCGACCGAACCAAAACACGCATAGATCTTTGGTCAACTGAACCTCCCTGGGGTCAACAAGTTGACTCTTCAGTCGACCAACCATAAATATGATGCAACGCTTTGGTCGATCGAACCACCTCGGGGGAAGTCCCAACGCCCTGGTCAACTGAACCTTCAAGTTTAAAAGACCTTGGTCGATTGAACCTCGAAGATCAAAAATCGCCTCAAGTCTGGTCGACCGAACTTGTAGTTCAAAAATGCCTCGATCAATCGAACTGGGCAATACAGTCAACCAAACCTTAAAAATGGTCGATCGAACCTCTCGGGTTGGGGAATTTTTTACCGAATTTAAACTAGGTTTATTTTAATTAAACTCACTTGATTTTTTTCTAAAATACCTAGCGTGTCCCCAACGGCTATAATTTTTTCCAATTCTATATATAGCCCTTCATTTTGCATAATTAAGCATGATTAGGGTTTTAAGATTAGCCAAATTCCTCTGAAAATATTTTTGGCCAAAATCATTTATACTTTCATATTTTTCATACTCATTGCCAAAATTTTTTCTCCTATACTCATCTAGCCATTTATTTTGAGTGAGATTGTTTTTACATAATCTTCATACAAGCTCAAACTCTCACACATTTATGTTTGCTTGTGTATTTATTTTTAAAGAGTTGCTTAAGATTTTTCTCATAATATTTCACTCATAAATATTGATTGGGAAAAATCATTGCTTGGCATAAGATCTCGCATCATCATCATTGCAAGATTCATAAGCTTGATTTGTGTTTTGACAAAAATATCTTTAGCAAACTTAAAACCCTATTATCTACTATACTTTATATTTAAGAAATATTTTTGTGATATTTATTTAGGGTTATAGAGGCTGTTTGATTATTCACACAAGAAGCATATAGGCTTAAGATCAAAAGCCTCACTCTCACATACACACATTGATATATCTTGTGTTGAGAGTTAACACAGTGGTTAACAAAATCTCACTTGAGCTTAATATCCTATCATATGTGAGTGCATTATTTGGTTGAGCATATTGGTACATATCTGCTTAGTGTAAGTAGCATTTCTGTGTGCATAAATTTTATATACATTTGTTGTATTCCAAACGTGGGCCTGAAGAGGGAAACTAGCCCTCTTGAATAGTCTTAGATTGGCTTAGAACCAGTTAGGAAAGCTAAGTGCACCATCATGGTAAGGTGTAGATTGATAAGGTCAGCCCCGCTAATTGACCTGGTTGTAACTGGTGCCACTCCACCCATGAAGTAAGCTTATAGTGGAATCCTTGTGTTGGTGAGCCAAGGCGGGAAGGTAGGCATGTTGGCCAAACCTCGATAACATTTCTTGTGCATTCTTTTAATTTTTTCATTTTAAATTACTGCACATAAATGTTTTTATTTTACTTTTGTGAATGATTGAGTTTATAATTGCATAGACAAACCCTAGGTTGAGTAATACTGTTGCTAGATTAGTTGAACCTAGGAAAGAAATTTTAAATACCCAATTCATCCTCTCTTGGGAATACACCAATTCCAATAGTAACATATTACACCACCTACACGTCTGAGTTAATCAGCCACCGACCCACACTTCTTGAACCGTGTGGTTGCACTTTCGGCTATACCCAATCTGGTCCACCCAGCCTACTCATCCACGACCTCTAGGGTTGGCACTCAGTGGGTATCCTACTACACCGATCTTATTAGCTAACTATGGTACCGTACTCTTAAAATACGTAACCATCCGGGTTCTGTTACTAGATAATACATTTCACATAATATATTTCTGTACGTAAATAACATTTTCATATTTCTGTAACAAATCTGGTTTTTACATATTCTCTGAATAAAAACTGTCATTTCATAATTTATGAATAAATCATCGTAATAAAACTGATCACGGCATCTACGCTAGCTATTATATCTCGGCATCTATGCCAACTATATTATCATGATATACTATAAAATATCTTAATTCCTATACTGATTATCATCCTTCTAAAATTATTGTAAAATCATTCTCACTCTATGAAAAATAACATATTTTGAAAAAGCGTATTTAGATTAAACTTATACTCATACCACACGAGTGAGTTCTACTCTGTAATATGCTAAATCATGCTATAAAATTTGTTTAGTCTGTTCAATTCTAGTATTTTCAAAAATACGTTAATTCATAAATAAAATTCTATAAATACCTGACTTAATCTATTCCCTTACCCGATTCCTGTTGATCCTGTTGGAATTTTAAATCTATGCCCCACGGCGTTTGAGACTTAAAACCATGAAATTATATTTTTCCCAAGCTAATCAGCTCAAACTCTAAAATATTATCATTTAATATTCCCTAGGCCCTAAATACTTCAATTTAACCATTAAAACCAATATTTAACACCCTTACCTCAGTTTTGGGATGGTGACCTGAAACCCCAAACTGAAATTCCTCCGCCTAGGTTGCAAAGAATCTTCCCAGGAACCTCGTGGTGGTTCCTGATCGTCAATTCGGGCTTTAACAGAGCTGGAATTGAAAGAAATTAGAGGGAGGGTCATACGATTTGATAGGGGAGAGAGAGAGAGAGAGAGAGAGAGAGAGAGAGAGAGCCTGTTTTATATTTTTCAAATGAACTCTCGGGTTCCTTTATAATTTTCAGTACTGCCAAGAAAATCATCGCCGATTTTCTCTAACTCTTAGAAAATCGTCGCCAATTTTCTATTTAATTGGCTCAATTTTTTACCATTTACCTGTTACCGTCCCGCAGTAAATCCTCAAAACTATCGCCGATTTTCTATTCTCTCCAGAAAACCGTAGTCGGTTTTCTCCTCTCTGAGCCAAAAATCCATTTTTTTCCCACTTCCTCTATTATTATATTTTCTGGGTTTCTACATTTTCATTCGTTTGCATACAAGTTCCTCTAACAATCACTTGCCAAGCCCTCCAGTCCATTAATTTTATAAAAAAGCTTGTTCTAATTTTTCAGTCGGTGTAGTTTACACCACAAAACAATGGAGGGTGAGTAGGTAACTGTCCCTCACCGAATGGGGATACACCAAATTGATCCATCTCAATCTTTTGCAAAAACGTTTAAGTCAATGACACGATTCTCTAATACCAATTGTTGGAATTGGTGTATTCCCAAGAGGGGGGTGAATTGGGTATTAAAAATTTATTCCTAGGTTTATCCAAATCAGCAGCAGTAATACACAACTTAGGGTCTGTCTGTATAATGGTAAACTCAATCAACACATGTACAATATATAATAAATCAAGCATATAACATACATGTGCTGAAAATGAAAGTGCAGAAAATAAATTGCCAAAATGTAAAGTATATGCACGATATGTTATCGGGGTTAGGCCAATACTGCCTACGTCCCCGTCTCAACTCGCAAGCCCAACGATTACCACTATTTCTCACTTAACGGGTGGGGCGGCGGCACCAATTATAACCAGGTCTGACCTCAACCTTTACAACCTGATCCTTACAGGATAGATTGGCACCCTTTCAGGCCACGCCTAGAATACAATAGATATTCAATATAAATTTTGTGTACAATTTCAATGCTTCTCCACAAGCATATATGTACCACATGTACTCAATATAATTGCAAATTGCACTTCCATATGATATGAAAGTATAAGCTCAGTGAAGTCTAAATGTGACTACTCTCGAGATAATGTCAACATTATCAAGCAATATGTGAGAGTGGTGTGAGTATATCTTTGTGTCAAAAATATGTATATCAATCACAAGTAATAACCACAAAGAATTCAAGAATACACTCAAATATCTCTACAGCAAATATTAAGTGTAAGGTATAGGAGATATTTGAAATCAAGCTTGTTTGACAAAAATATTTCACAAAGCACAAGAACAAGCCTGTGAATACTTGCAACAATAATGCAAGATTCATAAGCTCTAGAGAGTATTTCCACTAAAGATTTATGAATTAAATCACAAGGGGACTCTCAAACTCACTCTCAAAAAATCAACATCAAGCAAATATAATGAGAGTGTGAGCTAATATGAACAAACTCAATAATACTCTTACCAAAAGATTTTTACAAGTAGGATGAGTAAGAGATGGATTTTTGGCTTGTATATGAGAAAGCAAGGGTTTTGAATTTTAGAGAGTTTTGGCTAAGGATATTTTCTAATCCCTCATTAATCTTTCCAAGTGAACTGGTATATATAGATATACACAAAAATATAACCGTTGAGGGACATAGGAGTCCTTTTAGAAAAGATTAATAAAGGTTAAATAACATTAACCTTATTTTACTGCAGTTAATAATGTTCAACCCGAAAGGTTTCGGTTGACTATATTTTAAGTTCGGTCGACCCAATTGCCAAGTTTGGTCGTCCGAGGCATTTTTGAACCGAAGGTTTGGTCGACTGAAACAATGTGATTTCCGAACCCTTCGAGGTTCGGTCGACTATATCTGAGTTCGGTCTGCTATATTTTACGGTTCGGGTGACTCAATAAAAAATGAACTGGAAGTTCGATCGACTAAGTTGTCGGGGAGCAAACACGTGTGAGTTTGGTCGACTGAGAAAAATACATTCAAAAAGATTTAGCCGACCGAGTGAAATCAAAATGTTGACTTCCACTCAGTTCGGTCAACTGTGGCATTTTACACTGCCAAGATTCTGTCAACCGAATTAGTCCACAACTTATTTTTGGTCCAAATAAAGACTTAAGTTAAATCCCTATTAAAGTGAGTTATAAGCCTATTTACTTGAGGGATTCTTATAATCATTCTATCGTCTTTTTGAGCTTATGCAATCTATCATGCAAGTCATTCAATTTATTAAAGACCAAATTGAAAAACTAAAAGCAATACAATGAAAACTTCTTTTTCTTTCTTTTGCTCTTTAGTTTCTCATGGATTATACTAGGAGTATGTGGTCATTGAGATCTTTATGGCAACCATATCACTTTCATGTGTGTGTTCAAAATGATTAACCTGTTCAAGTATTTCATCACACACATTAGTAACATGCGATTTGTCATTATCAAAATCAAGGATCGGACTGAAAAAAGTCAACAATATACATTAAAAAGACTATTATAATAAAAATAAATTTTATTATAATTATTTTATTTTAATTGTTCTACTTTCAAATTTTACTTTATAATAAAAATTTATTAGACATAACAATTGAAAAATAGTAAAAGTATTTGTAATTGGCTTTATTACTATTTTTAAAAAATTATGTATATATATATATATATATAATTATATTTAAATTTATATAATCATTTAATTTTGATTTTAATTTAAAAGTACATAAAATGAATAATTTAATCTAAAAAAATTATTTCTAAATATTCAAATTTATGACAACAGTGAAAGTATAAAATACTTTCATTATTTCTCAATTATCATGTCCATAAATTTGTTATTGTAAAGTAAAAAGTGAAAGGATAACAATTAAGTAAAATAATTATTATAAATTTTATTTTTATTATATTAATTTATTTAAAGTGCATTATTTGTAATTTTATCATTTTAATCATATTTTTATAATTTTATTTGATTTAAAGATGAAAATGAGCATTTTCAATTAAGTTTTTAATTTGTGTTCGTTTTGTAAATATTAACTAAATACGTTGGCTTCTAATTTTTATTTCTTGTTTTCATTTATCTAAAATCAAATGGCCCCTAAACAAACCCGTTTAGTAACGATATCAAACAAACCCGCTTAAATTATGTGACTAAGTTGAGTTATTAGTTGAATATTAGCCTATATATTATTACTAGAACTCAATTAACCAATTAAAACGTTTTAATTTTGTTTTTGATGAACAAAAAATGATTCAAAAAGTATTTTGAGATGGTGGGGTATAGTCCTATGAAAAAGAACCGGCGAATGTAGACATTTTTCATGGTGCTTTTGCGGACGATGGCTATAAAAGGGTTCCTTCGGTCATGAAGTGGGCAACCGTCTGTTCAACTGAAAACCGGAGAGCACATCGCTAGCAGTGGCAGTAATGGGTGGAAGTGGGTGTCGCAATTTGAAAAATGCTGTGATAGCATTGCTGGTGCCTCTTCCCTCCATTCTCTTCTTCATCTCCTTCCTAAACCAAAATCAAAACCCCCATTACAATCCCACCACCACCGATCACACTACTCCCCATTTCATCTGGACATGG
Organism: Malania oleifera; assembly: GCF_029873635.1. NCBI lineage: Eukaryota > Viridiplantae > Streptophyta > Magnoliopsida > Santalales > Ximeniaceae > Malania > Malania oleifera. The sequence continues at coordinate 18,722,595 of NC_080428.1, forward strand.
TGCCTCCACCACCCTCTCCTCTTAGCCAACGCCCTCTTCTTCCTCAACGTCAATCTTCTCTTCTGGCTCATTGGTCTCGCCCAATCAAGCCACTGGGTATCTATACCGCCCCTCTCCTCTCAGGCTCTCACACGCTTTTCTTGATTTCCATTGCTTTTTTTTTTTTTCTCTCCTTCCATTTCCGAATGGTTTGGGAGCACGAAGTTCGCTTCCAGATTTGGAATTCTGCAGGCTTCCACGAAAATCAATACAAATCCGTGTTTGGTTTAGTTTATTTATCAGTTCCTTTTTTTTTCTTTTTTCTTTTTTTGCTCTGATCTCGGTGGTTCTATGGATTTTGATGCAGATGATCGATTTGTACTGGACCGTCATACCCGTTTTGCTTGTTCATTTCTATGCGAATCACCCACTTGCTCAGTTCAACATTTGGAGGTCAAGGGCTTTGATTCTGATGACATGGGTGTGGAGTTTAAGGCTTACTCATAACTACTTGAGAAGGGAGGGGTGGGCGTGGGGCGCCAGGGAGGACTGGAGATTCGCCGATATGCGGCTGCAGTACGGCAAAAACTGGTGGTGGATCTCCTTCTTCACCGTCTATGTTTCCCAGCAGGTAAATTTGCATTCATCGACTCTCTTCACTTCTTTAAGCGAAACTATCTTGTGTTTTCCTCAACGTTTGTAATTGAGTATTTAACTGTCTGGTTTATTTTGTACGCATTGACAGTGTGCCCCTTGATTTGTACTTTTTGGGTTTTGCTGTCCGGATCACAATTCTAGATATTGAAAAATAGATCTTGAGCTTTGACTGTAAAATTGTCTAGATTTGGACAAAATAGAAAAAATATTGTATGGGTTGTGTCAAATTTGGTTGTCTTGGTAGTATAAATTAGAGGACTTTCCAAGAGGGGAATAACTGCTCGACGAATTGCCTAAAAAGCGCTTTAGATAGCTAATATATGCCTTTTCCACGGTTGATTCCTTTTTCTTTTCTGCTTGATGAAAACTACACAGGTGCTGCTTATTGGAGTTTGTCTGCCATTTTATGTGGTCCATTCTGTTGTGAAACCATGGAGCATCTGGGATTTTGTTGCGATCGCTGTGTGCTGTTGTGGTATCACCATTGCCTATCACGCTGACACTCAACTCCACTACTTTGTGAGCAGAAACAAGAAACTGAGAGAGCTTGGGAAGCCGAGGATGCTCACTCTCGATGAGGGCTTATGGCGGTACTCCCGTCATCCCAACTACTTTGGGGAACAGCTATGGTGGTGGGGTTTAGCCATTTTCGGGTGGAACCTGGGACAGGGATGGACCTTTATTGGTGCTTTGGTCAATACAATGTGCTTGGCACATGTGACCAAGCTTGTAGAAGACCGGATAATGAAGGAAGAGTACAGAGCGGAAGCGTACAGGCTGTACCAGCAGACGACATCAGTGTGGGTGCCTTGGTTCAAGTCATCCTCAGTAGGAGGAAAAGATAAGAGTGCTTGATTTCATATTTACTGGTGTTGAACTTTATTCGCTACATTGTGCATGTACTATGCATTCCTTCTTCCTACATCCATCCCTAGGCTATGAAATCTGTTGAATTGAAGAATGAATGGATTTCACTTTTGTGTAAAGGGGAACTTTCCTCTGCACTTGACAAGTTAAATCTGCCAACTGAAGTTGCGCAGGTTCGGATAATTGGATGTGTGGAAATATAAGGAGATCTGGCTTTGTTTTGCTGCAAAAGCATGGTGTTGCTGGCTGCATCTGTGTATTATTTGTTGAGTCGGAGAATTTGGGAATTGCATAGTTTGTTCTCATTATTTGGTTAAATCTAATGCTAGTAATGCCAAGAAATAGAGTTGAGTAAAATAACAGTTCTATAGAAATAACATTGAGAGGGAAAAAATTTGTCCAAAAATTGTAAATTTGGTGAGAATCTACAAGAATCAAGAATGAAATAACCCTTCAATTTATAACTCTCCGTTTAAGTGTCGCATGGAACTTATAAAATAAAAGTAAAATAAGAAGGAATCAACTTTTTTCATATTTGATTATTAAAGAAAAAAGTGAAAAAGAAACCAAGTGATGTACCAAATGAATGATCAAAATATTGATATTAAACATCATTACCATTTGATTTTCCTTAGTTTTTAGTCATGTTAGAATAATTTTTTTATTTAATTTTTCTTAAATTATAATCATATTAGAATAACTATTTATTTTTAATAATATTTGATACAAAGAAAAAATATAATAAAAATTAAAATTTCTTTTTAATTTCCTTAGCATAGAAAGAAGATGTATGAAAATTAATTTTTTTAATTTTCCTTTCTTTCCATTTGGCCAACAAAAAACCCTTGAAAATAAAAATAAGAGAGTTATATTTCATGATATTTTCTCCTTCTATCAAATGCTATTAAAAATAAAAATGTATTCTAATATGATTAAAACATTAAGAAAAATCGAATGTCAAGCCATGTTTAAAATTTCAGTTTTGTTCATTGATTTAGAATTTTGTTTTTCTTTCACATTCCTTGATCACCAACCATAAGGGAAAATTCATTTGAATTTTCCTATCTTTTTCCTAATGTTTTCTAAGTTTCAGATTATCGTAATTATTTTTCCGAACCTTCTGAAACTGAGAAAAAAAAAAAAGTTAGGAAAAGTAAACAAAAATATGAAAGAAATACTTTTTTTTTTCTTTTCATATTTGGTTGTCGAGAAAAATGAAAGAGGATAAAACATTACTAGATCGACCAAAAAAAAAATTTTGAAAAAAATCTCAAATTTTAATCCTATTAATTAGAACAATTTTTGGTATAGAGAAAAAATATAACGAAAAATAAATTTTCTTCTTACTTTTTGTTTTTCAAACAAAATTCTTTATGAGACTTGATAATTCTATCAATTCTAAATATCATTGAATTTATGAATGAAATTATTATATTTGCTCAAAGTAAAATAAATTTAACTTAATTTAAATACAAGCTTAACCCAATGTTTAATATAATAGAATAGAACGGTGTTCATCTTTATATTTTTATATCTTCACTAATAATAGTTCATTCCATTCCACTAACAACTCATCGTTGCAATGTTGCATACAATCCTAAGAATAGAATTTAATTCACAATAGTATGCCCACAATCAAACTAGGAGGAAGAATTTTAAGGAGATAATGCGACAGCATTTAGAACAGAAGGACTAGATTTGAGAAAACGAAAGGCAAGACCATTGCATCCATTTGGGTAAAGCTGACCTGCCCTGGAAATATGTCTTTCGCCAGTCTAATTTCATTTATAATATGGCCAAATCTCTAATTTGTACTCTGAGAAAAGCTCAAGATCTCATCATGATTAATAACCAGTTCAATATTTAACTCCTTTGCCTTGCAGATTGCAAAACTGGCAGCATAAGCTTCTCCCATGGATAAAAGCATCCAGAGCAAGAACACCTTTAACCCAACTTCCAGTTAACTGTCCATCATCATTTCTAGCAACACTTGCTACAAAAGCCTGAAGAGAAGTTTCCCTAAAGGCTGTATCAAAATTAAGTTTTATATAACCAACTTGAGGAGGTGACCAACGCTTTTGTCGTCCTGCCCTATCTCCTCTATAATGTCCTCTGGTGCAGCTAGTTGTATGCTTCTCAAAACTGCTCTGCAAATCCTTTAGCAAAAATATCCAGAACCGTTTGTTTTTTTTTTTGTTTTTTTATTTTTATGTTTTTTCTTCCGAAAAGTGTTAGGGTGTGGCTCGAATTGGAGTCGGCAACCGCACCACCTAGCCGCAATAGTTGACGCTGGAAACCGATGACCACCAAACAGCTGCCTACCATATTGAATTCACAGCCACCGTGTTTGACTATCCCCCTCCCATATGTGTATATATATGTGTGTAATTGTGTGTGGCAAGATGGTGAGTTCCGTGGCTGTCTGTGTGCAGCAGTTAGTTGTGTATGCTGAGAGTTGTGTTGTTGTAGAGGGGTGTGCAGTGAAGTAAGAAGTGGTGTGTTGTGCGAGGAACAGAGTGTTGTGTGAGGCAGAGTGAATCTTTGTTGAGAGAGAGAGAGAGATTGGGGTTGAGGGCAATAGCCTCCTCCTCCTCCTTGTATCATTCTCCTCGTTATAGTAGATTATGAGTGCTTCCGTGGACGCAGGTCACAGTGTACTGAACCACATAAATCTGCTCTTGGATTGTGTTTGCGTAATTTTGCTTGTGCAATTGTTGCTCATAGATCACTTCCCAACAAATGGTATCAGAGCGAGGTTGGAGCGAAATCTCTAGATCGGAGTGAAATTCCCAAATTAGAGCCTCTACCCAGTAGCTTAAAACTCTTTTTTGAGACCACCACAATGTTCCTCTCGTCGAGACGAAGCCAATGGCGGTAACCTGTGTTCGAACGGAGCTCAGATGAGGATGCATGCACTCACACACACCAACGACAGAAAGATCACGTCACCACGCATTCTCACACGTCCTCACGTGCTAGCTAGAGATCGGAGGGTGGGATCACGCGCTCCCACGCACCGATAGATGTACTGCCAGCATCCAGAGGTTGATGACGCTAACATCAACGCCACGTTAGCGTTGAGTCAGTAGACACATCAGTGGGTCCACAGCCACGTAGCGTCATGTCAACACTAAGTCAACTACTAAGTCAGGAGCCACGTCAGCGGGGAACCCAAACCACCTCAGCAGTCGGGATAAGCCCACGTCATCCACCATGTCAGCGGGTGGGCCCCACATGGGTGGGCTAGTGCCACATAAGCAGGTGGGCCCTGGACCACGTCAGCATATGGCATCAAGTAATGACGTTAGTGACTGTTAACGACATCAGGCATATTTCGTTAAAGGAGTGAATATTCCATTAAATTTGACGGATAGTTGACTAGATTTTGATTAGTTTGACCTTAAGTTTGACCGGCCTTTTCAAAGCCATTTCAGGTCAGTTTTTCAAACGGATTGAACCATTTCTACGGTTTTCGATCATTTTGAAGCCATTGGCGGTGTCTGTTTTGTGAGATTTGGAGCAAAATGGTAGGTGTTGGCACTTCGAAATTTGAGGTGGAGAAATTTGATGGGCGTAACAACTTCGGTTTGTGACAAAGCACGATGAAAGATATTTTGGTTCATCAAGGCTTGATCAATCCGTTGATTAGAAAGAAGCCAGATGATATCAAAATGATGAGGACCGAATTAGAGATGAAGACGATTAGCACAATCCGAATATGCCTGGCAAATGAAGTCAAATATTCAGTGTTAGACGAAACCTCACCGATAGAGCTCTGGAAGAAATTGGAGCAAGGATATATGTCGAAGTCCCTTACCAATAAGTTGTTTTTGAAGAAGAAACCTTATCAAATCTGAATGAACGAGGAAAGTAGTTTTTTTTATCACATAAATGATTACAAAAAAATTTTGACCCAGTTGTTGAGCCTTGGCATAAAAATTGATGAAGAGGATAAGGCACTTCTACTTTTGTTGTCTCCACCAGCTTCATTTGATGGTCTAGTAACTGTATTGCTCATGGGGAAGGATAACTTGAAGTTGGATGATGTGATGGCATCACTTCAAGATTCTAAGACACTAAGAAAGTTAATTGTGAAGTCTTGTGAGCAAGCTTTGGTGGCTAATAGTGAGAGACAAGGAAGAAGCAAAGATCGAAAGCTCGGAGGTAAACAATGGCATTCAAAATCAAGAGGACAAGATACGAACGAGGTCGTATGCTACTGGTGTGATAAAAAGGGGCACTTCAAAAGAGACTATGAAGATCGAAAATGATACGAAGAAGAAAAGAAGACACGGGATGGTGTGAATGTATCGGAGCATGCCACATAGCATGGTAATGATGAGGTCCTTGTAATGACGAGCAGCTTACATTGAAAAAATTGAAGAAATGTGTAGTGTCAATATTGGAAAAAGTACTGCCATATGAAAAGGCGTGCTGGAAATTGATGAGAAAGAACATAAATGCTCGTAGCGGTCCAAACGATGATGGATGAGTTTTGGACTCTGAGGGTTCAGTTCTTGTTTGATTTAAGAAATAATTTTTCCATTCTTTCAAAGAAGTTCGTAGTACAGTATCGCTCGGTGATGGGTCTTCATGCGATATTAGAGGGATTGGATCTGTGAAGCTGAAGATGCCTATTGGAGTGGTTCGTACTTTGGATGATGTAAACTTCGTTCCAAGGATGCAAAGAAATTTGATCTCCCTTAGTCGGTTGGATTCCAAAGGTTGCCAAATCTCAGTTGCAGGTAAAGTTATGGAGGTGACCCAACGTGACTTAATAATATTTACTGGGAAGAAGTCTCATGAGTTATATCAGTTGATGGGAACCATAGTGGTTGGTGGTTTTACCTTGGATGATGATAGCGGCACATCGTCATAAATGAACAAACGAGTTCAATTTGTCGATGAAGAAGGCGCCCTTTGCATGGTTCAAACGTTTGAACCAAGCTATGAAGATTTTCCTTGATCGAGTTCATATCAAGGTGGAGCTGTGGACTTGAGAGTTGATACTCGCCAAGGTGGAGATTCTTAGTGTAGAGACTCAAAGAATTATAGTAATTAAATAATAAAAAAAAGGTGAGAAAAGGAATTTTTAAAGAGGTTTCAGCAGGGTCTCGTCAACGAGTGTAAAAGTATCCGTTGACGAGCAGGGCGCTCGGGCTCGTTGACGGGGATGCGTGTCTCATCGATAAGAAATTACCAAGAGAACTATTTCTAGAGTGTAAAAGTGTCCGTCGACGAGGAGATGGGGCTCGTCAATAAGGCCATGTGGACAAGCATTCTATAAAAGGCCAAGAGTTCAATTCTACGAGAGAATCACATGCAGAATTTTTTCTCTCTCTCTCTCTCTAATTTTGTCCCCTCTACATTCTCTCTAAGTTTTTGGCCCAATTCTTTGCCGGTTCGACGATATGAAGCCACCACGCTACTCCTGGGAAGTTTCTCTTCATATCTACAAAAATAGATCATTGGTTAGGCCAACTTGGGCACCATCCCAAAATTTGGGTAAGTTCATTATTTTAAGTTTTATTAGGTTTTTGGTGTTTTTGGACTGAGGAGAATATGTTAGGAAGGATAATACTGAAGTTTTGTTGGGGAAAATGTAAATTTTAGGGTGTTGAGCTGGGAACACTACGGGTGCAAGATTGGTTAATTTGTGAGCTTTTCAATAAGTCAGGTAAGGGATAACAGGAAAATGATTTTAATACATTTTAGCAGTGGATATGATTTTTGTGCAGATCTTATGATTAGAACATTATTCACTTTTGTGTGGCATGAGTATGAAATTCTATGATTTCATGTAATATCAGAATATTATGTTTTCAGAATAAATATATTATCACTATTTTCGGGAAGATTAAAAACGGTACAGAAACTATGTTTATAGCATGAAGTTGAAACAGTACAGGGATTCCAAAACTATGTATGTTAAAATAGGCCGGCGTAGGGGCCGTGATATACTATGCCGACGTAAGGGCTGTTGTTTTACATGATATACTATATCGGTGCAAGGGCGGTGGTTTTACAAGTTATACTATGTTGGCGTAAGGGCCGTGATTTACAAGATATAATATGCCAGCGCAAGGGCCATGGTTTACATGATATGATATGCAAAAAAATTCATGAAAATATTAGCATGACAAATATTATTATGAAATAACTATATATCATTATATGAAACTTACTATATGTTATCAAAACCAAGATGGCTTGGTTTAGGCTTTCACGAAGTACGGTATCATAGCTATATGTTCACGATCATGTATATGTTAATGCTACCACATGTCATATAGTACTGTGGGAGAATGGCAGTCGATGTGGTTTCATGGTAGTGTAGGCGTCCCTCTGGCAGTCTGGACTAGGAGTGGCAGACCCATCGTACTTACAGACTTATGTTTATCTAGCGTGGTCGGCCAGCAATTGTTAGGTCCTACCTTCTGGCCGCACAACCTCGTCATGTGGGGGTAAGACATGACACCAGCCAGCTTTCCATCCAAGGTGTTATTTCATGTTCATTTATATAAGATGATTTTCACGTATAGAAACTCCATATGTTATACCATGTTATGATAAATTATGTTTTATCCAGATATGATACAGACAGTTTTACCAAATGTGATTTATGAACTATTACATGTATAATACAAAAATACTTATATTTTCACACACTGATGTTAGTTTATTTCCCTTACTGAGAGATGTATCACCCTAACTTACAAAACATTTCAAGGAATCTAGCTAGATAGGCAGATCGAGTTCCACGTCAGTAGAGGCAGTTTTTTTTTTTACTACCTCAGTGGGAGGGTGAGTTACTGAGTTAAGGTCAGAAGGTTTTTAGATTATGATCCTAGATTTACCTTTTTGGTCTTTTTGGATGTATATATATATTTGAAAAATTAGTAGTACTCTAGTATTGTAACTATTGGATGATATGTATGTAATTTATGTTTTCCACTGCTTAGGTATCAGAGGTGTATGACAGGGTTACCCCCAGTACCTACAGATCTGGATGGAGTATGTTTATGGTTATTATGGGAAAAAAATTATTATATGGTAAAATAGGTAGGTCTTTATAGTTTGGTATCAGAGCCAAGGTTGCTAAGTTCTGTAGACTCTAGAGTGCAGTGAAAACAATGCTAGAGTATAGGAAAAGGATTTGAGGTTTTGTTCTGTAGTTTGGAAGTAAGACTACCATGGTGGTTTCTGTGTCTTTCCTGGAGTGACGATTTCAGGAAATTCATAGTAAACTATTGTCAGGTTATGTTTTTAAAATATAGGATTGAATCTTGAATTAAGAAAAGGATGTCAAGATAGGGGATTTTGGTTACATGCGTAAATCATAAGAATAGGGTCCCTGAGCCATGTTTATTGTCTTTTTCGGATAGACCCTGGGGGTGGTAGTGCCCATGCAAGTGGTAGTAACGGTGCAAGGTCCTCGAGTGTAAACGGTGCTGATTCAGATGCAGTACTACGTAGTGTAGCTCAGCAGGTTATGACTGAGATCACTAGAAGCTCCAGAGAGTAGGGATGCCCGTTTCCAAGCCATGGGTGCACTATAGAGTGTTGGCCTTACAAGGCTTAACATCCCCTAATATCCTTTTTTGATTCTAATAAACAAGTAGAACTTAACATTCTTTGTTTAAGTGATGTATTTTCAGGACTCAATAATGAATGCAAGGTTAAAGATTCATGAAAGTTTGTACTTCAAATAAGGATGATTATATCAAGCTTAAAGCATGGATTCAAAAATGGATTTAAAGATAAAGATTGAATATCATGAGAGCATGAGAATTGCAGAGAACTTGATGAAAGCTCAAAGAAAGATGAAACAAGTATAAAGGCCTCAAGGAATTCAAGAAATGAAAATTTGAAAGAGTCTATAGGAAATTTTATCTAAGTATTTCAAATAATTTTAATATGGATGCATGAAACTCTTAGGTTAATTTCTTGAACCTAGATACCTTTTAACATACTTGGAAAAAAAATTTCTAAGGTAAAAAATTATTTCAAAAAGGTTAGAATCATTTTTGGAATGAAAAGTACCAAAAAGAGGATTTTCCAAATGCTGTTAATTTTTCTACATCCGCATTGAGGTGCATGTTTCTCTATCCAAATCACCTTATTTTAAAATGTATTCAACATAAAATTTGTAGGATTTTCTCCTAGATTTCATTTGACACTATACACATCAAATTTGGAGTTATACTGAAAACTTTATGTTCAAAAGACTGAAGAGTTCTTAAAGTTGACAGTAGCCTTGTGTTCTACCAGTAGACTGCCTAAACCATGACAAGCACCTAGGTGGTCAAGTCAGGCGTCTGCTTGTATCCTGGTAAGCCAGTGCCACCCTACTACCCCTTTAAAATAAACCAAGCAGGAGACTGATAAAAGAGTCAGTCTACTGCCACGCGGAAGTTTTTAAATTTTCTTAACGGACAAATTTTTTAAATGAGGTTGCTTGGAGCTCAAACTTTGTAAAAACTTGGGGAATACTCCAAGTCACTTAGGGATCAAGTTACATACTTTTTTAAGTCTACATATAAGCCTCAAAGATCATTGAATTAATTAACCAAGAACCAAGAATTCAAATCAGCATTCAAAAATTCTCTCAATTGCTTTCAACACTCAAAGGCTCTTTCACTCTCATCTTGTCTACGAAATTTGCTGAGGTCTTGCTGATTCAATCACCAATCTTGTGTTACAAATTCTAAATCTTTCAATCATTGAAAGAATTAATCGGTGATATACTTCCTTGAGCTTCAAGTTAAATTGCATATGTTATTTACTTTTAAGTGTATTATAGTGTTGAATTGTTGTACTAATAAGCTCTTTGTGTGAGCATTCTTTGTACATATATTTGTTTTGTATCTTGTAGATTGATGATTCCAAGGATTGTTTGGATCCTTGGCTAAGTAAAGGGATATTGCATAGAGAGGCATGCTCTAGCCTAATTAAGGAGTGAGCGAACGAAGCTACATCATTTGGAGAGGCGGGCTCTAGCCTACTAAAGGAGTGTGTAATCGGTATTGTTCTGCCCGGTAAAGGAACTAATTTTAGTGAATCCTTTGGTGGTTTGCCAAAGACGAGGATGTAGGCTGGGTATAAGCCGAACCTCGTAAAAATCTCAATCTCACTCTCTCTTTCCTTACTCTTTATTTTCAGTACATATACAATTGCGTAGATGTTTTAAATATCAAAATCATACAAACTACATAATTTGGAAGTTAAATAAACTTAAGGTTTAATTTTGATTTGGGTTTCAAAAATCGAAAGGGAGTACGTTGGTTAAACCATATTTTGTGGAAACTATACGGGAGTACGTTACTTGGTTAACATCCCAAAGATAAAATTAACGAAGAGTTTATTTGAATTCTGGATTTTGGAAAGAGTGTTGGATTTTATATTACACATCATATTAAAGAAGCAAATCCACTACTATAGGGCTTGATTCAAATTTATATACAGGGCTGACAACAAAAGCTGAAAGTTGAATCTAATGTATTGTGGTTGAATGGTTTAAAGTTTTATATTGATTGGAATGTGTTTATATTTCAAAGAGTGCTGAATCTTGCAAAACTTTCATTAGTCTAAATAATGCTGCAGTTAACTTATACTTGGCAAATCGATTGGTTGTTTGGTTTGAACATTGTGCTTGATTGGTTGGTTTAATTGATTAGATGATTACTTGTTTGGTTAAGCAATAATGTTGTGGATTAAAAGAATTAATTTCTTGTGTGATTGGTAAATCAAACAAACAAGTAAACAATTTGTTAAACGAAATAAAAGAAATATAAAGAAGTCTTCAAAGGAATTAAAAGAAAATTTTAAAATCCAATTCACCCCCCTCTATGGACTACACCTTGGTTTTCAATTGGTATCAGAGAGAGATTATAGCAAATCTTAATTAGTAGCTATAAAAGGATCCTAATGGCTCACTTAGGCGTAGCTTCCTTTGGAGAGGGACAATCTTCAACTAAGTCACCCATTTTTTGTGGTTTGAACTACACTTTTTGGAAAAAGAGAATGCAAATATATCTTCAAACTATGAATTGGAAAGCATGGGAGGTTGTCATGAAAGGTGACCAAATTCCTTTTAAACTAATAGATGGAAGACAAGTTCCCAAAGAGAAAAATGATATGACAGACTTAGACCATAAGATGTTGCAAGTTAATTCAAGTGCCATGAATGCCTTATATTGTGCTTTCGATGCCAATGAATTTGATAGAGTAATGACCTACAAATTAGCTAAGGACATATGAGAAAAATTAGAAGTAACATATAAAAGAACTATAGATGTTAGGGATAAAAGGATCAATATGCTTACAAGTAAATATAAAGCCTTTAGGATGAACCCGGATAAATCCATAACTAATATGTTTACTAGGTTCACTCACATAATCAATTCCCTAAATACACTAGGAAAAACCTACACTACTTATGAGATGATAAGGAAAATTCTTAGAAGGCTGCCACCTAAATGGAAACCAAAAGCTACTGCCATAACGGAATGAAGAAATCTGAAAATCACTTCCTTAGATGAACTTATAGGTTCTCTCCTAACATATGAAATGACAATGAACGATAGAAGTGAAAAAACTAGAGCCCAAGAATCTATAGCCTTCAAAACTTCAAAAGAAAACTCTAGTAGTGAAGAAGAGATGGATGAAGATGAAGTAGCCTTCATATCTAAGAAGCTAGCAAAAATTTTAAGAAGGAAAAATAAATTCAAAAGAAAATCCAAATCTGAATCAGATGAAGAAGATATTAGCACCAAGAAATCAAAGAATAAAACCCTTACATGTTATAATTGTAATAAAGTTGGACATATAAAAATGAAATGTCCACTACAACTAAAGAAAGCGTTTGAAAAGAAAAACAAAAAGGTCATGAAAGCCACTACTTGGGACATGATGAGTACAAGTTGTTTTGAAAATGAATCAAGTGACCAAGAGGTTACTTATACGTGCTTTATGGCTTGGGACGATGAGGAAAGCTCCTAATCTAAATCTTTAAATAATTCTTGTAGTAATGAATCCAATGATGAGTGTATGTCATCTTATGATGAATTACAAAATGATTTATTCAAAGTTCATAAGATGCTAATTAAAGTAACTGAACAAAACACATCATTGAAAAATAAGAATGAAGGTATAATAAAAGAATTAGAATCCCTTCAAACTATTGAAAGAGAAAAGGATTCAAGAATCAAGAAAATATAAAGTAAGAATGAAGCTATAACAAAGGAGTTAGAATGTAAAAATCTTACTGAAAAAGAAAAAGATTTGAAAATCAAAGAATTAGAAAGTAAGAATGAAAATGTGATAGAAGACCTTCGATCCCAATCCTTTACGGTGTATGAGAAAGATGTATATATTTATGAATTAGAGGATAATGTAAGAAAATTATCTCTAGAATCAAAGAAATCACAAAAGAAGGTTGATAACAAGAAAGACATTGAAATAAATGATCTCAAAAATCAAATTGAAGATAAAAAAAAAATCATTTATAACTTCACAAAAGGAAATGCAAACTTTGACAAAATGATAGGCTCACAAAGAACGTCTCTAAATAAAGAAGGCATTGGTTTTAATAGAATTGAAAATATAAGGAAAAATAATCTTTACATTGGTTATTTTTCGAAAACATCCAAAGGTTATGCTAGCACATCCTCTAATGCCTACACTAACCATATGCTATCAATGTAAGAAAAATGGGCATATAAAATTTGAATGTCCATTTAAGAGAAAGGGTGTGAAAACTAAAAAAGTATGGAGAGTAAAAGAAGCATCATTTATTAAACCAACCGGACCCAAGAAAGTATGGGTACCAAGATGAAAGACTAGTTTATAAATGAAAAACTTCATGGATTAAGTCATTCCCCTTTAAAAATTGAGAAAGTAACTTAATTCATGATCAACAAACAAACTAGTTGAAATAGAAAAACTTAAAGATGAGTTTAAGAGCTTATTATAACAAATTTAAAATGGCATTGTTGGCCAAAATCATAGGATGATTTTTTACAAGGCTTAACTTAAGAAAAATATTAAGAAATATCAAATTGAGCTTATTACATAAGTGCCTTGATTAAGAAAGGATATTTGAGAATGAAAGCCTATGTGCTACATGCCTATATGAGATGCTATATGCTACATGTGTATGACTTGATTTGACTTGACTTATATTAATAATTTATGGCTCACTATGTTGAAAATTTGAGCATGAGATTATTGAGCATAAGCATAAATTTTGATATGAGATTAATTTTTTACCATGCATGCTATTGATGAATCACATGGATAAACTTACTGCTCTTTACATTGATATCTATGAGCTATGAAAGATACAATAGTTATATTGGTATCCATGAGCTATGCATGATGTGATAATTACTTTGGTATCTATCGAGTACTTTGGTATCCATAAATATTTTAATTGATATCAAAATTTAAAAGCTCACTTGGTATTACAATCTAAAAGTTAAATTTGTTTTTGAGTATGACAAGTATGATTATATCTATGAGCATGGTATGTCATTGATGATATTGGCATGATAATGATATTCGATGCATGATGTGAATCAATGTTTTGAAACATGGGATGATAAATGCATAATTGGTAACAAAACTGAATGTATTGAATTCAGGGGGAGTGTTATGACTTATTGGTTATATTATGATTGTTTCCCTACTGATCAATTGATATCATGAATTCAATTTTAAATTGGTATCATAAAATCAACAATTGGTATCTTGGATAATGTCAAAGTGGGAAAAAGCTGTTAGTAAAGATGTTACAACTCATATACATGACTATTAAAACACACTACAAATGTTGTATTGAAAAATAATAAATTGAGTGTGTTCATATGTTTGATATGCGTGTTTAATGATATGCTCAGAATATGATTTTATTTGAACTTAATTTTTTTTTTTTTGCTTTTTGATTGATGTCAAAAATGAACATGAACATAATATATATCAAAAGGAGGAGAAGTATTTGATATTATTTCATAGACTTGAACTTGAATGAAGTGATGAGCATGATTGTAAAAGAGCTTTTGATATTGATAAGATGATGCTTATTGAAAAGGGGAGTCTTTTTAAGGTTCACTCCAATTTTTGCTTCTTATTTTTTATCATCAAAAAGGGGGAGATTGTTGGCCTTAAAAGGCTTAATATCCCTTAATATCCTATTTTGATTCTAACAAATAAGTAGAACTTAACATGCTTTGTTTAAGTGATGTATTTTCAGGACTCAATGACGAATGCAAGGTTAAAGGATTTACGAAAGCTTGTACTTCAAATAAGGATTATTATATCAAGCTTAAAGCATGGATTCAAAAATGGATTTAAAGATAAAGCTTGAAGACCATTAGAGCATGAGGATTAAAGAAAACTTGATGAAAGCTCAAAGAAAGATGAAACAAGTATAAAGGCCTTAAGGAATTTAAGAATTGAAAATTTGAAAAAGCCTATAGGAAATTTCATGTAAGTACTTCAAATAATTTCAATATGAATGCATGAAACTCTTAGGTTAATTTCTTGAACCAAGATACCATTTAACATACTTGGAAAATATTTTTATAAGGTAAAAAATTATTTCAAAAAGGTTAGAATCATTTTTGGAATGAAAAGCACCAAAAAGAGGATTTTCCAAATGTTGTTAATTTTTCTACATCCGCATTGAGGTGCATGTCTCTCTATCAAAATATCCTTATTTTAAATAGTGTTCAACACAAAATTTGTAAGATTTTATCTTAGCTTTCGTTTGACACCAAGCATGTCAAATTTGGAGTTATACAAGAAACGCTATGGTCAAAAGACTAAAGCATGCTCGAAGCAAACAGCAGCCTTGTGTTCCACTAATAGACTACCTGAACCATGACAGGCACCTGGGTGGTCAAGCCAGGCGACTGCCACCCTACTACCCCTTTAAAATAAAGTACGTAGGCGACTGACTAAAAGAGCTAGTCTACTGCCATGCAGCAATTTTTAAATTTTCTTAACGGACAAATTTTTTGAATAAGGTTGCTTGGGACTCAAACTTTGTAAAAACTTAAGGAATACTCCAAGTCACTTGGGGATCAAGTTACATACTTTTTCAAGTCTATATATAGGCCTCAAAGATCATTGAATTGATTAACCAAGAAGCAAAAATTCAAATCAGCATTCAAAAATTCTCTCAATTTCTCTCAACACTCAAAGGCTCTTTCACTCTCATCTTGTCTACGAAATTTTCTAAGGTCTTGCTGATTCAATCACCAATCTTGTGTTGCAAATTCTAAATCTTTCAATCATTGAAAGAATTAATTGGTGGTATACTTCCTTGAACTTCAAGTTAAATTGCATATTGTTATTTACTTTAAAGTGTGTTACAGTGCTGAATTGTTGTACTAATCAACTCTTTGTGTGAACATTTTTTGTACATCTATTTGGTTTGTATCTTGTAGATTGACAATTCCAAGGATTGTTTGGATCGTTGGCTAAGCAAGGGGATATTGCATAGAGAGGCGGGCTCTAGCCTAATTAAAGAGTGATCGAACGAGACTATATCGTTTGGAGAGGCGGGATCTAGCCTACTAAAGGAGTGTGTAATCGGTATTGTTCCGCCCGGTAAAGGAACTTATTTTAGTGAATCCTTTGGTGGTTTACCAAAGACGAGGACGTAGACTAGGTATAAGCCGAACCTAGTAAAATCTTGATCTCACTCTCTCTTTCCTTACTCTCTTTATTTTTAGTACATATATAATTGCGTGATTGTTTTAAATATCAAAATCATACAAACTACGTAATTTGGAAGTTAAATAAACTTAAGGTTTAATTTGATTTGGGTTTCGGAAATCGAAAGGGAGTACATTGGTTAAACCATATTTTGTGGAAACCATACGGGAGTACGTTACTTGGTTAACATTCCAAAGATAAAATTAACTAAGAGTTTATTTGAATTCTAGATTTTGGAAAGAGTGTTGGATTTTATATTACACATCAATATTAAAGAAGCAAATCCACTACTACAGGGCTTGATTCAAATTTATATACAAGGCTGACAACAAAAGCTGAAAGTTGAATCTAATGTTTTGTGGTTGAATGGTTTAAAGTTTTATATTGATTAGAATGTGTTTATATTTCAAAGAGTGCTGAATCTTGCAAAATTTTCATCAATCTAAATAGTGTTGTAGTTAACTTATAATTGGCAAATCAATTGGTTGTTTGGTTTGAACATTGTGCTTGATTGGTTGGTTTAATTGATTAGTTGATTACTTGTTTGGTTAAGCAATAATGTTGTAAAATAAAAAAACTAAGTTCTTGTGTGATTGGTAAATCAAACAAAAAAGTCAAGAATTGGTTAAAAGAAATAAAAAAATAAAAAGAAGTCTTCCAAGGAATTAAAAGAAAATTTTAAAATCCAATTCACCCCCCTTCTTGAGACTACACTTTGGTTTTCAAAGAGAAATTCACCAAGATGAATCCTCCAACATTTTTAGGAAGTGTTGATTCTGCGCTCGCCGAAAATTGGATGCAAGAGATTGAAAATGTGTTGGTAGTATTGTAGTGTACGGAGGAGCAGAGGGTCCTCTTCGCCACCTATAAACTGATAGGGGAGGCCGAGAGGTGGTGGAATGCTGTGAAACTCTTGGAGCAGCGGAGGACGACGCCGATAGCTATGATATGGGACTGATTTAAAGAATTATTCTTTGATAGATATATTCCAACCACTATTAGAGAAGCCAAAGTGGAAGAGTTCCTAAATCTAAAGTAGGGGTAGCAGTCAGTTCAGCAGTATGCGGCAAGGTTCATAGAGTTGTCCCGCTTCACCCCGTATGTTGTTCCTGATGAAATAAAGAAAGCGAGATAGTTTGAAAGAGGATTGAGGCATGGAATATACAAGCAGGCAGTAGTGTTGAAGATACAGGATTTTGCTGAGTTGATCTACAGAGCAGCATTGGTTGAGGCCAGTGAGCGGATGGATGTAGAGGAGCAAGGACAGAAGAAGAAATCTACGCCTTCAAGCTTCTAATAGGGATCTAGGCGAGGTCAATGGAGGAGAGGAAACTATGACAGAGGATAGAGGCAGGAGACTGAAGGTCATGAGTTTTAGGCGGTGTAGAATTTCCCTGTCTGTCAGACTTGTGGAAAGAGACACGTGGGAGAGTGTCGAGTAGGGAGAGCCATCTGCTATCATTTCAGTATGCAGGGACATCTGGTGCGAGATTGCCCCACACCACTTATACTGCTCCTGCCCCCAAACCTTACCGAGAGGCTATCAAGAGCCCCGTGGAGGCCAGCAAAGGAATGTAGCTCCGGCGAGAGTATGTGCTTTGATGCCTAGAGATGTTGAGACTGTAGGCAACGTCATGACAGGTACCTTTAATGTTTTATCATATCAAGTAACTATTTTATTTGATTTAGGTGTCACCCACTCCTTTGTTTCTGCGGCCTATGTTAAATTGTCTAGAAATGAGACCCAGTTATTAGATGTAGAATTTTCAGTAGCTACACCATCGGGGTCAGTGGTGTAATGTCATAGGGTGCTTAGGGGTTATTCGATAGAAATTCAGGGGAGAGTACTGCCGTCTAAACTTATTTAGTTTAATATGCATGGATTCGATGTAATACTTGGTATGGATTGGCTAGAAGCTAACTACGCTAATATTGACTGTCACATGAAAGAGATAATTTTCAGACCATCGGGGAAGCAAGAATTCAGATTTGTGAGTTCGCAGGTGAGTTCCCTGCCAAAGTTAGTGTCAGCCATGCAAGCGAGAAGATTACTTCTAGACAGTTGTCAAGGGTTTATGGCCTTTGTAAATGAGGTGTCAGAAAATGAATTAAAGCTGGGAAATATACTAGTGGTTAAGGAGTTTCCAAACGTTTTCCCAGAAGATTTACTTGGGTTGCCTCCCAACTGCGAAGTAGATTTTGCTATTGATCTACTTCTCGAGATGGCTCTGATCTCTAAAGACCCTTACTGAATGGCTCAAGTGGAATTAGGAGAATTAAAGGATCAGCTGTAGGATTTATTGAATAAAGGGTATATCAGACCTAGAGTTTCTCCTTAGGGAGCATCGGTGTTATTCGTAAAAAAGAAAGACTCATCTATGAGGATGTGTATTGAAAGGTAACCATTAAGAACAGGTATCCTCTACCTCGCATAGATGACTTATTTGATTAGCTTTAGGGCACACGGGTCTATTCCAAGATCGATCTTAGGTCAGGCTATCTTCAAGTGAAAGTAAAATCAAAAGATGTCTCGAAGATAGCTTTCAGGACCAGGTACGGGCATTATGAATTTCTAGTTATGCCATTTAGTCTTATGAATGCTCCTACTGTATTCATAGATTTGATGAATAGAATTTTTCATAAGTATTTAGACAAGTTTGTTGTAGTTTTCATTAATGACATACTGGTCTACTCAAGGAGGTTTGAGGAGTATATGACACACTTACGGTTAGTACTTCAGATACTTAGGAGTTTCTTAGGACTGATGGGTTATTATCATCAGTTTGTAGAGGGGTTTTCAGCTTTATCAGGACCTTTTACGCATCTAACTAGAAAGAATGTTAGGTTTTAATGGGATGAGGATTGAGAGTAGAGCTTTCAGGAATCAAAGTAGAGGCTTGTCACTGCACTAGTGTTGATCATTCCGTCATAGGGTGATGGTTATGTTATTTACAGTGTCACGTCCTTGAAGGGGCTCAAATGTGTATTAATGCAGCAGGGTAGTAGCATATGCTTCCAAACAATTGAAAGAATATGAAAAGAATTATCCCACTCATGATCTTGAATTGGCCACAATGGTTCATGCGTTAAAAATTTTGAGGCATTATCTGTATGGAGAGAAATGTGAAATATTTTCTGACCATAAAAGTTTAAAGTACTTCTTCACGTAAAAGGAGTTAAATATGCGGCAAAGAAGATGGTTAGAACTTATGAAGGACTATGACTACACCACTAGCCATTTAGGTAAGGCTAATGTGGTGGCTAATGCATTGAGTCAAAAATCAAAGGATACAGCTCAATTAGTAGCAGTAATTCAGCATCTGATCATGATGGACTTAGAGAGGCTCGACATAGAATTGGTAGTGGGTGATCACCAAACATTTATTGCCAACCTGGTGATGCAGTCTACTCTATAGTAAAAGATTAAAACCGCTCAGAGAGATAGCGCAGAATTAGCAAAGCTAATAACTAAGGTGCAGGATGGACAGGGAGAGGAATTCAGTATTTCTGATGATGGAGCTGTTCCAAGTTGTGCGTGCCTGCAGATATGGACATCAGGAGGACGATCTTAGAGGAGGCTCATATGTCCTTGTACACGGTTCATCCAAGTAGTACTAAAATGTATAGGGATCTACGAGAGTCTTATTGGTGGAGAAACATGAAGAGGGAAGTTGCCAAGTTTGTGCAATAGTTTCTGATGTGGCAGTAGATAAAGGCTGAGCACCAGAGGTTGGCGAGCCAGTTGCAGCTGTTTTACATCCCAGAGTGGAAGTGGGATCATGCATCTATGGACTTCGTGATGGGTTTACCACCAACACTGCATGGTCAGAATGCTATTTGGGTGATTGTTGATAGATTGACGAAGACCACGTACTTTATTCCTATTAAAGTCAACTATTCCATAGACAGACTGATAGAATTATATATTCAAGAGATAGTATGATCACATGGCGTGCAAGTGTCTATAGTATCAAATTGAGACCCACGTCTCACGTCACGATTTTGGAGGAGCATCCAGGAGGCTCTGGGGTCTCAATTATCTTTCAACACAGCGTTTTATCCTTATAAGGATAGCTAGACTAAGAGGGTGATTCAGATATTAGAAGATATGCTGCGGGCATGTGTGCTGGATTTTGGGAATAGTTGAATCCAGTATATGCCGCTGGAAGAGTTTGCATACAATAATAGCTATTAGTCCAGAATCGACATGACACCTTATGAGGCGCTCTATGGTAGGAAGTGTCATTCTCCTCTATACCAGGATAAGATAGGTAAAAGGTGAGTGTTGGGACCAGAAATAGTGCAATAAGCCTACGATAAAGTCCGACTCATTAAAGAAAGAATCTGTGCAATTTAGAGTCGGCAAAAGAGCTACACCAATAATCGCCACCAGAAGTTGGAATTGAAAGTTGGGAACCATGTGTTTTTGAAGATAGAGCCATTAAAGGGAGTTATGAGGTTTGGGAGGAAGCGTAAGTTGAGCCCTAGGTTCATCAGCACTTTCGAGATACTTGAAAAAGTGGGGTTAGTTGCCTGCTGGCTAGCTTTACCACCCGCTTTGTACAAAATGCATGATGTATTTCATGTTTCCATGTTGAGGAAATACGTACCAGATCCCTCCCATGTGATCAGTTATGCAGAGTTAGAACTCAGAGATTCATTGGCTTATGAGGAGATACTAATGCAGATTTTGGACAAAAAAGAATAGGAATTGCGCAATAAGAAAATTACTTTAGTAAAAATCCTATGGAGAAATCACACGGTGGAAGAAACCTCTTGGGAGTTGGAAAAAGAAATACAATAGAAATACCCGCACTTATTCAGTGGAAATCAACACTAGGTATACAAGTAAAGTAAATGTAGTATGGTTTAATTTTATGAAAAGCAAGATGATATACGCATGACTAGTATTGTAGGTTATAGAATATTTAGTATTTTTGTTTTGGGAAAATTTTAGTTTATGTACTTGTAATCTCCCAGAACCCTGAATGTAACCACGGTATTCCTCTGCCACAAGTGAGGATAAGTAATAAAATAAGTAGCCCATTTTTTTTAAGGATGGGGTCAATATAGATAGTAAATTTTAAGGATGAAATTTTTATGAGGAGGGGAGAATGTAGAAACCTGAAGAATTATAGTAATTAAATAATAAAAAAAAAAGAGAGAAAAGGAATTTTTAAAAGGAGTTTCAGCAGGGTCTCATCGATGAATGTCGAAGTGCCCATCGACGAGCAAGGCGTTTGGGCTCATCGATGGGGACGCGTGTCTCGTAGATGAGAAATTACCAAGAAGACTGTTTCCAGGGCCTAAAACTTATTGACAATAAGAATGTGTTCGTCGATGATACTCCTTCTTGGACTTATTGATGAGGAGATGTGGCTCGTCGACGAGGCCACGTGGACAGGCATTCTATAAAAGGCGAAGAGTTTATTTCCTGCGAGAGAATCACATGCAAATTTTATCTCTCTCTCTCTCTCTCTCTCTCTCTCTCTCTCTCTCTCTTTCTCTTCTCTCTCTCTCTCTCTCTCTCTCTCTCTCTCTAACTTCATCCCCTCTGCATTCTCTGTAGGTTTTTGGCTCGGTTCTTCGTCAGTTCGATGATCCGAAACCGCCACGCTAGTCCTGGAAAGTTTCTCTTCATATCTATAAGAATATATCATTGGTTAGGCCAACTTGGGCACCATCCCAAAATTTGGGTAAGTTCATTATTTTAAGTTTATTAAGTTTTTGGTGTTTTTGGACTGAGGAGAATATGTTAGGAAGAATAATAGTGAAGTTTTGTTGGGGAAAATGTAAATTTCAGGGTGTTGAGCTGGGAACACCACGGGTGCAGGATTGGTTAATTTGTGGGCTTTTCAATAAGTCAGGTAAGGGGATAAACTAAGTTAGTATTTTTGTTGACCTTATTGGTCATGCCCGATTTTGATTATGACAAATACTCATTATATATCTAAGATTGTTAAGATAAAGATGTGCACAAAGCAAGCAAAGCCTGAAAACCAATCCATGTTTTTCAATTGTAATATATTTTAAGTGGTGAAATTGGTCTGTAATAATAATTAGGATATTTGGTTTGTAATAAGCACACACATCACATACATGATTTATTTTGTAAGCTCAAACCAAATATGATCTAAAAGTGACCGTAGAATTCGGTCGACCAACACCGGACTTTTTCGGTGTCTTAGTTTTGGACATAAATGACCCTAGGACACATACATTTGCACATATGTTTGTTAGACACTTGAATAGGGTTTGTATGTTTAGAAACGGGACCGAAATGCACACTTGGTGCACTTTTGGTCAACCGGCCAACATAGTTCATTTTTGTCTGGTCGACTGAACCAGACCTAGGTCAACAGTTGACCAAGGTCCTGGTTGACCGAACTAGGTAGTTCAAAAATCCCCGATTGACTGAAACCTCCCTAGGTCAACATTTTGACCATCTGGTTGACCGAGCCATTTTTGTACTCCAACTACCTGATTGATTAAGGGTCCTCGAGAAAAATCTCAACTGTCTGGTCGACCGAACCAGCTAGTTCAAAATGGCCCAATCGACCGAATCTCAAAAAATTGAAAAATCGCTCTCTCCTGGTCGACCAAGCTTTTAGTTCAAAATCCCCCTGGTCAACCGAACCATATGAGACCTGGTCGATTGAAACATTTATGGTCAACCAGACCTCTCGAGTTGTCCTGATTTTTACCACAGTTAAATATTTTTTAAAACAGGGTTAAAATATTTGAAACATCATTAAACTTTCTTAATAATACCCAATAGGTCCCCAACGGTCATATTTCCTCCCATGTCTATATATATGAGATCATTTGTGAAAATTAGACATGAATTAGCTACTTTGATTAGGGAAGAATTCTCTAAAAATCCAAAAGCTTATACTACTCATTTTTTAGTCTCATTCACTCATGCTTATTATCTATTAGTGCCTACATCATCTATAAGTTGATTGAGTGTTTGTTTTAGAAAGGTTTGCTCTCCTTGTTCTATTTGTTTGACACAATTTTCTTGAGAGCCAAACCTAAGGATTCTTAGGGGACGTTGTTGATAAGTCTATCATAAGAAAACTTTGATAGATCTTCTAAGCTTGCACCTTTATTGCAATATCTTGAGAAGATCATATAGCATTTTGGTTGCAAAATATTTTCAAAATACTTTCAAATATCTAGTGTGCTTTATCTTGAAAAATATTTGAAAAGATATTTGGTTGTGTGATTGTGATCTTTGTTGCAATATTCACTCACTCATATATTACTTGCTGAATACAAAGATTACACATCTTGTGTAAACCAAGCATATACTTCATTTGATACTTACATGCTTGAGACATCCCGCTAATTGAAATACTTGAGACTTGACATCTTTGTGTGAGCATATCGGCTGAATATATTGTGAAACAAAGATTGCTTATTTGACACTCTCACATACGCATTACACTAATAGAAAATACCTTTGAGAGTTGAACTATCTAGACCACACTGAGCTTACATATTGAATCATATTGTGGTGCATGTTATTGCACGTATTTTGATACATATATTCTTTACACAAAAGTACAATCACTGTACCGTTTGATTATATACACATTTGTTGTATTTCTAGGCACGGGCTGACTCACTCGAAAAATGAGCAGCTCGGAAGCTATCCCAAGTCTAGGAGTTCTGTCGTGTAATATTAAGCCCAAGGGCTAGATTGTCTCCTCAGGGAATGCGTTTTAATCTCAGATTTTACTTTCTTCCAATTGAAATTAAAAAGGTAATGAACTCAGTTCAGATTCGGGTTTTCAAGATTGTGGAGACTTAAATGAAAACACAAATTAAAGTCCTACAACTATCACGCACGGAATTAAATAACAATAATGAAAACCCTAGTCTACTTAAGGAAACACTAGATCATACTAACTAAAAATGGAAACTTTAAAAATGGAATTAAAATAACAATAATGAAAACCCTAGTCTACTTAAGGAAACACTGGGACACGCGTTAATTAAAAATGGCAACCTAAAACATGGAATTAAAAACACACAATGGAAACTAAACTAGACACATACTAAAAAAAAAACCGAACCTACTAAAAATCGAACCTTTAGCACAATTAAGAGATCAAATCAAGACTCACAATTTAAATGCAAACATGAATTCAACGGAACTTTAAAAAACGTAAACAATAACGGAACACAATAAAAACACAACCTTTACTAATCATAGACCCTAACTAAATCGAATTTCGATAAAAAAAATATCTGAATTTAATTAAGAATGCTAAATTAAAATAACTATCAATTAGATAAACAAAGAGATTAATTTAACAATAATGAAATACCCAACATTACTCAACTTAAAAAAAAAAAGAAAGAAAACTCTAATAACATTAAAAAAAAAA
Organism: Malania oleifera; assembly: GCF_029873635.1. Classification (NCBI taxonomy): domain Eukaryota; kingdom Viridiplantae; phylum Streptophyta; class Magnoliopsida; order Santalales; family Ximeniaceae; genus Malania; species Malania oleifera. Next base: position 18,747,215 of record NC_080428.1, read on the forward strand.
ACTAAACTTTCTTCAATATTCCAAGATTCAAAGAAAAGTAAATAAAAGAAAGAAAGAAAGGAAAAGAGAGAGAGAGAGAGAGAGAGAGAGAGAGAGAAACAAATCCACGGAGCTTTGGCAGCAGTTGCGGCTGTGTGTGGGTTGGTTCGCGGCTGTGGCATGGAGCAAGGAACAGCGGGAGAGTGGCCCACGGATCTGCTGGTGCTGTTGGCGGCCGCCGGAGAGAGCAACAAAGTGCAGCAGGAGCTTTTTGTGCTACGGCAACAATGGGCAAAAGAGGTTTGAGCGAGAAAGAGAGAGAGGGATAAAGGGAAGGAGAACAGGGAATAGAGAAAAGAGAAAGAGAGCAAAGCAGAATTTAAAATAACAAAAAAAAAACAAACTAAAGAAGAAGAAGAAGAAGAAGAAGAAGAAGAAGAAGAAGAAGAAGAAGGAGAAGAGGAGAATGGGGAAGAGGAGAATGGGGAGCCCTGGGGGCTGCCTATGGCAGGAAGACGAAGAGAAGAGTTAAATAGGATAGGGGGGAAAGCCCTAGACCCGGATAGGAGACCCGACCCGGCAACTTGACCAAATTGGAGTTGACCCGAATTGCTATATTTTTTCATTTTTTTCATTCTTTATTCATCACAAATCTGACTCTTCTGGAGCCAGTATCTCACAAAACTTAAAACACAAAATTGTAGATAATCCTTTCCTCTTTCTCCAAAAATTTGAATCGTCTCGATGGAACTCGGACGGAAAAGTTATGCACAAAATACGTACAGGTGTCGGTTTTGGTTCCCAGGAATTTTCCTGCGACAAAAAATTACCAAAACTTCATAAATAGTACAATCAAGTTCAAGAATGATAATTTAGGCAATTTATTAAAATATTAGACAATTTTGGACATTTAATTAAAAATATAAACCGTAAAACTCGAGTTAAACGTCCAATTACGTAGTTTCGACGCGTAATCACGGGCCTGAAAAGGGAGACTAGCCCTGGAATAGTCCCGGATTGGCTTAGACTCGGTTAGGAAAGCTAAGTGCATCGTCCTGTTAAGGCGTATAGGTTGAGGTCAGCCCCGCTAATTGACATGTTTAAGGTTGAGGTTAGCCCTGTGCTAATTGACTTGGTTGTAATCAGTGTCGCTCCACCCTTAAGTGAGTTATTAGTGGAATCCTCGGGCTTGCGAACTAGAGGAGGGGATGTAGGCACAGTTGGCCGAACCCCAATAACACATCGTGTGTTGTCTATATTGTCGCACTTTATATTTATCACACGTGTATGTTATTATGTAAATGATGCGCTTGATTTAAATTTGCGCATATTATATTCATCAGCATATTTGGAACTGAATAGAAAGACCCTAGGTTGTTATATTCAGCTGACATCTAGTTTAACCTAGGAAAGAAATTTAAAATTCCAATTCACCCCCCCCCCCTCTTGGGAATACACCAATTCTAACAATTTTGATGAAATTATTTATTATTATTCAGCATTTATTTCCAGAAAAATTATGTATGTTATATGTTGACTCTATGAGTCCAATCCTGTTTTGATAATGTCAAATCACTTGGTATTTGATCTAACAAGAACTATATTAAGCATGCACGGAAGGATAACAAGTCATGGAAGCCATAAAGAATATAGCATACATACCTGAGCAAGATCCATGGAACTCAAAGAGTACAAGAATGAAGATGCAAGTGACAAGTTCAAGAGCATCATGGGAATGGGTACTTAGAACTCATGTATTTACATTTTCATATGATTTAATTTTAGCCTCAAATCATAAACTAGAATGATCTTAGGACTCATGCATTTCATGAACATCATTATGGGACATTCATGGACTTAGAAATATTTTTAAAATCCTAGAAAATATTTTTATAAAAGAGCCAAGAAAGTGAGGAAAACAGTTTTTCAAAGTATAAAGAAAAATTTAAGGAAATAGGAACTTCAGATGACCGAACTCAGCAGTCAGTAGCCTGAAGTTGCCACTTCAGAAGACCGAAGTTAACATCAGTTTTTTGAAGGATTTCTTTCGAAGACCAAAGATTAAGTTCAGTCTCCTAAAGAATTTATGGTGAAACATAGAACTTGGAAGAAGCACCTCAGAAGAATGAACTCAGACTTCAGTTGTCTAAACCCGACACTTCAGTCATCTAAACCCCAAACTTCAGTCATCTAACCTTGTGTTCAGGTTATTTTTTCAAAGCTCTAAATAACTTCAGTCATCTAGGCCTTTGACCTCAGTTGTTTGAACTTGCGAGAAAACTTAAAAATCTAATTTTTAACAAGAGAACTCGCGAGATATTTTTTGATCCAATCGTTGAGATCTATTCTAAGGGCAAAATACCTATATATTGAACATCTAAACCTTAGTATGGAAGCTAAGACCAATGAGAAGAGAAAAGAACATCCTTTTGAAAGAGAATTGAGAAACTTGAGCATATAGTTATACGATTGCCTGCACTCCAACTTATACTCATCAAGCTTGGGCAAATCAACTCAAAAAATCCAAGGAAGTTCAGTTATCATCTTAAGTTCATCTTAGTATTGAGGTTTAGTCAATCCATTTATTATTTTCAAGAGTTTCTCATCTCATCATCTGTTATTGAATATTATTATTAGAGAGATCAATCTTAAGTTTTTTTCATATACATATAAAGAGTGTTCTTTTTTTTTTTTTTACAAGTTCATAACTTGAAAAAATTTTCCTTTGGGCATTGATTAAATAATTATCATTCACGTGTGTCCTTAGTTAAATACTTTATATTTTGGATATTTTAAAACCATTTGATTAAACATCCTTAGAAGCTCATAACTATATATATATGTTGTATTGAAGGATATTTTTTGGAACACTTTATATTCAGTGTTTTGATCTTTGGAATACATATCATATATATATATATATTAAGTCACATATTACAAAGATCATATTGTGGTTGAAAACTTGAGAGAAATATTGTTGTGACGAAGTGTGTTTCAAATCTTTGCAATCTTCAAAGCTATTTGTGTATTCAAGATTTAACCTAAGTTCTCCAAAGCATTGATTTATATAAATATTTTTGGGAGATTTGAAAAATGGGATAGTTAGTGAATCATACTCTTGCATATAACGATTATATTGATACATTCATTCTGAACTTCAAGTTTCATCATATGATTATGTATTAGAAATTTCAATTGTACTCACTAACTTTGTTGGAAGCAACTTTGAGTGTTTTACAAATTTGATTGTAATCACGGTTCGAGTTGTGAACCGGGTTTGAGGAGAGAGCTATATCTCTTGTAAGCAGTGGGATAGGAGGAAGTTGTACCTTTTGTAAGCAGCAGATTGTAAGGGAAGCTCCGTCCTAATTTAAGGAGTAGAGATTATAGTGGAATCCTTGAGTGGCTTGCTCAAGACAAGGACGTAGGCCGGGTTGGCTGAACCTCGTAAAAATTGTGTTTGCATTCTCTCTTCCCTTATCTATTTACTTTCCGCACTACACTTCATTACTTACATTGCATGTATGTTTGTTGAATAATCTCACACGAACTAGATAAGTAATTAGTTAAATTTAGACATAGGGACTAAGTGGTAAATAGTTTTAAAAGAATTTTAAAATACCCAATTCACCCCCCCCCCCTCTTGGGATTACACCCAAATCAACATTATAGAACTAGGTTTGGAAATCCTGCTGATAATCGGAAAATGATTTTAATAAATTTAAGCAGGGGATATGATTTTTGGGCAGATCTTATGATTAGAACATTATTCACTTTTGTGTGGCATGAGTATGAAATTCTATGATTTTATGTAACATCAGAATATTATGTTTTTAGAATAAGTATATTATCACTGTTTTCAGGATGATATTAAAAAAGGTACAGAAACAATGTTTAAAGTATGATGTTGAAACACAACAGGGATTCTAAAACTATGTATGTTAAAATATACCGGCGTAAGGGCCATGCTTTCACATGATATACTATGTCGACGTAAAGGTTGTGATTTTACATGATATATCTATGCCGGCACAAGGACCGTGATTTTACAAGTTATATTATGCCGGCATAAGGGCCGTGATTTACAAGATATAATATGCCGAAGCAAGGGCTGTGGTTTACATGATATGATATGCAAAAAAATTCATGAAAACATTATCATGATAGATATTTTTATGAAACAACTATGATAGATATTATTATGAAACAACTATGTATCATTATATGAAACTTACTATATGTTATCACAACCTGGATGGCTTGTTTTAGGCTTTCACAAAGCACGGTACCGTAACTATATGTTCACGATCATGTATACGTTAATGCTACCACATGACGTATGTGACTGTGGGAGAATGACCGTCGATGTTCTTTCATGGTAGTGTAGGCATCCCTCTGGCAGTTCGAACCAGGAGGGGCAGACCCATCGTACTTATAGACTTATGTTGATATAGGGTGGTCGGCCAACCATTACTAGGTCCCTCCTTCGGGCCGCACAACCTAGTCATGTGGGGGTAAGACATGACACCAACCTACTTTCCATCCAAGGTGTTATTTCATGTACAGTTATATAAGATGATTTTCATGTATAGAAACTCAGTATGTTATACCACGTTATGATAAATTATGTTTTATCCAGATATGATACAAACAGTTTTACCAAATGTGATTTATGAACTGTTACATGTATAATACGAAAATACTTATATTGTCACACACTAATGTTAGTTTATTTTCTTTACTGAGAGGTGTCTCACCCCATCTTACAAAACATTTCAGGGAATCCAATTAGACAGGCGGACCAAGTTCTGTGTCAGTAGAGGCAGTTTTTTTTTTACTACCATGGTGGGAGGGTGAGTTACTGAGCTAGGGTCAGAAGGTTTTTGGATTATGATCCTAGATTTACCTTTTTGGTCTTTTTGGATGTGTGTGCATATATATGATAGATTAGTAGTACTCTGGTATTGTAACTGTTAGATGATATGTATGTAATTTATGTTTTCCGTTGCTTAGATATCAGAGGTGTATGACAGGGTTACCCCCAGTACCTATGGATCTGGATGGAGTATGTTTATGGTTATTATGGATGTTTTATGGGGAAAAAATTATTATATGGTAGAATAGGCAAGTCTTTACAATTTGAGTGGGGCTCATATTAGAGTCGGCAGCTGCACCACCCAGCCGCAATAGTTGACGCTAGAAATTGACGTCCACCAAAAAGCTACCTACCATGTTGAATTTATAGCCACCGTGTTTGACTATCCCCCTCCTATATGTGTATATGTGTGTGTGTAATTATGTGTGGCAAAATGGTGAGTTGCGTTGCTGTGTGTGTGTGTAGCAATGAGTTGTGTGTGCTGAGAGCAGTGTTGTTGTAGAGAGGTGTGCAGTGTAGTGAGGAGTGGTGTGTTGTACGAGGAATAAAGTGTTGTGTAAGGTAGAGTGAATCTTATTGAGAAAGAGAGAGAGAGAGAGAGAGAGAGAGAGAGAGAGAGAGAGAGAGAGAGAGAGAGAGAGAGAGAGAGTGGAGTTGAGGGCAGTATCCTCCTCCTCCTCCTCCTTCTCCTTGTATCATTCTCCCGGTTATAGTAGATTGTGAGTGCTTCCATGGACATAGGTCACAATGGACCAAACCACGTAAATCTGGTCTTGGATTGTGTTTGCGTAATTTTTCTTATTCGATTGTTGCTTGCAGATCACTTCCTAATAATAAGCCCTTTGTTCCTAACTTTCCAAACATTTTCCAACAGTTGTAAGGCAGGTAAGCTTTATCCATATGAGATACTCAAACAATGGATTTGTTGTCTAGGATCTCTTCCAGTCTCTGCCTCAAGGAAAGTGCAAGAACTGGCCATCTTAATTCCTCAATAAACAGACCATGCCAATCTTTCCCATATTCAAATAGTTGGAACACTCTATCAATATTAGATTCTTGGTACAGGAGTATGTCGACGTATGGGATATTTGTTATTGCATGACAATCTCAGAACAAGATAGTTAAATGGGATGGAATAGATTTGCAGAAACACAAAAATAGAAAACGCGGAGTTGCCACCTTTATTAATTTTCTAATAGGAAAAATAAAGCAAAAAAACCCTAAAAAAGTCTACGGTCTAAAGAAAATAGGTTCGGGAGTACATTTGTATACAAGGAAGGTGTAGACCAACCATTTTAAATGGATTAGCCATCTAGTACCCTATAACACGCATTCGAATAATGGTTACCTCTATGTGTGTGTGTCCTAATTAAGAAATAAAAAGGAATAGTAAGAAAGGAAGAAAAATCTCTTTTTTGGTCATCCAATGAAGAATTACTGTCTAAGAGTCCAAATAATAGGACTAAAAACACTAACATACTTCTGTTTGAAAAGAGGAATTGGCCTAAAAATACCCTAAATTTTGAAAAAATAAGAGACGATAGAAAAGTTTTAATTGATTGCCTCAGGTTAAAAAATGAATCTTTCCTTTAAAATTACGATTTAAAAAGGTTTCAACATCAAAATGTGTAATTTTAATCAAGGATTGGATAATGTGAATGTGGTTTCTAGTTTGAATTTTAAATAAATGATTAAAATTAGAGAAATTAATGTTGATGGAGTAGAGAATTTCTTGATTGACTCCAAGCTTTAATGAAGAGTTGAAATAAACCAGTCATTAAATGAAGAATTAAAAATCTCGGAATGACTATCATGGTTTAATGCTAAGATAGTGTTGAACAATCACAATGACACAAGGAATTACGTAGTTTGGCAATGCCTACATCCATGGGAGTAAATGACAAGGATTCACTATTTTCTTGTGTAAATTACGAGAGCACTACAAGAACCCTCTCAATTCTCTCAAAAACCATCAACCAACACTCTAAATATATCAGATAAGACATATATATAGAGTTCCCAAAGGTTTTTCCTCCAAACCCCCACCATACTAGCGTTCCCCATTCAAAATTTGAAATCTACACTGGGTGTCCCGAGCCAAACCGTCGAAGGTTTCAGACAGAATGTATTCTATCTGAAATCCTGCTCCAAACCATCAACGGTTAGAGCCTTACCGTCGATGGTTTCCCTTGCTGCTACATGATTGTTGGAATGTGTATTCCCAAGAGGGGGGTGAATTAGGTATTTAAAATTTTATGCCTAAGTTCAATTCAAGTCCACATTCAGTATAACTCAACCTAGGGTTTGTCTAAACGAATACCAATTACCCAATAAGAATTTAACTGAGCAAATAATTGAAGCAAGTATAGTAGGCTCAATTTTTCCCAATCATTCACAATATTTAAAGCATGCGCACATTCATAGTAAATTTAAATATAAGCACGCATGTGCAAGAATTTAACTGCGGAAACTTAAAAGCGAAGGGAAGAGAAAGCGAACATAAGATATGTTATCGGGGTTCGGCCAATACTGCCTACGTCCCCATCTCAAGTTCACAAGCAAGAGGATTCCACTAACTTTGCTCACTTATGGGTGGAGTGTCATCGATTACAATTACCCTCTCCTTACTGGGCAAGGGAATACCCCAAGTCAGATTCACAGGGTTGACCCCAACCTTTACAACCACGCCTTAGAAAGGTGTACCTGGTTTTCTTAACCGGGTCTAGACCATTCGGTGCTTTCTTAACCAAGTCTAAGCAATTCGGTGCACATTACAGGCTAGTGTAATCCTCCTCCGATGATCACACGTCGGGAACACAACAGATAAAAAAATTTACGTACAAATGAACGTGCTTCTACAATATGCAGATATGTACCACAATATGATCAATGCACTCAGAAATGATAATGATTTATGCTCAAGTGAGATTTTTCAAGTTATATGTCAACTCTCAAGAATGTGAGTATATATATATATGTGTGTGTGTGTGTGTGTGTGTGTGTGTGTGTGAGAGAGAGAGAGAGAGAGAGAGAGAGAGAGAGAGAGAGAGAGACCTTTGATTCAATATAGTATATTCAATAAATGAATAATCAAAGGTACTTTAAAAATCCTAAGCAAATATCTCAAAGTATTTTATCAAATATCAAGCACCGTAGATATTAAGATTTAAGATTGCAAAAGATATTTTTATCAAAAACACAAAGCAAGCTTTTGAATTTTTCAATATGGATGCAAGTTTTCAAGCTATGAAGATTTTTTCCCAAGAGAAATTTATGAATGAAAATACAATGGGAGAAACTTTAACTAACTCTCAAACAAATGATATGAAACAATACAAGTATGAGAGAGTTTACAATCTTTTAAGAAAATTAATGGAAAAGTTTAAAGAAAATAAGATGGACTTGCATATGGTATTTACTGACTTAGAGAAAGTGTATGATAGGGTACCTAGGGAAGTTCTATAGTGAGTTTTAAAAAAAAAAAAAAAGGTGTATATGGTAGGTATACTAATGTCATCAAGGATATGTATGATGGAGTAATGACTAGTGTGAAGACTACATGCGGAGAGACTAGAGAATTTCCGATCACAATAGGTGTACATCAAGGATCTGCTTTGAGCCATTTTTATTATTACTTTTGTTTTAGTGATGGATCAACTATCTAGGAGCATCTAAAATGAGGTTCTACGGTGTATGTTGTTTGAAGATGATATTGTACTGATTAATGAAACTAGGAGTGGAGTAGAGTCTAAGTTAGAATCATGGAGAGAAGTTTTAGAATCTAGACGTTTTAAGATAAGTAAAAATAAAATAGAATATATGAAATGTAATTTTAGTAATAGAAGGACGAATATTGGAGACAAAGTTAAATTTAATGATGAAGAAATAAATAGCACTAGTATATTTCGATACCTTGGATCTATTGTACAAGTTAAAGGAGAAATTGAAAAGGATGTATTGCATAGAGTTAAAGTAGGCTATGTAAAATGGAGAAATGCTTTAAGCGTACTTTGTGATCGTAGAATACCCTTAAAATTAATAGGGAAGTTTTATATGACCACTATAAGACTAGCTACGCTATATAGATCAAAATGTTAGGCGACTAAGAAACAAAATATCCAAAAAGTAAAGTTGTTGAGATGAGAATGCTTAGATGGATGAGTGGTATAACATTGAGAGATAAATTAATAAATGAACATGTTTGTAGTAAGTTAGGAGTAGCTGTTGTAGAAGATAAGATAAGGGAGGGATGATTCAAATGATTTGGACACTTGCAAGTAGGTCACATAGTGCGTAAGTGAGGAAGAGTGAGTTAGTTATTGTGAAGGGTAGTAGAAGGGATAGGGGTATACCTAAAATAATTTGGAATTAGATAGTGAGTAAGGAATTAACAACCTTGAATTTGTCAAAAGAAATTGTCCATGATTACATAAATTGGCAAAAAAGGATTCATTCAACTGACCCCACCCTCTAGGACTTAGGGTTTGGTTTTATTTGTTTGTTTATGGTATTCAACCTAATCTGTAAAGCAAGCTAAAATTCGACAAACCAACTGGTAGCTATCAATTACAAGGGCTTAGTAATAGAGGTCAAAATGGCAATTGGACAGGAGCTTATAGTAATTACAATCAGCAAAGTTCGAGTGGTCAAAATCAAGATCCAAGCAAGCCTACAATACATAAGGAAGCATATCCCCAAAATTCAGCTAGAAACTCCTTCTCAAAAAGCTATCAAAAAATTCTAGGAATGGAGATCCAAATCTGACGCTATGGCATTCTATAGATGAGATAGGGAGCAGTAAGTACAATATCACTCCAAAACACTAGGTACATGCATTTTGATAAAGTAAGGTGCAAGTGATTTCAAGGATGTGTCTATTTTCCTAGCTGCAACCATATTTTATTAAGGAGTGTAAAGGTATTCCAACAGTTTTATATGAAACAACATTGCATGTGTAGCTCAACTAAGAGGAGGATACATAAAAGATGACAGAACAAAACATGTCTCTCCAAAATTCTTTTATACAGATGAACTCCAAAAGAATGGTGATATAGATGTTCAGTAGATCCGATCAAGTGATAATCTAGCAAATTTGTTCACCAAAACTTTGTCTATTACAACATTCAAGAAATTGGTTCATCTCATCGGAATGAGACATCTTAAATATCTTAGCAGTTGTTTCCCTTTTTTTTGTTATCCGAGTAAAAAATAACTCAAATAATTATTATTTATTTTTCCTGGTATTTAAATATTTTCTATTAATTTTTTCATTTTTTACCAAATTTTAAAAATTCAAAATTAATTAAAAGTCAATTTTAAAATTAAATCAACTGAACCGACAGTGTAGAGACCCAGAAAAATAATATTAATTAAATAATAATAAGGAAAAGGGAGTTAAATGGGAGAAAAGAAATTCAAAAGAAGGGCAAAAACAGGGTTTGTCGACGAACCCCTAGGTTTCGTCGATGAACTTACTTGTATGGTTCATGGATAAGTACCTGAGTTTCGTTAACGAAGAGATACCAAGAGGGGAATTTCATACCTTAATGGTTATCGATGATCTCGCTACCTTCATCGACGAAATCCTTTATTGGGTTCGTCGACGAGGCCACGTGTCTCATCGACGAAGCCACATGGCCAGCCATCTATATATACATGAAAATCATATTTTTGGTGAAGAAATCTTTCTTCCTCCATTTTCTCTCTCTACGTTTCGATTTCTCCACATCCTCTCTAAGATTCCAGCCCCAGTTTACCCCGTTTCGATGATCAGAAGTTACCACGATGATCTTGGGGTAATTCTCTACAATATTTTTAGAGCATATTGTTGATTTGGAGCTCTTGGGCATCATTCCAAAATCAGGGTAAGTGAGTTATTTTAGGGTTTACATGATTATTAGGTATTTCTGGGTTCAGGAAATGTATTAGATGTTAATAAACTGGAGTTTGAGTTTATTAAACTGGGGTTGATGTGGTTTCAGGGTTTGGAGTTCTGAACACTGCAGGCATGGGTTGAGGATTCCTGTGGGTGTTTCCTCAAGAACTCAAGTAAAGTTGATAATTAGTTAATGGTTTAGAATTTCATGGATAAAATGAGATATGTGAGCCTGGAGAAAATGCGAGTATAGTTATTATTCTGAGTTCGAGTTGATTGAATTAGGAAATATACATCATTTTAGAATTCTGAGTTTGATACGCTGTGGGCGTGAGAATAGAGTTGGAGTCAAGCCTCCTAGTCAGTTAGGTAAGGGAAATATATTATGCCAGTTAAATTAGAGATTTTCACCAGTAACATATAGTATATGATTATGGATTTCTAGAGTATCATTTCAAAATTCTAAGTTTGATACACTGTGGGTGTGAGGATAGAATTGGAGTTAGGCCTCCCAATTAGTTAGGTAAAGGAACTATGTTATGCCAATTAAATTAGAGATTTTCACCAGTAAAATATAGTATATGATTATGGGTTTCTAAGTAAGATTTTGAATAATTCAGAGTAAGAAATTATACCATTTTACATATTATATTTAATGAATTTTAATTGTTGTGTGGCATAAGAATATTGGTATAGTACAGAATTCTACACAGCTTTTACAAAACTACGATTATATAGTTTTTAAAGAATCATGATATATAGACTATATAGTTTTATTTACAGAGCTATGACAATACAGTGTTTTACAGAATTATAGTTTACACGGTTATACAAAACTAAATATTCAGTTTTCATAGCACTATGATATTTAGATTACAAAACCATGATATTCAGATTTCAGAACCATAACATACATATATTACAGTTAATATAGATTAGTTTATTACAACGTTATATATATAATAGTATTATTTTGTATCAAACCTTGATGGACCAGATTAGATCACAGAGCACGGTACCATAGCTATTACAGTTCAAAGTGCAACCACACATCTCAGATAGAGTGTGAAATTTAGAAGCAGTCGACTGTGCTTTGCGAGAGACGAAGACTCCCATGTAGTCTAGGTTGAGGTGGCCAATCTGACGACAGAGGTTTTCAATTGACTCATCCTGGTAGGCTAGTCACTGTTAAGTCCAGCCCATGGGCGGGACAATCCTATCATGAGGGGTTAAATCATGATATACAGTTATCCATCCATGGAAGTTTTCACAGTTATATATATATATATATATAGTAGCTAAAAGTATGATTAATGTAGAAAGTTAATAAACACTTATACTTTAAATGACATAGTGTGAGTTATGATGTATCTTATCTTTATACGTTATCCCAATTACAGCCTGATTAGTAAATATATTGCTCACGTAGAATCATTTGCCACACACTGGTAGTAACATATTTCATCTTACTGAGAGTTGTCTCATCCCAATATTTATAAACATTTTAGGTGATCCAGTTAGACGAGCAGATCAGGCTCGGAGATAGAGGAGACCCTTGTACTGCCTTATTTGTAGGGTAAGTGATTTTGGGAGATGTATTTTTGAGTTGTTTCTAGGGGATTTGGTGGATGATTTTGAAGAGATGTGTATGTATGTTTGGAAATTACTGAAACTTTGGTATTGTAATTATGGTGATGTAATTTATGTTTTTCGCTGCATAGGTGTTTTGTTTTTATGAACATGAATTCTTGGTGTCCTCTTTGGGATCAAGACATTACAGTAGATTTTATAAGGGGTATCAGAGTAATATAATTTTACAATCTATATGTATAGAAATAAAAAATGGCAAGAATTTTAGGGTCATTACAATTTGGTATCAGAGCCTAGGTTGCTAGGTTCTGTAAACTATAGTGTACAGCGAAGAACAATACCAGAGTATTGGAATATATCTGGGAGAGGATGGAAATTGAGATAGATCATAATTTCAGTGAGTTAATGTTGGGAAGTTAAGGTGAGAATAGGGTTTTGTCTCGCGGTTTTGAGACAGGAACTTCGAGGTGGTTTCATCATTTTCCTAGGGTGAAGATTTTAGGGCATAGTAAACTATCATCGGTTTCTTTTTTCGAATGGTAGGGTTGAACCTTAAATTAGAAATAAGTTGTATGAGGATATCTTAGTTAGATTAACGTAAGAATAGTGTTACAAGGTATAGATTCTCATATTATTTTGGTGTTATTGCAGGATGGATCCAGGAAATAACAATGCTCATGCTAGTGGTGACGATGGTGTTGGAACTTCTAGTAGGGGCGGCAGGGATTCGCCACACACTGGTAAGAACATATTTCATCTTACTGAGAGTTGTCTCATCCCAGTGTTTATAAACATTTCAGGTGATCCATTTAGACGAGCAGGTTAGGCTTGGAGATAGAGGAGACCCTTGTACTGCCATGTTTGTAGGGTAAGTGATTTTGGGAGATGTATTTTTGAGTTGTGCCCAGGGGATTTGGTGGATGATTTTGGAGAGATGTGTATGTATGTTTGGAAATTACTGAAACTCTGGTATTGGTATTGTAATCATGGTGATGTAATTTATGTTTTCCGTTGCATAGGTGTTTTTTTTTTATGAATATTAATTCTCGGTGTCCTTTTTGGGACCGAGACATTATAGTAGATTTTATAAGGGGTATCAGAGTAATATAATTTTAAAGTCTATATATATAGAAAAAAAAATGGCATGAATTTTTGGGTTGTTACAAATGGTTTGTGTGAGGATTGGTGTAATCCCAAAAGGAGGGTGAATCATCAAAAGCGTACCTGAGTAGTGGCTTGACGATGTGTCTGAGTCTGTTTACAACTATGCTGCGATTTTGTTGGTCTCCTGAGCTAGAGCTCCTTGCACTGTCATATCTGCCTTGAGTCTCCAACTCCACCTCTACTGCTTGCTAATCTCTCAAGCTAGAACTCTATATTCATTCACGCAAAGCCATGCATGCATATTCATCTCTAATGGGTCATTAATCACATTCCAACGATTTGTAAAATCAGTGTGTCAAGGTGGTAGAATTGAGATCCGGAATTCCAACATTAAGTAGAGCAGGACAATCTCTCTACATCCTTATAATACCGAAAGAAAGGCCAAAGAAATGAGCCAACATATGGAAAACCGTGTGTAAGTCGATTTTTTAAGTTTTATTTTATTTTTTAAAGATATATTTATTTAATTTGCATAAAATGTATATACTAATATTTTGGAACAATATAATTATCTAAGTATTTTTTTTTCTAAATCATTAGTATTATCTATTTTTTTATTCACATATTTTCAAAACTCTTGAAATAATAGTTTAATTATGTTGTCATGTTTATGTCAAATGTAAACTTGAACTAATCATTCGGTATTCATTCACTTATAACTTTAATTTTCAAAAGATATTGTATTTAACTAAATAGTATTTTCAACTTAATTTATTAAATTAATGTCATTTTCTTAATTTATCATATCAAAATTGAATGAAAGGACTAATTATTATTTTATTATGAATAAAATTTTATTTTCTTAATTGGACTTCACGGTTAACTAATAGTCAATTATAAGAAGGTTCCTTTTTTAATTAAATTAAATCTCAAAAAGCTTTTTGATAATCCTTGAAAATGGGAGAACTGTCATATTCAAAAATCTTGAGAAGCTTTACAAGATTTTACCCTATATTTTAACCCCCATAAGCCTCCCTTCCCTCGTTTCTTTCTAACAGCATGCAGTGTCTCTTGAACCAAAATCAGATTATCAGTAATGGCCCTGATGAAAGTAGATTTAGTGGGGGATACCAATTTTCCCATGAGCCCTCTCAGCGTGTTAGCAATGATTTTGGACACTACTTTGTAGCTCACAACGCATGGACACAACTCCATTGACACAACGCATGGACCCAAAGCTCATATTTATGCTATGCCAATGGAGAAAAAAATCAGATAGGATGTTCCTAGTTTAATTCTTTTCAGCCAACAAAATCAAACCAAATACTCAAATAAGATCAACATTTAGTAGGTAACACTTACATAGAACACTACTTGGTGCAGTTTCATTTATTGAAAGCAAGGTTTAGGGGCATGCTGCCAACAGCCCTAAATTTGTAATTAATTTAAAATTTTTTCATTTTATTTTATAATTTGAATCTCCAAAAATACATATTTTGGTAAGAAACAAAAAATTAACTAGTCAGTAGATTCAAATGATTTTATCAAGATTGAGATCTTTAATTATGCTCTTGTTCTGCCTATATATATATATATATATATATATATATATATATATATATGTTTATCCTAAAAAAGGGCTTAGGCAAACTTTAAAAAACTGAAATATAATTTTGATTAACAAAATTGTGATTCTACACTATTGATTTTCCTTCAATGTCAATCAGATTAGAACAATTTCTTATTCTTAATAAGATTTGATATAGAAAGAAAATACAACAGAAAATAATTTCCACTTCATTTTCTTTTCTATCTAAGAAAAACAAATATTTAATGTAGAAGGGTAAGTACTTGGGCGAGGACATAAAGGAAGCTGAAATAAATAGAGGAGCAGTCTGACAAAAGACCATTGTTACAAATTGAAAAGGCCGTTACAATGACAAGCGGAAAAGTAAAATCTGGAATTAAAGCCCCACGAACTACACTCACAAGTAGACTAATTCTATTTTAGATTTGCTTGGAGTGTACCTATGAACCAAGCACACCCATCACACCCGAGGCATTAGGCAAAATGTGTTCAGAACCGCTGGTGGCGATTTCAACCTCACGTAGATTGCCTGAAGAGAGAAAGAAACAGTAAGAACATGGAAGTCTGAAAGTCTAATTATGCAGCAACAGAGAATTAAGTCTTACAATTTTCCATAATGCTAAAAATATGAAACACATTTAAAATAAAAAATAAAAAACATCTAGTGTGTCATTGGGTTCTTCATCGCAAGTTCCTAGAAATCATCTTTTATTAGTTCAAGAAGGAGATTATGTCTGGTCATATGGATTGTGAAAGGATACAAAATGAAAGGCCTCATTCTGTTCATACACCATACATTAACAACACACGCTAGAGAGAGAGAGAGAGAGAGAGAGAGAGAGGACCCAACCCCAAAAAATAGAAAGAAAAAAAAACACACACACACAAAGGTAAGGTTAATGAATAGAAAACCATACGGGGAAATTGTAGACTGATGAAAGCCGCAAGGATGAAATGAAAAGCAGATAAATCAACTCTTTCTAAAACAAGGCCATACTACACTGTCCGGATTAAGAATTCTGGGCGATTAGCCTTTTATTATTTGCAAGTAATGGAAGCCCAAGTCCAAAGTTCTCCATCTGATACAAAACGAATTTATCCTCAGTTACTAGTTCTTTTACATGGTAAAGAGAAACCCATGATCTGTTGATGATTGCTTTTAAAAAGGAAAATACTGACATTCTTTTTTTCAATTGGAATATGCTGTGCCATAGGTGCTGGACTCATTTTCATAGTCTGGTGTGCTAGCAAGACGATGAAAAGCAAAACATGGAAAAGCAATGCATACAGCTAACATAATCCCAAAAGCATGAAGTTTATGCCCTGCCTGCTTGCCACTCAACATGCATATTCTGGGACTAGTTGGCAAATTTGTGTTTCAAATCTCATGCTTCAGATGCCGTAAAATGCACCAGACATGCTAATCTAAGAATTTCTATAGTAAAATACACAGGCTGCTCTACATGATCAATAGAACATATTCTTGGGCTTTGAAACAGGAGGGAATTATGCCAACATCCAGTAAGTTACCTTATACTAATTAAAAAACATGTTACAAGTTGTGACAATGAAGAGATTCATTCTAGATACTTATGAGGTCCCAATCAAGCAGGCATGCTAGAAATCTATATTAACTGTTCGAGGAACTCTATTATTTTCTTTAAATATTTTGTCTTCTAAGTTCTAGCAGTGAAAGTTCTAGTGTAATTTGCTAAATTTAAATGACTAGCACATTAAGCTAGAGCTTTGGCTAAGCGTTAATAGGGGAGAATAACCTGATGTACACAACCACATGTATTCAAATGCTTTGAATTAACTACAATGTCTGAAAGCACCACTGCACCAGCCTCCATCCAAGAATCACTTTAAAAATTTGAATAGGAAAGTAAAGTTATGGCCATTAACTATCAAGCATTCAACAGGAAAATCAAGGCAAAGAGAGAAATATAAGTTCCATTAAAAAAAAAATAAGGGAAGTGCAGGATGCCTCTAACCTTTTTTCAGAAGAGTGGATTAGAAAGGATCTCCAAATTTCACAAATCAAAACAAAAGCCACTAATAAAAATAACCTCTGCATTTCAAAGATCCACAAAGACATTTTTTCTTCCTCTGTTCTGCAGTGCTGGACTCAATTATCCCATAATCATATGTTAACTCTGTCATAGGAGGAATATGTTTGATTGCATGAAACACAACATGGAGATCAGACTCACTGCTATTTCCACGTAAAACTGGATGCCAGAATACAGTTGGAGAGCAACTGTGGTTCATAAAGCGAGCTACATTCCCCATGTTTTTTGCAGTTATAATTAAGGGAAATGGGATCTTTTGAGCCCCTTTAGAATCACCAGGCATAATTTCCAGTGGCTGGTAAGTGCGGGTAGCATCGAAAATGTAGTCATCTTCATTTTTGTTCCTAACCTCCTGCATCTTCGAATTATCAATGACTTCCCCAGCATATTCACAAATAAAGGCTCCTGCCCGAATAGGATCCCAGGACCTTAAACCCCAACCTTTCTCCTTAGTTTTGAACACCTCTAAGCGGGCTTTCAAACCAGCTTGTGACACTCGGTTCCGGCAAGTAGGGGGGCATGAACAGGCAGGACCACATTCATGCATCAAGGATTTGTTGTCCACAAGAACTGTATTTGCACTATAAGGAAGATAGCCTTCATTTCTTTTAATGCAAGAGCAGTTGAAGTTACCAGGAAGGCAACCACCTTGGCAACTACAGCTAGATGAAGGTTTTAATGAACTAAATGGTTCTGAATATTTGAGAGTAGAAAAATAAGTGAAATAAGCAGGTCCTTTTTCATCATCAACATCATTTACCAAACAAACTGGCAAATATTCTGCTCCTGAAGTAAGGTCCGGCAGGATAACCCCAACCCTAGAAGTAAGACCTTCCTTCCATTGTTGAATTGATTTCCACATTGCAAATGCTTCAGGCTGACCAGGCACTCTTATCAATTTGTATTTGAAGACACTGCAACCTGATCTCCCTTTCTCCACCCATGAACGTTGGATTGTATAAAGACCATCATAGACATAAACCTTCCCAGTTGCATTTGCCACATCCCTCAGACCCCGAATGACTCTTACCTCATTAGCCCGATGCAAGCTTTTCTCCAAAGCTAGATTACCCCTTTCAAGCTTCTGATCCTCTATCTGCTTATCCCTCCCATAAACATTCCCACCTTGACCACTGTATACCAACACATCCCCATCCTCAACATTATCCTCATATCCTCCAGAAGAAACGATGCTGACAGCGAGTGGTTCTTCTTCTTGAGTGATCTTAACACCCATGTAATCAATCCCAGCCATGCTTGGTGCATGTAATCCTACCAAACACATCTCCATTCTGAAAAAGAAAATATCACCAACTTCAACACCAGGTACAGCCCCCACTCTCTTGTTGGTGTTAGTCCGAAACCCTTTGTTCATCAACAGTGTACCAGCTCTTAAGTCAGGGCGTCTTGTTACCCCGGGAGTAGCCTTTTTTACTTCCTCAATTTGGCTAATCTTTCTCCGGAGCGAATCATATAACATGAGAATAAACCCAACACACTCCTTGTCACCATCAGCTCTCCGGAACGAATCAATTGCCATAAGATTATATGTTGTGAGAAGATTATTAACAACTGAATCCACATCAACATCAGGAGAGGATAAATTGACCCTTTGACTGCTCCTTGTCCTCTTTTGGGACTTACCCTTTTGCACGTCTACGTTAGTTGTATCTTCTGTATCAGTTACATGCATACTGAAGGTGCTTACATATTGAGCAATCTGATTTTGACTGTCACTGTACCCATCTTCTGCTGCTGCACTCTGTGACTGAGATTGATTATCTACTGTACGATTTCTAGAACTCCTTCTAGGTGGACCTGCATCACCGTTTGCGGCCCCTGGGTGCCGAGTTGCATCTGGTGATGGATGGGATGGTTGTGGTGGTGTTCTAAATGAAGTTATTGGAACCGCCGTTGAAATCGGATTGTTTATGCCAAAATGGCCAGCTTGATTGGGCACAGCAATCGGGGTTCGTGGACTCTGCTCTGGTGGCCTTTGAGACTCTGGTGGTGCAGAAAATGGGTAAAATGGGGCAAACCCAGGTGGAAAAGGACCTGAGGGAGAAACAGATACAAAAGGGGAAGAATGAGGGGAAAATGTCGACGAGCCAGGCTGCGATGGGAACATAGGTACAAGGCATCGCAATGGTCTCACATCCAATACCCTAGTCTTGTCAAAAGACCCAGAAGCAGGAGTAGAGCTTTGCCCAAAACCTGGTTCCATGAAATACTTCCAAACAACACAACGCAGTTTTTTAAACAGACATCTCCCAAACACCCACTTCTTTACACCATTTTACATTTTTTATATCTTATCTCACTACGACACCCATATCAATTACCTGGTTCCATGAAACACTTCCAAACAACACAACGCAGTTTTTCAAACAGACATCTCCCAAACACCCACTTCTTTACACCATTTTACATTTTTTCTATCTTATCTCACTACGACACCCATATCAATTACCAAGTATCTGTATTCTCTAACAGCCTTTCGGCACCGAACAGGAACGAAAAATACATTTCAACAATACAACATGTTACAATAAAAATCGAACGCTAAAAACTACCAAAGATACCGTGGTCAAGTCTCTGGTAGAAAAATGTGCACCTGCAAAATGTAAGCAGACGTGGAAATAAAAAATTAACCAAGATTTAGGAATGGGTTAAACATAGAATTTCCAGAAGCAGAAAGCAAACCCACTGCGCCATCTCATTTTGGAAAAAATACAGCAAAAAATATTTTCTAAAAATGAAAATTTGAAAGCTTATGGCATAAAACAACAGCTACCATCTCAGCCGGATTCACCCACTTGATGACATGTAGTTAAAAACCGTGCTTTTCTTGGAAACAGATCGAGACAAAACATGTATAAATTTACTTCGAGCTAAACACATGGGTGCAAATGTCAACCAAGTTTTCTCAGCAACCAAACAGAGGACGAAGTACAGCCAAAAAAAAAAATAAAAAACCCTAAAACCAATAACATGCGAAATGAAGCGGAGGCAGCGTGAGGTACAAAATATGATTGAAAAAGCCTCAAAGCAAGATAAACAAGCAGGAATTACTAAGATCAAAAGGAGATGGAGTAAGAACTAAAGTAGAAAGGAAGGTGATGGAAGACATGGAAATGTTTCAATCATTTTCAAGAAATCAGGAACGTGCCCATAAATCAGATGCCAAAGAAAGGAACTTCATCAATCTAACATGCATCATCATCTACAAATCGTAAGCATCAGAAAAGAGAGATCGCAGAGGAAATTTTACCTGAAAAGCGCAAAGTTCACTATTTCAGACACCCAGAAAATGCACTGACTGAATTTACAATCAGTAGGGCGTTTTCCAAAACCAGAAACCAAAAAATAAAAAGACATGCCTTCTGTCCTTTTCTAAGGTTGAGATATATTCAGGTGGTACTAAGACCACTGTAGAAACGTGGGCCTTCCTACGTGGCTTCTTTGGTCATGATTCCTCACTCTTCCCATTGGGTCATCAAATAAATTGTAAACGACTGAACGGTGCAAGAACTTGTTTAATTATTTTCAGGGTTAGCTATCGTGTTAACAACTTGACATCCATTACTGTCTTTCAATTGCTGAACAACGGTCAATTTTTTTTTCCCAAAATTGGACAGAATTTATTATCTAATTTCATTTAAATACACGTAATTTGAAATTTACATTAATCATAAAAGCAGTAGAGAACAAAGTTGTGGCATTTTTTTTTTTTTTTATTCTCAAGAGCAAAAACAACAAAAATAAAAACAATAATAATAAAAAAAAGCTATGGGACGCATAAGACATGACTCTGGATTCACTTGAATTTTCAGAGTGAAATAATAAGTTATCCTTTTTTATTAATTAAAAATTAACTTTTGTTTCTTGCAATCTTACTTTTAATTAGTAGAATTAAAGGTTTATAGTTAATAATTTTGTTCATTTAATTTTTTATTTAAATTTTAATTAGCTGAAACTATGTATTCTTAAATTATGTAAAGGAGATTCCCCCTTTGGTGTAACTTTTTTAAATGTCAAATTTATTCTTAGATTTTTTTTAAAAAAAAATTAATATTTAAAGATATTTATATGAAAAGAAAAAGTTAACCGCTTTGTAGGATACCATTTGAATTTCAAATCTCAGCCTAAAATACCCTATAACTACTCATAATTACTCCTTTAAATAAAATTAGATACTTTTCAACACCTAATTATTTATTTACAATTATTTTCTCAAAATAAATAGAAAAGTTTATAAAGAACATGCATATAGTGTATGTCCATGTCTAGTTACTATTTAAATGTATTATTAAAAATAATAAAATAATATATTGCTAGATTTTAGTATAATTTTAAGCATCCAAAATCAATTCAAACATTTAAAATTGAAACATCTCTCTCTCTCTCTCTCTCTCTCAAAAATTAATAATAATTTAAAAATTATTATTTCTTTATTTCTATATATTCATATTCGAAATTCTCTATAAATTTCCTTTCCTCTTTGATCTCTCTCTCTCTCTCTCTCTCTCTCTCTCTCTCTCTGTCTCATGCATATCTCTTTCGACCTGATGTCTCTTTTATGCCAATTTGTCTCTCAACAAGTCACTCTCTCATTCAAGAATCAATCATCATTCGCTTTCTAAACTAATCACAAAACTCTAAATTAAATCCCTTCACCCTTATCATTCTCATGAAAACCTAAGTTAGCTCGGATCTGATGCTCAACATTGCCATGAAGGCCGCCCATATAAATCTCCAACTACTTTTGCCTCCCTTGAACAAACCCTAATGTTACTATCATAATCCTTGTTAGAAATGTCAGCTTTTGTGATATGTGGCTCATATATTAAGTGGAAGGCATGTACAAAGAGAAAACATGGTGGAAAACACAATGCTGGTCTACAAGAGGAAATCTTCGACGATTTCCCTGTAACCATCGACGGTTTGGTCCAAATGCAGTAAAACAATTGACGGTTCTGAACCTATTACCTCGACTATTTGCTCTCGGTATTAAATCGTTGATGGTATATTTAGAAACCGTTGACAGTTTGGCTCAGTTACCCAACGCTGATTTTCAAATTTTGAATTGACATGTTAAATTGGTAAGGTTTTGGAGGGAAAGCCTCCAAGAAACTTATATATACATGTTGTACAATATAACAAATAGTTTTTGGACACAAGATAGTGAAAATTACATTGTTGATTGCTCCTGTGGATGTAGGCATTGCTGAACCACGTAACTCTTTGTGTCATTATTATTTCTTTCATTATAATATGCATGATTGGTTTTTCTGTGGATTTCATCGTTGAGTGCTGCATTGTAAGATTGATTTGTTCCGCTGTGCATTCAATTTTCAAAATAAATTAGTATCAGAGCATTGTTGTAATGGCTTCTGGAACTTTTTCTGCAAAGTTTGATGTTGTCAAGTTCAATGGAATCAGAAACATTGGTTTATGACAAATAAAGGTTAAAGATTTGTTAGTGTAGTAAGGTATGGTGAAGGTTTTATACGGAGTTTAATCAGAAAGCATGGATGAAACAACTTGGAATGAATTGGAAGCAAAGGTTGTGGTGACTATCAGGTTTTAGTTGGCTGATGATGTGTTGTATCATGTCATGGAAGAGGATTCTCGTATGACTATTTAGAATAAACTTGAAAGTTGGTAAATGTCTAAGTCTCTTAAGAATAAATTATATCTTAAGAAGGAATTGTATTGGCTTAAGATGGTAGAAGTTTCAAATTTGAACCAACACATCAATGCATTCAATCAAATTGTAAGTGATTTAATGCAGGTTGATGTGAAGTTTGAGGAGGAAGACAAGGCGTTGATGCTATTAAATTCCCTACCTACATCTCACACATATGAAAATTTAGTTATGACTCTAACATGGGGCAAAAAAACCCTGAATTGGGCATAGGTAACAAGTGCATTGCTAGGTTTTCATCAAAGAAAGATGACCAGCAATGAGATTTCACTAGGTGAAGAGCTTGTGGTGAAGGGCAACCAAGAAAGTCGAAGAAGCAAGTTCTAGAGCAGAACTCAGTCACAGTCTTGGATGATGAAGGACATAAGGTGTTTTAAGTGTGAGAAAATTAGGCACATAAAATCGAAGTGTCCAAAGTGAAAGAAAGGGAATGCGAAGAATGAAGAGCATTCATTAAAATTTATGAATGTAGTGGAAGAAGGAGACTCACGAAGTAGTGATGGTGATATGCTATATGTTTCATCGGGTTCAGAACACCTCATGGATTATTGGATCCAAGATTCGGTATGTTATTATCACATGACACCAAATAAAGAATGATTTAGCACCTACAGGTCAATTAATTCTGATTACGTTCTAATGAGAAATGATGTTTCATGCAAAATAATTGGAATAAGAAGCGTCAAAATCAAAATGTATGATGTGTGATATTTGGTGTAATCCCAAGAGTGGGGTGAATTGGATATTTTAAAAAATTACTAGGAGAAGAGTTCTATTTTTATATCCACAATCAATATAACACAACCTAGGGTCTGTCTAATCCAATATTAATCCCGCAAATAAAGAATAATTTAAACAACTATTGCAGTTCCAGTATATCCCAATCATACACAAATTAATATTTAAAATGCACAAGCAGTAATATCAACAGATAAATATAAACATGCAAATTCAAGAGTGTAAAGAGTATACGGAAAGAATGACACATATTTTTATCAAGGTTCGGCCAATACTGCTTACGTCCCTGCCTCAAGCCAACCACTTGAGGATTCACTAAATGCTCACATAACCGGGCGAAGCAATGATGTTTACAATACTCCTTACGAGGCGGAGTCTCCTCGGCTCACTTACGGGCAAGGCCAAACCTTGACACCTTACATGTTGGTGCCTACCTAGCTCAATTACCCAGTTTGAGCCAAACTTGTACACCTTACAGGATGGTGACCTCCTCTTCAGACGATACCACAAGCCGAGAATACAACAATATGAAATTTTTGTGTACAAATGTAATGCTTCTACAATAAGCAGATGATGTACAAATTTAAACTTATATGCATTGTTGTATGATGGGAGTTTAAACAAAGTTGTAGCATTTTTTTTTTTATTCTCAAGAACAAAAACAACAAAAATAAAAACAATAAAAAAAGGCTTCTCAAAGCAACAAAAGGGACTTTTAGATATAGTATTTTACAAATATCTATAAATATATAATACAAAATAATTGGTGAATGAGGAGGTTCCAAAACTCCAATCTTAAATTTTATAATTTTTAAAATTTTCTATTTAAATTTTAATTAGTTGAAACTATGTATTCTTAAATTATGTAAAGGAGATTCCCCCTTTGGTATAACTTTTTTAAAAATGTCAAAATTATCCTTAGATTTAAAAAAAAAAATTTAATATTTAAGGATATTTATATGAAAAATAAAAAATTAACCGCTTTGTAGGATACCATTTGAATTTCAAATCTCTGCCTAAAATATCCTATAACTACTTATAATTACTCCTTTAAATAAATTTAGATACTTTTCAACACCTAATTGTTTTTTTTTACAATTATTTTCTCAAAATAAATAGAAAAGTTTATAAAGAACATGCATATAGTCTTTGTCCATGTCTAGTTACTATTTAAATGTATTAGTAAAAATAATAAAATAATATATTGCTAGATTTTAGTATAATTTTAAGCATCCAAAATCAATTCAAACATTTAAAATTGAAACATCTCTCTCTCTCTCTCTCTCTCTCTCTCTCTCTCTCTCTCTCTCTCTCTCTCTCTCTCTCTCTCTCTCTCTCAAATTAATAATAATTTAAAAATTATTATTTCTTTATTTATATATATTCATATTCGAAATTCTTTATAAATTTCCTTTCCTGTTTGATCTCTCTCTCTCTCTCTCTCTCTCTCTCTCTCTCTCTCTCTCTCTCTCTCTCTCTCTCTCTCATGCATATCTTTTTCGACTCGATGTCTTTCTCATGCCAATTTGTGTCTCAATAGGTCACTCTCTCATTCAAGAATCAATCATCATTCGCTTTCTAAACTAATCAAAAACTCTAAAATAAATCCCTTCACCCTTATCATTCTCACGAAAACCTAAGTTAGCTTGGATCTGATGCTCAGCATTGCCATCAAGGCCGCCCATATATATCTCCAACTACTTTTGCCTCCCTTGACCAAACCCCAATGTTACTATCATAATCCTTGCTAGAAACGGTAGCTTTTGTGATATGTGGCTCATATATTAAGTGGAAGGCATGTACAAAGAGAAAAGATGGTGGAAAACACAATGCTGGTTTGTAGGAGGAAACCATCGATGATTTTCCCATAACCATCGATGGTTTGGTCCAAGTGCTGTAAAACAGTCTTCAATTCTGAACCTATTACCTCGATTGTTTGCTCTCGGTATTAAATCGTTGATGGAATATCTGGAAACCGTCGATGGTTTGACTCAATTACCCAATGCTGATTTTCAAATTTTGAATTGGGACGTCAGATTGGTTAGGTTTGGGAGGGAAAGCCTCTGGGAAACTTATATATACATGTTGTACAATGTAATAAATAGTTTTTGGACACAAAATAGTGAAAATTACATTGTTGATTGCTCCCATGGATGTACGCATTGCTGAACCATGTAACTCTTTGTGTCATTATTATTTCTTTCATTATAATATGCATGATTGGTTTTTTTTGTAGATTTCACCGTTGAGTGCTGCGTTGTAAGATTGATTTCTTCCGCTGTGCATTCAATTTTCACAACAAATTAGTATTAGAGCATTGTTGTAATGACTTCTGGAACTTTTTCTGCAAAGTTTGATGTTGTCAAGTTGAATGGAATCGGAAACTTCGGTTTGTGATAGAGAAAGGTTAAGGATTTGTTAGTGTAGCAAGGTTTGGCGAAGGCTTTATATGGAGTTCAATCATAAAGCATGGATGAAACAACTTGGAATGAATTGGAAGCAAAGGTGTTAGTTTTGGTGTATTCCCAAGAGGGAGGGTGAATTGGGTATTTAAAATTTTGTCCTAGGTTTAGCTAATCCAACAATAGTATTTTTCAACCTAGGGTCTTTCTAAATACACATAAACACAAATGTGGAGATAATATGCGGAAAATAAATCATGTGCAACATTCATAAAACAACATACACGTGTAGAGAATAAATTATGGAAAAGTAAAGTGCACACATGATATGTTATCGGGGTTCGACCAACCGTGCCTACATTCCCGCCTTTAGCTCGCAAGCTCGAGAATTCCACTCATGCTCATTTAACGGGTGGAGCGGCACCGATTACTACCAGGTCAATTAGTGGGGCTGACCTCAACCTACACCTTATCAGGATGGTGCACCTAGTTTTTCTAATCGGGTTTAAGCCAATCTAGGACTATTCAACAAGGCTAGTCTCCCTCTTTAGGCCCACGCCTGAAATACAATAAATGTGTAATACAATTTTTGCGTACACAGAAATATGCTTCTTACACTAAACATATTATGTACCACTAAGCAAAGTATAGTATATCAATCAATGCACATCAATAATATAGGAAATTGTAAGCTTAGTGATGTGTATCTTTGTGCAAGCAACGCTGAACAAGATGTCATAACAAGTATGCTCAAGAGTGTTCTAATCAAGCAATATCTTTGAAACAAGTTATATCAAATCTCAATAACAAATCAGAGTTTCAAAGATGCTAATCAAATATTCAAACTAATTCAAAATATTTTCTTCAATGAAATGAACACAAAAGTAGTTTGAAAATATTGTAGCTTGTAGAAAATATTTTGCACAACAAAATCAAGTTATAGGAATTTTGCAATGACAATGCAAAGATCCTCAAACTTATGAGTTTATCTTGACACAAGATTTACTATATTAAAATTTATGGGATAAACTTTGCTAAACTCCCCAAAATAATATCAAACAATCAAGCCAAGCAAATGGGAGTATGAGCAATCTATACTAATCAATAGCCCAATATAGAACTTTCAAAAAATTAGGATATATCAAGGGAATGAAGATTTGAGAGTGTTTTGAAGTAAAATGGGCAATATGAACTTTTGGAAATAGAGAGGATTTTTTATAATGATTTTTGCTAATCTCTAGCTAATCCTCACAAATGAACTCATATTTATAGACCAAGGCCAAATTATGACCGTTTAGGACATGTAGGGTATTATTAGGAAAGTTTTAAAGCAATTTAGCAAAATTAACCCCGTTTAAACAATTTTAACCTCAGTAAAAAAATTTCCAACCTGAGAGCATTGGTCGACCGAACTTGAGATTCGGTTGACTAAGTGACAAAGTTTGGTCGACCGTGCAAAAGTGAACTAAGAGTTCGGTCAATCAGACTAAGGGTCTCAAGGGTGATTTTACCAATTCTGCACGGTTTGGTTGACCAGGTGATTTTGAACTAGGTAGTTTGGTCGACTAGGCGGTTGGATTCTCCCACATGGGGGTTCGGTCGACCAGGGTGTTGCCCGTATATTTCTAGTTGGTCGACCAAGGATTCAAACGTTGACCTGTGTGGGAGTTTGGACGACAAAGTTGTGTGAACTTGGCAAGGTACGGTTGACCGTACTGTGGTCAAACAGTTGACCAATGGCCAATTCGGTCGACTAAACTGAATAAGCTTGGTTAGGTCGGTCGACCGAACTTGCTTATTTTGTTCAATTTATTTCAATTCTTTCCCCTGATATTATGAGTAATTATGGGGACTATTTTGTGTGAGTATGTAGGGACCTAGGGTTAGTCTACCGTCTAGGCTTTTCAATTAAGCCTAAAAAACCTGGTATCGATCGACCAAATTCAGCCCTAAAGTCATTTAATTAACCTATTGTCTTTCTACGTCATTTCTGAGCTTACAGATCCTACATGCATGATATGCAATGATTATTAGAGACCTTTGAAATGAAATTATTACAGGCTCAAAATATATTAAAACAAATAATGAATATGTTGGGTTTTCACTTCTTTTCAAGTTGTCGCATGCCATTATATGAACTTGTCAATAAGAACCTACACACAAACTTGGCAACCATTAAATACTATAGTATTTGTCATTATCAAAACTGGGAATGACCCATAGGGTCAACAATCTTCCCCTTTTTGATGATGACAAATACTTGCCTACTTCTCCCCTTTTTGACAACAGTAAAAAGGGTTTAGATAAGTTATTTAAGTATATATAGGAAAATAAAAGGAAAATATCATTCATATACAAGATAAGCTTTGGGAAAATTTTAAGAAAATTCGGTAGCTTGCTGTTTGAAAATAGAACATTTCCCAAAAGAATATTTGTATAGAAATGACCTAATTGAGTTCAACAAAAGATTTATAATAATTGACTCAACTCAAACAGTCTAGTATGATCAATATAATAAGTAGAGGTATAACACTAAATCATCCAAGAGATATGAATATCCATACAATACAAAATGAATGACGGAGATAACCTTATAAAGTATGAAATATAGCAATTTAGCACACAAACTATATAACTGGTCATTAAAAGGTTAAAATGACATAACAAACATGATTAGACCAAAAATATACATAAATCATTGCAATTGAAACATATCATAAGACTCGTGAAAGATTTGATTTAAAAGCACATGACATATGATACCAAATAGAAGGTTTGAGCATAAAAGCAGTCTAACTAGTTCACATGCATTTCATATAAAGTTTCTGAACCAGTTATGCAACGCTAAAACATATATGTATATGATGATAATAAGGCAAAAGATAATGAGTTTTAGTTTTGAAATTAGTTCTTACCATAAATAAAAATCTATGTAAATAAATAAATAAATAAATATATATATATATATATATATATATATATATATATATGTGTGTGTCTCTATGTGTGTGTGTGTGTGTGTGTGTGTGTGTGTATAAATATATATCCCCCTTATGATGTTTGCTTAAAGTACTGGGGGTTGCTTGCCAAAAACAATTTAAAGATCACGCAAGCAAGCAACATTTTTCTGGTTTGTTAAATAAGCACACAAACTGAAATATAATCAGAAAACCTTAACCATGATGATCCTAAAGATTTAACAATCATATGCAAGATCATATGGTAAACACAAACAACTTGTGGCAAAGCAATATATATCAACTTAAGATTTTCACCAAGATCATTTCATTTAAGCACATGCCATAGTTTATTACAACAAATATCTAAGCCAAAAAATGTTCGTAAGCAAAACAATATTGGAATTTATGTTTAGATGCTCCCCCTATCAGTTTGAATTATTGCTTAGATACAATAAGCTGCTTATACTAGATAAAAAATTATTTCATTATGCCTAGTAGTATAAGCCATCAATCCAAATCTTTAAAATCAACTATACTGAGTAATTGTCAATTACATTTGTCACTTGATTAGTATAGTTATCCCTATAGACCATAGATGCATCAGAGAGTATATATACTAAGGCATGCAATAATGTGCATGACCCAAAAACATTCCATATCAAATCATAAGCCTTTAAGCACTGGATATAATGTTCAGGGATTTCATAAGAGCCTCAATAGTTCAGTAGACGAATGTGAAGCATATGGATCATTTATGCACTTCCTATAGGGATGGGTTTGAGCCTTTCTAAACGTTTGATGATAATGAAGTTTAATTATCTATTTGAGTTTTCACTCATCCTTTCAAAAATATTTTAACATTAATTTTATCATAATCATTTATGTACAAGGTTTTATTTTTGGAAATTTTTTTTCAAATTTTGGCAGCATGTCGTCTGTAAATTGGACATTTTTTCATAAAACTTGTACCTAATAGGTTCAATCAAACAATTTATATTTTAGTTCAAGGCACACGAGAACCTATATCCACTGCCAACATGCAATTCTCATAAATTGCATCCGCCATGTAAGAGGCTTTTAGTACAGGCTTGCAATCCAGTAGTATAATTAACAAATGATACAAAAGATAAACTATCCATTAGAAGATATACTCATATAACACATAATGAATAGTATGAATTCAGTGCTTTTCATATGAAGGCATATGGGCATAAAAGATAAAAATCATGAGAGCATTTAATGTGTATATATTCATGAAGAGAAATGCTCCCCCTAAGTTATGCACTTAATCAATTAAAGCATTTTCTTAATTATCTACTTTCTTTAGCCAAGGTTATTAAGATTTTCAATGAATTTAGACTTGGCATAAATGCTTTAGGCTTATTGGACCAAAAAGTCACAATGAATATTTCTTTTAGTGTACTAAGCCTATGTCTGCCTCTTTTCTTGTGAATTTCAATACGTGAGAGAGGCCCAAGCTAGAATGGCTTTCGACTTGAAATTGCACATGCATAGGTCTACTTGAATTTTATACATTCATCTAGATTGAGACCTAGGCGATCATATCAGCCATTCAACTCATCTCTAAGTATATGAATCTCTGAAGGATATGACTTAATGATTTGAGAGCTTGTGAAGGGAAGATAAATAAATACTCTTTGAAAACTTAAATCACTAATGGGTACAAAAGAGTATTTGGGATAGACAGGACAATTTTCATAATATTTCTGTGATGGTAATCATGTCCAAGCTTGGGCAAAGAGCATATAGGATATGTGAATGTTGTGAACAATGCCCTTTCGTGATTGGAAAGTATCATTTAGATATTATCATAATTTGGAACAAGGATACAAACCAAGTAAAGGATGAATCTGTACTTGATTTGATCATGGTTCGGTAATGATTTCCTATGGAGGGATTAAACCAAAATTAAAGGATTTACAATTTAAACTCAAAGGGACCAATCCCCTAGTGGATGCCTCTAATTTGGTTATATTTATGAGAAGCACTCTATATATATAGTTATTTATGATCAATAGTGCTCTAAGCCTAGAGTGATGACTTGATTTTGATTTAGGCTTTTCATATTCAAAAGTGAGTTTAGTGTTTAGTGATATATGATATAAGATGGATCCTTATTACTCGATCTTGTGCAATGAACAATAGTGGCTTAACTTAAAGATTTATATTTAAGCATGGGTTAAGAATTTGGAATTATTTACCAAGCAAATAATGCTTTGTCCATTTGGAAGTGGATTTCATTCAATTGTGTTATAGCCAATGTTTTTATATTTTATCCAATCCTTATGATATTTCTTCATTAAGTGATTAGATTGGATATTTTACTTGACTTTTCATATTGGCTTAATTATCTAGGATTCTTAGTATTCAATATAGGGTATATTGAATACATATACTAAAAATTTTCGTTTTAAGTACCAATCGCTTCCCAAGCCTACAGTCAACACTATCAACCCCTAAATCTAATCCTAGGGTCTAAGGAGAAAATTAACTAGTTTGATAATTTTAATTTAAATCCATTTTTCCTTAGGTCCTATAGGGTTTGCTTTCATGATTACCCACATCATTTCTTTTTCTAACCCTTTGGTACTTTTGGATGAGAAAGTAAATCGGCTGTGTCCTTTTCTTTTATAATGTAAGCAAGTTTTGTAAATACGTGAAAGGTTATGCTTACAATTCTTATGATTACTTGTTGAGGTATGATAGTAGGAATCGCAAGATGCACCCTTTTCAAAAGAATTATTTCTTTCAGCTCCCAAGGGTTTATTTGAACTATACTTCTTAGATTTGAAAATCATTTCAGAATAATTTTCAATTTTGCGTTCTAAGTAGATGATTTTCAAGACCTTCTTAATCTTTTTCTCCTCAAGGATAGCATGATATTCCTAATTGTTGAGCCATCCTTTCATTTTCATTTTTGAAAGATACCTTCTTCTTGTTCACCCTAACTAGAAACTTATTCATTTTTAATAAAGCATTTTTCAGTTTTTCACACGAAGACATGCTTTCATTTATCAATTTAGCACATGATTCATCAAAAGAATTAACACAATAATTTTCACATGAATCATTGCATGCAACAACAATAGTATTTTCACAAGGAATACCAGATGAATCATCATACAACATATTGCAATATTTTTCACAAGAATCATCACGTGCATCAATAACAAGATTATCACAATACTCAATAGATCATTCAGCATATGTAGCAACACAACATTCAACACATGAATCCTCAAACGAGTTAGAGTGAGAATCATATACCTCATGTTCTGTTGTTGCAGTATCCCTATCACTTACCACTCCCTAATCATCTGAACATGACATCTCTGGAGTAATGGTTTCCTTTTCCTAGGTCTCTCCATATCTCTTTTCCAGCTCAACCTAGATCTCCCTCGCATTTGTACATGCCATAATCTTAAGCAAAATATTAGAGTCTAAAGCACAATATAATATGTCCATGGCATGTGAATTTGCATGCAACAAATTAATATCATTTTCTACTCGCATACAAATTCCTTTATTGATCACCTGCCAAGTCCTCCAATTCCTAGATTTTATAAAAATGCTCATTCTAATTTTCTAGGCGGTGTAATCAACACCACAAAATAATAGAGGACTAAAAGGTGATCGTCCCTCTCCAAATGGGGATACACCAATTTGAGCCATTACGATCTTTAGAAAAAATGTTTAAGTTAATGCCACGAGACTCCGATACCAATTGTTAGATTTGGTGTATTCCCAAAAGGGGGGGGGGTGAACTGGGTATTTAAAATTTTGTCCTAGGTTTAACTAATCCAACAATAGTATTTCTCAACCTAGGGTCTTTCTATACACACATAAACCCAAATGCATAGATAATATGTGGAAATTAAATCATGTGCAACATTCATAAAATAACATACATGTGCAGAGAATAAATTATGGAAAAGTAAAGTGCACACACGATATGTTATTGGGGTTCGGCCAACTGTGCCTACGTCCCCGCCTTTAGCTCGCAAGCTCGAGGATTCCACTAATGCTCACTTAACGGGTGGAGCAGCATCGGTTACAACTAGGTTAATTAGCGAGGCTGACCTCAACCTACACCTTACCAGAATGGTGCACCTAGCTTTCCTAACCGGGTCTAAGCCAATTCGGGACTATTCAATAGGGCTAGTCTCCCTCCTCAGGCCCACATCTGGAATACAACAAATGTGCAATACAATTTTTGCATACACAAAAATATGCTTCTTAAACTAAGTAAATTATGTACCACTAAGCACAGTATAATAAATCAATCAATGCACATCAATAATATAGGAAATTGTAAGCTCAGTGATGTGTATTTTTGTGCAAGCAACACTCAACAAGATGTGACAACAAGTATGCTCAAGAGTGTTCTAATCAAGCAATATCTATGAAACAAGTTATATCAAATCTCAATAACAAATCAGAATTTCAAAGATGCTAATCAAATATTCAAACTAACTCAAAATATTTTCTTCAATGAAATGAGCACAAGAGTAGTTTGAAAATATTGTAGCTTATAGAAAATATTTTGCACAACAAAATCAAGCTATAGTGATTACGCGCCGAAACTGCGTAATTGGGCATCTTAACCCAGGCTTTACGGTTTATATTTTTAATTAAATGTCCAAAATTGTCCAATATTTTAATAAAATGCCAAAATCATCATTCTTGAACTTTATTGCACTATTTATGAGAATTTGGTAATTTTTTGTCGCAGGAAAATTCTCGGGAATCAAAACCAATACCTGTTCGTATTTTGTGTATAACTTTTCCATCCGAGCTCCGATTGAGACAATTCAAATTTTTGAAGAAATAGGAAAGGATCATGTACAACTTTTGTGTTTTGAGTTTTGTGAGATACGGGCTCTAGAAGAGCAGAATTTGCAACGAACAGAGAATTAAAAAAATGAAAAAATCAAGTTGCCGGGTCAAGTTGGTTGGATTCGGGTCCTAGGGCAGCTTCTTTCCTCCATCCTATTTAATTCCATTTTCTCCCCTATGCAGGGTGTGCCTCCGGCACCCTTTTTCTCTCCCTCAAACTCTCCTCTCCTCTCCTCTCTTCTTCTCCTCCTTCTTCTTCTTCTTTAATATTTCTTTGTCTTGTCTTTTCTTTTCAGTTCTCTCTCTTTCATTCTCTCTGTCTTTCGGGCCTCTCTCTATCTCAGTCTTCCTTCCTAGTCTCTTCCCTATATTCTCCTTCTCCCTCAATCCTTTGTTCCCCCAGTTGCAGCCATCTTCAGCAGTTCCAGTTCCGAGCTACCCTGCAACTCGAAGAAAGTTGCTGTCCACAGCAACACAGCAGCAGCCTTCTCGTCCAAAACCAGCAACCCGCAGAAGAACAGCACAGTAGAGCTCCTTCCCCTCTACAGCAACCCGAGAACACACAGCAGCAGCCAACTCCACAGCAACCCGCAGAAGAACACACAGCAAACACTCGGGCACCATCCACACAGGCTCCTGCTCTCTCTCTCTTTCTCTTCATTTATTGTAGTTGAATAATGTTTGTTTTTATTTATTTATTACAGATTATTGAAAAGTTAGAGTTTGGATACTTGCTAAGTAATTTTAATTTCTTTCTATTTACTTATCTTGTATTTAATTCAAGTTGTTATTAGATTTAATTTAGTAGTTTTATTTATCATTTGTTTAATTTAAATACCGTTTTAATTAGTTGATCTTTTCAAATTAAAATTTTTTTGTCGAAACTTGTTTTAGTTTAGGGTCAAGTCATATTAAAGCTTCCATTTTTATTATGTTTAGTCTAGTTTAGGTTGTTAGGGATAATTTCTGTCTGAGTTCTTGGTTCCTCTTGAAGTTTGGTTTTGATTCAATTTCTTAATTTTGTTAAAGGTTTGATTTTTACTGTTTGTGAGTGTGTTTTATTTTGATTGCATCTCTATTGCGTATGTAATTCCTTATTTGTAGTTTCCATTTTTAATTAGTGCATGTCCCAATGTTTCTTTAAGTAAACTAGGATTTCTATTCTTGTTTCTTTTATTTAGTACATGTTAGTTTTAGGGTTTTTAAATTACGTGTCATCTATTTCGGCAAAAGTGAAATTGAACCATCTTGAAAAACCCGAATCTGAACTGAGTTCAGTGCATTTTTAATTTTGATTGGAAGAACGTAAAATCTGAGATTAAACGCATTCCCTGAGGAGACGATCTAACCCTTGGGCTTAATATTACACGACAGAACTCTTATACTTGGGATAGCTTTCGAGCTACTCATTTTTCGAGTGAGTCATATAGGAATCTTGCAATGACAATGCAAAGATCCTCAAGCCTATGAGTTTATCCCAACATAAGATTTACTATATTCAAATTTGTGGGATAAACTTTGCTTAACTCCTTAAAACTTTGCTTAACTCCTTAAAATAATATTAAACAATCAAGCCAAGCAAATGGGAGTATGAGCAATCTATACTAATCAATAGCCCAATATAGAACGCTCACAAAGCTAAGATATATCAAGGGAATGAATATTTGAGAGTGTTTTGAAGTAAAATGGGCAATATGAACTTTTGGAAATAGAGAGGATTTTTGATAATGATTTTTGCTAATCTCTAGCTAATCCTCACAAATGACCTCATATTTATAGACCAAGGCCAAATTATGACCGTTTAGGAAATGTAGGGTATTATTAGGAAAGTTTTAAAGCAATTTAGCAAAATTAATCCCGTTTAAAAAATTATAACCTCGATTAAAAAATTTCCAACCCGAGAACACTAGTCAATCGAACTTGAGATTCGGTTGAGCAAGTGACAAAGTTTGGTCGACGGGCAAAAATTGAACTGAGAGTTCAGTTGATCGGACTAAGGATCTCAAGGGTGATTTTACCATTCCACACGGTTCGATCGACCAGCTGATTTTGAACTAGGTAGTTCGGTGGACTAGGTGGTTGGATTCTCCTACGTGGGGTTAGGTTGACCAGGGCATTACTTGTATATTTTTGGTCGGTCGATCGAGGAGTCAAATGTTGACTCATGTGGGAGTTCGGTCGACCAAGTTGTGTGAACTTGGTAAGCTACGGTTGACCGTACTGTGGTCAAACAATTGACCACTGGCCAGTTCAGTCGACCAAGCTGAATAAGCTTGGTTGGGTCGATCTACCGAACTTGCTTATTTTGTTCAATTTATTTCAATTCTTTCCCTTGATATTTTGTGCGAGTGTGTAGGGACCTAGGGTCAATTTACAATTTAAGCTTTTTAATTAAGCCTAAAAAACCTGGCGTCAATCGACCAAAGTCAGCCCTAAAGTCATTTGATTAACCTATGGTATGTCTATGGCATTTCTGAGCTTACAGATCCTACATGCATGATATGGAGTGATTATTACAGACCTTTGAAATGAAATTATTATAGACCCAAAATATATTAAAGCAAATAATAAATATGTCGGGTCTTCACTTCTTTTCAGGTTGTCACATGCCAATATATGAACTTGTCAATAAGAACCTGCACACAAACTTGGCAACCATTAAATACTAGAGTATTTGTCATTATCAAAATAGGAATGACCCATAGGGTTAACAAAAGGTTGTTGTGACTATCAAGCTTTATTTGGTCGATAATGAGTTGTATCATGTTATGGAAGAGGATTCTCGTACGACTATTTGGAAGAAACTTGAAAGTTGGTATATGTCTAAGTCTCTTAAGACTAAATTATATCTTAAGAAAAAGTTGTATTGGCTTAAGATGGTGGAAGGTTCAAATTTGAACCAACACATCAATGCATTCAATCAAATTGTAAGTGATTTAATGCAGGTTGATGTGAAGTTCGAGGAGGAAGACAAGGCGTTGATGCTATTAAATTCCCTACCTATGTCTCACACATATGAAAATTTGGTTATGACTCTAACATGGGGCAAAAAAACCCTGAATTTGGAATAGGTAACAAGTGCATTGCTAGGTTTTCATCAAAGAAAGATGGCCAGTAATGAGATTTCACTGGGTGAAGGGCTTATGGTGAAGGGTAATCAGGAAAGTCGGAGAAGCAAGTTCCGAAGTAGAACTTGGTCACAGTCTTGGAAGAAGAAGGACATAAGGTGTTTTAAGTGCGTCAAAATTAGGCACATAAAACCGGAGTGTCCAAAATGAAAGAAAGGGAATGCGGAGAATCAAGAGGATTCTTCAAAATTTGTGAATGTAATGGAAGAAGGAGACTTAGGAAGCAGTGATGGTGATATGCTACATGTTTCATTAGATTCAGAACACCTCATGGATTCTTGGATCCTAGATTCGGTATGTTATTATCACATGACACCAAATAAAGAATGATTTAGAACCTACAAGTCAGTTAATTTTGGTTACATTCTAATGAGAAATGATGTTTCATGTAAAATAATTGGAATAGGAAGCGTCAGAATCAAAATGTATGTGTGTGATTTTTGGTATAATCCCAAGAGGAGGGGGGGGGGGTGAAACGGATATTTTAAAAAATTACTAGGTCGAGAGTTCTATTTTTATATCCACAATCAATATAACATAACCTAGGGTCTGTCTAATCCAATATTAAATCCGCAGATATAAGAATAATTTAAACAAGTATTGCAGTTCCAGTATTTCCCAATCAAACACAAATTAATATTTAAAATGCAAAAGTAGTAATATCAATGGATAAATATAAGCATGCAAATGCAGGAATGTAAAGAGTATAGGGAAATAATGACACGGGTTTTTATCGAGGTTCGGCCAATACTGCCTACATCCCCGCCTCAAGCCAACCCACTTGAGGATTCACAAAATGCTCACTTAATTGGGCGAAGCGGCGCCATTTACAATACTCCTTACAAGGCAAAGTCTCCTTGGGCTCACTTACGAGTGAGGCCAAACCTTGACACCTTACAGGTTGGTGCCTACCTAGCTCAATTACCCAGTTTTGGCTGAACTGGTAGACCTTATAGGATAGTGACCTCCTCTTCCGACGATACCACATGCCGGGAATACAACAATATGAAAGTTTTGTGTACAAATGTAGTGCTTCTACAATAAGCAGATGATGTACAAATTTAAGCTTATATGCACTCTTGTATGATGGGAGTTTAAGTTCAATAGAGATTATAGGATATCTCTCAGAAATGTATTTATGAAATGTTGTGAGAGATTATAATAGATATGATATTTGTTTCAAATATATAGTATTTGCTAAGTGTATAAAAAAGATCTTTAAACTTCAGTTAATATCTACAAAAATAATTTTTAATAATAAAGTGTAGGAGATAATGATGTTTAGCTTTACAAAATTTTTTTCCAATAAGCACAAAAACTAGCTTTTGAATCCTGCAATGAGTGTTCAAAGATTCCCAAGCTGTAGAGAGTTTTCCCAACAATATTTATCAACAAATGGTATGGGAAAAACTCAAGCTCACTCTCTAAAAATTGATATTCAAATATGAAAGAATGAGAGAGAGTATAAGGTTAACAAAGAGATGTATAATGCTCACAATAATGAGTATTCAATCTATGTTCAAGTTGCAATGACTTTGCAAATGAAGTAGATGAACTTAACACTCTCTTTTTATAATGATAAAAACAAGCGTATTTGAGAAAGAGATTGAATGTATGCTTTGAGTATGTGAAAGTATATGAAATAAGAGCACAAAAAATTTAGAGAGAATTTCTAGCTAATCAAGTTACTAATCAAGCTTTGGAATGGGCTATATATATATAATTCCCAAAAATTATGACTGTTAGGGGCACAGTGGGAATTTTAGAATAGTTTAATTATGAAAATAATTGTGTTTAGCTCTAGAAATTTCGAGCAACCCGAGAGGGTCGGTCGATAGGCAAGGGTGCTGGTCGGCTGACCTCAAGCAAATATTTGGCCTTCCCGAGAGGGTTGGTCAACCGAGAAAGCAACCGGTCGGCTGACTTGTGTCTATTTTTTAAATATTTTGTGAGCCTCGGTTGGCTGGGCAAGGTGTCGGTTGGCCAAGCTAAAGACAATTACCAAACCTTCGTAGGTTCAGTCGACTACGCTAAAAGGTGTTTTCTGAGCCTTAGTAGGTTCGGCCGAGTGAGAAATTTCAAGAAAAAAAAATTGGCCGGTCGGCCAAGCTTGAGCAAAATTACAATTTTACCCTTAAGGCATGGTTGGTCGACTGAGTTAGTTTAAGCATGAAGGGTTCGATCGATCAAGGTCAATGAAGACCTAATTTTTTGCCCTGAAATTGACTTTATAATTTTCAACCCTATATGTATGAGTATGGCATTTTGGTTAGAGGGTTTTTTCATGAAAAATTTTGCGACCTAAGGTCAATCTATGGTTTTTGTTGAGCTTTCAATCCTATCATGCATGAAATGCCTTATTACAGACCAATACTTACATGCATTACAATATAATATAAAATATCTTCATTCTTTTCGCTCTTCTGATTGTCATCATGTAGTGAGCTTTGAGATCCTTACGGCTTTGATTGTACCTCGACTCTATATGCCTTCTAAGAGAGATATTTATTCAAGCAAGAGATGCACAAGTGAGATACTTTGGATTTGTTATAATAAAAAAGGGATAGGACTCATAAAGTCAATAATCTCCCAATTTTTGATGATGAAAAATCTAAGAGCAAAAATGGGTACACCCTTAAAAAGGCCCCCCCTAAGAACATGCATAAAATAAAATTCTAGAACAATTCATCAAGCATATTCATAAAAAAAGATATTTAAAACAAATATGCATTTAAGTTTGTTATTGAAGCTTAGATACCAAGAGTAGTGAGAGAATAAAAATATGCTTAGTTAAATTTCTCCCAAAGATTTACTTAGTTTTGCAAGAAATATTTCTCCCCCTTTTAGCAACAAAAAAAAGGGGCTAAGGTATAAAATATAAACATTTAAATGAACCTTAGCAAGAAAAGTTGGTTTTGATAACTGTTTTGAAAGATGTGTCAATATTGTTTACAAAATAGTATGGCAAGATTGTACACAAACCCGTAGGACTAGCATTAAGACATCGATTACCTAGGCAGCATGTATGTCCAAAATTTGTCATTCAATACAACATGCTATTATCTAGTCTACTACTAGCATGCATACACAAATTCTGCAACTGCCTTGTAGACGATGTTGCATACAAGCATGCAAGTATCTTAAATAATTATCTATCATGCAAATCATAAGGTTCTACAACAGCCTTATAGATGGCGTTCCATGCAATCCAGTACTTATAATCATAATAGTCAATAATAGTCCACAATACCAGATATTAAACATCCATAAAATCAAGCAATCAATATATAATGGATAGCAATTTCATTTCTCACAAGATGTAAAACATACAAGACAAGATAAGATTGTGAGAAAGCTTAATTTTCAGAGCCGTAGTGATTCTAAGTTAAGTTGCTCCCCATCAGTTTATGCACTTCATCTTATCTCTAGGCAACTTCTCGAGTGTGCATCAAGCCTAATTCACGTCTAATCTATATGAATCTGTCCTCCTGAAGAGGTTTTGTGAATATATTAGCCCATTACTCATCAATACACACAAATTCAAGTGCCACATCCCCCATTTGCACATTGTCACGAATAAAATGATTTCTTATTTCAATATGCTTAGTTCGTGAGTGTGATATGTGTTATCACATCTTATAAGAACTGTGTCATAGTGCAATCCATAGTCCATGAGTTGCTGCTTTATGTAAAGAGTTTGAGCACAACAACTCCCAGCCACTATGTATTCAACCTTGGCTATGGACAGTGCAATTGAGTTCTGTTTCTTGGAAAACCAAGAAACCAAAGATTGTCCTAAGTAATGACAAGTGCCGCTTGTGCTCTTTCGATTTACTTTACTACTGGCAAAGTCAGCATAAAAAAAACTGACAATCTCAAAAAAGGTATGCTTAGGATACCATAATCCTAGATCAATAGTTCTAATAAGGTATCTAAGTATCATCTTGACTGCTAATAAATGAGACTCTTTAGGTGCAACCTGAAATCTTACAAACATGAAAACACTAAACATAATATCAGATCTGCTCGCAGTACGATATAATAGGCTACTAATCATGCCATAGTAGAGCTTAACATCTATTGGTATACCTTGCTCATCTTTGTCTAATTTTGTTGAAGAGCTCATAGGTGTTCCTAAAATTTTACCATCTTCTATATTGAATTTCTCGAGTAGGTCTCTAACATATTTTGATTGGCATATAAATGTTCCATGTTTGGCCTATTTTCTTTGAAATCCTAGGAAAAAATTAAGTTCACCTATCATGCTCATTTCAAACTCATTTTTCTTGCATTTGGAAAACTCATTACACAACTCATCATTTGTAGCTCCAAATATGATGTCATCAACATAAATTTGTACAAGGAGCATGTGATCATTTTTAGCCTTTATAAAGAGTGTTGTTTCTATCTTCCCTTTGGTAAACCCATTATCTAATAGAAAACCACTAAGCCTCTCATATCGAACTCTAAGAGCTTGCTTCAATCAATACAAGGCTTTCGTTAATCAATAAAACATGTTTAGGGAATTTGTGATTTTCAAATCCTTGAGGTTGTTCTACGTATACCTCCTCATTGATGTAGCCGTTTAGAAATGTGCTTTTAACATCCATTTGATATAATTTGAAGCTTTAAAAGCAGCATATGCTAATAACATACGAATGACTTCCATCCTAGCCACAAGAACATATATTTCCTCAAAATCTATACCTTCCTCCTGGTTATAGTCTTGGGCTACTAGTCTAACTTTGTTTCTAATAACTATGCCATTTTCATCCTTCTTGTTCTTATAGACCCATTTAGTTCCAATAATAGTATGATCATCAGGTCTAGGAACCAAGATCCACACTTTGTTTCTCTAAAATTGGTTAAGCTCTTCTTGTATGGACATCACCCATGACTCATCCTTAATAGCCTCATTCACATTCTTGGGCTCCTCCTAAGACAAGAATGCAAAGTGGCTACATAAGTTTCTAAGGGATGATCAGGTGGCTACACCTCATGATGGTTCACCTATGATTTTATTTTTGGGGTGACTCTTTAAAAATTTCCTCTCTCTAGGAAGTTCATGTACCTCACTCTCTACTTGATTATCCTTAGCAGGTGATTCTTTAATTTCCGTGCTCTTTTCAACATTATTTTCAATGGATAAATTTTCTAATCCCTTTTTTATTTCAATATCATCCTCTTCAGACTTTTAAGAGAAAGGATTGGACTCATCAAACACTACATGGATTGACTCTATAATAGTCAATGCTCTCTTATTATACACCCCGTAGGCTTTACTCTCTAATGCATAACCTAGAAAGATTCCCTCATCAGATTTCGAATCAATTTTCCTAGGTTCTCATTATCTCTTAGCACAAAACATCTATAACCAAAAACATGAAAGTAGGAAATATTAGGTTTATGACCATTCCATAATTCATAAGGGGTTTTTTTGAGAGTGGGCCTGATCAAAACTCGATTCATTATGTAACATGCAGTGCTTACTGCTTCGATCTATAAGTATTTGGGTAATTTAGGTTCATTAAGCATCGTTCTACTCATTTCTTGTAAAGAGCTATTCTTTCTTTCAACTACACCGTTTTATTGTGGAGTCCTAGGTGCTAAGAAGTTATGGGAAATACCATGATAATCACAAAATTCTTCCATATCCCCATTTTTAAATTCTCCTCCTCTATCACTCCGGATATGTGAGATTTTATGCCCTTTATCATTTGGATTTTTCTACATAACCTAGTGATATTTTCACATGCTTCATTTTTATGTGCTAGGAATAATACCCATGTGAATCTAGAATAGTCATCAACAATTATGTTGCCCTCACAAGGCTTAGAATCTTATTTTGATGACAACAAATCAAAGGAACTTAGCATATTTGGTTAAGTGAAGTTTCAAGACTCAAGTTTTTTAGATCAAGATCAAGTGACTCAAGTGTTTTAGATCAAGATCAAGTGCTTGACGAGTCTTTTGAAATCTTGAACTCAAAGATGTAAGATCTTATAAAGCTAAAGACTATTGAAGCTTGAAGACAAGATAAAATGAAGAATGGATGCAATGCATGAAGACTTAGTGATTAGAAAAGTCATAGTCATTAAGAAGTCTCATGTAAGTACTTCGCAAATTTCAATATAAATGTTTGAAGCTCTTAGGAATTAATATTGTCTTACAGACTTGTTTTTTTTTAAAAAAAAAAAAACATTAGGCGACTGACATATTTATGCTAAATAAATTGAACACACAGAACCATGCTAGGCAATTGATGAAACAACATCAGGCAACTGATATTTTTACATTGTTAAAAGCTGAACAAACAGAATATAGACATGTGACTGAGGTCGTAGTCTCAGGCGACTAACCCCATTCTGTGTTTGAATAATATGTTGAATTAAAAGGCATAGACACTGATCCCAATATCTTAGTCGATTGAGGAACGTATTTTCAAATTTAAAACAGTGAGGGAAAGTTTCCAAATTTGATTGCTTGGTCCCAATCTTTGAGAAAACTTGGGAAACACTGCAAGTAATTTGGGGAATATGAAAATTTACTTTTTCTATTTATAAATACATGTTAAACCCAAGAATTAAATACGCCAACAATTAGCAATCAATCAAATTCTCACGCATTCAAAGCAATCTTGCTGAATACTTTTATTGAAAGTTCTTGCTGAGTTCTTGCTTAATAAAAGCTCACGGTTCTTGCTTTTTCACTAAGATTTTCAATCTATGATAGAACCACAGTGATGTCTAGTTGAGCTTCAATCTTTATATTGTTATTTTGTTGAAGTATACTTTTCCTTATCTTGTACAAATTTGCTCTAATTGAGAGTGTTTAATGTACAACACAAAGTGTGTTTCTTTGTATTGTTTTTTGATGAATTTAGGGGTATTGGATAGTTGCCTAGAAAGAAGGGGTATTCTTGTTAGAGAGGGGTCACCTAAGAAGAAGCAAGGTTGTAACTTTGCCTAATTAGGAAAGTTGGAATCCTCACAGTGGTTGCTTGGGGCAAGGACGTAGGTTGCTGGCCAAACCTTGTAAAAAAATCCGGTTCTCAGCTCTTCTCTTTACTCTCTTTAATTTTCTACAAGAATATTATATGCGTGTATGATCTTTACTTCTTGCTAAATTTTGAGGCTTGCTGGAATCTTGGTTTTTATCCATATTTGAAATCAGCATACTATAAATTGTTGGTTGGTTTGATATATTAAATAAAGTTTTGATTTTTGAATATCAACAGTTGAAAGGTATTTTGAATTGAAAGTACTACAAAATCAAATCTCTGAAAATTATATTTCATTAATTAAAATGAAGGAATAAATTTTAAGTTTGAGTTTAAAACCTGACATTTGTTTCTAAACTATTCTTACTTGATTCTTGGAATTTATCAATTGGGTTTCAATATTAAAGAATTGAATTTGAGTTGAATATTAATTAAACTTGATTGATTATCAATAGCAGAGTGATGGTAAAAGTTGATTAATTGCTGAAAGTAAATATTGCTGAAATTAAAATTCAATTAAGGAATTTGTAAAACAAAGCAAGAAAAGAAATATATATTTTTTTGAATCCCAATTCACCCCCCTCTTAGGAGTATACCTAGATTCTCAATTGGTATCAGAGCCTTGGTTGTAGTAAATCCTAATCTAGAA
The DNA here is from genome assembly GCF_029873635.1 of Malania oleifera. Lineage (NCBI taxonomy): Eukaryota > Viridiplantae > Streptophyta > Magnoliopsida > Santalales > Ximeniaceae > Malania > Malania oleifera. The sequence continues at coordinate 18,791,740 of NC_080428.1, forward strand.
GCTACATAAAGATCTCTATGGAAAACCTAGGGTATATCTCCCTTTGTTGAGGGTCAATCCTCATCTAGACCACCTATCTTCTGCGATGTTAACTACACCTTTTGGAAACAACGAATGAGAATATACTTGCAAACTATGGATTGGAAATCTTGGAAAGTAGTCACACATGGGGACCTCATCCCTACTAAAACCATAGACAACAAAAGAAATACCAAAGGAAGAAAAAGAGATGACTGATAACGATCTAAAGATGCTGCAAGTAGATTCTAGTGCTATGAATGCACTATATTGTGCTCTAGATGTGAATGAGTTCAATAGGATTATGGGATGCAAATTAGCTAAAGAAATATGGGATAAAATTGAAGTAACCTATGAAGGAGTGGTTGATGTAAGAGATAGTAGAATTGAGATGCTCACTAGCAAGTATAAGGCATTTAGGATGAACCCTGATGAAACCATCACAAGTATGTACACTAGGTTCACTCACATAATAAACTCCCTCAATGTGCTAGGAAAAAACTACTCTACATATGAGATGATTCGGAAAATCCTTCAAGGACTTCCATTGATTTGGGAACCTAAGGTCACTACAATTACGGAAGGAAAAAACTTGAAAAACACCTCCCTTGATGAATTGATTGGATCACTTCTCACGTATGAGATGGCAATAAACGAAAGAGTTAAAGGAAAATCTAAAACCAAGGTATCCATAGCATTTAAAGCCTCAAATGAAAGCTCTAACGATGAAGACGAAGAGGTAATGGATGATATAACCTTCATAACCAAGAAATTTGCAAAATTCCTTAGAAAGAAGAATAAATTGATAAGAAAATTCTAGGACTCCGAATTAGAAAAAGGATGAACTAATAAGAAGGAAACAAAGAATGAACCTCCTACATGCTATGATTGCAAGAAAGTTGGACACATTAAACTGGATCGTCCACAACTTAAGAAGGGTTCCAAGAAGAAGAAGAAAAAGGCAATGAAAGCCACTACATGGGACAATATAAGTTCCAGTAGTTTAGAAAGTGAATCAAGTGAGCAAGAAGTTACTAATGCTTGCCTTATGGCTTGGGATGATGATGAAGCAAAAATTTCCTTTGATGATTCATGCAATGAATCCTATTCATCCGATGAATCCTATGATGAGAGTATGTCATCTTATGAAGAACTACAAAGTGAACAATTCAAAGTTCATAAGATTTTAATTAAAGTAACTAAACAATACTCTTTATTGAAAAATAAGAATGAGGCTATAATGAAAGAATTGGAATCTCAAAAACTTGTTGAAAGAGAAATGGACTCAAAAATTAAGAGATTAGAAAGCAAGAATGTAAAGGTAATGAAAGAACTAGATGATCTAAGATCTCAAACTGATATTGAAAAAGAAAAGGATCTAGTCATTGATGAGCATGAAAGCAAAATAAATTAGATGACTAAAGAACTAGTAAGGCTGCAAGCTAATTGCAAAGGAATAAAAGGTTCAGAAATACTTTGCCTTGAAAGTAAAATTGAGGATCAAAATAAAATAATTTACAAGTTTACTAGAGGAAAGGAGAACTTTGAGAAACTAGTTAGATCACAAAGAATGTCTTTAGATAAGGAAGATACAAGATTCAATGGAGTTGAAAATAATAAGAAAAAGAACCTCTACATGGGGTATTTCGTAAAAGCTTCTAAAGACTATGCTAGTACCTCCTCAAATGCTTACACTCACACCACATGCTTCCTATGTAAGAAGAAGGGACATATAAAGTTTGAATGCCCATTAAAGAGAAAGTGTGAAAACTAAACAAGTTTGGAGAGTAAAGGAATCACCTCCTGTTAAACCATTCAGAGCCAAGAAAGTATGGGTACCAAGATAAAAGCCTAGTTCATAAATTAAAGACTTCAAAGATTTTAGGATTAATCATTCCCCTTTTAGGAATAAAAAAGGTTTAGCTGTACTAAAATAGGTTAGTGATGACTTAACTGCCTATAGAAGAAAAGATTTAATAATATTTAAAATTGTGCTTAATCCATAAAATATTAATAGATATGTTGCTTTTTGCATAAACTTGAAATTTGGAAGATTAAGTTAAAAGAGTCTTACTAATGTTGTAGATCCTAATTTATTTTGAGACCTTGTTTGATCAAGCATTAAAAGAAGTTCAAAATGAAAATCAGCGTGGTAGATATTGAATAAATCAACATTATATTCATCTTAAAATTATCTCAAAACAATGAAAGGTCCTCAAGTGCAAGTAAAATGTAATTATGTTTAAACATTTGCAACATATAGTTAATTTAAGAAGAAAAGTGCATCTAAGTAGTCTTTATGAGTTTATTTAAGTTAGTATAGCTCAAAAGCTTTTAAAAGCAGCTACTAAGAAATTTAGAGAATTCATAAATCTGAAATAGAAAATTCTTCTTTGCTTAATATATAAAAATTTCCTAATCAATACAAGAGTGTTGAACAAGGTTTAAATGGAGTATATTGATTTTGAAGAATTATCTCCAAGCTTATTGATGACATTAGAGTTAAAATCAAGTGAATACAAAAATGGCATTGTTGGCCACAATCAAAAGATGGATTGTAAAAGGCTTAACTCAAAGAGCAATGAATTCAAGAGAACTAAGCTCTAATGACTAATTTGGAAAGTTATTTGAAGCTTGGTAAATCTATATGCATAAGGAAAGGAGTCAAATCTAAAGAATAAGAATCTGAAGCAAACGAGGATGTTGCATAGTAGAGAAGTTGTTTAAAGAGGAAATTGGATGAGTGGCCATGTAAATATTGAAGGACAAGTGAGGTTAGGCGACTTAAAACTAAGTTGCAGTCGACTAAACCTTTTTTGACTTACTCAAATTTTCAGAATTAGTAAGGTTAGGCGACTGACTCTCTAAGCCTCAGTTGACTGATTCGCTGCTGTCTGAGAAAATTTAGATGTGCTAAATTGTCAGGCAACTGACCAATCAATATTAATTGACTGATTGACGGAGATTTAAATACCAAAAGTGTGCAAAACCCTAACTTTTAAAACTCTCAATCACCTGACTCTATTTATTTCTTCTTTTATACCTGTTCTCCTTCGATCCCAAGTGCTCCTTCACTCAAAATCCTCCGTTTAATCTCTAAAGAACACTATCCTACTTCATTCCCTCAAGATTTTCTGGGTTTTCACTGGTTGCTCTTTCTCGAAATCATCATGCCACAAACTAAAACAGTTGGAAATAAAGCATCATCTTTCAAGCAAGATGATAGCACCTCGATTGAACAATGGATGGTGGCTCCACATTGTTGGAATTGGTGTATCCCAAGAAGGGGGTTGAATTGGGTATTTAAAAAATTTCTTCCTAGGTATAACTAATCTAGCAGCAGTATACCACAACCTAGGGTCTGTTTAGAACATATACCAATTCAATATATCAATAGTACAATCAAAGTAATGAAAAATATCATACAGGTGTGAAAAATAAATTGCAGATAAATAAAGCTGACACTAGATATGATATCGGGGTTCGGCCTATACTGCCTACGTCTTCGCCTTAACCTCACAAGTAAGAGGATTCCGCTAATTGCTCACCTGCGGGTGGAGCGACACCGATTACAACACCTTACAAGCTGGTGCACCTAGTTCTCCTAATCGGGTTTGAATCAATCTGGTGTTCTCCAAACCGGGTCTAAGCAAGTTAATGACTATTCACAGGGCTAGTCTCCCTTTTTCGACAACCCATCGGGAATATAACAGATAATCAAATAATTTTTTATATACAAGGAAATGCTTCTACTACAATCAGATGTATACAACAATACAACTCAAATACACTCACATATGATATGAAAATAAGATCAATGTGAGAATGTGATTTTCACAAAAAATAATCTTTCAATAAATATGTGTATGATGAGTGCTCAAAGATTTTATGCCCAAATAAGAAATTTCTCCAAAAGTATTTCTCTAAATAAAGTGCTGGAGAATTTAGGGTTTATGACTCAAAAATATTTTTGCAAGCATAAGCCGATGAGCCTTTGAATCTTGCAATGGATGTGCAAGATTCACAAGTAAGAAATAGTTTTTCTCCAAGTATATTTATCAATGAGAATATATGGAGAAAACTTAGGGTTTACTCTCAAGATAATGATCTGAAGAATGAATGGGATGTGAGAGTAAAAACAATATGATTTGTAAACAATAAAATGCCCAAGATAAAGACTGTTCTATTGAAAATAGATTTTTCAAAGTAGTAATAAAGAGAGGATAAAAAATGAGTATACAAATTTTAGAGAATTTTTTTAATGATTTTTCGTAATCTTCTACTAATTAAGCCAAATGAAGGGGTATATATAGTTTTTCCAAAAAATATAACCATTGGGGACTCAATGGGTATCTTTGAAAATGTTTAAAAAGGTTTAATTAAAAATAACCCAATTTAACCATGGTAAAAATCTCGCAAACCCAAAAGGTTTGTTCAACCATATTCAAGGTTTGGTCGACTGTATTGCTATGTTCGGTCGACTGTGGCACTTTTGAACTGTAGATATGGTCGACCATCTCGAGGCAATTTTTGAACCCTTCGTAGGTTCGGTTGACCATGGCTAAGGTTTGGTTGACTGATCATATGGTTCAGTCGACTGTGGTCATTTTGAACAATGAGTTTGGTTGACCAAGTAGTTGAGGGTCAAACATGTGTTTGTTCGATTGACCGTGAACAATATGTTAATTTCGGAACAGTCGACCGAGTGAAGTCAATATGTTAACTTCTGGTTGATTTGGTCGACCGAGGCATTTATACTTCCAAGGGTTTGGTCGATTTAAGATTTGACCTTTATCAACTTTCTCAGTTTGGTCGACCAAGGTCAAATGACCCTGCAATGGTCGGTCGACCGAGACTTTTAATTAAGGGTATTGTGTCCTAAGGTTAGTCTATGACCTTTGTTCGATTCCCTACGATCAATCTATAGTCATCTAAGCTTATCATTCACATCATGCATGTCATGCATTATATTACAAAACAAATAAAAAACTAAAATGCATTTACAATCAGAATAAGTATCTTCTTCTTTGCTCTTTATCTTTTATGGAAAATACCAGTTGATGTGAGCTTTAAGGTCTTTTGGATTTCATTATCCTTTCCCTTATGTGTGTACTAACATATTAAGCCTGCTCAAATACTAGTTACACACATAAGAAACATGCCGTTTGTCATTATCAAAACCAGAGATCAGACTCAAAAAGTCAACAATCTCCCCCTTTTTGATGATGACAAACGCACCAGAGCAAAATAGGGTTTAGCCTAAAAAGGTTCCCCTTAAGAATATGCATAATTTAAAAGATAGACAATATAACTCAGGAATATCAAAAGAAGAAGACATTTCAAATCATATGCATTTAGTTTTGACAGTAAGGCACAAACATATAGCATGCAATATAGCTCACTCAAAATTTTATCCTTTTGCTCTCCATCTCTCCCTTTTAGCATCAGCAGAAGGGTTAGGTTAAGTGTAAACATTTTGAGTATAAGGAACTCCTTAGCTAAGAGAGCTCCTTTTTTCTTGAAAACTTTCCCCCTTTTAGCATTTAGGCAAAATAAAATTCTCTCACTTTTTAGTATCAAAATTTGAAAATATAACTCCCTCTTTTAATTTAAAAATTTTGGGCATAGCAATTTAGCACACAAGCAAAAGACAAGATATGTCGCATGCTAATTCATTTCTTGCCAAGAAAAAAAAAAATATATATATATAAATATATATATTTATATTTATATGTATACATATGTATATGAATATATATCCCCCTTTTGGTATTATCATGAAGTATTGGGAGTTGTGCTTGCTGAAACAAAAACTTTAAAGAATATACAAGTACAATTTTTCTCGTAGGCATTTGAGCACAATTTCATAAGATAACCAGAACAAGAGAACCATATAGATCTAAAATATATTAGAAGATTAAAATAGGATCATATGGCAAAGCAAATGACTATGGCAAATCACCATGTTTCAAATTATGATTTTCAATAGGAACATCACATTTAAGCACATGCCACACTAGATTCAAAACAGATCTAAGCAAAAAAAAAATGTTGGTGAGCATAACAGGGTAGGAATTTAATTCTAGAGGCTCCCCTTATGAAATTGAATGCGATCTTAGATGCAATGAACTGCTTATACTAATTAATGACTAATTTCAATATGCCTAGTAGTATAAGCCATTTCCAAAAGAGCTACTATACTGAGGATTAAATAATGCAATTTGTTATCACTTGATCAGTATAGTCTCCTTAATGACTGCAGATGCATCAGAGAGTATATATATTAAGGCATACGATGACGTTCTTAACCAAGAACAATCCATATCTGTTCATAAAGTTTTAAGAGTGGGATATAATATTCAGAGTTCTTAAAAGAGTCTCAATATGTAAACAACTAAAAGTGATGCAAACAAGTCTTTTATGCTCTTTCTCTTTCTCTACAACTAGAGCTCAACTCCCTAAGCATATGATGATTATGTAAGGATGAGGTTTTGATTATTTATTTGAGTTTTCACTCATCCTTTCAAACATATTTTAACATTAATTTTATCATAATCATCTTTGTACACGGTCTTATTTTGGGAAAATTCTAATGAAAACTTGGTAGCATGCCGTCTATAAATCGGATATTTTCCCATAAAACCTGTACCTAATAGATTTAAGCAAGCAATATATAATTTAGTTTAAGCATATAAGAACCTATATCCACAACCAGCATGCAATACACATCACTGCATCTGCCATGCAGGAAGCATTCAGTACAAGCATGCAATTTAGTAGTTCAAATATATGCTATCCAACAAATGATATAATCATTAGACAAACAATGGATAGTGGGCTGTAGAGTTATTCTGATCAAGGCATCTAAGCGAATAATAATGTGAGGGCATTAAATTTATATAGACGTGAAAGAGAGATGCCCCCGCTGAGTTATGCACTTATTCGTTTTATGCCTTTCTTTTATCTTTTCAATTTCTCAAGTTCTTTAGCCAATTGTTTTAAGATTTTCAAAGATTTAATCTTGGCTTTAAATGCTTTCGGCTTAGAGGACCAAAAAGTCACAATGAATATTTCTTAAAGTATACTAATCCAAAATTGCCTCTATTGTTATGAGCTTCAATACGTGTGAGAGGCACAACACAAACAAACACTCTAAATGATTTGATTTGAAAGACAGGAGCTTACAAGATGAGATTGAGTAAAAAATTTTATACAATTAAATTTGTTTGAACTCAGAAAAGTATATGAATATCTAATAAATGATACTCTTTGGTCATTACAAGTTTGCCACTTATCGGAAAGTATCCTTATGATGTGATCATGATTTGGAGCAGGATACAGACCAGTGACTAAATGAAATTTTATCAAATATGATCGTGTAGCGGCAAAGAGATCCTATGGAGGAAATGAGTGAACCAAGATTATAGGATTCAAATTTTAGACTCAAAAGGAAAATATGATTTAACTATAAAACTTGAATCCCTTAGTGGATGCCTTTAGTATTGATTACAAGAATAATGTCTTTAGATAAGCACCAGAAGAATAGGAATTTATGATAGCCAATGCTTAAGCCTAGAGAGATGGCTAAAATTTTTAGCAGGCTTTTAGGAGAAGAAAAATGAGTTTAGGGATATGATAAATAGAACATGATGAATTCCCTAAAGCTTAATTTTGTGCAGTGGACAAACAGTGCTTAGCTCAAAATATTTATATTTAAGCATGAGTTAAACATTTAGAGTTAATTACCTGGCAGAGATGCTTTGTCCATTTGGAAGTGGAGTTTACTTTAGCTAGCTATAGCCAATATATTTTTATGTTTTACCCCATCAATATGATATATATGAATTAAATTCAAATTGGATAAAATGCTTAAATTTTCGTATTGACTTGCTTCCCTATGGTTCTTATTATAATAATAGTAGTGAGTGCATATACTAAGATTTGACATATGAAGCCCAAACCACTTCCCAAGCTTATAGTCATCACTACCCCCTATAGTTAATCTTAAATGCTAAGGAAGAATTGTGTGATCATGTAATTCCTATTTAAGTAAATTCTTCCTTGAATTTCAAGGGGTTTGCTTTCTTAACAACCCATACCATTTTTCTATCTTTGATTCTCGATGGGTTAGGAGTCGGTGATTCTTTGACTTTCCACACTTGTTTGGGTTTCACACCTTTTCTTTTAAATGGGCAATCAAATTTTATGTGCTCCTTCTTTTTACACAAGACACATGTGGTGTGAGTGTATGGACCAGAGGAGGTACTAGCATAATGTTTATATTCTTTTACAAAGTACCCCATGTATATGTTCTTTCTTTTCCTCTTTTCAATTTCATTATAACCTATACCTTCTTTATCTATGGTCATCTTTTGTGAACCTAACAACTTATCGAAGTTGTTTTTACCTCTATTGAAAGTGTAGATGATCTTAGCCTAGTCTCCTAATTTTCTTTCAAGATCTTGCATTTTAAAATTCTTTAATTCTTTGCAAATGTCCTGTAATTTTACAAATTCATTGGCAAGTGTGTTTGCTTTACACTCAAGTTCTGAAATAAGAAGATCCTTTTTATTATAACTGGAAATTTAGGATCTCAAATCTTTTAGCTCTTTTTCCAGCATTGCATTCTTGTTATCCAATTTTATGATTTTCAACTAATTTTATTTTACAACAAGACTTTTAGATTCTAGATTTTTCAATAAAGACTCATTCTTGCTTTTCAAGGCAGTACATCTTTTATTAGCTTTAACAAGAGACTCATGAAATCTAACGTATTCAACTTACAATTCCTCATAAGTAGGCATGCTTTCACTACGAGAACTATCACATGATTCAATACCAGATGTATCACAAGAATTATCGTGAGAATAATTGCATGGATTATTCAATGAAGTAGAAGAAGACGAATTTACCTCTTCATCGGTTAAAGCTATAAAGCACCGATTTTCTCCTTTATGATCTTTTGAGCTTGAATCACACGGAGTGATAGCTTTTTCTTGATTAGTTACTCCATACCTCTTTTTGAGTTCCTCCCATATTTTTTTAGCATTTTGACATGCCCTTACTTCATGAAAGATATTAGTTTCTAAAGCATAAAACAAAATATTCATGGCATCGAGATTTATTTGCAATAAATTTTTATTGTTCTCATTCAGCTCAAATTCTGATTTAGGAATTTCAACATTATTGAAAGTTTTCATGGGCATGATATTCCCTAGAGAAATAACTCTCCAAGTCCTTCAATTCAATGATTTGATAAAAATAGTTATTCTAAATTTCCACTTGGCAAAAATTTTTATTAGAGAACATTGGAGGGCTTGCAGAGAATTTTCCCTCACAAAATAAGAAAACACCAACGTGAACCATTGTGATCTTTTTGCAAAAATGTTTAAGTCAATGCAATGAGTCTCTAATAGCAATTGTTGGAATTGGTGTATTCTCAAGAGGAGGGTTGAATTGGGTATTTAAAAAATTTCTTCATAGGTATAATAATATAGCAGCAGTATACCACAACCTAGGGTCTGTCTAGAACATATACCAATTCAATAATTTAATAGTATAATCAGAGTAATAAAAAATATCATATTGGTGTGAAAAATAAATTGCAGATAAATAAAGCTAACACTAGATATGACATCGCGGGTTCGGCCAATACTGCCTATGTCCCCGCCTCAAGCTCACAAGCAAGAGGATTCCGCTAATTGCTCACTTGTGGGTGGAGTGACACCGATTACAACATCTTATAGGATGGTGCACCTAGTTCTCCTAATCAGGTTTGAACCAATTTGGTGCTCTCCTAGTTGGGTATGAGCAAGTCCGAGACTATTCACAGGGCTAGCCTCCCTCTTCCGACAACCCATCAAGAATACAACAAATAATCAAATAAATTTTTGTGTACAAGGAAATGCTTCTATTACAAGTAGATGTGTACAACAATACAACTCAAATACACTCATATATGATATGAAAACAAGCTCAATGTGAGAATGTGATTTTCACAAAAAATAATTTTTGAATAAATATGTTTATGATGTGTGTTCAAAGATTTTATACCCAAATAATAAATTTCTCCTAAAATATTTCTCTAAATAAAGTGCTGGAGAATCTAGATTTTATGGCTCAAAAATATTTTCGCAAGCACAAGCCAATGAGCCTTTGAATCTTGCAATGGATATGCAAGATTCACAAGTAAGAAATAGTTTTTCTCCAAGGATATTTATCAATGAGAATATATGAACAAAAATTAGGGTTTACTCTCAAGATAATGATCTGAAGAATGAATGGGATGTGAGAGTAAAAATAATATGATTCATAAACAATAAAATGCCCAAGATAAAGAATGCTCTCTTGAAAATAGATTTTTCAAAATAATAATAAAGAGAGGATAAAAAATGAGTATAAAATTTGAGAGAATTTTTCTCAATAATTTTTCCTAATCTTCTACTAATTAAGCCAAATGAAGGGGTATATATAGTTTTTCCGAAAAATATAAATGTTGGGGACTCAATGGGTATTTTTGAAAATGTTCAAAAAGGTTTAATTAAAAATAATTCTGTTTAACCATGGTAAAAATCTCCCCAACCTGAGAGGTTCAGTTGACCGTATTGCTATGTTTGGTCGACCGTGGCACTTTTGAACTATAGATATGGTTGACCATCTCGATGCAATTTTTGAACCCTTCGTAGGTTTGGTCGACCATGGCTAAAGTTTGGTTGATCGCTCATATGGTTCGATCGACGGTGGTCATTTTGAACTATGAGTTCGGTCAACCAAGTAGTTGAGAATTAGACACGTGTCAATTTGGTTGACCGTGAACAATACGTTCATTTCGGAACGATGGATCGAATGACGTCAATATATTGATTTTTGGTCAATTCGGTCAACTGAGGCATTTATACTACCAAGTGTTGACCTGATAGGTGACACCCAGTTTTAATTATGACAAATACTCTTGGTACTGATGGTTGTATTAAGGTTTGCATGCAGGTTCACCTTGTGCGCGCTTTCGGACTAAAAGACACATCATAATGGCGTACGGTGTTCGTGCCAAAGAATGAAGAAATTTTGTGTTGTAATTGTATTTAATCTTTCATTTCTTCATTTTGAGATGTAATTATTATAGATTGTACACCTTGCAGTTTGTAATAATTTGCATTATGCATGGTAGGTAAGTATGCTTAACATACCCTAGTTGGACTTTAGGTACCTTCATTTAGTACACAAGTCCCCAACATCACTTTTCATATCAGGGGAATCAATTCATGCTAAAAATGCACTTAGTAGAAAATATTGAGAGCCGTGTAAAATGGCTCGGGTGACCGAACAAGTCAAAATATTGACCTTGTGTTCGGGCACCCGGGTCTGATTTGAGTGTATCTCCCTCGAGCACCCGAACGTGTGTCAAAGCACTTTTCAACTACTTCGACGACTAAATGATCACGTTCAAATTGGACTCGGGCGACCGAATTGGCCAGTTTGGTTAATCGAACTTGAAACCGGGCACCCGAACAAACGAACAAATGCTACTGACTTTTGTTCAGCCAACCAACTCACTCTTCGGGCACCCGAACCATTAAAAATTGGATTTTTGACTGAGTCCATTTGGGCACCCGAACCTCAGGCCAAGCACCCAAACCTCGCGGGTTAAAATAATTTTTGTCGATTTTTTAATGGGGTAAATAGGGTTAATTTTGTTAATGGCTTTTGAAACAAATTTAATTATTCCCATTGTGTCCCTAACTGTCAAAAAATCCTCCTTGCCTATAAATACCTGTTCATTTGTCATAATTAGCAAGGATTAACATTTTGATTAAGGCAAAAATTCTCTCAACTTCCAAAATCCTATTTTAGCCTATACAGCAAAACACCCATACACTTCATTTATCTTGATCTTTCAAGTGTTGTGAGTATCTCGAAGGCTATTGTGCTTAATCTTACTAGCTAGAACTCTTACTTGTATTATTTCTTGATTGATTTTCTTTGATAGTTTAGCATTAAAGTTCTTCCACTGATTTCATTTGATAAATCTTGAGTGAGAAGACTTTGAGGGTTGTGGTTCATGCGTTTTCATTGCAAGATACCCAAACCTATATTTTTTTATATGCAAAATTCTTTTCAAAAGCTAGTTTTTCAAACACTCCATTGAGCTTTGTATATTGAAATATCTTATTGAGTTTGTTTGAATCAACTTGCTTAACATATTTGAAACCCTGATATGATTTTGTATCATGCACGTATTGTGTTTCAAATCTTACTTTGATATACACTCTAGATCTAGACTGATAATCTATACTTGATTGAGTGTTTAGCACACATTAGAGCACTGAGCATATTTACATATCATTCGTGCTTGCAATATTGATTGCGTTGTACTGGTGCACATATTTGCTTGTGTAGAAGTGTATTTTTGTGTACAAATTGTATACACATTGGTTGTATTCCAAGCACAGGCCTGAAGAGAGAGACTAGCCCTGTTGAATAGTCCCGGACTGGCTTAGACCCGGTTAGTAAAGTTAGGTGCACCATCCTATTAATTTGTGTTGGTTGAGGTCAGCCCCTTGAATTGACTTGGTTGTAACCGGTGCCGTTCCACTCGTTAAGTGAGCTTTAGTGGAATCCTTGTGCTGGTGTATCCAAGGCGGGGACGTAGGCAGTTTGGCCGAACCTCGATAACATATTGCATGTGTTGTTTACTTTTCTGCACTTTACTTTTATTACACGTGTATGTTTATTTATTGATCACATAGGCTGACCCTAGGTTGTGTAATACTATTGTTAAACCGATTGACCTAGGTAATAAATTTTAAATACCCAATTCATCCCCCTCTTGGGGTTGCACCAAAATTAACACCAAGGGTTTGGTTGACCTAAGATTTGACTTTGGTTAACTTTCTCAGTTCGGTCGACCAAGGTCAAATGACCTTGCGATGGTCAGTTGACCAAGGCTTTTAATTAAGGGTATTGTATCCTAGGGTCAGTCTATGACCTTTGTTCGATTCCCTACGGTCAATCTATGGTCATCTAAGCTTATCATTCACATCATGCATGCCACGCATTATATTACAGACCATTTTAAAAACTAAAATGCATTTTCAATTAGAATAAGTATCTTCTGCTTTGCTCTTCCGTCTTTTATGGAAAATGCCAGTTGATGTGAGCTTTTAGGTCTTTTGGCTTTCACTATCCTTTTATTTATGTGTGTGCTAACATATTAAGCCTACTCAAACACTGGATACACACATAAGAAACATGCGGTTTGTCATTATTAAAACCAGAGATTTGACTCAAAAAGACAACACACATGCTATGCAACTATATCAAACTTATCTTCATTCAACGAAATTTATATTTGGTAAAGTCTTGGATACAACCATCTTTGAAACTGATTAACCTAAAATTTTGCAAATGTTTAAAACATTAGGATGGAAGAAATTTATCACGTATCAAGCCAAATGGTACTTTCCAAACCTGGATAAATTGTTCTATGAAAATATGGTCAAAGGAGACTCGGTCATTTCTACCAAAGTCATGGGACATTCCATTACTCTTACCCCATAAATGTTAGCCAAAATTCTAAATATCAAGCAAGGAAAATTTGAGTTTCCTCAAACTGGTCCATCATGGATAATGGCAGAGTACTTCACTCCTCAAGCATTTTTGCCATTGGTTATGACAGAGGACCCCGTATACTTTAGACACCCTCCACTTTACAACCAACTGAACCTACAAGCTCAGATTCTGTAAAAGCTCATTACCTACAATATTTTGCCATGAGCAGGTTCACATGACTACATTACTTACTTAGACTACTTTGTGATGTGGGGCATACTTAAAAGACAGAAGCTGGATTTGCCGAGTTTAATTCTGAGGTGGATGATCACTAGGGAAGAAGCTCGCCATGTCATTCTTCCATATGGTTGAGTGTTGAATCTCATTTTTGCACATATATGTATCCACTCCCTCATCCATGTTTATAAAGAAAAGCCATTATGACATTTTCTCATCGACTACTCTTAAGAAAATGGGACATGAGAAACACAATCAAGGATGGTTTTCTAAAGGTGGAAAACGCTGTAGACAAGCTCCTATGTAGAGACCCGAAGAATTATAGAAATTAAATAATAAAGGAAAAGAGAGAAAAAGGATTTTCCAAGGGAGGCTCAGTAGGGTCACATCGACGAGCAGAGAATATTCATCGACGAGTGACCTTGTTGGGATCATCGACGAGGGCAAGTGTCTCACTGACAAAGAGAAATCGAGAGCAGGTTTAGGGACATAAGGGCTCATTGAAGAACCCATAGTCTTCGTCAATGAACTTTCTTCTTGGACTCGTCGACAAAGTGACGTGGCTCATCGACGAGGCCACACTTTATAAATATGCCAAATTTAGGTTCTCAGCGAGAATTCACATGTAAAACCCTCTCTCTCTCTCTCTATAGAATTCATCTCTCTCACCTTCTCTCTAGGATTTTGGCTTTGATTCGGGCTAGTTTGACAATTGGAAGCCGCCACGTTTCTCCTGGGAAGATTCTCTACAATATTGTCGGATCAGAATTTTGAATTGGAGTATTTGGGCAACATCCCAAAATTTGGGTAAGTTGGTTATTTTAAGTTTTATAAGTTATTGGGTATTTCTGGAGTGAAGGGAATGTGTTGGAAGGTGTTATATTGGTATATGTTGATTTGTTGGAAAATGTGAATTTCAGGGTGTTGAGTTGGGAACACACAGGAGTAGGTTTGTTTAGATTTGTGGGCTTCTGAGTAAGCCAAGTAAGGGGATAAATTAAGTTAGAACTTTTAATAAAATTATTTATTAATATACAACATTTATTTTTAGAAATTATATATGTATAGTACAGTGTTTGAAAATACTGCTGTTGAATAGGAAAATATATTTAATAGATTTTATTAGAAGATATGATTTTAGATCAGATTTTATGTTTAGAGTATTATTCATAATTGTATGGCATGAGTATAGATTTCCATGAAAATTATGTTATATCAGAATAATATGATTTTTACAAAATAAGCATGTTATGACAGTTTTCAGAAAAACCATAAAAACTATACAGAAACTTTGGTTTAAAATATTATGCTAAACAATGTAGAAAATTCATGTTCAGTACATTATGATATGACCAGCATAGATGTCGTGATTTATATGTTGTGATATGGCCAGCGTAAATGCCGTGATTTATATATTATGATATGGCCGACGTAGATGCCGTGATTTATATGTTATGATATGGCTAGCGTAGATGTCGTAATTATTTAGGTTATGTGAAAATCCATGAAAATATGATCATGTCAGATATTACTCAGAAATACGAAACAACTATGTATCAGTCATATGAAATGTACTATATGTTATCAGAACTAGGATGACTTAGTTTAGTCTTTCAGAGCACGGTACCATAGCTATACGTATAAGTTTAAGTTTATGTTAGTGCTACCACACATCTTAGATAGAGTGTGGGAGATGGCAGTCGATGTGGCTTTAGTGTAGTGCAGGTGTTCCCCTGGCAGTCCAGACCAGGTGGGACAAGCCCATTGTACTTATAGACTTATGTTGACTTAGCATGGTCGGCCAACCATTGCTAGGTCTTGCCTTCGAGCCGCACAACCCTATCATGTGGGGGGGGGGGGGGAGTAAGACATGACATCAGCTAGCTATCCATCTAGGGTATTATTTAAGTATTATACAATTATAGAAGATGTTTTACATGATTATAGAAATTAGTACAATGTTTATTATGATATTTACTACGATATGATGAATCATGATTTGTTCAGAGTTTATACAGCTACTTTTTATTAGATATACATAGTATGTATAGTTTATTTTTAAGCACGACATTACTCATGTTGTCACATACTGATATTAGTTTATCTCCCTTACTGAGAGGTGTCTCACCTGAACATTACAAACATTTCAGAGAATCCATATAGAAGGGCGGATAGTGCTCCACAGCAATAGAGGTTGACCGAACTACCCTATTAGAAGGGAAAGTAGTTGGGTTAGGGTTAGATTGGTTTTTGGAGTTATGACCCTAGGATTCTTTTTGGGTCCTTTTGTGGATGTTTGTATATATATGACAGATTTAGTAGGTTTTTGGTATTGTGCCCGTTGTTGGATGACATGCATGTAATTTATGTTTTCTGCTGCTTAGGTATCAGAGATGTATGACAAGTATATCTATGGTACCCACGGGCCTGGGTTGATCATGACTATATCAATTTAGCAGAATATCAGAGTTATTATGAATGTATATAGGAAAAAAAATATAGTAAAATAGGCAAGTCTTTACAGTTTGGTATCAGAGCCTAGGTTGCTAGGTTCTGTAGACTTTATAGTAGTAGAAACAATATTAGAGTATTGGAAAAGGATTTGAGGTTTTGTTTTGCAGTCTGAAGGCAGGACTTTCGTGGTGGTTTTTTTGTTTTTCCTAGGGTGACAATTTCAAGAAAGTCATGGTAAACTATTGTCGGGTTGTGTTTCTGAAGTGTGGGACTGAATCTTGAATTAAGTTAAGGACGTTAAGATAGAGGATAAATATGTAAATTATAAGAATAGGGTCCTTAAGCCATGTTTATTGTCTTTTTAGGATGGACCCTAGGGGTGGCAGTGCTCATGTGAGCTGTAGTGATGGTGTAGGGCCCTCGGGCATAGGAAAAGGTGATTCTGATGTGGTATTACACAGTGTAGCTCAACAGGTCATGGATGAGATTGCACGGAGCTCCAGTGAATTGGGAGGCCCATCTGTAGGTCATGGGTGTACGATAGAGAAATTCACCAAGATGAATCCTTCGGCATTTTTAGGAGGAGCTGATACTGCAGTCGCTAAATATTGGATGCAAGAAATTGAGAAAGTATTGGTGGTGCTGCAGTGCACAGAGGAGTAAAGGATTTTATTTTCCATCTAAAAGTTGATAGGAAAGGCCGAGAGATGGTGGACTGTTGTAAAACTATTGGACGAATAGTGGGCAGTACCTATAGTTATGACTTGGTGCCGATTTAGAGAGTTGTTCTTTGACAGATACTTCCCGGCCACTACCAGAGAGGCCAAAGTATAGGAATTCTTGAATTTGAAGCAGGGAAAGCAATCAGTCTAGCAATACGCGGTGAGGTTCATAGAGTTGTCACGCTTCGCCCCATATATCATTCTCGATGAGGCAAAGAAGGCGAGAAAGTTTGAAAAAGGTTTGAGGCATGAAATATATAAATAGGTAGCAGTGTTAAAAGTGTAGACCTTTGCTAAGTTAGTACACAGAGCATCTATGGCAGAGGATATTGAACGGATGGGTGCAAAGGAGCAGGGATAGAAGAAGAGGTCCACACCTTCAGGTTTTCAACAGGGATCTAGTCAGGGCTCATGGATGAGAGGTAATTACAGTAGGGGACAGAGGTAGGAGATGAGGGGCCATGAGGTTTAGGGTATGTAGATCTACCCAGTTTGTCAGATGTGTGGAAAGAAACATGTAGGAGAGTGCCGAGCAGGGAGAGATGTATACTATCGTTGTGGTGGACCGTGACATTTAGCACGAGATTGCCCTACACCACCTGGTACAGCTCCAGACCTTATCAAGGAGGTTATTAAGCACCCCGTGGAGGCTAGCAGAGGAATGTAGCCCCAACGAGGGTTTATGCATTAATGCTGGGAGATGCTAAGACTACAGACAACATCGTGATAGGTACCCTTACTATTTTATCATATCAAGATATTTTTTTATTTGATTTGGGTGCAACCCACTCTTTTTTATCTACGGGATATGTTAAACTGTTTGGTGTTAAGACATAGATATTAGATGTTGAATTTTCAGTAGCTACAGCGACAGGGTTAGTGGAAAAGTGTCGTAGGGTGTTTAGAGGCTATCTAGTAAATATTCAGGGAAGAGTGTTACCAGCTTATCTAATTGTTTTAGACATGCATGGATTCAATGTAATATTGGGTATGGACTGGTTGACAGCTAAGTATGCTAGTATTGACTATCATCTAAAAGAAGTGATATTCAGACCACCAGGAAAGCAGGAATTCAGATTTGTGGGGTCGCAAGTGTGTTCCCCGCCTCAGTTAGTGTCAGCCATTCAGGAGAGAAGACTACTTCTAAACAGATGGCAGAGGTTTATAGCCTATGTAAAAGAGGTGACAGAAAATGAATTGAAGCTTGTCAGTACACCACTGGTAAATGAGTTTCCAGACATATTTCCAGAGGAACTACCTGGGTTGCCTCCCAATCGTGAGGTAGATTTTGCCATCGATTTATTTTCAGGGATGACACCGATCTCTAAAGCTCCTTACTGTATGGATTTAGAAGAATTGGGAGAATTAAAGGATCAGCTGTAGGATTTATTGAATAAAGGGTTTATTAGACCTAGTGTATCGCAATGGGGAGCTCTAGTTTTATTTGTGAAAAAGAAAGATGGGATTGTAAGAATGTGCATAGATTATAGGGAAATAAACAAAGTAACAGTTAAGAATATGTATCCTCTATCCCGTATAAATGATTTATTTGATCAGCTTTAGGGTACACGGGTTTATTCAAAGATTAATCTACGTTCTGGGTACCATCAAGTAAAAGTTAGGACAGAGGACATCTTTAAGATAGTGTTCCAAACTTGGTATGGCCATTATGGATTTTTTGACATGTCATTTGGACTGATGAATGCTACTACTGTATTTATGAATTTGATGAATAGAGTCTTTCATCTGTATTTAGACTAGTTTGTTGTGATTTTCGTGGATGATATACTGGTCTATTCGAGGATCTTTGAGGAGCATAAGATGCATTTAAGACTAGTACTCAGATGCTCAGGGAAAAGGAATTGCATGCCAAGTTTAACAAATGTGAATTCTAGTTAGAGAAAGTTGCGTTTTTAGGGCATGTCATATCAGGAGATGGAATCTTAGTAGATCCTAGCAAGATAGAGACAGTGGTGAATTGGGCTAGGCTAAAGAACGTTTAGGAAATCAAGAGTTTCTTGGGATTGGTGGGCTATTACTGTCAGTTTGTAGAGGGATTCTTTGGATTTTCAGGGCATTTAACGCGACTAACTTGGAAGAATGTCAGGCTTGAATGGAATGATGATTGTGAGTAGAGCTTCAAGAAATTAAAGCAGAGGCTCGTCACTGCAACAGTATTCACCATTCCATCAAGAGGTGATGGTTATGTGATGTATAGTGACCCGTATTTGAAATATCTTGGACGTGTGTTAATGTAGCAGGGTAGAGTTATAGCATATGCTTCTAGACAATTGAAAGAATATGAAAAGAATTATCCTACCCATGATCTAAAATTGGCTGCAGTAGTTTATGCATTGAAAATTTTGAGGCATTATCTGTATGGAGAGAGATATGAAATATTTTTAGACCATACGAGTTTAAAGTACTTCTTCACGTAGAAGGAGTTGAATATGAGACATAGAAGATGGTTGGAACTTATGAAGGATTACGACTGCACCATCAGTTACCACCTAAGGAAGGCAAATGTGGTGGCTGATGCCTTGAGTTGAAAATCAGGGGAAGCGACATAGTTAGCAGCAGTAATTCAGTACGCAAATCCAGATGGACTTGGAGAGGCTCAGTGTGGAGCTAGTAGAGAGTGATCATCAGGCATTTATTGCCAACTTGGTGGTGCAGCCTACCCTATAGAAAAGGATTAAAGCTACTCAGAGGGATGATGCAGAATTAGCAGAGTTGATAGCTAAAGTGTAGGATGGATAGGGAGAGGAATTTAGTATTTCAGATGATGGAGTTTTGAGGTTCCATACTAGGATGTGCGTGCCTGCAGATGTAGATATCAGAAGGATGATCCTAGATGAGGCACACAGGTCCCTGTATACAATTCATCTTGACAATACTAAAATGTATCAGGATCTTAGGGAATCATTCTAGTGGAGCAGTATGAAGAGGGAGATAACTGAATTTGTGTAGCAGTGTTTGACGTGCCAGCAGGTGAAGGTTGAGCACTAGAGACCAACGGGACAGTTGCAGCCACTTCACATCCTTGAGTGGAAGTGGGACCATATCTCTATGGATTTTGTTATAGGTTTACTGCCGGTGTTGCATGGGCAAAATGTGATTTGGGTGATTGTAGATAAATTGACGAAGATTGCTCATTTTATCCCTATCAAAGTCAACTACTCCATGGATAGGCTGACAGAATTATATATTTAAGAGATAGTATGATCACATGGTATGCCAGTGTCTATAGTATCACACCAAGACCCACGTTTTACATCACGGTTTTGGAGGAACTTGTAGAAAGCTATGGGGTCTCAGTTATCATTCAGCACGACATTCCATCCTCAGACTGATGGGCAGACAGAGAGGATGATCCAGATCCTTGAGGATATGCTACGCGTGTGTGTGTTGCTTTTCGGGGGTAGTTGGACCCGGTATATGTCATTGGTTGAGTTTGTGTATAATAATAGCTATTAGGCTAGCATTAGCATGACACCTTATGAGGGTTATATGGTAGGAGGTGTCGTTCTCTATTATACTAGGATGAGATGGGTGAGAGGCAAGTTTTAGGACCAGAGTTAGTGCAGCAAGCGTACAATAAAGTCCAACTTATCAGAGACGGAATCAGTGTAGCTTAGAGTCGGTAGAAAAGTTATGCTGATACTCGCCATTGGAAATTGGAATTTGATACAAGAGATCATGTGTTTCTGAAAATAGCACTGCTAAAAAGAGCTATGAGGTTTAGGAGGAAGGGTTAGTTGAGCCCTAGGTTTATTGGCCCATTTGAGATATTTGAAAGAGTGAGGTCAGTTGCCTATCGGTTAGCTTTAACGCCAGCTTTATCTAGAATACACGACGTATTTCATGTTTCCATATTAAGGAAATATGTCCCAAATCCCTCTCACGTGATTAGTAATGTAGGGATAAAACTCAGTAATACTTTGGTATATGAGGAAATACCAGTGTGGATTCTGGATAGGAAAGAACAGGAATTGCATGGTAAGAAAATTCCATTAGTAAAAGTCTTGTGGAGGAATCATGCGGTGGAAGAAGCTTCATGGGAATTTGAGGAGCAAATACGATAGGAATTCCCACACCTATTCAGTGGAGACCAGTAGTAATAAGAAAGATCAGGTGAGTAAGTAATGTTTCTTTTGTAGGTTAATTGGTACATGTATTAAGTTTTTTTTTTTATTGGTTATGGGAGAATTTTGTTTAGTTAATGTAATCTCTCATAACTGTATATGTAACCATGGTATTCCTCCGCAATAAGTGAGGGTAAGTAATAAAATAAGTAACCCAATTTTCCTCAAGTAATGGTGTATAATTTAGATAGCAAATTTTGTGGACAAAATTTTATAAGGAGCGGAGAATGTAGAGACCCGTAGAATTCTAGAAATTAAATAATAAAGGAAAAGAGAGAAAGAAAATTTTCCAAGAGGGGCTCAATAAGGTCTCATCGACGAGTAGAGAATATTCATCTATGAGTAACCTTCTTGGGATCATCGACAAGGACACGTGTCTTGATGACGAAGAGAAACCGAGAGCAGATTTAGGGACATGAGCGCTCATCGACGAACCCATAGTTTTCGTTGATGAACTTTCTTCTTGGACTCATCAATGAAGTTACGTG
This sequence comes from Malania oleifera, assembly GCF_029873635.1. Taxonomy (NCBI): domain Eukaryota; kingdom Viridiplantae; phylum Streptophyta; class Magnoliopsida; order Santalales; family Ximeniaceae; genus Malania; species Malania oleifera. The sequence goes on from NC_080428.1 coordinate 18,813,352, forward strand.
GTTTGTCGACAAGGCCACACTCTATAAATATGTCAAATTTGGGTTTTTAGCGAGAATTCACATACAAAACCCTCTCACTCTCTCTCTAGAATTCATCTCTCTCACCTTCTCTCTAGGATTTCGGCTTTGATTCTCACTAGTTTGATGATCGGAAGCTGCCATGTTACTCCTCGGAAGATTCTCTACAATACTGCCGTATTAGAATTTTGAATTGGAGTAATTAGGCACCATCCCAAAATTTGGGCTAGTTGGTTATTTTAAGTTTGATAAGTTATTGGGTATTTTTGGACTAAGGGGAATGTGTTGGAAGGTGTTATACTGGTATATGTTGATTTGTTGGAAAATGTGAATTTCAGGGTGTTGATCTGGGAACACACAGAAGTAGGTTTGTTTAGATTTGTGGGCTTCTTGGTAAGCTAGATAAGGGGATAAATTAAGTCAGCATTGTTCATGAAATTATTTATTAATATATAGCATATTTTTTCAGAAATTATATATGCATAGTAAAGTTTTGAAAATATTGCTGTTGAATAGGAAAATATATTTAATACATTTTATCAGAAAATATGATTTCAGATCAGATTTTATGTTTGGAGTATTATTCATAATTGTGTGGTCTGAGTATAGATTTCCATGGAAATTATGTTATATCTGAATAATATGATTATTCTAAAATAAGCATGTTATGACAGTTTTCAGAAAAACCATAAAAATTATACAGAAACCATGGTTTAAAATATTATGTTAAACATTGCAGAAAATTCATGTTTAGTATATTATGATATGGCTGATGTAGATGTCGTGATTTATATGTTATGATATGGTCAGCGTAGATGCCGTAATTATGTATGTTATGTGAAAATCTATGAAAAAATGATCATGTCAGATATTACTCAGAAATACGAAACAACTATATATCAGTAATATGAAATGTACTATATGTTATCAGAACCAAGATGACTTAGTTTAGCCTTTCAGAGCACGGTACCATAGCTATACGTTTAAGTTCAAGTTTATGTTAGTGCTACCACACATCTTAGATAGAATGTGGGAGATGGTAGTCAATGTGGCTTCAGTGTAGTGCAAGTATTCCCCTAGTAGTCCGGACCAGGTGGGACAAGCTCATCTTACTTACAGACTTATGTTGACTTAGCGTGATCGGCCAGCCATTGCTAGGTCCCACCTTCGGACCGCACGACCCTATTATGTGGGGGGGGGGGGGGTGTAAGACGTGACATCAGCTAGCTATCCATCTTGGGTGTTATTTCAGGATTGTACAGTTATAGAAGATGTTTTACATGTTTATAAAAATTAGTACAATGTTTATTATGATATTTACTACGATATGATGAATTATGATTTGTTCAGAGTTTATACAGCTAGTTTTTATCAGATATACATATTATGTACAATTTATGTTTAAGCACGAAATTAGTCATGTTGTCACACACTGATATTAGTTTATCTCCCTTACTGAGAGTTGTCTCACCCTAGTATTACAAACATTTCAGGGAATCTAGATAGAAGGGCAGATAGAGTTCCGCAGCAGTAGAGGTTGACCGAACTATCCTATCAGAAGGGTAAGTAGTTGAGTTAGGGTCAAATTGGTTTTTGGAGTTATGACACTAGGATACTTTTTGGGTCCTTTTGCAGATGTTTGAATATATATGATAGATTCAGCAGGTTTCTGGTATTGTGCCTGTTGTTGTATGACATTTATGTAATTTATTTTTTCTGCTGCTTAGGTATTAGAGATGTGTGACAGGTATATCCTCGATACCCACGAGTCCGAGTTGATCATGACTATATCAGTTTAGCAGAATATCAGAGTTATTATGAATCTTGTTATATAGGAAAAAACAAATATGGTAAAATAGGCAGGTCTTTACATCCTGAACCAACTCAACCCTCAGGTTCAACAACCAGTTCAGCACTGTTGACCTAACATTGCTTTCGAATCTTGTTTTGATGATAAAAAATGAAGGTAATTTAACATGTTGTGGTTTAAGTGATGATGTTTCAGGAAATCAAACATATGAAGTTCAAAAAGTTCAAGCATTATAAGTTCAAGTTCAACCATTATAAGTTCAAGTTCAAGCATAAGAGTCCAAGATCACAAGTGTTATGAAAGATTGCATTCCAAAGATCTAAAGGTAAAAAATAGACAAACCTTATGAAAGCTTAAAGAATATTGAAGCTCAAGACAAGATGGACTCAAAGTAAGATATATATGAAGACTTCAAGATTAGAAAAGTTTGAAGTCTTAAGGAAGTCTTGTGTAAGTACTTCAATTAAAATTAATATGAATTCTTTGAAACTCATTAGGGTTAATCATGGACTTAGAGACCATATTTTGAAAACCTCAGAAAATATTAAAAGTATCAAAATAAGTTGAAAAGAGTTTTTGGAAACAAGTTTTAAAAACAGATTTTTATTTGCCCAGGCGACTGACCCTTACTAATTCTGAAATATACATTGAGTTAAATTCGTTTACTAATTTTATCACGCTTGGAGAGGAGAGCTCTATCCTATTGAAGGAGTGTTTTAAAGGTTTGCTCCGTCCATAAAGGAGTGGTATAGTGGAGTCCTTAGGTGTGTTGCCTAAGGCGAGAACATAGGCAGGTATAACCGAATCTCGTAAAAACTCGGTCTCACTCTCTTCCATACTCTCTTGATTTTCTGCACATATATAAATTAAGTGGTTGTGTATTAAATTGCTGAAAATTAATTTGCTTTTGGGAATTGTGAAAACTAAAAGAAAGTACGTTGGTTGATAAATACATATTGCGAAAATCGTAAAGGAGTACGTTGATTGATTAACACTCAAATCTTATTAATATTCAAAGTGGGTTGACATATTCAAAAACTGAATCATGGAAGCACTGCTACAATTCATACATTGTTCAATAGATTAACTTGTGGATTGTGTTGGCTTATTGGTTGGGTGTTAATTTGAATTGTTGAAAGATCAAATTGATATACTCTTTCATAAAGGTTTAAAAGTGAATTTGATTCTCAATTGATATTGTAATTGAAATTCAAACCATCCTTGTGTGATTGCTAAACATATAATAAGTTGGGAAAAGAATTTTTTAAAGAGTTTGAGGAAACTTTTAAAACCCAATTCACCCCTCTCTTGAGACTACACCTTACTTTTCAAGCACTATGCTTCTCAGGCCGATGCATCTTCATAGTTTCTTGCCTATCATAAGAAATTCATCGATTTTAGTGGTGAAATGAGATCTAGACTCAGCACACTTTAGGACAATTTTGCATCTCTTCAAGTTAATTACTCCTCTCAGGATCAATGACTTGGTCTGATTGAATAGCGTATGGCTGGTTCTTCCTACGGTAAATGTAACGACCTGCCTATTTTACCATTTTTTCCATAATAACATTCAATATAATAGTCCTAATATCCTGTGAACTAAATAACAAAATCAACTTGAACCCTTGGGTGTCGGGGATACACCTATCATACACAGCGAACACCTAAGTAGCGGAAAATATAAATTACATACATATCATCCAACAGTTACAATACCAGAGTGCTACTAATCTGTCAAATATATATATACATCCCAAAAAGGTCAAAATATTAAAACTAGGATTATAATCCAAAAACCATCTGACCCTAACTCAGCAACTCACCCTCCCACCAAGGGTGTATGAACTGCCTTTACTGACGCGGAGCTCAGTCCTCCTGTCTAACTGGATTCCCTGAAATGTTTTGTAAGTTGGGGTGAGACACCTCTCAATAAGGGGAATGAACTAATATCAATTGTGTGGTGGTATGCGTATATTTGTGCTATAATAGATAAACAATACATAACACATATCTGGATAAAAACTGGTGATATAATATTGGTTAAAACATACATTATCATGATCATATTAAATCATACTGTATTTCAGTTATTATAAAATCATCTGCTATAACTGATAGTACTGAAATATTACCCAGGGTGGATAGCTAGTTGATGTCATATATTACCTCCCATGATAGGGTTGTGCAACTCGAAGGCGGGACCTAACAATGGTTGGCCGACCACTGCCAAATCAAATATGTATGTAAGTATGATGGGCCCGCTGCACCCTAGTCTGAACTACCAGGGGGACGTCTACAACACTACACTAAAGCCATATCGAAAGTCCATCTCCCACACTCTCTACTGGCAAGTGTAGTAGCACTAGTTTGAACGGAACTGTATAGCTACGTTATCGGGCCCTGAATATTGATCAAAACTAAATCATCTGGGTTTTGATAACATATAGTATGTTTACATACACTATTTTAGCATGAAACTAGATTGATAGCATTTTTCTAAATTCTGACATATCACATAATCACGGCCTTGCGCCAAATAGCATACATAATTACGGCCTTGTGTCGGCTATCAATCACGGTCTTGTGTTAGCTATCAATCACGGCCTTGTGCCAAGCATATTATAACATACTAAATTGATATTTTTACTACTTATCATAAAATCTTGAAACCATAATTACCTGTATTATTTATGGTTTTCCTGAAAAATTGCTGTAAACATGCTTTTATTGAAAATCTGCCATAACATAATATTCGTAAATTGATATTCATGCCACACAACTTTAAATAATATTAAACTGAATACTTAAGCTGAATATATTTTAGATTAAATATTTTAAAACCGTTTTTCCTATTCAATAGTAGTTTTCCCAAATATTCTAATATAACATACATAATTACTGTAAATACATGCTGTTTTAAAACAATAATTTTTTGTAAAAATAAACTGACTTTATTTATCCCCTTACTTGGCTATCGAGAATCCTAAAAATCTAACTAAATCTGCACCTGTGGTGTTCCCAGCTCAACACCCTAAAATTCACACTTTTCCCTAGAAAAACTTCAGTATTAATTCTTCTACTACACCTCCTAAGTCCAAAAATACCAAATACCTTATAAAAATTAAAATAATTAACTTACCCAAATTTTGGGATGGTTCCCAAGTTAGCTTAACCAACGATCCACTCTTGCAGAAATGAAGAGAAACTTTCTAGGAGTAGCATGGCGGCTTCGGATCGTTGATTCGGCGAAGAATCGGGCCGAAATCGAAGAGAGGAGTGAAGGACAATTTTTAGTGAGAGAGAGGGAAATTGCATGCAAAATTTCACGCTGGAAATCTGAGCTTGGACTATTTATACACCTGCCTTCCTCGACAAGAAACATCACTTCGTCGACAAGGCCAAGTAAAGAGTTCGTCGACGAACACTTATTCATCGTCGATGAATTTCAGATCCTGGAATAGTCTTCTCGGTAATTCCTCGTCGATGATCCCAATAAGTCGCTTGAAGCGTTCGTCGACGAGAACCTGCTATGACCTCTTTTTTTAAAATTCCCTTTTTTCCCTCTTTTATTATTTAAATGCCATAATTCTTTGGGTCTCTACATTCTCCCCTCCTTATAAAAATGTCGTCGTCGAAATTTACTATTTAAGCGATTCACCATCCTTTAAAGAAAAATGGGCTACTTATTTTATTACTTACCGTCATTTATGGCGGAGGAATACTGTGGTTACATTCAAGGTTCTGGGAGATTACATATATACATAAAATAAAATTCTCCCACAATCAAAATACTATCTACTACTGAAAATTATTACATATACTGACTAACATGCATAAAAGAAACATTACATATCTACTTGTATCTCTTCTTGATTACTGCTATTCCCCGCTAAACAGATGTAGGTATTTTTGTTGTATTTCTTCCTCAAGCTCCCAAAAAGATTCTTCTATTGCATGATTCCTCCACAAGACTTTTACTAATGGAATCCTCTTACTGTGCAATTCTTGTTCATTCCTGTCCAGGATCTGCACAGGAGTTTCCTCATAAGCCAAAGTATCACTGAGTTCTGACTTAGCATAACTGATGATATGGGAAGGATCTGAGACGTATTTCCTTAACATGGAAACATGAAATATGTCATGAATTCTTAATAATGTTGGTGGTAAAGCTAGCCAGTAAGCAACTGACCCTACTCTTTCAAGAATCTTGAAAGGGTCAATAAACCTAGGGCTCAATTTACCCTTCCTCCCAAATCTCATAACTCCCTTCAATGCTGCTATCTTCAAGAATACATGGTTCCCAACTTCAAATTCCAATTTTTGGCGGTGCGTATCAGCATAGCTTTTCTGCCGACTTGAGCTACACTGATCGTGTTTCTAATGATTCGAACTTTATCATATGCCTGCTACACTAGCTCAGGCCCCACAACTCGCCGCTCACCCATATCATCCCAGTATAATGGGGAATGACACCTTCTTCCATACAACGCTTCATAAGGTGCCATCTCGATGTTGGCCTGGTAACTATTATTGTACACAAACTCCACATGTTGGCCTGGTAACTATTATTGTATGCAAACTCCACCAGTGACATATACTGGGTCCAACTACCCCCAAAATCCAGTACGCAAGCTTGTAGCATATCATCAAGAATCTGGATCATCCTCTCAATCTGACCATCTATCTGAGGATGAAAGGTAGTGTTGAAAGAACTAAGATCCCAGAGCCTCCTGCAAGCTCTTCCAAAATTATGACGTGAAATGTGGGTCTCGATTTGATACTATAGACACTGGCACCCCATGAGAATGGACTATCTCCTGAATATAAATCTTTGCCAGTATGTCCATGGAGTAGTTGATTTTAATGGGAAGGAAATGAGCAGTCTTTCTTAAACGATCCACTATCACCCAAATTACATTCTGACCATGTAATGCCGACGGTAGTCCCGTAATAAAATCCATAGATATGTGATCCTTCTTCCACTCTGGAATGAAAAGTAGTTGCAACTGACCCGCTGGTCTCTGGTGCTTAGCCTTAACCTGCTGGCACGTCAAGCACTGCGCTACAAACTCAACAATGTCCCTCTTCATGCCGCTCCACTAGGAAAATTCCCAAAGATACCTATACATTTTAGTACTGCTTGGATGAACCATGTACAAGGACCTGTGAGCTTTTTATAAGATAGTCCTCCTGATGTCCATATCCGCAGGCACGCACAACCTGGAGAACCTCAAAGCCCTGTCATCAGAAATACTGAATTCTTCTCCCTGACCACTTTGTACTCTGGCTATTACCTCTGTTAATTTTGGGTCCTCTTTTTGAGTAGCTTTAATCCTTTCCTGTAATGTAGGCCACACCACTAAGTTGGCAATACATGCTTGAGGATCACTTCCTACCGACTCTACACCGAGTCTCGCTAGATCCATTTGGATTGAATGCTGAACCGCCATAGCTGTTAGTGCTAGTTCCATTGATTTTCTGCTCAGAGCATCAGCTACCACGTTTGCCTTCCCTAGGTGGTAACTAATGGTGTAGTCATAATCTTTAATAAGTTCCAACCACCTTCTCTGTCTCATGTTTAGCTCATTTTGAGTGAAAAAGTACTTCAAACTTTTATGTTTGGAGAATATCTCGCATCTCTCACCGTACAAGTAATGTCTCCAAATCTTTAATGTGTGCACCACTACAACCAATTCCAGATCATGGGTAGGGTAGTTCTTTCCATACTCTTTCAATTGTCGGGAGGCATAAGTTACGACCCTACTGACTCACTCGAAAAATGAGCAGCTCGAAAGCTATGCCAAGTATAGGAGTTACGTCGTGTAATATTAAGCCCAAGAGCTAGATCGTCTCCTCAGGGAATGCATTTTAATCTCAGATTTTACGTTCTTCCAATCAACATTAAATAGGTACTGAACTCAGTTCAGATTCGGGTTTTCAAGATTGTGGAGACTTAAACAAAAACATAAATTAAAGTCCTAAAACTAACATGCTTCGAATTAAAGAGTAAGGATGGAAACTCTAATCTACTTAAGGAAACATCAAAACACGCGCTAATTAAAGATGGTAATTTTGAACATGGAATTAAAAACACCCAAAGGAAACTCAATCAGATTCAAAGCATACAATAAAAATTGGAACTTTAACAATTCAAGAACTCAAACCAAAATGCAACACATAAAAAAAAAAAAAAAGATGACAGAAAATAAAAATACGAACTTTGATAAAACCGGTCCTAACTAAACCGAACATCGAAACAAAAATTAAATCTTGGAAAAAAAAATAACTAACTTAAATATGAACCCAAGCGTAATTAAATATGAACTTCCAACTAAATCTACCAATAAAATAAAATACAAAAAACAAATAACTAAACAATAAACTATTGCAAAGATAATAAAATTTTCAAAACCCAAACTTTGTAAATACCTTCAGTAAATAAAAAACAATATCATCCTATATCAATATTAAAAGAGAAAAGATAAAAGAGAGAGAGAAAAAGAACAAAACAGAGCAAGAGGTGGCTGTTTGCAGAGGAGACTCTCGGTGTGGAGAAGATGTTGCAGCAGTTGGGGCTCTTCTCGGATGTTCTGGTGCTGGCAGTAGCAAGGGGATAGCCTCGGGTAGATGAAATAGCGGTTGGAAGAACAGAGGAGCTCTGGTGCTGTGTTCTTAGTAGTAGAATGCTGCGGGTTTGGCCTGCAGAAGAGGCTCGGTGTTGCTGGTCTCTGCTATGCAGCAGATTGTTGCTGGGCTTTGGTGGTCCTGCTATGGAGTCGGCTAGCCGTGGGAGAGCTTCAGCAGGTTGGGCAGCAGAGGGTCTGATGGACGACTGGAACAAAGGGCAAGGAAGAGGATAGGGAAAGGCAGAGCTAAGGAAGAATAGGGGGAGAAGGAAAGAGAAACAGAGAAGGAGCAAAGCAGAATTTAAAAAAACAAAAAAAACAAACTAAAGAAGAAGCAGAAGAAGAAGAAAAGAATGGGGAGCCAAGGGAAAGAGAGGGGGCCTCCGGGGGCTGGTCTGAGGAAAGGAGAAGAAGAATAAAATATAAAGGGGAGGGGGATGCACTGCCCTAGGATTCGTGAAGCCACGACCCGAATTGTCCAATCTGACCCGAATTGTTATATTTTTTTATTTTTTTCATTCTCTGTTCATCGTAAATCTAACTCTTCTGGAGACCATTTCTCACAAAACTCAAAACACAAAAGTTGTAGATAATCCTTTTCTCTTTTTCAAAAAATTTGAATCGTCTCGATCGGAGCTTGGATGGAAAAGTTATACACAAAATACGAACAGGTATTGGTTTTGGTTCCCGGGAATTTTCCTGCGACAAAAAATTACCAAAACTTTATAAATAGTGCAACAAAGTTCAAGAATGATAATTTTGGCACTTTATCGAAATATTGGCAATTTTAGACATTTAATTAAATATATAAACCATAAAATCCGGGTTAAGATGCCCAATTACGCAGTTTTGACGAATATTCACCTACCACGCTGCATCAATACACAACCAAGCCCTTTCAAAAACGCATCGCTGTAAATTACATAGCCGTCATCCCATGATGGAATCATCACTACTGGTGCAGTGATGAGCCGCTACTTTAATTCCTAGAAGCTTTGCTCATATTCATCATTCCATAAAAATCTAGAATTCTTCTTAGTTTGTCACGTCAAAGGCCCTGATAGTTCTGAGAATTCCTCTACAAATTAACGGTAATATCTTGCCAGTCCCAACAAACTCTTGATCTCGTGAACGTTTCTAGGTTTGGTCCAATTCATTATTGCTTCAATCTTGCTGGGATCCATAAAAATACCTTCTCCTGATATAACATGCCCCAGAAATGTCACTTTCTCCAACCAAAATTCACATGTACTGAACTTGACATACAATCTCTTTTCTCTGAGCATCTGAAGTACCAGCCGTAAGTGTGCCTCATGCTCCTCAAAACTCCTCGAATAGACTAGTATATCATCAATGAAAACTACAACAAACCGGTTTAAATACTAATGAAAGATTCTATTCATCAAATCCATGAATACTGCAGGAGCATTCGTCAAACCAAAATGCATAACAAGGAATTCATAATGCCCATACCTGGTCTTCAAGGCTATCTTTGAGATGTCTTTTGCTTTAACTTTCATCTGGTGGTAGCCCGATCTGAGGTCAATCTTGGAATAGACCCACGTACCCTGAAGCTAGTCAAATAAATCGTCTATACGAGGTAGAGGATACCTGTTCTTGATTGTCACCTTATTAATTTCCCTATAATTTAAACACATTCTCATAGACCCATCCTTCTTCTTTACAAATAACACTGAAGCTCCCCATGGTGATACACTGGGCCGAATAAACCCTTTATCCAGCAAGTCTTGCAACTGATCCTTTAGCTCTCCCAATTCTTCCGAAGCCATTCTATAAGGAGCTTTAGAAATTGGTGTTGTCCCCAAAAGTAGATCAATAGAGAAATCTACGTCCCAATCAGGAGGCAAACTAGGTAGCTGATCAGGAAAGATATTTGAAAATTCCTTCACCACTGGCATATTAGTAAGCTTTAATTCATTTCCTGACATTTCCTTTACAAAGGCTACAAACCCCTGACAACCGTCTAGGAGTAATCTCCTCGCTTGTATAGATGATACTAACTGAGGTGGGGATTGCACTTGCGACCCCACAAACCTAAATTCTAGTCATCCCAGAGGTTTGAATATAACTTCTTTCAAACGATAGTCTATACTGGCATAGTTAGCTACCAGCTAGTCTATACCAAATATTACATCGAACCCATGCATGTCCAACACTATCAAGTCAGCTGACAAGACTTTCCCCTCAATATCAATTGGACATCCTCGGAGCACTCTACTATACCTCATTACTGACCTTGTCAGTGTAGTTATTAACAATTCAGTGTCTAACAACTGTGTTTTTGTCCCACATAATCTAATAAACCCCATAGACACGAACGAGTGTGTGACACCTAAATCAAACAATACAATAAATTTAAATGAAAGTATACTAATTGTACCTGTCACCACATCGCTGGTTGTATCAGCATCACCCGACATCTGGGTGTAAACTCTCGCCAGAGCCGTGTTCCATTGTTGACCTCCACAGGGCACCTAATAACCTCCCCAAGAAGGTCTGGGAGCTGGAGCAGTTCCATTCTAAGCTTGATAGTCTCTTATCATATGCCCTGGCTCACCACATCATTAGTAGACGCCTCACCCGGCACGACACTCTACTGGGTGTTTCTTTCCACGAACCTGACAGGCTGGGTATAACTACGTACCCTGAATCCCACGGCTCCTTCACTCTTTATTTTGATCCTTATAGTAGCCACCCTTCTTCCAAGAACCTCGACTGGATCTCTGTTGGAAACCTGAAGGCGTGGATCTCTTTTTCTATTTCTGTTCCTTAGCATCCATCTGCTCTTTGGCTTCTGCCACAGCTACTCTGTCTACTAGCTCAGCAAAGTCCTTCATTTTCAGTATTGCCACCTACCTATATAATTCTCACCTCAGGCCTCTTTCAAACTATCTTGCTTTCTTCATCTCGTCTAGGATATTGTACAGGGTGAAGCGAGACAATTCAATGAACCTCGCCACATACTGTTGCACTATCTGTTGTTCCCATTTCGGATTCAGGAACTCCTCCACCTTAGCTTCTGTAGACAAGGCCAGAAAGTATCTATCGAAAAATATTTCTTTGAATCGGTCCCAAGTTGTCTCTGTAGGCACTGACCTTTACTGCTCCAAGAGTTTCATTGCCGTCCACCATCTCTCAGCCTCTCCTATCAGTTTATATGTGGCAAATAGAACCTTCTGCTCCTCTGTACACTGTAGCACTGCCAATACTTTTTCAATCTCTTGCATCTAGTTCTCAACGACTGCAGGATCAATTCCTCTTGAGAAAGCTAAAGGATTCATCTTTGTAAACTTCTCAATCATACAACCATGGCCTACAGACGGACCTCCTTGCTGCCTGGAGCTCATGGAAATTTCATCCATGAATTGTTGAGCCATGTTACGCAATACTGCATCTAAGTCGCAAGCAACTGCACCCGAGGGCCCAACACCCTCACTAACACTTGCATGTGTGCTACCACCTCTAGGGTCCATCCTTAAAAGACAATAAACTTGGCTTTAGGACCCTATTACCATAACATATACAACACATTTCATCTAACTAGTATATTATATCCTTAATTAATTTATCCTCCCTGATATTAATTCAAGGTTCAATCCTGCAACCTAGACTCCCAACCCGACAATAGTTTTCTATGGATTTCCTGAAATCATCACCTCTGGAAAAACTAAAAAATCATCAAGGAAGTTTTGCATCCAGAATACAAAACAAAAGCTCAAATTCCTTCGTCCTATACTCTGGTATTGTTTGCACTGCATTCTAAAAGTTTACAGAACCTAGCAAACTAGGCTCTGATACCAAACTGTAACGACCTGCCTATTTTACCATTTTTTTTCCATAATAACATTCAATATAATAATCCTGATATCCTGTGAACTGAATAACAAAATCAACCCGAACCTTTAAGTGCCGGGGATACACCTATCATACACAGAGAACACCTGAGCAGTGGAAAATATAAATTATGCACATACCCTCCAACAGTTACAATACCAGAGTGCTACTAATCTGTCAAATATATATACATCCCAAAAAGGTCAAAAAAGTAAAACTAGGAATACAATCCAAAAACCATCTGACCCTAGCTCAGCAACTCACTCTCCCACCGGGGTAGTATGAACTGCCTCTACTGACGCGGAGCTCTGTCCGCCTATCCAAATGGATTCCCTGAAATGTTTTGTAAGCTGGGGTGAGACACCTCTTAGTAAGGGGAATAAACTAATACCAGTTGTGTGGCGATATGAGTATATTTGTGCTATAATAGATAAACAATACATAACACATATCTGAATAAAAACTGGTGGTATAATATTGGTTAAAACATACATAATGATGATCATGTTAAATCATACTATATTTCAGTTATTATAAAATCTTCTGCTATAACTGATAGTACTAAAATATTACCCAGGATGGATAGCTAGCTGATGTCATGTATTACCTCCCATGACAGGGTTGTGTAGCCCGAAGGCGGGACCTGACAATGGCTGGCTGACCACTAGCAAGTCAAATATGTCTGTAAGTATGATGGGCCCACCTCACCTTGGTCTAGACTACCAGGGGGATGTCTACAACACTACAATGAAGCCACATTGACTATCCATCTCCCACACTCTCTACTTGCAAGTGTGGTAGCACTAGTGTGAACTAAATTGTATAGCTATGGTACCGAGCCCTGAATACTGATTTAAACTAAATCGTCCGGGTCCTGATAACATAGAGTATGTTTACATATACTATTTTAACATGAAACTAGATTGATAGCATTTTTCTAAATTCTGACATATCATACATAATCATGGCCTTGCGCCGAATAACATACATAATTACGGCCTTGCACCGTCTATTAGTCACAACCTTGTGTTGAGCATATTATAACATACTAAACTGAAATTTGTATTATTTATCTTAAAATCCTGAAACCATAATTTCCTGTATTATTTATGGTTTTCCTAAAAATTGTTGTAAACATGCTTTTACTGAAAATATGGCATAACATAATATTGTAAATTGATACTCATGCCACACAATTTTAAATAATATTAAACTGAATACTTAAGCTGAATATATTTTAGATTAAATATTTTAAAAATGTTTTTCCTATTCAACAACAGTATTCCCAAATATTCTGATATAACATATATAATTATTGTAAATACATGCTGTTTTAAAACAATAAATTTCCATAAAAATAAACTAACTTAATTTATCCCCTTACCTGGCTACCGAGAATCCCAAAAATCTAACTAAATTTGCACCTGTGGTGTCCCTAGCTCAACACCCTGAAATTCACACTTTTCCCTAGCAAAACTCCAGTATTAATTCATCTACTACACCGCCTAAGTCCAGAAATACCAAATACCTTATAAAACTTAAAATAATTAACTTACCCAAATTTTGGGATGGTTCCTAGGTTAGCCTAACCAATGATCCACTCCTGAAGAAATGAAGAGAAACTTCCCAGGAGTAGTATGGCTGCTTTGGATCATTGATCCGACGAAGAACCCAGTCGAAATCGAAGAGAGAAGGAGTGAAGGACGCTTTTTAGAGATATATACAGAGAGAGAGAGAGAGAGAGAGAGAGAGAGAGAGAGAGAGAGAGAGAGAGAGAGAGAGGGAAATTGCATGCAAAACTTCATGCTGGAAATCCAAGCTTGGACTATTTACACACCTGCCTTCGTCGACAAGACACATTAATTCGTCAATGCGGCCAAGTAAAGAGTTTGTCGACGAGGCCAAGTAAAGAGTTCGTTGATGAACCCTTATTTATTGTCGACGAATTTTAGATCACGGAATAACCTTCTCGATAATTCCTCGTTGACGAGACACGTGTCGTCTTTGATGAAGTATAGCACAACCTAGAGTCTGTCTAATCCAATATTAATCCAACAGATATAAGAGTAATTTAAACAAGGATTGTAGTTCCAGTATTTCCCAATCAAATACAAATTAATATTTAAAATGTAAAAGTAGTAATATCAATGGATAAATATAAGCATGGAAGTGGAGAAATGTAAAGAGTATAGGGAAAGAATGACACAGGTCTTTATCGAGGTTCAGCCAATATTGCCTACATCCCTACCTCAAGCCATTCCACTTGAGAATTCACAAAATGCTCACTTAACCAGGCGGAGCGACACCATTTACAATACTCTTTACGAGGTAGAGTCTCCTCAGCTCACTTATAGGCGAAGCCAAACCTTGACAACTTGCTAGTTGGTGCCTACCTAGCTTAATTACTATTAGAATTGGTGTATTCCCAAGAGGGGGGGGGGTGAATTGGAATCTTAAAATTTATCTTCGAGGTTAAAAGAAATACCTGTATATTACAACCTAGGGTCTTTCTATGCAATTCCAAATACGCCAATAATATAATATGAGGAAATTTAAATCAAGTGCATCATTCACACCATAAAATACATGTGCGGTAAATATAAAGTGCAGAAATATAAACAAGGCACATGATATGTTATCGAGGTTTGGCCAAATTTTTCTATATTCCCGCCTTTAGCTCGCAAGCCTGAGGATTCCACTAATAGAACACTTAACGGGTGGAGCACCACCTAATACAACCAGGTCAATTAGCACAGGGCTGACCTCAACCTTTAAGACTAGGTCAATTAGCGGGGCTGACCTCAACCTACACACTACCAGGATGGTGTACCTAGCTTTCTTAATCAGGTTTAAGCCAATCCAGGACTATTTCACAAGGCTAGTCTCCCTCTTCAAGCCCGTGCCTGGAAATACAATAGATTTGCTCACAATAAAATGGTACAATAATTATGCTTTCATGTAAAGCAGATGTGTACCCAATTATGTGCAATCACATACACCACCAAATGATATAATGAAGTAAGCTCAATGTGGTCTTAGATGTCTACTCTCAAATAAATTTATAATCGTTGTAATTAGTGCGTGAGAGTGCAACCAATATGATCTTTGTATTACAAAATATATATTCAATCTAAATGCTCAAACAAAGATATCAGACAAATTTCATATATCTTAAACAACAGATTCTCTCAATGTATAAAGCTCAAGAGATACATACATACATACATACATACATATATATATATATATGTATATTTATTTATTTGGTTTGCAAAAGGTTTTAATCTTTGTATTCAACAAATGATATTACTCAATGAATATTCCAACAAAGATTTTCACCACATAAATAAATATCTCTTCAAAGATTTTTCAAAATAAAACACACTAGATATTTCAAAATGATTTGAAAGGATTTTTGCAACCAAAATCATATAAGAACTTTGCAAGATATTGCAATGACGATGCAATACTCAGAAGCTCCAACGAAGTCTTCTTAGGAAAGACTTATTAATAAAGCCCCCTAAGAACACTTGAGGATGTGCTCTCAAATAAAATAATTTCACACAAACACAATCTTGAGAGAGCAATCCTTATGGAACAACAACACTTAAATCACACTTACAAAAGATATTTGAGTAGTAAGAACTGGTAAGAATAAGTGTTGGAGGCTCAAGAAATGAGTATCATAGATTTTGGAATTTCAAAGAATTTCTCCTAATTAAGATTGCTAATCCTATGCTAATTATTCCAAATGAGGGGGTATTTATAGACTTCCCCAGAAATATAACCATTAAGGACATAAGTGGAATAATTAGAAAAGTTTTAATATTAATTAATTAAATTAACCCTCTTTAAATGAGTTAATCACGGTAAAAAATTGGGACCAACCCGAGAGCACCGGTCGACTAGGACAAGTTCTGTTGACTAAAGTTCTTGGGGTTCGGTCGACTGGGCAAGAAATGAACTATGAGTTCGATTGACTGGACTTATATGTCCAAAGGTGATTTTCCTATTTTGCAAGTTTTGGTCAACCGAGACCATTTTGAATTGAGCCGGTCGGTCGACCAGATCGTTAAATTCCCACACGTGGGAATTCAGTCGACCAGGTTGGTGGTATTCAAAAATCACTCGGTCGACCAGGAAGTCAAACTGTTTACTTTCGTGGAAGTTTGGTCGACCGTGGCTAATTGAACTGCAGGAGTTCAGTCAATCAGGTCATGGTTAACTAGTTGACCCGGTCCAGGTTCGGTCGATTGGGGGCAAAATGAGCATGAACTACCGGTCGACCAAAGGTGCATATTTCGTGCAATTCGGTCCTATTTCATCCAACAAACACCCTATTTCAAATAATCAAACATGTGTATCCATGAGTGAGTGTCCTAGGGTCATTTCTAAGTCCTGTTTCAGTTATTCTTGGTTTGACCTTACATATTAGATCATGCATGTGATGTGTGCGTGCTTATTACAAACCAAAGACCCTAATTACTATTACAGATCCTTTACATAAATGAAGTACATTAGAACACATAAAAAATTGGGTCTTTAATATAAATTTAGTCTTCAAACTTCATTATCTCTATGTGCATTATCATCTGTCAAATTTAGTTCCTGCATATAACCTCAAACACCCATTAGATATAATGAGTATTTGTCATTATCAAAACTGGGCGTGACTTATAAGGTTAACATTCTCCCCTTTTATGATGATGACAAATACACCCAGCAAAAATATGGGTATAAGCCTAAGAAGGCTTCCCCTATCAATATACATTAAGGAAAACATAATTTTCAAAACCAATGTTAAAAGTTTAACCCAAATTTTTTGCCTCTTCATCTCCCCTTTTTGGCAACAAAAAAAAGGGTTATAAAAATTACAGTTCTAGGCAATGGGTAATAAGCATTTTTATACATAGTAGGTTTGGAAATTTTTAGAAAAATTTCGGCAAAGTGTCGTTTGAAAATAGGACTTTCCAAAACAAATCCTGTATTAAAATGACCTGTTTTGAGTTTATAAATCCTAGCAATTTATCCACAACAACTCAAACAGTTCTAGTATCATCAATGCAATAAGACATAAGTACCATCAACATGTAGTAGACATGAAAGTTATGCATCACAAACAATAGTCAAGTTTTACAAGATTTCAACAGTTATAGTAGTTGTTAGACTTGTAAACCTATTTGAAAGCTTCCCTTAAATTTGTGCAAGCTATGAACTATCTAGAAAGCATCTCTACTGTGCATTAGACCTGTTAGCTACTTATACTGATATTAATTATGAGAGTTCAATAAATTTTTAACACAGTATAAGTAATGGAACAAATCGGACTCAAAAAGTAAAACCAATTAATAGTATGAGTCCACGGAGCTTGGTGAGTTATAGTTCTTTTCTCAAGGATGAGGCTTAAACTCCCCGGTATAGTCTCAGGCATACATAAGTGCGTTTACACTCAAGAATGAATTTCATTTAAGCACATCCATCATATAACATCCTTCTCAGTATTACTTACCATGCAAGAGATTTTAGGCATTGAGTTCTTACTAATTTAACCTAAGATTGATAATTAAATTCCCCTGTATATTTGCATGCACGCTTACTTGAATTAAGCTCAAGGATGGTTCACTTAAATGCATTTCTTATATACTCATCCTATCAATGAATTCAGCATTCAACAAATACTAATCATTCAGTGCATGTGCATGACATATTACATTTCATTTTTAAATGCACGATAGTCAATCAAGACTATACTTAAAGGTATGCAATAGGGGTTCAAAAAGGATGACACAACTCAAAACACAATGAGTGTGTGCAAACTGAAAAACTCCCCCTAAATCATGCAAATTCCCTAGTCAATGAACCATCATCAATATATAGGATGTTCAATTTAAAAGGGATGATGCTCTACCATTTGGGTCTGGAGTGAAATTTCATAACCCAAAGAATTTGACCAAATGGTGTCCATGAACTAAGTTCATTCTAAGACAAAAACTAAATGTGTACATCTCTTCAAAATACATAACGGTTTGGATTGCACATGTACCTATGTAATTACTGTGCATCCTAGGAAGGGAAATGTGTTGCTTATACTAATCAAAAATTGATTTTACTAGGTATACCAATAGTTTAATGCAGCTATACTGGTTATCTGTTAAGAGATTTTATTATATGTTCAGTATAGTCTTCCCTATAAGACATAGATGCATCAAAGAGTGTATATTAAGGCATACTTTGGAATTAATGACCCATGAACATTCAATATCAAATTAGAAAGCTTTAAGCACTTGATATAATGTTTAGGGTATTCTTAAGGGCTTCAATATTCAGTAGACGAAAGTGATGCATATGAATCATTTATTGGCTTCCTATAGGGATGGATCTGAGCCTTTCTAAAAGGTTGATGATTATGTTAGAATGAAGTTTAGTTATCTATTAGGTTTCACTTATCCTTTCAAAAATGTTTTAACTTTAATTTTATCATAATCATCTTTAATACAAGGTTTTATATGGGAAAATCCTAGTAGAATTTCGGCAGCATGCCGTTTGTATATAGTACAATTTCCCATAAAACCTGTATCTGATAGTGGGTTATTTTCAATAGATAAGTCATATGAAGCAAACAACAACCTAATATCCACAACTAGCATGCAAATCATATCACTGCATCAGCCATGCAAGAGGCTTTCAACACAAGCATGCTTTCCAATAGTTCAATCAACAACTCATAAAAGAAATGAATTGTCCAATAGATGATACGAGCAATAACTAACAATGGATAGTTATGAGATTAATGCAGAGTTGTTCTCACAAGAGCATACAAACTTATAAGCATAAATAAGAATTGAGAGCATTTTAATGTATGAATATATGCTACCCCTGAGTTGTGCGCTAATTCTTTTTATGCCTTTTCTTATTTTTTAGGTTCTTTAGCTAAGTGTATTAATATTTTCAATGATATATATCTTGGAAATAGATGCATAGGCTTTAAAGGACCAAAGAGTCACAATCAATATTCCTTCAATGAATAAAGCCTATAACTGTCTCTTTTCTTATGATCTTCAAAATGTGAGAGGCACAAGTTCAAATGGCTTTCCATTTTTAAAGTTCGTGCATGGGTTTCTTAATCATTTGCATTTCCATGTATGTTGAAACCTATAGCAATTTTATTATCCATTCAACTTCATTTCTAAGTACATAAAGCTCTAAAGGACACGACTTAATGATTTTAGAGCTTGTGAAGGGAAGATAAATAAATACTCTTGGAACATTTAAATCACTAATGGGTACAGAAGAGTATTTAGGATAGATAGGACATTTTTCAAAATATTTCTGTGATGGTAATCATGTCCATGCTTGGGCAAAGAGCATATAGGATATTTGAATGTTGTGAACAATGTTCTTTGGTGATTGGAAAGTATCCTTTAGATATTATCACAATTTGGAACAAGGATACAAACCAAGGAAAGGATGAATCTATACCTAATATGATCGTGGTTTGGTAAAGATTTCCTATGGAGAGATTAAACCAAAATTAAAGGATTTACAATTTAAACTCAAAGGGACCAATCCCTTAATGGATGACTCTAATTTGGTTATAGCTATGAGAAGCACTCAATATATATTAGTCGTTTATGATCAATAGTGCTTTAAGCCTAGAGTGATGACTTGATTTTGATTTAGGCTTTTCATATTCAAAAGTGAGTTTAGGGTATACTGATAATAAGATGGAACCCTAACACTCAATTTTGTGCAATGGACAATAGTTGCTTAACTTTGTGATTTTCATGTTAGCATGGGTTAAGCATTTAGAATTAAGTACTAGGCATAGATGCCATGTCCATTTGGAAGTGGATAAAGAGTCTTAGTATAACAAGATAGTTTAGTGAGTGTGTATACTAAGATTTTCATTTTAAGCAACAATCACTTCCCAAACCTACAGTCATTACAACTCCCTAAACCTAAACCTAGGATCTAAGGAAGCATTAAATAATTAAGTAATATTAATTTAAATCCATTTTTCCTTAGGATCTATGGGGTTTGCTTTCATGATTAACCATTTCATTTCCTTTTCTAAGCCTCTGGCACCTCCAACTAAACAATTAAACCCGATGTGCCCTTTTCTTTTATGTTGTAAGCAAGTTTTGAATTTTCATGAAAGGATGTGCTTACTAATCTTATGTTTGCTCGATGAGGCATAAAAGTTTGTATGAGATTTATTAAGTGATTTTGAACCCTTTTTGAAAAGATTTTTCTTTTTACGACCTGAGGGTTTATCATCTCCCATTTCTTCCTCCTAGCATATTATTTTCAATATTTTTTTTTCATGCTTTTCTTCTCTAAGGTGGCATGATAATCTTTTAATTCCTCTAATTGTTTAGCTAACCTTTTCTTTTGAATTTTCAAAAATGTTTTATGATAAGACATTCCAACTAGAGACTTATGAATTTTAAATGAATCCTATTCTAGTTGTTTGTTCAATGACATCCTTTCATCATAAAACTCATAGCATGAACCAATACAAGATTTATCTCTATAATTATCATATGAATTAGTGCATACAGTATCATTTTCAGAAATAGTTGATGACTCATTATAAGATATATCACAAAATTTTTCATAAGAATCATCGCATGCATCAACAAAAGAACTATCATGAAATTCAACAGATGATTCATCATTTGATACCACACAACATTCAACATAAGAATCATCAATTGAGTTTCAGTTAGAATCATATACCTCTTCTTTTGTTAATGCCATTTCTGTATCACTTAACACTCCTTGAGTGGTGGTCTCATTCTCCTGGGACTCTCCATATTTCCTTTCGAGTTCATTCCAGATATCCTTTGCAGTCCGATATGCCACAACCTCAAAAAAAATATTAGAATCTAATGCAAGATATAACATGTCCATGGCATATGAATTCATATGCATAAAATAAATATCATTTTCTACTGCCATACAAATTCCTTTGAAAATAACTTGTCAGGCCCTCCAACTCATAGATTTTAAAAATATACTCATTCTAATTTTCCAGGTGGTGAAATCGACACTACAAAACAGTGGAGGACTGGTAGGTGACTGTCTCTCTTCGAATGGGGAAACACCAATGAGAGCCATCTCGATCTTTTAGAAAAAACGTTTAAGTCAATGCCACGAGGCTTTGATACCAATTGTTAGAATTAGTGTATTCCCAAGGAGGGGAAGGGGGGTGAATTGGAATTTTAAAATTTATCTCCTAGGTTAAATGAAATACCCATATAATACAACCTAGGGTCTTTCTATGGAATTCCAAATGCGCCAATAATATAATGTGCGGAAATTTAAATCAAGCACATCATTCATACCATAAAATACATGTGCGGTAAATATAAAGTGTAGAAATATAAATAAGGCACATGATATGTTATCGGGGTTCGGCCAACTATGCCTATGACCCCGCATCTAGCTTGCAAGCCTGAGAATTCCACTAATAGCTCACTTAATGGGTGGAGCGGCACCTAATACAACAAGCTCAATTAGCACAGAGCTGACATCAACCTTTACAACCAGGTCAATTTGCGGGGCTGACATCAACCTACACCTTACTAGGATGGTGCAATTAGCTTTCCTAACCAGCTTTAAGTCAATCCAGGACTATTTCACAGGGCTAGTCTCCCTCTTCAGGCCCGTGTTTGGAAATACAACAGATTTTCTCACAATGAAATGGTATAGTGATCATGCTTTCATGTAAAGCAGATTTGTACCCAATTACGTGCAATCACATACACCACAAAATGATATAATGAAGTAAGCTCAATGTGGTCTTAGATGTCTACTCTCAAATAGATTTGCAATCATTGTAATCAGTGCGGGAGAGTGCAACCAATATGATCTTTGTATCACAAAATGTATATTCAATCTAAATGCTCAAACAAAGATATAAAAAAATTCATATTTCTCAAACAACAGATTTTCTCAATGTATAAAGCTTAAGAGATACATATATATATATATATATATATATGTGGTTTGCAAAAGGTTTTAATCGTTGTATTCAAAAAATGATATTACTTAATGAATATTCCAACAAAGATTTTCACCACATAAATGAATATCTCTTCAAAGATTTTTCAAAATAAAACACACTAGATATTTCAAAATGATTTGAAAGGATTTTTGCAACCAAAATCATATAAGAACTTTGCAAGATATTGCAATGACGATGCAATACTCAGAAGCTCCAACGAAGTCTTCTTAGGAAAGACTTATTAATAAAGCCCCCTAAGAACACTTGAGGATGTGCTCTCAAATAAAATAATTTCACACAAACACAATCTTGAGAGAGCAATCCTTATGGAACAACAACACTTAAATCACACTTACAAAAGATATTTGAGTAGTAAGATCTGGTAAGAATAAGTGTTGGAGGCTCAAGAAATGAGTATCATAGATTTTGGAATTTCAAAGAATTTCTCCTAATTAAGATTGCTAATCCTATGCTAATTATTCCAAATGAGGGGGTATTTATAGACTTCCCTAGAAATATAACCGTTAAGTACATAAGTGGAATAATTAAAAAAGTTTTAATATTATTTAATTAAATTAACCCTGTTTAAATGAGTTAACCGCGGTAAAAAATTCAGACCAACTCGAGCACCAGTCGACTAAGACAAGTTCGGTTGATCGAAGTTCTTGGGGCTCAGTCGACCGGGTAAGAAATGAACTATGAGTTCGGTCGATCGGATTTATATGTCCAAAGGTGATTTTCCAGTTTTACGAAATTCGGTCGACTGGGACCATTTTGAACTGAGCCAATCGGTCGACCATGTTGGTGGTATTCAAAAATCACTCGGATGACTAGGAGGTCAAACTGTTGAATTTCTTGGAAGTTCGGTTGATCGGGGCCAATTGAACTGCAGGAGTTCGGTTCAGTTGACCTAGTCCAGGTTCGGTCGACCGGGGGCAAAATGAACATGAATTTTCGGTCAACCAAAGGTACACATTTCATGCAATTCAGTCTTGTTTCATCCGACAAACACCCTATTTCAAATAATTAAACATATGTATGCATGAGTGAGTGTCCTCGGGTCATTTCTAAGTCCTGTTTCAGTTATTCTTGGTTTGAGCTTACGTATTAGATCATGCATGTGATGTGTGTGTGCTTATTACAAACCAAAGACCCTAATTACTATTACAGACCTTTTACATAAATGAAGTACATTACAACACATAAAAAATTAGGTCTTCAATAGAAATTTGGTCTTCAAACTTCACTCTTTCTATGTGCATTATGATCTGTCAAATTTAATTCTTGCATATAACCTAAAACACCCATTAGATATAATGAGTATTTTTCATTATCAAAACCGGGCGTTACCTATGAGGTCAACAATTACCTAGACAAAGCCAAACTGGTACAACTTACAGGATGGTGACCTCCTCTTTCGATGAAACCACACACCAAGAATACAACAATATGAAAGTTTTGTGTACAAATGTAGTGCTTCTACAATAAGCAAATGATGTACAAATTTAAGCTTATATGCCCTCTTGTATGATGGGAGTTTAAGCTTAATAGAGATTATAGGATGTCTCTTAAAAATGTATTTATGAAATGTTGTGAGAGATTATGATAAATATGATCTTTGTTTCAAATATAGAGTATTTGCTAAGTGTATAACAAAGATCTTTAAACTTCAAGTAGTATCTCCAAAAGTAAATTTCAATAAAAAAGTGTAGGAGATAATGATGATTAGCTTTATAATAAATATTTTCCAATAAGCACAAAAACTAGCTTTTGAATCTTGCAATGAGTGTGTAAAGATTCCCAAGTTGTAGAGAGTTTTCCCAACAATATTTATCAATCAAATAGTATAGGAAAAACTCAAACTCACTCTCTAAAAATTGATATTCAAATATGAAAGAATGAGAGAGAGTATAAGCTTAACAATGAGATGTATAATGCTCACAATAATGAGTATTCAATCTATCTTCAAGTTGTAATGACTTTGCAAATGAAGTAGATGAACTTAATGCTCTCTTTCTATAATGATAAAAGCAAGGGTATATGTAAAGACCCGAAAAATAGAAATGATAAGGAAAATAGAAGAAAAGAGGAAAATGGTCTGGAGAGGAGAAAACTAGAGACGGTTTTCTGAAGTGTTAAGAAAATCGTTGACAATTACATAGTTACCACAACTGGGTAAAAAGGCAAACAGTGAAACCGGTACGGTTAAAGACAAAATTGACAACGATTTTCTAGGAGCCTAAGAAAACCGTCGACAATTTTTGCCAGAGACATAATATTATAGATGGGCTGCATGTCATTTTCTTGTTAAAAAATGTTGACCTTATAGGTCACACCTGGTTTTGATAATGACAAATACTCTAGTATTTGATAGCTTTCAAGTTTGTGTGCAGGTTTATATTAGCAAATCAATTGATGGGAAATGACGTAAAGCTTAAACATCCTCAAGATTATTTCTTATTGTAATTTATATTATTTGGGTCTATAATAATTTAGATCGGTCTATATTGGTCTGTAATAATCTCTGCATGTAATGCATTAGATTTTGTAAGCTAAAAAATGACCGTAGATTGACCTTAGGGAACGAATGACCTTAGGGCATCAGTCGACCGACGCCAAATTTTTGGGACTATCTCAAAACGGCCCTTGAAAAGACCTTAGTGAGAATTTAGGTCCCCACACATATGCACTAATATATCCCCACAATATCTTGTCAAATAGGGGATCAATTTGAAATGGACTGAACAAGATAAGCATAAAAATAGAGCGCTCGGGCGACCGAACCCCAGGGGTTCATTTTACCTCGGGCGCCTGAACTGTTGGGAAGTCAACAGTTTGACTTGGGTTTGAGCTGCTGGACCAAGAAAGACTCTATCTCCCTCGGGTGACCAAACCCCTAGATGTGACCTTTACACCAACTCGGGCTACCAAGTAGTTCAGTTCAAAATAGGCCCTGGGCAATTGAACACGTGCATTCGGGCTGCCGAACTTAGGACCGAGCACCCGAACCTACAAAAAAAATGCTATTGACTTTTGTTTGGGCTACTGCACCAAAACTCGGGCTGCCGAACTATTTTTAAGGGTTTTTAAAAATGAGTCTAGTTGGGCGACCGAACCTTGGTTTAGCCACCCGAACCTTCGTGGGTTATTTTATTTTAACTGAGGTAAATAAGGGTTAAACAAGTTTAATATTTCCTAAGTATTTTAAAACTTTTCTAAGAATTCCCTATAGGTCCTAAACGATTATATTTTGGTCTTGGCCTGTATATATGGGTTCATTTGTGTGGATTAGGTGGTGATTAGCAGAAAATCATTAACAAAAATACACTCCATTTCAAAATCCTATTCTTGCTCAAATACTATCATATCTTCATTCCCTTGATACATTTTAGTATTGTGAGAGCATATTGGTTGTGCTAGTGTATATTAGGCATTGCTAATACTCCCATTGTTCTTATTTGATTGATTGATTTTGGGGGAGTTTAGTTAAGTATATCTCACAAATTTCAATATTATAAATCTTGTGTTGGGATAAAATAACAAGCTTAGGGATCTTTGCATTGTCATTGCAAGATTCCCTTAGCTTTGATTTTTTTGGGCAAAAACATTTTCTACAAGCTATAATATTTTTCAAGCTACTATTGAGCTCATTACATTGAAGGAAAATATTGTGTTAGTTTGACTATTTGATTAAGCATCTTTGAAACTCTAATTGAACATTAAGATTTGATATTAACTTGTTTCAAAGATACAACTTGTTTAGAACACTCTTGAACATTATTGTGATCATACCAACACTCTTGAACATTATTGTGATCATACCTTGTTTAGTGTTATTTGCACATATATTCACATCACTGAGCTTACATTACTTATACTGTTGATGTGCCTGTGATTGATGTGTATTGGTACATATCTTCTTATCAGAGAAGCATTATATTGTACATAGTTTGTATTGTAATTCCGTTGTATTCCAGGCGTGGCCTGAGGGGGCGGTAATCCAGCCCGTAAGGATTGTTAAGGCCTTCTCCGCCCCACAAGGAGAATTTCTAAAGGTTGAGGTCAGCCCTGTGCTAATTGACCTAGTTGTAATAGATGCCGCTCCATCCATTAATTGAGCTTTAGTGGAATCCTCAGGCTTGCAAGCTAGAGGGGGGGACGTAGGCATAGTTGGCCGAACTCTGATAGCATATTGTGCGTGTTCTTTATATTTCCACAAATTTATTTTCCGCACTTTTATTTTCAGCATATGTATATTATATGCTTGATTCATTATATGTAGTACATGTGTTGATTGGGTTTTTAATTAAATAGAAAGACCCTAGGTTTGTGTAATGCTACTGCTTGATTGGTCGACCTAGGGAGAAATTTTTAAATACCCAATTCACCCCCCTCTTGAGAATACACCAAAACTAACAAAAAATTCAAAACTGTCTCTCTCCTCTGGAAGTTGCGAACACCCTCTCTCCCTCTCCTCATTTTCTCACTCTAAACTTGTCCCATCGACGATCAGACTTCGGATTTTAGGTCTAGTGGTGATCCTTGTCAATTTAACCAAAGCAGAATTATGTTTTCAAGATCCCAGGTACCACTCCAAAGTTGAGGTAAGGGTGTTAAATGTTGGTATTTGATTTATTAAATGAAGAATATGGGTTTAGAGATATTTAAATAAATATAATTGTGGGGTTAAAGTTTATTGAATTGGGAAAAATGTAATTTCAGAGTTTTGGTACGAATGCCGCAGGCATGGGTTTAGGGTCCCTGTAGGTGTTTCCTTAGCGAATGAGGTAAGAGTAATAAATAGTTAATGGTTTGATGTTTTATTGATTAAATAGAGTATGCGGGTCCAAGAAAATATGAATGTGATATTATTTTGGGGAAATGCCTAATTTGAGGGTTTTTGAGTTCTGAACACCGCGGGTATGATTATAGAATTTTAGCAAGCCTTTCGATAATCAGGTAAGGGGAATAAGTTAAGGCAGTTAATTTTTGGGAATTTTATCAATTAAAGTATAACATGTGTTTATGGAATTTGAATTTTACATCTATTATATGCTTGTGAAATTCAGAAATTTGGATTATAGGGAAGTTTTACAAATGATATGTATTATTTTATATAGCAGGAAATACAATTTTTCCCGTACAAATTATAATATAAGAGTTTCATATAAATTGTGTGATATAAGAAATATAATATATAGTATAGAGATTGTTGGCCTAACTAGGCTTTTCAATTTTGTTTTGATGATAACAAATGAAGATGCTTTAGCATGTGTTGTTGAGTGACTTTATTTTTGGATTACATAATTCTACACTCATGTTTGTCATGGAAGCAAGCTGGAAATTAAAGCCAAATCAAGTGAAAGATTCACCGAGTATTTAAGCATTAAAAGACAAATGAAAATGTTTAAAGACCTAGAGTGACTCGAAGTCAAGATGAACATCAAGAGACTTGAAGATTTAATACTTAAAAGTCATATTTAGTAAAGTTGTTTGTAAGTACTCCAAATCAAATGTAATTTAGAAATATGAAGCTCTTTAGGGGAAATACATGGACATAGAGACCTATTTTAAAACCTCGAAAAATGTTTTATGAAAGATCAAAGCAAGAGAGTAAAACTAGATTTGAAAACTAAAAATGAAAAACCAGAAATAGGACTGGTCAGCTGACTGGCCAAAAATACACTGGGTTTACTTAGGCTACTGACAAAAAATAAATAGAAAAGTTAACTGTTTAGCCAACTGACACAATGAACTGAAATCACTCAGCTAACTAACAGTACGCAGCTGACTGACCCATTTTGAACTATGTCGAGCCAGCCGACTGACAATTTCCTGAATTTAATTTCTGGTAGACAGAAGGATGTTAGCCGCCTGTCCAACCGACTGACGCTGTAAAAATATACAACCCAGTCGCATGTCCACCCGACTTACTCCACAAAATTTCAGATTTTTTAAATGCAATGGGAAAATTTTAAAAATTAGTTTTTAAATTATGAACTTTGTAAAAACTTGGTGGACACTCCAAGTCACTTGGGGAACAAGGAAACTAATCCTAAAATGCATATAAATACTCCTTCGATCCTAAGAGTTTAATTACTAAGTAATCACACAACACTCTTGCATTCAAGCTTACAATCTCTCCCAAAGTTCTCTATTACTCACACTCCATCTGGGAGATAACTTCTAAAATCGCTGCAGAATCATCAAACTACAGTTCTTACACTGAGTTTTCTCAATCACTTAACGAACCTTTGGTGATCTCTATACTTGAGCTTCATACTTTCTTTATTATTATTCGATTGAAGTATATTTTGTGCTCTAACTTCTACAACTCTACTCTATTTGGAGAGTTTCATTGTACTCATATTCTAGTAGCATTTTTGTTGTATTATTGATGGCTCAAAGTTGATTTGGATTGTTGTACCAAGCAGGGGTTGATCGCTTAGAGAGGTTTCTCTTCTTGGAAAAGAGGGAATATTGTAAAAGGCTTGCTCCACCCGGAAAGGAACATACTTAATGGAATCCTTTGGTGGAATTGACTAAAGGCGAGAACGTAGGGTGGGGATAAGCTAAACCTCGTAAATCTTGGTGTTCTTCTCATCCCTACTCTTTTTATTTTTTGCACCATATATTCTTGTGTATGCTAAGTGTAGGTTGTAGGGCTTAAAATCAAAATTCAAAGAAGACTTTTGATTTTAGAAAATACATTTCAATTAACCATTTGCAGAAACCCACAAAGGAGTATGCTAGTTAATTTGCGGAAATCTTGATTACGAGAAATGCAATAAAATTCCATCCAAAGCAAAGGTTGCAAATAACTATAGGGCTGCTACCAAAAAGCATAAAATTCTTGAATGATTGATTGATTTTCATATTTTGGTTGATTGGATTGTGTTTTTAAATTTTTTGTACTTTGTGGTATGATTTGGTTGTGATCATAAGTTGATTGATTTATTTACATTCTTGCTGTTGCATTAAACAAGTAAGAAGTTGAAAAGAAATTAATTTTTTTTAATTAATCCAATTCACCCCCCTCTTGGGAATGCTATTCTAATTTCAATTGGTATCAGAACCTAGTTATAGTAAATCTTAACAAGAAGCTATAAAAAGATTGAATGGCACACATAGGAGTAGCTCCCTCCGGAGAGGGCCAATCCTCAACCCGACCACCAATCTTTTGTGGACATAACTATACTTTTTGGAAAAAATGAATGCAAATCTATCTTTAACATATGGATTGGAAAGCTTGGGAAGTTTTCATGGATGGAGATTTAATTCCTACCAAAATAGTGGATGGAAAAAAAATTCCTAGAGAGAAAAAGGACATGACCGATATAGACTACAAAATGCTTCAAATAAATTCAAGTGCCATAAATGCCTTGTATTGTGCTCTAGGCACTAATGAATTCAATAGAGTCATGACCTGCAAAATGGCCAAAGAAATTTGGGACAAGTTAGAAGTAACGTATGAAGGAACGGTAGATGTTAGAGACAATAGGATTGACATGCTAACCATTGAGTATGAAGCTTTCAAAATGAATTCAGATCAAACAATCAGTAGTATGCATACTAGATTTACTCACATAATAAATTCTCTAAGTGCCTTAGGAAAGACCTACACCACCTATGAAATGATTCGAAATATACTAAGAGGCCTTCCCTCCATATGGGAACCAAAGGCCATTGCAATAATAGATGTTAGGAACCTTAAGACCACCTCACTAGATGAACTAATAGGTTCACTTCTCACTTATGAAATGGAATTAAAAGAAAGAAACCCTGAACCTAAGCATAAGAAGTCCATTGCCTTAAAACCAGCTAGTAAAAGCTCAAGTGAAGATGAAAGTGAATCAAGTGACCTAGACCGAGATGAATTAGCATTCATCACTAAAAGACTTGGCAAGTTCTATAGGAGAAATAAAAGGTTCCCTAGAAAGTTTTGTAAAAAGAAATCTAAAAAAGGGGAAACAAGTAGGAAAGAAAACACAAGTAAAAATGACCCTCCTACATGTTATCATTGCAAGAAACCAGGACACATCAAGCCGGACTGCCCTTTACTCAAGAAGGATAAAAAGAAGAAGAAGGAAGCCATGAAAGCTACATAGGATGATTCAAGCTCAAATGAAATGAAGAATGAGTCAAGCGGACAAGAGATAGCGAATATGTGCTTCATAGAAAATGATGAAGTGGTAAATTCTTACTACTCATTATCAACGGAATCTAGAAACAAATCTTGTGATGAATCTTGCGATAGCATGCCCTCCCATAAAGAACTACAAGCTGAGTTATTTGCCTTACTTAAAAGGTTTATCAAAGTCTACAAAAGAAACATAACTTTGAAAGAACAAAATCAAAAATTAATGAAACAACTTGAATTTTTTAAATCCATTGAAAAGGAGAAAGAATCTCATATTGAAAATTTAGAAGGAAAAATAAAATATATGACTCCAGAAATAGTCAAAATACAAGTAGATGATCAAAATAAAAAAAATAAAAAAAATTTAGAAATAATTAAACTTTAGAAGTCAATAGAGGATAAAGAGAAAATCATTTATAACTTTACCAAAGGTAAAGAAAATTTTGAAAGGATGATTGGACAACAAAAATTACATGGAAATAGAGAAGGAATCAGATATAATGGAAAAACAAATAAAAGAAGTAAGAAGTTATTCATGGGATATTCTGTTAAAGAAGTAAAGTACTATACTAGTACTTCCTCAACCAATATACATGAACATACTACTTGCTACATGAGCAAGAATAAAGGACATGTGATGTTTAACTGCCCACTCAAAAGGAAATATGCTAAAGTTTAAAGTGAATGGAAAGTAAACAATGGAACTAGAAATAAATTATAGAAAGTTAAGAAAATTTGGGTTCCAAAAACTAACGACATGGATCCTTCATTGTAAGTGTGCTTTAGGACAATACCATCAAGGGAAAAGTGGTACTTGGATAGTGGGTGTTCAAGACATATGACCGGAGATAGGACAAAGTTCACCACACTAAAAAAAGATGGGGGATACGTGACCTTCAGTGACAATGCCAAAGGTAAAATTGTTGGTATTGGTAAAATAGGTAAAGGACCCTCTCTTACAAATGATGATGTGTTGTTGGTAGATGGTTTAAAATATAATCTTTTAAGTATTAGTCAATTAAGTGACAAAGGTTTTGAAATAATTTTTAAGAAAGACAAATGCATTATTAAAAATCTTAAGAATGATGAAACCTTATTCACAGCTTATAGGGTAAAAAACGTATATTGTATAAATCTTGATAACCTAGTCAATCAAAATGTGACTTGTTTGGCTGCCATGAATGAAACTAGTTGGCTTTGGCATAGGAAACTACGGCATGCAAGCGTGGACCTATTATCTAAACTATCCAAGAAAAATTTAGTAAAAGGATTACCAAATACAAAATTTATAAAAGATAAGATTTGTGATGCATGCCAAAAAGGAAAACAAGTCAAGACAAGTTTCAAAAAGAAGAAGTATATATCAACTAGTAGACCCTTAGAACTCTTGCACCTAGACTTATTTGGTCCTACTAGAACACAAAGCTTAGAAGGAAAACAATATGCCTTTATGATTATAGATGATTATTCAAGATATACTTGGGTATTGTTCTTACCAAATAAATATGAAGCTTGTAACAAGTTAATCACTCTATGCAAGAAACTACAAAATGAAAAGGCTATAACGTAACTAACTTTAGGAGTGATCAAGGTAGAGAGCTCAAAAACAAAGATGTTGATAAATTTTGTGATGATCATGGTATAAACCATAACTTTTCAGCACCTAAGACTCCACAACAAAATAGAGTTGTTGAAAGAAAAAATAGAACCCTTCAAGAAATGGCAAAAACCATGTTAAATGAAAATAATTTACCTAAATACTTTTGGGCTGAAGCCGTAAATACAACTTGTTATGTTATAAATAGGGTATCTATTAGATCAAGTCTAGATAAAACATCTTATGAGCTATGGAAAGGTAGAAGACCCAACATAGTTTACTTCCATGTATTTGGATGTAAATGCTTTGTTCTCAACAATAAAGATGATTTAGGTAAATTTGATGCAAAATCAGATGAAGACATTTTCTTAGGATATTCTACAAATAGTAAAGCCTATAGGGTTTATAATAGAAGAACACTTACTATCGTTGAATCTATGCATATAACTTTTGATAAATCAAATAAAGAAATTAAGAATGATGAAAGAGAAGATATCTCACAAAAATAAGAAAATCTTGAAATAAAAGAGGAAAACAATGATGAAACTTCAAATGGAAACCCCATAGAAAACCAAAAACTACCAAAAGAGTGGAAATATGTTAAAATTCATCCAAAAGATCAAATTATTGGAGAACCATCAAAAGGAGTAACCACTAGAGCATCATTGAAAAATATATGCAACCATTATGTATTTTTATCGTAAGATGAACCCAAGAATATTGAAGAAACCTTAAATGACGATTCTTGGATTATGGCCATGCAAGAAGAACTAAATCAGTTTGAAAGAAGTCAAGTATGACAACTAGTACCAAAACCCAAAGAACATTCAATCATAAGAACTAAATGGGTCTTTAGAAATAAGAAGGATGAAAATGGGGTAGTTGTTGGAGATAAAGCTAGGCTAGTAGCACAAGGTTATAATCAACAAAAAGGTATTGACTACGATGAAAACTTTGCCCCCATAGCAAGAATGGAAGCAATTAGAATGCTCCTACCCTATGCAGCCCATAAGGAATTCAAGCTATATCAAATGGATGTAAAAAATGTATTCTTAAATGGGTATATAAATGAAGAGGTTTATGTCAAACAACCGCCAGATATTGAAGATCTTAAACATCCCAATCACGTATTTAGATTAACTAAAGCCTTATATGGATTAAAACAAGCTCCTAGAGTTTGGTATGAGAGACTAAGTAAATTCTTACTCAAAAATGACTTTTCAAGAGGAATGGTAGACAACACTCTATTCATTAAGACTAAAAACAAAGAAATGCTAATTGTTCAAATATATATAAATTATATCATATTCGGTGCTACAAATGAAGAAATATGTAAAGATTTTGCCACATGTATGAAAAAAGAGTTTGAAATGAGTATGATGGGCGAGTTAAATTATTTCCTAGGGTTACAGATCAAATAAGCCAAAAATGAAACATTCATAAATCAAACTAAATAGATTAAAGATATGCTTAAAAAGTTTGATATTTAACAAAGTAAACCCATAGGAACTCCTATGAGTACCTCAACAAGCCTTGATAGAGATGAAAATGGAAAACAAATAAACACAAAACATTATCGAAGAATGATAGGTAGTTTAGTATATTTTACTGCTAGTAGACCCAATATCATGTTTAGTGTATACATGTGCGCTAGATTTCAATCAGCACCTATGGAATCTCATCAAGTTGCATTCAAAAGAATTCTAAGATACTTGATAAGAACCCTTGATCTAGGCTTGTATCCAAAGGACACTGATTTTGAAATGATAAGCTATTCAGATGCTGATTATGCTAGATGTAAAATTGATAGAAAGAGTGTAAGTAGCACATGTACCTTCTTAGGATGATCCTTAGCATCTTGGTTTTTAAAGAAACAAAACTTTGTGGCCTTATCAACTACCGAGGTTGAATATGTAGTGGCCTGGAGTTGTTGTGCGCAAATACTATACATGAAACAACAATTAAAAGACTTCAACCTAGATTATCGAACAATACCAATTAAGTGTGACAACACAAGTGCGATAAACATATCTAAAAATCTCATTTCACACTCAAGAACCAAGCATATTGACATAAGACATCATTTTCTAAGAGATCATGTTCAAAAAAAAGGCATAACTTTTGAATTTATTAATACAAATGATCAATGGGCCAATGTCTTCACTAAACCTCTCTTAGAAGATAGATTTATAAACATTAGAAGAAATTTTTGCCTATTGCACAATAGATAAATTGAGTAAAAAGTCAAAATTAAGAAAAATTGAATAGTCAGCCGATTGACTACAGGCCTAACTAATTGACTGAACAAATAAATAAGAAGAAGCATTGTAGTTAGCCACCTAACCCAAGACATAGCCAACTGACTAAGCTATGGTCTCCGAAACAGAGAATAGTGTTGACCCTATGGGTCATACCCTGTTTTCATTATGACAAATACTTAGGTATTTAATGTCTACTGAGTTGATGTGCAGGTTTATCTTGGCAATATCATATGATGACACTCGGAGACCCAGAGGAAAATGAAGACCCTAGCTGTAATTTATTTGTTGTAATTTCTATTTGGGTCTGTAATCTTAATTAAGAAATGGTCTGTGATAATCTACATTTCATGCATGTAGGAACTACAAGCTCAAAGACCTTAGAACGACTCTAGGTCCCTACACAAAATCATGACCTTTGAGAGACCTTAGGGAACACCCTTAGGTTGGCTGACACCGGATATTTTCAAGGTCCTCAAATGACCTAAACTGACCTTAGGACTCCCCATAATACATGAAAATATTCCCTATCTTCTTAAATTTAATCATCATATGAATAGGGTTAATATACATAGGGAATAGAGCCGAAATGCACAAAATATGCATGTTCGGTCGACTATACTTGTTAGTACAAAATCCTCCCGGTCAATCAAACTGGGTTCGGGTCAACATTTTGACCATGACCTGGTCAACCGAGCCATGGCAAGTATATTCTTGCCGGTCGACCGAACACCCTATAAGTCAACAAATTGACTATCTGGTCGACTGTGCCCAAAATGTATAACAATGCCCTGGTCGACCAAGTTCCCACGTGTGGAACTCAATGGTTTGGTCGACCGAACTATCTAGTTCAAATGGTTCCTAGTTGACCGAACCACGCTAAATGAAAAAATTGCCTTTGGACTTCCTTGTTCGGTTGACCGAACTTGTAGTTCAATTAATACCTAGTCGACCGAACTTAAAGCAACTCGGTCAACCAAACTTCCTTCGATCGACCGGTGCTCTCGGGTTGCCCCATTATTTTTACTGTGGTTAAAATATTTAAACGGGGTTAATTAGGGTTAAAATGATTTAAAACAATATTAATAATGCCCTACATGTCCTAACGACTATAATTTTTCTTATCTTTATATATAGGCCCTCATTTGCAAAAATTAATACAAGATTAGGGAGTTTGATTAAGAAGAACTTTCTCTAAATTTTTGAGTGCCTTTTCTTCACGCACATCCTATATACTCATTCTTTTATCATTCCCTTGCCAAATCCTTTTGAGTGAGTATATCTTCAGAGATCCTACAAAGTTACAACTCTCATTACATTTGTTGATATTTGATTTTCATATTGAGAGTTAAACAAAGATTTTTTCCACTGATTTAATTCGGTAAATGCTTGTGTGGGAAAAATCTTATAGCTAAGTGGGACTTTGCATTGTTATTGCAAGACTCATTTGGGCTTATATTTTTGTGTGCAAAAATTATTTTACAAACTTATTTTTTGAATATCTCCTTGTGCTTGAATATTGAGAAAATATTGTTTTGAGATATTTAGAATACTCTTGGTAGACATCGTTGAAACCCTAGACATATGATTGAGATATATTGATATATAGTTTCAAAGATAGTTCTAGTATACACTCTTGTGTTTATTTGAGAACACACATTGTACTGAGTGTAGATTGCACACATTCACATCACTGAGCTTATAGTTCCTATTGTGTTGATGTGCATTGTTTAGTGATTGTGCGTATTGGTACAAATCTTGAAATGAGGAATAACTTCCCAAAAGGGGGGTGAATTGGATTCTTTTTAAATTTTAATGATTTTTAAGCTATTGATTTTAATTACCCAGAAAACAAGATATATAAATGATAACTACACTTAAAAATACTAAAATTTAAATTCACAAGTCAATTAATGAAATCAACGTAATTCAATCACTCAACCAAAAATATTAGAGCTTTAGTTGATTTTTCTGTAAACTCTTAGTATGCACTTTACTTGATCAAGATTTCCGCAGATTAACCAACGTACTCCCTTTTTGGGTTTTCGCAAATGATTAATCAAAACATACTTTCTAAATATCAAGTACCTTTGTTTCTTTCTCACTTAAGAATCTGCAACATGCACATTTAAATCAACCACAATAGCAAGTAAATAATATAAAGTAAAGTAGAGAGAAAGACATAAGATTTTTACGAGGTTTGGCTTCAACACAGCCTACGTCCTCCACTTTGGAAAAACACCAAAGGATTCTACTATATCAATTCCGTTACCTAGTGGAACAATACCAATTTACAACTACTCCTTCTGTCAAGCTAGAGCCTGCCTCTCCAAATAATAACCCCTTGTTTGGTCTAACGATTCAACAACTCTAAATCATTTAAGAATGATGATAAAAAAATTTGTGTACAAAAGAGAACTCTGACAATAGAGTAAATTAGTACAATGATCAGCTCACTTACCTCTTCATCATTTTCCATGAAGCATATATTTGCCATCTCTTGTTCACTTGATTCAGTTTCAGTTTCGCTGGAGCTTGAATCCTCCCAAGTAGGTTTCATTGCTTCCTTCTTTTTCTTCTTGTCCTTCTTGAACAATGGACACTCCGGTTTAATATGTCCTAGCTTTTTGCAATGATAACAAATTGGTAATTCATTCTTACATTTATTTTCTTTCCTACTTGTATCTCCTTTTTCAGTTTTCTTTTTGTAGAATTTTCTAGGAAACCTTTTATTTCTTCTATAGAATTTTCCTAATCTCTTAGTAATGAATGTCAATTCATCTTGATCTAGGTCACTTGTTTTTCTTTCTTCTTCATTAGAGCTATGGCTAGATGCCTTTAGAGCTATGGATTTTTTATGCTTTGGTTCGGGGTTTCTTTCTTTCAGTGCCAATTCATATGTAAGAAGTGAACCTATAAGTTCATCCAAAGACGTAGTCTTAAGGTTTCTACCTTCCGTGATAGCTGTGGCCTTTGGTTCCGAAATAGAGGGTAGACCTTTTAGAATTTTCCTAATCATTTCATATGTAGTATAGGTTTTTCCTAAGGCACTTAAAGAGTTTATTATGTGGGTAAATCTGGTGTACATGCTTGATATTGTTTCTTTAGAATTCATTTTGAAGGCTTCGTATTCACTTGTTAGCATATCTATCCTATTGTCTCTAACATCGACGGTTCCTTCACAAGTTACTTCTAACTTATCCCAAATTTCCTTAGTTGTTTTGCAAGCCATGACTCGATTAAAGTCATTAGCATCTAATGCACAATATAACGCATTTATGGCACTTGCATTTATCTTAAGCATTTTATAGTCTAAGTCTTTCATGTCTTTCTTTTCTTTTGGAATGTGTTTTCCATCAACTAACTTAGTGGGAATAAGATTTCCATCCATAAAAACTTCGCAAGCTTTTGAATCCATGTGTTGGAGATATATTTCCATTCTCTTTTTCCAAAAAGTGTAATTGTGACCACAAAAAATTGGTGGATGGGTTGAGGATTGTCCTTCACCAAAGGGTACTACTCCAATGTTTGCCATTAGATTTTTTATAGTTTCTTGTTAGGAATTTCTATAACTAGGCTCTGATACCAATTGAAATGAGGAATAGCTTCCCAAGAGGGGGGGGGGTGAATTGGATCCTTTTTAAATTTTAATGATTTTTGAGCTATTGATTTTAATTACCAAGAAAACAAGATATATAAACGATAACTACACTTAAAAATACTAAAAGTTAAACTCAAAAGTCAATTAATGAAATCAACGTAATTCAATTACTCAACCAAAAATATTAGAGCGTTAGTTGATTTTTTTGTAAACTCTTAGTATGCACTTTACTTGATCAAGATTTCCGCAGATTAACCAACATACTCCCTTTTTGGGTTTTCGCAAATGATTAATCAAAACATACTTTCTAAATATCAAGTACCTTTGTTTCTTTCTCACTTAAGAATTTGCAACATGCACATTTAAATCAACCACAATAGCAAGTAAATAATATAAAGTAAAGTAGAGAGAAAGACACAAGATTTTTATGAGGTTTGGCTTCAACACAGCCTATGTCCTCGCCTTTGGCAAAACACCAAAGGATTCTACTATATCAATTCCGTTACCTAGTGGAACAATACCAATTTACAACCACTCCTTCTGTCAGGCTAGAGCCTGCCTCTCCAAACAATAACCCCTTATTTGGTCTAACGATTCAACAACTCTGAATCGTTTAAGAATGATGATAAAAAAATTTGTGTACAAAAGAGAACTCTCACAATAGAGTAAATTAGTACAATGATCATCTCACTTACCTCTTCATCATTTCCCATGAAGCATATATTTGCCATCTCTTGTTCACTTGATTCAGTTTCAGTTTCGCTGGAGCTTGAATCCTCCCAAGTAGGTTTCATTGCTTCCTTCTTTTTCTTCTTGTCCTTCTTGAACAATGGACACTCCAATTTAATATGTCTTGGCCTTTTGCAGTGATAACAAATTGGTAATTCATTCTTACATTTATTTTCTTTCCTACTTGTATCTCCTTTTTCAGTTTTCTTTTTGTAGAATTTTCTAGGAAACCTTTTATTTCTTCTATAGAATTTTCCTAGTCTCTTAGTAATGAATGCCAATTCATCTTGATCTAGGTCACTTGTTTTGCTTTCTTCTTCACTAGAGCTATGGCTAGATGCCTTTAGAGCTATGGATTTTTTATGCTTTAGTTCGGGCTTTCTTTCTTTCAGTGCCAATTCATATGTAAGAAGTGAACCTATAAGTTCATCCAAAGACGTAGTCTTAAGGTTTCTACCTTCCGTGATAGCTGTGGCCTTTGGTTCCGAAATAGAGGGTAGACCTCTTAGAATTTTCCTAATCATTTCATATTTAGTATAGGTTTTTCCTAAGGCACTTAAAGAGTTTATTATGTGGGTAAATCTGGTGTACATGCTTGATATTGTTTCTTTAGAATTCATTTTGAAGGCTTTGTATTCACTTGTTAGCATATCTATCCTATTGTCTCTAACATCGACTATTCCTTCATAAGTTACTTCTAACTTATCGCAAATTTCCTTAGTTGTTTTGCAAGACATGACTCGATTAAACTCATTAGCATCTAATGCACAATATAACGCATTTATGGCACTTGCATTTATCTTAAGCATTTTATAGTCTAAGTCTGTCTTGTCTTTCTTTTCTTTTGGAATGTGTTTTCCATCAACTAACTTAGTGGGAATAAGATTTCCATCCATAAAAACTTCGCAAGCTTTTGAATCCATGTGTTGGAGATATATTTCCATTCTCTTTTTTCAAAAAGTGTAATTGTGTCCACAAATAATTAGTGGATGGGTTGAGGATTGTCCTTCACCAAAGGGTGCTACTCCAATGTTTGCCATTTGATCTTTTCATAGTTTCTTGTTAGGAATTTCTATAACTAGGCTCTGATACCAATTGAAATGAGGAATAGCTTCCTAAGAGGGGGGGGGGGGGTGAATTGGATTCTTTTTAAATTTTAATGATTTTTAAGCTATTGATTTTATTTACCCAAAAAACATGATATATAAACGATAACTACAGTTAAAAATACTAAAATTTAAAATTCACAAGTCAATTAATGAAATCAACGTAATTCAATCACTCAATCAAAAATATTAGAGCTTTAGTTGATTTTTCTATAAACTCTTAGTATGCACTTCACTTGATCAAGATGTCTGCAGAATAACCAACGTACTCCCTTTTTGGGTTTCCGCAAATGATTAATCAAA
This sequence comes from Malania oleifera, assembly GCF_029873635.1. Taxonomy (NCBI): domain Eukaryota; kingdom Viridiplantae; phylum Streptophyta; class Magnoliopsida; order Santalales; family Ximeniaceae; genus Malania; species Malania oleifera. The sequence goes on from NC_080428.1 coordinate 18,853,404, forward strand.
ACGTACTTTCTAAATATCAAGTACCTTTGTTTCTTTCTTACTTAAGAATCTGTAACCTATACATTTAAATCCTACCACAATAGCAAGTAAATAATATAAAGTAAAGTAGAGAGAAAGACACAAGATTTTTACGAGGTTTGGCTTCAACACAGTCTACGTCCTCACCTTTGGCAAAATACCAAAGGATTCCACTATATCAGTTCCGTTACCTGGTGGAACAATACCAATTTACAACCACTCCTTCTGTTAGGCTACAACTTGCCTCTCCAAACAATAACCCCTTGTTTGGTCCAACGATTCAACAACTCTGAATCATTTAAGAATGATGATAAAGAAATTTGTGTACAAAAGAGAACTCTCACAATAAAGTAGATTAATACAATGATCAGCTCACTTATACTCCAAAGTAATTCAAATATAAGAAATTTGAAGCTCAACGCTTAGTATGAATTTCCAAATGATTTTTCAAAGAAAATGAAAGATTCTGATTTTTTAAAGCTTTGCTTCAAAAATATAAATCAATATCAGATCAGAAAGTTTAAGCACAAGAAAATATTAGATCTTTTGAGAAATTTGAATATTTGAAAATCACTTGATCTAAAAACCTTTGAAAAATAGCTTGATCTAAAAACCTTGAAGGTTCCTTGATCTTAAACTTTGAAGATTGCTGGATCTGAAACTTTGAAGATTTATGGATCTAAAACTTTTGAAGATTTTTGGATCTGAAACTTTTGAGAATTGCTTAATTTCAAAAACCTTTCAATATTGCCTCTATGATCATTATTTTAAACCTTTGAAACCTTTGAAGCTTTTGACTATTTAGATGTTTTTAGAAGCCATTCATTACTCCCAAAGATTCCTAAAATTCATTTCCAAATGTTTTGAAATAAATATGTTTAAGAAACATGGTTTAAAAAATTTTCTCTTTTTAAGCCATTTTTATTTATAAATAAAAAATAAAAAATACTTTTTTAGAGTATATATGTTTAAAAAAAAAATATTTTTGATTTTACAAATATTTTGAAATAAATATGTTTAAAAACATGGTTTAAAAAATCTTCTCTTCTTAAGCCCTTTTTATTTATTAAAAAAAAAATAAAATACTTTTTCGAGTATATATGTTAAAAAAAATATTTTTGATTTTCTATGAGCTTCAAACCACTTTATATTTGAGTTTAACCTTTGAAGTACTTATATTAAGAACGTCCTGAAATATAATTCTTTAATCTTCAATCTTGTTCTTCCATCATCTTTGTTGTTTCAATCTTTTATTTGAGCTTTTCACTAGTATAATTTTATTCCTCATGCTCTTTGTAATCCATAAGTTTTTCTTTGAGTTCTTCAAGAATTCTTTATAATCCATAAACTATACTTGTGTTCTTCAAGAATTCTTTGTAATCCATAGGCATCTTTATGCACTTGGGTTTTGTCACTTTCCTGAAAAAATTTTACTTGAAATATATTAAACATATCATTGATTTGTTATCATCAAAATAAGAATTGTAACCCTTATTAGGCCAACAAATCTGCTTGTTGGAGAAGCTCTGAAATTGTACACAAAATTTATATTGTAAATCTATTGTATTCTAGGCATAGCCTGAGGGGGCGGTAATCCAGCTCAGTAAGGATTGTGTAAAGGTTGGGGTCAGCCCTGTGAATTTGACCTAAGGCCTTCTCCGCCCCGCGAGGAGAATGTGTAAAGGTTGAGGTCAGCCCTGTGCTAATTGACCTGGTTGTAATCGATGCTGCTCCACTCGTTAAGTGAGTATTAGTGGAATCCTCGAGTTTGCGAGCTAGAGGCGGGGATGTAGGCACAGTTGGCCGAACCGAGATAACATTTCGTGCATGTTCTTTGCATTCCTGTAATTTACATTTTTGCACGTGTATGTTATAGTTTAAATGAAGTGCATGATTTAATTTTCGTTTCTTATATCTATTTGTGCATTTGGGACTATATAGAAAGACCCTAGGTTGCCAAATCATATTAACTTCTTACTAAACCTAGGAGAAAAGTTTAAAATTCCAATTCACCCCCCTCTTGGGAATACACCAATTCTAACAAACAGTTAGCCAACTAACCCTGCATTCAGCCAATTGACTACTGAAAAAGCCCTAGCTTCATTTATAAAAATATGAGTCATTCGATTTGTCAGCCAACTAACCTAGGGTTTCTACTCTCCCTTGCTCTCATCCTCTTCCTTTCCTCAACTCCTTCTCCACCAAAAATCACCAAACCCTATCTTCCATTTCCAAAATCCATCACTACCACCTTCATTTCTCTATAGAAAAGCTCCACAATGCCGAGGATCAAATCTGTTGGAAGTAAGAAACCTTCCACCTCTTCTCAACCCATTGAAGATCCTTCCATTGAGCAATGGTTTGTGGCCCCACACACCAAAAGTTTCTATTGCAATCATCTAAGTATGACGAAACCAATCCTAGGTAAAGTCGTTGATACTTCCTTTTTCACATATGATTTCCCGCGTATTATCTCTTTATTCGAAGCCCTATGATGGAAAAATTTTGTTCTTTATCAAGCTAAGGGAAACTTCTTAAACCTTGTCAAAATTTTCTACGTCAATCTTGTTAGAGAAGAACACGAGCTTTTGACCAAAATGATGGGAAAATCTATCTCTCTCACTCCCGAATCCCTTGCCAAAATTTTTAAAATTACCAATGGAGATTTTGAATGTCCTACTTTTGGTATGTCTTGGATTCTTGAACAACACTTCACTCCGAAAGAATTTCTTCCTTTGATATTAGATCATGAGCCCGTTTCTTTTGATAATCCTGCACTATATAAACATTTGAATCTTCAAGCTCAAATTTTGTAAAAAATCATTACATATAATATACTCCCTCAAGCTGGATCCCATGCATATATCTCTTATGCCAATTGCTTTGTCCTTTGGTGCTTGCTCAAGGGAAAGAAACTAGATGTACCAAGCCTTATGCTTAAATGGATGCTATCACGTGTAGAGGCACGACGAGTTACCTTTCTTTATGGAGGCATCCTAAATATGCTTTTTTTTAAAACTTCAAATATCCTCCTCTTTCGTTTTGTTTGTAAAATGCACCCATTATGACATTTTCAATTCTACAACTCTTAAATTAATGGGGTATGAAAAGTATGATGATGGATGGATTCTTAAGCGAAGCAGAGGTCAAGTACATCAACCTCCTATTACCGGTTCTCCTGCATGGTTTAATCCATTCAACTAGAAATTCACTAACTTTCGCTAAAACATACAAATAGGGCTCCAATCCGTTCAAACGAACTTCTTATCTCTTCAAGCTAATTATTCCTCCTTTGATGACTGTTTGAGACATCGAGAAACACTTAGCCAGTTCCTCTCGTCCCACTGATCCTATGGATATTAGTTCCGCTCCTACTAGTGATGATGGCAGTGATGATGGGGACTCAAAAAATAGTGATGATGATGATAAGGAAGACACAGAAGAAGAGCATGGTTCTGAAGAAACAGAAGATGATGACTCAGGAGAAGAAGAAGGGAATGTAGCTGAAGAAGAACATCATTTTGATGATGAAACCTGATGTGTTTCTTAAAAATCTGACATTTGTAACTTTTTGATTGTATTTTGGCACATTGTATGATAAAACACTTAGCTTGGTAGCTTTGCTTATTTATTTCCCCTTGTTTTTGATTGATGTCCAAAGGGGGAGAGGTTGAAAAGCAAAGATGGAAGTGTTATACTATGTGTATGGGATATTTATGATGATGTGTATGTGTATGGAATATTTATGATGATGTGTGTATGGAATATGAAATATTTATGACTTTGAGCATATTTATATCTTTGACTCTGAGCATATTGAACAGTTCCACATGCTATACATATTCGATGTCATATGTTAAAGAATGCTTATAGTAAGCGGGAGTTTGTTTTATCCTCATCTTTGCTTCTCGTTTGTCATCATCAAAAAGGGGGAGATTGTTGGCCTAAGTAGGCTTTTCAATCTTGTTTTGATGATAACAAATGATGATATTTTAACATGTGTTTTTGAGTGACTTTATTTCAGGATTACATAACTCTACATTCATGTTTGTCATGGAAGCAAACTGTAAATCAAAGCAAAATCAAGTGAAAGCTTCACCGAGTATTTAAGCATTAAAAGACAAATGAAAAAGCTTAAAGACCTAGAAGGACTCGAATTCAAGATGAACATCAAGAGACTTGAAGATTTAGCTTAAAAGTCATATTCAGTAATGTTATTTGTAAGTACTCCAAATCAAATATAATTTAGAAATATGAAGCTCTTTAGGAGAAATACATGGACTTAGAGACCCATTTTAAAACCCCGAAAAATGTATTATGAAAGATCATAGTAAAAGAGCAAAACTAAATTTGGAAACTAAAACTGAAAAACCAGAAAGAGGACTGGTCAGCCAACTGGCCAGAAATACACTAGGTTTACTCAGCCGATTGACAAAAAATCAACAGCAAAGTCAACTGCCTAGGCGACTAACACAATGAACTGAAATCACTCAGCCGACTAAACCATTTTGAGCTGTGTTGAGCCAACTGACTGACAATTTCTTGAATTTAATTTTTGGCAAACAGAAGGGTGTCAGCCGCCTGTCTAGCCGACTGACCCTGTAGAAATATACTGTCCAGCCGCCTGTCTAGCCGACTGACTCTATGAAATTTTAGATTTTTTAAATCCAATGAGAAAATTTTAAAATTAGTTTTTAAATTATGAACGTTATAAAAACTTGGTGGACCCTCCAAGTCACTTGGGGAATACTAAAACTAATCCTAAAATGCCTATAAATACTCCTTTGATCCCAAGAATTTAATTACCAAGTAATCACACAACACTCTTGCATTCAAGCTTACAATCTCTCTCAAAATTCCCTATTGCTCACACTCCATCTGGGAGGTAACTTCTAAAATCGCTGCTAAATCATCAAACTACGGTTCTTACACTGAGTTTTCTTAATCACGTAATGAACCTTTGGTGATCTCTATACTTAAGCTTCATACTTTCTTTATTATTATTTGATTGAAGTATATTCTGTGCTCTAACTTGTTCAACTCGACTCTGTTTTCAGAGTTTCATTGTACTCAGATTCTAGTAGCCTTCTTGTTGTATTATTGATGGTTCAAAGTTGATTTGGATTGTTGTACCAAGCAGGGGTTGATCGCTTGGAGAGGTTTCTCTCCCTGAAAAAGAGGGAATATTGTAAAAGGCTTGCTCCACCCAGAAAGTAGCATTCTTAGTGGAAAACTTTGGGGGAATTGACCAAAGGCGAGGACGTAGGCTGGGGATAAGCCGAACCTCGTAAATCTTGGTGTTCTTCTCATCCCTACTCTTTTTATTTTTTGCACCGTATATTCTTATATATGCTAAGTGCAAGTTGCAGGGCTTAAAATCAAAATTCAAACAAGACTCTTGATTTTAGAAAGTACGTTTCAATTAACTGTTTGTGAAAACCCACAAAGGAGTACGCTGGTTAATTTGTGAAAATCTTGATTAAGAGAAATGCAATAAAATTCCATCCAAAGCAGGGTTTGCAAATAACTACAAGGCTGCTACCAAAAATCATAAAATTGGAATTCTCACTTTTAAAATTTTGTTCTAATTAGTTCCTTGGTCTTCATTATAAACAAGGTGTTGACTTTACGAGTCCAATCTCGTTTTGATAATGAAAAATCACTTGATAGTTGATCTGTGCATTGAGTTTGTGAACAGGACTTACACTAAGTATGCACGGAAATTCAACAAATCTTGGCAAGATCCATGGAATTCAAAGAGTACGGGAATCAAGATGCAAGCAGCAAAGTTCAAGAATATCTTGGGAAACGGTATTTAGAACTCATGTACTTATATTTTCATATGACTTAATTTGAGACTCATTACAACTTAGAATGGTTTTAGAATTCATGCATTTCATGTACATCATTAGGAAACTCTCATGAACCTTGAAATGTTTTCAAAATCATGAAAAATATGTTTTATGAAAGACCCACGAAAAGGAGTCAAGCAGATTTTTAGTTAGATATGAAAATTTGAGAAAATGGGGACTTCGGTCGCCTAAACCCAAACCTCAATAGCCTGAAAAATTTCTTCGGTTGCCTGAAGATTAAGTTCAGTCACCTAAAGAATTAAATGGAGAAGACAGAACCTGGCCGAGGCTCTTCGATCACCTGACCTTGGAACCTCAGGCGCCTGAAGTTGACACTTCAGGAGCCAGAAGTCGAGTTCGGTTGCTTGAACACGTGGGAAAGCTAAAAAATCAGTTTTTTATTAAAAAGACATGCGAAGTATCTTATTGATCCAATGACTAAGATTAATTCTAAGGGTAATATATTATATATTATGAATATCTAAACCCTAGAATAATAGACAAGACACACAACAAGAAAAATATACTTCTCATTGCAAGACTTGAACCCTTGAGCTAATTTTCTGCACTTCAATCCTCTTCCATCTTCTTTGGGCAAATCTCTACTAAAATCAAAAGGGCATTCATTCATCCAACTAAACTTTAATATAGTATTAAGGTTTGATCTCTCAAGTTATTACTTTTCAAGAACCTCTCATCTCTTACGTGCTTATCATTACAAAGAGGTTTTGATCTTGAGTGTGTACTCACATATAAAAACTGATTTTTGAAAAGATCATGACTTGAGAAAAACTTGTTAGCTTGGTTGATTGATTTGTGATTCAAGAAGTATATAAACACACACACACACACACACACACACACACACACACACACACACACACACACACACATATATATATATATATATATATATATTGTTCATAGGGCTTCTTATTGAAAAACCTACGTTGATTAAAATATTGGAACTTGAAGGAAAACTTTGTGGTTTTTGTTGAGTTGTATTCAAGGCAAAGTTTTGTTAAATAGCTTACTTCAAATATACTTGTGCATCTTTACAAAGTATATCAAGAACCCTAGTTGACTCCAAAGCATTCCAAATATATTTTCACTTGAGAGTTTATGATTAAAAAAAAAAAGGGATTTGTGTGTTGAGACATATCATATATAAAACGAGTTTATCGTTTTCATACATTCATGAGCTTCAAGTTATATCATATGTTAATGTGCTAGGAAATTGAATTGTACTGACAAGCTTTTGTTAGAAGCATTGTTTTGAGTGTTATTTTTGGATTTCATTGTAAACACGGTTCGGGTTGTGAACCAGGTGTGAGGAGGAAGTTGTACCTCTTTTGAGCAGCGGATAAGGAGGGAGTTGTACCTCTTGTAAGCAGTGGTTTGTAAGGGAAGCTCCGTCCCACCTTAAGGAGCAGGGTTTTTAGTGAATCCTTGAGTGGTTGCTCAAGGTGAGGACTCGGTAGAACCTCGTAAAATCGCATTTGTCTTCTCTCTTTGTTTTATTCTTTATTTTCCGCGTTATATTTAAATTGAGTATATTGCATACCTAGATAGGATTTCCACACACATACATAATTGAGTGACAAGAAGTAGTTGGAAAATTGATAAGAAGTGTGTAAAAGGAAACTAAGTGGCTTAATTTTTTTTATATCCAATTCACCCCCCTAGTGGGATTACACTGCTTACGCGCCGAAACTGCGTAATTGGAGGTTTAACCCGAACTTTACGGTTTATATTTTTAATTAAATGTATAAAATTATCCAATATTTTAATAAAGTGCCAAAATTATCATTCTTGAACTTTATTGCATTAATTATTAAGTTTTGGTAATTTTTTGTCGCAGAAAAAATTCCCGGGAAACAAAATCGACACCTGTTCGTATTTTGTATATAACCTTTCCTTCTGAGCTCCGATCGAGACGATTCAAATTTATGGAGAAATAGAAAAGGATTATCTACAACTTTTGTGTTTTGAGTTTTGTGAGATACAGGCTCCAGAAGAGTCAGATTTGCGATGAACAGAGAACAAATAAAATGAGAAAATAAAAAAATATATTTGAATGAATAGTTGATGTGACCCGGCCATGCATGGCTGGGTCGGGTCAGTGCTATCTGAGTCTAGGGCACCCATTGCCTCCTATTTAAGCTCCCTTGTTTCTTCCCCCCTGCGTAGACAGCTCTGGCGGGATCCTCTTCTCTTCCTTATTTTTCCTTAGCTTTCTCTTCTCTCCTCTCTTCTTCTTCTTCTTCTTCTTCTCTTCTCCTGTCCCCTCTCTTTCCCTTAGTTTTTTCTCTGTCTTCTATCTCGTTCATTCTTTTCTCCCCTGTTTTCCTTAACCTTTTTTAGTCTCTCCCTCTCCCTATTCCTTCCCTGCTGCACCGGCTTCACGGACCACCCCAGCACTCCTCAACTCACCGGAGTACCTCCATCCTTTGCAGCATCCTTAACACTCCACCCGAGTCCCTGTTCCACTCCAGCGGCAACAGCAGGTCCTCTGCAATTTGCTGCAATTCTCCATCTTAGACCAGCCTCCACAGTCCCCTACTATAGCAGAGACCCGAAGCCACAGCAGAAAACCACCAGCCCGAGACTTCTCTGCCAGCAACACAGCACGACAGTAGCTGCCACGGCCAGTTCCTCCAATCTGCCAGTACCTGAGAGCTCCACCATAGCAGTTGCTAAGTCTTCGACGGCCTACCATGGCTGCCTCTCTCTCTTTCTTCTTCTCTTTCTCTTCCAGTTTTCTTCTTCACTTTTTATTGTTATTATTATTGTCATTGAGTCTTGAGTTAATTTGTATTGCAATTTATTAAAGTTTTGATTTTTTTTCTCTTACTTTGATTATTGTTTAGGGATTTTTGCTTGAAATATTTATTTAGTTTTTTTTCTATTGCAGTATTCAGTTATTTATTTATTTATTTCTTTTCTTTCAATTAAGTTTGTGTTAGATTTGTTTAATGTTTCAATTTAGTAGTTTAATATGGTGATGTCTAGTTTTGTCCTAAAATAAAATAAAAAAAGAAGAAAAAAAAGAGATACAAAATATAAAAGTATTTTTTTTTTTTATCAAAATTTGGTTTAGTTCAGGGTTAGTTTCATTGAACTTTTCGTTTTTATTGCGTTCAGTTACCGTTTGAACTGCTTGACTTTTTATTCGTGTCTATGTTTATGTGAGTTTTGCTATTGCGTATTTAAAGATCAAGGTTGTCATTTTTAATTAGCACGTGTTTCGGTTTTGTTTGAGTAGATTAGGGTTTCTATTCTGGCTATTTAATTCAGTGCAAGTTAGTTTTAGGATTTTAATTCGAGTGTTTGTTTTATATAAGTTCCAACCAACTTTGAAAACTCTGAATCTGAACTAAGTTCAGTGCATTTTTGTTTTCAATTGGGTAAACGTAAAATCTGATATTGAAACGCATTCCCTGAGGAGATGATCTAGCCCTTGGGCTTAATATTACAAGACAGAACTCCTATACTTTGGATAGCTTCCGAGCTGCTCATTTTTCGAGTGAGTCATACACCTTAATCAACATTTGGTATCAGAGCAGGTTTACTTTGACTTGATAGTTAATTTGTAAAACGATCACATGGCACACATTGGTGTAACTCCATTTGGTGAGGGACACTCATCCACTAGACCACCCATTTTCTGTGGTGTAAATTACACCTATTGGAAACGTAGGATGAACATATATCTGCTGAACGTAGATTGGAAGGTTTGAAAAATTGTGACTAAGGGAAATCACATTCCCATGAAAGTAATTGATAAGATTAATGTACCTAAAACTGAAGATGAATATACTGAAGAGGATTGGAAGTCAGTTCAAAGTAATGCCACTGCCATGAATATACTCTTCTGTGCACTAGACGTCAATGAATTTAATAGGGTAATGGCATGTAACTCAGCTAAAGAAATTTGGAAAAAGTTAGAAGTTACGTATGAAGGCACTAAGGAAGTAAAGGATAGCAGGATAGACACGCTCACCAGTGAATATGAAGCATTTAAAATGACGGTTGATGAATCCATACAATCCATGTACACTAGATTCACACACATCATTAACTCTTTAAATGCTCTTGGGAAAACTTACTCTTCTTATGAGTTGATCAAGAAAATACTCAGGGGATTACCTCCAGTGTGGGAAGCTAAAGCTGCTGCAATAGCAGAAGGGAGAAACCTCAAGGAGATGTTGGTGGATGAACTCATTGGATCACTTATCACCTATGAGCTGGCAATAAACAAGAGGAAACATGAACAAAGCAAAGCTAAGAAGGTCACTGCACTTAAGGTATCATCAAGCTACTCAAGTGAAGGAAGCGATTCCGAAAAAGATGATGACATAGCTTTGCTAACAAAGAAGTTCGGAAAGTTCTTAAAGAAGAACAAAAAGTTTAATAGAAAATTTTAGAACTGGAAATCAGAAAGAGGAGAGCAAAGCATGAAGAAAAAGAAGGAGGATCCACCAACATGCTACAATTGATGAGAATTTGGACACATCAAGCCCGAGTGCCCCAAACTCATAAAAACTTCAAAGAAAAAGAAGAAGGCGCTAAAAGTTGGCTAGGATACACACAACACTAGCAGTTTAGAATATGAATCCAGCAATGACGAGGTTGCCAATCTATGTCTAATGGCACATGATGACTTTGAGGTACAATGATATCGTTCATCATCTTCATACTACTCTAGTGAATTTGAAAATGAAAATGATATGATGTCATATGATGAACTGAAACAAGAATACCTATACACTATTAAAATGCTTGAGAAGAAAACAAAGAAAATTTCTGAGTTAAGAAGCAAATTCAAAGAACTTTCAAATCTTGTTGAACACCAAAATGAATCCCATGCATCTTTCATAAAGGATAAAGAGTTGAAAATTGAGGAGTTAGAAAAGGACTTGAAAGACAAAGTTGAAATTATGTATAAATTTACTGAAGGACAAAATAATTTTGAAAAACTCTTAGGATCTGGAAGGAATTCTCTAGAAAAAGAAGGGCTCGATTTTAATGGTAAAGAAAATATAAGGAAAATACAACTTTACATGGGGTATTTCACAAAAGAATCAAAGTCATTTGTTCCAACTAAGAATCATTATAAATATACTAAATGCTTTAAATGTAGAAGGTTGGGTCACATACAATTTGATTGTCCTTTGAAAAATAAAGATGTAAAAATTAAGAAAGTATGGAAGGTGAAAGGTCAAACTAGCACTAACCCTCCTGGACCCAAGACAATCTGGGTACCAAAGCTAGTTGTTTAATTCTTTCTTGCAGATTTTCTTAAGATCCACATCTTCAAAAGATAGATGGTATATGGATGGCGGATGCTCACGCCACATGACCGGAGACAAATCATAATTCACATCCTTCACACTCAAGGATGAAGGGTTTGTTACTTTTTGAGATAATGCTAAGGGAAGGATCACAGGTGTCAGTAAGGTCGGTAATGATTCCTCACTCATTATTGATGATGTTTTATGTATTGAAGGCTTAAAACACAATTTATTGAGTATAAGTCAACTATGTGATAAAGGCTACAAAGTATCATTTGAACCTGAAAAGTGCTTAGTTGAACACAAACCTGATAATAAGATATTGTTCATTGCTTAGCGACATGAAAACGTATACACCACAAGTTTTGATAACCTAACTTCACAAGGTGTAACATGCTTATCTACTATGAATGAAATAAGTTGGATTTGGCATAGGAGACTAGGACACGCAAACATGGATTTAATTTCAAAATTAGTTAAGAAAGAATTAGTTAAGGGGCTGCCCAAGACAAAATTTGTGAAAGATAAAATCTGTGATGCATGCCAACTAGGAAAACAAGCAAGAACAAGCTTTAAGAAGAAGAAAGAGATCTCCACTTCTAGGCCACTTCAAATGCTGCACTTAGACTTATTTGGACCAAACCAAATTCAGAGTTTAGGAGGAAAATCATATGTTTTTGTCATAGTTAATGACTTCTCAAGATACACATGGGTACTATTCTTAGGTCATAAAGATGAAGCATGTGAAAATTTTACAAATCTATGCAAGAGAGTACAAAATGAAAAGGGATACACAATTACTGAAATTCAAAGTGATAGGGGTAGAGAGTTTAAAAATCAAGGCATGGAAGACTATTGCAACTCATTAGAATTGCCCATAATTTTTCAGCCCCTAGAACACCACAACACAATGGCGTAGTTGAAAGAAAGAATAGATCTATACAAGAAATAGCTAGAACTATGCTTAACAAACATAGATTACCCAAATACTTCTGGGCCGAGGCAGTGAATACTGCTTGCTATGTACTAAATAGAGTTCTAATCAGACCATCGCTTAATAAGACTCCTTATGAGTTATGGAATGACCATAGACCAAACATATCATATTTTCATGTTTTTGACTGTAAGTGTTTTTTGCTTAGAGACAATGAGCATTTAGGAAAATTTGATGTAAAATCTGATGAAGGTATCTTCCTAGGGTATGCCTTAGATAGTAAAGCCTATAGAGTATATAATAAACGAACATTGACAGTCATAGAATCTATTCATGTAATGTTTGATGAGACAAATCCCTTCCTTAAAAGAATTGATGAAGATGAACCTGAATTAAACAAGGAGCTAAAAGAACTATCAATTGAGAATGATTTAGAAAATAAAAATTAACTTAGAGAACCATCCATTGAAATTGAAGAAACTACAACGGAGGCAAATGCACCACCTAGAGAATGGAAATACATAAAGAATCATCCCATAGATCAAATAATAGGAGAACCATTATGTGGAGTAGCCACTCGCTCCTCTCTTAGGAACATGGTTAGTCATTTTGCATTTTTATCACAAGAGGAACCTAGGAATGTGAGTGAAGCTATAGAGGATGAATCTTGGGTGCCATCCATGCAAGAGGAATTAAATCAATTTGAAAGAAATAGAGTATGGACTTTAGTTCCCAGACCAAAGGATAAGTCAATCATAGGGACCAAATGGATATATAAGAATAAGAAAGATGAAAATGGAATAGTTGTGAAAAATAAGGCTACATTAGTAGCTCAGGGATATAACCAAGAAGAAGGTATAGATTTTGAAGAAACATTTTCCCCTGTAGCTAGGATGGAAGCCATACGAATGTTATTAGCATACGCAGCTTTTAAGGATTTCAAGCTATATCAAATGGACGTGAAAAGCGCATTTTTAAATGGCTACATAAATGAGGAAGTGTATGTAGAACAACCCCCAAGGTTTGAAAATCATAAGAATTCAAATCATGTTTATAAACTAACAAAGGCCTTGTACGGTTTAAAGCAAGCTCCTAGAGCTTGGTATGAAAGGCTAAGCGGATTTCTATTAGAAAATGGATTTATAAGAGGAAAAATAGATACAACCCTGTTCATAAAGGCTAAGAAAGATGATATTCTCCTAGTGCAAGTATATGTAGATGACATCATCTTTGGTGCTACTGATAAAGAATTGTGTAATGAATTTGCCAATACAATGCAAAATGAATTTGAGATAAGCATGGTGGGTGAACTAAATTTCTTCCTAGGACTTCAGATTAAACAAGCAAATCATGGAATATTCATAAATCAATCAAAGTATATTAGAGACCTACTCAAAAAATTTAACATGGAAGACGGAAAAATACTAGGTACACCTATGAGCACTTCATTGAAATTAGATAAAGATGAACAAGGTATACCAGTAGATGTCAAACTATATCGTGGAATGATAGGTAGCTTGTTATACCTGACTACCAGTAGACTAGATATAATGTTTAGCGTATGTTTGTGCACAAGATTTCAGTCTGCTCCAAAAGAGTCTCATTTGCTAGCTGTTAAACGTATTCTTAGATATTTGATAGGAACCGTGGACATTAGGTTATGGTATCCTAAGCACACATCATTTGAGATTTTTAGTTATTTAGATGCTAATTATACAGGTAGTAAAGTGGATAGGAAGAGCACTAGTGGTACTTGTCACTTTTTAGGACACTCCTTGGTCTCTTGGTTTTCCATGAAACAAAATTCAGTCGCTCTTTCCACAGTTGAAGCTGAATACATAGCGGTAGGTAGTTGTTGTGCTCAAACGCTTTACATGAAGCAACAACTGAAGGATTTTGGATTAAGCTATGAAACAATTCCCATAAGATGCGATAATACGAGTGCAATAAATATCTCAAAGAATCCCATATTACATTCACGAACTAAGCACATAGAAATACGACATCACTTTCTTCGTGACCATGTACAAAAAGGGGATGTAAGACTTGAGTTTGTATGCACGGATGAACAATGGGCTGATATATTCATGAAACCACTTGCGGAGGATAGATTTATACAAATTAGATGTGAATTAGGACTCATGCATAGTCGAGAGGTTGCTTAGAATCATGTTATATGAAATAATTCAGGGGGAGCAACATCTCTTACGACTTAATCACTTGAAAGTGCATATTATTAATATTTGGTATCAATATTTGGATACAGTCAAAGCCTTAAGATCTCTAAGGGGAGAAGAACATAAGGTTGCATCTACTCATGCTTTATTTGTTTACACCTTTTTGTTGACGTTAAAAGGGGGAGAAAATCTGGAAAAACAAAAATAATAAAATGGAAGCAAAGAGTCTTGGTAAAACCCATTTGCAAAGAGTGAAGCTAATTTGCAAAGGGTGAGATATTCAAAGGAAGAAATCTAGCATATTACATTCATTATGAGCATATTTCATATTTCATTTGGATTCAGGCTAAACACTTTGTGTATGAACATGAGCATATTGTCATTCATTGAATATTTAATGCATTAATTGAGGAGGAGCCTTGTTAGGCGTAACCCATTATATATATTTTTGATCATGTATTTGTCATCATCAAAAAGGGGGAGATTGTTGACTCTACGAGTCCAATCTTGTTTTGATAATGACAAATCACTTGATAGTTGATCTGTGCATTGAGTTTGTGAACACGACTTGCACTAACCATGCATGGAAAGTCAACAAATCTTGACAAGATCCATGGAACTCAAAGAGTACGGGAATCAAGATGCAATCGGCAAAGTTCAAGAATATCTTAGGAAAGGGTATTTAGAACTCATGTACTTACATTTTCATATAACTTAATTTGAGACTCATTATAACTTAGAATGGTTTTAGGATTCATGCATTTCATGTACATCATTAGGAAACTCTCATGAACCTTGAAATGTTTTCAAAATCATGAAAAATATGTTTTATGAAAGACCCACGAAAAGGAGTCAAGCAGATTTTTAGTTAGATATGAAAATTTGAGAAAATGGGGACTTCGGTCGCCTGAACTCAAACCTCAATAGCCTGAAGAATTTCTTCGGTTGCCTAAAGATTAAGTTCAGTCACCTGAAGAATTAAATGGAGAAGACAGAACCTGGCCGAGACTCTTCGGTCATCTGACCTTGGAACCTCAAGCGCCTGAAGTTGACACTTCAGGAGCCAGAAGTCGAGTTCGGTTGCCTGAACTCGCGGGAAAGCCTAAAAATCAGTTCTTTATTAAAAAGACATGCGAAAGTTTCTTATTGATCCAACGGCTGAGATTAATTCTAAGGGTAATATATTATATATTATGAATATCTAAACCCTAGAATAATAGACAAGACACACAACAAGAAAAATATACATCTCATTGCAAGACTTGAACCCTTGAGATGATTTCCTGCACTTCAATATTCTTCCATCTTCTTTGGGAAAATCTCTACTGAAATCAAAAGGGCATTCATTCATCCAACTAAACTTTAATCCAGTATTAAGGTTTGATCTTTCAAGTTATTACTTTTCAAGAACCTCTCATCTTTTTACGTGTTTATCATTAGAAAGAGGTTTTGATCTTGAGTGTGTATTCACATATAAAAATTGATTTTTGAAAAGATCATGTCTTAAGAAAAACTTGTTAGCTTGGTTGATTGATTTGTGATTCAAGAAGTATATAAACACACACACACACACACACACACACACACACACATATATATATATATATATATATTGTTCATAGGGCTTCTTATTGAAAAACCTACGTTGATTAAAATATTGGAACTTGAAGGAAAACTTTGTGGTTTTTGTTGAGTTGTATTCAAGCCAAAGTTTTGTTAAATAGCTTACTTCAAATATACTTGTGCATCTTTACAAAGTATATCAAGAACCCTAGTTGACTCCAAAGCATTCCAAATATATTTTCACTTGAGAGTTTATGATTAAAAAAAAAGGGATTTGTGTGTTGAGACACATCATATATAAAACAAGTTTATTGTTTTCATACATTCACGAGCTTCAAGTTATATCATTTGTTAATGTGCTAGGAAATTGAATTGTATTGACAAGCTTTTGTTAGAAGCATTGTTTTGAGTGTTATTTTTGGATTTCATTGTAAACACGGTTCGGGTTGTGAACCGGGTGTGAGGAGGAAGTTGTACCTCTTTTAAGCATCGGATAAGGAGGGAGTTGTACCTCTTCTAAGCAGTGGTTTGTAAGGGAAGATCCGTCCCACTTTAAGGAGTAGGGTTTTTAGTGAATCCTTGAGTGGTTGCTCAAGGTGAGGACGTAGGCCAAGTCGACTGAACCTCGTAAAAACGTGTTTGTCTTCTCTCTTCCTTTTACTCTTTATTTTCCACGTTATATTTAAATTGAGTATATTGCATGCATAGATATGATTGCCACATTGAGTATATTGCATGCATAGATATGATTGCCACACACATACATAATTGAGCAACAAAAAGTAGTTGACAAATTGAAAAGAAGTGTGTAAAAGGACACTAAGTGGCTTAATTTTTTTTTTTATATCCAATTCACCCCCCTATTAGGATTACTCCTTAATCAACATTTGGTATCAGAGCAGGTTTACTTAGACTTGATAGTTAATTTGTAAAACGATCACATGGCACACATTGGTGTAACTCCATTTGGTGTGGGACACTCATCCACTAGACCACCCATTTCTGTGGTGTAAATTACACCTATTGGAAAAGTAGGATGAGCATATATCTGCTTAACATAGATTGGAAGGTTTGGAAAATTGTGACTAAGGGAAATCACATTCCCATGAAAGTAATTGATAAGATTGATGTACCTAAAACTGAAGATGAATATACTGAAGAGGATTGGAAGTCAGTTCAAAGTAATGCCACTGCCATGAATATACTCTTCTGTGCACTAGATGTCAATGAATTTAATAGGGTAATGGCATGTAACTCAGCTAAAGAAATTAGGGAAAAGTTAAAAGTTACGTATGAAGGCACTAAGGAAGTAAAGGATAGCAGGATAGACACGCTCACCAGTGAATATGAAGCATTTAAAATGACGGTTGATGAATCCATACAATCCATGTACACTAGATTCACACACATCATTAACTCTTTAAATGCTCTTGGAAAAACTTACCCTTCTTATGAGTTGATTAGGAAAATACTCAGGGGATTACTTCCAGTGTGGGAAGCTAAAGCTGCTGCAATAGCAGAAGGGAGAAATCTCAAGGAGATGTCGGTGGACGAACTCATTGGATCACTTATCACCTATGAGCTGGCAATAAACGAGAGGAAAAATGAACAAAGCGAAGCTAAGAAGGTCACTGCACTTAAGGTATCATCAAGCTACTCAAGTGAAGGAAGTGATTCCGAAATGGATGATGACATGGCCTTGCTAACAAAGAAGTTTGGAAAGTTCTTAAAAAAGAACAAAAAGTTCAACAAAAAATTTCGGAACTCGAAATTAGAAAGAGGAGAGCAAAGCATGAAGAAAAAGAAGGAGGATCCACCAACATGCTACAATTGCTAAGAATTTGGACACATCAAGCCTGAGTGCCCCAAACTCATAAAAGCTTCAAAGAAAAGGAAGAATGCGCTAAAAGTCGGCTGGGATACACACAACACTAGCAGTTCAGAATATGAATCCAGCGACGACGAGGTTTCCAATCTGTGTCTAATGGCATATGATGACTTTGAGGTACAATCATCTCGTTCATCATCTTCATACTACTCTAGTGAATTTGAAAATGAAAATGATATGATGTTATATGATGAACTGAAACAAGAATACCTATACACTATTAAAATGCTTGAGAAGAAAACGAAAAAAATTTTTGAGTTAAGAAGCAAAGTCAAAGAACTTTCAAATCTTGTTGAACACCAAAATGAATCCCATGCATCTTTCATAAAGGATAAAGAGTTGAAAATTGAGGAGTTAGAAAAGGACTTGAAAGACAAAGTTGAAATTATCTGCAAATTTACTGAAGGAAAAAAAGAATTTTGAAAAGCTCTTAGGATCTCGAAGGAATTCTCTAGAAAAAGAAGGGCTCGGTTTTAATGGTAAAGAAAATATAAGGAAAATACAACTTTACATGGGGTATTTCACAAAAGAATCAAAGTCATTTGTTCCAACTAAAAATCCTTATAAATATACTACATGCTTTAAATGTAGAAGGTTGGGTCACATACAATTTGATTGTCCTTTGAAAAATAAAGATGTAAAAATTAAAAGAGTATGGAAGGTGAAAGGTCAAACTAGCACTAACCCTCCTGGACCAAGGACAATCTGGGTACCAAAGCTAGTTGTTTAATTTTTTCTTGTAGATTTGCTTAAGATCCACATCTTCAAAAGATAGATGGTATATGGATGGTGGATGCTCATGCCACATGACCGGAGACAAATCAAAATTCACATCCTTCACACTCAAGGATGAAGGGTTTGTTACTTTTTGAGATAATGCTAAGGGAAGGATCACAGGTGTCGGTAAAGTCGGTAATGATTCCTCACTCATTATTGATGATGGTTTATTTGTTGAAGGTCTAAAATACAATTTATTGAGCATAAGTCAACTATGTGATAAAGGCTACAAAGTATCATTTAAACATGACAAGTGCTTAGTTGAACACGACCCTGTGTCCAGTTCATTTTTTAAAGGATCTCGGGAACTTCAGATGATTGAACTCAACTCTTTAGTCATCTGAACACTGTTTAGCGGGAAAATTTTTAAAATTTAATATTTTAAATAATAGTTGCTTGGACTCCAAATTTTTTAACAACTTGGGAAATTGTCTAAGGAAACTTTAGCAACAAGGAAACTTGTTTGAAAGCCTATAAATACATGGTTTTTGTAAATCAAAATATACGAAGCATTGAAAATCTCTCATAAGCTCTCTTGCTCTCAAAGCCTCATTTTGATTATCTCTTGCAAACTGAAAGTGTTGTGATTCTGATATTCTTGTTCATCAATTCCTGAAGTTAGATTGCTGATTTCTAATATGGAGAAAAGGAATTTTGTGAAATTCTTGTTAAAGCTTCAAAAGTGTTTTTCATTCTTGATATCTATCTTTTGAAGTACATAGTTTTAAATTGTACTAACCTGCTCTTTGTGTGAGCGTTTCTTGTACACAATCTTTTGATTATTTTTCTTATAGATTTTGAATGATTCCAGGTTGTTAGATTGTTGACCAAACAAGGGTATATTGTTTGGAGAAGGCGGGCTCTAGCCTTAGCCAAGGAGTGATTGTTAACAGATGTTGTTCCACCCAGTAACGGAACTGCTATAGTGGAACCCTTCAGTGTTTTGCCAATGGCGAGGAAGTAGGCTATGTTGAAGCCGAACCTCGTAAAAACCTTGTGTCTTTCTTTCTTCTTTACTTACTATTTTCTATACAATCTGTTGTTGTGTGTATTAAAGTGTAGATTGCGGGATCTAAAGTTAGAATCAAAGGAAGACTCTTGATATTTAGAAAGTATGTTTCGATTGACCATTTGCGGAAACCCAAAAGGGAGTACATTGGTTAATCTGCGGAAATCTTAATCAAGAGAAGTGCATACAAAGGTTTTGTTCAAAGAAGGTTGAGAATATCTACAGGGTAGTTGATAAAGATTCTAAAATTCTTACTTGATTGGTTAAATTGTTTAATTTGGTTGATTGGCTTGTGAATTTAAATTTCAGTATCTTGAAATGTGATTGTTAGTTAATTACTTTAGTACTTTGGTGTCATAAGCATTAAAAATATTAAAAATGAAAAGAATCCAATTCACCCCCCCTCTTGGGAAGCTATTCCAAATTTCAATTGGTATTAGAGTTAAGTTATAGAAATTCCTAACAAGAAACTATAAAAAGATCCAATGACAAACATTGGAGTAGCACCCTTCGGTGAAGGCCAATCCTCAACCCGTCCACCAATCTTTTGTGGACACAATTATACCTTTTGGAAAAAGAGAATGGAAATATATCTCCAACATATGGATTGGAAAGCATGGGAAGTTTTTGTGGATGGAAACCTTATTCCCACTAAGATAGTTGATGGAAAACAGATTCCAAAAGAAAAGAAAGATATAACCGACTTAGATTATAAAATGTTTGAAATAAATGCAAGTGCTATAAATGTGTTATACTGTGCATTAGATGCTAATAAATTTAACAGAGTCATGGCCTACAAAATAGCTAAGGAGATTTAGGACAAATTAGAAGTAACATATGAAGGAACAGTTGATGTTAGAGACAATTGGATAGACATGTTAACAAGCGAATATGAAGCATTCAAGATGAATTTTGATGAAACAATATCAAGTATGTACACCAGATTTACCCATATAATAAATTCCTTAAGCGCCTTAGGGAAAACTTATACTACCTACGAAATGATCAGAAAAATTCTAAGAGGCCTTCCCTCCATATGGGAACCAAAGGCTACAACTATCGCAGAAGGTAGAAACCTTAAGACCACTTCTTTAGATGAACTTATAGGCTCACTTCTTACCTATGAAATAGCCTTAAAAGAAAGAAATCTTAAACCAAAGCATAAACGATCCATTGCACTAGAAGGATCTAGTCACAACACTAGTGAAGAGGAAAGTGAAACAAGTGACTTAGATCAAGATGAATTAGCATTCATTACTAAGAGACTAGGCAAATTCTACAGAAGGAATAAAAGGTTTTCTAGAAAGCTTAATAAAAGAAACCCGATAAAGGAGAGACAAGTAGGAAAGAAAATAAAGATAAGAATGAACCACCAATATGTTATCAATGCAAGAAACCAAGGCATATCAAACTGGATTGTCCATTCTAAAGAAAGACAAGAAGAAAAGGAAGGAAGTTATGAAGGCTACTTGGGATGACTCAAGCTCCAGCGAAATAGAAAACGAAACAAGTGGACAAGAGATGGCAAATATGTGCTTCATGGCGAATGACGAAGAGGTAAATTCTTACTACTCTTCAACCGAATCTCAAAATGAGTCTTGTGATGAGTCATGTGATAGTTTGCCTTCTTATAAGGAATTACAAGCTGAGTTATTCTCACTACATAAAAGATTCATAAAAATTTCCAAGAGAAATATAACTTTGAAAGATCAAAATAAAGAACTAGTGAAGCAACTTGAATCATTCAAAGCTATTGAAGAAGAAAAAAAATCTTGTATTAAGAAGTTGGAAGAAGAAATAAATATAGCAACACAAGAGTTAGGTAAAACTCATAAAGATAATTTGAATAAAAAGGATCTAGAAATAAATGAACTCAAAAAGGCAGTAGAGGATAAAGAAAAAATTATCTATAACTTTACCAAAGGTAAAGAAAACTTTGAAAAGATGATTGGATAGCAAAGGCTTCATGGTAACAAAGAAGGAATAGACTATAATGGTAAAGCAAATAAAAGGAACAAAAAGTTATACATGGGATACTTTGTTAAGGAAGCTAAGTACTATGCTAGCACTTCATTAATCAACAAATATAAAAACACCACTTGCTATATGTGCAAGACTAAAAGTCATGTAATGTTTAATTGCCCATTAAAAAGAAAGTATGTTAAAGTTCAAGGAGAATGGAAAGCCAATAGTGGAACTAGCAACATAACAAAGAAAATCAAAAGAATTTGGGTTCCAAAAACTAACACATAATATCCTTCATTGTAGGTTTGCTTTAGGACAACAACGTCAACAGATAAATGGTACTTGGACAGCGGGTGCTCAAGGCACATGACCGGTGACAAGACCAAGTTCACTATATTAAAATAAAAGGATGGGGGATATGTCACCTTTGGCGACAATAGCAAAGGTAAAATCATTGGCATTAGAAAAATTAGTAAAAAACCTTCACTCATTATAGATAATGTGCTATTAGTAGAAGGATTAAAACATAATCTTTTAAGTATTAGTCAATTAAGTGACAAAGGGTTTGAAATAATCTTTATGAAAGAAAAATGTGTTATCCAAAATCCTAAAAACAAAGAAACTCTATTTGTAGCTCATAGAATAAATAATGTCTATTGCATAAATCTTTAGAAATTAGTAAATCAAAACGTAACTTGTTTAACAGCAATGAATGAAGTAAGTTGGTTATGGCATAGGAAACTAGGACATGAAAGCATGGACCTACTATCCAAATTATCTAAGAAAAATCTTGTAAAAGGACTACCAAATACAAAATTTATTAAAGACAAGATGTGTGATGCATGCCAAAAGGAAAAACAAGCACAAACAAGCTTCAAAAAGAAAAAAATATATATCCACCAAAAGACCCTTAGAACTCTTGCACCTAGACTTATTTGGTCCAACTAGAACCTTTAGTTTAGGAGGAAAACAATATGCTTTTGTAATAGTAGATAATTCAAGATTTACTTGGGTAATATTTCTAGCAAACAAAGGTGAAGCTTGTAATCTATTAATAACCTTATGCAAGAAATTACAAAATGAGAAAGGCTATAATGTAACAAGCTTTAGAAGTGACTAAGGAAGAGAGTTTAAAAACAAGGAAGTTGATAAATTTTGTAATGAACATGGAATAAATCATAATTTTTCAGCACCTAGAACTCCACAACAAAATGGAGTTGTTGAAAGAAAAAATAGAACTCTATAAGAAATGGCAAGAACAATGCTGAATGAGAATAATCTACCTAAATACTTTTGGGCAGAAGCTGTAAATACAGCATGCTATATTGTAAATAGGGTATCGATAAGATAAAAAATAGATAAAACACCATAGGAACTTTGGAAAGGTAGAAAACCTAATATTTCCTACTTTCATGTATTCAGATGCAAATGTTTTGTCTTTAACACTAAAGACGATTTAAGAAAGTTTGATGCAAAATCTAATGAAGGTGTCTTCCTGGGTTACTCTATAAATAGTAAAGCTTATAGGGTTTATAATAAAAGAACCTTTACTATTAAGAGAGGGGATAGAATCGTGGACTAGTGAGAGGGGATTCTCATTAGAGAGAGAACTCCACCTGAGAAGGAGAGAGGTTGTTACTTTGGCCTAATAAAGAAAGTTAGAATCCTCACCACAGTTTCTTGGGGCAAGGACATAGGCCTTAGGACGAACCTTGTAAATCCGATGTCTCTCTCTTCCCTACTCTCTTTAATTTTTTATATATATAAATTGTGTGGATGCTTACTTAATTGCTGGAAATTAATTTGTTATTGGGAATTTTGAAAACCTTAATTAAAGGGAGTATGTTGATTGATAAATATCAAAGCTAGTTAACTTATTGATTAGTTTCATGCTTAAATTCAAGTAACTTATTTGATGTCAAAGTCTGAAGTTTGGAAGCTTTTGAAATTTCTATTTTGTTTCATATTGTAAAATCAAGCTTACCTTATTGATTGGTTTGACATATTCAAAAGCTAAATTGAGTTATGATTTTGAATTAAATTGCTGAAAGGAATATTGTTAAAGTTGCAAAGCATTGTAAAGTAAAATCTCTGAAATTTTATTTAAGTTGATATTTTCATTCATAATGATTTAATCTTAAATTGATTATTAGCTTGTACTTATGATTGCAAATCAATTATACTTGTGTGATTGTTGAATCTAAAATAGTTGGGAAGACTTAATAAAAAGATTTATAAAGAAATTTTAAATCCCAATTCACCACCCTCTTGGGAGTACACCTTACTTCTTAATTGGTATCAGAGCGGAGTTGTAGTAAATTTTAAACTAGTAGCTACATGCAGATCCCTATGGCACACCTAGGGGTATCTTCCTTTATCGAAGGTCAATCCTCCTATAGGCCTCCTATCTTTTGTGGTGTAAATTACACTTTTGGAAACAACAAATGAGAATATATTTACAAACCATGTGAAATGAGGAATAGTTTCCCTAGGGGGGGTGAATTGGATTCTTTTTAAATTTTAATGATTTTTAAGCTATTGATTTTAATTACCCAGAAAACAAGATATATAAACAATAACTACACTTAAAAATACTGAAATTTAAATTCACAAGTCAATTAATGAAATCAACGTAATTCAATCACTTAACCAAAAATATTAGAGCTTTAGTTGATTTTTCTATAAACTCCTAGTATGCACTTTACTTGATCAAGATTTCCGCAGATTAACCAACGTACTTCCTTTTTGGGTTTCCGTAAATGATTAATCAAAACGTACTTTCTAAATATCAAGCACCTTTTGTTTCTTTCTCACTTAAGAATATGCAACCTGCACATTTAAATCATACCACAATAGCAAGTAAATAATATAAAGTAAAGCAGAGAGAAAGACACAAGATTTTTACGAGGTTCGGCTTCAACATAGCCTACGTCCTCATCTTTGGCAAAACACCAAAGGATTCCACTATATCAGTTTCGTTACCTAGTGAAACAATACCAATTTACAACCACTCCTTCTGTCAGGCTAGAGTCCGCCTCTCCAAACAATGACCCCTTGTTTGGTCCAAGGATTCAACAACTCTGAATCGTTTAAGAATGATGATAAAGAAATTTTTGTACAAAAGAGAACTCTCATAATAGAGTAGAATAGTACAATGATCAGCTCACTTATACTCCAAAGTAATTCAAATATAAGAAATTTGAAGCTCAACGCTTAGTATGAATTACCAAATGATTTTTCAAAGAAAATGAAGGATTCTGATTTTTTAAAGCTTTGCTTCAAAAATATAAATCAATATCAGATCAGAAAGTTTAAGCACAAGAAAATATTAGATCCTTTGAGAAATTTGAATACTTGAAAATCACTTGATCTAAAAACCTTGAAGGTTCCTCGATCTTAAACTTTGAAGATTGCTGGATCTGAAACTTTGAAGATTTATGGATTTGAAACTTTTGAAGATTTCTGGATCTGAAACTTTTGAGAATTGTTTAATTTCAAAAGCCTTTCAATATTGCCTCTATGATCATTATTTTAAACCTTTGAAGCTTTTGACTATTTATAGATGTTTTTAGAAGCCATCCATTACTCCCAAAGATTCCTAAAATTCATTTCCAAATATTTTGAAATAAATATGTTTAAAAACATGGTTTAAAAAATCTTCCCTTCTTAAGCCCTTTTTATTTAATAAAAAAAAATACGTTTTAGAGTATATATGTTTAAAAAAATGCTTTGAAAAATATTCCCTTCTTAAGCCCTTTTTATTTATAAAAAAAAAAAATACGTTTTAGAGTATATATGTTAAAAAAATGGTTTAAAAAATCTTCCCTTCTTAAGCCCTTTTTATTTAAGAAAAAAAAAAAAAACTTTTTAGAGTATATATGTTAAAAAATATATTTTTGATTTTTTATGAGCTCAAAACCACTTTATATTTGAGTTTAACCTTTGAAATACTTACATTAAGAACATCCTAAAATATAATCCTTTAATCTTCAATCTTGTTCTTCCATCATCTTTGTTGTTTCAATCTTTTATTTGAGCTTTTCACCAGTATAATTTTATTCCTCATGCTCTTTGTAATCCATAAGCTTTTCTTTGTGTTCTTCAAGGATTCTTTGTAATCCATAAACTATACTTGTGTTCTTCAAGAATTCTTTGTAATCCATAAACTATACTTGTGTTCATCAAGAATTCTTTGTAATCCATAGGGCTTCTTTATGCACTTGGGCTTTGTTACTTTTCTGAAAAATTTTTACTTGAAACATATTAAACATATCATTGACTTGTTATCATCAAAATAAGAATTGTACGTCTTATTAGGCCAACAATCTCCCCCTTTTTGATGATGACAAATCGAGAGCAAAAATAATATTTTAATACTCATGACTCCCCCTATCAATAAGGATGATATATTTTTTAAACGTATGATTCATGCATATAAGTCCAAAAGATAATCCATGAATATATATACAAGTACAAAGATAATCCATTAAAATTTCACAAACCATAGTATATCATATTTTTGCACTTACAACTTCTTCTCTGAAACATTTCTCCCCCTTTGGACATCAATCAAAAAAGGAGAAAAGAGATACAAAAATAGAGAAATGCTGCAAGTCAAAGTACTAGTTTTAGAATATTAGGTACAACCTATCCGATAAAGCTTAAAATATAGAACAACACATAAACGTGACAAATAATTTATAGATGAAAACATATCAGTCAGAAGCTTCCATGGATTCACTCTCATCATCTTCATCCTCTTGGTCTCCAGATTCATTATATCCTTCCTCTGGTTCACTTTCACCTTCTCCTTCTTTTTGTTCTCCAGATTCATCCTCACTGGATGTAGCAGAACTGATACTCATAGGAGATTTTCCTTTAGAGGAACTGGTCATCTATTGCTCAATCTTTTCAACTCGTTTATCAATTTGTGAACAATGAGTTTCTATGGCTGTGACCTTCTCTTGTAAAGTACCAAGGCTAGATTTCATACCATCACTAAACGTCATATAATGGTTAAAAAATGGAAGAAACCATGAAGGAGTGTCTGGAGCAAGCTGAACTGAAGGTGTTGAAATGGAAGATAAATGAGGTGGTGGAGTAGATGAGACATTCCTATGTACTTTATGAAACCACCCTTGTGGAGAATTTTTATACCCCATCCGTTTGAGAATGGTATCAGAAAAGATATCATAGTAAGTCTTGCCAGTGAAGTTGAATGATGGTGTTAAAACATTAAAATGAGCAAAAATCATATTCAATATTCCAGCATAGGGTAGAACAATACGAGGAGCATCGACTTTCATGATAATCCACTGGATGATCAAACTTGGAAGATCCATCTTCTTTCCTTTAAGAATGCACCACATTACAAAAAAATCTAGAAATGAGATATGGTCATGAGAACCAGATCGTGGTCAGATGTTGTTTGTAATGAGCTTATGCAGAATTTGGGCTTTCAGGTTAAGCTGCTTATAAAGTGGAGGATGCCCAAAGTTAACGAGAGTTTCAATCATAACCAGAGGTAAAAACTTTTGTGGGGTAAAACCTTGAGTCGTAATCCATTGCTTCTCAATAATATGAACCTCAAAATCCCCTAGCTTAATGCGAAGAATCTTTCCCAAGGATATGGGATTTAGATGGACATTTTGCATAAGCAAATTTGTTTTGATTCCATCAACGCATCATTCCATGTTTGCATAAAAAATTCATACAACATTGGGATAATAGCCTTTAGCTTGGTAGGTAATAAACTTATCCCACCCAATGTTCTTAAAGAGTTCCATGATTTTGGGAAAATCATAATTAAAGAACGTTACGTCAAGAACCTTACCTAAAATTCGTTCAACTGAAGCTATTTGATTTCGGTAAAGGTGCTTAGTGTGTGGAGTGACCAACCATTTCTCCACTTCATCGTTATTGATCCTTGTTGATGATAAGGATCCTTTGACACCAACGGATTTGGATTGAGGCATATTTTTATGGAGAAAGAAAACAAGGAAACCCTAAGGTAAGTTTGGGATTTAGTGAGTAGGAAGGATTAGATACTTGGTTTCAGGATGATTTGAGCAAGATTTGTATATGGAAAGTGATAGAGACGAAGGGTTTTAGAGAGAAAATGAATGGTCAGGCACCTGGTGGGTTTTAAAATGACTTAAAATAGGGTTTGAAACCCTACCCACCGCAAGGTAGTTGCCTGCTTGAATGTGGCAGGCACCTGTGTTTGTGGAATTTTGAAAGACAATAGCCAGGCAGTTGCCTGGTACCCTAGTGGCAGTCGCCTGCCAACTAGAACAATTCCTAAATAACTTCATGACTGTGAAGCATGCCCGATTCTCTTCTTATAAATATGAATCTTTCTTCCGACAAAGGTTTTGTAAAAATATCTGCTATTTGATCATGTGTATTCACAAATTCCAGTACTATATCTTCATTTTGTACATGATCTCTCAAGATATGATGTCTTATATCGATGTGTTTTGTTCTTGACTAAGATACTGGATTTTTTGAAATATTAATAGCACTTGTGTTATCACATTTGATAGGGATAGTTTGATATTGTATTTGAAAATCTTTTAACTGTTGTTTCATATATAATGTTTGAGCACAACAACTTCCTGTAGCAATGTATTCTGCTTCTGCTGTGGATAATGCTATAGAATTTTGTTTCTTTGAAGACCATGAAACTAGAGAATGTCCTAGAAAATGACATGTTCCACTTGTGCTTTTTCTATCTGTTTTACATCCAGCAAAGTCTACGTCTGAATAACTAATCATTTTAAATCCAGATTCCTTTGGATACCGTAAACCTAGTTCAAGTGTGCCTAGGAGATACCTAAGAATTCTTTTGACTGCTGTTTGATGTGATTCCTTTGGGGCTGACTGAAATCTTGCACACATACATACACTAAACATAATATCTGGCCTACTTGCTGTTAAATAGAGTAGGCTTCCTATCATTCCTCGATAATGCTTAGTATTAACTTGTTTCCTTTTTTCATCTTTGTCAAGACTAGTTGAAGTACTCATAGGAGTTCCTATGGGTTTACTTTCTTCCATATCAAACTTTTTTAACATGTCTTTAATGTATTTAGTTTGATTTATAAAGATTCCATTTTTTACTTGTTTGATTGTAATCCAAGAAAGTAATTTAATTCTCCCATCATACTCATCTAAAACTCTTTTTTGCATACATGTGGCAAATTCTTTACATAAATCTTTATTTGTAGCTCCAAATATAATATCATCCACATATATTTGAACTAATAACAAATCTTTGTTTTTAGTTTTAATGAATAAGGTACTATCAAGTTTTCCTCTTGTAAATTCATTTTTAAGTAAGAATTTACTTAATCTCTCATACCAAGCTCTTAGAGCTTGTTTCAAACCATAAAGAACTTTTGTTAATTTGAATACATGGTTTGGATTTTTAGAATTTTCAAACCCTAGTGGTTGTTTGACATATACTTCTTCGTTTATATATCCATTCAAAACTGCACTCTTCACATCCATTTGATATAACTTAAAATCCTTATGGGCTGTATAGGCAAAAAGCATCCTAATGGCTTCCATTCTTGCCATAGGTGCAAAAGTTTCATCGTAATCAATTCCCTCTTCTTGATTATATCCTTGTGCCACTAACCTAACTTTATTTCTCACAACAACTCTGTTTTCATCCTTCCTATTTCTAAACACCCATTTAGTTCGTATAATTGATTTATCTTTGGGTTTTGATATTAGTTCCCACACTTGACTTCTTTCGAATTGATTTAATTCCTCTTGCATAGCTATAATCCAAGGGTCATCATTTAAGGCATCTTCAATATTTTTTTGTTCATGTTGGGATAAGAAAGCATAATGATTGCAAATATTATTTAGTGAGGCTCTAGTAGTTATTCCTTTTGAGGTTTCACCAAGAATTTGTTCTTTTGGGTGATTTTTGTCATATTTCCACTCTTTAGGAAGTTTTAGTTTCTCTTAAAGGTTTTCATTTAATGCATCATTGTTCTTTTCTTCTTTTATTTCAAGAACATCTTCCTTTTGTGAAGTGACTTCTTTTTCATCATTTATATCTTTAATGTTATAATGATTTGATTCATCAAAAGTTATATGAATTGATTCCATAATTGTAGAAGCTCTTTTATTATAAATCCTATAAGCTTTACTATTTGTAGAATAATCTAAGAAAATACCTTCATTCGACTTTGCATCAAATTTTCCTAGGTCATCTTTAGTATTTAATATAAAACATTTGCAACAAATACATGAAAGTAGGATAAATTTGGTTTTCTATCTTTCCAAAGTTCATATGGTGTTTTATCTATTTTTGATTTTATTGATACCCTATTTACAATATAACATGCTGTATTTACAGCTTCTGCCCAAAAATATTTAGGTAAACCATTTTCATTGAGCATTGTTCTTGCCATTTCTTGCAAAGTTCTATTTTGCTTTCAACAACTCCATTTTTCCATGGAGTTCTAGGTACTGAAAAATTATGAGTTATTCCATATTCATTACAAAATTTATCAACTTCCTTATTTTTAAACTCTCTTCCTTGGTCACTTCTAAAGCTTGTTACATTATAACCTTTCTCATTTTGTTGTTTCTTGCATAAGGTTATTAATTGATTGCAAGCTTCATATTTGTTTGCTAAAAATATTACCCAAGTAAATCTTGAAAAATCATCTACTATTACAAAAACATATTGTTTTCCACCTAAGTTTAAGGTTCTAGTTGGACCAAATAAGTCTAAGTGTAGGAGTTCTAGGGGTCTTTTGGTGGATATGAGTTTTTTTCTTTTTAAAACTTGTTTTTACTTGTTTTGCCTTTTGACAAGCATCATATATCTTGTCTTTTATATACTTAATATTTGGTAATCATTTTACAAGATTTTTCTTAGATAATTTAGATAGTAGGTCCATGCTAGCATGTCCTAATTTCCTATGCCATAACCAACTTGCTTCATTCATGGCTGTTAAACAAGTTATGTATTGATTTGTTATTTTCTCATGATTTATACAGTAAACATTATTTATTCTATGAGCCATAAACAAGGTTTCTTTATTTTTGGGATTCAGGATGACACATTTTTATTTCATGAACATTACTTCGAATCCTTTATCACTTAATTGACTAATACTTAAAAGATTTTGTTTTAGTCCTTCTACTAATAACACATTATCTATAGTGAGTGAAGGTTCTTTACCAATTTTACCTATACCGACAATTTTACCTTTGGCATTGTTGCCGAAGGTGACGTATCCCCCATCTTTTTGTTTTAAGGTAGTGATCTTGTTCTTGTCACCGGTCATATGTCTTGAGCATCCGCTATCCAAGTACCATTTGTCCGTTGTCGTTGTTGTCCTAAGGAAAACCTATAATGAGGGACACTATGTGTTAGTTTTTGGAACCCAAATTCTTTTGACTTTCATTGTTTTACTGTTAGTTCCACTATTTGTTTTCCATTCTCCTTGGACTTTAACATATTTTTTCTTTAATGGACAATTAAACATTATATGACTTTTAGTCTTGCACATATAGCAAGTAGTGTGTTCATGTTTGTTATTTGATGAAGTGCTAGCATAAAACCTAGCTTCCTTATTAAAGTATCCCATGTATAGCTTTTTATTCTTTTTATTTGTTTTACCATTGTAGCCTATTCCTTCTTTGTTTCCATGAAGCCTTTGCTGTCCAATCATCTTTTCAAAGTTCTCTTTACCATTAGTAAAGTTATAAATAATCTTTTCCTTATCTTCAACTATCTTTTTGAGTTCTTTTATTTCTAAATCTTTCTTATTCAAACCATCTATATAAGTTTTATCTAATTCTTGTTTTATTTCTTCTTCCAGCTTCTTAATATAAGTATTTCTTTCTTCTTCAATAACTTTGAATGATTCTAGTTGCTTTACTAGTTCTTGATTCTGATCTTTTAAAGTTATATTTCTTTTAGACACTTTTATAAATCTTTTATGTAGTGAAAATAATTCAGTTTGTAATTCCTTGTAAGAAGGCAAACTGTCACATGACTTATCACAAGACACATTTTGAGATTTTGTTGAAGAATAATAAGAATTTACCTCTTCATCATTTGCCATGAAGCATATATTTGCCATCTCTTTGTTCACTTGATTCAGTTTCAGTTTCACTGGAGCTTGAATCGTCCCAAGTAGCTTTCATTGTTTCCTTCTTTTTCTTCTTGTCTTTCTTGAACAATGGACACTCCGGTTTAATATGTCCTCGCTTTTTGCAATGATAACAGATTGGTTCATTCTTACCTTTATTTTCTTTCTTACTTGTATCTCCCTTTTCAGTTTCCTTTTATAGAATTTTCTAGGAAACCTTTTATTTCTTCTATAGAATTTTCCTAGTCTCTTAGTAATGAATGCCAATTCATCTTGATCTAAATCACTTGTTTCACTTTCTTCTTCACTAGAGTTATGGCTAGATGCCTTTAGAGCTATGGATTTTTTATGCTTTGGTTCGGGGTTTCTTTCTTTCAGTGCCATTTCATATGTAAGAAGTGAACCTATAAGTTCATCCAAAGACGTAGTCTTAAGGTTTCTACCTTCCGTGATAGCTGTGGCATTTGGTTCCCAAATAAAGGATAGACCTCTTAGAATTTTCCTAGTCATTTCATATGTAGTATAGGTTTTTCCTAAGGCATTTAAAGAGTTTATTATGTGGGTAAATCTGGTGTACATGCTTGATATTGTTTCTTCAGAATTCATTTTGAAGGTTTCGTATGCACTTGTTAGCATATCTATCCTATTGTCTCTAACATTGACGGTTCCTTCATAAGTTACTTCTAACTTATCCCAAATTTCCTTAGCTGTTTTGCAAGCCATGACTCGATTAAACTTATTAGCATCTAATGCACAATATAACGCATTTATAGCACTTGCATTTATCTGAAGCATTTTATAGTCTAAGTCTGTCATGTCTTTCTTTTCTTTTGGAATGTGTTTTCCATCAACTAACTTAGTGGGAATAAGATTTCCATCCATAACAACTTCCCAAACTTTCCAATCCATGTGTTAGAGATATATTTCCATTCTCTTTTTCCAAAAAGTGTAATTGTGTCCACAAAAGATTGGTGGACGGGTTGAGGATTGTCGTTCACTAAAGGGTGCTACTCCAATGTTTTCCATTAGATCTTTTTATAGTTTCTTGTTAGGAATTTCTATAACTAGGCTCTGATACCAATTGAAATGAGGAATAGCTTCCCAAGAGAGGGGGGGTGAATTGGATTCTTTTTAAATTTTAATGATTTTTAAGCTATTGATTTTAATTACTGAGAAAACAAGATATATAAACGATAACTACACTTAAAAATACTGAAATTTAAATTCACAAGTCAATTAATGAAATCAACATAATTCAATCACTCAACCAAAAATATTAAAGCTTTAGTTGATTTTTCTGTAAACACTTAGTATGCACTTTACTTGATCAAGATTTCCGCAGATTAACCAACGTACTCCCTTTTGGTTTCTGCAAATGATTAATCAAAACGTACTTTCAAATATCAAGTACCTTTGTTTCTTTCTCACTTAAGAATCTGCAACCTACACATTGAAATCATACCACAATAGCAAGTCAATAATATAAAGTAAAGCAGAGAGAAAGACACAAGATTTTTACGAGATTCGGCTTCAACACATCCTATGTCCTTGCCTTTGGCAAAACACCAAAGGATTCCACTATATTAGTTCTGTTACCTGGTGGAACAATACCAATTTACAACCACTCATTCTGTTCTGCTAGAGTCCGCCTCTCCAAGCAATAACCCCTTATTTGGTCCAATGATTCAATAACTCTGAATCGTTTAAGAATGATGATAAAGAAATTTGTGTACAAAAGAGAACTCTCACAATAGAGTAGATTAGTACAATGATCAGCTCACTTATACTCCAAAGTAATTCAAATATAAGAAATTTGAAGCTCAACGCTTAGTATGAATTACCAAATGATTTTTCAAAGAAAATGAAAGATTCTGATTTTTTAAAGCTTTGCTTCAAAAATATAAATCAATATCAGATCAAAAAGTTTAAGCACAAGAAAATTTTAGATCCTTTGAGAAATTTGAATATTTGAAAATCACTTGATCTAAAAACCTTTGAAAAGTAGCTTGATCTAAAAACCTTGAAGGTTGCTTGATCTTAAACTTTGAAGATTGCTGGATTTGAAACTTTGAAGATTTCTGAATCTGAAACTTTTGAAGATTTCTGGATCTTAAGCTTTTAAACATTTTTGGATCTGAAACTTTTGAGAATTGCTTAATTTCAAAAACCTTTCAATATTGCCTCTATGATCATTATTTTAAACCTTTGAAGCTTTTGACTATTTATAGATGTTTTTAGAAGCCATCCATTACTCCCAAAGACTCCTAAAATTCATTTCTAAATATTATGAAATAAATATGTTTAAAAACATGGTTTAAAAAATCTTCCCTTCTTAAACCCTTTTTATTTATTAAAAAAAAAAAACTTTTTAGAGTATATATGTTTAAAAAAATGGTTTAAAAAATCTTCCCTTCTTAAGCCCTTTTTATTTATAAAAAAAATACTTTTTAGAGTATATATGTTAAAAAAATGGTTTAAAAAATCTTCCCTTCTTAAGCCCTTTTTATTAAAAAAAAAAAACTTTTTAGAGTATATATGTTAAAAATATATATTTTTGATTTTCTATGAGCTTCAAACCACTTTATATTTGAGTTTAACCTTTGAAGTACTTACATTAAGAACATCCTAAAATATAATTCTTTAATCATCAATCTTGTTCTTCCATCATTTTTGTTGTTTCAATCTTTTATTTGAGCTTTTCACCAGTATAATTTTATTCCTCATGCTCTTTGTAATCCATAAGCTTTTCTTTGTGTTCTTCAAGGATTCTTTGTAATCCGTAAACTATACTTGTGTTCTTCAAGAATTCTTTGTAATCCATAAACTATACTTGTGTTCTTCAAGAATTCTTTGTAATCCATAGGCTTCTTTATGCACTTGGGCTTTGTCACTTTCTTGAAAAAATTTTACTTGAAACATATTAAACATATCATTGATTTGTTATCATCAGAATAAGAATTGTAAGCCTTATTAAGCCAAGACCATGGATTGGAAAGCATGGAAAGTTGTCACAGAAGGTGAACTTATCCCCCCTAAAATTGTGGATAGTAAAGAAATACTTAAAGAGGAAAAATAGATGACCAACAATGCCATAAGATGTTGTAAGTAAATTCAAGTACTATGAATGCATTATATTGTGCTCTTGATGTAAATGAGTTCAATAGAATTATGGGATGCAAATCAGCCAAAGAAATATGAGAAAAACTAGAGGCAACCTATGAAGGAACGATTGATGTAAGAGATAATAGAATTGACATACTCAAGCGAGTATGAGGCCTTTAGGATGAACCTGGATGAAACCATCACTAGTATGCACACTAGGTTCACCTATATAATAAACTCCCTCAATGCCTTAGGGAAAAATTACTCAACTTATGAGATGATCTGGAAAATTCTTAGAAGACTTCCACCAACTTGGGAACCTAGGGCCACAACAATTACGAAAGGAATAAATCTCAAGAATACCTCCTTAGATGAATTAATTGGATCTCTTCTTAATTATGAGATGACAACATATTAAAGAACTAAAGGAAAATTTGAGGCCAAAGAATCCATTGCATTTAAAGCCTCAAATGAAAGTTCTAGCGATGAAGATAAAGAGACAATGGATGTAAATAATGTAGCCCTTATAACCAAGAAACTTGCAAAAATCCTTAGAAAGAAAAATAAATTTACAAGAAAATTTAGGGACTCCAAATTAGATAAAGGAGAAACAAATAAAAAGGAAACAAAGAATGAACCACCTACATGCTATAATTGTAAGAAAGTTGGACACATAAAATCATATTGTTCATAACTCAAGAAGGATTCTAAAAAGAAAAAGAAAAAGGCAATGAAGGCCATTACATGGGACAATATAAGTTCCAATAGTTCAGAGAGCGAATCAAGTGATCAAGAGGTTGAAAATGGTTGTCTTATGGCATGGGATGATAATGAAGAAAAATGTTCCTCATCTAAATCATTTAATGAATCATATTCATCTGATGAATCCAATGATTAAAGTATGCCATCTTATGAAGAGTTAAAAAGTGAACTATTCAAGGTTCATAAGATTCTAGTTTATATGACTAAACAATATACTTCATTGAAAAATAAGAATGAAGTTGTAATGAAAGAATTAGAATCTAAAAATCTTACTAAAAGAGAAAAGGATTAAAACCCAAGAGATTAGAAAGCAAGAATGAAAAGGCGAAGAAAGAATTGGAAGATCTAAGATCCCAATCTTCTATGGAACATGAGAAAGATCTGTATATATCTGAATTAGAAAGAAAAATAAATAAAATGTCTCAAGATCTAGTAGTGCTGCAAATAAAGGGTAAAAATATACAAAACTCAGAAATCTGTGATCTTAAAGAGTAAAATTGACGATCAAGCCAAAATCGTCCACAATTTTACTAGCGGAAAAGAAAACCTTGATAAAATGGTTGGAATACAAAGAATGTCTTTGGATAAAGAAGGCATAGGATTCAATGGAGTTGAGAATACAAGGAAAAATCTACATTGGGTGCTTTGCAAAAGTCTCCAAAGACTATGCTAGCACCTCTACATATGCTTACACTCACACTACATGCTTCCTATGTAAGAAGAAAGGACACATAAAGTTTGATTGTCCATTAAAAAAAAGGGTGTGAAAACCAAACAGGTTTGGAAAGTGAAAGAAACATCTCTTGTTAAACCATCAAGACCTAAGAAAGTATGGGTACCAAGATGAAAGCCTAGTTCATAAACTAAGGACTCCATAGATCTTAAGATTAGTCATTCCCTTTTTAGGAATTAAGAAAGCTAAATCTACCCTAAAATGAAAAGGGATGCCTCTATAACCTACAGGATTTAAGTTAGTCAATTCAAAGAGATTTAGTGATAACTATAAGTGTGCTATGATAATAGACAATTTTTAACTTATAAAATATTAATAGATATGTCTACTATATACGAAAGCTTGAATATCTAATGCATAAATTGAAAGTATATATTGACTGTGCATATCATGGTAAATAATTCATTATATTAGCTAAAGAGATGAAATAGCATAACTTTAGTTGAATTGTTAAAGAAAGGTTATAAATAATTAAGGTTAAACGGCATAAATTGCTATTTGCACATACTTGAGATTTAGAAGATCAAATTAAAAGAGACCTAATTGATATATCAATCACTGAAATAAATTCAAAATAATGATCTAAAATTCAAATGGTTAAGTATTAAATAAATCTACATGTTACTCTTTGTTAGTGTAGGTACAATAAAACAATTCTTGAAATATTCACAGCATATGGTTGAGTCAAGAAGAAAAATACACCTAAGTAGTTTTTCTAAGATTATATAAATTAGTAATGGCTTAATAGCTTCAACTCAATGATCATATCAGAAGCAGCTACTAAAAATTCAGGAAGTTTACAAATTCAATTAATACAAGAGTATTGATAAAGATTGATATGAGGTATAATAAAGTTAAATAAAAGTTTCTGAGCTTATTAATGACTACAATATTGAAACAAATGAATACAAAACGTGTATTGTTGGCCATAAAAAAAGGATGAATTGTACAAGGCTTCAAAAGAATTAAATTCAAAGAATTATATGCTTCAACAGACAATTTGGAAAGATTTTTGAAGATTAGTAAATCCATATGCAAAAGAAAAATGAACTTATTGCATAATAAAGAAGTTGATTTTAATAGGTACAAGGATAAATGGTTGAGGAAAGCAGGTAAGTCAAAAACACTGAAGTACAGTCGACTAACATGTTACCCTCAGTCAACTGGTTGCTCTCTGACTTGCTAAAATTCCCAAGTTAAGTAAAGTCAGGCGAGTGACTCTCTGAGGTCCAGTCGACTGAAGCTCTATTGTTTGGAGAAAATTTTGAATAAATAAAATGTTAGGCAACTGCCCCTCGATCTTAGTCGACTAACTGATAACAGTTTATATACTAAACTGTGCACCTGATATTTTCCGCTCGTTTGATGTTTCTCATGCTATTTTGGATTCTTGATTATCGTCTTAAGCATGATGAATAGTCATTTATCTATTTTATGCTGATTATATATGCTTATTGATGACCTTCTCTTTTTAATTGATGCAATGTAATAAAAAGGAGATGTGTTAAGAAAAAATGTAAAAATTGAGCATGGATATTTAATTCATACCATCTAACATATGACTAAAGCATGCAAGCATGAGCATGAGCATACAAATCTGATAGAACTATAGATGCATGAATATTTTCTGAAACCAAACACTAAGCTGGGTTGAAATGTTTGACACTAATATTTTTTTTGCTTAGCTCTTTTATTTGTTTCTCTTAACCATATTAGTTCACATGCTGATGTTGGATTAAGTTAAATATTTTTTCACATACTGAATGATAAATGACCGTGTTATGATTAAAATATATGTTGGCTTATGGACCTTGTTATTGCAATCTAAATGTGAAATTTTTTTTGGTCCTTAGTACCTTTGCATAATATTTATTTCTGTCTATCCTTCTGTTGATATAAAAAGGGGGAGAAAATTTTGCAAACTAAGCATGAGCATGGCATGATAAGTTTAAAAGCATGATTGATAATGATGATTGTTAATGATGACTGATAATGATGAGAACTTCATATTTACACTCATACTATACATGAATACATAGTTTGTCCTTCAAGAATGAAATTATGAATTTATTGAATATGAAATACATTTCATTCAGGGGGAGTTAAACTTGTTAAGTGATGATATCATGATTCTGATATACAATCTTTTGTATTTTATCATGCTATTTTAAGACTTATTGTCTATTCTTTTTATACATGATGAATGCAAAGTTCTGCTTTGTGTCTTCACTGGATATATACCTTTTCTTATAGTTGCTCGTTGCCTTAGTATTTATATGTTTTTGTTGATATCTTACTCTTTTTGATTGATGTCGAAATAGGGAGAATTTTTGGGCCAAAATTGAACATGACACTGCATACCTAAGCGTGATGCTAACAATGACTTGATATAAATTGTTGAATATTGGTGACTCTCTCGAAAAATGAGCAGCTCGGAAGCTATCTCGAGTATAGGAGTTACGTCGTGTAATATTCAGCCAAAGGGCTAGATCGTGTCCTTAGGGAATGCATTTTAATATCAAATTTTACGTTTGTCCAATCGAAAATAAAAATGTACTAAACTCAGTTTAGATTCGGGATTTTCAAGGTTGTTTCAATTTTACTTTTGACAAATTAAATAAAACACGAATTAAAACTCTAAACCTAGCATGCACTGAAATTGATAGCAAAAACGGAAACTGTAATCTACTCATGGAAACACTGAGACACGTGTTAATGAAATATGGCAACCTAGAACATGGAATCAAAGATGCACAATGGAAACTCAATTAAACACTCACGCGCACAATAAAAACTGAACCTTTAACAAAACTATGAAATTGAAGCAAGCACCATAATTTGAATGCAAACACGAACTCAACAAGAATTTAAAATACGCAAACAATAATGGAACACGATAAAATAACAAACTTTAATGTTACTAAAATAAGACAAGGATGAATGCAATTTAAATTAAATAATAACAACCAAGAGAGGGAATTAAAAATTGATGCTTTAATTAAAACTCACAAAACAAAGTTTAACAATTATTCAATGCTAAAAAAACTGGAAAGAAAAGAAAACTAAACAAATAAAAGGAACGAAATAAGAGAGAGAGAGAGAGAGAGAAGGCAGGCTTGGTGCTCAGCTGTGGACTGGCAGTGATAGCAAGGAGGCTTGCTGGAGTTGCTGGTCGTAAGCTTGATTTGCAGAGTTGGAGCAGCATGGATGCTGGTGGCTTCGGGTCTCCGTGGGCTGCTGTGCGCAGGTGCTGTCTACTGGAGCAGCTGGTGTTGCTCAGGTTCTAGCAGGTTCCTGGAACAGAGGAGGGATTGCTGAGATCTGCCGTGGAGTTCAACTGAGAACCAGGGGGAGACTTACAGAGGCAAAGCTGGAACTGGTATGGCAGTGGCTTGTGGTCGTGTGCATAGGAGGGCTGGAGGAGAAAGGAGATTTGTGAGTATTGGAAAACAGGGGAAAGAGAGAAATAAAATAAAATAGAGAGGAACTAGGGCAAGAGAGGGAGATAGCAATCAAAAAGAAAAGAAGAAGAAGAGGAAGAAGAGGAAGAAGACGAAGGAGAAGGAGAAGGAGAAGGAGAAAAGAGTATGAGGGGAGAATGGGGAGCCCTAGGGGCTACCTGCGGGAAAGAAGAAGAAGAGGAAAATATAAAGGAAAGGGGGATGCGTTGCCCTAGGATCCGTGAAGCCACGACCCGACTTGTCCAACCCGACCCAGCCATGCATGGCCGGCTCACATCAAACATCATTATATATATGTATTTTTTTTCTTTTTTTGTTCTTCGCGTTCACAGCCAAATTTGACCTTCTTGGAGCCCGTTTCTCACTAAACTCAAAACACAAAATTTGTAGATAATCCTTTCTTCTTTCTCTAAAATTTTGAATTGTCTCGATCAAAACTTAGACAGAAAAGTTATGCACAAAATACGAACAAGTGTCGGTTTTGGTTCCCTGGAATTTTCCTGCAATAAAAAATTATCAAAAACTCGTAAATTGTACGGATAAACTCAAGAATGATAATTTCAGCACTTTATTAAAATATTGGACAAATTTAGACATTTAATTAAAAATATAAGTCGTAAGGACCGGATAATAATGCCCAATTACACAGTTTTGATGCGTAATCAATTGGCTCACCAAAAATTGAGCATGACAATATAAATTGCTGAATATTGGCTTACTATAAATTGAAAATTTGAGCATGATATTTTTGAGCATGTTTATGCATTATGATATGATATGATCTTGAAATATTGACATGATACTGATATTGATTCTTAAAATATACATTGAGTTAGTATACATTCATGATCTATATGTTTAAATACTGACATACTTTTCAAATATTGTTAAGAATAAACATATTGTAAGGGGGGGCTTATTAAGGCTTACTCATTTTTGCTCCTTGTTTGACATCATCTAAAAGGAGGAGATTGTTGACCTCACAAGGCTTAGAATCTTGTTTTGATGATAACAAAGCAAAGGAACTTAACATATTTGGTTAAGTGATAATCCAGGACTCAAGTGTTCAAACACAAGTGGTTGACAAAGTCTTTTGAAAGCTCAAACTCAAAGATAGAAGATCTTATGAAGCTAAAATACTATTGAAGCATAAAGTCAAGACAGCATAAAGAAAAGAAGCAATGCACAAAGACTTAGTGAATCGAAGTAGTTATTTAAAAGTCTCATGTAAGTACTTCGCATATTTTCAATATAAGTATTTGAAGATCTTAGGAACCATTATTGACTTAGAGAACATATTTTGGAAACCCTAGAAAATATTTTTTTAAGTCTCATTTAAGTTTTCAAAGTTCCAAGGTTGAAAAGCAAAGTTTTTCGTAAAATTGCTAGTTTAGGCGACTGGCTTTGTAAGATCAGTTGACTGACATTTTAATAGATAACAGTTCAAAAGTTTTTGAAAAGTGGTAACCTCAGGCAACTAACCATGTCTGATCAGTCGGCTGAAAATTTTTACGCTGAGTTAATTGAGCAGACAGAACATCATCAGGCGACTGACCTCTTAGGGATCAGACGACTGACCCTATTCGGCGTTTGAAATTTCATTGATTTATAAAGGCAGAAGCGACTGACCCTGATTTTTTAGTCGACTGACCTTCGATTTTCTAAAATTAAAACAGTGAGGGAATGATTCCAAGATTGATTGCTTGGACCCCAAACAATGAGAAAACTCAGGAAACACACCAAGTAACTTGGAGAATATGAAAATTACATTTTAAACTCTATAAATACAAGTTGATTTCAAGAATTAAACACCCAACAATCAATAATGTTGGCCTAGAAAGGCTTATGAATCTTATTTTGATGATAACAAATCAAGGGAATTTAACATGTATTGGTTAAAGTGATGATGTTTCAAGAATTAAGCATTAGAGTTCAAGATTAAGAGTGCATTGATAGTCTACATTCCAAACAAGTGATCAAAAGAAAGCTCAACAGATCAAGTTTGTTAATTCTTATGAAAGCTTAAAGACTTCTGAAGCTCAAAGTCAAGATGGACTCAAAGCAAGATATACACGAAGACTTCACACTTAGAGATTTTAAGTTTTAAGGAAAGTCTTATGTAAGTACCTCAATTTAAAATCAATACGAATGCTTTGAAGCTCTTTAGGAATGATTATAGACTTAGGGACCTATTTTTAAAACCTTGGGAAACATATTTTTCAAATTTCAAATCAAAGATTCCAAGATAAAAAGCTAAAAGAGTTTTTGGAAACAAAATTTTAAAAACTGTTAAAATGCATGCTTAGGCGACTGACTAGGTTTCATCAAGCGACTGACAAATTATACAGTTTTTAAGAAAGGCAAATAGAATTGTGATAGGCACCTCACAAAACATTCTCAAGCGACTGACAATAGTTAGGCAACTGAAAAAACATTGTCAGGCGGCTGACAGAGCACTGAGTTTTTAACATGACAGGCCATTGACACCTTTTTGTCAAGCGACGGAAGTTCATATTTTGTGAAATAAAGTAGCATTGAAAAGTCTTCAAAAATATTTTCTTGGGCTCCAAACTTTGTAAACACTTGGGAAATACTCTAAGTGAACTTGTGCAACAAGGATTTACTTTTAGAACTCTATAAATACATGGAAGACCAAAGGATTTTTATAACAATAACTACATGTAATCAAGCAATCAAAGTCTTTAATTCTCAAAGCCTTCTCACTCACTCACTCTTACTGAAGTTGTATTGAATTCCTGTTGATACAACCAATTGGGTATTGTGTTCTTACCAAGCTTATTTCAATCTAAAGAAGAACCTAGTGATTAATTTATTGAGCTTCAAATTCATTCTTTATTGATATTTAAATTTGAATAATATTAGTGCTCTAACTTGTACTAATTAACTCTATTGTGAGAGCATCTTTTTACATACGAATTTGTTCTGGTTTCTTGTTGTTTTTTACTGTTCAGGTTGTTGAATCATTGTACTGAGCATGAGGTATCGCATGGAGAGGAGGGCTCTATCCTATTGAAGGAGTGTTGCAAAGGTTTGCTCTACTTGTAAATGAGTGGTATAGTGGAATCCTTAAGTGTATTGCCTAAGGCAAGGACGTAGGCGGGTATAGCCAAGCCTCGTAAAAACTCGGTGTCATTCTATTTCCTAATCTCTTTAAATTTTAGCACTTATAAACTGCGTGGTTGTGTACTTAATTTGTTGGATATTAATTTGTCTTTTAGAATTGCGGAAACCATAAGGGAGTACATTGATTGATCAATATATTGCAGAAACCATAAGGAATTACGTTGATTGATTAATACCAAAGCTCATTAATATATTGGTTGGTTACATACTTAATTTAAGATACTTAATTGATACCAATATTTGAACTCTAGAAGCCTGGTTGGATTTTGTATTTTATTTCATATTGCAAGATCAAGCTTACTTCATTGATTGGTTTGAGTGTTGGTTGTTTCAAATCAATTGTACTTGTGAAGTTCATTGTTGTGATTATAAAATAACTCAAATTGAAAAAGGGGTTAATACTTAACTAAAAGAACTTGAAAAACAAGAATTTTAAAAAACAGTTTTTAAAACCCAATTCACCCCCTCTTGGGAGTACACATTAACTTTTTAATTGGTATCAGAGCGGGGTTATAGAAAATATTAATTTAGAAGCTATATAAAGATCTATGGCACATGTAGGCGTATCCCCCTTTGCCGAGGGTCAATCCTCAACTAAACCTCCTATCTTTTGTGGGATTATCTACACCTTTTGGAAACAAAGAATGAGAATCTATCTACAAACTATGGATTGGAAAGCATGAAAAGTTGTTACCCATGGTGACCTTATCCCAACTAAAATTGTGGATGGTAAAGAAATACCTAAAGAAGAAAAGGAGATGACCGACAATGATCATAAGATGTTGCAGGTAAACTCAAGTGCTATAAATGCATTATATTGTGCCCTCGATATAAATGAATTCAATAGGGTCATGGTATGCGAAATAGCCATAGAAATAAGGAATAAATTAGAAGTAACCTATGAAGGAATGATTGGCGTGAGCGGCAATAGAATTGACATGCTCACTAGTGAATATAAAACATTTAGGATGAACCCAGATGAAACTATCACTAGTATGTACACTAGGTTAACTTATATAATAAACTCCCTCAATGCCTTAGGGAAAAACTACTCTACATATGAAATGATTTAAAAAATCCTTAGAGGACTTCCACCAATTTGGAAGCCTAAAGCCACAGCAATTACGGAAGGAAGAAACCTCAAAAATACCTCCCTAGATGAATTAATTGGATCACTTCTCACCAATGAGATGACTATGAATGAAAGAAATTCTGAAAATAACAAACAAAAGCAATCAATAGCCCTTACAACTACAAAAGAAAGCTCTAGTGAGGAAGAAGATGATAATGAACTAGAAGATGATGAAATAGTATTGCTCACTAGAAGACTCGGAAAATTCTTCAAGAAAAATAAGAAATTTTCTAGAAAGATTAGAGCTGCAAAATCTTAAAAAGGAGAAACG
Organism: Malania oleifera; assembly: GCF_029873635.1. NCBI lineage: Eukaryota > Viridiplantae > Streptophyta > Magnoliopsida > Santalales > Ximeniaceae > Malania > Malania oleifera. The sequence goes on from NC_080428.1 coordinate 18,897,610, forward strand.
AGTAAAAAGGAAACTAAGAATGAACCTCCTACTTGTTATAGGTTGGACATATTGAACTTGATTGTCCACAACTCAAGAAAGACAAAAAGAAGAAGAAGAAGGCTATGAAAGTTACTACATGGGATGACTCGAGCTCAAGTGAATCGGCGAATGAATCAAGTGAATCAGAGAATGAATCAAGTGAACAAGAACTTGCAAACATCTGCTTCATGGCAAAAAATGCTTCGGTAAGTTATTATTCTAGCTCATATGAAGAATCAAGTGATGAATCATGTAATGACTTATGTGAAAGTGAGTCATCATATAAAGAAATTCAAGCTGAGTTGTTTGCATTACATAATAGGTTTATAAAAGTAACTAAAGGAAACATAACTTTGAAAGAACAAAATGAAACACTCAAAAATCAGTTAGAAACTTCAAAATCAGTTGAAAAAGAAAACGAATCATACATTGATGAACTTATGAAGAAAATCAACAATGTCTCAAGAGTTGGTAGTACTTCAAGTAAATGGTGAAAGCAAGAAAAAGTTAGAAATAAAAGACCTTAAAAGTAAAAATCGAGGATAAGGATAAAATCATTTACAATTTTACAAAAGGAAAAGAGAACTTTGAAAAGTTAATTAGAACCCTAAGAATGTCTTTATACAAAGAAGGAATTGGATATAATGGAATTGAGAAGAAAAAGAAAAAGAATTTATACATGGGATACTTTGTAAAGGAATCAAAGTATTATGCAAGTGCATCTTCCAAAAATATCTATGAACACACTACATGCTTCTTGTGTAAGAAAAAGGACATGTAAAATTTGAATGCCCATTTAAAAGAAAAAATGTTATAGTCAAGAAAGTATGGAAAGTCAAAGAAAATAAATCTAAAATAAAAAGACCTAAGAAGGTTTAGGTACCTAAAAATAACACATTGAACCCTTCTTGTGGGTTTGCTTTAGGACAACCCCATCAAAAGACAAATGGTACTTGGACAACAGTTGTTCAAGGCACATGACCGGAGATAAATCTAAATTCACCACACTAATTGAAAAAGAGGGTGGATACGTCACATTTGACGATAATGCTGAAGGTAAAATCATTAGAATTGGAAAATAGGTAAACAAACTTCTTTGACCATTGATGATGTTTTGTTTATAGACAGATTGAAACATAATCTTTTAAGTATGATCCAATTAAGTGATAAAGGATTTGACATTATTTTAAAACAAGACAAATGCATTGTTGAAAATAGAGAAAAACATAATGTTCTATTCACCACTAAAAGAATTGATAACGTTTATTGCATAAATTTTGAAGATCTAAAATCTTAAGATATCACATGCTTAGTAGCAATGAATGAAGCAAGTTGGCTATGACATAGAAGACTAGGACATGCTAGTATGGACTTACTATAAAAATTAGATAAAAATAACTTAGTTAGAGGACTTCCTAGCACTAAGTTTGTAAAGGATAAAATTTCTGATACTTGTCAATTAGGAAAGCAAACTAAGTCAAGCTTCAAGAAGAAGAAACATATTTCCACTAGCAGACCCTTAAAGCTTATTTACTTATATTTATTTGGCCCTACTAGAACACTAAATCTAAGAGGAAAGCAATATGCTTTCATCATCATTGCTGACTACTCTAGGTTTACTTGGGTACTCTTCTCAGCTTCAAAAGATTAAGCTTGAAATATGTTGATAAACTTGTGTAAAAAACTTCAAAATGAAAAAGGATATGGTGTTTTAAATATTTGAAGTGATCACAGAAGAGAATTCAATAATAAAGATGTTGATAAATTCTACAATGAACATGGAATAAAACATAATTTTTTAGCACCTAGAACTCCACAACAAAATGGAGTTGTTTAAAGAAAGAATAGATCCCTTCAAGAAATGTCTAGGACCATGTTAAATGAGCACAAATTACCTAAGTACTTTTAGACTAAAGCCTTTAATACCACATATTATGTCATGAATAGAGTTTCCATAAGATCAACCTTAAATAAAGCACCCTATAAACTATGGAAAGGAAGAAGGCCTAACATAGCTTACTTTCATGTATTTGGATGCAAGTGCTTTGTACTAAATGATAAAGATAACTTAGGGAAATTTGTTGCAAAATCAGATGAAGGAATCTTTTTAGGATATGCGTTGAATAGAAAAGCTTTTAGAATCTATAATAAAATAAAAATAACTATTATAGAGTCAATTCATGTAACCTTTGATGAAGTAAATCCATTTACATAAACAATTGATTTTGAAGAAGTTAAAGCTGATGCTACATAAAAACTAGAAGACTTAGAAATCATAGAAGTGAAAGAAGAGAAAAATGAAGTAACTACAAATAATGATCCTACTAAAAATTTTGAATTACCTACAGAATGGAAATTTGTAAAAAATCATCCAAAAGATCAAGTCATAGGAGAACGATCATGAGGAGTATCAACTAGATTTTCATTGAAAAACTTACGTAATCATTATGCATTTCTATTCCAAGAAGAACCTAAGAACATTGAAGAAATGTTAAGTGATGATTCATGGATAATGGCAATGCAAGAAGAATTAAATCAGTTTGAAAGAAATAGAGTATGGAAGTCAATTCCTAGACCCAATGATCATTCAATAATTGGAACTAGATCTGTATTTAGGAAAAAAAAAATGAAAATGGTATTGTAGTAAGAAATAAGGCAAGACTAGTAGCTAAAGGATATAACCAAGAAGAAGGAATAGACTACGATGAGACTTTTACTCCTATAGTAAGAATGGAAGCCATAAGAATGTTATTAGCTTATGTATCTCACAAAGAATTTAAACTTTATCAAATGGATGTGAAAAGTGCATTTTAAATGGTTTAATAAAAGAAGAAGTCTATGTGACTTAACCTCCTGGTTTTGAGGATATAAATAATCCTAATTATGTATTTAGATTGACAAAAGCATTATATGGGTTAAAGCAAGCTCCTAGAGCTTAGTATGAGGGGTTAGTAGATTCCTACTAGAAAATGGTATTTCAATAGGAAAGGCAGACAACACCTTATTCATAAAATTTAAGAATATAGATATGCTTATTATAAAAATTTATGCTGATGATATCATATTTAGTGCAACAAATGATGATTTATGTAAGGAATTTAAAAAATGTATGCAAAACGAATTTGAAATGAGTATAATGGGAGAATTAAATTATTTTCTAGGATTACAAATTGTTAAAATTGGTGTATTCCCAAGAGGTGGGGGGTGAATTGGAATTTTAAAATTTTCTCCTAGGTTAAGTTAGATGTCAATGTGATTTGGTAACCTAGGGTCTTCTAATCAATACCAAATGTGCAGATAATATAAGATACAAAAATTTAAATCTTGCTTATCATTCACATCATAACATACAAGTGCGGTAAATATAAAGCGCGAAAATATAAATAGACACAGGATATGTTATCGGGGTTTGGCCAACTGTACTTACATCCCCGCCTCTAGTTCGCAAGCCCGAGGATTCCACTAAAGGCTCACTTAAAGGGTGGAGCAGCACCTAATACAACCAGGTCAATTAGCACAGGGTTCACCTCAACCTTTACAACCAGGTCAATTAGCAGGCCTGACCTCAACCTACACCTTAACATGATGGTGCACCTATCTTTCCTAACCGGGTCTAAGCCAATCCGAGACTATTTTAAAAGGCTAGTCTCCCTCTTCAGGCCCGTACCTGGAAATACAACAGTATTGTTCACAATGAAATGGTACAGTGATATGTTTTCATGTAAAGCAGATATGTACCTAGATACGCTTAATCACATACACCACAAAATGATTTAATATGTAAGCTCAATGTGGTTTAATATATGTTAACTCTCAAATAAGTATTTGCTATTGATGTAATCAGTGCGTGAGAGTGGAAACTAGTGTAATCTTTGTATCACAAGATATTCAATCAATGTGCTCAAACAAAGATGTTAATCAAGTCTCAAATATTCCAATGAGCAAAATATCTCAATAGTGTAAATATCAGACAATGTATATGCTTGGTTTGCAAGAGATATTTAATCTCTGTATTCAGCAAATGATATGTAAGTCAATGAAAATTGCAGCAAAGATTAATATCACATAAACAAATATCCTTTTAAAAGTGTGTCAAGATAAATCACCCAAAATATTTGAAAATGCTTTGAGAAAGTTTTTGCAATCCAAAAACAAATACAAACTTCCCAAGATATTGCAATGAACATGCAATACTCAGAATTTTAATACAAGTCTTCAAATGAGAGACTTATTAACGAAGTGCCCTAAGAACACTTAGGTTTGGCTTTCAAGAAAATTGTATCACATAAGCAAATCAAGGAGAGCAAACCTTTCTAGTAATCACTCAAACTAAACTTACAAAGAGTTCTGGCAATGGGAGAAGGTAAGTATGAGTGAATGGAGCTTAGATATGGGTATTATGGATTTTGCGATTTCAAAGGATTTTTCTTAAACAAGCTTTCTAATCCAGCACTAATTATTCCAAATAAGGGGGTATTTATAGACTTCCCCAGAAATATAACCATTAGGGACATGGTTGGAATAATTAGGAAAGTTTTAACTATATTTAATTAATTTAACCTCGTTTAAAAAAGTTAACCACGATAAAAAAATGGGTCCAACCCAAGAACACCGGTCGACCAGGACAAGTTCAATTGACTGAAGTTCTTGGGGTTCGGTCGACCAAACCAAAAATGAACTGCCCGTTTAGTGGACCAAACATGTATGTCTGAGGCAATTTTTCAATATGTCCGAGGTTCAGTCAATCAGGGTGAAAATGAACTAGACTGGTCGGTCGACCAGGCTGGTGGTATACAATTTTCTCTCGGTCGACCAGGAAGTTAATTAAGTTAACTTCAGGGAGGTTCGGTTGACCGGGGTCAATTAAACTATAGAAGTTCAGTCGACCGGGCTGTGGTCAACCGGTTGACCCGGACCAGGTTCGGTCGATCGAGGGCAAAATATACATGAAGGGTCGGTCGACCAACGGTGCACATTTTGTGCATTTTGGTCCTATTTCACTCAACAAGCACCCTATTCAAAAGTCTAATACATACATGTGCAATAGTGAGTGTCCTAGGGTCATTTCTAGGCCTTCTTTAGGATACCGAAAAAATCCAGTGTTGGTTGAACGAAGGGAGTTCCCTAAGGTCCAACTACGGTCTTGAGCTTATCCTTTTTAGTTTGAGTTTGGTTTGAGCTTACTTATTAGATCATGCATGTGATGTGTGTGTGATTATTACAAACCAATCCTTATTTACTATTACAGACCCTTTGCATAAAAATGAAACACAATACAATAGAAATTGGGTCTTCAACTTCAATCTCTCTTTGTGCATTATGATCTGTCAATTAGAGTTCCTACATATAACCTAAAACACCCATTAAATATAATGAGTATTTGTCATTATCAAAATTGGGCATGACCTATAAGGTCAACACAAATAAAACAAACTAAAATTGGTACCTTCATAAATCAATCAAAATATATAAGAGACATGCTAAAGAAGTTTGACATGGAAAGTAGTAAGCCTATAGGAACACCAATGAGTACTTCCATAAGCCTTGATAAAGATGAAAAGGGAAAACCAGTTGACATGAAATACTATCAAGATATGATAGGTAGTTTGCTATACTTGATAGCTAGTAGACAAGATATAATATTTAGTGTTTGCATGTGCGCCCGGTTTCAATCAGTTCCTAAAGAATCTCACTACATAGAAGTTAAAAGAATCTTAATATACTTAATAGGCACTATTGACTTAGGGCTATGGTATCCTAAGAATACTGGATTTGAAATGATTAGTTACTCAGATGCAAATTATGCAGGGAGTAAAATTGATAGACAAAGTACAAGTGGAACTTGTCATTTTCTTGTACGATCTCTTCTGTCTTGGTTTTCCAAGAAACAAAATTCCATAGCATTATCAACTGCTGAAGCTGAGTATGTTGCAGTAGGTAGCTGTTGTGCTCAAACACTCTATATGAAACAATAATTAAAATACTTTAAGTTAGAGTACTCAGCTATACCTATTAAGTGTGATAATACAAGTGCTGTAAATATTTCCAAAAATCCAATATCACATTGAAGAACAAAACATATAGATATTAAACACCATTTCTTAAGAGATTATGTTCAAAAAGGGGATATAATTCTTGAATTTGTGAATACAAATGATCAATGGGCAAGCATCTTTACAAAACTACTCTTGGAGGATCTATTTATCTTTATTAGACGTGAATTAGGACTATTATATATTATAGAAGTCGTTTAAAAAAAAAAAAAAAAGGAAATCTATATATGAGGCGACTGACCGTGTGATGTTAGGCGAATGACTTGCTACTGTCTGATCAAATTAAGCTCATCAAGCGTCTGACTCTTCGAATGTCAAGCGACTAACACACGGTGGGTCATATGCTTATATACGAAAAGACGTCATTTTTTGAAACCCTCATACATCTGACTCTGCTTCCTTACTCGTCTAATACTCACTCTCTTCAATTTCTAGCCCCTTCCTTCTCTTAAACCTTCAATTATCACTTGAAGCATTTACTCCTACTTCATTTATGATCAAATACCTAGGGCTTCCATTGAATCATCATGCCACGTACGAAGACCACGAGGAACAAAGCCTCATTATCCACACCTGTTAAAGATGATGAAGTTGAAAAATGACTGACCTCTTCACATGCCAAGCAACTATATAGGAATCACCTTTGCTCCACGGATCCTATTTTCGGTAAAGTTCTTGACACATCCTTCCCTAGAACCGATTTTCCTAAAATATTGCCCATGTTTGAAAGATTAGGATGGAAGAAGTTTATCACATATAAAGCCACTGGATATTACCCAACTTTGATCAAAATATTTTATGCAAATTTGGTCAAACAAAATTTGGGACTAGCTACCAAGGTCATGGGGCATTCAATTACTCTCACCCCACAATCCTTAGCTAAATTTCACCATATTAAGCATGGTGATTTTGAATGTCCTCAAACTGAGAAACCATGGATAATGGCTCAAGACTTCACTCCAAAAGAGTTTCTACCATTAGTTATGAAAGAAGAACCTATTTACTTTGGTAATCCCCCACTTTATAGACAACTAAACCTCCAAGCTTTGGTCCTTCAAAAACTGATCACTTACAATATTTTACCACAAGCAGGAACACATGACCATGTTACTTTGCTAGATTTTTTTTTGTAATGTGGTGTACTCTTAAAGGGAAAAAGTTGGATTTACTAAGCCCTATTCATAAGTGGTTGATTATGAAGGAAGAAGCTCGTTATATTGTTCTTCTGTATGGTGGGATTCCGAATTTGATATTTGCACACTTTCTTCTTGCCACACCATCCTCCCCGTTTGTTAAATGGACTCACCACAACATCTTTTATGCCACTACCCTTAGGATGTTGGGATATGAAAAACATGAATAAGGGTGGTTTCCCAAAGGAGGAAGGCAAAGCTACCAAGCTCCTGAACCACAACCACCTGTTCAATATCCAGAACAGCAGTTTGCTCCTTAGGCAGAAGATAACCGTTCATGGTTCCTTCCTTTCTATCACCAATTCTCCACCTTCAGTGGTGACATGAGGTCTAGAGTTAAATCCATTCAAGAAAATGTTGCATCTCTGCAGATAAACTATTCGTCACTTGATCAAAGAATTGGACGCATTGAACAACATCTGCTAGTTCCTCACACACTAGAGATCCAGTGGACATCAGCTCTGCACCTCCTAGTGATGATGCAACTGATGACGAATCTGATGATAATGAAGAAGATGAAGAAAATACCGAGGATAATGATGCAAGTGATGATGATGCAGCTGATGATACTTAATATCCCCTTTTGTTGCTTTTTGTGCTATGTATCTCAATTATCCATCTATATTTGCGTTAAAATTTCAGTTTTCTATTTTTGTACTTTGGTTTGTATCTCCAGATATTTTTGACACTATGGATGAATATGAATATCTTTTTTGTGGTACATTTACCTTTGCTACATTACTTTTCGTTTTGATTGATGTCAAAAGGGGGAGAAAGTTTAAGCAAAAATAGGAGCTAAATTAATGAGAACAAAACTGAGAAGATAAAATGCAAGCATAAGAAATATTAAGCAATGTAGAATATGAGATATTGCTAATAATTGTATGATGATATGATAATATGAACTATGATGCACTAATGGTATGATGATATGATGATATGAACTATGAATAGCAATGTAGAATATAAGATATTGCTAATAATGGTATGATGATATGATGATATAAACTATGATGTACTAATTGTATGCTGATATGATGATATTACCTATGAATACTTGATTGTTATATAAATTAATATGAACTATGAATACTTGATTGTTATATAAATTAATTTACATGGAACCAAAAAAATTGAATCTAGAATTATTTGATCATATGAATGATTTGTTTTTAAAAACATTGTTAAAAGTGTGCTTATTGTAAGGGGGAGCCTTATCGAGGTTAACTCTCTTTGCTCCTTATTTTTCATCATCAAAAAGGGGGAGATTGTTTGCCTAACAAGGCTTATGAATCTTATTTTGATGATAACAAATCAAGGGAATTTAACATGTTTTGGTTAAAGTGATGATGTTTCAGGAATTAAGCATTAGAGTTCAAGATCAGAGTGCATTGATAACCTACATTCCAAACAAGTGATCAAAAGAAAGCTCAACAGATCAAGTTTGTCAAATCTTGTGAAAGCTTAAAGACTTCTAAAGCTCAAAGTCAAGATGGACACAAAGCAAGATATGCATGAAGACTTCACACTTTAAGGGTTTAAGTCTTGAGGAAAGTCTTATGTAAGTACTTTAATTTAAAATCAATACGGATGCTTTGAAGCTCTTTAGGAATGATTACAAACTTAGTGACCTATTTTTAAAACCTTGTGTTGACTTTGGTGTGATCCCGAGAAGGGGGTGAAATAGGTTTTAAAAAATTTTCGGCTAATTAAGAAATTTGCCGATTCACCACTAATTATATCCCATTCATAATGCAAACATGTATGTAATATAATAGAACTTTGAGTGCAGGCATACACGTGTGCAGCATATCTCATTTAAAATAAAGGTGTGCATGCAACTAATATAGTAGTAAATAAATAGGCATAAACATATTGAATTTAAAGTGCAGGAATTAAAATGAAATAGATCGAGGTTCGACCAAACCAGCCTACGTCCCCACCTTGGGCATAGCCCCGAAAGATTACACTAAACCTGCTCACTTAACCGGGCAGAGCAAAAGCCATTTACATCCTCTCCTTATGGGGTGAGGAAAACCTCAACTCAATTATTAGGCTGAGCCGAACTAGTCTCACTTACGGGGTTGAGACTCCCCAGTTCAATTTCTGAGTTGAACCAAATCGATCTAACTTTCAGGGGCTGAGACTCCCTAGTTCAATCCCGTGCGGAACCCAACCGTACATGAAAAACATTTTTGTATATGAAAATGCTTCTAAAACATACAAGTAGAAATGTACACAATAAAGCTCAAATATACACACTCCAATGATATGAAATATACTCAGGGGGTAAGGGTGTGTAAATATATTTAAACCCTAATAAGAAATTTTCTCCAAAAAAAATATTTTTCAAGAACAAGTCAAACTTGTTGACTAGTCAAGCATTCAGTCAATCGAGGCAATTTTACTTGCCTGGGTTCGGTCGCTCAGAACCTTGCAAACTAAAGCCTAAGTCTTGTTTCAGTTAAAAATTCAGTGCAGTGACCTAGGGTCAATCTAAGGTCTAGGCATTTTAATTTACCCCAAAAAACATGGCATCAGTCGACCTTCAATCAATCAAAGTCAACCCTAAGATCTGTCTACGGTTCTGTCTGAGCTTACATTTATATCATGCAGGATGAATGCAGTTATTACAAACCAAATTAAAAAATAAATGCATTACAAATGAAATAAACAAATGTCTTCGTCTTCCTTTTGCTCTTCAAGACTCCATGGAACACACCAGAATGATGATAAACTTGAGGTTCCTCCTGTATTCCACTTCCCCTTATGTGTGTGTTGAATTATAATCCATTCAGTCACTAGATTACACACATAAGTAACATGTGTTTTTGTCAGCATCAAAACAGAGATTGGACTAAAAAATCCAACACCTTGGAAAACATATTTTTCAAATTTCAAATCAACGATTCCAAGATTAAAAGCTAAAAGAGTTTTTGGAAACAAAATCTTAAAAATAATTAAAATGCACGCTCAGGTGATTGACTAGGTTTTATTAGGTTACTGAAAAATTATATGATTTTTAAGAAACGAAAAAAGAACTATGACACGTACCTCACAAAACATTCTTAGGCGACTAATAGTAGTCAGGCGACCGAAAGAACATTGTCAGGTGACAGACAGAGCACTGACTTTTGAAGTATGTTGAGTTTTTAACATGACAGGAAAATGACACCTTTTGGTCAGGCGACTGGCATTTGTATTTTTTTGAGATAAAGCAGCGTTGAAAAGTCTTCAAAACTTTTTGTCCACAATTTGTAAATACTTGGGAAATACTCCAAGTAAACTTGGGCAATAAGGAATTGTTGGCCTTACAAGGCTTAAAATCTTGTTTTGATGCTAACAAACAAGTGAAACTTAACATTTTTGGTTGAGTGGTGATATTTCAAAACTCACAAGGATCATATATGTGAAAGCAAGGTCAAAGTGCTCACAAGAATCAAATGAAGCTTAAAAGAGTCAAAACATGGATTTAAAGATGATTTATATAAAGCTTGAAGATTATGAGAGCATGCATATTAAAGTAAACTTGCTAAAGCCTAAAGTACATTGAAATCTTGAAGAAAATATGGACTCAAAGCAAGGACACACATGAAGACTTCAAGAGTTGAAGGAATCTTAAGGAAGTTTTATGTAAGTACTTCAAATAATTTCAATATGGATACATGAAACTCTTAGGTTAACTTCTTGGACCTAGATACCTTTTAAAATACTTGGCAAATATTTTTATAAGGTCAAAAGATATTTCAAAAATGTTAAAATTATTTTTGGAATGAAAAACATCAAAAAGAGGTTTTTCCAAATACTGTCATTTTTTCTAGATTCGCGTTGAGGTGCATTTTTATCTATAAAAAACTCCTTATTTTAAAATGTGTTCAACATAAAAGTTGTAGGATTTTATCTTACCCTTCTTTTGAGACCAAGAAAACCTAATTTGAGTATGTACAGAAAATGTTATGAACAAACTACAGAAGCAGGGTCAAAGCTATCAGCAAACTGAGCACTATTCACGGCGAAACTTTATATGACTGAATAGCAGACAGAGCCACTTAAGACGACTGAAGTGTAACTTCAGATGTCTGAAGAATATCTTTAGTTGACTGAAGATTAAGTTTATTATTCTAAAGATTTTTTTGAAAGTTTTCTAAAGAAGCAGAACCACATCAGATGATTGAACCCGAAAGTTCAGACGTCTGAACATTGTTAATGGACATATTTTTTTAAAAGTTTTTAAATTCAAACTTATATTTCTTGTGCTCCAAACTTTCTATAAACTTGGGAAACACTCTAAGCCTCTGGGGGAACATGAAATAGAGTTGATTTATCATCTATAAATAACCCCCCAAGGCTAAGGATTAAATACACCAAGAAAATACAGCAAGCAAGTTTTCTTGCTCTCAAATCTCCCAATTCTCTCAAAGCTCTATGAGTTTCACTACTCAGATTTGCTATGAATTTATCAAGAAAATTCTGAGTCTACTCTTAATTATTTCAGCCTAGAAAGAAGACTTACGGTGATATCTTCTTGAGCTTCATATTTCCATATTGTGAATTTGATTGAAGTATATAGTGTTGAACTTGTACTAACCTGCTCTTTTTAGAGATTGTTTCTTGTACATCGAAATTCTTTTTTTTTTTCTTGTGGATTGATCATTCCAAGGATTTTTTGGATCATTGGCCAAGCAAGGGGATATTGCTTAGAGAGGCGGACTCTAGCCTAATTGAAGGAGTGACCGAGTGAGGGGATACCACTTTGAGAGGCGGGCTCTAGCCTATTTGAAGGAGTGACCGAACGAGGGTACATCTTTTGGAGAGGTAGGCTCTAGCCTATTGAAGAAGTATGTAAAGGTGTTGTTCCACTTGGTAAAGGAACTGGTTTAGTGAATCCTTTGGTTTTTTACCAAAGGCGAGGACGTAGGTTGGGTATAAGCCGAACCTCATAAAAATCCTGATCTCACTCTTTCTTTCCCTTACTCTTTATTTTTTTCAGCACATATAAATTGCATGGTTGATTTAAATTCCTAAATCATATATACTACGTATATTTGGAAATCAAGTAAACTTGAAGTCTAATTTTGATTTGGGTTGCGGAAACCGAAAGGGAGTACGTTGGTTACATATTTTTAGGAAACCATAAGGGAGTACGTTACTTGGTTAAACACCCAAAAATAAAATAACTAAGATTTTATTTGAATTCTGAATTTTGGGAAGTGTGTGAATATTGTGTGGATTGAGAAATAAAATTCATTATCAAAGGGATTGCATTAACAATAGGGCTGCACACAAGCTGAGAATTTTCATTAAGTTGCAACGTATATCTTGATTGAATGTTTTTGATTGGTTTGGATAGTGTGGTTGATTGGTTACTTAATTGTTTAAGTACTTGTGTTGTGGTTGTGGATTGAATTTTGTTTTGAATATCTATTGTGTATTTGATAAAACAACAAGAAAACAAGAATTCATTAAAAAGACTTAAAAGAGTTTAAGAATTCTTGAAGTGAATTAAAAGAAATTTTAAAACCCAATTCAACCCCCCTTTGGGACTACACCTTAGTTTTTAGGAATTACTTTTAGAACTCTATAAATACATGGAAGACCAAAGGATTTTTATAACAGCAACTAGAAGTAATCAAGCATTCAAAGACTCTAATTCTTAAAGCTTTCTTGCTCACTCACTCTTGCAAAAGTTAAATTGAATTCCTGCTAATACGACCACTCAGGTCTTGTGTTCTTACCAAGCTTCTTTCAATCTAAAGAAGAACCCGGTGATTAATTTCTTGAGCTTCAAATTCATTGTTTATTGATATTTAAATTTGAAGTATATTAGTGCTCTAACTTGTACTAATCAACTCTATTGTGAGAATGTCTTTGCATACAAGAGTTTGTTCTTGTTTCTTATTATTTTTTACAGTTCAGGTTGTTGAATCATTGTACCGAACGTGGGGTATCTCTTGGAGAGGAGGGCTCTATCCTATTGAAGGAGTGTTGCAATTTTTGCTCTGCCTTATAAAGGAGTTGTATAGTGGAATTCTTAGGTGTGTTTCCTAAGGTGAGGACGTAGTTAGAATCGTTGCAAAAATCCTTAGAAGGAAAAACAAATTCAAAAGAAGAAACCAAGACTCTGAATCAGAAGAAGAAGAAATCAGTAAAAAGAAATCTAAAAATAAAACCCCCACATGTTATAATTGCAACGAAGCTGAACATATAAAATCGGAATGTCCACTACTAAAGAAAGAGTGTAAGAGGAAAAACAAAAAGGCCACAAAAGCCACTACTTGGGACAAGATGAGTACAAGTAGTTGGAAATATGAATCAAGTTACCAAGAGGTTGCTTCTACTTGCTTTATGGCTTGGGACAATGAGGAAACTTCTTCATCCAAATCCTTCAATAATTCTTGTAGTGATTCATCAAATGAATCCAATGATGAGTGTATGCCATCTTATGATGAATTACAAAAATGATTTATTCAAAGTACATAAGATGCTAATCAAAGTAACTAAACAAAACACATCATTGAAAAACAAGATCAATGGGATGATGAAAGAGCTAAAATCAAGTAAGATTGCTGAAAATGATAAAGATTCAAAAATCAAGAAAATAGAAAATAAGTATGATGATGCAATAAAAGAATTAGAAGCTAAAAATCTTGCTAAAAAAGGAAACTACTTGAAAATCAAGAAATTAGAAAGCAATAATGAAAAGATGATAGAAGACCTTCGATCCCTATCCTTTATGGAATATGAGAAAGATATATATATATATATATATATATATATATATATATATATATTTCTGAATTAGAGGATAAAATAAAAAATTTATCACAAGAATTAGAGAAATCACTAAAGAAGGTTGATAACAAGAAAGACATCAAGATAAATGATCTCAAAAATCAAATTGAAGATAAAGAAAATATCATTTATAACTTCACAAAACGAAAGACAAACTTTGACAAAATGATAGGCTCACAAAGGATGACCTTAAACAAATAAGGTATTGGATTTAATGGGGTTGAAAATACAAAGGAAAAGAATCTTTACATAAGATATTTTTCAAGAGCATCCAAAGATTATTCTAGCACATCTTCTAATGACTACACTAACATCATATGCTACCTAAGCAAGAAAAAGGGTCATGTAAAGTTTGAATGTCCATTAAAGAGAAAGGATGTAAGAATTAAACAAGTATGAAGAATAAAAGAAAAACAACAAGTCTTATGAAATCTTCTGGACCCAAGAAAGTATGGGTACCTAGATAAAAGGCCTTAAAAATCTCAAAGAATTTATTAGAACAAATAAAAACCCAAATAACATTGTTGGCCAAAATCATAGGATGATTCATACAAGCTTAAAATATAGAGTTTTAAAATTTGGAAAGAAAATTCATATGAAAGCAAAAATCAAGCATATTACATGAATATTTTGATAAGAAACATTTTAGGAATGAGAGATTCTATACTTGAAGAAAGCTTGAGCAATATGACAAAGCAAATGAAAATGAAATGCATGTTGTGCTAATTCGCTATATATACTACAAGGATGATCATGACTTGACTCATATTAATAATGTATGACTCATTATATTGCAAACTTGAGCATGATTATGAAACTAAATCTTGATATAAGAAGTATGGAGTTTGAGCATGAGGTTATTAAGCATGAGCATGAATCTTGATATAAAATTAATATTTGACTATGCATGCTAATAATAAATCAAGTGGATAAATTTGTCTTATGCTGCTCTTTATATTGGTATCCATGAGCTATGAATGATATTTTTGATATCCATTAACTATGCATGATGTGATATTAGCCTTGGTATCTATAAAATATTTTTGGTATCACATTTTAAAAAATTTTAATTGGTATCACAAATTTATATTTAAGAATGATAAGCATAATTGAACTTATGAGCATGTTATGATATTGATGATGTTAACATGATATTGGTATTTGATGATTGTGTTCATGAGGACATACTGGATATGAATCTATATAAGCATAAAAGATTTTATTTTTAGGAATATAATAAACTTGACAGCATAATTGGTATCAAATCTAAACGTATTAAATTTAGGGGGAGTATTATGACTTATTGCTTGTATTATGTTTCTTCCCTAATTATTAAATTTGGAATAAATAATTGGTATCATGAATTATTATGTATCTTGAAGTTTAAGGAACTACACTTTTTATGGTTGCTCATAGTCTTAGTACTTAAAGTCTTACTCTTTTTGATTGATGTCAAAAGGGGGAGAAGTTTTGGGTAAAAATTGAGCATGATATTAGAAATTGGAAGCTTATTGAAATGATATATCAAAAGGAGGAGAAGTACTTGATATTGATTGATATTGATATTGAATAATGTGATGAGCATGATATTAAAAGAGTTTTTGAAATTAATCATGATATTGTTAAGTTTGTCAATATGATGCTTATTGAAAGGGGGAGCCTTCTTAAGGCTTATTCAAATTTTTGCTCCTTATTTGTCATCATAAAAAAGGGGGCGATTGTTGGCCTTACAAGGGTTAAAATCACGTTTTGATGCTAACAAACAAGTGGAACTTAATATTTTTGGTTGAGTGGTGATATTTCAGAACTCATAAGGATCACATGTGAAAGCAAGGTCAAAGTGCTCACAAGGATCAAATGAAGCTTAAAAGAGTCAAAGCATGGATTTAAAGATGATTTAAATAAAGCTTGAAGATTATGAGAGCATGCATATTAAAGTGAACTTGCTAAAAGCCTAAAATACATTGAAAGCTTGAAGAAAAGATGGACTCAAAGCAAGGACATACATGAAGACTTCAAGAGTTGAAGGAATCTTAAGGAAGTTTTATGTAAGTACTTCAAATAATTTCAATATGGATACATGAAGTTCTTAGGTTAACTTATTGAACCTAGATACCTTTTAAAATTGAAAAATATTTTTATAAGGTCAAAAGATATTTCAAAAATGTTAAAATCATTTTTGGAATGAAAAACATCAAAAAGAGGTTTTTCCAAATATTGTCATTTTTTATACATTCACATTGAGGTGCATGTTTATCTATCAAAAACTCTTTATTTTAAAATGTTTTCAACATGAAAGTTGTATGATTTTCTCTTACCTTTATTTTGACACCAAGATCACGTAATTTGGATATGTACAAAAAACGTTATGAACAAAATACTGAAACAGGGTTAAAGTTGTCAGCAAACTGAACACTGTTCACAGTGGAACTTTAGATGATTGAATAGCAGACAGAGCCACTTTAGACGACTGAAGTGTAACTTTAGGTGAAGGTTTTTTAAAGAGCTAGAACCATCTCGAAACAACTGGACCTGAAAGTTCAGACGTCTGAACATTGTTAATGGACATATTTTTTAAAAGTTTTTAAATTCAAACATATATTTCTTGTGCTCCAAACTTTCAATAAACTTGGGAAACACTCCAAGCCACTAGGGTAACATGAAATAAAGTTGATTTATCATCTATAAATAACCCCCCAAGGCAAAGGATTAAATACACTAAGAAAATACATCAAACAAGCTTTCTTGTTGTCAAATCTCCCAATTCTCTCAAAGCTCTCTTGTGCAATCAATTTATGAGTTTCACTACTGAGATTTTCTGTGAATTTATCAAGAAAATTCCGAGTCTACTCTTAATTCTTTCAACCTAGAAAGAAAGCTTACGGTGATATCTTCTTTAGCTTCATATTTCTATATTGTGAATTTGGTTGAAGTATATAGTGCGGAACTTGTACTAACCTGCTCTTTTTAGAGAGTGTTTCTTGTACACAAAAATTCTTTTTGTTTTTTTTGTAGATTAAAGATTCTAAGGATTGTTTGGATCATTGGCTAAGAAAGGGGATATTGTTTAGAGAGGCGAACTCTAGCCTAATTGAAGGAGTGACCGGGTGAGGGTATATCACTTAGAGAGGCGAGCTCTAGCCTTTTTGAAGGAGTGACCGAACGAGGGTATTTCTTTTGGAGAGGCAGGCTCTAGCCTACTGAAGGAGTGTGTAAAGGTGTTGTTCCTCCCTGTAAAGGAACTGGTTTAGGGAATCCTTTTGTGGTTTGCCAAAGGTGAGGATGTAGGCTGGGTATAAGCCGAACCTCGTAAAAATCCCGATCTAACTTTTCTTTCCCTTACTTTTTATTTTTTCAACACATATAAATTGCGTGGATGATTTAAATTCCTAAATCATATATATTATGTATATTTGGAAATCAATTAAATCTAAAGTCTAATTTTGATTTGGGTTGCGGAAACCGAAAGGGAGTACGTTGGTTAAACCATATTTTGCGAAAACCATAAGGGAGTACATTACTTGGTTAAACACCCAAAGATAAATTAACTAAGAGTTTATTTGAATTCTAAATTTTGGGAAAAGTGTGAATATTGTATGGATTGAGAAAACAAATTCATTATCAAATGGATTGCATTAACAATAGGGCTTCACACAAGCTGAGAATTTTCATTAAGTTGCAACGTATATCTTGATTGAATGTGTTTGATTGGTTTGGATAGTGTGGTTGATTGAAAGGTTGACTGGTTACTTAATTTTTTAAGTACTTGTGTTGTGGTTGTGGATTGAATTTTTTTTTGAATATCTGTTGTGTATTTAATAAAACAACAAGAAAACAAGAATTCATTAAAAAGACTTAAAAGAGTTTAAGAATTCTTGAAGGGAATTAAAAGATATTTTAAAACCCAATTCACCCCCCCCCCTCTTGGGACTACACCTTAGTTTTCAGGAATTACTTTTAGAACTCTATAAATACATGGAAGAGTAAAGGATTTTTATAGCAACAACTACAAGTAATCAAGCAATCAAAGTCTCTAATTCTTAAAGCTTTCTTGCTCACTCACTCTTGCTGAAGTTACACTAAATTCCTGCTAATACAACCACTTGGGTCTTGTATTCTTACCAAGCTTCTTTCAATCTAAAGAAGAACCCAGTGATTAATTTCTTAAGCTTCAAATTCATTCTTTATTGATATTTAAATTTGAAGTATATTAGTGCTCTAACTTGTACTAATCAACTCTATTGTGGGAGTGTCTTTGTACACAAGAGTTTGTTCTTGTTTCTTATTGTTTTTTACCATTCAAGTTGTTGAATCGTACCGAACATGGGGTATCTCTTGGAGAGGAGGGCTCTATCCTATTGAAGGAGAGTGTCAATTTTTGCTCTACCCATAAAGGAGTTGTATAGTGGAATTCTTAGGTGTGTTTCCTAAAGCAAGGACGCAGGTGGGTATAGCCGAACCTCGTAAAAACTCAATGTCATTCTATTCCCTACTCTCTTTAAATTTCAGCACTTATTAATTGCGTGGTTGTGTACTTAATTTGCTGGATTTTAATTTGTCTCTGGGAATTGCAGAAACCATAAGGGATTATGTTGATTGATCAATATATTATGGAAATAACAAGGGAGTACGTTGATTGATTAATACCAATGCTCATTAATATAGTGGTTGGTTACATACTTAATTTAAGATACTTAATTGATACCAATATTTCAACTTTGGAAGCCTGGTTGGATTTTCTATTTTATTTCATATTGCAATATCAAGCTTCCTTCATTGATTGGATTGAGTGTTGGTTGTTACAAATCAATTGTACTTGTGAAGTTATTGTTGTGGTTATAAAAAAACTCAAATTGAAAAAGGGGTTAATACTTTACTAAAAGAACTTGTAAAACATGAATTTTAAAATAATGTTTTAAAAACCTAATTCACCCCCCCTCTTGGGAGTACACTTTAACTTTTCAAATAGCAATCAACATCCAAGCTTACACTCATACTCTCAAAGCTCTCTTTCTGAAAATTCTTTGCTGAAAGTTTTTACCAAGTCTTACTGAATTAAAGCTCATGGTCCTTGTGCTCCAAACTGAGTCTTTTCAAATTGAAAGAACCTTGGTGATATTTACTTTGAGCTTCATCTCTTTATATTGATTATTGCTGAAGTATATTGAATTTGAATTGTACTAATATGCTTTTTTTGAGAGTATTCTTGTACGAACCAAAGATTGTTCTTGTTCTTCTTTTATTTTTGACGATTCAAGGGATTGAATCATTGAACTAGCGAGAGGGGATTCTTGGTTGAGGGGGAACTCCACCTGAGAAGGAGAGAGGTTGTAACTTTGACCTAATAAAGAAAGTTAGAATCCTCACAATGGTTGCTTGGTAAAAGGACGTAGGTCTTAGGCCGAACCTTGTAAATCCGATGTCTCTCTCTTCCCTACTCTCTTTAATTTTCTGCATATATAAATTGCGTGGATGCTTACTTAATTGCTGGAAATTAATTTGTTATTGGGAATTGTGGAAATCTTAATTAAAGGGAGTACGTTGATTGATAAGTATCAAAGCTCATTAACTTATTGATTAGTTACATACTTAAATTCAAGTAACTTATTTGATATCAAAGTCTAAAGTTTAGAAGTTTACTGAAATTTCTATTTAGTTTCATATTGTGAAATCAAGCTTACATTGTTGATTGATTTGACATATTCAAAAGCTAAATTGACTTCTGATTTTGAATTAAATCCTAAAAGGAATATTGATAAAGTTGCAAAGCATTGTAAAATAAAATCTTTGAAATTTTACTCAAGTTGATATTTTCATTCATAAAGATTTAATCTTAAATTGGTTCTTAACTGTACTTGTGATTGCAAATCAATTTTACTTGTGTGATTTCTAAATCTAAAATAGTTGGGATAGACTTAATAAAAAGATTAATAAAGAAATTTTAAATCCCAATTCATCCCCCCTCTTGGGAGTACACCTTACTTCTCAAACTCATTGCCTTATAACCATTGAAGATAAAGAAAAAAAAAAAAAAAACAAAAGAGAAAAAGGAAGTAAATTTCTTTCAAAATGAGCAACCTTCATATGATAAGTTAACGGTGTTTTATTTGAAATGCATAATGATCTTGAACACATTGGGTTTTAAATACAACAAGCTCATGAGAAAATTAAATTTTTTGGCAAATGAAAATGGGCTTTTGAAAATGAAAAAAGAAATTTTGAAAGCTATGATAATGTCAAGCTCTTCTACAAATGAGTTGGCATTAGAAAATGAATTTCTAAAAAGGAAAGTTGAAAAATCTCAACAATGTTCTTTAAAAAATTATTCAAGTAAAGGAGAATTTTGATAGAGTGTTAGCTAATTAAAATTTCATTTTTTGACAAGCCTAAAAAATAGGTACTACCCAAACAAAACAAATTCTTGTGTTAAAACAATATGGGTACCAAGGGTCTAAAATAATTTCACATGATAACACCCTTAAATTTGGAACTTAATTGAAAATATTTTTTCTTGAAAAATGAAACTTGGGCTTTTTCATATCTTTTAGAATTTTTCAAATTATATTGCTTTTTTTTCCCCATAGAGTGTTAGCTAATTAAAATTTCATTTTTTGACAAGCCTAAAAAACAGGTACTACCCATACAAAACAAATTCTTGTGTTAAAAAAATATGGGTACCAAGGGTTTAAAATAATTTCACATGATAACACCCTTAAATTTGGAACTTAATTGAAAATATTTTTTCTTGAAAAATGAAACTTGGGCCTTTTCATATCTTTTAGAAAATTTCAAATTATATTGCTTTTTTTTCCCCAATGTTTCATTTTAAATAAGGGATTAAAATTATTTTTCAATTTGTTTTTTTTTTTTTTTTTTTTTTTGTGTTTACTTTAAAATGTTTGATGAATTTGTGCAAATATTTTGCTATCTCTTGAAAATTGATGAAATTGTTTTTGAATTATAATTCTTTGTGATGTTTTGATGATGACTGAATAATTTGAATAATTGAGCATGTTGATGGAAATTTGAAACTCTTTTATATTAAAGTGCTCATTGTGATACCTTGCCAAATCTTAAGTGTATAATCATTGCTTTAGGGAGAGCATGCTTAAACGGATATTGAGATATGAATACTTTGTGCTTCAAATTGAATATCATAACCTTGAATGTTTTAATGATTTATTTTTTTCAAATATGAACATCTTGTTGATCATTTCGGAAGTTGAGCATAATGAGTTGTGATGATGTGAATATGAGCTTGAATGAATCATATTTTAATTAAGCATAATTGGATATATATATATATATATATATATATATATATTGATTGGATTGGTGTATATTGAACTTATTGATATAAAAATTGAACTTGTTTTGATTATTGTCCTTTAATGAGTATCACGTTGTTGAGAAAATTTGAGCACCAAGAATATTTTGTTGTGGTTATAGAACTTATTGGTAATTAAACATCTTATTGTTGAATTGAGTTGGATTGAATATCATGATGAAACAGAGCATATTGAAACGTCATTGTAAACGGTTCTATGGATTTATTTTTAAGAACCCTCTCTTAAAAAGCTTTTGATATTTAGCAAGGGGAGCAAGCATAAAAGAAAAAATCATTTTGAAAACATGAGCATAATTATGAATATTTATGAAAATGACTGTAAATAAATTGCTTGATTGAGATGGCTATTATGAAAATTTAAAACCTTTGAAATTCATAGACTTTGTTGAATAATGAAAATGTGATACAATTTATCCAAATTATGAGTGTATGCACTTACTGAAACAAGAACATCTTGGTTCAAACTTGATTTTCAAATTGTGAATCTGAAAGTGGAATAGTGGTCCCAAGAAGGGGGGGGGGGGGTATGAATTGGGTTATTAAAATCTTTAAGTTCCTTTTACAAATTTTTATTTACTTGTTTAATACACACAACAAAACTTAAGTAAACCAATCAACTCACAATTAAAACTCAAACAATCCACAAATTAACTGAAAACTTAAACAACCAACCGATTTAAAACTAACCAACC
This sequence comes from Malania oleifera, assembly GCF_029873635.1. Classification (NCBI taxonomy): domain Eukaryota; kingdom Viridiplantae; phylum Streptophyta; class Magnoliopsida; order Santalales; family Ximeniaceae; genus Malania; species Malania oleifera. The sequence continues at coordinate 18,919,709 of NC_080428.1, forward strand.
ATAAATACCAAACCGATCACAATTTGAAGTCCTTAGTGGAATTTCATCTTTTGTTTTTGTAAGCAGCCCTGTAAGTAAATTGCAAGCCCAGTTTTTGAATTGTATTACCTTTACCATTAACCCAAGAGGGGGGTGAATTGATATTTTCAAAATTGATGCCCTAGGTAAATCCCCTAACAGCAGTTTTGCACAACCTTATGGTCAGTCTAATGCAGATAAATTAAATTAATTTAAATACATAGTGGAAATTAAATTGCATGATAAAATTAACTAAGCATGCACCAGAAAGCTGTAAATATAAGATGACACCTAGAAATGTTATCGAGGTTTGGCAAATTGCCTACGTCCCTGCCTTGGCTAACAAGCACAAGGATTACCACTATAAGGTTCACTTAACGGGTTGAGTGGCACCTAAACAACTAGGTCAATTAGTAGAAGGCTTACTTCAACATTTACAAACAATCCTTATAAGGCTGGATTACCGCCCCCTCAGGCCACGCCTAGAATACAACAATATTTCTCAATAAGTAAACTGGTAAAGTGATTATACTTCTCAATAAAGCAGATATGTACCCAATCTAATGAATACACCACCGAATGATATAATGAAGTAAGCTTAATGTGGTCTAAATGTCTACTCTCAAATATTTATGCAAATATTGCCATCAGTGCACGAGAATATAAATGATATGATCTTTGTGTCAAAATAATGATTTAAATGACAATGCACAAACAAAGATCCTTAGCACACTTTAAATATCTCAACAAATATTTTTGTACAAATATAAACCTCAAGATATATTCAGATTTAATTTATAAAACGATTTGATCTTTGTGTTCAATAAGATAAAATCAATCAAAGGATATTTCAATAAAGAATTTTTTGCATATGCACAAATATCTCAACAAAATATTTCTTAAAGTAAATCACATGAGATATTTGAAGATGATTTGAAATATGTTTTAGCAATAAAAAAGCAATGTGAACTCCTTGAGATTTTGCAATGAGAATGCAGTACTCACAAGCTCAAATGAAGTTTCCTTAAGGAAGACTTATCAATAAAGTCTCCTAGGAAAAACTTAAAGCTTTGCTCCCAAAGAAAATAATTTCAATCAACCAAGCATGGGAGAGCAATAGCCTAATAGCAAGAACACTCAAGCACACACTTACGAAGGGTTTTTTTCAATAAGAATTAGCAAGAGTGAGTGTAGGAGGCTTCAAAATGAGTATATAAGAATTTTGAATTTCAGAGAATTTTGCTAATCAAGATTTCTAATTAGGTGCTAATCTTTTCAAATTAGGGGGTATATATAGACTACCCCATAATTATAACCGTCCAGGACATATAGGGTATTATTAGTATTGTTTTAAAACATTTTAGCATAATTAACCTTGTTTAAAAAATTTAACTACGGTAAAAAATATTTCTAACCCGAGAGCACCGGTTGATCGGACTTTAGATTCGGTTGACCAAGTGACAAAGTTTGGTCGACTAGGAGAAATTTGAACTGAGAGTTCGGTCAACTAGACTAAGGGTCCCAAGGGCTATTTTTCCATTTTTGCGTGGTTCAATCGACCGAGTGGTTGTATTCTCCCACGTGGGGGTTCAGTCGACCAGGGCACTCTTCATATAAATCTAGTCAATCGATCAAGGAGTCAATCGTTGACCCGGTGGGAGTTCAGTCCACCAAGTTATATGAAATCGGCAAGGTATGGTCGACCGAGCTATGGTCAAATTGTTGACCTCTTGACCAATTCGGTATGTTCCGGTTCGGTCGACCGAACATGCATTTTTAATGCATTTCGGTTCCAACTCCCTTGTATATTACCCCTATTCATATAAGCATATATGTTTATGCATGCATGTGGATCCTAGGGTCATTCTAGGTCTTTCTTGAGCTTACTTATCATATCATGCATGTAATGCATTTGATTATTACAGACCATTTTTCTCCTATTTACTATTACAGAACCACATTACATAAAATGAATTTAAAGTACAACATAGATATGATCTTCAGAGTCCTCATGCTCTGCTTCATGTGCCATCATTTTGATTTGTCAATTATATTCTTGCACATTATCCTTAGATAGCCATCAAATACAACAAGTATTTGTCATTATCAAAATCAGGTCTACAAATTGATTTTATTGCATTCTCTTAATTAAGATTTTTGCAAATTAACCAACGTACTCCCTTGTGGGTTTTAGCAAACAGTTAATTGAAATGTATTTTCATTAAATTAAGAGTCTTCTTTTTAATTCAGTGTTTAAGCCCTACAACCAGCACTTAACACATACATGCACAATATATGAAGTATTGGAATTTAAAAGAATAGGGAAAGAAGAACACCACATTTTTTTTTAACAAGATTCAGCTTATTCCCAGCCTACATCCTCGCCTTTGGCCAATACCATCAAAGGATTCCACTAATAATTCTATTTCTAGGTAGAGCAACCCATTTACAAATTTCCCACCTTAAGGGTAGAGCACCATATCCAAGCGATTCCCCTCACTCGGTCCAATGATCCAAACACATTGGAATGATCAATAATCTACAAGAAAATAATCAAGAGATTTTTTTACACAAGATACTCTCAAAAGTGCTGATTAGTACAATATCAAAACTGTGTACTTCAAAGTAAATCAATATGAAGTTGAACTTGAAGCCCAAGAAGTTTATCACCGATTAATTCTTTCAATGATTGAAAGATTCAGATTTGAAGCACAAGATTAGTGATTGAAAGTCAGCAACACTTGGTAGAATTTGTGCACAATATGGTAGCAAGAGAGCCTTTGAATGATGAGAGCAATTGAGAGAGAGTGAGAGTTGAATTGTATGCTTGGTGTATAAAATCAATGATCATGAGGCTATTTATAGACTTGATAAAATGAATTTACTTGATCCCCAAGTTTACTTGGAGTAATGCCCAAGTTTTAATTAAATTTGAGCCCCAAGCAATCTGATTTAAAAAATATTTCTGTTATAAAAATTTGAAATTTTCCGCGTGGCAATAGCCTGTCACCTTTTGGTTAGGCGCCTGTCACTAAATACATAGTTTAATTTCAAAGTTAGCAGGGTAGCAATTTCCAGGAAAAATCCAGTCAGGCTTCTCAATTTGCCTCATCAGGCGCTTGTCAGGGTCTAGGTAGTGGCCTAACGCCCTTCAATCTGTGCATTTTAAAAGCACTTAAATTGTTAGCCTACTGAGGATTTCAGTCAGGCTACTGTCAAATACAAAGATGTTGTTTTTAAGATATTTTTATAAGAACTCTCTTTGCTTCTCAATTCTTTAATTTTTAAATTGTTTACATGTTCCAAGATTAAGTTTTAGGTCTCTAGGTCTCTTATACCTAATGAGCTTCAACGAATTTCATATTTGAGTATACTTGAAGTACTTACAAAATATGTCCTATAGACTCATTCAACTCTTCATTTCTTGAACTCTTTGAAGTCTTGAAGTTGTTACTTTGATTTCTCTTGGTCTTGAGCTTCATTGTTCTTCAAGCTTTCATTCTTGATCACTTGAATTGAAGTGAGCTTTCAAAATGTTCCTTGTGATCATATGAATTATGCTGAGTTCCAAAATCTAGTTTTCCTAAAACATCACAACTTCAAAGCATATTAAATTACCTTACTTTGTTATCATCAAAATTAAGAGTCGTAAGCCTTGTTAGGCCAACAATCTCCCTCTTTTTGTTGATGACAAATAAGGAGCAAAAAGAGAGTGAACCTTAAGAGGTTCCCTCTTACAATAAGCACAAAAATATCTTCAATTTTTATTATAGTATTCATTTCATAATATAGCATTCAATCCATAATTTCATAAACGTCATATGCACCATATGTCATAAACATCATATGCAGCAAATTTCATAAACATCATACTCATCATGATTTCATAAACATCATCATATGCATAATATCATTAGGTGACCATCTTTTGCTCATAATGATACTCCTTTTTTTGACATCATTCAAAAAGGAGAAATACAAAAACATAATAAACATAAGAAGGTTGCATAGTACATCCATAGGAAGACAAAAAAGTGAGCAACAAGTCATAGTCAAAACATCACAAAAGATCTAAATCAATTATCAGATTCGGTATCAACATCTTCAGCATCTGCATCTTCTTCTGAGCCATCTTTATAGGCTTCATATTATTTTCCAGTATTTTCAGAATCCTTAGCAGAGTGTTCCTTGGAGGCTTCACCACTCTCCTCATTTTCTTCTGACTCTTCATCAGATTCATCATTACTAGGAGGTGCAAAACTGATGTCCATAGGGGCTACACCCTGGAAGGAGTTAGTAATATGTTGTTCCAACTTTTCAAGGCGCTGATCTAGTGAGGAGTATTGAGTTTGCACATTGGTAACTTTCTCTTGAAGAGAAGTGAGTCCAAATCTCATGTCATTACTAAAACTAGAGTAGTGATGATAGAATGGGAGGAACCACGCAGGCATGTCTGCTTCCTCTGGAGCATGGATAGGATCCTTTGGGTCTTGTTGCGGTGGCCTATTTCCTCCATAAAGCCATCGTTGTGTATATTTATTATAACCCATTAATTTTAGAGTGGTACAGGAAAATAGATCATAATGAGTCCTTTTTACGAATTTTGAAGATGGTGTAATGACTTGGTAGTGTGCAAAAAGTAAGGATAGAATTCCACCATAGGGAAGAACAACATGTGAAGCTTCTATCTTCATTACCATCCACTTAATAATTAGGCTAGCCAAATCCAACCTTTTCCCTTTGAGCAAATGCCACATGACAAAACAATCTAGGAATGAAACATGGTCATATAATCCGACTCTATGTAGGATATTGTGAGCAATTACCTTGTGTAGGATTAAGGCTTATAGATTGAGTTGTTTGTAAAATGAAGGATTGCCAAAGTATATGGGTTGATCATTCATTACAAGAGGCAAAAATTATTGTGGGGTGAAGCCTTGCCCCATAATCCATTGCTTTTCTACAAGATTACATTCAAACTCTCCTTGTTTTATTCGAAGCAATTTTCCTAGGGATTGAGGTGTGAGAGTAATCGAATGTCCTATGAGGTTAGTTGAAAAACCTACTTCCTTTTTCACTATATTGGCATAGAAAATTTTGATCAAGTCTAGATAATATCCCTTGGCTTGATTCTAAATAAACTTTTCCCAGCCAACATCCTTAAATAAAGCTAAAATTTCGGGAAAATCAGACTCAAAGAAGGGAACATCTAGAACTTTACCGAACTTGCGGTCGATGGTCCGAATAAGATTTTGATACAAGGATTTAGCATGAGGAGAGGTTAACCATTTTTATATTTCATCGTCACTGGCTTGTTGAGAGGAGGAAGCCTTGTCTTTATGTCTGACCGTCTTTGTTCGCGACATAGTGAAGAACTTTCTTAGAATCAAATTCTAAAACCCCAGGAGTTTGATACTTAGGGTTTGATGGAGTGAAGTAGGAATGGAAGAATAGAAGGATTATTGGAAGGAGGAAGAGTAATAAGGGGAGGAGAGAGAGTTTAGGAGATGGAAAGAACAAAGTCAGGCAGCTGATGTGTTTAAAATGAAATATTTTTCGCATTTAAGTAAGTAACCCGCTGTGAGTCAGGCGCCCACCACTCGAAGAGTTAGGTGCCTGATCACTCATATTCATCAGGTAGTAGCCTGGCAGGCGCCTGCCTCTTAGGTGCCAGTCGCCTGTCATGTAGGTTGTTGTGAATTTTCTCTTCTAAATGACTTCACGAACATTCAACATCCCTAATTCTCGTCTAATAACTACAAATCGATCATTTGAAAGTGGTTTAGTGAAAATATCCGCTAATTGATCATTAGTATTAACGAACTCAAGGGTTATTTCCTCTTTTTGTACGTAATCTCTCAATAATGTCTAATATCAATGTGTTTTGTTCTTGAGTGATATACTAGATTTTTTGAAATATTTATAGAACTTGTGTTATCACATTTAATTGGTAATGTTTGATATTCAAGATTGGAATCTTTTAATTGTTGTTTCATGTATAATGTTTGCACACAATAACTCTCAGCTGCAACGTATTCACCTTCGGCTATGGATAATGTTACGAAATTTTGCCTTTTAGAAAACCAAGAGACTCGTGAGTGTCCTAGAAAATGACAAGTGCCACTAGTGCTCTTTCTATCTATTTTACATCTAGCATAGTCCGTATTCGAATAACTAATCATTTCAAAACCAGTGTCTTTGGGATACCATAATCCTAGATCAAGAGTTCCTATTAAGTATCTTAGTATCCTTTTAACAACAATTTGATGTGATTCTTTGGGAACAGATTGAAATCGAGCGCACATGCATACGCTAAACATTATTTCTAGCCTACTTGTTGTTAAATATAATAAGCTACCTATCATGCCTCTATAGTATTTTGTATCAACATATTTTCCTTTTTCATCTTTATCAAGGCTTATTGAGGTGCTCATGGGAGTCCCTATAGGATTACTTCCTTCCATGTCAAATTTCTTCAACATGTCTTTTATGTATTTAGTTTGATTTATAAAGGTTCCATTTTTAGCTTGCTTAATTTGTAATCCAAGAAAGTAGTTTAATTCTCCCATCATGCTCATTTAAACTCATCTTGCATGCATTTTGTGAATTCATTGCATAACTTTTAATTTGTTGCACCAAATATTATATCATCAACATAGATTTGGATTATAAGCATATCTTTGTTTTTGGATTTTATGAATAAGGTACTATCTACCTTTCCTCTTGAGAAACCATTATCTAGTAAGAATTTACTTAACCTTTCATACCAAGCTCTAAGAGCTTTTTTTAAACCATACAAAGCTTTAGTTAATCTAAATACATGATCAGAATTTTTTGTGACTTCAAAACCCGGAGGTTGTTCTATGTAAACTTCTTCATTTATATATCCATTCAAGAAAGCACTTTTAACATCCATTTGGTATAATTTAAATTCTCTGTGGGATGCATAAGCTAAGAGCATTCTAATTACTTCCATTCTAGCTACAAAGGCAAAAGTTTCATCGTAGTCTATTCCTTCTTGTTGGTTGTACCCGTTAGCTACTTGTCTTGCTTTGTTTCTAACATCTATACAATTTTCATCCTTTTTATTTCTAAATACCCATTTAGTTCCTATGATTGAATGGTTTTTAGGTTTAGGTACTAATTGTCATACTCTACTTCTCTCAAATTGATCTAATTCCTCTTGCATAACAATTATCCATGAGTCATTTTTAAAGCTTCTTCAGTATTTTTAGGATACTCTTGAGATAAAAATGTGTAGTGATTACATAGATTTTTCAAGCATGACCTAGTGGTTATACCTCTTGATGGTTCTCCAATTATTTGATCTTTTGGGTGATTTCTAACATATCTCCATTCTTTTGCTAATTCACTAGTTCTTTTTGTGTCATTTTCTAGAGTTCTTTTCCTTCTTCTTTTGCTTCAACTATATCTAGGTCTTCTAATTTTTGAGTGGGTTGTTCTTCTTCTACTTTTGTTGTTTTGTTAAAAGGATTTTCTTCATTGAAATTTACATGTATTGATTCAACAATAGTAAGAGTCATTTTATTGTATATCCTAAAAGCTTTACTTTTCAATGAATACCCTAAAAATATTCCTTTATAAGATTTTGCATTGAATTTTCCTAACTCATTTTTATCATTCAATACAAAGAATTTACATCCAAACACATTAAAGTATGAAATATTTGCCTTTCTACCTTTCCAAAGTTCATATGGTGTCTTATTTAACTTTTATCTTATAGATACTCTATTGATTACATAGCATGCGATATTTACCGCTTCAGCCCAAAAATTTTTCGGTAGATTATGTTCGTTTATTATAGTTCTAGCCATTTCTTGTAGTATTTGGTTCACTCTTTCTACAACTCCATTTTGTTGTGGAGTTCTAGGTGCTGAAAAATTATGATTAATACCATGTTCATTGCAAAATTTTTCAACATCCTTATTGTTGAATCTCTACCTTGATCACCCCTTATGCTTGACACATTATATCCTTTTTCATTTTGGAGTTTCAAATATAAATTTATTAGTAAGTTACAAGCTTCATCTTTTAAGGCTAAAAATAATACCCAAGTGAACCTAGAATAGTCATCTACTATTACAAAGGCATATTGCTTACCTCCTAAGCTTTGGGTTCTAGTATGACCAAACAAGTCTAGATGAATGAGTTCTAAGGGTCTACTAGAAGAGATATGTTTCTTCTTTTTAAAGCTTGTTTTAATTTGTTTTCCTAGTTGACAAGCATCACAAGTTTTATCCTTCATAAATTTTGAATTAGGTAATCCCTTGACCAAATTATTTTTAGATAATTTTGATAGTAAGTCCATGCTTGCATGACCTAGTCTTCTATGCCAAAGCAAACTGGCTTAATTTATGATAGCTAAGCATGTTACACTTTGATCAATTAGATTGTCAACATTTATGCAATATACATTATTAACCCTATAAGCTGTGAATAGGACTTCTAGTTTATTAGGATTTTGAACTAAAAATTTATCTTACTTAAAGATTATGTCAAAACCTTTGTCACTAAGTTGACTTATACTTAAAATATTATGTTTTAGTCCATCTACTAACAACACATCATCAATAGTAAGTGAGGGTTTTTTGCCTATTTTATCGATTCCAATAATTTTACCTTTAGCATTTCTTGGGATCGGAGGAGCCCATGGGTGGATTTGATACACATGGATGAACAGCAACTTGACCCAAAAGCTTGAGCTTATTGGGTCTTGGGCCCAACCATATATATAAACACCTATCATCCACTCTAATTTTCTAATGTGGGACAAGTTCACAAGTGGAATTCTCAACAATCTCCCCCTCACTTATGAGTTCTAAATGCTCTCCCTTGAATGGAAATCATCTCCCTTCTGGGAGTAAGCCCAATTCCCCAAAAATTGCTTAAGTGGGCCTTACCACTGGCACCTTACGTGCATCAGATTGAATTCCTGTCCCTCCAAACCAATTCTACCTCTCACTTCTTGACCCTATTCGGATCCATCCCTAGCTTAGATGATCCTTATTGGCCTCGGCCACACACTTGGTCCTCCAACTCTTAGCATGTATAAAGAATTAGCTTCCCGTCTCGACTTTTAAGATGTCGCTCACCTAAAATTACGAACCATCAGCTCTGATACCACTTGTTATGTGAATAACCTAATTGCTTATTCTAATTTATATATTTTAATCAATTATAAATAAACCACAGTTAGAATCTGATTTTATCTAAGCAGCAACCACAACCACACCTAAACTAAAACCTGCATATTTCAACGTGTGTGCGTGCCAAGCCTGATCAAGAAAAAATATTTTACTCACCAAATAATATTCAGCAAAGCCACAATAATTCTAACAAAACATAAGCATGCACAATCACAAACCACAAGAACACATTTACGTGGTTCGGCCCAAAAATTGGCCTACATCCACGGCAGGAACTCACCTTCGGAGACTCTATATTAAAATGGTGGAAATAAATACAAGCGCACAAATTTACCTCTATTGGCTTATTGATCTCCTCTAAAAATCAGCTCAAGAACGACCCAAGAAAAGCCCTCTTCGCACCTGCGAAGAACCCTAGGCTTCTTCCTATTTTCCTCCCCGATTTCATCAAAAGAAACCCTCCGAAGACCTAGATCTGTGCTTACCTTCCCCTTTCCCATGCGTGAGCCTCCGTTGCAGGCTAGAGATCCCAAATGCCGAACCACCCTCCTCCTGTTGTCTCATTCTCTTGTGTTCCCCTCACTCGCCCGCGCAGCTGAAGGAACTCGGGCTATAGGTGCTCTCTCGACTGCAGGTCCTCTCTTCGTAGGCGAAGGCTCTCGGTTCTGTTGGTTTTGCAGGAAGAAATCTTGGCTGTGCTGAACCTGATTTGAAGCTGCGAAAACAGAAAAGTAAACCCCCACCCCTGCTGTGTTTTTTTTTTTTTTTTTTCTATTTACAATTAATTAGAGGCAAATTACATCAATGCCCCCCATAACAAAAGTTAAAAAAAACTGCTTCTAGATCTCTCTCGAAATGGACGGCTTGGATTCTTTTTCCTTCAAGCTTGGCACTCCAACAATTCTCCAGCTTGGCAAACTTGTGACCCTTGCACCTCCTTAGCATCTCTTATGGCGGTTCCTACAAAACAAACACTAGCAACTTCCAAGGTTAACTAAGTTTGAACAATATTCAAACTTGGATTTAGGTACTGCTTTAGTCATCATATCAGAAGGATTATCCTCTATTGGATTTTTCCTTACTTCTTATTCACCACTAGAAATAATATCCCTCACAAAATGCAGCCTAACATCTATATGTTTGGACCTATCATGATAAACATGATTCCTAGCCAAATGAATTGTGCTTTGATTGTCACAATAAATTATAACGGTTCCACTATACATTCCTAACTCTAGACATAGTCCTTTGATCCATATAGCCTCCTTAAAGACTTTAGTCATGACAATATATTTAGCCTCCATGGTAGACAAGGCTACCACCAACTACATGTGTGATTTCCAACTAATAGCACTACCTAAAAAAGAAAAGACCATTCCAGACAAAGACTTCCTGGTATCTAGATTTAGATTATAGTTAAAATCTACAAATCCTTTTAACCCTATTTCACAATGCATATGCCTTTTTCCAAATATTAATCCTTACTGTTTTGTTCCAGACAAGTATTGAAAAATTTGTTTCAAAGCATGCCAATGTATCTTTCAAGGTTTGCTCATAGATCTACTTACTTGACTTACAACATAAGATAGATCAGGTCTAAAACATACCATAGCATACATTACACTACCAACCATACTAGCATAAGGTATTCTATTCATAAACAGTTACTCATTTTCAATTTCAGGACACTGTTTTCTAGACAATTTAACATGTTGTGCAACAAAAACAGAAGTAGATTTAACATGACTCATTCCAAATATTTTTAACACCTTTGAAATATAAGACATTTGAGACAAGTAAAGAAGCTTTTTATTCCTTTCTCCAGTTATTTCCATACCAAGTATTCTTTTTATAGGTCCTAAGTCTTTCATTTCAAATTCAGATTTAAGCATGCACTTAACTTCATTTAACATATCGAAGTCTCCATAAGCAACCAACATGTCATCAACATATAATAGCAAATATATATGACATTTATCACATGATTTATAATAAACACAGCCATCATAATTGCTTCTACAGAAATCATTTTGAATCATATAGAATTAAATCGTCTATACCATTGTCTAGGTGATTGTTTTAGCTCATATAATGATTTCTTTGATAAACATACATGATTTTTATTCATTTCTGTATCAAAACCCTCAGGAGGTTGCACATAAACTATTTCTTCTAAAGTGCCATGCAAGAAAGCAGTTTTAACATCAAGTTGTTCCAAATGCAAGTCAGGTACAACAATAAAAGATAATATATATCTAATTGAACTATGCCTCACAACGGGGGAAAATATTTCATTATAATCTACCCCTTCCCTTTGTGTAAATCCCTTAGCCACTAACCTAGCTTTATACCTAGGTGGTTCAATTCCAGGGATTCCCTCTTTCCTCTTAAAGATCCATTTGGATCCTATGAGTTTCTGTTTTTATGGTCTAGGTACCATCACCCATTTCTGTTTAGAGACTCCATTTCTTCTTACATTGCAAGAATCCATTTTTTAGCCTCTTTACTATCCATGACCTCTCTAAAATTCCTAGGCTCCACCTCAATTTTTGTTTCAACAATAGAAAGAGCAAAAGCTGTCATATCAACCTCCCCATCCCTTTAAGGAGGTCTTATGACCCTCCTCTCCCTATCTCGTGCTAGAAGGTAGGTTTTACTTAATTCATAGGTTTCTGGTTTTGAGTTTTGCTCCTCAAAATCTACAACATCTGTTTCTAAATGGTTTTGAGAAGTGGAGGGTTGCTCCACCTCAAGCTGCTGGTCACTAGTATCAGAGTGCCTAACAGTTTCATCTGAATTTTCTAGTTTTCCCCCCATTTTAGTTTCATTAAAAACTACATCCCTGCTAATAATACATTTTTTTTTCTAGGTTTTGTAACCTAGAGCTTATAGCCTTTAACCCCCTCGGGGTATCCCACAAAAATGCATTTAATAGCCTAAGGCTCTAATTTATCAGTTCTATTGTGGGCATAGGCTACGCACCCAAAAACTTTTAAACTCTGATAATTAGCAGGCTTACCCAACCAGATTTCTTGACGGGTTTTAAAATTTAGAGCTAAGGAAAGACAACTATTAATAAGGTATACAACAGTGGTCACCACCTCTGTCCAAAAGGTCTTAGGCAGACCTAAAGTGGCTAACATGCATCTTACCCTGTCCAGAATAGTCCTATTCATCCTTTTAGCTAATCCATTCTGTTTGGGAGTATCCCTAACAGTCCTATGTCTAGCAATGCCCTTAGTTTTACAAAATTCAGAAAATTCATTTGACTAGTATTCTAATCCATTGTCTGTTCTTAGTGTTTTAACTTTTCTGCCAACTTGAAATTCAACTAAGGTTTTCCATTCTTTAAACTTTTCAAAAGTATCACTCTTATGTTTTAGAATATAAACCCATACTTTCCTAGAAAAGTCATCTATAATTGACAGAAAATACCTAGAACCACCATGGGAACTAACCATAGCGGGCCCCCACAAGTCTGAATGTATGTAATCAAAAGTCTGTTTCGTGGTGTGAGTGGACTTCTTAAAACTAACCCTAGTAGACTTACCCAAGACACACTCCTTATAGAATTACAATTCCTCAAGTTTCCTATCCCCAAGTAGCCCCTGTTTCTCTAACTCCTTTAGGCCCTATTGGCTTTTATGTCCTAGCCTCTTATGCCATAAGGAAACCTAATTTTCTACCTTGTGATTAATAGGTGAAGCCTCACCAATCACTGTCTTTCCTACCAAGGTATACAACCCATTCTTTAGCACCCCTTTCATGACTACTAGTGAACCTCTACATACTCTTAGGCTACCTCTTTCAGACTTAAACATGTACCCTATCTTATCTAAGCTGCCAAGAGAAATCAAGTTTCTCTAAAGCTCAGGTATGTACCTCACATCTCTTAGCACTCTTTCAATCCCATCATGCATTAGAAGCCTCACTGTCCCAATACCCTGTATTTTACACGACTTATTGTTTCTTAGGACAACATGACCTCCTTCTAAGCATGTAAAGGACTCAAACTAGTTTTTAAAATGGACACATGTGGAAGGAACATCCAGAATCTAATATCCATTCTTTTCCTGAATCTTTCTCAGAGACATTCAACACTTCTACACTATCATACCCATCTAAAACTACAGCTGCCTTACCCTTTGATTTAGAGGTGGTGGCATTGGCAACCTTTTTCCTTTTAGGGTACTCCCTCTTAAAATGCCCTTCCTTGTGACAAGAAAAATAGTTTAGTGCTTTGCTTTTATAATTTGATCTAGACCTCTTGCCTTTTCCTTTCTTGTCCCTCTTTTCAGACCTACCTCTCACATTTAACCCTTCCCCTGACCCGGATTTAGACTCAAACTTAATGTGCAATTCCCTATAGTGCAAAACTGCTTGCACATCTTCTAAAGCCAGCCTCTCTCTCCCACACATCATAGTTTCTTTAAGATTTTCATATGTGGAATCAAGAGAACTCAATAAAAGAATTGTCTGGTCTTCTTCATCTATACTAATATCAATATTAGAAAGATCCAACAGAATTTTATTAAATTCATCTAAATGTTCATCAACAGATGTTCTAGGGGTCATTCTAAAGGTATAGAGTCTAGTCTTCTTATGGATTCTATTTTCTAGGGATTTTGTCATGTACAAACTTTCTAATTTTAATCAAACTCTAGCTACCGTATCCTCATTGGCAACTTCCCTAAGCACTTTATCTCCTAGGGACAAGATAATGGCATTATGTGCCTTTTGGAGGATTTCGGGCTTCACTTTGTCGGTGGAGGGTAAACTTGGTTTCCTTTTTCGTGAAGTGGAAGCCCCCTTCTTTCCACCAAGAAGAGCCTCCTTAAGCCCCTGTTGTACCAAGATGGCCACGCATCTTAATCCTCCATAAACCAAAGTCATTTTTTTTCGGTGAATTTTTCTATTTCAAACTTAGCGGTCCCCAACACATAGCCAAGCTCTGATACCACTTATTGTGTGAATAACCTAATTGCTTATTCTAATTTACAGATTTTAATCAATTACAAATGAACCACAATAAGAATCTGATTTTATCTAAGCAGTAACCACAATCACACCTAAACTAAAACTTGCATATTTCAACGTGTGTGTGTGTGCCAAGCCTGATCAAGAAAAAAGATTTTATTCACCAAATAATATTTAGCAAAGCCACAATAATTCCAGTAAAACATAAGTATGCACAATCACAAACCACAAGAACACATTTATGTGGTTCGACCCAAAAATTGGCCTACATCCACGGCAGGAACTCACCTTCGGAGGCTCTATATTAAAGATGGTGGAAATAAATACAAGTACACAAATTTACCTCTCTTGGCTTACCGATCTCCTCTAAAAATCATCTTAAGAACAACCCAAGAATAGCCCTCTTCGCACCTACAAAGAACCCTAGGCTTCTTCCTATCTTCGTCCTTGGTTTCCCTAAAAGAAACCCTCCCAAGACCTAGATTTGTACTTACCTTCCCCTTTCCCGTGCATGAACCTTTGCTGGAGGCTAGAGATCCCCAACACCAAACCACCCTCCTCCTTCCATCTCCATCTTTTGTGTGCCCCTCACTCTCCCGTGCAGCTGAAGGAACTTAGGCTACAAGTGCTTTCTTGGTTGCAAGTCCTCTCTCTGTAGGCTCAGGCTCAAGCTCTCGGTTCTGCAGGAAGAAATCTCAGCTGCGTTGAACCTAATTTGAAGTTGCAAAAATAGAAAAGTAAACCCCCTACCCTACTGTGTTTTTTTCTATTTACAATGAATAAGAGGCATCTTTTGGTGCTAATGTAGTGAACTTGGATCTATATCCGGTCATATGTCTTGAACATCCGCTGTCCAAGTACTACTTTTCCTTTGATGGTGTTGTCTTTAAGCATACCTACAATGAAGGATTCATGGTGTTACTTTTGGAATCCAAACTTTCTTAGTTTTCTTTAAATTATATCTAGTTCTATTGTTTACTTTCCATTCATTTTTTACTTTGACATACTTCTTTTTAAGAGGACAATTAAACATGATATATCCCTTGTTTTTACACAAGTAGCATGGGGTATGTTCATGTGTGTTAGTTGAGGATGTACGAGCATAGTGTTTTGCCTCTTTTATAAAATACCCCATGAACAATTTCTTCTTTCTTTTATTTGTGATTCCATTGAAACTGATTCCTTCTTTATTACCATTCATTCTTTGTTATCCAACCATCTTCTCAAAATTTTCTTTACCCTTAGTGAAGTTGTAAATAATCTTCTCTTTAACTTCAATTGTCTTTTTAAGAACAATTATTTCTAAATCTTTCTTGCTTTGATCATTTACTTGTAACTTGACTAATTCTTATGACATATCATTTATTTTCTCCATTAGATTATCAATATGTGATTCTTTTTCCTTTTCAATGGATTTAGAAGATTCTAGTTGGCTTTTAAGATTTTCATTTTTTTTTTCCTTCAAGGCTATATTCCTTTTAGTAACTTTTATAAATCTATTGTGAAGAGCAAATAACTCAGCTTGAAGCTCTTTGTATGATGGCATGCTATCACTAGGGTCACTATATGAACTATCACTAGATTCATTTGATTAATAGTAGGAGTTTACCTCATCTTCGTGCACCATGAAGCATATGTTGCCACTTCTTGATCACTTGATTCTTTTTCTGATTCACTCGATCTTGTGTCATCCTATGTGGCTTTCATAGCAGTTTTCTTCTTCTTCTTTTCCTTCTTAAGCTGAGGACAGCTTGGCTTGAAGTGTCCTACCATTTTGCAGTGATAACAAGTCGGTGGATCATTCTTGTTTTTGTTCTCCTTCTTACTTGTTTCTCCTTTTTTAGTTTTTGATCCTTTGAATTTTCTAGAGAACTTCTTGTTTCTTTTATATAATTTTCCAAATATTTTAGTAATAAAGACCAGTTCATCTTGATCTAAGTCACTTGATTCACTATCTTCATCATTTGAGCTTTATTTTGATGCTTTAAGATCTATGAATTTCCTTTTCTTATTTTCAAGATTTCTTTCTTTTGAAGTCATTCATAAGTGATTAGTGATCCTATAAGTTCGTCTAAAGATGCGGTTTTAAGGTTTCTTACTTCGATAATGGCGATATTGATTCCCATATGGATGGAAGACCCTTAAGTATTTTTCGGATAATCTCATAGGTGGAATAAGTTTTTCCTAAAGAAGCATTTAGGGAGTTTATTATGTGGCTGAATCTAGTATACATACTAGTGATGGATTCGTTGGGATTCATCTTGAAGGCCTCATATTCACTTGCTAGCATATCTATTTGATTATCTCTTGTATCTTCAGTTCCTTCATAGGTTACTTTGAGTTTGTCCCATATTTCCTTAGCTGTCTTGTAAGTCATGAATTTATTAAATTCATTGTTATCTAGTGCACAATATAAGACATTAATTGCACTTGCATTTAGTTGAAGCATTTTATGATCAAGTTTAGTTATGTCTTTTTCTTCTTTTGGGACTTGTTTACCATCTACCAACTTGGTAGGAATGAAGCACCATCTGTGACAACCTTCCAAACCTTCCAATCCATAGTTTGAAGGTAGATTCTCATGCGTTGTTTCCAAAAGGTATAATTCAATCCACAAAAGATAGGTGGTTGTGTTGAGGATTGACCCTCTTCGAAGGGAGCCACTCCTATATTGGTCATGTAGATCTTTGTGTAACTACTATTTAGGATTTGTTACAACTTAGCTCTGATACCAATTGAAAGTGGAATAGTGATCCCAAGACGGGGGGTGAATTGGGCTATTAAAATCTTTAAGTTCCTTTTAAAAATTTTCACTTGCTTGTTTAATACACACAACAAAAGTAGACCAATCAATTCACAATTAAAACTCAAAAAATCAACAAATTAACTGAAAACTTAAACAACCAACCATTTAAGAATAACCAACCACAATACCAAACCAATCACAATTTGAAGACCTTTGTGGAATTTTAGCTTTTGCTTTTGTAAACAGCCCTGTAAGTAAATTGCAAGCCCTGTTTTTTAATTGATTTTATTGTGTTCTCTTAATTAAGATTTTTGAAAATTAACCAACGTACTCCCTTGTGGGTTTCCAAAAACAATTAATTGAAGCGTACTTTCTTTAAATTAAGAGTCTTCTTTTTAATTTAGCGTTTAAGCCCTGCAACCTGCACTTAGCACACACACACACAATATATGAAGTACTGAAATTTAAAAGAATAGGGAAAGAAGAACACCACGTTTTTTATGAGGTTTGGCTTATCTCCAACCTACATCCTCATCTTTGGCCAATACCACCAAAGGATTCCACTAGTAACATTCTTTCCAAGTAGAGCAAACCGTTTACAAATTTCCCTCCTTAAGGGCAGAGCACCCTCTCCAAGCAATTCCCCTCGCTTGGTCCAATGATCCAAACACCTTGGAATCCTCAACAATCTACAAGAAAATAATCAAGAGATTTTTGTACACAACATACTCTTAAAAGAGCTGATTAGTACAAATTCAAAACTATATACTTGAAAGTAAATCAATATGAAATTGAAATTGAAGCTCAAGGAAGTTTATCACCGATTAATTCTTTCATTGATTGAAAGATTCAGATTTGAAGCACAAAATCAGTGATTGAAAGTCAATAACACTTGGTAGAATTTGTGCACAATATGGTAGCAAATAGCCTTTGAATGATGAGAGCTGTTGAGAGAGATTGAGAGTTGAATTGTATGCTTGGTGTATAAAATCATTGATCTTGAGGCTATTTATAGACTTGATAAAATGACTTACTAGATTCCTGAGTTTACTTGAAGTAGTTCCCAAGTTTTAATTAAGTTTGAGCCCCAAGCAATCTGATTTAAAAAATATTTCCATTATAAAAATTCAAAATTTCCCACGTGGCAGCAGCCTGTCACTAAATGTATAGTTTAATTTCAAAGTTAGTAGGGTGGCAGTCACCTGGCAGAACCCAGTCAGGCTTCTCAGTTTGCCTCATGAGGCACCTGTTAGGGTCTAAGCAGTTGCCAGACAACCTTCTGTTTGTGCATTTTAAAAATATTTAAATTGTCAGCCTACTGAGGATTTTAGTCAGGTCGCTGTCAAGGACAAAAATGTTGTTTTTAAGATATTTTTGTAAGAACTCTCTTTGCTTCTCAATTCTTGGATTTTTAAATTGTTTACTTAAAAAAAATATGTTCCAAGATTAAGTTTTAGGTCTCTATGTCTCTTACACCTAACGAGCTTCAACGATTTCATATTTTAGTATACTTGAAGTACTTAAAAAATATGTCCTATAGACTCATTCAACTCTTCATTTCTTGAACTCCTTGAAGCCTTGAAGTTATTGCTTTGAGTTCTCTTTGTCTTGAGCTTCATTGTTTTTCGAGCTTTCATTCTTGATCACTTGAATTGAAGTGAGCTTTCAAAATGTTCCTTGTGATCATATGAATTATGGTGAGTTCCAAAATCTAGTTTTCCTGAAACATCACAACTTTGAAGCATATTAAATTACCTTACTTTGTTATCATCAAAATTAAGAGTTGTAAGCCTTGTTAGGCCAACAGAATCATTTTTCAAAATTCATACCCCCACATCCTTTAGTTTTAAATATTGACTAAGGGAGATAAATTTTAAGCATGAAAAGTTTGTTTTTTTTTGACTTATGATCAACAACAAATTGGTATCAACTTTTCTTATATGACCATTGTCGGTCCGGGTGTAGAGTCAAGATGGGAGTGAATAGAATCTTTCGTGTATTTTGAGCTTTCTCTGCAAAATAAAATTGTTGGAAAGATAAAAGCAATTATATCACAATATATGAAATGTGAATCATGCATAAGACACAAATTAAAGAGTATAGAGAAGAGAAAGCTCAACACCGGTATTTTAACGTGGTTCGAGGCCAATCCTACAACCATGCCTTGAGACCAATTCAAGGATTCCACAATCCACTATCAAACTCCTTCACTGGAAGAGAAGCCTTACAACACGAGAACAAATCCCTCAACGCTCACCAAGAGCCGCATGGTTCACCAAGAAGCCTTGCAAATCGATCCACCAAGAATCTTCAACAACGGTTCACCAAGAACCTTCAAATGGGAGCCAATCCCTTTACAAAAAGAAAATGAAATATTTAACAATTCTCATCGATTAATCTAATATCAAATACAATACAATCCTTACAATATTCTCTCTAGTAATGAATCAAACAAGATTAGAGGGTAAGAGAGAAATTGAGCACTTGATATGAAGAACTAAAATGCAAAGTGCTTAGGTTTTGTATTCAAAAGATGTTAATCACTAAAATCATGTAAGAACCATCAAAACCCTTTTTAATCAAGTCTATGGACTTGTATTTATAGGAAAAATGCCAGGCCAGCCATTATGTGAACGTTGGGAGTGAATCCCATTTGATTGGCTCGAGAACTATCTATTTTTCCGCCCGTTGGATTTAGGTCTCGATGCAAATGTTCGATGGTTATACCCAATTCTTTGATGAGTTCCCCAAGTCATAGATGAGTTACCCCAATTCTTCGATGAGTCACCTAGGCAGAAAACACATTTAGCTGCTGGTTTAATTCGTTGACGATATGCTCTAATTCGTAGATGAGTTCCCCTAAGTTGTCAACGACTTATCCCAATTCATCGACGATTTAACTGGGCAAAAACTCACTTTGGCTATTGGTTTAATTAGTCAATGAATACACCCAATTAGTCAACTAATTCCCCTATTTTTCATACTAATGAGCCTTTTAATTAATTAATCCAATCTTGGACAAAATTATATAAAGATATTAAACCCAATGATGATTAATACTTGTCCTTATGAAGTTTCATTTGAATATAAGATATCATTTTTGAGAAAATGCATTTGGAGCTCATTTCGATATCTTATATGCTTAGTATGTCCTATATAAAAGTATACTCTTTAGGACATAAAAATAGTTTTGTATGAAGTATATAAAATATTATAACACAAATACCACTTAACACTTATCCCATTTGAAAACATATTTGAGTATAGGATATTTTGTCAAACTCTTTGTTTTAGCTTTGAAAACCATGAGTGTTGAACTTATGACTTAGTGAAATCCTATATACTCTTGCGTCGTAATACGCACATGCAATTTTGCTTAACTTTTGCTCAAAAATCATGCTTGAAACAAAACTGCAAGAGTTACAAAATGTTCCTACCTCACACAATCCCCATTACATATAATTCTACATTAGCTTCCTTGGATGTGCTTGAGTACTTTCGAGTGAGTGTCCTTATGATCTTTCCTACTTGACATCTACTCGGTCCAACCTTTGCCTTTGATCCAGTACCTCATGTATTTGTCACTTGTAACTGTATTTAACATAATATGCAAAGATGGAAAATACTTGGAACAACAAATAGGTTAATATCATCAAAACACATTAAACATGATTATATAGCCACTAAGACTAACAATCTCCCCCCTTTTTATGGTGTCTAACCTATTAAGAATTTACTTAATCTTTACATTTTAGTTTGTACTTATCATAGCTTGATATGCAAAGATTAGTTTACCTTAGAACCACTAATGGTTTGTTATAATCAAAACGTGACAATTAAGCTCATGTAGCCTACAAGGCTAACAATCTCCTCTATTTTGACGAATCCATTGGTGTTCATATAGGGTATAATTTAAAGCTCCCCCTTAATTTATGCATATTGTTAAATAAGATATAAATTTTGCTCCCCCTTACTATATGTATGTAAGGCATAATAAATATTTAACTAGATATTTCATATCTATTGGACCTCTATCATGCAAATCATAAAAGAGAAAGTTCATTTAGGATAAACTATAAGCCAACTAAACTTTCATGACACCACATGCATTTCTCTCCCACATACATTTCTCCCCCACATATATAACACCACATAACTTCTCCCCTTTTGATCATCATAAAAAAGAGAGGTACTATTCATTTTTCTTAAAATGACTTAAGTTTTTAAGCCTAGTTACCATGTTGGTGAGGTGAGTATGTGCAGAACACATATACCAATTGTTGGTGCTAAACCATAACAACTGAAATGCCTAGATTGGCTTCCTTACTAACCAATGAATGATGATAAGAATGATACTGCTTGCCGTTTGATTAATGAATGTGGATTATTTTGATTATTAGCCATTTTTATTTGGCAATCTTTCACGAAGAGATCAAAAATTCTATTCGCTTTGGTCTAATGTGTATTATTATCCAAAATTTGAAAGGGAAGCTTAAAACTTTTTTTTTCTTAGCACCTTTCAAGGATTTAGGGCAAGCGATAGCAAGGTATTCATATGCTCAATCAGGCTTGAATTCAACTATGTTGATCTCCTCTTTTAAACTTACTTCCTTAGGTATGTGTCTCCATGGTTACATGGAAGAGATCCTAATAGCACATTTCTTTTCACTAGCCTCCTTTTATTTTTCTCTACCCACTCCAAAAGCCCATTGTTGTGATGTGTGACTCACATACCGAGTGGAAGGCATGAACACGGAGAAAACATAAAGGAAATCAAAGTGCTAGGGGCAACAAAGGAAACCGTCGATGCATCCATTGTAACTGTCGACGGTTTAGCCCAATAGTTGATGGATTCTGCCATGGTTTGGCATAATACGGTATGGCAAAAATAGTCGATGCTTTGGCTCGGGAACCCAGTGCAAATATTTGAATTTTTAAAAGGGGATGTTAAGTTGGATGGGGTTTGGAGGGAAAGCTTCCGAAAACTCTATTTATATGTCATTTGTGATGCATCTGTAATATTTTTGGTGTCTTTGACACAAGATAGTAAGAAAATATTTTTGATTGCTCCCGTGGATGTAGATTGTCGAACCACGTAATACCTTGTGTTATTTTTATTGCTTTCATTACAGCTGTGATTGTTATTTCTATATTATTCACTCTTAAGTGCTGCACTTTTGTGTTTTTTTATTCTGATGTGCAATTCAATTTATTCAACAAATTGGTATCAAAGTGAGAGGTATAGTGTTGTCCCAAGAGGGGGGTGAATTGGACTTTTTAAAACTTTTTTCATATAATCTAAATGATTCACCCATCTATATCCCATACAAAGTAAGATATGTGCATGCAAAATAATTACAACAATTAATAAATGAACATACATGTAGACTCCCCAATTTTAACTAGGCCACCCCAAGGAAACCCAACAAAACAGGAGTTGACTTGGAACCCTGAATAACCCTAAGTTTTGGAATTAAGGCCCTAATTCCTCAATCGAGTCCTTCTAATTTCAATAAAGTCTCCTAAAAATAAAAAATGTGGTTTAAGAGCTGAGTCCTGTAAATGTTCAATCCAAGCTTTAGGTTTCAAAGCAAAATTATAGGAAAGGTCTTTGGTGATTTTTAATTAACTCTTTTAGTTGCAAAATTTATCTTTATTGTTATATGGGACCCCATAGTTCCAAAATAAATTCCCTTTAGGTATTAAGGTTTAAGTCTTAGGATCCCGAAAGTTGAGTCCTTTTTAGTTGAGTATCTCTAATCTAGTTGATTTCAAAACCAATTTTCCTTCTTTGAGTCTCGTATATGTTCCCTATTAGGCTAGACATCCCTAAAATGTTGTTAATTCTTTGTCATTAGTACTGGTTCTCACTAGGAGTTTGTTTCTTTAATTTTTGTCAAAATAAAAATGTATATATACAAAAAAAATAAGGTTCAAATTTAAAAAGAGTTTTTCGACTTCATATTGGGTCTTAATTTTAGAAACGGTGTTAACTTTTTTGGTCCCATCTCATTTTGAAAATGACAAATACAAAGAATTTAATGTTTGCCGAGTTTGTGTGCAGGATCAGTTTCTCGCACATTTTGGCAAAATCATATGGCGTTGCATGGAGACTTGAAGGGAAAAGAAGACCCAAAGTGTTTAATTTATTTGTATTATATTTTATTTTGGGGCTGTGATATTAATTATCTATCGGCCTATAATAATTAATGCATGTCATGCATGGTAGGGACTATAAGCTTAAGACCATAGATGGACCTTAGGGATCGAAGGTCGACCGATGCCGGATTTTTATGGTTCACTCAAAGACCATAGAATGACTATAGGAATCCCCCCAAGAAATAAGTTTAATATCTTACATTAATAGGGATTTAACTTGGATTTTTTATTTGGGCCAAAAATGATTTTTGAAAAGATTCGGTCGAGCGAACCTGGGCAGTGTAAATGCCTTGGTCGATCGAACCGGGTAGAAGTCAACTGTTGACTTTACTCGGTCGACCGAAGTTCCCTTAGGTCAAAAAGCTGACTAGTTGGTCAACCATCCTGAAAATGAATTTCAATGCCCTGGTCGACCGAATTGGCACGTGGGGAAATCCCAATGCCTTGGTCGACTAAACTGATAGTAGAAAAATTACTTGGTCGACTGAACACCCAAGTTCGGTCAACCGAACTCAATCTGGTCGACCGAACCTTGGAGGTTCTAAAATTGCCTTAAGCTTGGTCGACCATCTTCCTAGTTCAAATTCATACTAGTCGACTGAATTGAGCACCCCGATTGACAGAACCATAAAAATGGTCAACCGACGCTCTCGGGTTGCTCGGATTTTATCGAGGTTAAAATGGGGTTATTTGGGTTATAATTGTTTAAAACTTTTTTAGTTATTCCGACCATGTCTCCAACAGTCATAATTCTTCCCATGTCGATAAATGTAGGTTCATTTGCTCAGATTAAGGGGAGATTAGCAAATAAGATTAATGAAAATCCTTTCAAATTTTGTATACTCCTATTCGCCCATACTACACATTTTAAAGCCAAATTTCTTATACTCTCTTATACGATCATTCCTTTTCTAAACCAATCTTTGTGATAGTTATTTGAGTATTTATACATTGTTCTATATTACTAGGAAACTCTCATTGTATTGTGTATTTGATTTTCAAATTGAGAGTTGAGCATAAGATTTTTCCCTCGATTTTATTCATAAATCAGTGTGTGGGAAAATCTAGTGGCTAGTGAGTCTTTGCATTATCATTGCAAGACTCATTGAGCTTGTATTTTTGTATATGCAAAAATCTTTTTACAAGCTCATTTTTGAATATCTCTTATTGCTTTGATATTGAGAAATATTTTTGAGATATTCTATTTACTCTTGGTAGAAATCTTTGAAATCCTAAGCTGTAATTGAGATATACTTTTATACATTGTTTCAAAGATTAGCTTGATTATACACTCTTGTGCTTGATTGAATATTGACATAAGTATGAGTGTTTAGCACACGTATGGCACAGAGCTTACAGTTCCTATCTATTTGAGGTGCATTGATTAGTGCTTGGGCATAGTGGTACATATCTGCTTTTTTAAGGAGCATTTGGTTGTATGTAAATTTTTAAATCTTTTGTATTCCAGGCGTGGGCCTGAAGAGGGAGACTAGCCATGTTGAATAGTCCCGGATTGGCTTAGATCCGATTAGGAAAGCTAGGTGCACCATCCTGGTAAGGTATAGTTGTAGGTTGAGGTCAGCCCCGTTAGTTGACCTGGTTGTAATCAGTGCTGCTCCACCCGTTAAGTGAGCATTAGTGGAATCCTCAGGTTTGCGAGTTAGAGGTGGGGACGTAGGCCGTATTGGCCGAACCCCGATACCATATCGTGTGTGCACTTTGTATTTCCGCAATTTATTTATTGCACATGAATGTCATATTTAATATATTGTGAATGCTACGCATGATTTAATTTCCACATATCATTATCTGCGCAATTTGTATATGATTAGAAAGACCCTAGGATGTGTTATACTATTATTTGGTTTATCCTCGGAAGAAACTTTAAATTTCCAATTCACCCCCCTCTTAGGAATACACCAATTCCAAAAAACGGTTTCGTTTGAAGATTAAAGTCATATTCTATTTCGTTTGGTATTTTTTCGTCAAATCCCAAAGTCAAAATTATTAAAAAAAAAAAAAAAGTGCAAGCATCACAATCTAATGCAGAGGGAACACATGCATGAGTGATACATGGAAGCAATAAATGGAAATTAAACAAGGGAATGTGAAACAAGAAGTTACAAATAAAAATTACAATAGGTAAGTATAGGGAAATAAAAATCAAAACACCAGTCAGGTGTACAAACTGAAGTTGTAGGAAAGAAAAGCCGGGGGTACATCAGCATACAAAATACAAAGAATTAAAAACAAATAAAAATTAAAAAATATAGAAAACCAATAATTAATAATAGATGCCCTGCCCGCCATTCCTATGCTACCACCTTGGTTTGCCAATCCACCTATGTAGGGAGGAAAGAATAAAAATTAGTTAGTAAAAAAAATTTGAAATAATAAAAGAAAATGAAACATAAATCATATTCCCTGATAGGTTGTTATTGGGGAATTTCTTGAGAATAATCCATGCTAGAGGAGAGTTTTTGGCACCAAAGCGCCCCTATAGCCTCCTTATAAATAGGGAGGCTAGCACTGTAACTAGACACCCCTCAGATAGTAAGGAAACCTTAGTGAAATTGAGAGAAGTAAGGAAAAATTCAGAATAGAGGGGAGGTTCTGTTAGTTTAAAAAAAGAAGAAGAAATGTTGAGAAAATAAGAAAACACCTCAGACAATATAGAAGCACTCTACAAAATAGAGAGACGTTAGAGAGAGGTAGAGAAACTTTGCCCAAGTACAGAGGGCAGAGAAGGAAAGGAAATTAGAATGAGAGGGGAGGTTCTGCAAATTTAGAGAGGAAGGTGAGAATTGGAGGAAGCTCTGCTTAGTTATAGAGAGTTGAGAGGGAGAAACTGAGAAGTGTGGTAGAGAGGTGAGCATAGAAAAGGGACTCTGATAGATCCAGAGCAAGGAAAAGAAGAAAGGAGAAGAGAAAAGAGAAGGTAACATTTACCTTGGTTAATTATATTTAATCCAGATTATGATTGTGTGTGATTGCAGGTGCTCATTCCTCGAGCTTCAGATTCAAATTCGAACCAAAAGTTCATTTTGAATTTAGCTGAGATTCGGATCCTCTGATCTGAATCCATCGAACCAATACCCGAATTTGAACCCCTAGCCATGTGTCCCAAACCCCTAGACCCTAACCCGGGTTTAAGTTCAAGGCCCATCTGAAAGTTTTAAATATAAATCCCGTCTTAGTTTTAAATAAACCCCCAGCCTATTTTTAAAATGAAGCCCAAATCTTATTTTTGAAATCAGACCCCAAGCCCATTTGAAGAACACAAATGAGGCTCAACCAAGTTTTAAAATCACTCCAAGTTCAAAACCCGAAGCCCAACTAGTTCCCACTTTTGAAAATCAAAGCCTAACAAGTTCCCTCATTTAAAACCCCAAGCCTATTTGGAAAATTTTAAGCCCCAAGCATATTTCAATTTTTAATCCCAGCCCAATCCATTTTTCTTTTACCAGTGCGTTTGCAAAACCTAACCCAAAGCCCAACTAAACCAACCCATTTCTAAGTCTAACCTAAAACCCATTTTTAAAAGTCCAGCCCACTTTGAACCCAGATAGCCCTGAGCCCACAACTTACCCTTGGTTGACTCATGTGAGCAAACCCTCATTCAGTGGGTTGACTTGTCTCCACCACTGAAACTAGAACCCTATCCTACAACTTCTGACACCGAATCACTAACCAAGAACCCTAGATCTAACATATGCAAGCAACACTATCATTACAAGGATGTAACACATCACAACCAGTATTTTGAACACCAAAATCCAAACAAACAATTTCAAAAAGAGGTTTCGAAAGCACATAAAGTAAAAAAGAAGAGAGCACTTAGCCTCTGTGCCTCCTTCGTCAGTCTCTACATTCGAATCGATCCTCCTTTTGGGTCTTACACCTGGCAAGCACCTTGTGAACACCCCTGTATGTTCAGATCGCGTCCAAATCATGAGAGGAAAAAAGAGGGAGCTTTAGGGCTTATAGGATTGTGTGTTACCAAGAGAAAGGTTAGGGAAGGCTAGACGAAGCTATGAAGGATCGAAAAAGAAGGGAGCTTAAGGATGAAAGTTGGAGAGAAGGAGAGTGAGTTTCATAAATTAGGGTCTTCGGGTTGTGTCTCACATAGAAGAAGAGGAAGGAGGAGGATTGAGAAGGGTGTGAGAGAGAAACATAAATACCTAGGGCCTCGACTCATTAAGTTGCAGATAGGCTTAACAGAGGAAAAGAAAGGAGAGTGGGAAACCCTAGGGTTTCATCTGAGATGAAAGAGAAGAGAGAGGAGAGAGATGGTTGCGAGAGTGAGATGTGAGAAATGAAAAAAAGAAAAAGTTTTGGCTTAAGTATCTTAAACCTTGAAGACGTCTGATTGCTGCACATGGCATTCCCTGCTTCGTTTGATCAAAAATCATACGTGGCTCTTCATCCACTGTTGGGTTACACCCTCCCATTAACGGCCAAGATCACTTTGCACCCAACATGCTCTGTCCTTTCAACCGCAAACCGACACGTGTCATTCTAGTTAAGCGGGCAATCAATGCTAGAGGATGCCCTTGTTCCTCCACCATCCGATCTTTACCACACACTAACAATCAAGATTTCCCCTACACCCAAAGGAATGATAGCAGAACCTGTTCTACCACTCGCTGATCGACACATGTGTCGTTCTCCTTCCATATATGCTAGGCACGACGTGGCTTGCCCATCGCCATCCGATCATCTTCTCAGTTGACGACTACGATTAGTCCATATCACCAATCCAAGCCACACAATCCATCACCATTGGATTCTCACTCCGTATCAATGGTAGGAATCACCCTGTCAGAAGCCATTATGATCACAGGCCTCTCGGCAACTACGACCCCATCCAATCAACACCACCTGGCATTCCTGTCTCCCACGTGCCTGTTCTTAGGCAACTCCCAATTAGCCGTCCGATCTTCATTACCCCGAAAGTGGCTCGGTTATGGCCACGTCACTCGCATGCACCCACCAGATGCCACGTGGCATCATGGCCTTGACCGGCCTTGAACTAGTCTCCCCACGGACCGGTCAAAGGTTGACCAACCCATTACCCCCTAAACCGATTTTCTATGGTTTTCTTCTTTTTAATTACTTTATTTGTTTTTAAAATTTGAGATAATTCATATAATATTACAAAATTCATAAAAAACTTAGAAAAATTCTAAAAAAATAAGAAAAAATACAAAAAAAATCAAAGAAAAAATTCTAAAAATGAACTTGATGTAATTTTTATTGATTTTGCTTAATTACCTTTTCTTTATTTCAAAATTTTGGGGAAAAACATATGAAAAATCACATAAAAATTCATGAAAATCCTAAGAAAGTACAAAAAACACTTTTGAGTTGGACAACTCATCTTCACTAAGTTCTCATTCCCAAAATTTTTTAAAAAAATAACTCCAAACCTTCCGGGATATTATTCATACTTAGAAAAACCTTACAAAATTTTCAAATGACAGGAGTGTATTTTGTACTCTATTTTCTCGATTTTCATATCCCGATTATTTGAAAAGGAGACATGAACTCTTTGGAGTACGATATGCCCCGATTATGAGAGAATACCTATATAGTATGAAATTAGGAATAGCTTCCCAAGAGGGGGTGAATTGGCATTTAAAACTTTCGTTTTAGTTCCTTTTAGAATTCTTAAACTTATTTTATTTCTTTTAACCAATTCGTGACTTATTTGTTTAATTTGTTAAGCACTCAAGAACTTAGTTTTTTTATTTAATCTTTAACTATACAAACATCCAATCATTCAACCAAACCAATCAAGTATAATTAGAAAGTAAACAAACAAGTCAATACACAACACTTTATGTAATATAAAAACTCAAGATGGTTGTTTGTTTATATTACCCAAATTTGAACCAAGCTTTGTAGTGAATGAGAATTTATGCTTGCTAATGTAAAGCCCTATATAGATGAATCCAATCACTCTTTCCAAATATTTAGAACTCAAATAAACTCTTGGTATATTTATCTTTGGGTTGTTAACCAAGTAACGTACTCCCATATGGTTTCCGCAAGATATGATGTAACCAACGTACTCCCTTTCGGTTTCCGCAACCCAAATCAAAATTAAACCTTAAGTTTGTTTGATTTCCAAATATACTTAGTTTATATGATTTTCAAATTTAAACCATCCATGCAATTTAAATATGCACTGAAAATAAAGAATGGGGAAAGGGAGAGTGAGATGGAGATTTTTACGAGGTTTGGCTTATACCCAGCCTATGTCCTCGCCTTTGGCAAACCACCAAAGGTTTCACTAAACTTGTTCCATTTATGGGTGGATCAAAACCTTTACAAGCGATACCTCACGCTCAAACACTTCTTCACTAGGCTAGAGCCCGCCTCTCCAAACGATGTCCCCTTGTTTGGTTACTCCATTAGGCTAGAACCCACCTCCCTAAGCAATATCCCCTTGCTTGGCCAATGATCCAAACAATTCTTGGAACATCAAAGAACTACAAGAAACACAAGATAAGATCTGCGTACAAGAATACTCTCTCAAAGAGCAAGTTAGCACAATTTCAACACTATATACTTCAATGTAAATATCAATATGACATAAAATGAAGCTCAAGTGTAGAATTCGCCAATATCCTTCTTAGATGAGGATTAATCAATAGGAATTCAGAGGAGGAAGGATTAGCACTTTAGAATATCTTAACAAAAGAGTTTTGCAATGAGTGAGCAAGAGAACTTGTAAGAACAAGAGTGCTTTCAGCTTCTCAAAATAGATTTTTCAATTCTTGGATGTATTTTGATTTGTAAAACCATGTATTTATAGGCTTCCAAACTTGTTTCCATGTTACAAAAGTTTCCTTATAGAGTTTCCCAAGTTTTTAAAAAGTTTGGAGCTCAAACGGTTATATTTTAAAATATTAGAATTTAAAAATTTTCCCGTTGAACAGTGTTCAGATGTCTGAAGAGTTCAGTCATCTGAAGTTCTTGAAACACCTTAAAAAATGAACTAGACACAGGGTCAGATGTCTGAAGTAGGGTTCAGACGTCTGAGGTGTCAAGTTCAGATGTCTGAAGTGCCGGGTTCAGACGTCTGAACAGCTACTGCCTCTTTATTTTTTTTTTCAAAAAATCTTCAGATGTCTGAAGTGATGAGTTTAGACGTCTAAGGTGGTTTTGTGCGCTGTTCATACAGCTGAAGTCCCTCCCGTGAACAGTGTTCAGATGTTTGACAGTAGTGACCCCACTTTAGTATTTTGGCCATAACGTTTTCTATATAACTAACAATTAGGTGTTCTTGGTGTAAAAAGAAAGATAAGAGAAAATCCTACGAATTTCATGTTGAACACTATTTAAAATAAGGAGTTTTAGATATAGAAAAATTCACCTCAATTCTGATGTATAAAAATTGACAGCATTTGGAAAAACTCTTTTTGATGCTTTTCATTCCAAAAATGATTCTAACCTTTTTAAAATAATTTTTGACTTTATAAAAATATTTTCTAGGTATTTTAAAAGGTATCTAGGTCTAAGAAGTTAACCTAAGAGCTTCAAAATATTTCAAACGATATTTTAAACATTAAAGCACTTACATGAAAACTACTAAAACTTTTCTCATTCTGAACGCTCAAGTCTTCATGCTTGCTTTGGCCCTTTCTTGGTCTTCAAGATTTAATATTCTTTGAGCTCTCTCACTTTTCTTTTCTTTGAATCTTTTTACTTTAAACATTCCTTGGCTTTCAACAAATCATGCATGACCTCATATTCTTCAAGGTTTAATATATCATCTTAAATCCATGCTTTGACTCATTTAAGCTTCATTTGATCCTTGAGAGCACTTTGACCTTGCTTTCTCATATATGAGCCCTGAAATATCATTACTCACACAAATACATTAAATTTCACTTGTTTTTTAGCATCAAAACAAGATAACAAGATTTTAAGCCTTGTAAGGCCAACATAGTACCTTCATATTTCGATCTTTGGGAAGGGGTAATCTTAAATGCCTATTACATTTAACTTGTGGGATAATTTTCAATTAATTTGGTACAGTTCATAAGAACGGGCGCGTAAGGGGTGCTAATACCTTCCCCTCGCGTAATCCTACTCTCGATCCCGACTCTGACAACGCAGACTGATTCTACCCTTTATTGGGTAGCAATCGAGTGTTCTAACCACACTTTAAAAGGTTAGTGGTGACTTCTTTACACCATGTTTTCCATGAAAATATTCTTTTCAAAATTCACCCCGTTTTCCCAGCTAGCAGCTGCGCCCGTCCATGTTTGGCAACTCCTCTAGGGATGCTTGAGAATCGACCCATTGATTGATTGAGGATTATCCTGAGATTCAAATATAATAAGCCTTCTTGAGTACTCCTTCCCTATTTTGTACATATTGTTGATAGGTTTATTTGTTTGCAGGTACTTTGCGAGTAACCACAGTAAGTATAACTAAATAAGTAAATGCTTGGCTTTGATTGTGATGACTTTATTGACTGAATAAGCATACGATTAATTGTGAATACCTTGACTAAGCATCTGATTACTTATGAATATCTTGTTGCCATGGTTGATAAATAAGCATGTGACTACTTGTTTCCATGATTTGTTTGAATAAAGTTTGTGAATAATGTATGGATGGATGAACGATAGGGGGATCAGGCTTAAGATTTACACACATTCATAACTCTACACCCGAGCTTTCCTTTTAGGATTAGATAGGAGTGTGATAGAGTTTGTCCCCATGTGGCAAGGCTTATAGGGTCTCGTGAACCACTCCACTTCGTGTGAGCTTTGTTCGGACCTCTTTGAGGGAGGATGGAGTCTCAATTTGGGAACCTTTGGTCAATAAGGGCTAGAGCCTAACCACACATATTTATCCAAGATCCCATACTTAGGATAAAGCCTCAGGGAACCCTGTCTATACCGTCCCCTAGGTCTAGACAGGAGCCCCATCCTTCTCCGTATGGTTGCTTGCTGTTTTCATATATGTAACATTATTACTGACATATTTCATCCATGTAGGAATTTTACATACCTTGCCAAGATCTTTGGGAAAATATAAATCACCTATGGAGGGCCTTGTAGTCTACTGAGAGGCAGAGTTGGAAGTCCGGTTATACTCTGAGAGTCAACAAAAGAAGTGGGGTGACAGTATGGGAGAGGAATTTGTGTTTAAGGTATTAGACCGTATCAACATAAATACTCAATCCAATCCTATGGTAGAGCTAAAAAGAATTTGGAAAGGGTGGACGTCTCAACGTCGTTTAAAGTTCTCCCAGCAGTATGGGCATATTGGCTTCTTGCTACATGTGTTGGAAAATCCCCATGTGATTGAGGTACTAGCAGAGCTTTGGAATCTAGCATACTATTGCTTTACCATGGATGGGATAGACCTAGCCCCCACCATCGAGGAATATGCTTCGTTGCTGCACCTAGCCAACATACCAACACCATACAGAGTGTATTTGCATGACTCCCAAGCATCCCTTGCAACAATACTACATGATGTCATCGGTGTTAAAATCTTGAAGATAGGAGACACAAAAATCCCTTGGCATTACTTAAAGGAACTAATGGAAAAGGAAGACGGGGAAGAAGCTCACCTGTACATGCTAGCCCTGGCCATTTATGACATGGTGGTATTTTCGAAAAAGCTAGGGACCATTGACCACCCAACCATCTCTTTTGTAGTGTAGGTCAAAGAGGGAATCAATCTGGTTCATGGAATTTTGGCAAAAACCTTTCGATCTCTCCGTAAGTGTTAGACTAGGCAACATACTAGGTTGACATGTTGCATGCAACTACTATACGTCCAGATGATGAGCCACTTGCCATGTAGTCAGGTGGCCTTTCGCCCTACTTTCTCAATGGTCAAAATTCCTTTGGTTGAGTTCAGGACAATTTAGTGAGAAAAAGATGCCAGCAAGTCTGAGTGGAAGGAAAAGTTTTATCATTTGGTCAATAAAGGTTTGTCTAGAAAAAGCCTTCGTTGGATCGACCCAATGTGATATATAGGTGCGGAAACTTCCCTTGGGTACCAATGCTAGGGTTGTGGGGAGGGGAATAGCTTATGCACCCCTCATATTCAAAAGACAAGTGAAAGCCGCTTAGTTTGTACCCATGACGCATGGGCTGGCAGATGCATGGTTAATGTATGATGCAAGTGATAGTCAACAGCAAGTCCGAGAATATACAACTTCCTGGAAGGATGTGCACTTGGTAGAATCTAGTGACTAAGACTCCAGTGCCTAAGGAGACTATGAACTATGGTTGACCAACAGGGTGAATCCATAGGACAGGCAAGTACCAAAAGTCCTTGCACCTCGAACTCCAGTGACGAATTTACAGTTGGAAGAAGGAGTGCATCCTGCTAAGAAAGGTACCATGGAAATCGTAGCAGAAGAGCAGCTGACCGAGCAAAAGGAGGAAGAGTTAGTTGCCTTCCACCTCAAGGAAATCAAATGGCAGAAGATTCAGCTCATGTAATTAGAAAAGGAAGTGGTGGCTTTGAGGAAGGAGATACGAATGCTTTGAGCCGCACTCAACCGGAAATCCCAAATACTGGAAGGCGCCAAGGCTGAAATCGAGGAAAACCCTCTACATACGACAATTGGCTTGTTAATGGGATGAATAAAGGAGAACATTTAACCAGACACTGGATAAAGCAAAACCATTCATAGAATAGGCCAGATACTAGAAGGCCCAATACCGAGCACTAAAGCGGAGGGTAGACAGTCCGAAACCTAGAAGGTCAGAGCTAGCTCAAGAAGGCTCAAGATGCATCAATAAGGGGAAGCAGGGGAATCATAATCTTGCATCCATTTAGTCCATTCAGAAACTCCCTGTATTTTTTTTTTCAAAATGTTGTATGGAGAGATTGTAA
Source organism: Malania oleifera (assembly GCF_029873635.1). NCBI lineage: Eukaryota > Viridiplantae > Streptophyta > Magnoliopsida > Santalales > Ximeniaceae > Malania > Malania oleifera. The sequence goes on from NC_080428.1 coordinate 18,953,654, forward strand.
TGAAATGATGGCGATTTTTCCTAGAACCTTGATCAAAGCACATAGGCTGCATGCATGATTGTATTGTTTAAATATGTTCATTCACTAACTACATACTTGCATGAACATTCATTGCATACTCATACATTCATTATCCTAAAGACATGAGTTTCGTGTTCAAGGGGAAAGAAGTAAAGGAGGAAAAACCAGTCTATGACAATTGAGGTGCACATCAATCCTTATAATACCTACAAAAAGGCGAAATTCATGGTAGAGCAATTAGAAAGTTGGGCCCTGGGCATAGAGCAAGGACCGGAGGAGTTGAGTGGCTAAATGAAAAGGATACTGAATTTGCTACTAGACAAGGGAAAAATAGTACAGGAGCAGGATAATAAAGCATACATGGATCCCATCCATGGTCTAGGATTCACACCGGTCCGCAAGCAAGCATCTGGACCACCGCCAGTCATCCTAGAGGGCCCACCGCTGAATATGGCCACATTTATCCTAGATGTGCTGATACCAGGGGTTTGAGTGCTTCTTATAATTACTACGGGGTTAGGCACAGGCAAATTCGCAGTTGAATACCGCTATAATGAGCTCAAGAAATGATCAAGAGCTATTAAGGGGACCCATGTGACCAACTCCGTCAGCCCCGCAAAACTTTGTTTGGTGCCCAAGGTAGTGCTTCCCCAAAATTCAAGGTGCTGGACTTTGAAAAGTTTAACGGGACCCAGATGGTGCCAAATAGGATGGCCCTGTTGGAAATGGAGAAGAAGCCCATGGAGACCTTTAAGGAATACACCTATAGATGGCGAGACGTGGCTATTCAAGTAGACCCCTCGGTAGGTGACTGGGAGGCCATTACTTTGTTTGTGAACACATTGAAAGATCCTTACCAGGGACATCTTTGGGAAGCAACTCCCTATGATTTCATAGATATAGTGACTACCGGAGGAAGGATCGAGGCGGATATCAAGGCAGGCAGGGTCAAGTACAGTAATACTGAGACTAGTCCAAGCAGGAAGTGGACCAATAAGAAAAAATAAGAGGAAACTCAAATGATCCAAGGATAGCCCAATGAGAGGAACCAATACACAAAAGGCCAAAACAAGTGGTCTAGAAGAAATTTTGAAGTTGAACCCATTGTAAAATAGGCAACGTATACAGGTGCTAGACCCCAATTTGTGGCCCCCTCACCCGCATCTACCTAAAAAAACATACCGGCACGCTCGAACGTGTAGACACACGCAAGGAATACACCTATGAAATTTCGGAGGGTGGATCCAATCCCCATGGCTTACCCCAAATTGTTCCCTCAATTTTTGGAAAGAATGATGTTATCCATCGTTCCCGGGATTCTTGTTACCAACCCTCCCCCACACTAGTAAAATCTAGAAACCCCCTATGCATACCACACCAATTCTTTTGGCCATTCCATTAACTAATGTTGGGCCTTCAAGCATAAGGTGCAAGATTTGAGGGACGCGGGCTGGTTGGCATTCAAAGATAAGTAGCCGAGAATTCAAGAAAACCCCTTGCTAAATTATAGAGAAGATAATGCAGAGATGATTGAAGAAGGAGCTGCGGAGAAGTCGGGAAAGGAATTGGAACGAATGACACTGGACTGGGTATATGGCGAACTAATGATAACAGGCTTAGTAGAACAAAAGGGCATTTTTCCTGAAGGCAACCCCCCTATGCATGCCAGAATTCAGTAAACAAATATGTGCAACGGTGTGGGACTTTCCAGGCTTTCTTAAGCAGGTTAATTGACAGAAAATGTATATAGATCGGTTGTATTTAGAAGGATGGAGAAACATCAACTATCGATGAACACGAGCTAGAACATCCCCAATACACATGTTGGCCCTTCATACCTATTATAAAAAAGACACTCCATACCCCAGAGGCACAAGCTTGACTGGTAATCTCCACTCCCCGGCTATGCCCATACAAAAGTGACAAAGTGGTGCCATGGAAATATGATTGTAAGACCCACATCCAAGGAGGCATGAACAACGTAGTAGGGGTAAAAGGAGTAACGCGCAGTGGAAGAGTCTATGCGCTAGAACAGCTGGAGAAGCCAAACTCAGGAAAGGCAAGAGAACAAAGTGGAAGCCTCAAGAAGTATGTGCCACCACAAAAGGCCAAAGAATTTCTAAAGCTGATTAAGCACAACAAGTATAGCAATGTCAATCAGCTAAACAAAATTCCAGCATATATCTTTGTTCTCTCTTTGTTGATGAATTCTAAAGTACACCGAGAGGCCATTTTGAAGATATTAAACTAGGCATACATCCCCCAAGACATCAATATTGACAACTTCAATCACGTGATTAAGAGATTAGTGATGACCAATTACATGAATTTTTCCAAAGAAGAAATTATGCCAGAGAGAAGGGAGCATAAAAGAGCGCAGCACATGTCTGCCAAGTGCAAGGATCACATGATAGTGCGAATTCTGATTGACAACAGGTCTTCACTAAATGTTATATCCATGGTCATGTTATAGAAGTTGCATATGGACTACTCATATGTTAGATAGAATAATCAAGTGGTGAGAGCCTTTGACGGAACTCGTTGGGAGTCGATAGGGGCTATCGAGATCCTGCTACAAATCGGGCCAATGGTTATTGATGTTACCTTTTAAGTTATGGACATCATTCCATCATACATTTTCTTGTAGGGGCTTGTTGGGGAGCCCCTGGATTCATAATACCGGGGCAGTTGCATCATCATTACACCAGAGGGTGAAATTTGTGGTGAAAAACAAGCTGGTTTGCGTATACGGCGAAATTGATGTAATGATCACCAAGCCCTATTCCACCCCTTATGTGGAAGCTACAGAAGAAGCTCTTGAAGACTCATATCGGGCACTCGAGGTTATCAATGCCACAGCCATAATGGAAGGATTCCCCATTCCTTGACCTTGAATTTCCCCCGCTGCACATATGATGGCCATGGAAATGATCAGGCAGGGATACTATCTAGGAAAGGGGCTTGGAAAGCACTTGCAAGGGATCCAAAGGCCACTACTTCTCAATGAAGCAAAGGACAGGTATGGCCTCCGCTATATACCCACTTTCGCAGATCGAAAGAAGAAAGTTATTGAAAAAAAAATGTAAAGGATGGGGAAGCTTACCGGTGAAGCAAGTTCCCATTCAAAATTAATATTTCCATCCATTGATCAGACCTTTGTGAAGAGCAGTCAATTCAACGTCGAAGCAAAAATGAAGCAGCTAAGCATATCGGTAATTGATTCAGAGGATTCCATAAACGCTGCAAGCCAATGGGTCTACCCGTTACTCACCGAAATAGAATTGAGAAACCGGGATGCTGCCGACTATCCCACCTTCATCATGTAAAAGTTTTTGAAATTGGAATAGCTTTTCCAAGAGGGGGGTGAATTGGGATTTAAAAATTTTATTCTTCCTTTTTAATACCTTTGTGTTTATAATAATAATCAATGCTCAAATACAATCAAAATTGATTCAGAGTAATCACAATCAAAGTAAAATTATCAACCACTCAATTATTGTAATAATAGCCCTATATCAATATGAAAATTTTCTAAACTTGTATAAGCCTTGTATCACAATTACACTTCTTCCCAATGTTCAGCTTTTAAATAAACTTTTAGTATAATAAGTTAAGGAAGATCAACCAACGTAGTCCCTTTCGGTTTTCACAATCAATGCTGATCAAACCAAACCAAATTATCTTCTGGTCTATTTAACAACTGAACACTCAAAATTTATTAATTTTAAAGCAACAACAAATTGGAACTTTTTCTAAAAAAAAATAAAGAGTAGGGAAGAAAAATAAGAACACAGGGTTTTACGAGGTTCGGCTTCAACACAACCTACGTCCTTGCCCTTGGCAGAATCACCAAAGGATTCACTATCACCGTTCCTTTACCAGTCGGAACAATACCAGTTACAACACTCCTTGGGTTAGGCTAGAGCCTGCCTTCTCCAAACAATATCCCCTTGTTTGGTTCAACGATTCAGAACTCAAACCGTCAATCAATCTGTTACAAAGATATAAAACAAGGCGTACAAGAACTTGCTCCTCAAAGAGCTGATTAGTAGAAATTGAAAAACTATGTACTTCAGTAAATTCAGAATATGAAAATTCAATATGAAGCTCTAAATATTTATCACCGTAAGCATCTTTCAATAGATGAAAGAATCAACAATCAATGCACAATCATAATGAGAAACTCAGCAAGACTTCAGAGAATTTCGTGAGTGATGAGAACAATAGAAACTTTTAGAATTTCAGTAAGTTTTGAGAGAGTATGATAGCTAAATTGATTTCTTGGTATCTAAATTAATGAACCTTGAGGGTATTTATAAATGTAGAAAGACTTCTTACTTGTTCCCCAAGTTTACTTAGAGTAGGGTCAAAGTTGTAAATTTGTTTGGACTTCAAATAATTTAAATTTCAAAAATATGCCCATTGAAAATTTTAAAATCTGCCGCGAACCAGACGACTGTGCAGTCACTGGTAGTCGGCTGTCCACGTGTTACAACTATAAAATTCACAAACAGAAAGGTGGCAGTCGGCTGTTCTCATGGTGGCATTCGTCTGTCACTAAACAAATCAGTTTTTCAAAACACACAGAATGATGGCAGTCGGCTGGCAGGACACATACGGGCGTCTCACTTAACACTGGCAGTCATCTGTCAGAACCTTGACAGTCATCTATTAGGTTTCTAACCTCTGTTAGTTTAGGTTGTTTAACTTTCTAGTCGTTTGTCCTTATACAGACAGTCGTCTGTCAATTGGTTGTTTCTCTTTTTAAGTCATTTCTAATTTCTCTCTCTTTTGTTTAATTAACCTTGGAATTTTAACTTTTTTTAACTTTGGAAAACATTTTCCAAGATTTTAAAACTAAGATTTCTTAAGTATGTCTTTGCCTAATGAGCTTCAAAATGAAAATTCAGATTTGAATGAACTTTGAAGTACTTACAAAGATTGTTCTATAAACACATTTGACACTTTTTTGCTTTGATTCCTTTTAATGCTGCTCTTTAATATTTTAGACTTCTATGAGCTTTCATTATGGATCTCTGGTTTTCATGTGTGACTTTCCTTGTTCCTTGATCCTTGTAAACTTTCATGTTAGGGTATGTGAAATTTGAGCAAATCATCTTTGCTTGAAATAATTTCACTTGAAACCACATTAGATAACTTTACTTTGTTATCATCAAAACCAAGAGTTTGTAAGCCTAACTAGGCCAACAATCTACCCCTTTTTGATGATGACGAAGAAAGAGCAAAGATATAAAATAAAATTAATGCTCCCCCTGTCTATAAGCATAGACTTAAAAAAAATCGCATTAAGACATAAGTTTATAAAGGTGAAAGTTTTAGATTTATCATTGAAGCATATGCATATACATACATAAAACTCATATTTCATAGATACATTCATAACACTCATAATTCATAGAACTCATAGTACATAATCATACATAGACTCAACAATCTCCCCCTTTTTGATGATGATAGAGAAAAAGCAAAGATATAAAATAAAATTAATGCTCCCCTAGTCAATAAGAATAGACTTAAAAAAAATCGCATTAAGACATAAGTTTAGAAAGGTGAAAGTTTTAGATTTATCATTGAAGCATATGCATATACATACATAAAACTCATAACATATACATACATAAAACTCATATTTCATAGATACATTCATAAAACTCATAATTCATAGAACTCGCAGCACATATTCGTACATAGACTCATAGACTTTGCTCACACACATACTCCCCCTTTTGACATCAACAAAAAGGCCTAATACATCCAGAAATTGAGCATGTGCAGCATACAAAATATCAAAAGTTTAAACATTAAAAGTCTATAGTCAAGTATCAGAGGCTGTGCCACTATCTTCAGCAAGTCCTTTTCCTTTGGATTGTTGTGAGCCTTCTTCTTCTTCTTCATCATCTTCAGCTTGTTCTTCTTCTTTAGATTTGGCCTGAGAGTCTTCATCAGCATTCTCATTACTCTCTTTATCTGAATCAGTGTCATTTTTTGTGACACGTTCTTGATTTTGTCAAGACACTTATCGAGTAAAGTATATTTATCATCAATGTTTGAGATCTTATCCTGAAAAGAAGCAAAATTATCCCTCATTTTAGATCTAAAGCTGGAGTAGTGCTGATAAAAAGGGAGAAACCAAGAAGGCATATCAGCTTCTTCAGGAGCTGGATTCTTTCTTCTGGTGCTGGTCGTGCTGGCTATTGTCCCTAAACATCCATCATCCGGTGTAATTTTTGTAACCCATCTTCTTTAAGGTAGTGGAGGAGAATAGGTTGTAATGGGTTCGCTTCACTAGTTTGGAAGATGGAGTGATGACTTGAAAATAAGCAAATACTAAGGAAAAAATGCCACCATACGGAAGCCCAATTCTAGGAGATTTGAGCTTAATAACCATCCATTTGAGTACAAGGTTGGCTTAATCAAATTTCTCTCCTTTTAATATGCACCACATAACGAAACAATCTATTGGAATTGGTGTGATCACAAGAGGGGGAGGGGTGAATTGGACATTTAAAACTTTTCGACTAATTTAAAACATTTCACTGATTCACCACATATTATATCTCTTTCAATATTAAACACGTGTATGTAAAATGATTAAGCTATTGGTTTATGCATACACATGTATCTCATTCAATATAAATGTGTGCTTGCAACAAAATATAACAGTAAACAAATAGTCATACACATACTGAATTTAAAATGCAGTAATTTAAATGAGATAGGGAGAGAGACACAAGATTTGTTATCGAGGTTCGGCCAAAACCAACCTATGTCCCCACCTTGGGCATACCCCTGAAGGGTTCCACTTTACCTGCTCACTTAGCCAAGTGGAGCAAAAGCCTTTTACATCCTCTCCTTACGGTACGAGGAAAAGCCAACTCAATTACTAGGCTGAGCCGAACTAGTCTCACTTATGAGGCTGAGACTCCTCAGTTCAATTTCGGGTTGACTCGAACCGGTCTCATTTATGGGGCTGAGACTCCCCAATTCAATTAACAGGCTGAATCCAACCATTACAATAAAACCATTTTTGTACATGAAAGTGCTTTTGAAAAATACAAGCAGAAATGTACCCAATAAGCTCAATAAAAATATGCACTCCAATGATATGAAATAATGCTTAGGAGAGTAAGGGTGCTTAACTATATTTAAACCCTAATAAAAAGTTTTCTCCAAAAAGATATTTCAACTATAGCATAGGAGAACCTAGGGTTTTGCTCTTTCAATGATTTTTGCACAAATAAAATTTATAAGAAAAATGTGTACTATGTTCTCCAACAAAGATTTATGCAAATGAAAACTACTTGGAGAATCTAGGAGTTAAGCCCAAGAAAAATATTTGTGCAAAAAACAATTTTCTCCTAAAAATATTTATCAAAAAATAATCAGGAGAAACCAAAGTTATATTCTCAAATATGATTTCCGAAAATAAATAGCATGTGAGATGTAGCATGTAAAAAATAAAAGCCTAAAAATAAATATACTCTCTTCAAGAGTGGTTTGGAAATGAAAGAGTGATAGAGAGTTCGAGAGTTTTGTATAAAATATTTTGCCCCAAGAAGAAATTTTTGCAATAAAAAAGAGTTGGGGGAACTTTGATTAACATAGGATTAGAGAGAAACTTAGAGTTAATCAAAGTTGCTAATTTGGAGTAATGAGGGGGTATTTATAGAGTTTGTGAAAAATGTGACCATTGGGGACACGTTCAGTATTTTGGAAAAGTTTAATTAAGTTTTGATGATGTTTTAACACTTAAAAAATATTCCAACCCAAGAGCACTGGTCGACCAGGACAAGTTCGGTTGACCCAAGTTCATATGGTTCGGTCGACCAAGCCAAAAATGAATATGGGACACGATGGACTGGATATATGTGTCAAGGGCAATTTTTTGAGGTTTGGTCGACGAGGAGAAAAATGAACTATGGTCTCGGTCGACCATAAAGGGCGATTTTTCCAAACAGTGCGGTTCGGTCGACCAAGAAGATTTGAACTAGATGGTTCGGTTGACCAAATCGTTGGGACATCTCTCGAGGACCCTCGGTCGACCAGACTATTGGAGTTCATTTTGGGCTCGGTCGACTAGGTGGTCAACAAGTTGACTCAAAGGGAGTTCGGTCGATCGGTCATAAATGAACTATATTAGTTCGGTCGACCGAACTGTGGTCAAATTATTGACTTGGTTTGGGTTCAGTCGACCGGGCTTATTTGTACATGGAAGTACGATCGACTGAAAGTACCTATTTAAAGCATTTTAGTCTTGTTTGAGCATGCAAACACCCTATTCAAATGACTAACATATATAAGTGTATGGATGAGTGTCCTAGGGTCATTTCTAGGTCCTTTTGAAGACACCAAAAAAATCCAGTGTCGGTCGACCGAAGTTTTCGTAAACTTCGTTTTAGCCTCGATTTTGACCCTAAAACTATTCCAAAAACTTTGTATGATTTTAGTCTTTTTAGAAAAAGGTTTTTGGTGAGATGTGCAGGTCCCTAGGGTCTATCTACGGTCATTCTGAGCATTCAAACACATCATGTAGATCTATGCATCATTACAAACCATAGATATAAAATGTATGCATCATTACAAACCATAGATATAAAATTCAATGCAATTACAAATTAAAAATAGATGTCTTCGTCTTTTTGCTCTTCCGACTTCATGGAATGCAGTTGATTGTATAGTCTTTAAGTCCTGCAAGCTTTCATCGTTGTTTCCTTATGTGTATGTTAAATTAATGGACCTGTTTACATGCTAAATACACATATAAGAAATATATGCTTTGTCAACATCAAAATAGGGATCGGACTCAAAAAGTCAACGCAATCGAAGAAGGAGATGTGAACAAAAGATCCTGAACTTAGAATTATTTTATAAGCAATGATCTTGTGGAGAATTTGTGCTTGTAGATTTAGCTATTTGTATTATGGGGGATTTCCAAAATAAACCAGTTGATTGTTCATTACAAGTGGCAAAAATTCTTGTGGTGAAAATCCCTGCTCCATAGTCCACGGTTTTCCTATTGGATTGCACTCAAAATCCCCATGCTTGATATAAAGTATTTTCCATAATAAGTGTGGAGTAAGTGTTATCTTTTGGCCAAAAACTTCAGTATCAAATCAACATCTTTCTTTACCAAGTTTGAGTAGAAAAGTTTAATGTGGTCAGGATAGTATCCCTTAACTTGGTGAAGAATGAACTTATCCCATCCTATATTTTTGAACAATTCAAGAATTTCAGGGAAATTTAATTCGAAGAAAGTAATGTCTAATACCTTACAAAACATTGGATCGATTGTGGAGATGTGATTTTGATACAACGCTTTTGCGTGAGATGAGACCAGCCATTTCTCTATGTCGTTGTTGCTTGCAGCCTTTGAAGAAGAAGAAGATGTTTTGTCCTTTTTCCCCACAGTTTTGGTACGTGGCATTTTAATGAAGCTGAAATTCATGAAACTCTTGGTGTGAAAGAGTTAGGGCTGTGATGGATTGACATTGGGAGGCGGTTTGGAGAGAAGGAACTTCAAAGAGAATGAGGTGGAGCTGGTTTAAAGCAAAGGAGATGAATGGATAGGCATCTGGGGGTTTTAAAAAGAGTGTTTTTATGTTAAAAGAATATGAACCACCATGAGAAAGACGTATGTCACCAAGTCGATAGTCGGCTGTCAACTGTCTTTCCACATAGACAGTAGCCTATTAGATGTCTGCCAGATATCTAGCAGTCGTTTGCCCTGGAGAAAATTTCGATTCTCTCCTAGTTAACCTCTCTTACATGTAATATTCCTAATTCCTATCGGATAAATACAAATCGATCTTCAACTAATGGTTTTGTAAATATATCAGCTAATTGATCGTGAGTATTAACAAATTCAAGTACTATTTCTTTCTTATCTACATTATCTTTTAAGAAATGATGACGTATATCAGTATGTTTAGTTCTTGAATGTGATGCTGGATTCTTTGAAATATTTATAGCGCTTGTATTGCCACACTTTATAGGGATTGTTTGGTATTGTATTTTGAAATCCCTTAATTGTTGTTTCATATACAAGGTTTGAGCACAATAGCTCCCAACTGCTATGTATTCTGCGTCAGCTGCAGATAATGTGACAGAATTTTGTTTCTTTGAGAACCAAGAAATTAGTGAGTGTCCTAGAAAGTGACAAGTCCCATTAGTGCTCTTTCTATCTATTTTGCATCCTGCATAATCCGCATCTGAATAACTTATCATTTCAAAATCAGTTCCATTTGGATACCATAAACCTAGATCAAGTGTTCCAAGTAAATATCTAAGGATTCGCTTAACTGCGATTTGATGTGATTCCTTAGGATCCAATTGAAACATAGCACACATGCAAACACTAAACATGATATCTAGTCTACTTGCTGTTAAATAAAGTAAGCTTCCTATCATTCCTCGGTAATGCTTGGTACGTAATGACTCGAAATTTCTCCACTATATATATATATATATATATAATCATACATATGTTGTGGAAACATAAGTCATACATCCATATACACTATACAATACCAAAATTCAGTACATACAAACTATAGCCATAAAACATTTCTCTCCAGCATCATCTACCCCAGAAATACAAAACTCTGTCACAAACTCACACTACAACCAGGGTAATCTATAAATCTCTATCCGCGAGCCTGATCTGCTCGTTTAACTAGCTCACCTGAAAAATGTTAGAAAAATAGGGTGAGTCGATGCTCAGCAAGTGAAAATATGCTATTACTAGTGTGTGGCGACTAAGTTATATATAAACTTTAAATAACATTTGAGTTGTAATAAAATGATAAATCTGTAAAGCATATCTTACATTTTTCGCAATTTAAAACATAATTGTATCATCTGAGTTTTTCTACTTTTCATACTACTAATACCATACTATATTCACCAAATACTGTAAAATTGTATACATATACATAACTGTTCTTTATCCCTGGAACTCTATATGTCATGATTTGACCCCTTATGATAGGGTTGTGCAGCCCGTAGGTGGGCCTTAACCTGATCGGCCCTCCAGGAAAGTCACTATAGTCTACACTATCTTAGCCCGGCCAAACTGCATACTCTCCTAGGAACGGGACTAGCTGCTACCTCATTAAACTGGCCCCCTCAACCCAGCAAACTGGGGAGCTACATACTCTCCGAGCACAGTTGACGATACCCACACACTATCTGAGATATGTGGTTGCACTCTATCTGTATTAGCAATGGTACCATCCTCTGTATTCTGTATCTATATTTTGTATCTGTATCTGTCTGTAATCTTTTCACAGGGATCTAATACTATATATTTACATATATACTCTTTTGCTTTTTTCATCATGTTTCCAAAATAACCATAACACTATAATTATGTACTATAAATACTGTAATTTTTGTAGCATCTTGATGCTATAACTATATAATTTGTCTGTATCTTCTATCTGTATAATCTGTCTGTATACTCTGAGTGTTATGGCATTTAGGAAAAACATAACATTCTATAAATACTATATATACTAATCTGAATAAACACCTGCATACTGTCATTCATATATGTTTGTGTAATCATTTGAATAAAATCTATAAATATCTAACTATATCTGTACAACTTGATGTACTGAAAAACTATATAAAACTACATATCAAATAATATCTACTCAGGCCACACATACTTTAAAATCACATATTCTGTAAAAACTACCTGAATACTGGTATACATGCATGTTTGTAAAATTTCTATTAATATATTCAAATTTCCTAGTATAGCATGTTTCCCTTACTTAGTTTCTGAAAAGCCTTCACTAAACTCTGGCCCTAATCCCGTAGGGTTCTCCACTCAACACCCTAAAAATGACATCCCCCAGAACAAAACATCAGTATTTTCCTGCATACAACATTTCCTATAACTGCAAGGAAAGCATATTCTAAATAAAACACCTTACCCTGAGTTTGGGATGAATTCCAAACTAACTCCACCAACGATGAGCTCTAGCAGAATTGTAGAGAATTTCGTCAGGAGTGTCATGGTGGCCTTAGATCTTCAATCTAGTGAGCAACGGACCCGAAATCGAAGAAAGGAGTGGGAGACGTTTTAGAGACAAAGAGAGGAAGTTTTTGCGCCAGTTTTCTGTTGAAAAATTCGGGTTTTCACTATTTATAGCCCCGGATTCATCGATGAATTTCAGATTTCCCCAAAAACCTCTCTCCGTATTTTCTCATCGACGAGCTCCTCTTATATCCTCGTCGACGAATCCCCTGTGCTCGTCGACAAGATGCTGAAAAATTCCTCAGGTTATTACATGGTATCTACCTGTTTTCCTTTTTCATCCTTGTCAAGACTTCTTGAGGTGCTCATAGGAGTTCCTATGGGTTTGCTTTCCTCCATATCAAACTTTTTTAACATGTCTTTGATATATTTCATTTGATTTATGAATGTTCCATTTTTAACTTGTTTTATTTGTAACCCTAGGAAGTAATTTAATTCTCCCATCATGCTCATTTCAAACTATTTTTGCATAGTTGTAGAAAATTCCTTATATAAATCATTATTAGTTGCTCCAAATATGATGTCATCAACATAAATTTGTACCATAAGCATATCATTATTTTTGGTTTTTATAAACAGAGTGCTATTTATCTTTCCTCTTGAAAAATTGCTTTGGAGTAAAAATTTGCTTAGTCTTTCATACCAAGCTCTAGGAGCTTGTTTCAATTCATATAAGGCTTATAGCTTCCATTCATGCTACGGGAGCAAAGGTCTCTTCATAATCTATACCTTCTTCTTGATTATAGTTTTGTGCTACTAGCCTAGTTTTATTTCTTACAACTATCCCATTTTCATCCTTTTTATTTATAAACACCCATTTGGTTCTTATGATTGATTTATCTCTGGGTTTAGGTATAAGTTCTCATACTTGACTCCTTTCAAATTGATTTAGCTCCTCTTGCATAGCTATGATCCAAGAATCATCTTTTAAGGCTTCTTCTATATTCTTGGGTTCATCTTGAGATAAAAAAAAAAAAAGCATAATGGTTATAAATATTTTTTAATGAGGCTCTAGTGGTTATTCCTTTTGATGGTTCACCAAGAATTTGGTCTTTTGGGTGACTTTTAGCATATCTCCATTCTTTAGGTAGTTTTAGATTTTCTATGATGTTTTCATTTGAAGCTTCATTATTATTTTCTTCTTTTATTTCAAGATCTTCTACTTTTTGTGAGATATCTTCTTTTTCACCTTTCTTAACTTTATTGTCATAATTATTTGATTCATCAAACATTATGCATATTGATTCAATAATAGTAAGAGTCCTTTTGTTATAAACCCTATAAGCTTTACTATTTTTAGAGTAACCTAAGAAGATACCCTCATTTGATTTTGCATCGAACTTTCCTAAATCATCTTTAGTATTAAGAATAAAGCATTTACACCCAAATACATGAAAGTATGAAATGTTGGGTTTTCTACCTTTCCATAATTCATACGGTGTTTTGTCTATACTTGATCTTATGGATACTCTATTTATAATATAACAAGCTATATTCACAGCTTCTGCCCAAAAGTATTTAGATAGATTATTTTCGTTTAACATGGTTATTTCCATTTATTGGAGAGTTCTATTTTTTCTTTCTACAACTCCATTTTGTTGTGGAGTCCAATTGGTGCTGAAAAATTATGGTTTATTCCATGTTCATTACAGAATTTATCAACATCTTTGTTTTTAAATTCCCTACCTTGATCACTTCAAAACTTAGTTATATTATAGCCTTTTCATTTTGTAATTTCTTGCATAAGGTGATTAGAATGTCACAAGCTTCATCTTTGTTTGCCAAGAATAATACCCAAGTAAATCTTAAATAGTCATCTACTATTACAAAAGCATATTGTTTGCCTCCTAAGCTTAAGGTTCTAGTTGGGCCGAATAAGTCTAGGTGTAGAAGTTCTAGGGGTCTTTCAATAGATATGTATTTTTTCTTTTTGAAGCTTGTTTTAACTTGCTTTCCTTTTTGGCATGCATCACACACCTTATCTTTTATGAATTTAGTATTTGGTAATCCATTTACAAGATTTTTCTTAGATAATTTGGACAAAAGATCCATACTAGCATGGCCTAGTTTCCTATGCCACAACCAACTTATTTCATTCATTGCTGCCAAACAAGTTAGATTTTGATTTACTAAGTTCTCAAGGTTTATACAATAAACATTAGTTATCCTATGAGCTATAGATGTAGAAAGACTTCTTACTTGTTCCCCAAGTTTACTTGGAGTAGGGTCAAAGTTGTAAATTAGTTTGGGCTTCAAATAATTTAAATTTCAAAAATATGCCCGTTGGAAATTTTTAAATCTGCTGCGAGCCAGACGACTGTGTAGTCACTGGTAGTCAGCTGTCCATGTCTTACAACTATAAAATTCACAAACAGAAAGGTGGCAATCGGCTATCCTCATGGTGGCAGTAGTCTGTAACTAAACAAATTAGTTTTTCAAAACACACAGAATGATGGCAGTCGGCTGGCAGAACACATATGGGCGTCTCACTTGACACTGGCAGTCGTCTATCAGAACCTTGACAGCCATCTTTCAGGCTTCTAACCTCCTTTAGTTTAGGTTGTTTAACTTGGCAGTCATCTGTCAGCTGGCTGTTTCTCTTTTTAAGTCATTTCTGATTTCTTTTTTTTTTTTTTTAATTAACCCTGGAATTTTAACTTGTTTTAACTTTGAAAAACATGTTCCAAGATTTTAAAACTAAGGTTTCTTAAGTATGCCTTTGCCTAATGAGCTTCAAAATGAAAATTCATACTTGAATCAACTTTGAAGTACTTACAAAGCTTGTTCTATAAACACATTTGACACTTCTTTGCTTTTAGTCCTTTTAATGCCGCTTTTTAATCTTTCAGACTTCTATGAGCTTTCATTATGGATCTCTGGTATTCATGTGTTACTTTCCTTGTTCCTTGATCCTTGTAAGCTTTCATGTTAGGGTATGTGAAATTTGAGCAAATCATCTTTGCCTGAAATAATATCACTTGAAACCACATTAGAAAACTTTACTTTGTTATCATCAAAACCAAGAATTTGTAAGCCTAACGAGGCCAACAGTTTTTATCTTATCCTCTTTTAAATCCCCTTATTTTTATTTTCATTTTTATTTGTAACTTGAAAACAATTTGGTCCCGGTAAATATTTCTTATTTTAAGGAATTGGATTTTGTGTCACTTGTCATCTTTTGTTTCTTGAGACCCATTGTCAAAGGTGTGTTTGCTTTAATTTTGTGCAAGGATAGGGAAAAAGAAAACACCAATACACATGAGTCATGGGTTGATGTTAACTTTGAAAACACAGTTCAAGAAGCCGTAATGAAGGAAGAAGAAATCGATCTATCCTTTGAAATGGAATGGATGTTAAAATCTAATGAAAAACCTACTGTAACCAGTAGTGATCACACTGTTACCATCAACTTGGGGACTGAGGAGGAACCAAAGCAAGTGAAGATTGGATCCCAATTAAGGGGTTGAGAGAAAGATAAAATGGTAGACCTCCTGAAAGAATATCAGGATGCTTTTCCACGGTTATACCAGGACATGCCACGCTTAGACACTAATCTAGTAACCCATACAATACCAACTTATCCCAAGTGTAAGCCCGTGAAGAAAAAACTGAGAAGGATGCGGCCCGATATGCTCATGAAGGTAAAGGAGGACCTCCTAATGCAATTTGAGGCTGGATTCTTGGAAGTAGCCTAGTATCCCGAGTGGATGGCAAATGTGGTCTCGATAATAAAGAAGGATGGGAAAGTGTGAGTATGTGTTGACTATTGGGATCTAAATAAGGCTAGCCCGAAAGATAATTTCCCACTTCCACACATTGATGTGTTGGTAGATAACACAGTGGGACATGCCTTGTTTTCTTTCATGAATAGTTTTCAGGATATAACCAGATTAAGATGGCCCTACAAGACAAGGAAAAGACCACATTCATCACCTTCTTGGGGACCTTTTGTTACAAGATCATGCCATTTGGATTGAATAATGCAGGGGCCACTTACCAAAGATCCATGGTGACACTATTCCATGGCTTGATGCATAAAGAGGTTGAAGTGCATTTAGATGATATGATCATCAAGTCACTAGGCGAGGGAAACCACAAGGTAAATCTGGAAAAGTTGTTTAAGCGGTTACCAAAATGTAAATTAAAGTTAAATCTAGAATGATGTACCTTTGGTGTCACTTCGAGAAAGTTACTAGGTTTCATTATGAGTGAGAAGGGTATCGGGGTTCATCCAGACAAGAGAAAGGCTATCCAAGAAATTCCTAGCCGAAAAATCAAAAGGAAGTACGGAGTTTCCTAGGTAGGCTTAACTACATTGCCTGGTTCATATCCCAATTGATAATGCCTGCGAACCCATTATTAAGCTACTGTGGAAAAATAACCAGGAGAAATGGAATGATGAGTGCTAGGAAACATTTGAAAAGATAAAAGATTACCTCTTGAGTCCCTTGGTAATGGTTCCTACGATGCCAGGTAGGCCGCTTATCCTATACCTGTATCTGAAAACTCTATGGATTGTGTACTAGGGCAGCATGATGAGTCTAGAAGAAAGGAATGGGCCATATATTACCTAAACAAGAAGTTTATGAAGTGTGAGTCCAAATAATTGGAGTTGGAGAAAACTTGTTGTGCTTTGACATGGGTGTTTAGCATGTTGAGGTAGTACACATTGTACTACACAACATAGCCAATCTCCAAGATGGACCCGGTCGAGTATATCTTTGAAAAACCAGCAATAGTTGGCCATGTAGCTCATTGGAAAATGTTATTGACTGACTACGATATAAATTATGTGACAAGGAAGGCAATCAATGGGAGGGCCATAGCAAAGTAAATGGCAGAGAGAGCCGTGGAGATTACCAACCCATGGAGTTTGATTTCCTGGATAAGGATATTGATTCAGTGAACTAAGCGAAGGAAGATCATGAAGAATGGACTATGATGTTCGATGGGGTAGCTAATGTATGGGGACATGGAATAGGGGCAGTGCTCCTATCCCCAGATGGTAAGCACTACCCTATCTCGTCCAAACTTACATTTCCCCGAACTAACAACATCGCTGAATATGAGGCATGTGCGTTGGGTTTGCAAGCTGCCAAAGACCAAGGTAGCAAAGAATTGACCGTTAAAGGGGATTCAACTTTGGTGATTCATCAGTTAATCGAGGAGTGGGAGACACAAGATTCAAAGTTGATACCATACCAAGAATACATCCAAGAGTTGATCAAGGAGTTTAACCAGATCAAATTTTCACACTTACCTAGGGAAAGCAATTTAATCCCTAAGGCCATGGCCACGTTGGCTGCCTTGATGAAAGTTGAACCAGGGATAGAAATCAAGCCCATTCGTATAAGGATACAGTTAGAACTGGCCTACTATACAATAACCAAAGAAGTCAATGGAAAACCATGGTTCTTATGACATTAAGACATATCTCTAAAAGCAAGAATATCCTGAAGGAGGCTCTAGTAATGATCGGAAGATGATATGGAGACTATCCATGGGGATCTTTCTAGATGGAGAAGTTCTCTACAAAAGAAACCAAAACATGACCCTCCTATGGTGTGTGGAAGCTCAAGAAGCAAAGTGAATTATACAAGAAGTCCATGAAGGTTTTTGTGGCACCCATGTCGGAGATCACTCACTGGCATGGAAAATCCTCAAAAGTGGGTACTATTGGATGACCATGGAAAGGGATTACATAAAATATGCTCGAAAATGCCACAAGTTCCAGATTTATGGAAACCGCATACAAATTCCACTAGCCTCGCTCCAAGTTCTATCTGCACCTTGGCCCTTTTCAGCATAGGGGATGGATGTCATTAAGCCGATAACCCCGAAGGCTAGCAATGGGCATCAATTCATTTTCGTTGCAATTGACTATTTCAACAAATGGGTAGAAGCAGCGTCATATGCCAATGTCACTCAGAACATCATTAGCTGCTTCATAAAGAGAGAATTAATCTACAGGTAAGCGATCCTAGAGAGAATAATCTTGAATAATGCTAAAATCCTGAATAGAGAAGTGATGGCTAGGTTGTGTAGTCAATTCAAGGTTAGGTATCATAACTTAGCTCCTTACAACCCGCAGATAAACAAGGCAAGTGAAGCAGCTAATAAAAATTAGATTTTGGAGAAGATGACCCAAACCTATAAATATTGGTATGAGAAGCTCCCTTTCCCTTTGATGGCCTACCAAACCATGGTTCGAACCTCCACAGGAGCCACTCCTTTTTCTTTGGTGTATGGAATGGAGGCAGTAATCCCAATTGAAGTCGAGATTCCTTCTTTAAGGGTCCTGAAAGAGGCAGAATTGATTGACGCCGAATGGGTATAGTCCAGATACAATCAATTGTACCTAATTGAGGAAAAAAGAATGGCCGCCATAGCTCACGAGAAATTGTACCAGAGAAGAATGATGAGGCCATTCAATAAAAAGGTGCGACCCCGACAGTTTCAAGAGGGGGACTTGGTGTTAAAAAAGATTCTACCAATCCATACTGACCCACACAACAAGTGGATGCCCAACTACGAAGGGCCTTACATAGTGAAGAAAGCATTTTCCAGAGGCACTTTGCTGTTGGCCGACATGGACGGGACCAATTTCTTGCACCCTACTATTTCAGATGTTGTAAAGAAATATTTTGCTTAAAGGCCTTTCTAAAATCTTAAAAGAATTCAATGAAATATGATGTTTATTCCATCGATGTTTCGTCACCTCATGCTTTGATTAAATGATTGATGGCTATTTTTGGCCAACCAGTTTTCCCCTAAACAACTAGACATTTGTTTACCACTTGGAAAATCCTTTGAGCTTGAAAATTAAACCATTTTCATCAAAAAGTCATTTCCAAAAAATTAAACTGGGTTGGGGTTTTCAAGGGTCCAACAAATCATGCAAGACGATAGTGAAATGCCAAAATGATGGTAGGCCATTTTTTCGCTACCCAAAAAAATCAGAAGAAAAAACACTATTTGTTACCCTCGTTGAGTCTGAAATGTATAATTCCTTGTTTAATCTGTCAAATGATCACACCCCACACTAGGGCAGTTTGTAAGTTTAGTGCCAAATGAAGTCTAAATAAAAATGAAATCATAGTTCTTTAGCACAAAGGAAAGCAAAATAAGACGAATAGAAGCAAATAAGAGAAAGAGAAAGGGACTTACCTCACGAGTGATTTTCAACCAAAATTACCCTTGAAAGAATTGAAAATTTGAGCTTGGCATGTCCATTTCTTCTTTAACCAACGTCCGGAGCCTACATTACGATCCGAATGAAAGACCTGACCAAATTGGTACATGTTGTTATCTTAAGTGATTTGTCAAACTCAAAGTTGAGTTTAAACTATGCAATGGCCTGATCCAGAAAAGGTACGTGGGCAGGCTGTCATATGACAAGTTCGGTTAATATCCTTTAGAAGTCCCAAACTGAGGCAGAAAAGGTCATCTTAGGAAATGAGTTTTGAGCCTTAGTTTCCTGTCTTTCCACGAACCTAAAATCCTATGCCTACGTTTTGTTCTGAGTTCCAAAGACCATCTTGAGATTAAAACATGAGGATGGAAAAACTATGGGTAAACACCCTGACAAAAGAGAGTTTTATGGGGTTCCACAGCACACCGGGTATGCTTTAATGAAACTAGGGATAGTTCATCGGAATGGGGAAGATCAATTATTTAGGGTTTTAGTTTGATAAAGTAACATCAACCTCAATTGACTCAATGATATTTTTGTAAATTCTTCCCATCCCCGAAAATAACATTTGCAAATAGAAAAATATCCTTTGTACGTATTAACCTCTTGATTTAACCAATTGATGACATGAATCCATAACTGTTTCTGAAATCTTTTTGCCCAAGGAAGAGGGGATAGTCAAAAGGGCACCAAGATTCAATCACATTCACCAAGAATGAAAGAATAAGTAAAATGGCTAGGAGAGGTCACATTTATGGGTAATAGGGGTAGACTCCATCTTTGATCCTAGTACTAGTACCTTCCCTCAAATTGGGATCACGATCAGGATTAGTAAGCAATTGATGGAATGAGGGCAGCCTTTGAATTCCATTATGGTCAGTTCAAGCACCTTCATATCTGAATAAAAGAACATATAAAAGAAACAGGGGCAGTTTTTGAGTTCCAGTAGCATTAGCTCAGGTACCTTCATGGAAAAATACAAATGGAAAATATGGTCAGGACCAGTGAAAAAATGAATGAAACTAAGGCAGTTTTTGTATTTAAAGTCTGGCCAAAAATTAAAATACGAGGCCTCTGATCACAGGTGCATTGGAAAAAAGCATATTCATGCATTATCATGCATTTCATGCATCTCATAGAAAAAGGAAACGAATGTAAGCACATCACCTCAACATGCATAACCCCACATTTTGGCATCATAAGCAAGCAACATACATACATATAGCAACTCATCCCTGCATTTAGGCACCATAGGTAGCAGCATGCATCATGTAGCATCATCGGTCATATCTGGCATATTTTTTGCATCTTTTGTTGATAAGCAACTTTCGGCTCAGGAAAGGATCTCTAGATCTTACACCCGATTGATCATCCCCAGTGGAACAACGTTCTAGGGACTTAATGCCTTAAACTAGAGAACGTTTGCCAAAAGATCTCGGAATCCTACACCCGATTGATCATCTCTAGTAGGATAACACTTTTTCAAACACAAGCGCTCATTTTCAAAAAATCTCAGGATCTTACACCTGATTGATCATCCCTATTGGAGCAACCTAATTGTAAGGACTTAGAATCCAAAACCTAAGGATACTTTCTAAAAGATCTCGAGGCCATACACCTGATTGAATTTCCTTGATCAAGTAACCATTTTTCAAACACAAGATTTCATACCTAAATACCATAAAATTTTGGCGCAGGTCATCGAACCCACTATGGCTCGAATTATCACATCCATAGGAAGTCATTTGAAGAAAGTTTTGACTCAAGTCATTGAACATGCTGTGGCTTGGATTATCACATTCATAGCAAACCATTTGAAGAAAGTTTTGGCTCAGGTAATCTAACCCACTGTGGCTCGGATTATCACATTCGTAGCAAGCCACTTTAGGAAAGTTTTGGCTCAGGTCATCGAACCTGCCACGGCTTGGATTATCATATCCATAGCAAGCCATTTGAGGAAAGTTTTGGTTTGGGTCATTGAACCCACCATGGCTTAGATTATCAAATCTATAGCAAGTCATTTGAAGAAAGTGTTGGCTCAGGTCATCGAACTTGCTATGGCTCGGATTATCACATCTGTAGTGTTGGCTCAGGTCATCGAACCTGCCATGGCTCTGATTATCATATCCACTGCAATCCATTTAAGGAAAGTGTTGGTTGGGGCCATTGAACTTTCCATGGCTCCAATTACCACATTCGTAGCAAGCCATTTGAAGAAAGTTTTGGCTCGGGTCATCGAACCTATTGTGGTTCGGATTATCACATCTGTAGCAAGCCTTTTGAGGAAAGTTTTGGCTCGAGTCATTGAACCCACTGTAGCTCAGATAACCACATTCGTAGCAAGCCATTTGATGAAAGTTTTGGCTTGGGTCATCAAACCCATTGTGGCTCAGATTATCACATTCGTAGCAAGCTATTTGAGGAAAATTTTTGCTCCGGTCATCGAACCCACTTTGGCTCGGATTATCACCTCTGTAGCAAGTGAAAGTTTTGGCTCGGGTCATCAAACTCATTGTGGCTCAGATTATCACATCAGTAGCAATTCTTTTGAGGAAATTTTTGGCAAGGATCATCGAACTTGTTGTGGCTCAGATTATCACATCCATAGCAATCCATTTGAAGAAGGTTTTGGCTCGGGTCATCGAACACGTGGATCAGATTATCACATCTGTAGCAAGCCATCATAGAGGTTTGGGTCATCATACCCTCATGGCTTCGATTCCTACATCCATAGCTAACCATCATAGAGGTTTGGGTCTTTGCACCCTCATGGCCCGAATTCCTACATCCACAAATGCTACCTTACACCTCTTGTGATTCCTACATCCAAAACTAATCACTAATTCCCGCTAACTTCTAACTGCTAACCATTAACTACTAACTTCCCAAAAAAAACTATGCAACATTCCCAGCACACCCCGTTTCACATCCCAGATTGGCAGAACTAGCACCCGTTTGACCAAAACAGTGGCCTGTTCAAAATAGGTGTCTTTTATCTTTGCAAACTTGTTGCTTCAAATAAGGTAGGAGAGTTCCTACTATTACATTGAAGCAACTAAGCATGCAAAGTGGGGCAGCTGTAGACACCCCAATTTTAATCTAGTCACCCTAAGGAAACCCAACAAAACCGGAGTTGACTTCAAGCCCTCAAAAGCCCTGAGTTTTGGAATTAAGGCCCTAATTCCTCAATTGAGTCCTTCAAATTTCAATCAAGCCTCTAAAAAAATCATAAATGTGGTTTATGAGCTGAGTCTTGTAAATGTTCAGTCTAAGTCTTAGGTTTCTAAGCAAACTGATAGGAAAGGTCTATGGTGATTTTTAATTAACTCTTTTAATTGAAAAATTAATCTTTGTTGTTATATGGGACACCATAGTTCCAAAATCAATTCCCTTTAGGTATTAAGGTTTGAGTCTTAGAAGCCCGAAAGTTGAGTCCTTTTTAGTTGAGTATCTCTAATCTAGCTGATTTCAAAACCAATTTTCCTTCGTTGAGTCTCGTATATGTTCCCTATTAGGCTAGACTTCCCTAAAATTTTGTTAATTCTTTGTCATCAGTACTGGTTCTCACTAGGAGTTGGTTTCTTTAATTTTTGTCAAAATAAAAAAGTATATATACAAAAACAATAAGGTTCAATCATTTTTATTTTTTTTTTACTAAGTCATTTAAACTGAGTTTTTCCGACTTTAGTAAAACCTAATCCTTTTCCGTAATTTGAGTCTAGGGATTCCTTATCATTTAAAATGAGTTTTTCGACTTCAGATTTGGGTCTTAATTTTAAAAATGGTTTCATTTGGAGATTAAAGTCATATTCGATTTTGTTTGGTCAAGTCCCAAAGTAAAAAAAAAAAAAAAAAAAACTGCACACATCATAATCTGATGTAGAGGGAACACGTGCAGAAGTGATACACGCAAGCAATAAAAGGCTACAGAACAAGGGAATGTGAAACAAGAAGTTACAAATAAAAATTACAACAGGTAAGTATAGGGAAATAAAATACAAAACACCAGTAAGGTGTACACAAAATGAAGTTGCAGGAAAGAAAAGTCGGGGGTACGTCAACATACAAAATACAAGGAAATAAAAAAAAATTACAAAATACAAAAAACCAATCAATAATAATAGATGCCTTGCCCTCCATTCCTATGCAGCCACGTGGGTTTGCCAATCCACCTACATAGAGAGGAAAGAATAAAAATTAGTTAGCAACAAAATTTCAAAATAATAAAATAAAATGAAAAAAAAAAAATCATTTTCCTTGACATGTTGTTGCTCGGGAATTTCATGAGAATAATCTGTTAGCTTTACCGTGATCCCAAGAGGGGGGTGAATTGGTATTTTTAAATTTAATACCTAGGTGAATGTTCTAGCACCAGTATGTTCACAACCTTAAGGAAAATCTAGTGTAAGTAAAATAAATATACCAAAATTTAAATAAAGCAATTTAATTAAAGCCACATGCACCAGAAAGCACCAAAGTAAAAGTGACACACAGAGATGTTATCGAGGTTCAGTCAATTGCCGCATTGGCTAACGAGCATAAGGATTACCACTATAACTTGCTCACTTAAACGAGTGGAGTGACACCTATACAAACTAGATCAATTTAAGGGCTAACCTCAACTAGTACATACAATCCTCTAGATTACTACCCCCTCAAGCCACGCCAGGAAACACTCAGATTTTACAATCAAAGGGTACAGAAAATAAGTGCTTTCATGTAAAGCAGATTTCTACCCAAATGTGCACAATCACATACGCATCAATAGCGTGGATATAGTGTAAGTTCAGTGATGCTGGTTTTGTTCAATCAATACTCAATACAGTATAATCAATATGAAGCTCAAGAGTATTCAGCACAATACAATCAGTATGATGCACAAAAAGTTTAACGCACGCAAAGTCTTGGAATTTAGACAAGATATTTCGGTAGCACATCAATATTCCAAGCATGCTAAACATATAGTCAAACTAGTTCCAAAAACCTTTGCACACCAAAAGCAAAGCTCTTAGACACTTGCAATGGAATGCAAATATCCTAAGCTTTCTTGGTTTAATCCCACACAAGATTTATAATGAAGAAATTCGTGGGATAAACCTAAGCTAAAACTCCCTAAAAGAAATATTTAATCAAACACACAAATGGGAGTCTCTCGCATAGAATAATAATCACACCAACACAATAAGAACTCTCACAATCTCAGATTTTATCAAAGGATGCAAGTTTGAGAGTATTTGGGCAAAGAAAGAATTTTCAAAAGAGAGAGAATTTTTGCTAATCATATTCTATTTGAGCAAATGGACTCATATTTATAGCCAACTAAAAAATTTTTACCGTTCTGGATATAATGGGCATTATTAAAAAGTCTCAAAAGATTAAAATTCAATTAGCCTGAAATAACTCTATTTTACTACTGTTAATTTATTTTAACCGGCTGGAGTTTGGGTGGCTGAACCTAGGTTCAGTCGCCCGACAAGACACATCTCAACAAGGTTTTTTAAATAAGGTTCGGTCGCCCGTATAAAGGTTCGGCAGCCCAAATCAAAGTCAGTAGCAAACCTATGTAACTTCGGGTGCTCGGTCCTAGGTTCGGGTGCCCGAACTCTTATGTTCAGTCACCTAGGGCTAATTTGAATTGAAATCCTCGGTTGCCCGAGTTGGTGAACAGTCCCTTTGAAAGGGTTCGGGCGCCCGTAGAAGATACATGCATTTATGGTTCGGTCGTGCCAGGCTGGTCAACTTTTTAACTTTGTCTAAGTTCGGGCACCCGAGGAGTTTTGTACTCCAAAGGTTCAGTCGCCCAAGCCCTCTTAACTTGCCTAGATTTGTTCTATTTTTAGCACAATTAAGACACACTCATATATTTTATGCTATGTGTGTGAGTGTTGGAGACTAGAGTCTTGCTAAGATCTATTTAAGCTTACGCTGTATCCTGTATGCGTGATATGTAGGTAAGAGCATGCATCCACAGCCTAAGTTACTATTACAAACCCATATAAATTATTACAGACCGATATGAATTACAATTACAAATTACAAATCTTTACGGTCTTCTTGTTTCCTCAAGTGTCCTTCCTTGGGATATTAATTTGAACGTACACAAGCACTTGACAATCATCAAACATCAGTATTTGTCATTATCAAAATCGGGTGCGACCTATAAGGTCAACATTCTCCCCCTTTTTGATGACAACAAATACACTATGCAAAAATTTGGTATCGCTTAAAGACGCTCCCCATAACAATATGCATCATGTATTTATTTAATATTTAACCCAAGTTTTTGCCCTACATCTGCCCCTTTTGGAAACAACAAAAAGGGCCATAGGAGTGAACACTCTAGGCAATGGGTAAGTGTTATGTTTAAACATTTAAAAATTTGGAAAGATTTGAAAAAAATTTCGGCAGAGTGCCATTTGTAAATTGGACTTTCTAAAATAATCATCTGTATAAAATGTAACCTATTTTAGTTTAAAATTCCTAGTAGTTTATCCACAACTACTCAAATAGTTCAGTATGGTCCAACAATTCAAGTAAATATTTCAATATCATTATGAAGTGGACAAAAGAGTTGTCCAATACAAGTAGTGAGCAATATGCATTACACGCAATAGGATCATGCAATAGATATAAGATATGTGCACACAATCAATTATCAATATTCACAAAGTCTAAGGCAAGTAAACAAATCAACAATGAAATTGGATGCTAAGACTTGTTAAATTTCACTTGAGACCTCCCCCTAAATTTATGCAAACTATGGCACATCTAAGAAGCTTCTCTACTGTGCATTAGACCTAACTCATGTCTAATTTGGATGAATCTATCCTCAGGAAGTGGTTTAGTGAATATGTCCACCCATTGTTCATTTGTGCATACAAACTCAAGAGCTAAATCTCCTTTTTGCACATGATCACAAAGGAAATGATGTCTAATCTCAATGTGTTTAATTCGTGAATGTGAGATAGGACTTTTAGAAATGTTGATTGCACTAGTATTATCACATTTAATTGGTATTATGTCATAGTGCAATCCAAAATCCCCAAGTTGTTGTTTCATATAAAGAGTTTGGGCACAACAACTTCTAGCTGCAATATATTCTGGTTAGACTGTGGATAAGGCAACTGAGTTTTGTTTCTTAGAGAACCAAGAAACAAGAGATTTTCCTAAGTAATTACAAGTGCTGCTAGTACTTTTCCTATCAACCTTACTACCAGTAAAGTCAGCATCAGTAAAACTAACAATCTCAAAAGTAGTATGCTTAGGGTACCGCAAGCCTAACTCTATAGTCCCAACTAGATACCTAAGGATTCGTTTGACAGCTTTTAAGTGAGATTCTTTAGGGGCAGCCTGAAACGTAGCACACATACACACACTAAACATAATATCAGGCTTACTAGCAATGAACTATAGAAGACTCCCAATCATGTCATGATACAATTTTACATTAACTAGAATTCCTTGCTTATCTTTATCAAGCTTAATGGAAGAGTTCATAGGTGTACCAAGAATTTTGCAATCTTCCATATTAAATTTCTTTAGCAAGTCCCAAATATATTTAGATTGACATATGAAGGTTCCATGTTTGGCTTGTTTGATTTGTAGCCCTAAGAAGAAACTATGTTCACCCATCATGCTCATTTCAAATTCACTTTGCATGCATTTGGCAAACTCATTCCATAATTCATCATTAGTTGCTCCAAAAATGATATCGTCCACATAAATTTGAACAATGAGCATATCATCATTTTTGGATTTGAAGAAAAGTGTAGTGTCAATCCTGCCATGGATAAACCCATTTTCTAGTAGAAAACCGCTAAGCCTCTCATACCAAGCTCTAGGAGCCTATTTCAATCCATACAAGGCTTTAGACAACTAGTAAACATAATCCGGATATTTATGATTTTCAAAACCAGGTAGTTGTTCTACATATACCTCTTCATTAATGTAACCATTTAGAAACGAGCTTTTAACATCCATTTGAAACAATTTAAAGTTTTTAAAAGCAGCAAAGGCAAGTAGCATACAAATGGCATCTAAGCTAGCAACAGGAACATATGTTTCATCAA
Organism: Malania oleifera; assembly: GCF_029873635.1. Classification (NCBI taxonomy): domain Eukaryota; kingdom Viridiplantae; phylum Streptophyta; class Magnoliopsida; order Santalales; family Ximeniaceae; genus Malania; species Malania oleifera. The sequence goes on from NC_080428.1 coordinate 18,981,000, forward strand.
AGTCAATTCCTTCCTGCTGGTTATATCCCTGGCGACTAATCTAACTTTATTCCTAGTTACTATCCCATTCTCATCTTTCTTATTTCTATACACCCATTTTGTTCCAATAATTGATTGATCATTAGGCCTAGGAACTAGAGTCCACACTTTGCTTCTTTCAAATTGATTAAGTTCTTCTTGTATGGACATCACCCAAGATTTATCTTCTATGGCTTCTTTAATATTTTTAGGTTCTTCTTGGGATAAAAAAGCGGAGTGATTTACTATATTTCCTAAGGAGGATCTTGTGGCTACTCCACGGGATGGTTCACCTATAATTTGATCTATAGGATGATTTCTAATGAATTTCCAATCTCTACGCAGTTCCTGATTTTCATTTTCATCATCTTGAGGTGACTTTTCATTTGCTTCCTGATTTTCACTTGAATTGTTTTCAATTGACATTTTTTCAAAACATTTTCTAATATCAATATCATCTTCATCATCTTTATTAGAGAATGGATTAGATTCATTAAACACAACATGCATAGATTCAATTACTGTCAATGTTCATTTATTGAAAACCCTATATGCTTTGCTATTAAGTGCATAGCCTAGGAAAGTGCCTTTGTCAGATTAAGAATCAAATTTTCCTAAGTGTCCATTATCCCTAAGCACAAAGCATTTACAACCAAACACATGAAAGTAGGAAATATTAGGCTTACGATTGTTCCACAGTTCATAGGGAGTTTTATTAATCGAAGGTCTAATCATCACCCTATTCATAATATAGCATGCAGTATTAATGGCCTCGGCCCAAAAATATTTAGGTAAGTTATGCTCATTTAGCATAGTTCTACCCATTTCTTGCAGTAACCTATTCTTTCTTTCTACTACACCATTTTGTTGAGGTATCCTAGGTGCAAAGAAGTTATGGGATATGCCCTCTAAGTCACAGTATTTCTCTATGCCTTCATTTTTGAATTTCGTGCCTCTATCACTTCTTATGTGAGTTATTTTATATCCCCTTTCATTTGGGATTCTCCTTCAAAATTTAGTGAACTGTTCACATGATTCATTTTTATGTGCAAGAAACAACACCCATGTGAATCTAGAAAAGTCATCCACGATTACAAAAGCATAAGATTTACCACCAACACTTTGCACAGAGTTGGGTCCAAAGAAATCTAGGTGAAGCATCTCTAAAGGCCTAGTAGTAGATATGAATTTCTTTTTCTTAAAACTAGATTTGGTTTGCTTACCCATTTGACATGCATCACAAATTTTATCCTTTACAAAAGACATTTTAGGCTAACCCTTAACTAGTTCTTTCTTAACAAGTTTAGACAACAAGTCCATGCTAGCATGTCCTAATCGCCTATGCCATAACCAGCTAACTTCATTTACAGCAGAAAAAAAAGTAACTTGTTGTGAAGCTAAGTTATCAAAGGAAGTAGTATAGACATTTTCATGGCAGTTTGCAGTAAAAAGTACTTTTTGATTTAATCTATCTTCTACTATGCATTTATCATTCTCAAAAGATACTTTAGATCGTATTTCACACAACTGACTTATGCTAAGTAGATTATGCTTCAACCCATCAACCAATAGAACATTGTCAATAGTAAGAGAAGAATCCTTACCAACCTTACCTACTTCGATGATACGACTTTGGCATTGTCGCCAAATGTCACATAGCCTCCATCCTTGGGAACAATTGAAGTGAATTTTCCCTTGTCGCCGGTCATGTGTCATGAGCACCCACTATCCAAGTACCACCGGTCTTTGGAGGAGGACGATCTTAGGCATACCTGCAAAAAAAGTTAAGCAACTGATGTTGATCCCTAAATTTTGTTGGGTCCACGGGGGTTAGTAGCAGGATCTCCCTTAACTACCCATACTTTCCTAATTCTAGCATGCTTATTCCAAAGTGGGCAATCAAACTGAATGTGACCAATTTGTTTACATTTAAAACATCTTAATCTACACTTAGGCTCTTTAGGAGGAATATGAGATTTTGACTCACGTGTAAAGTGTCCTAAGTAAAGATTAGGTCGTCTAACATTTTCAACACCATTAAAACCAAGACCCTCTTTACTTAAGAAGTTTCTTTGGGCACCAAGTAATTTTTCAAAATTATCTTTGCCCTTGGTGAATTTAAAAAAGATTTTGGAGCTATCCTCCAATTTCCTCTCAAACTCAACAATAGAGGCATCTTTTTCTTTTAAAATTGAAGTATGAGAGGTTTTTGCCATATTAAACAACTTTGACCAATTTTCACATTTCTTTTTCAAATCATTATTTTCCTGGGCAATTTTGCCTAACAATTTAGAAACATGAATATATTCAAACTATAATTCTCTAAATGTAGGCATGCAATCAGAATCACAATCATTAGACGAGCAGTATGAAGACAATGAACTAGAAGACAATACCTGATCCTCATGTGCCATCAAGCACAGATTGGTGACCTCTGAGTTGCTGTGATTTGATTCTGAGTCGCTGCTACTAAGTTTGTCCCATGAAGTCCCGACCTTTATGGCTTTCTTCTTTTTCTTAGCCTCCTTCTTCAGCAGTGGGCAGTCAGGTTTAATGTGCCCCACCTTGTTGCAATTATAGCACATAGGAGCGGTTAATTTTTCTTTTCTTTTGCTGGACTCTCCCTTCTCATTAGTAGACTCTCTATACTTAAAAAGGGCTTCCTATTCTTCATGAAAAATCTGCTAAATTTTCTAGTTAGCATAGCCATTTCATCATCAGTGTCAAATTCACTGCACTCACTAGATGTGTTAGTGGAGGCTTTCAATGAAGTAACCTTCTTAGCCCTATTATGCTCATTAAGTCTCTCATTTATGCTCAATTCATATGTGATCAGGGAACCTATCAATTCATTTAAGGTCATGGCCTTAAGATCTCTACCCTCAACAATGGCCATAGCCTTGGCTTCCCAAACAGGAGGTAACCCTCTAAGGATCTTCATAATCATCTCATATGTGGGATAGGTCTTTCCTAATGCATGCAGTGAGTTTATGACGTGTGTGAATCTGGTGTACATGCTCTAAATGGACTCGCCTACATTCATCCTAAATGCCTCATACTCACTGGTCAACATATCTATCCTATTGTCCTTCACGTCTCTAGTACCCTCATAAGTGACCTCTAACTTATCCTATATTTCTTTTGTAGTAGAACATGTCATAATTTTGTTAAATTAATTTACATAAAGACTACAGTATAAAATATTCATGGCAGTGGCATTAAGACTAACAGTTTTCATATCATCATCATCATACTCATCCTCAGTCTTAGGAACCCTAGCTGCACCATCTATTTTCATAGGGACATAGTTTCCCTTAGAGACGATCTTCCACACCTTCCAATTAGTATTCTGAAGGTAGAAGCGCATCCTCTGTTTCTAGAAGGTTAATTAACACCACTGAAAACAGGAGGTCGTGTGGAAGATGGTTCCTCAGGAAAAGGGGTCACAAAGCTATGAGCCATATGTGATCTTTTTGAAAAATAATAACTAGTCTATGCAATGTGGCTTTGATACCAATTGTTAGCTTTACCGTGATCCCAAGAGGGGGGAGGGGGGTGAATTGGTATTTTTAAATTTAATCCCTAGGTAAATGTTCTAACACTAGTATGTTCACAACCTTAAGGAAAATCTAGTGCAAGTAAAACAAATATACAAGAATTTAAATAAAGCAATTTAATTAACGCCACATGCACTAGAAAGCACCAAAGTAAAAGTGACACACAGAGATGTTATCGAGGTTTAGTCAATTGCCTACGTCCTCACCTTGGCTAACTAGCACAAGGATTACCACTATAACTTGCTCACTTAAACGGGTGGAATGGAACCTATACAAACCAAATCAATTCAAGGGCTGACCTTAACCAGTACATACAATCCTTACTAGACTGGATTACTGCCCCCTCAGGCCACGCCTAGAAACACTCAAATTTTACAATCAAATGGTACAACAGATAAGCGCTTTCACGTAAAGCAGATTTGTACCCAAATATGCACAATCACATACGCATCAATAGCGTGGATATAGCGTAAGCTCAGTGATGCTGGTTTTATTCAATTAATACTCAATACAGTATAATCAATATGAAGTTCAAGAGTATTCAGTGCAATACAATCAGTATGATGCACAAGAGTGTTCAACGCAAGCAAAGTCTTGGAATTTAGACAAGATATTTCAGTAGCACATCAATATTCCAAGCAGGGTAAACATATAGTCAAACTAGTTCTAAAATGGTTTTCCTCAATGAAGTAGGCACAATACTAGTTTAACAAAAATAACTTACTTGTTTGAAAAACCTTTGCACACCAAAAGCAAAGCTCTTGGACACTTGCAATGGAATGCAAATATCCTAAGCTTTCTTGGTTTAATCCCACACAAGATTTATAATGAAGAAATTCATGGGATAAACCTAAGCTAAAACTCCCCAAAATAAATATTTAATCAAACACACAAATGGGAGTCTCTCGCACAGAGTAATAATCACACCAACACAATAAGAACTCTCACAATCTCAGATTTTATCAAAGGATGCAAGTTTGAGAGTATTTGGGCAAAAAGAGAATTTTCAAGAGAGAGAGAATTTTTGCTAACCACTTTGCTAATCATATTCTATTTGAGCAAATGGACTCAAATTTATAGGCAGGTAAGAAATTATTACCGTTCAGGATATAATGGGCATTATTAAAAAGTCTCAAACGATTAAAATTCAATTAGCCTAAAATAACTATGTTTTATTGCGGTTAATTTATTTTAACCGGTTGGAGTTCTAGTGGCTGAACCTAGGTTTAATCGCTCGACAAGACACATCTCAAAAAGGTTTTAAATGAGGTTTGGTCACCCGTATAAAGGTTCGACAGCCCAAATCAAAGTCAATAGCAAAGCTACGTAACTTCGGGTGCCCGGTCCTTGGTTCGGGTGCCCGAACTCTTGTGTTTGGTCGCTCGAGGCTGATTTGAACTGAAACCCTCGGTTGCCCGAGTTGCTGAACAGTCCCTTTCAAAGGGTTAGGGCGCCCGTAGAAGATACATGCATTTATGGTTTGGTCGCCTGAGGGCTGGTCAACTTTTTGACTTTGTCTAAGTTCGGGCGCACGAGAAGTTTTTTACTCTAAAGGTTCGGTCACCCGGGCCCTCTTAACTTGCTTAGATTTGTTCTATTTTGAGCACAATTAAGACACACTCATATATTTTATGTTTTGTGTGTGAGTGTTGGAGACTTTGGTCTTGCTATTGTCTATTTGAGCTTACGCTATATCCTATATGCGTGATATGCAGGTAAGAGCATACATCCACAGCCTAAGTTACTATTACAGACCCATATAAATTATTACAGACCAATATGAATTACAATTACAAATTACAAATCTTTGCGGTCTTCTTGTTTCCTCAAGTATCCTTCCTTGGGATATTAATTTGAACCTGCACAAGCACTTGACAATCATCAAACATCAGTATTTGTCATTATCAAAACTGGGTACAGCCTATAAGGTCAACATAATCCACACTGCAGGAGAGTTTTTAGTGCCAAAGCTCCCCCAAAACCTCCCTATAAATAGGGAGGCTCACACTGTAGCTAGACACCCCTTGGATAGTAAGGAAACCCTGGTGAAATTGAGAGAACTAAAGAAAAACTCATAACAGAGGGGAGGTTCTACCAATTTGAAAAAGAGAGAAATGGTGAGAAAATAGGAAAACACCTTACAGAATACAGAAGCACTCTACCAAATTAAAGAGAATTTAGAGAGAGGTAGAGAAACTTTGCCCAAGTACAGAGGGCAAAGTAGGAAAGGAAATTAGAAGGAGAGGGGAGGTTCCACAAATTTAGAGAGGAAGGTGAGAATTGGGGGAAGCTTTGCTCAGTTGCAAAAAGTCGGGAGGGAGAAACTGAGAAGTGTTGCAGAGAGCTGAGCACAGACAGGGGACTCAGACAGATCCAGAGTAAGGAAAAGAAGAAAGGAGGAGAGAAAGGAGAAGGTAACATTTACCTTAATTATATTTAATTCAGATTGTGATTGTGTGATTGTAGGTGCTCATTCTCTGCGCTTTAGGTTCAAATTCAAACCTAAAGTTCATTGTGAATTTAGCTAAGATTCAGATCCTCTGATCCAAACCCAAGTATGAACCCATACCCGAATTTGAACCCCTAGCCGTGTGACCCGAACACCTGGACCCTAACCCGGGTTTTAGTTCAAGGCCCATCTCAAAATTTTAAAAATAAAGCCAATGTCAGTTTTAAATAAACCCTAGTATATTTTCAAAAAGAACCCCAAATCTTGTTTTCAAATCAGATCCCAAGCCCATTTGAAGAACACAAACAAGGCCCAACCAAGTTTTAAAATCACTCCAGGCCCAAAACCTGAAGCCTAACCGGTTCCAACTTTTGAAAATAAAATCCCAACCGGTTCCCTCATTTTAAAACCCAAGCCCATTTGGAAAATTTTAAGCCCCGAGCCCATTTCAATTTTTAACCCCAGCCTAATCCATTTTTTTTTTACTAACCCGTTTACAAAACCTAACCCAAAGCCCAACTAAACCAGCCCATTTCTAAGCCTAACCTAAAACCCATTCTTAAAAGTCCAGCCAACCTAGATAGCCCTGAGCCCACTCAGGTTTACTCAAGTCCACAATTCACCATGGGTTGACTCATATGATTCAACCCTCACTCACTCACCAAGTAAGGATGAGTTGGCTCATCTCCACCACTGAAACCTGAACCCTAACCTACAACTTCTGAAACTGAATCACTAACCAAGAACCCTAGATCTAATAGATACAAGAAAAACTATCAGAATAAGGATGCAACACATCACAACCAGTATCTTGAACACAAAAATCAAAACAAACAATTTCAACAACAGGTTCCAAAAGGACGTAAAAAAAAAAAAGAGCACTTAGCCTCTGTGTCTCTTTTGTCAGTCTCTGATTTCAAATCGAATCGGCTCCTGGGTCTTGCACCTAGCTAGCACCCTGCGAACTCCCATGGGTGTTCAGATCACATCCAAATCATGAGAGGAAAAGAGAGGGAGCTTCAGGGCTCATAGGCTCGTGTGTTACCAAGTGAAAGGTTAGAGAAGGCTAGATAAATCTATCAAGGTTCAAAAAAGGAGAGATCTTGAGGATGAAAGTTGGGGAGAAAAAGAGTGAGTTTCAGAGATTAGGGTCTTCGAGCTGTGTCTCACAGAGAAGAAAAGGAAGGAGGAGGATTGATAAGGGTGAGAAAGAGAAAAAGAAACACCTAGGGCCTTGGTTCATTAAGTTGCAAAGAGGCTTAATGGAGGAAAATAAGGGAGAGTGGGAAACCCTAGGGTTTCGTCTGACAAGAAGGAGAAGGGAAAGGAGAGAGATGGCAACGAGAGTGAGATATGAGAAATGAAAAATAGCAAAAAATTTAGCTTAAGTATCTTATGCCTTGAAGTCGTCAGATTGTTGCATGTGGCACTCCTTGGCCCATTTGATCAAAAATTATACGTGGCTCTCCATCCATCATTGGGTACACCCTCCCATTAACGACCAGGATCACTTTGCACCTGATGTGCTCCATCATTTCAACTGCACACTGACACGTGTCTGTCTAATTCAGAGGGCATTCAAAGCTGAAGGACGCCCTTGTTCCTCCACCATTCGATCTCTGCCACACACTAATGATCAGGATTTCCCCTACATATGAAGCAATGATAGCATACCCGTTTTGCCGCCCACTGATTGACATGTGTGTCGTTCTCCTTTCATATATGCTGAGCATGACGTGGGTTGTCCATCGCCAACTGGTCATGTCCTCAGTTGACAGCTATGATCAGTCCATATCACCCATCTAAGCCACACAATCCACCATCGCTGGATTCTTGCTCTGTATCAATGGTAGGAATCACCCCCTGTTAGAAGCCATTATGAGCACGGGCCTCTCAATAACCGCGATCCCATCCAATCAACGCCACATGGCGTTCTTGTCTCCTATGCACCTGATCTAAGGCAACTCCCAACTGGCCATCTGATCTTCATTACCCCATAAGTGGCTCGGTTATGACCACGTCACTCGCATGCGCCCACCAGATGCCACGTGGCATCATTGCATTGACTGGCCTTAAACAAGTCTCCAATGGACCGGTCAAAGGTTGACCAGTCCATTTCCCCCTAAACCGGTTGCATTCAATTTTCTTATTTTTAATTACATTATTTGTTTTTAAATTTGAGATAAATCATATAATATTACAAAATTCAAAAAAAAAAAAAAAAAAAACTCATAAGATTCCTAAAAATCAGAAAAAATGTAGAAAATTCAGAGGAAAATTTCTAAAAATGAACTTGACTTTTGAGTAGGAAAACTCATCTTCACTAAGTTTTTATTCCCAAAAAAAAAAAAAAATTACAAACCTCCCGGAATAATATTCATAGTTAGAAAATCCTTACAAAATTTTCAGATGCCGGGAGTGTATTTTGTACTCTATTTTCTCGATTTTCATATCTCAATGATTTCAAAGGAAGGCATGAACTCTTCGGAGTACGATATGCCCTAGTTTTGAAGGAATACCTATATAGTACCATCATTTTTTGATCATTGGAAAGGAGTAGTCTTAAAGGCTTATTACATTTAAATTGTGGCATAATTTTCAATTAATCTGGTACCATTCGTAAGAACGGGCGCGTAAGGGGTGCTAATACCTCCCCCTTGCGTAATCGTACTCCCGATCCTGACTTTGGTAATGCAGACTGATTCTACCGTTAATTAGGTAGCAATCAAATGTTCTTACCACACTTCAAAAGGTTAGTGGCGACTCCATTGCACCATGTTTTCCATGAAAATATTCTTTTCAAAATTCACCCCATTTTTCCTAGTTTGCAGCCGCACTTGTGCGTGTTTGGCGGGTTTGGGACGTCGGGACAATACACTTGCAAGAATTTAAAGTGCGGTAGTGTAAATGAGATATAAGAGAAAGAGAGTGACACCAATATTTAATGAGGTTCGGCTAAACCTGCCTACATCCTCACCTTGGGCAAACCCCCCAAGGATTTCACTACCTTGCTCACTTAACCCAATGGAGTGACGCCGTTTATGTACCCTCCTCACAGGGTAGAGTCTCCCTAGCTCACTTAATCATCACAGAGCCAAATCGGTATGCACCTTACAAGATGGTTCCTTCCTCTTTCAATGAGGAAGAGGTCAGTCAACTGGCCCAAATGTAACTATGGGGAGATCGGTTGACTGGTCCTTTAGTAACTATGCCCTTATGCACACATCAGTTGACTGGACTTTCACATCCGGTTGACCGGGCCTTAACAAAAGTTTTTGCCAGTTTTTGATTTCAAAAGTGTTTTAAACCTTTTGTGAAAATATTTAATTTTAGGTATAAAAGGTTTTCCTTTAATTTGGGGCTTCTAAGGTCAATCTAGGTTCATTTGGAACTTCAATATAAATTAATTAACATGCATGCACAAATAAACCCTAATTACTATTGTAACTTAAAATTCAATGTCTTCAAGCTCTGTTCCCCTAGAATACGCAATGGAATATGATCTTAGCTGCTTTCATGGCTTCCATATTGTAGCATCATATGTGCTTTTTCAGAAAGATACACCTGTACATACTTGGCACACAGAAGAGGAACTATGGTTTGTTATAATCAAAGCAGGGATCGAACCCAAAAAGTCAACAATCTCCCTTTTTTTGATAATGAAAAATACAGGAGCAAAATTGGGTTCAGCCTTAAAAAGGCTCCCCCTAAGAACATGCATAATTTTAAAACTTATTTAATAAAGTTCAAGCATATTCAAACATGAAGACTTCAGAAGAATTTAAGTGTAGCATTAAAGTCCAATGGGTCAAATGTGCAACATGTATTGAAGCTTACTTATAAGAATATTCATTTAAGAAAAACATTAAATGTCTTAATATTTTCCAATTTTAAAATACAAAGGTAGGAGAATGAGGGATAATTTTGCTCATAAGCCTTCTCCCCCTTTTATCATCAGCAAAAGGGCTAAAAAATTCCTTCTTAGACAAGAAAATCACTTTAAATCAATCAGAGTCATTAGGTATTTGAGAAATGAAAAAAATCTCCCCTTTGAATATTTTCATTTATTGCAAAGGATTGATGTCAAAGCTTGTTGAAAAAGAAACTTTAAAAGGAAATCCAGCAAGCCTATATTTTTATGGTATAAAATTATGCTCAACAATTCATTTATTAACTAGAAAAATGCAACCATATTGATAAAAAAAATCATACAATTTAACTGCAAGATCATATGACAAATCCAAAGAAGATTGTGGCTAAGCAACATATTACCATTCATGATTTTCAGAAAAATCATTATACTTGAATATATATGTGATTACGCATCAAAACTACATAATTGAGCATTTTAACCCGGTCTTTACAGTTTATATTTTTAATTAAATGTCTAAAATTGTCCAATATTTTAATAAAGTTCCAAAATCACCATTCTTGAATTTTATTGCATTATTTATGAAGTTTTGGTAATTTTTTTGTCGCAGGAAAAATCTCGGAAACCAAAACCGACACCTATTCGTATTTCATGCATAAATTTTCTGTCTGAACTCCAATTGAGACGATTCAAATTTTTGGAGAAAGAGGAAAGAATTATCTACAACTTTTGTGTTTTGATATTTGTGAGAAACGGGCTCCAAAAGAGTCAGATTTGCGATGAACAGAGAATGAAAAAAATAAAAAAATATAACAATTCGGGTCGGGTCTCCTATCCGGGTCGTGAAATAGGGCAAGCCTCATCCCCTATTTATTCTTTCTTTTTCCCCTATTCTGGGTGTGCCCTGCGCACCATCTCTCCCACTCTCTTCTCCTCCTTTTTTCTTTTCTTCTTTTTGTCTTTGCATTCTCTGTTATCTCTCTTTTATTTTCTCCTACTTATTCTTCCTCTCACTCTTTTTTTTCCCAGCTAATCTCTTCTCTCCCTCTCTAATTTGTCTTTTCTTTTCTTTCCCTCTCTCCTCAGTGATCTCTCTTTTTGCTTCCTCTTTCCCCTGTTTCTCCATAGCTGCAGTAGTCCCTTCGGCCTTCATCGTGCTACAGCCCGCACAGCAGCAGCAGTCCCTGAACTCTCCCTTGTATCTCCTCTGCCCCGAACCACCATCCGGCAACACCAGTAGCAGATCCTTCTCCAGTAGCAGCTCCTCTACTGTCTGCTCCAGATTTTCAGCCCTCCAACAAGCCTCTGCTCGGCCAGCCACCATAGCAGTCCTCCTCAGCCGCCCAGCATGCCAACTTCCGCAACAGCTCAAGGACCAGTGTCCCATTAACTCCACAGCAGACCCGAGAGCTATTCCAACAAGTTCTCCAACATGCCAGCTCCATCCACGGCTCCAGCCTGCAACTTCTCTCTCTCTCTCTCTCTCTCTCTCTCTTATTTTCTTTTCTTTCTTTTATTTTCAAAAATTGCAACTGAATATTTCTTTTCTTTTTATTTAGTTATTTATTAGGGTTTTTGAAAAATTTGTTTGAATGAGTGTTAAATAATTTTAATTTGTTTTAGTGAAGTTTAATTTTTATTTATTTATGTTTCTCTTAATTAATGTTACCATTAGATTTGAAGAATTTAATTTAGTTTCTTTTATTTATTTATCGTTCGGTTTAGTTAGGGTCGGTTTTGCTAAAGTTCGTGTTTTACCATATTCCATTATCGTTTGAATGTTTTTTTTTTTCATTGAAGTTTATGGTTGTGTTTAAATTGTGATTGAGGTTCAAGTTCGTGTTAAAGGTTAAATTTTTATTATATGCATTTGTGTCCGATTGAGTTTCCATCATTGCGTTTTAATTCCATGATCAATGTTACCATTTTTAATTAGCGCGTGTTTTGATGTTTCCTTAGGTGGATTAGAGTTTCCATTCGTACTCTTTAAATTGAAGCATGCTAGTTTTAAGACTTTAATTTAAGTTTTTGTTTAAGTCTCGAAAATTCTGAAAAACCCCAAATCTGAACTGAGTTCAGTACATTTTTATTTTCAATTGGAAGAGCGTAAAATCTGAGATTAAACGCATTCCCTAAGGAGACGATCTAGACCTTGGGCTTAGTATTACACGACAGAACTCCTATACTTGGGATAGCTTCCGAGCTGCTCATTTTTCGAGTGAGTCAATATGCCACAGAGGCTCAATACAGATTTAAGCCAAAAATTTTGGGTGAGCATAACAAGATAGAGATTTAAATTTGAAAGCTTCCCCTTTCTATTTGAATACATGCTTAGATAAAAGATGGACACTTATACTCATCAAAGATTGAATTTATTGAATCTGCCAAAGTATAAGCAGTCAAACAAAAATTTGATTGAGCTAGTTTGTTCATTCAACCAATACGGTCAATCCTATAAAACACACATGCCAAAAAAATAACATCAAGTTATACAAGGTGTTCACATACCCCAAGAATAATCCATAAAAGTCAATAGGTACAGGATATGATGGTCAAGGTGCTCAAAGCAACCTTAAGACTCAAAAATAAAAAACAATGGTATGCATGTGAGTCCATAAGGTTTAAGTTTTCCAAAATGATATAATTTGTATATTTTAGATTATTTTGGCAAAATTTTGGTAGCATGTCGACTGTAGATAAAACATTTCCCATAAAGACATGCTTCACACTTGGTTGTTTACAGCAAGCAGTTCATAATAGTTTGCATTATGCAGATGTCATTCAGATCAAACATTTTAAATAATCCAACCAGTAAGGACTTTCTTATAAAACACACAAACTTCAGATGATGAGCATTAAATCATGCAATGTGTTCATACATCCCATAAACCATCCGTATCAAAATATACTTCTATGGAAAATAGGATATGATGTTCATGGTTCCTAGAGAAGTCTTCGGACTAAAAAAATAAAAACATTAATCATATAATGTAAATGAGTCCATGATTTAGCAAATTTTTCATAAAGCATATGGTTTATGGATTCTAATCATGTATGGGAATTTTTAACAAAATTTTGATAGCATGTCATTTGTAAATAGAACATGTCCCAAACTTGCAGATCACAAAGACATGTGCTAAATATCTTGATGGATTCTACAGTATACAATTCACGAGATTTTGTATCATGCAGGTGTCATTCAATCATGTAACAACCTAAAAGTGTCTACTAGTATGCAATTCACAATATTGCATCACCCATACAGTTATCATTCTAGATTAAATGACATGCAACAATCCTAATATAGTTACCAGCATGCAATACACAAGTCACTGCATCAACCATGCAAGTGGCATTCCAATCAAGCATGCTATCCTAATGTCTTCTACCAGTATGTAGTTCGTAGACTATATCAATCTAGGCATGCAATCCAGAAATTAAAACCATCCATCAGAGAAAAGCAATATGCAAAATAAATAAATAAATAAATGGATAGTTTGTGTGTGCGCGTAATGTAGTGCGGTGCAGTTAAAATAAAATATAGCATAATGTATATAATTACAAACCCAGCCAAAAAAAATATATATATATTAGTGCTAAAAATTTTGAGGTCTTGGTCCCCCGAGGACGCTGCTCCTAGGCTTCTCCATCATGAGGTCCTCCACTAGATGCCTCATTGTAGCCAATGTTCATATGATCCTTTCCATCCCCATCATCATTGTTTTTCGGATCACCAAGGCATTCATTAATTTCATTGAAGCTTGCTTGTATGAATTATTCCATATCTTTATAATTGTTTTGAGCTTCAATGAGTTGTCTCTTTGCAGAAGCGGCATACTCTCTGAAGTCCCTCTGAATGGACATATATTGTGCATCAAAGGTAGCTACAATATCCCTAAGGCAAGCATCTACAGACTCTAAAGATCTAGCCGTGAACTCTCTAAATTCACTAAAAGACGTGGAGAGATGCAAAATAGCAGCTCTAGGCATTAGTAGGCTACAGAGGCTGCGAGGGCTGATCCTTTCGAGCACCAGGGTGGTCTCATGCTCTCCTAGGAGCCACAGGTAGCCATATATTTCTAGCAAGCCTGTACCCTATCTGTTTTATGGTAGTGGAGGAGAGTATGTCTGTGTGCTTCCTCCTCTTAAGCATCGCAAAATTATTCTTCGTGGCCCAAAACTTTAAGAAGACCCTATTGAGTATGCCCCCATATGGCATAATTAACCTAGTGCTGGTGGTCTTGATAAACATCCATTTGACCATCAAGCTAGCTCGGTCCACTTTTTTCCTAGTAAATAGACACCACTTAATAAAGCAATCTAGAAATGACACATAAACTCTAGACCCACTCTTTGATAGGATATTGTATGAGATCAGGTGGTGCACAACTTTGACCTCAAGGGTGAAGGATTTGTAATATGGGGTATGATTGTGGTATACCACGGGGTGTACCATAATGATACTTACAAATGCCTCAACAGTGAATTCATGCTCGTTAAACTAGGTCATCCCGGGGTCATGGAACTGATATTCTGCTCTCTTGATTTCAAATGTCTTTGCGAGGAGTTGGGCATCAAATTTAAATGGTTGCCCTAGGATTCTAGAGAGAAAACCCCTATCTTAATGTCCTATGTTAGCGTAGAAGAGCCTAACAAGGGTGGGATACACACCCCTAGCCTAGTATGCAATAATGGGGTACCACCCTGGGTACTTAAACATCTCTGAAACGTTTCCAAAATATTGTTGCATGAAAGATATGTCTAGAACCTTAACCAAAATTGGTTCCTTCGTTTGGAAATCCCTCTCGTATTTAGCTTGCTCGTTCGGGAGGTAAACAAATTTTCTTAGGCATCGCTGGCTTCTTGAACAAATTTTCGTTTGTCAAGCCTTGGCGTGATGATAAGGAAGTTTGGTAGAGGGATTTTTTTTAGGATAAAACAAAAAAAAAAAGGAAAATAAGATTTTTCTTTCTCAAATGGCCGTGAGAAATTAAACGTAGAGGTGATCAAAAAAATATATAGCCCGTAGATTCGGTCGACTGGGGCCGGTCTGGGTTGATCGATGAGCATTAAATAGGGAACTTTTTGTCTCTAGTTGGTTGACTAGGTAAAGGGCCCGGTTGGTTGAGTTGAACAACGTTACAAATTCCAATGCCCGATCGTCTAGGCAAAGGGACCAATCGATTGAGCTTGAGTCAACGCCTTCAATTTAATAT
This sequence comes from Malania oleifera, assembly GCF_029873635.1. Lineage (NCBI taxonomy): Eukaryota > Viridiplantae > Streptophyta > Magnoliopsida > Santalales > Ximeniaceae > Malania > Malania oleifera. The sequence goes on from NC_080428.1 coordinate 18,996,111, forward strand.
GGCCCCGTCTGCTAGGTAATTTAGCTAATCGACTGTCTTTAAATTTCCTACTTAAATCCAAGTTCTCGGTTGACTGGTCATATGGTCGGTTAACTAACGCTCAGATAGAAGGGTACGATTTTGGCTTCGATCGAATGTGAGGAAGCTGAAGGGGAATGGTTGACTGGGCAGTCAACTAGGCCTTCATTAATTTTTAATTTTAGCCCACTTTTCACCCTTTTTCCATTTAACATTTTAAGCCAATAGTAGTATTTTTCCAATAAATAAAATTTTGGCTTTAAAGTTTAAATGAAATTGACTAGAGTTTTCAATTTATAATCCTTCCATAAAATAAATCAATTTGCATAATGAGAAGGGAATTTTTGTAGAGACCCAAAGAATTATAGTAATTAAATAATAAAAGAAAGGAGAGAAAATAATTTTTTTTAAAAGGATTTCAGCAGGGTCTCGTTGACGAGTGAAGAAGTGCTCGTCGACGAGTAGGGCCTTCAGCTCATCAATGGGAACTCATGCCTCGTCGACGAGAAATTACTAAGAGAACTTCTTTCAGAACCTGAAACTCATTGACGAGAAGAAGGTGTTCGCCAATGAGACTTTCTCTTTGACTCATCGACGAGGAAATGTGACTTGTTGGCGAGGCCACGTGGACAAGCAATTCTATAAAAGGCTAGGAACTCATTTTTGGCGAGAGAATCATGTAGGAATTCTCTCTCTCTCTCTCTAACTTCATCCCCTCCCCCTTCTCTTTAGAAATCTAGCCCCATTCTTCATCGGTTCAATGATCTGAAGCCGCCATATTTCTCCTAGGAAGATTCTCTATAAATCTGCTAGAGTGAATTGTTGGTTAGGCCAACTGGGGCACCATCCCAAAATTTGGGTAATTTAGTTATTTTAATATTTATTAAGGTATTTGGTATTTTTGGGACAAGGAAAGGTATTAGATGGGGTTTATACCAAAGTTTTGTTGGGGGAAATGTAAATTTCAAGGTTTTGGAGTAATTTGTGCGCTTTTCAATAATTCTGGTAAGGGAATAAATAAAGTCAGAAATTTTCATGAAATTGTTTACCATATTACAACATTTATTTCAGAAATTATGTATGCATTAGCATAGTGTTTGGGAATACTGTCGATGAGTAGGAAAATGAATTTAATGTTATTTATTAGGAAATATGATTTCAAATCAGGTTTTTTTGCTTAAAAACATTATCCCTATTTGTGTGGCATGAGTAAAATTTTCATGAAATTGTATTATATCATATTATTGGGATTTTCCCAAAATAAGCATGTTTTACTTAGTTGTCAGGAAAAAACCATGAAAACGATATGTTAGCCTAACAAGGCTTTCACCTTTCGTTTTGATGGTAACAAATGAAGGAAAGGTTTAATATCATTGTGTGTTTAAGTAATGATGTTTTCAGGAAACTTAAAAAGCCAAAACCAACAAAGCTTTGAAAGATCACCAACAAGCTCAAACATGTATGATGTGTCATGAAGTGATCAAAAAGGGAAGTTCAAAGACAGTTGAAGATGGAATGAACTCAAAGCTCAAAGATAACCATGAAGTTTTCAAAGAACAAGAAGTGTTTATATTGTTAGGAAATCTTCATGTAAGTACTTCAAAGGTAAAAATATCATTGTAAATGAAAAGAAGCTCATTAGGGGATTTAAATGAACATTAAGACTTTATTTTAAAACCCTGGAAAATATTTTTAAAAAGCAAGAAAGCAAGGAAGTTAAAAATATTTTTGAAAAAGAAAAGAAAAATCAGAAAAAGACAACTTTAGGCGACCGAGGTGGAAACCTTAGGCGACTGAAGAATTTGTTGAATAAAAATTAGAACAAGCAATGTTGCTTCAGGCGCCTAACCCTGTATCTTTAGGCTTCTGAACTCACTTTAGGCAACTGAGGATGCTCTTCAGGCAACCAAAGTTCGGCAACGGCCAGATTTTTCAAACTTCTTATTTTCAAATTTAATTGACTTGCGCCCTAATCTTTTCAGAAACTTGGGGGGCACTCCAAGTAAACTTGGGTTGCATGAATGAAAGTGTTTTTAAAGCCTATATATACATGGTTTATGAAAATAAAACCTATCAAGCATTGAACAATTTTTCAAAATCTCTCTCACTCAAAGCTATCTTGTTATCTGCTCTAAGCTCTGAATTGCTGCAAATTTCTCGAGAATTCTTTGATCTTTTTACATCTTCTCTGAAGCATATGATTAGTGTTCTCGGTCCTTATCAATAGAAGTATAACCGGTGATATTTACATTGAGCTTCTTGCTTCATTCCTTCGGTATTTTAGAATTGAAGTATATTAGTTTTCAAAGTGTACTAATCAACTCTTTCTGAAAGCATTCTTTATAAATCTATTTGATTTTTATCTTGTAGATTGACGATTCCAAGGATTGTTTCGATCGTTGGCTAAGTGAGGGGATATCACTTAGAGAGGTGGGCTCCAGCCTAATTGAAGGAGTGACCGAACGAGGGTACATCGTTTGGAGAGGTAGGCTCTAGCCTACTGAAGGAGTGTGTAAATGGTGTTGTTTCTCCTGGAAAAGGAACTGATTTTAGTAATCCTTTAGTGGTTTGCCAAAGGCGAGGACGTAGACTGGGTATAAGTCGAACCTCATAAAAATACCGGTCTAACTCTCTCTTTTCCTTACTCATTATTTTCAGCACATATAAATTGCGTGGATGATTTAATTTCTTAATTATATATACTACATATATTTGGAAATCAAGTAAACTTAAAGTGTAATTTTGATTTGCGATTGCAGAAACTGAAAGGGAGTATGTTGGTTAAACCATAAGGGAGTACGTTTCTTGGTTAACACCCAAAGATAAATTTACTAAGAGTTTATTTGAATTATGAATTTTGGGAAGAGTGTGAATGTTTTTTTGAATATTAAATTAAGAAGTAAATTACATTCTCTATAGGGCTTAGAAATTCATATACGCAAGGTTGCAAACAAAATAACCATCTTGATTGGATATTGTGGTTGATTGGAAAAATTGATTGGTTTGATTGATTGATTAATTGCTTGATTGTTTAAATACTTTATTGGTATATGGTTGTGGATTGGATATTATTTTAAGTATTGGTTGTGTATTTGGTAAATCAACAAGAAGTCAAGAATACATTAAAAAGAAGTAAAAAAAAAATTTATATCCAATTCACCCCTCTCTTGGGACTACACCTTAATTTTCACGACACAAGAACTATGTTTAAAGTATAGTATTAAAATAGTACAAGGATTCCAAAACTATGTATGTTAAAATATGTCAGTGTAAAGGCCTTGATTTTACATGATATAATACGTCGGCATAAGGGTCTTGACTTTACATGATATACTATGCCAACGTAAGGGCCGTGATTTTTACATGATATACTATGCCGACGTAAGGGCTGTGATTTTACATGTTAAAATATGTCAGCGCAAAGGCCGTGATTTATATGATATGTTATGCAAAAATCCATGAAAATATTATCATAACAAATATTAATATGAAACAGCTATATGTCATTATTTGAGATTTACTATATGTTATCAGAACCCGGATGACTTGGTTAAGGCTTTCATGAAGCACAATACCATAGCTATATGCTCACGATCATGTATATATTAGTGCTACCACACGTTGTAAGGGACTGTGGGAGAATGGCAGTCGATGTGGTTTTATGGTAGTGCAGGCATCCCTTTGGTGGTCCGGACCAGGAGGGGTAGACCCATCGTACTTACAAACTTTTATTGATCTAGCGTGGTCGGCCAGCCATTGCTAGGTCCCGCCTTCGGGCCGCACAACCTAGTCATGTGGGGGTAAGACATAACACCAGCCAGCTATCCATCTAGGGTGTTATTTCATGCACGGTTATATAAGATGATTTCATGTATAGAAACTCAGTATTTTATACCATGTTATGATAAATTATATTTTAACCAGTTATGATACAGACAGTTTTTCCAAATATGATTTATGTACTGTTATATGTATAACACAAAAATACTCATGTTGCCACACACTAATGTTAATTTATTTCCCTTACTGAGAGGTGTCTCACCCCCACTATATAAAAATTTCAGGAGACACAGATAGAAAAACAAATAGAGCTCCGCTGCATTAGAGGTTGACTGGCATACCTTGTTAGAAGGGTAAGTCGTTATGCTAGGGTTTGGTGGATTTTTGGGTTATGGCCCCAGGGCATATTTTTGGTCTTTTTGGGATGTGTATATGTATTTGAAAAGTTTGGTAAAACTCTGGTATTGTGTTGGTTGGATGATTTGATATGTATATGATTTTATGCTTTCCCCTGCTTAAGCATCAGAGTTGTATTTCAGGTATATCCCTGATACCCATGGGTTTAGGTTGATTATGTTTTATCAGCTGAACAGGGTATCAGGATTATTATATTAAAAGGGAAAAAAACGTTTTATGGAAAAATAGGCAGGTCGTTACAACTTGTGATTTCTTAAACAAATAGTCTAAGATGGGCACGATGGGACTTGCTTTAGTACCCATTTTTGTTTAATTCTTGGCGAGTCACAACCCTACATTTCTTTGACTCTCCATACCTATTTTGGTTTCAAACCTTTTCTTTTGAAAAGACAATCAAACTTGATATGGCTCTTCCTTTTACAAAGAAAACATGTTGTGTGAGCATAAGGACCGAAGGAGGTACTAGCATAGAATTTTGACATTTTAACAAAGTACCCCATGTATAGGTTGTTTCTTTTTCTATTTTCAATACCATTATAACCTATACCCTCCTTGTATAAGGTTGTCTTCTGTGAGCCTAATAGTTTTTCAAAATTTTCTTGGCCCCTAGTGAATTTATGGATGATCTTAGTTTGGTCCTCTATCTTTCTTCCTAAGCCTAGAGTTTTCAAGTCTTTTAGGCCCTTGCAAATAGTTTGTAGTTTCACAAACTCTTTGGTCATCATGTTTGCTTTACACTCTAATTCAAAAATTGTAAGATCCTTTTCATTTTCTATGGAATTCTAGGATTTTAAATCCTTCAGCTCTTTTTCCAACATTGCATTCTTGTTGTCTAATCTTATGATTTTAAGATCCTTTTCCTTTACAACCAAAATTTTTGTTTCCAAGTCTTTCAATCATGCCTCAGTCTTGTTTTTCAAATCAGTATATCATTTATGTTTTTTAACAAGAATCTTATGAGTTTTAATATATTCTTTTTGAAGTTCATCATAAGTTGGCATGCATTCATTACTATAACTATCACATAATTCACTATCGAAAATATCACAAGATTTAACATATAAATCATTGCACGAATCATTAGTTTATGAAGATGAAGGAGAGGAATGTACCTCTTCATTGGTCAAGGCAATTAAGCAATGATCTTCTTCTTCTTGGATGTTTGAGCTCGAAGCCTTTGGAGTTGTAGACTCCTTTTCCTTGGTCTCTCCATATTTCTTTTCGAGTTCCTCCCAAATAGCCTTAGCATTTTCACAAGTCATAATCTCTTTGAGAGTGTTAGCATCTAAGGGACACTAAAGCATGTTCATGGCACTAGAATTAATTTGCAATAAGTTATAATCATGCTCATTCATTTGAATTTCTATCTTGAGAAACTCTACATTTTGAACAATTTTCATTGGGATATAGTTCCTTTGATCAATAACTTTCCAAGCTCTCCAATCCATGGTTCGAATGAAAATAGTCATTTTTTTTTTTGTTTCCAAACATTGTAATTTTTACCACAAAACAATGGAGGCCATGAACAAGATCGACACTCATTAAACAGAAACACACCATCATGAGTCTTTGCAATATTTATGCAAATGCGTTTAAGCTTATTACAACTCAACTCTGATACCAATTGAGGGGAATGGTCTAGTCCCAAGAGGGGGGGGGGGTGAGTTGGACTTTAAAAAAATTTTTGTGTATAATCTAAATGATTCACCCACCTGCATCCAAGACAAAGTAAGATATGTGCATGCAAAGTAATTACAATAATTAATAAATGAACATACACTTGCAAGAATTTAAAGTGCGGTAGTGTAAATGAGAAGAAAGAGAGTGACACCGATATTTAACGAGGTTCGGCTAAACCTACCTACGTCCTCACCTTGGGAAAACCCCCCAAGGATTTCACTACCTTGCTCACTTAACTAGGCAGAGCGACACCATTTACAAATCCTCCTTGCAGGGCGGAGTCTTCCTAGCTCACTTACTAGGTGAAGTCAAACTATTTCTCCTTATAGGGTGGAGTCTCCCTAGCTCACTCAATCGGGTAGAGCCAAACTGGTACACACCTTAGAAGGTGGTGTCTTCCTCTTCCGACGATGCCATATTCCGGGAAAACAAAGATATGAATAAAATTTTTCGTACAAAATGAACGCTTCTCAAATAAGCATAGATGTACCAATTTAAAACCAAATGCACTCTCAAATGATTTATAAAATGAAACTCTATAGAGTATTTAGTTTTCCTCTCAGAGTATTTTTCAAGATTGAGGTGAGAGTAGGGAAAATGTTTTTCCTCAAGATTGACCTATTATAAAATCAAAATACAAGAGACTTTTTCAAGCAATAATATATGGATAGATATATTGCTCAAGCACTCTTGATTTGCTCAAAGAATTTCTCCACAAACAATATTCAATGGTGAAGTGTATAAGAGAGTTTGACGTTTGAGATCAACACAAAATATAATGAAAGGCTTTCAAGCTAAATATATGAATTTTGAATATAAGTTCAATCCTTTATCAAGAACCCTTAAAACTTTTATCCAAGAAGGTATTTCTCAAAAAACAAAACTTAGAAAAATGATTTGCTCTTTTAAAATCTCAAGAACAACAGGCTTTTCAAGTAAGATATATAACTTGAATAAATGCTCAAAGCCAGCTTGCATAAACCCCAAGATTTCCCAAAAAATATTTTTTTCAAAAGAAAAAGTACGGGAAAATGGATTTGATCTTTAAAATGGAGTGGGAAGAATGAGAAATAATTAAAGAATAAACAATATAGCTTTCAATATATTTTTATAACACTTACAAAATGTTTTGGGTTTGTATTTATAAACTTTTTGGAAATCTTACCATTATGTGACCGTTGGGCAATAAGATAATAATATATTTTGAATTTTTTGACCATTTTGGAGCTCAAATTTGCTCAACCCGAGAGGTCCGGTTGACCAACCAATGACCATTTTCATTTTTGCGAGCTTTGGTTTGCCAGGCAAAAGATCTAGTCTGCCTAATGAACAATGTTGATTGATTGGGAGAATTATGCCTTCAAGAGGCCAGTTGACTGGGCACGCATGTAAGTGCCTATTTGATTAGTTTGATCGACTAGGAAATCAATGCGTAATTGTGGCCATCTACCAATCCTGTGAAATTTACCATATTGGCATTGAGCCCTCGCCGATTGACTAGGTGAAATGTAACTATTGGGAGGTCGGTCGACTAGTCCTTTAGTAATTGTGCTTTTATGCACACATTGATCGACTGGGCTTTCACACCCGGTTGACCGGGCCTTAACAAAAAATGTGTTTTGGCTAGTTTTTTATTTCAAATGTGTTTAAAACCTTTTGTGAAAATATTTAATTTTAGGTATAAAAGATTTTTCCTTTAATTTGGGGTTCCTAAGGTCAATCTAGGTTCATTTTGAGCTTCAATATAAGTCAATTGACTTGAATGCACAAATAAACCCTAATTACTATTACAACTTAAAATTCAATGTCTTCAAGCTCTAGCCCCCTAGAATACGCCATGGAATATAATCTTAGCTGCTTTTCATGGCTTCCATATTGCAGCATCATCTATGCTTTTTTAGAAAGATACACCTATACATACTTGGCACAAATATGAGACTTTGTGGTTTTTCATAATCAAAATAGGAATCAGACTCAAAAAGTCAACACAAAGCTTTGTTGTAATGGCTTTGGGTACTTCGTCTACACAATTTCATGTTTCATGGAATCGAAATTTTTTATTTGTGGCAGAGAAGGGTGAAAGATTTGTTAGTACAAGAAGGAATGGTGAAGGCCTTGTATGGAGTTCAACCAAAAGTCATGGATGAGGCAAATTAGAAGGAATTGGAAGCGAAGGCAGTGGCGATTATCAGGCTGTTTTTGGCTGACGATGTGTTGTATCACGTCATGGAAGAGGTTTCTCATGTGGTTGTTTGGCAAAAGTTTGAAAGCCGGTATATGTGTAAGTCTCTTACGAATAAACTTTTTCTTAAGCAAAAGTTATATTGGCTTAAGATGATGGAAGGTTCTAAAATTAGGATGTATTCCAAAGAGGGGGGTGAATTGGGTTATTTAAAAATTAATTTGCAAAATTCTTTTTTAATTTTAACCCTTGAGTAGTTTAGACTCAAATAATATTCTCAACCAATAAATATATTTGTAGAACTAAAACTATATCAATAAGGTCAATAAGGAATCTATAGATATAAATGTAGAAATCAATACACAATATGAATTTACAATATGAAATAGGGCATTAATACATTTAGTTAGACCTTTATTCAAAACATGATTTTCAACAAGAATCAACAACGTATTCAATAATAAATTTAGGGATTCAATTTAAGCCTAAAACAATATTAAGAATTGATTTTCAGCAACAAAGAATATTTTCTTTCAAAACAGACTTTAGTAAATCATTTGTTTAACTCCAGCACTTATACTTTAATTTGACAATCGAATAACAACAAGTTCTTCCTTTGCTTACAAAATCAAATTTATATATTTATCTGAAATTTTGATTTAGCAACTCAATTATGTAGCTGATATATACTCAATAACAATAACTTAGCATTCAATACTATTTGATATACAAAAAGTCTAGATTTTCAGCACATTACAATATTTGACAAGATTAAATATTCATCAAGTTCCAATACTTAGCAAGATTCAAAATTTACAAAGATGATAATGGAAAATAAATTCAAGCATGCAGGTTATATCTTGCGGAAATAAAAAGAGTAGGGAAGAGAAAGGTGAACACCATTGTTTTTACAAGGTTCGGTCGCAGCCTACGTCCTTACCCCAAGTAACCCGCTATGAGGATTTCCTTTACCAACTTAATTACCATGTGAAATTACAACCTCTCTCCCTCAAAGGTGGATTTTGCCTCTCTAACGAGAATCCCCTCTCGCTAGGCAACGATTCAAAACCTAAACCATCAAAAAATACAACAAACAACAACGAATTGCTTGTACAATGAAAGGCTTCTCAAATGAGCTGTAGTACATGTTAGATCCAAAAATAATACTTCAAATAAGCAATATGAAATTTTAAGCTCGAAAGTATATCACTAGAACTGATTCAAATGTGAAATAAAATTCAAAGGAAAGTTTTTGAAACCCTAGTGCACTATTTAAACTTATATTTCAAGTGTTCAATAAGCATACCCTTAACAAGGCATACACGCATATCATAATATTTCAAGTGTTTAGAATATCATGCTTTCAACATTCATATCGGAACAATTTCAAGCACTGAGAAGTTTCATTATATATCATGCTTTCAATAACTCATGTCATCAAGCATTCAGAATGTTCAATGTATATCATGCTTTTCAATACTTATATCATCCATAGCAACTCCCCATGAATATATGTTCATATGTGACTAATAAACTCAATAATAAAATGTGGCACGTATATTATTTCTCAACCATGTCAACATATCTCATGTTCAAACATTTCAGTATTTCTCAAACATGTATCTCATTTTGCAACTATTTCTCTCCCTTTTGACATTAACAAAAAGGTTTCCCAAAAAAAAAAGAACATGCATTTCAACATAGGACCAAAAATTAGAATTTCGTACAATATCATAGTCCAGTAGTCAGCATGCCATTTCTTAAAGCAAACATTCATCAAATATTTAGAGTTCATGCAAAAAATATGCAATATAATCAAAGTTCACCATAAACAAAGTAATGTTCAAAATAAGCAAAGATAAAGAAATTGTGAAAGTTCTAAAGAGCTTAAATATTACACCTTAAATTAGTTAAAAGTTCAAAAAGCTAATTTTCATTTCCATCTTCTGAGTCAGTGCTTTCCTCATCATCTTCATCTTCATCTCCATAGTTTGTTTCCATAGGAACTTTTCCATGTGATGAAGAACTTTCCATATACTGTTCAATGTGTCCAATACGCTGATCCAAGGAATTATTACATGGCTAAAGTGAACTAAAACTAGTACACACTTCACCATAGATGACATTCTATTGCTACTGATAAATTACAAACCATGATGAAACATCATCAGTTGGTTGAGCATCATACTGGGGTTCAGGAGCATGTTGAGGTCCTAGATATTGTTTGTGTTCCCTTCTACCCTTTAGCAACCAACCATCTCCCTCATATTTTTCTTAACCCATTTGCTTAATCATGGTAGACGAAGACATGTCATAGCATACACGAGTTATGAATAGGGTAGATGAAGTGGTAACTCCTAAATTATCAAAAATTTGGTTCAACACTCCTCCATATGATAAAATAACTAGTCTAGCCTCTTCTCATTTGATCATCCATTTTAAAATAAGACTAGGTAGATCAAGTTTCTTTCCTTTGAGCAGACACTACATCACAAAACATTCGAGATAGGATAAGTTTATAAAGAATTTGGTCTTGAAGGTTCAGTTGATGATATAATGGAGGATGAAAAATATACACAAGAGTTTCAAACATAACCAATGGTAAAATCTCCTCAGGAGTAAAACCTTGTTCCATTATCCAAGATGTACCAATAAGTGGACATTCAAAATCTCCGTTTTGAATTTTAAATCTAGCAGCTAAAGTTTGTGGAGTGATGGCAAACAATTTATCCATAATCTAAGTTGAGATTGCAGCTTCTCCCTTTATAATGTTTGCATAGAAAAGTTTAACCAAATTAGGATACATTCCTCTAGCTTGATAGGTTATAAATATCTCCCAACACAGAGCATTAAACAATGGTAAAATATCAGGAAAATCATCTCTCAAAAATTCAACGCCTAAAACCTTACCGAAGATGGGTTTGGTGGATCAAAGATGCTTCTGATATATTTGCTTTGCATTAGGCATTATTAACCATTTCTCAAAGTCATTGCTATCATCTTTTCTAGAAGAAGAACCTTGGTTAGCCACATGCTTGGTTCTAGGCATGATTTAGAGAAAAATAACCGGCAAAATCTTCTAAAATGAAGTGGGAGTGAAATATTGAAGGATCTTTGAAATATTAAACGGTTTAATCTTCGAGAAATATGACTTGAAGACGAAAGAGAGAGACTTCGGAAGAGTGGATGTAAATGGTCAGTTGACTAAGATGTGAAAAGTTAGGGTTTTTACAAACAGTAAATATATATGACACGGCAAGTCAGTTGACTGTGCTCGAAGAGTCAGTCACCTAACAGGTGTATTTCCTTGAATTTCACAAGTTAGTAGTGAGTCGATCAACTGCACTTAAGGAGTTAGCTGCCTGATGAGCTTGAACTTGAAATACTTAGTAAATCAGTGTAGTTCAGTTGAGTGATATTAAAGTGTCAGTTGCCTGTCCTTCAGGTTTTCTAACTTACATATTCTTTTTAGGTTATCCAGTTATACACAATAAAGTATTTTTCGTAAATCACCTCTCTACTATGTAATAAACCTAATTCTCATCGTATTGAGATGAACCTATCCTCTGAAAGAGGTTTAGTAAAGATATCTACCCATTGTTCATCTATATTTATGAATTCAAGAATTATATCTTCCTTTTGCATATGATCTCTAAGAAAATGATGTCAAATGTCAATGTGCTTAGTTCTTGAGTGAGGATAGGATTCTTTGAAATATTTATGGAACTTGTATTATCATATTTGATCAATACAGTTGAATATTCCAAGTTGAAATACTTAAGTTGTTATTTCAAATATAGAGCTTGTACACAACAACTACCTGTTGCAATGTATTCAGCCTCAACAGTAGACAATGCCATAGAATTATGTTTCTTGGAGAACCAAGACACTAGAGATCATCCTAAAAAGTGGCAAGTACCACTAGTACTTTTTCCGTCTATCTTACATTCAACGTGATCTACATCTGAATAGCTAATCATTTCAAATGTTGTGTATTTAGGATACCAAAGAACTAAGCCAATAGTACCTATCAAATATCTCAATATCCTCTTTACAGCTATTTGGTGAGATTCTTTAGGATCGACTTGAAAGCGAGCGCACATGCAAACACTAAATATGATGTTAGGTCTACTAGAAGTCAAGTAAAGCAGGCTACCTATCCTGCCTTGGTAGTATTTTATATCTACTGGCTTTCTTTGCTCATCTTTATCAAGACTAATGGATGTAGTCATTGGAGTTTCCAATGGCTTTGACACCTTTTACATCGAATTTCTTTAGCACGTCTCTTATATACTTTAATTAATTGATGAACATGCAAGTCCTAGCTTGCTTGATCTGATGACCAAGGAAATATGTCAACTCACCCATCATGCACATCTCAAACTCGTCTTGCATGCATTAGGCAAAGTCTTTGCATAAATCCTCATTAGTAGAACCAATGATAATGTCATCAACATAAATTTGTATGATAAGCATATCATTATCTTTAGACTTAATAAATAGGGTGCTATCCATTTTCCCCCTAGAGAAATCATTTTCTAACAAAAAACCACTTAATCATTCATACCAAGCTTCAGGAGCATGTTTCAATCCATATAGGGCTTTTGTTAGTCTAAATACATGGTCAGGAAAGTGACAGTCTTCAAACCCTGGGGGTTGTGCAACATACACTTCTTCATTTATGAATCTATTTAGAAAGGCACTCTTTACATCCATTTGATAAAGTTTGAAATTCTTGTAGGATGCATAGGCTAACAATATTCTTATTGCTTCCATTCTAGCTACTCAAGCAAAGGTCTCATCATAGTCTATTCCTTCTTCCTGATTCTATCCTTGAGCTACCAGTCTAACCTTATTACGGACTACAATTCGATTCTCATCCTTCTTAATCCTAAATACCCATTTAATGTCGATTATAGAGTGATCAGTGAGTCTAGGAACTAACTTTCAAACCTTACTCCTTTCAAATTAATTCAATTCTTCTTGCATGGCAGCTATCCAGGATTTATTATTAATTACCTCATTTATGTTCTTCGGTTCCTCTTGAGACAGGAATGCACAATGATTCCACAAATTCTTTAATAATGATCTAGTGGAAACTCCTCATAAGGGTTCACCTATAATTCGATCCATGGGGTGGTTCCTTACGAACTTCCACTCTTTGGGTAATTCAGATTGATTATGAGAGTTATCATTTGAAGGTGTACTCATTTCATTACTCTCATCTTTTATTTCATGAATTGTTAAGTCTTCTAAACCTTTTCTTACTTCTACTTCATCAACATCAATAGGTTTAGGAGAAAGTGGATTTGCTTCATCAAATGTTGCATGAATTGATTCTACAATTGAAATAATCCTTTTATTGTAAACTCTAAAGGCTTTGATATTTTGAGCATATCGTAGGAAGATTCCTTCATTTGATTTAGCATCAAACTTTCCTAGGTCATCTTTTTTCATTTAGGACAAAGCACTTGCATCCAAACAGATGGAAGAAAGATATATTCGATTTTCTTCCTTTCCAAAGTTCATATGGAGTCTTTTCTAGGCTACTCCTAAGTAAGACTCTATTCATTACATAGCAAGCAGAGTTCATCGTTTCAGCCCAAAAGTATTTAGGTAAGTTATGCTCGTTCAGCATGGTCTTAGCCATCTCTTGAAGTGACGTGTTTTTCCTCTCAACAACTCCATTTTTTTTTAGGTGTACGAGGAGATAAGAAGTTTTTTGATATTCCATGTTCAATACAATAATCCTCAATATGTACTGAACCTCAACATCTATATTTTTGAATTCTCTTTTTTGGTCTAACAAGGCCTACGACTCTTATTTTGATGATAACAAATCACGGTAATTTGATATGCTTTCAAGTTGATATGTTTTGGGAATCAAAACTTAGATAGCTCAATGGAAATATTCAAAAAGTGGCTCAAGCTAAATGGATGTTAAAGCTCAAAGATTGACATATTTTATGAAAGCTTGAAGGATTGAAGCTTAAAGTTTGTTTGAAGCTCAAAGAAAGGACTCATAGCAAATGAAAAGTATGAAGACTCCAAGAACTGAAAGATTTAGAGTCATTAAGAGAGTCTCAGTGTAAGTAATTCAAGTAAGACTCTATATAAAATGGTCGAAGCTCTTTAGGACAAATCAAAATCTAACAAACCATTTTTTTTAAGACCTTGAAATATGTTTTCTAAAGTTATAGATTATAAAGGTCTCAAATGGAAAAAGTTTTCAAAGTCAAAATCTTAAAAAAAAAAAAAAAAAAAAAAAAAACCAAGTTTTTGAATGTCAGGCACCTGCACAAACCTCCCAAGCGACTGCCCAATTTGTTTTTTTTTTTATTTTTTAAAGAACTAGCAGATAGAAAGGTGTCAGGCAGGTGCCTATCTGGTCTTCCTAGGTGCCTACCTTGTTGTGCTAGGTGACTGCCACTCGAAGAAAGTTTTTTTATTACAACCGATAAGATTTTTAAAATTGATTCTAGGGCTTCAAATCTTTTGCAAAGTCGACTAAACACTCCAAGTCAACTTGGGGAGCAAGGAAAACTCTATAAATAGCCCCCAAGACATGAACTTTTTATATACCTAGAAACATCTTCAGCGATCTAAGACTCTCACGTGCTTTCAATTCTCAAAGGCATTTTTGCCAACATCTTGCTACACATTCTATTGAGTTCTTGCTGATTCTCACACCGAAATTGTGCTTTCAAAGTCTAAACCTTCAATCAAAGGTAGATAAATTCGCTGATAAAATTTTATTTAGCTTAAATTACTTTATATTGAATTACTTTGAAGTATATAGTGTTGATTGGTGTACTAACGTACTCTATCAGAGAGTGACTTTTGTACACAAGTTCTCTTTACTTGTTTCTTATCTTGTAGATGATTTTGGGTTGTTGGATCATTGTTTCTAAGTGTGGGGGATCGCTTGGAGAGGTATCTCTACCTAAAATAGAAGGATTTGTAAACGGTTTTGTTCCACCTATAAAGGAACATGTATAGTGGAATCCTTAGGTGGTTTGCCCAAGGTGAGGACATAGGCTGGGGATAAGTCAAACCTTGTAAAAACCTTGGTCTCCTTCTCTTTCCCTTACTCTCTTTATTTTTCAGCACACCTATAAACTGAGTGGGTGATTTAAATTCTTGATCAAATATACTACGTAGTTTGGAAATTAAATAAGCTGAAGATAAATTTCTTTTGGGGCTTGCGGAAACTGAAAGGTAGTACATTGGTTGATCAATAACTTATGGAAACCATAAGAGAGTACGTTGATTGGTGAACACCTAAAGACTCTTTAACTGAAAATTGATTTAAATTCTAAGCTTTTGGAAAGAGTTTTGGATTTTATATTGCACATCATTTTGAGAAAGCAAAATCATTAATACTGGGCTTTATATCAGCAAGCATATATTCTTAATCTTCACTTTAAGTGCTAAAACTTGCAAGCATTAAAATCTTCATTTAAATTAATCTTAATAGTGTTGCAGTGCATACATTTACTTGTGCTTGGTAAATCAATTGATTGGTTGTTTAAGTTTTGTTTAAGTTGTGTGGTTGTGGATTGAATAAAAAGAACTAAGTTTTTATGTGATTGCTAAAATCAACAAAAAGTTAAGAATGCATTGAAAGAATTAAAAAATTTAAAGAATTCATAAAAAGAATCAAAAGAAAAATTTTGAACCCAATTCACACCCCCTCTCTTGGGGCTACACCTTGGGTTTTCAATTGGTATTAGAGCCAAGTTATAGAAAATATTAATTAGAAACTATATTAAGATCAACATGGCACACATAGGAGTAGCTCCCTTTGGTGAGGGTCAATCCTCAACTAGACCACCCATATTTTGTGGATTCAACCATACCTTTTGGAAACAATGCATGTGAATCTATCTTCAAACAATGAATTGGAAGGCTTGGAAGGTTGTTACACATGGTAGCCTAATCCCTATTCAACTTGTGGATGGAAAATAAGTCCCTAAAGATGAATAAGAGATGAATGATTTAGATCATAAAATGTTGCAAATTAACTCTAGTGCAATAAACACCCTATATTGTGCACTTGATATTAATGAATTCAATACAGTTATGGCATGTAAAACAGCAAAGGAAATTTGGGATAAATTAGAAGTAACCTATGAAGGAACCATAGATGTTAGAGATAGTAGAATAGACATGCTCACAAGCAAGTATGAAGCTTTCAAGATGAGACTAGATGAAACTATAACAAATATGTATACAAGGTTCACACATATTATAAACTCCCTCAATGCTTTAGGAAAACCATATTCAACCTATGAGATGATCCAAAAAATACTTAAAGGACTTCCTCCAATATAGGAACGTACAGCTACAACAATTATGGAAGGAAGAAATCTCAAAAACACATCCTTAGATGAACTCATAGGATCCCTTCTCACCTATGAGATGGCCATAAATGAAAGGAGTGGAAAAACTAAAGCCCAAGAATCCATTGCATTTAAAGCGTCAAACAAAAACTCTAGTAGTGAAGATGAAGAAGATGAACTAGCCTTCATATCCAAGAAACTTGCAAGAATACTAAGAATGAAGAATAAATTTAAAAGAAAAATCCAGAACTCAAATTCAGATAAGGAAGAAACTAATAAGAAAGAAACAAGAAAGAACTTCCAATATGCTATAATTGCAAGAAAGTTGGACACCTAAAATTGAATTGTCCAAAACTTAAGAAAGATTCTAAAAAGAAAAAGGAAAAGACAATGAAAGCCACTACATGGGATAATCTAAGTTCTAGTAGTTCAAATAATGAATAAAGTGACCAAGAGGTTGCTTGCTTCCTCATCCAAATCTTTTAATGAATCATGTAGTGAATCTAGGAATGATGAGAGTATGCCATTTTATGAAGAACTATAAAGTGAATTATTTAAAATTCGTAAGATTCTAGTTAGAGCAACAAAATGACATAATTCCTTGAAAAATAAGAATGAAGCTATGATGAAAGAATTAGAATCTAAAAATCTTGTTGAAAAAGAAAAAAATTTAAAAATTAAGAGATTAGAAAGAAAGAATGAAAAAGTGATGTAAGAATTAGAAGTTATAAGATCCCAATCCTCCATAAATAATGAGAAAGATCAATATATATGTGAACTAGAGAATAAAATCAACAAAATATCTCAAGACAAAGAAAAACTACAAGAAAAGGTTAAAAACATACTAGACTTAAAAATTGGTGATCTTAAGAAGAAAATTGAAAAACAAGCAAAAACAATTTACAATTTCACAAGAGGAAAAGAGAACTTTGATAGAATGATAGGTGCACAATGAATGACTTTGAATAAAGAAGGCATAGGATACAATGGAGTTGAAAATGTAAAGTAAAAGAACCTCTATATGGGGTACTTTACAAAAGCATCAAAAAAATATGCTAGCACCTCCTCTAATGCCTATACTCACACTATATGCTACCTATGTAAGAAGAAGGGACATATAAAGTTTGAATTTCCATTAAAGAGGAAAGATGTGAAAGTTAAACAAGTTCGAAAAGTAAAAGAAACTTCTCTTGTTAAACCATCCGGACCCAAGAAAATATGGGTACCAAGCTAAAAGTCTAGTTCATAAATCACGGACTCCATAGATGTTAGGTATTCCTTTTAGAAATTATGAAAGAAACTTAATCACATCTTCTACAAGGATATTGAACTGGTTGAAATGAAAAGATGAGTTTTAAGAAGCTTAGTGATGCTTATCATATTAAAACTAATAAAATTTGTTGGCCTCAATCAATGAATGTATCGTATAAGGCTTAAGTTAGAAAATATTAAGATTTGAAAAGCAAATTTTAGAGTTCATATGAAGAAAAAATCTGAAGGAATATGAAAAATATTTGAGCAAAATGAGAAGTAGTTAAGCTGAATGAGAAACACTAAAGAAACATGAGAACAATTTGAGGAAAATGTTAATTTAGGTGTAATCCCAAGAGGGGGGGTGAAATGGGTATTTTAAAAATTACTTTGGTATTTCAATCCTTAATTTAAATCCAAACCATACAAACACAAATTTGTATACACACCGATTTAAGTATTATACAACTCAATTAATTTAGTCCGTGGATATTTCAATTAATTCAGTATTACCTAATTATTCTCATGTATTTTAGATATTCATATATACAATATTTAAAACATGCACATTAGATATAATATAAATATAAATTCAAAAATATAAAATATATAGAGAGAAAGCATAGACACTGGATTTTTAACGAGGTTTGACCAAACCCGGCCTACAATCTCGCCTTGGGCAAAACCCCCAAGGATTGCATTAAATTGCTTCTTTAACTAAGATGGAGCTTCTCGTTGCAAACCCGATGCTTACAAAAGGCACAGCTTCCTCTTACTCCGCTGCTTACAAGAGGCGCAACTTCCTCCTACTCTGCTGCTTACAAGAGGCGCAGCTTCCTCCTACTCCATTGCATATACGAGGCATAGTTTCCTCCTTCCCGATTAACAACCTGAACCGTCAATACAATAGATTGATGAAATTTTTTAACACTTAGATGCTTTTGAACAAGCTAATTAGTATAATAAAAATTCCTAACACATATTCATATGATAAAACTTGAAGTTCAGTATGTATGTAACGATGATATCGTTATTTGAATGATATGCTTCACAAATCAATCCTTTAAATCGATATCTCCCAAAAATGATTTTATAAATAAATACTTTGGAGAAACGTATGGTTCGATTTCAGAATACTTTATGCAAGATTAGAAAATAAGATCCTTTCAAAAAATAGTCTTTAATAATGTGCAGATCTATATTCTTGCTATCAATAATCTGTAAAGTTGAATCTTTGAATAAATATACGACTTTGAATATGGCAAAGATTTAAACACTATGTTTCAAAAATAATATCCCTCAAGAATATAAAATTAGATGCTCTTAGTATTTGCAATCAAATAATTCTTACACTGATCAAATAGCAAATCTTTGAATGAATATATATTTAAAACTTTAGTGATCTTTCACAAAAGTATATGCAAATAATAACTCAAGATCAATCTCTCAAAATGAATATTCAAGAATAAGTTTGTGAGATGAAAAAAAAATCTTTGAGTACTATGCAGATCTAAGTTCTTGCTATCAAATAACTCGTACGATTAAATCTTTGAATAAAAATATGACTTTGAATATTTCAAAGGTATAAATAATATTTTTCAAATACTTTTTGCACCAATAGGTAGATCTCTTTGAATAAAAGTACAACTTTGAATATCACAAGGATTCAAACTTTAGAAAGCTATTCCCAAAATATTTTTCAAATAAATAACTATGGGAAAATAAGGTTCTTGCTCCCAAAAAGATTTTTCAATAAATGAATAATGGACAAGATGATCGATTAATAAAAAATTGAAACCTCAATAAACTATTTTTCCAAGCCTCAAGATCAAACCTAGATTTAGCAGAAGTTGCACATGTATTTGCTCAAATCTTGAATATGTGAATGACCAAGTACAAGTGTTTTCTTTGCAGTGCAAGCAATGATTCTTAGCAATAGTATTCAAAGCTTCTCAATAGATGTGTAAGAATGCTCAATGCTCCTCAATCATATGCAAAAAGTGAGGCACTAGGGTTTAGAGATTGTTTATATAAGTAATCTAGGCCTTAGGATAAGTCCTAATCGTTGGATCAATTTTATCAAGTGAATAACCCACGTGTTTTCTTGCTAAAGTTCAAATTTTTAAAGTTCCTGCAGGTTCAGATGACTGAATATTTGGGTTCAGACATATGATGTTCCTTAAAGCACTAAAAAATATAGTCTAGACACAAGTTCAAACGACTAAATTGTGGGTTTTGTCTTCTGAAATCCCAATTCAGTCGACTGAACTGAAGGTTCAGACGTCTGAAGGTGTTCTACCTATTCTGTGTTTCAGTAATTAAATCTTCAGATGAATGAACTAGTTCTTCAGTATTCTAAGGAAATTTTTCAGACGTCTTAAGGAAAACTTCAGTTGTCTAAGATTGTATCTTCAAACTTCTGAGGGTACTCCTCAGGTAGAATTTTTAGTTTAGTTTTTAAGATCATTTGAGCTTTCTTACTTTAATCTCTTATAAAAAAATTTCCAGGGTTTAAAATAAGTTCTCTAAGTCCATGTTTAACCCTAGAAGGTTTTCATGAGATGCATGTGTAGGGTATATTTTGAGCTTCTAGCTATATCATATAAAATATGCACATACATCAATTCTAAATACCCATTCCCATGACGATGTTGAACTTGACTCATGCATCTCCATTCTTCTACTATTTTAGTTCCATAGATTTTTCCAGGTTATATATATATATGCTTTGACCCTCGTGGCTTCCATGACTTCATCGCCTTCTATGCATGCTAACTAATGTTCCTGCTCACATTCTCAATGGACAAATCAAATATCATTCTTCTACTCTTTTAGTTCCATAGATTGTTCCAGGCTATATATATATATATATATATATATATATATGCTTTAATCATCATGGCTTCCATGACTTCATCACATTCCGTGCATGCTAAGTAATAATCCTACTCACATTCTCAATGCACAAATCAAATACCAAGTGATTTGTCGTTGTCAAAATAGGATTAGACTCATTGAGTCAAAAATCTCCTCCTTTCTTATGATAATAAATACTTCAGAAAAAATAGAAAATGGGTTACGCCTAACAAGGCTCCCCCTCAAATAATGCACAATAAAAAATTCAACAATATGAAATATGCTCCTACACGATGTAAAATAGGCAATAGTTCTGCACGTATAACTCATGTACTTACGTATTTTCTCCCCTGCATTCAAAAAAAAACTTTTGCTAACTATTTTTGCTATAACCTTATATTCTTCTCCCCCTTTTGACATAAACCAAAAGGTATATAACAAAAATGTTCTGACATAATTATATCTCATCTTTTAAAAATATGCAACCTTTAGATTTCAAAATTGGACTGTGAAATATGTCTCCATGTGTTATTCAATTTACTTCTCCCCCTTGCTAATGCAAAATTGTGTTGTTGAATTAAATTTCAATGTGAACATACACAGTATGTTAATTTACATAGACATGGATAAGCAAAGCAATCATTAAAGTTCAAAGGTTTATGTGAGGATCAACATGTGTCATTTAACATGCAATCATCATGCTATGAGTTTAATACCAAATGTGAACAAATGAGCCAAATTTGAAATTTCTAACCAATTGTGAATATTAATTGATGTTGCTCCCCCTGAATGATGTAATCTAATATAATTATAGGCAACTATGTTTATTTTAGCTCAGAAAAACTCTCCTCCTTTTTATTTATTTAAGCTCATACACATTGTAGACTATGCATTTTAAAAAATATGTATATCTCTCCCCCTTTTGATCTCAAAAAAAATTTCTCTCCCTTTAGTTCTCATAAAAAATTTACTTTAGTATATATCTCTCACCTTTTGGATCTTCAGAACAAATTATGCTCTAGATTTTTTCTTTAAGTACATTCCGAAAAGAATTATAACCAGAAAGACTAACCATACAGATCTGAATTACATCAATGCATTTTAAAACAAGATCATATGGTTAACTCAAGAAAGTTGTGGTAAAGCAAAATATTTTTCATTTAAAGTATTGAATAGAATCATCAATATTGAGTACATGCCATAGAAATTTCACTGCACATCTAAGCAAAAGAAATACTGGTAAGCATAATAAGATAGGAAATAATTTCTAGATGCTCCCCCTATGAATTTGAATACTTGCGTAGATGAAATGAAATGCTTATACTTATCAAGGATTAATTTCACTACAAGTTCAAAGCCATATAAGCAATCATTGTAAAATATTTTAGACCAACTATAGCGATACTATGATGCACATGAGTTCTTTATGCTCTTTCTCTAGGAATGGAGCTCAGCTCCCCTAAATATTTTCAAGCATGCAATTTAGTTCAGTATAGTTAAAAAAAAATCATATGGTTAACAAGTTGTATCAAATTTGCACAAAAGAATGTACACACATCATTCATGATTTGATACTAGATGTAAATACAAAATATGATACTAAATGTGATTATGCTTATGTTTCAGAGCCATAGTATTTTCAAGTTAATTTGCTCCCCTTCAGTTATGCACTTATCATATTCTTACGTTTTTTCCTTGTAATCATTCTTCACTAGTTTAGCCGAGTGTTCTAAGATTTTGAATAATTTATACTTGGCTTTACCTACTTTATCTTAGAGGACCAAAAAGTCATAAACAATTCTACTTCAGGGTCATAAGCCTATATTGCTTCTTTTCCTTATGGATTTCAATGCATAGGTTTCCTAGTCATTTTCATTTTCATATAGATTGAACCTATTGCAAATAACTTAGCTATTTGACATATTCAAAAGCTTATAATAGATTTGACTTGAAGTTTGAAAGCTTGTGAAGTGAGATTTGACAATTACTCTTAACGATTAATTTATCATTAAGTTCAGAAGAATATTCATTGTGAGTGGACAATATTCAACATTTTTCGCGGAAGTGAATATATCCAACTACTTAGACAAAGAGAAATTTGGGATAATATTAATTTTTGAATACTGCTTTTTGGGTATTCCTAATTATTCAATCATTGGAAGGTACCTTATAAGTATGTGTTCAATTTTAATCAAGGGTACGAGCCAAAAATAGATTATTCTTTACCGTATGTGATCGTGGTATGGTAAGATTTCTTAAGGAGGAAATGACTTAATCACAAATCAAAGTTAGGAAATTTTACATTTAAAGCACAAAGGAATATTTATTAAAATGTCTTGATAGACCATTTGGATCCCATAGAGAATTCTACTAATTTGATTATAACGGGATATCTTTTAATAAGCACTTGAAGAATATAGAGTTTATGATTTATCAGTGCTTGTCGCTAGAATGATGACTCCTTTAACCATTTGAGGCTCCAAGAATGAGTTTAGGATTAGATGATGTTTAATATATGATTTATTCCTAAGACTCAGTCTTATGCAATGGATATGATCTGCTTAACTTAGAATTTTAATATTTAAGCATGGGTTAAACAATAAGAATTATTCGTTAAACAGCAATGTTTTAATCCATTTGGAAGTGGATTTATTCTTCAATGTTATGATTTATGTCACTCATTACAAAGATATAAGGTTCCTGATATTTTAACTAGTTAAGCCTTCCACC
Source organism: Malania oleifera (assembly GCF_029873635.1). Classification (NCBI taxonomy): domain Eukaryota; kingdom Viridiplantae; phylum Streptophyta; class Magnoliopsida; order Santalales; family Ximeniaceae; genus Malania; species Malania oleifera. The sequence goes on from NC_080428.1 coordinate 19,019,367, forward strand.
TTTTACTTTTAACAAATCGAAGTTAACACGCTTTAACCAATATTTTATATCTTACCCAATCATTATGATATATATATTCATTAAGTAGTGAGATTGGATATATTGCTTAAAGGAATCATTTTGACTTAACTTTATTGTAGGATTCTTAGTGTAATAATAGTGTAGTAAATACATATACTAAGATTTTACATTTTAAGCATATACTATTCCCAAAGCCTATTAGTCATCACGACCCCTTTTTGTTTATGTGGCTGGCTCCACTAAATTCTCAATCCTAAAGTCTAAAAGGAGTTTTTGGGGTTCTTTTTTGGTACCCATTTTTCTTTGACTCTCCAAACTTGTTTAGGTTTCACACCTTTCCTTTTAAAAGGACAATCAAATTTAATGTGCCCTTTATTTTTACATAATACGTAGATGGTGTGAGCATACGGATCGGAGGAGGTGCTAGCATAGAATTTTGACGCTTTAACAAAGTACGCCGTGTATAGGTTCTTTCTTCTCCTATTTTCAATTCTATTGTAACCTATACCTTCTTTGTCTAAGGTCATCTTTTGATAACCTAAGAGCTTTTCAAAATTTTATTTTCCCTTAGTAAATGTGTGGATGATCTTAACTTGATCCTCTATCTTTCTTTCTAGATCTTGAATTTTTAAATTCTTTAAGCCTTTGCAAATAGCTTGTAATTTTACAAATTCATGGGTCATTTTGTTTGCTTTACATTCAAGTTCAGAAATTTGAAGATCTTTTGCATTATCACTCGAAATCTTGGATCTTAACTCTTTCATCTCTTTGCCATCATATCATTCTGTTTTCTAATTTCATGATTTTTAAATCCTTTTCTTTTTCAACACTAATTTATGTTTCTAAATCTTTTAGTGATGCCTTATTTTCAGTTACTATTTTTTTAATTTCTAATTCCTTTTCAAACCTTTTCTTTTTCCTAAGAAGTATAAAACTCTCTAAAATCTTCTAACTGTTTTGCTAAGTCTTTATTTTCATTTTCCAACATTATTTTCTTTTTAGACATCTTTGTTAAAATTTTATAAGCCTTAGCAAATCCATTTTGTAGTTCCTCATAAGATGGCATGTTATCATTATCATATTCATCATAATATTCACTACCAAAATTATCACAATATTTTTCACAAGATGTATCACAATCATTACATGAATTATTTTCAAAATCATTATGAGAGGTAGAATAAGTAGAGTGTACCTCTTCATCAACAAATGCAATCAGGCCACAATTTTCCACTACCTGAATATTATTTGAGCATGAATTTTCTCAAGTGGTGGTCTTCATTCCTTTGGTCTCTCCAAATCTCCTATCAAATTCTTCCCATATATCCTTAGCACTTTGACATGATTTAATTTCATGAAAGACATTAGTATCTAAGGCAAGAAATAGAATATTCATTGCACTCAAATTTACTTGCATCAATTCCATGTCATTTTATTAAACTCATTTTATAACTTTGGAATTTCAACATTATTGACAATTTTCATGGGTATAAAATTCCCTTGAACAATTACTCTCCAAATCCTTTAATCCATTGATTTGATAAAAACAATCATTCTTAGTTTCCAATCAGAGAAATTTTCACCATAAAACATTGGAGGGCTTGTAGAGAATTTTCCCTCACAAAACGGGGATACACCAACATAAGCCATCGTGATCTTTTTATAAAAACGTTTAAGTCTATGTAATGAGGCTCTAATACCAATTGTTAATTTTGGTGTAATCCAAGGAGAGGGGTGAATTGGATATTTTAAAAATTACTTTGGTATTTCAATCCTTAATTTAAATCCCGACCATACAAACACAAATTTGGATACACACCGATTTCAGTATTATACAACTCAATTGATTTAGTTCGTGGATATCTCAATTAATTCACTATCACCCAATGATTCTCATGTATTTTAGATATTCATATATACAATATTTAAAACATGCACAATAGATATAATATCAATTAAATGCGGACATATAAAATATATATATAGAGACAGTGTAGACACCGGATTTTTAACAAGGTTCGGTCGAACCTGACCTACGTCCTTGCCTTGGGCAAAACCCCCAAGGATTGCACTAATCCGCTCCTTCAACTGGGATGGAGCTTCCCGTTACAAACCAACTGCTTACAAGAGGCATAGCTTCCTCTTACTCCATTGCTTACAAGAGACGCAGCTTCCTCGTACTTCGCTGCTTATAAGAGGCGTAGCTTCCTCCTACTCCGCTGCTTACACAAGGCACAACTTCTTCATTTTCGGTTCACAACCCGAACCATCAAAACAATGGATTGATGAAATTCTGAACACTCATATGCTTCTGAACAAGCTAATAAGTACAATAAAAATTCCTAACACATATTCATGTGATAAAACTTGAAGCTCAGTATGTATGTAACGATGATATCGTTATATGAAGGATATGCTTCACAAATCAATCCTTTAAATCAATATCTCCCAAAAATGACTTTATAAATAAATGCTTTGGAGAAACATATGGTTCGATTTCAGAATACTTTATGCAAGATTAGAAAATAAGATCCTTTCAAAAATAATCTTTAATAATGCACAGATCTATTTTCTTGCTATCAATAATCTGTAAAGTTGAATCTTTGAATAAATATACAAATTTGAATATGGCAAAGATTTAAACATTATGTTTGAAAAATAATATACCTCAAGAATATATAATTAGATGCTCTTAGTATTTTAAATCAAATAATTCTTACACTAATCAAATAGAAAATCTTTGAATAAAGATATATTTAAAACTTTCTTCAAGATTTTAGTTTTTAAACAAAAAACTTTTCTCAAGTAGTGATCTTTCACAAAAGTATATATAAATAATAACTTAAGATCAATCTCTCAAAATGAATATTCAAGAATAAGTTTGTGAGATGAAATCTTTGAGTATTATGGAGATCTAAGTTCTTGCTATCAAATAACTCGTACGATTAAATCTTTGAATAAAAATATGACTTTGAATATTTCAAAGGTTTAAATAATATTTTTCAAACACTTTCTGCACCAATAAGATAGATCTCTTTGAATAAAAGTACAACTTTGAATATCACAAGGATTCAAACTTTAGAAAACTATTCCCAAAATATTTTTCAAATAAATAACTATGGGAAATTAAGTTTCTTTCTCCCAAAAAGATTTTTCAATAAACAAATAATGGAGGAGATGATCGATTAATAAAAAATTGAAAGCTCAATAAACTATTTTTCCAAGCCTCAAGATCAAACCTAGATTTAGCAGAAGTTGCGCGTGTATTTGCTTAGATCTTGAATATGCGAATGCCCAAGTAAAAGTGTGTTCTTTGCAGTGCAGGCAATGATTCTTAGCAATAGTATTCAAAGCTTCTCAAGAGATGTGCAAGAATGTTCAAAGTTCCTCAATCATATGCAAAAAGTGAGGCACTAGGGTTTAGAGGTTGTTTATATAAGTAAACTCAACCTTAGGATAAGTCCTAACTGTTGGATCAATTTGATCAAGTGAATAGCCCGCGTGTTTTCTCGCTAATGTTCAAATTTTAAAAGTTCACGCAGGTTCAGACAACTGAACATTCAGATTCAAATGTCTGATGTTTCTTAAAGCACTGAAAAATATAGTCTGGACATAGGGTTAGGCGACTAAACTATGGATTCAGTCTTCTAAAGTCCCAATTCAGACAACTGAACTGAAGGTTCAGACGTCTAAAGGTGTTCTGTCTTTTATGTGTTTTAGTAATTAAATCTTCAGATGACTGAACTAATTCTTCTGTTTTGTGAGGAAATTCTTCGGACATATGAAGGAGAATTTTAGTCATCTAAGATTGTATCTTTAGACTTTTTAAGGTACTCCCAAGTCGTTTGGGTTGACCAACTTCATAATTTTTAGTTCAGTTTTCAATATCATTTAAGCTCTCTTGCTTTAATCTCTTATAAAACATTTTTTGAGATTCAAAATAAGTTTTCTAAGTCCATGTTTAACCCTAGAAGGTTTTCATGAGATGTATGTGTGGGATATATTTTGAACTTCTAGTTGTATCATATAAAATATGCACATACATCAATTCTAAATACCCATTCCCATGACGATCTTGAACTTGCACTTGCATCTTCATTTTTTTATTCTTTTAGTTCCATAGATTGTGCCAAGTTATATATATATTCCTTAAACCTTGTGGCTTCCATGACTTTATCACCTTTCATGTATGCTAAGTAATGTTCCTGCTCACATTCTCAATGCACAGATCAAATACCATTCTTCTACTCTTTTAGTTCCATAGACTGTGCCAGGTTATATATATATATATATATATATATATATATCTATATATATGCTTTTATCCTCGTGGCTTCCCTTACTTCATCACCTTCTGTGCATGCTAAGTAATATTCCTGCTCACATTCTCAATGCACGGATCAATTACCAAGTGATTTGTCATTATCCAAACAGGATTGGACTCATAGAGTCAACTAAAAATTGTAGCACAATGCAGTATTATGCTCAATGCTTATTTGATATGTTGTTATACTTACATGGTTATATGTTATGCTAATATGCTACATGCTTACATGATGATATCTTCATAGTGCCAAAGACATGAAAATGATTTGACTTATATTAATGATGTATGGCTCACTATATATTGAAAAATTGAGCATGAAGTTATTGAGCATAATTTTGAAGCATGAATTTTGATATGATATTGATATATGAATATGAAATTAATTCTTGACAATACATGCAAAGGAAGGATCACATGGATAAACTTATTTGTCTTGCCTTGTTCCTTGTACTAGACTACATATGCTTATTGATAATCTTCTTTATGTTACTAATATCAAAAAGGAGAGAAAGTTAAATTGAAAATTGGAATCTAAATAATTTGGTATCCATGAGCAGTGCATGATGTGACATTAGCATTGATATCTATATTGGTATCCATGAATATATCAATTGGTATTTTAGCATGACATCATAATTATATCTATGAGTATGTTACCACATGATATTGGTATTATTCTTGATATTAGTATCCATGAGCACATACATGATATAAATCAATATTTGAAGCATGGGATGATAAATTTAAAAAGCACACCTGGTATTTTCATGAATACATAGTTCATTTCATGAATGAAAATTTGAATGTATTAAATTCAGGGGGAGTGTTATGACTTATTGTTTGTTTTTTAATATCATGAAATAAACAATTGGTATCAGAGAATTTAAATTATATCAAATCGATGTTAAAAGTCCTTTCTTAAATGGTTATATTAATGAAGAGGTATATGTAGAACAACCCCCTGGAATCGAAGATATAAAAAATCCTGATTATGTGTTTAAACTAAGGCTTTATATGGGTTGAAACAAGCCCCTAGGGCTTGGTATGAAAGACTTAGCAGATTTTTAATAGAGAAGGGGTTTTCAAGAGGAAAAGTTGATAATACCTTGTTCATTAAAACTAAGAAAGATGACATGCTGTTAACTCAAATCTATGTAGATGATATAATATTTTGTGCTACTAATGAAAATCTATGTAAAGAATTTATGTATGCAAGAGGAATTTGAAATGAGTATGATGAGAGAATTAAATTATTTTCTTGGACTACAAATCAAATAAGCAAAGAATGTGACTTTTATAAGTCAATCAAAATACATAAAAGATATTATTAAAAAATTCAATATAGAAAATAGTAAACCCATAGGAACCCGCATGAGCACTTCCATTAGCCTTGATAAAGATGAGAAAGGAAAACCGGTAGATATGATGTATTATAGAGGTATGATTGGAAGTTTAGTATATCTAACAGCTAGTAGGCCCAACATAATATTTAGTGTGTGTATGTGCACTTAATTCCAATAAGCACCCAAAGAATCACACCAAATAGCTATTAAGAGAACTTTGAGATACTTGATAGGCACCATGGACTTAGGTCTTTGGTATCCTAAGGACACTAGTTTTGAAAAGATTAGTTACTCAGATGCGGACTATGCCAGATGTAAAATAGATAGAAAGAGCACTAGTGGCACTTGTCACTTTCTAGGACACTCACTAGTCTTTTGGTTTTCTAAAAAGAAAAATTTCGTAGCCTTATCCACGGCCGAGGCTGAATACATAGCTGCTGGGAGTTGTTGTGCACAAACATTATACATGAAACAACAATTAAAAGACTATAATTTGGAATATACAACAATCCCAATTAAGTTTGATAATACAAGTGCTATAAATATATCAAAAAATCCAGTATCTCACTAAGAACAAAACATATTAACATTAGACATCATTTCTTAAGAGATCATGTACAAAAAGAAGAAATAACCCTTGAGTTCGTTAATACAAATGATCAATTAGTGGATATTTTCACAAAACCACTTTTAGAGGATCGGTTTGTATTTATTAGACGTGAATTAGGGTTGCTACATGTTTGAGAAGTTATTTAGGAAAGGAATTCAGAAAAATCCTGCATGACAAGCAACTGCCACCTGAAAGGCAGGTTCCAGTCAGACTACTGCCTGATGAAAATAGGGTCATCAGGCACCTTACTCCTTAAGTGGCAGACACCTAACTCGTTGCAAGTGGCTCCTTTAAAACTCGAAAACCGCTCATTTTAACTCCCATCAGTCACCTGATATTGCTCCTTACCTCCCAAAAATACCTTCTCCTCCTTTAATCAGCCCCCTTCCGCCAAGATTTCCTCAAATCCCTCGAAATAAAATCAAACCCTAAACTCTTCACACATTAGGGTTTTCAGTTTTCATCAATACCAAATCCTGCCACGAATTAAAACAATAAGGAACATGGCCTCCTCCTCCTCTCGATGTGTCGACAATGATGAAGTTAAGAAGTGGCTTACCACCCCTTAAGCCAAGACACCTCCCGAAATCAAATCCAATCGTCGGATCCAATCATCAGTAAAGTACTTGATGTTTCATTTTTCAATTCCAATTTTTTTGAAACTATTTCACTTTTTGAAGATATTGGATGGAAGAAGTTCATCACATACCAAAAAAATGGACATTATCCCAATTTGGTTAAACTATTTTACGCAAATATGAAGAAACAAAAAGTTAGTTTTACTACTGACCTCTTAGGGCAAACCATAAGCATCACACTATTATCACTTAGGAAAATTATCTGTGTCAAACCTACCACTTGTAATGACCGACACACCTGTTTACTTTGGAAATCCCCCTCTTTACAAACAGTTGAACCTCCAAGCATTGATTTTGCACAAAATCATCACTTACAACATCCTACCCCGCAATGGCTCACATGATCATGTTTCTTTTCTTGATTTTTTTGTCATATGGTGCATTTTGAATGGTAAGAAACTGGACCTACCAAGCCTTATCATAAGATGGATGATCATGAAGGAAGAAGCTCCCCGCATCATTCTTCCTTATGTTAGGATATTGAATCTGGTCTTTGCTCATCATCACATCCTTACACCATCCTTCAATTTTGTTAAAAAAACCCATTATGACATTTTTTTCAGCCACTACTCTAGAGTTGATGGGTTATAAAAAGTACACTCAAGGTTGGTTTCATAGAGGCTATAGGCACCCAACACATGAGCCTCCTCCTCAGCCTTCTGAGCAAGCTCCCTCCGTTTCATAGGATGCCGATACTCCTTCCTAGTTCATGCCATTCTATACTCATTATCTCACTTTCAGTGAAAGAATGCAAACTGGGCTGGTGACTCTTCGGGGGAAGGTTAACTCTTTGGAATCCCATTATTCTTCCATTACTCAACATTTGGAAAAAATTGAGAAGAACTTGGCCAGCTCCTCAAAAGGTGCAGCACCTATGGATATCAACTCCGCTCCTTCCAGTGATGCTGCATGTAAAGAAGATTCTAAGTAATAGGAAGACGATGAAGAAGCATCTAAAGAAGAATCTGAACACACTGCTGACGATGCTACAGATAACGATGATGATTGATATTTTAATCTGTTGTTATTCTAAGATGTTCTTATCTTAGTTTTTGGAAGTATTAAACACCTGGAGCTATGTTTGCTTTTCATATAGCTAATTGGTACTTTTCCTTCTTGGCTTGTATCCCCAGCATTTTGATTATGCATGTAATGCTCTGGACGGCTAAACTACTTTATATTACATTCTCTGTTGTTGACTATACTTGTTCATTTTTCTTTTTAATTGATGTCAAAAATGGGGAGAATGGTTGTGAGAGCAAAAGAGATCAAAAGAGATATAAAGCTAAAGAAAGAGTTATAAATATAAAGCTAAAGAAAGAGATATAAGGCTAAGAAATTAATAAATAAATAAAATGTTAAAATGAATATTATTGATATATCCTTACTAGGCATGCTTGACCATTTGATATATGAATCTTAAACTACCTTGTTTGACAATTTGAATGAACTACATATGTGTCTATTGTAAGGGGGACTTTTTAAGGTATCCTCTCTTTTTGCTACGGACTTGTCATCGTCAAAAAGGGGGAGATTGTTGGCCTAACAAGGCCTACGACTCTTATTTTAATGATAACAAATCAAGATAATTTGATATGCTTTCAAGTTAATATGTTTCAGGAATCAAAACTTAGATAGCACAATTGAAATATTCAAACAAGTGGCTCAAGCTAAATGGATGTTAAAGCTCAAAGATTGACACATTTTATGAAAGCTTGAAGGATTGAAGCTCAAAGTTTATTTGAATCTCAAAGAAATGACTCGAAGCAAAAGAAAAGTATGAAGACTCCAAGAGTTGAAAGATATAGAGTCATTAAGAGAGTCTTTATGGAAGTACTTTAAGTAAGACTCTATATAAAATGGTTAAAGCTCTTTAGGACAAATCAAAATCTAAGAATCCATTTTTTAAAGACCTTGAAATATGTTTTCTAAAGTTATAAATTATAAGGATCTCAAATGGAAAAAATTTCCAAAGTCAAAATCTTAAAAAAAAAACAAAAATAAAAACAAAAAAAGAAACCAAGTTTTTGAATGTCAAGCGCTTGCCCAAACCTCCCAGGCGATTGCCCAATTCATTTTTTTTTTTTAGAATTGGTAGATAGAAAGGTGTTAGGCACCTACTAGGTGCCTGACAGATGCTTTCCTAGTCTTCCCAGGTGTCTTCTTGTGTTTTGACAGGCAACTACCAATGTTCTGAATTTTGATTTTGAACTAAAACAAGCACCTGCTTTGTTGTGCCTGGCGACTGCCACTCGAAGAAAGTTTTTTTGGTTACCAATGGAAAGATTTTTAAAATTGATTCTAGGGCTCCAAATCTTTTGCAAAATTGACCAAACACTCCAAGTCAACTTAGGGAGCAAGGAAAGGAAAACTCTATAAATAGACCCCAAGACATGAACTTTTCATATACCTAGAAACATCTTCGGCAGTCTAAGACTCTTGTGTGCTTTCAATTCTCAAAGGAATTTTTGCCAACATCTTGCTACACATTCTATTGAGTTCTTGCTAATTCTCACACCGAAATTATGCTTTCAAAGTTTGAACCTTCAATCAAAGGAAGATAAATTCGATGATAAAATTTTATTGAGCTTCAATTACTTTATATTGAATTACTTTGAAGTATATAGTTCTGATTGGTGTACTAACCTACTCTATCTGAGAGTGTCTCTCATACATAAGTTCACTTCTCTTGTTTCTGCTCTTGTAGACGATTCAGGGTTGTTGGATCGTTGTTACCAAGCGTTGGGGATCGCTTGGAGAGGTATCTCTACCTAAAAAAGAGGGATTTTTAAAAGGTTTTGTTTCGCCTGAAAAGGAACAGGTATAATGGAATCCTTAGGTGGTTTGCCTAAGGCAAGGATGTAGGCTGGGGATAAGCCAAACCTCATAAAAACCTTGGTCTCCTTCTCTTTCCCTTACTCTCTTTATTTTTCAGCATACCTATAAACTGCGTGGATGATTAAAATTCTTGATCATATATACTAGGTAGTTTGGAAATTAAATAAGCTGAAGATAAATTTGCTTTTTGGCTTGCAGAAACCAAAAGTGAGTACGCTAGTTGATAAATAATTTGCAGAAACCGTAAGGGAGTACGTTGATTGGTTAGCACCCAAAGACTCTTTAACTAAAAATTTATCTAAAGTCTAAGCTTTTGGAAAGTGTGTTGGATTTTATATTGCACATCATATAGAGAAAGAAAAATCATTAATACATGGCTTTATATCAACAAGCATACATTCTCAATCTTCACTTTAGGTGCTGAAACTTGCAAGCATTAAAATCTACCTTTAAATTAATCTTGATAGTGCTGCAGTGCATACATTGACTTGTGCATGGTAAATCGATTGATTGGTTGTTTAAGTTTTGTTTAAGTTGTGTGGTTGTGGATTGAATAAAAAGAACTAAGTTTTTGTGTGATTGCTAAATCAACAAAAGGTTAACAATGCATTGAAAGAATTTAAAAAGTTTAAGAATTCATAAAAAGATTTTTTAAAAAAAAAAAATTTAAACCCAATTCACCCCCCTCTTGGGACTACACCTTGGGTTTTCACTCTCCCTTATTCACTCCTAATGTTTTGAATGCCATATCCCTTTTCATTTTAAAGCTTCTTGTATAAGTTGATCAACATCTTACATGCTTCATCTTTGGAGGATAAGAAGATACCAAGGTGAATTTGGAGTAGTCATCAACAATAACAAATGCATATTGCTTTCCTCCTAAGCTTTGAGTTATTGTAGGACCAAATAGATTTAGATGAATAAGCTCTAGTGGTCTACCAGTAGAGATATGCTTTTTCTTCTTAAGGCATGTCTTGTTTTGCTTCCCAAGTTGACAAGCATCACACACTTTATCCTTAACAAACTTAGTGCTAGGTAAGCCCCTAACTAAGTTTTTCGTTGCTAATTTGGACAATAGATCCATACTAGCATGTCCTAATCTCCTATGCCAGAACCAACTAATCTCATTCACTGCTGTGAAGCATTGAACTTCTTGAGATATTAGGTTTCTAAAATTAATGCAATATACATTATCAACCCGATTAGCAATAAACAGTGTTTTATGCATTTTATTGTCTTCGACTGTGCATTTTTCTTGTTTGAAGATTACTTGAAAGCCGTTATCACTTAGTTGACTAATGCTAAGCAGATTATGTCTTAACCCTTCAAATAACAACACATCATCAATCTCCAAGGAGGGTTTCTTATCGACTTTACCGATGCTCATAATTTTGCCTTTAGTATTGTCTCCAAAGGTGACATATCCACCACCATCCTTTAATGTTAATGAGGTGAACTTGAACTTATCTCCGGTCATATGCCTAGAGCACCCACTACCCAAGTACCATTTATCTTTTTTTGGTGTGGACCTAAAGTATACCTACAAGAAGGTATTCAAGGTGTTACTTTTGGTACACATACCTTCTTAGGTCTTTTTGAATTTGAGGTATTTTCAGTTTTTGCTCTCCATACTTTCTTATTTTAGCATTCTTTATTATGTATGGGAACTCAAATTTTATGTGCCCCTTTTCCTTACATAAAAAACACGTAGTGTTTTCATATGTATTGACTGAAGATTTATCATCATAATTGTTAGAGGCTTTTACGAAGTACCCCATGTAGAGGTTCTTTCTCTTTGTGTTCTTATTTCCATTAAAACCTATTCCTTCTTTGTCCAAGGACATTCGTTGAACTCCAACAAGTTTGTCAAAGTTCTCTTTTTCTTTAGAAATTCTTAATATGATTTTAGTTTGGTCCTCAACTTTACTTTTAAGACAACAAATTTTAAATTCTTTTTACACTTTCACCATTTACTTGTAATTGAACTAGTTCTTGAGATATCTAACTAATTTTACCCATGAGTTCATCAATAGTTGAGTCCTTTTCTTTTTCAGTTAATCTAGAAGATTCTAGTTGGTTCACTAGTATTTCATTTTGTTGTCTTAGAGCCATATTCCTCTTGGACACTTTTATGAATCTACTATGTAATGAAAATAATTTAGATTGGATTTCCCTATATGAAGGCATATTTTCACATGATTCATTACAAGATTCATCACCAGTTTCATAAGATGAGGTTAAATAGGAACTTACCTCACTGTCTCTCGCTATTAAGCACAGGTTAGCCATCTCATGATCACTTGATTCACTCTCTGAGTCACTAGAACTTGAGTCATCCATAGTTGCTTTCATTGCTCTCTTTTTCTTCTTCTTGGCATCTTTCTTGAGTAGTGGAAAATCAGGTTTTATATGTCCTACTTTATTACAATTATAATAGGTAAGGGGTTCATTCTTTGTTTCTCTCATATTTGTCCCACCCTTATCTGTTTTTTATCCTTTGAATTTTTATTGCGAATCTCTTGTTCTTACTAAAGAATTTGCCTAAGCGTCTACTCAACAAGGCTAGATCGTCATCATCTCCCTCATCATCTTCTTCCTCACTGGAACTATCCTTTGAAGGTTTTAGGGCTATTGTTTTCTTCTTTTTTTTTATTACCCTCAAAAACTCTTCCATTGATCGCCATCTCATACATGAGAAGAGAACCTATTAATTCATCAAAGGAAGTGGTTTTCATATTTCTGCCTTTAGTTATGGCAATAGCCTTAGGTTCCCAAATAGGAGGAAGTTCTCTTAGAATTTTCCTAATCATCTCATAGGTAGAATAACTTTTACCTAGTGTATTAAGTGAGTTAATTATATGGGTGAACGTAGTGTACATACTAGTTGTGGATTCTTCTATGTTCATCCTAAAGATCTCATACTCGCTAGTGAGCATGTCAATCCTACTATCCCTAACATCTACGATTCCCTTAGGTAACCTCTAACTTTTTCCAAATTTCCTTGGCTGATTTACAACCCATAACTTTATTGAATTCCTTTGCATCTAAGGCACAATATAGTGCATTCATTGCACTAGAATTAGTTTGTATTTGTTTCATGTCTACATCAGTTAATTCCTTTTCTTCTTTGGAGACTTCTTTGTTGTCTAGAGTTTTAGTGGGAATCAAGTCACCATATGTGACTACTTTCCATACCTTACAATCCATGGTTAGCAAAAATATTTTCATTCGTTGTTTCTAGAAGATGTAGTTTTCACCTCAGAAAATAGGAGGCCTAGATGAGGATTGGCCTTCGCCAAAAGGGCATACTCCTAACTTTTCCATAGGGATTTTATGTAACTACTTGTTAGGATATACTACAACTTATGCCCTAATACCAATTGAAATTAGGATGTATTCCCAAGAGGAGGGTGAATTGGGTAATTTAAAAATTAATTTATAGAATTTTTTTTAATTTTAACCCTTGAGTAGTTTACACTCAAATAATACTCTTAGCCAATAAATATATTTACAGCACTCAAACTATATCAATAAGGTCAATAAGGAATCTACAGATATAAATGTAGAAATCAATACACAATCTGAATTTACAATATGAAATAGAGCATTAACAATTCAGTTAGACCCTTATTCAAAATATGATTTTCAGCGAGAATCAACAATGTATTCAATAATAAATTCAGTGATTCAATTTAAGCCTCGATCAATATTAAGAACTATTTTTCAGCAACAAAGAATATTTTCTTTCAAAACATATTTTTGTAAATCATTTGTTTAACTCCAGCACTTTTACTTTAATCTGAAAATCGATTAACAACTAGTTCCTCCTTTACTTACAAAATCAAAGTTATATATTTATTTGAACTTTTGATTTAACAACTCAATCACGCAACAGATATATACTTAATAACAATCACTTTGCATTCAAAATTATTTGATATACAACAAGTCTAGATTTTCATCACGTTACGATATTTGACAAGATTAGATATTCAGCAAGTTCCAAAACTTAACAAAATTCAATAATTACCAAGATGATAATGAAAAAATAAATTCAAGAACACAGGTTATATCTTTCGAAAATAAAAAGAGTAGGGAAAAGAAAGCTATTAGCTTTACCGTGATCCCAAGAGGGGGGGTGAATTGGTTATTTTTTAAAATCTATCCCTTAGGTATTCCTCCTAACAGCAGTATGTTCACAATCCTATGGTCGATCTAGTGCAGGTAATATCAGAATTTAAATAAAGCGGTTTAATCAATTATACAAGCACCAGAAAGCAGTAAAGAGAAGGGTGACACATAGATATGTTATCGAGGTTCGGCCAACTGCCTACGTCCCCGCCTTGGCTAACCAGCACAAGGATTATCACAATAACTTGCTCACTTAAACGGGTGGAGCGGTACCTATACAAACAAGGTCAAATTATCATAGGGCTGACCTCAACCTTAACTAGGTCAATTAGCACAAGGCTAACCTCAACCTTTACACCAATCCTTATCGGGCTGGATTACCGCCCCCTCAAGCCACGCTTGGAATCTCTTAGATATACAAACAAAAGGTACAGTATAAGGGTGCTTTCACATAAATCAAATTTGTACCACAAATGCGCACAATCACAAACACCACGGATGATTTAATAATGTAAGATCAGTGTGGTCTAAGTACTTCAACTCTCAAATATATTTTCTATCAGTGTTATATGTACGTTAGAGTGTCAAGAAGCAATCTTTGTATTTCTAGATGTTCTTAATCAAGAAGCTCAAATAAAGATATCATGCAATATTCAAATATCCCAAATAGCAGAATATGTCAATCACGTGAATAGTGTATATGCTTGGTTTACAAGATATATGTAATCTTTGTATTTCAGCAAATGAAGTAGGCTTGAATGGATATTGCCACAAAGATTAATATAACACATACAAATATCTTTTCACAAATATATCGATATGAATACCACAAGACATTTGAGTAGGTTTGAAAATATTTTTGCAAGCCAAAAACAAATACAAACTTCCTAAGATATTGCAATGAGAATGCAACACTTAGAAGTTCAGCAAATTCTTCTTAGGATAGGCTTATAAGAAAAGCCCCCTAAGAATACTTAGGTAATGCTCTCGAGAAAATCGATTCAAACAAACAAAGAATAAGAGAGCAAAACCTCAAACCAATAACCCTCAAATACACTTACAAATGATACTGAGATGAAGTAGGTAAGCTTAAATGGATTTGGAGATAGTATGAGCAATAGGAAGTATTTAGCTTAAGAGAGAAATTTGATTTTGGTTTTTACTAATTAATTACTTAATTCTCCCAAATGAAAGAGTATATAAAGACATACCAAAATATTTGACCATTGGGGACCTATTAGGGATTGTTGAAAAAGTTTAATGACATTTTAACCAACTTAACCCTGTTTAAAAAATATTAACTGCGGTAAAAAATCAGGGTAACTCGAGAGGTCCAGTCAACCATAAATGTTTCAGTCGACCAAGTTTCATATGGTTCGGTCGACCAGGGAAGTCTTGAACTAAAGGCTCGGTCGACCAGGAGAAGGCGATTTCTCAATTTTTTGAGGTTCAGTCAACCAGGCCATTTTGAACTGGCTAGTTCGGTCGACCAAACCACTGGGAATTCTCCTGAGGACGCTCTGGTCGACCAGGTAGTTGGAGAAAAAAAGTTCCCGGTCGACCAGATGGTCAAATGTTGACCAAGGAGGGTTTCAGTTGACCAAGTCTCTTTGAACAACCTGGTTCGGTAGACCAGGTGGTCAAACTTTTGACCCAGAGGGGTTTCGGTCGACCAGGGCTTTTTTAACTACTTGATTCGGTCGACCAGATGGTCAAACTTTTGACCCAAGGAGGTTTCGGTCGACCAGGGCTTTTTGAACTAACTTGGCTGGTCTACCGAAAGTGCACCATGTGTGCATTTCAGTCCCGTTTCGAAACATACAAGTCTTATTCAAGTGCCTAACAAACATATGTGTAAATGTGTGTGTCCTAGGGTCACTTGGGGTCCAATTTGAAGACACCGAAAAAGTCCAGTGTCGGTCGACCAAAGGTCAACTGAAGGATATACCCTAAGGTCTTTCTATGGTCATTTTTAGTTTGTATCTGGTTTGAGCTCACAAAATAAACCATGCATGTGATATGTGTGCTTATTACAAACCGAATACCCTAATTACTATTACAGACAAATTTCATCACAAAAATATTACAATTAAGAGCATGAATTTGTCTTCAAGCTTTGAGCTTTCATGTGCCATTAATGATCTGCTAAAATGGACCTACACATGAACTAGATATTTATTAAATACAATCGTATTTGTCATTATCAAAACTAGGGTGTGACCTATAAGGTCAACAAAAGTTGAACACCATTGTTTTTACAAGGTTTCGGCCACAGCCTACGTCCTTGCCCCAAGCAACCCGCTATAAAGATTTCCTTTACCAACTTCGTTACCAGGTGAAGTTACAACCTCTCTCCCTAAAAGGTGCAGTTTGCTTCTCTAACAAGAATCCCCTCTCGCTAGGCAACGATTCAATGCCTAAACCATCAAAAAATACAATAAATAGCAATGAATTGCTTGTACAATGAAAGACTCCTCAATGAGCAAATTAGTGCACATTAGATCCAAAAATAAGAGTTCAAATAAGAAATATGACATTTGAAGCTCGAAATTATTTCACCAAAAATGATTCAAATGTATGAGATTCGAAAGATTAGATTAGTTTTCTAAGAGAACTCAACAAGAACACAACAACTTTTCAAAAAAGTATAACCTAAAGAATTTTCAGAGTTTTTGTGTGTCGTTCATGTATTAATGTGCTAGAATAATAAGTTTAAATAGTGCACTAGGGTTTCAAAAAATTTCCTTTGATATTTCTCTCAATTTGGAAACCAATCACACAAGATTTGTAAACAAGATCAGCGCAGTCAAACGTTTAAACATAAGTATCAGTCGCCTGTCCTCGAGGGGTCAGTTTCCTGTGCTATTTTAAAATTAGCGCATTCTGAAAGTCAAAATAGGGTTATTCGATAGCGCTCGATAGGTCAATTTCCTGTGCCTATTCTGTTTATATATTTTTAAACACGGAAGCACCACAATTGCCTGATAACTTAACATTAGTCGCCTGTCCTTTCAGCAAAACTTGTTTTTTAATATTTTTGATTCCAAACTTATTTCATATATTGGAAAACTTAATTTGGACTTTAAAAAACCATTTTCCATGAATAAAATTTGGCATCTAAGTCCAATAACATATCCTAGGAGCTTCAATTAATCAATATTTAGTTTTGAAGTACTTACATGAAACTTTCATTTTACTATTCTATCTAAGTGCTTTTGTCTTCATGTTGTTAAGCTTCCAATATGTCTTTCAAGCTTTGTGCACTAATTCAACTAGCTTCATGTCTCACATGACTTGAACTTTCATGTTTATCATGTCTCACAGCCTTATGTGTGATTATCCATTCAAACTCTTCAAGCATATCCACTTGAAACCTTGAGATCACTTAAGTCCTGAAACTCAAACATGCATAGACATGTTAAGTAACCTTGATTTTTTATCATCAAAACAAGATTAATTCATGTTATGCCAATAGGTTCATATTTGAACCAACACATCAACGCATTTAATCAACTCATAAGTGATTCAATTAGGTTGAAGTGAAATTTGAGGACGATGACAAGGCGTTGATGCTGCTGAATTCCCTGCCAGTGTCTCACACGTATGAGAACTTGGTTACGACTCTAACATAAGGCAAAGAGACCTTAAATTTGAAATAAATAACAAGCGCGTTGCTGGGCCTTCATCAAATAAAGAAAGTCAACAATGAAATTTCACATAGTAAAGGACTTGTGGTGAAGGGTAACCATGAACACGGGAAAGGAATATTCAGGAATTGATCAAATCAAAATAAGTCTTGATCGCAGTCCAAGAAGAAAAAAGATATCCAGTGTTTCAAGTGCGGTAAAAAGGGGCACATAAAATTGGAGTGTCCAGAATGGAAGAAAGCGAATGTTGAAAAGCAGGAATGCACTTCAAAATCAGCAAATGTGGTTGAAGAAGGAAATTTAGAATGCAATGATGGTGATATACTTTTAGTTTCGTTGGGGTCGGATCCCCTAATGGAATCTTAGATACTAGAATCGGTATGTTCTTACAACATGACTCCAAATAAGAAGTGGTTCAGCACTTATAGGTCGGTTTACTCTAGTTTCGTTCTCATGGGTAATAATGTTTTATGTAAAATGATATGATATGGATCGTATAATGAAGATACGCAGTGGAATAAACAATAAAAAGTGAATGTAAATAACATACACAACCAGAACAAGAACAACACAAAGATTTACGTGGTTCGGCAAAGCCTACATCCACAAAAGCAATGGTATACAAATTTCACTAAGGAAATCAAAATGTACACAATACATTTAAATAATGATCATCTCTCTTCTCAAAATATGCCCATATGACATATTTAGAAGCTCCTCGGAGGTTTCCCCCCGTTTGCCCAACCACTCAACGTTCAAAAATTCAAAATTCAGAAAAAAAATGTCGCAGCCCAGGTGCCTCTCTTTGACAAACACAAAGCCTCGATGATGAGACCAAGAAGACCCTTCGTCGACAAATATAGGGCTCTCATCGGTGATGTGTGAAGTCTAAAAAATTCCTGCTCTTGGTAATTGTCCATCGATGAGCTTTAGAACCTTCGTCGACAAACCTCTGTCATTCCCTTGTCGATGAGCATAGGCTCCTTGTCGACGACTCCTGTTGTACTGCCCCCTTTATGTTTTTCCTCCTTCTTTATTTCCTTATCAAAATAGAAGTATAAGAGCCATAAATAACAATCTCCACCTTGGCGACTATACGCTCGTTAGGAGAATCTCAAAAACATGAACTGCTTCACTTTGAACTTTAAAAACGCTTGGTTGGGTATGTTTCCCTTCTATCACTTGGAGACATGGAGTAAGTCCAAGCAATGCTTGAACTTCTATGAAGTAACTAATTTGGTCAGAATATCAACTGCATTATCAGATGTGTGAACTTTCTCCAACACGAGTTCACCTAAAGCAATCAATTCCTGAACCCTGTGGAACCTCACATCGATGTGCTTGGTCCTAGCATGATATACCTGATTCTTTAACAAGTAAATAGCACTCTGACTATCACAATGTAGCACCACACCATCTTGACGTAACCCCAGCTCTCTGACTAAACCAATAATCCATAAGGCTTCCTTTGTAGCTTTGACAACTACCATATACTCCGCCTCAGTCATGGATAATGCAACCACAGACTGTACCATGGATCTCCAACACACCGGTCTTCCTACAAGGGTAAACACATATCCCATTGTAGACCTTCTGTCATCCATAACTCTTGCATAATCTGCATCAACAAACCCCATAATTGAAGGACGACCCTGTTGCTTGTTGAACACGATGCCATATCCCGACGTACCTCACAAGTATCTAAGTATCCATTTGACAGCTTCCCAATGCTGCCTTCCTTAATTAGAGAGAAACTTGCTCACCACACTTACCGTATGTGCCAAATCAAGCCTCATATATACTATGGCACACATTAAACTCCCCACAATACTAGCATAGGGGACCTTTGACGTGTCTCAGATTTACTCATCCGAACTTGGGCAATTTGTAGTAGACAACTTGAAATGATTCGCTAGAGATGTACACACAGGTCTTGCATCAGTCATGCTAAACCTCTCCAGCACCTTCTGTACATAAATGCCCTGAGATAACTATAATCTCTCTGCAGTCCTATCTCGTAGAATCTCCATCCCAAGTATTTTGTTGGCTGAACCAAGATCCTTCATGTCAAATTCCTTATGCAACAGGTCCTTTAACTCATTCACCTCAGTTAAATCTCTTGCAGCTATCAACATGTCATCGACGTACAATAAAAAGAAAACAAGAGAACAATTTTCAAGTTTATTCACATAAACGCAGCAATCATACTCACACCGTTTGTAGCCAATCTTCATCATGTACGAATCAAACTGCTTATACCATTGCCTTGGAGACTGTTTCAATTCATTAAGAGATATCTTCAACCTGGAGACAAAATTTTCTTTTCCTAGTTCAATGAATCCCTTCGGTTGTACCAAGTAGATTTGTTCCTCCAAGTCACCGTCAAGAAATGTCGTCTGCAAGTCCATTTGTGCCAAATGAAGATCGTAATAAGCTACTAAACCTAACACAATTCTGATAGAAGTATGTCAGACCACTGGAGAAAAGATCTCATCATAATTTATCCCCTTCTTTTGTGAGTATCCTTTTGCCACCAACCATGCCTTAAATTTCTCTCCTTCATTTTCTGAAATTGCCTCCTTCTTCCTATACACCCATTTGCAACCTATCGGTCTCTTCCCAGCTGGAAGCACCACCAAATCCCAATTTAGGTTCTTATTTAATGATTCCATCTCCTCAACCATCGCTCTCATCCACCTATCTTTCTCTTGGTCGTGCACTCCCTCTTGAAAAGAAGTTGGATCATTGCAACGAGTAAGGAAAACATAAAATACTAACTTATCAAAACCATACCTTGATAAAGGCCTGATAGTGCATCCAGATCTTCATATAGGAATATCGTTGACTTGCTGGTTTCTTAAGCTAAAGCTCCCTACAACCACGGGACCATGATCATTTTCGTTGCCTTGAGCTTCCAACTCTACCTGCACAACATGTTCATCACTGCCCTAGCTTTCGGGCTCCTATTTCTATTCATCAAACTCTTGAGTACATTTCACCATAGTCTTCTCATCAAAGACTACATCTTTACTGATCACCACCTTGTTTGCCACTGGGTCCCATACCCTTCACACCCTCTGAATATCCTAAGAAAATGCAATGACGAGACTTCAGGTCAAGCTTAGACCTCTCTTCACTAGACACGTGGACATAGGTTGGACACCCCAATATCTTCAATTCGGAGTAGTCTACTGCATTTCTCGTCCAAACCTCTTCCGCCACTTTACCCGCTAGTGATGCCCTTGGTGTTTGGTTAACCAAAAAACAAGCCATACTAACTGCCTCAACCCAGAAGTTCTTTGGTAGCCCTGCATTCAATCTAAGACACTGAGCCCTATCCGAAAGCTTTTGGTTCATCCATTATGCCACACCATTTTGCTGAGGTGTTCGATGAACTGTAAAATGTCTCTTGATGCCTTGCTCCGCACAAAACTCCGTAAACCAAGAATCAGCGTACTTGGTCCAATTATCCGACCTTAAATATTTGATTCTTCTCCCTGTCAGGTTTTACACTTCAACCTTCCAAATCTTAAACTTGGAAAATGTACTAGATTTGTGACGCATAAAGTAAACCAAACCATTCGTGAGTAATCATCAATGAAACTCACATAGTACACATGTCCACCTTTTGATGCAACTCTAACTAGGCCCCAAACATCTGAATGTACATAGTCAAGAATTCCTTGTCTTGTGAGTAGCTGATCTGAATTTTGCCCTGTTCTGTTTTCCAAGAACACAAAATCTACAAAATTCCAACTGACATGATTTTAAACCTTTCAACAATTTTCTCTTGTGTAGTTCTTTCATGTTGTTAGCTTTATCATGATCCCAAGAGGGGGGTGAATTGGTATTTTTAGAATTTAACCCCTAGGTGTTCCTCCTAACAGTAGTATATTCACAATCCTATGGTTAATCTAATGCGAATAATGTAAATATATCAGAAATTAAATGAAGCAGTTTAATTAATCGCACAAGCACTAGAAAGCAGTAAATGAGGCGTGACACGCAGATATGTTATCGAGGTTCAGCCAACTGCCTACGTCCTCGCCTTGGCTAACTAGCACAAGGATTATCACAATAACTTGCTCACTTAAATGGGTGGAGCATCACCTATACAAACTAGGTCAAATTACCACAGGGCTGACCTCAACCTTTATACCAATCCTTATCGAGTTGGATTACTGCCCCCTCAGGCCACGTCTGGAATCTCTTAGATATACAATCAAATGGTACAATATATGGGTGCTTTCACGTAAAGTAGATTTGTACCACAAATGCGCACAAACACAAACACCACAGATGATTTAAAATGTAAGCTCTGTGTGGTCCAAATATTTCAACTCTCAACTATGTTTTCTATCGGTGTAGTAAGTACGTGAGAGTGTCAAACAAGCAATTTGTGTATCTCAAGGTATTTCAATCAAATGTGTTCACACAGAATATCAGATAAACCTCAAGAATATCAATCAATAGAATATCTCAATCATGGAAGTATGTATATGCTTGGATTGCAAAATATATAGAATCTTTGTTTTCAGCAAAAATATTTGAGTGAATAAATATTGCAACAAAGATGTTTCACCTCAAACACAAATATCTCGTCAAATGATTTTCAAAATAAAGAGCAATATATATTTGTAAATGATTTTGAAAATATTTTGCAACCAAAAGCAAAAATGGGCTTCTTAAGATATTGCAACAAATATGCAATCTCAGAAGACCTAGTAAAGTCTTCTTAGGATGAACTTATTGGCTAAGTACCCTAAGAATCCTTTTGGTTTAGCTCTCAATAAAATTATACCAATCTCATAACCAAGAGAGAGTATACCTTCCTATCTAATCACTCAAGAACATTTACAAATGATTTTACGAGTATTGAATGTAAGCTAAAGTGTATTTGGAAGAGTATGAGCAAATGGGAATCAAAAGAAAGTATTTTTTCTTGAGAGAGATTTTCTTAATCTTTTTGCTAATCGATGCTTAATCCACCAAATGAAAGAGTATATATAGACATTCCAAAGTTCTTGACCGTTGGGGACCTATTAGGGATTGTTAGAAAAGATTAATGACATTTAAATCAATTTAACCCTATTTAAAAATATTTAACCCGCGGTAAAAATGATGACAACCCGAGAGGTCCGGTCAACCAAAAATGTTTCGGTCGACCAAGTCTCAAATGGTTCGGTCGACCAGGAAATATTGAACTAAGGTCTTGGTCAACCAGGAGAGGACGATTTCCCAATTTTTTGAGTTTCGGTTGACCAGAGCATTTTGAACTGCCTGGTTCGATCAACCAGACCACTGGGAATTCTTCCGAGGACCCTTCGGTCGACCAGGTAGTTGGAGAACAAATGTTCTCGGTCGACCAGATGGTCAGCTGTTGACCCGGGAGGGTTTTAGTCGACCAGGGTCTTTTGAACTACCAGTTTCGGTCGACCAGTTGGTCAAACTTTTGACCCCAGGGAGTTTCGGTCGACCAGGGCCTTTTTAACTACCTTTGCTGGTCGACCGGGTGGTCAAACTTTGACCTAAGGGAGTTTTGGTCGACCAGGCCAAAATGAATTGACTTGGCTGGTCGACTGAAAGTGCATCATGTGTGCATTTCAGTCCCGTATTGAAGCAAACAAGCCCTATTCAAGTGCCTAACAAATATATGTGAAAGTGTGAGTGTCCTAGGGGCACTTGGGGTCCAATTTGAAGACGCCGAAAAAGTTCGGTGTCGGTCAACCGACCTAAGGTCTTTCTATGGTTATTTTTGGTTTCTATCTAGTTTAAGCTTACAAAATAAACCATGTATGTGATGTGTGTGCTTATTACAAACCAAATACCTAATTACTATTACAGATAAATTTCACTAAAAATTATTACAATTAAGAGCATGAGTTTGTCTTCAAGCTTTGAGCTTTCACGTGCCATTGATGATATGCTAATATGAACCTGCACATGAACTAGATATTTGTTAAATACAAGAGTATTTGTCGTTATCAAAACCAGGGCGTGACCTATAAGGTCAACACATGTCATATTCTCCAATATGCCCAAGACGCATATGCCACAAGACGGTCTCATCTGATTCAGCATCCACAATTGCAACTCCACCTACAAAGGTGGTTCCCTGCAACGTGTAAATATTCCCATCCAGTTTTTGCCCTTTCATCACAGTCAAATTACCTTTCCATACCATCAAGACTCCACCTTTGGACTTGTAATTAAAGTCATTACAATCCAAAGTACCAAGAGATATCATACTTTTTATCAACTCAGGTATATGTCTTACATTACACAATGTTCTTACAGCACCATCAAACATCTTTATCTTTACATTTCCTATGCCAACAATCTTGCAAGAAGCATCATTACCCATAAGTACTGATCCAGAATTTACTAACTTGTAAGTGCTGAACCACTCCTTGTTTGGAGTCATGTGATAAGAACATACTGAGTCAAGTATCCAAGAGTTTGTTAGATTATTCAACTCTGCTAAAACTGATAGAACATCACCATCCCTTAAATCCTCTTCTTGAACAACATTTACGAATTTAGAAATCCCCTCATGCTTATTAGCATTTCCCTTCTTCCAATCCGGACACTCCGGTTTCACATGCCCATTTTTACCGCATTTATAGCACCAAATTTCCTTCTTATACTTGGATTGATTCCGGGATTTCTGATTAGACCCAATTTTAAACTTTCCTTTGCCCTGCTCATTACAACTCTTTACCACAAGTCCTTCTCCTTCATCACATATTTTCAATCTTTGATGAAATTTAACAAGGCACTTGATACTTCTTCCAAATCAAGTGTTTCTTTTCCCCACATAAAAGTGGTCACAAGATTTTCGTAAGTATGAATTCAAGGCAAAGAATTTAACAGCATCAAAGTCTTATCATCCTCATTAAACTTCATATCATCTCTCATAAGATCACTTCTACCATCTTAAGACAATATAAACGCTGCTTAAGAAATAGTTTGTTGATTTAGATATGTACCGAATTTCTAACTTTCGCCAGATAGCCACTGGAGAATCTTCCTTCATCACCTGATAGAGAACTTCATTGTCCAAACACAAGCGTATTGTCGATGCTGCCTTCACTTTCAAATCTACCCATGTTGTCTCATCCATTCCTTCCAGTTGAGTATCAAGCAATGCTTTAGCCATTCCTTGTTGCACTAGAATATCTTTCACTCTCCTCTGCCATAAATAGAAGTTTTCAGTTCCATCAAATTTGACAACATAAACCTTGCAGAAGATGATCCCAATGCTATAAAAACCTAGCTCTAATACCAATTTTTTGTGATTTGGATCGTATAATGAAGATAAGCAGTGGAATAGACAACAACAAGTGAATGTAAATAACACACACAACCAGAACAAGATCAACACAAATATTTACATGGTTCACCAAAGCCTACATCCATAGAAGCAATGACACACAAATTTCACTAAGGAAATCAAAATGTACACAATACACTTAAATAATGATCATCTCTCTTCTCAAAATATGCCTAGATGACATATATAGAAGCTCCTCGTAGGTTTACCCCCATTTTCCCAACCACTCAACGTTCAAAAATTCAAAATTCAGAAAAAACTGCAGCAGCCCAAGTGTTTCTTGTTGACGAACACAAAGCTTTATTGACGAGACCAAGAAGACCCTTCATCGACGACTACAGGGCTCTTGTCGACGATGTCAGAAGTCTAAAAAATTCCTCCTATTGATAATTGTTCATCGACGAGCTTTAGAACCTTCATCAACGAACCTCTGTTATTCCCTCATTGATGAGCATAAGCTCCTCGTTGATGAATCCTACTATATTGCCCCCTACATGTTTTTCTTCCTTCCTTCCCTCCTTATGAAAATAGAAGTATAAGAGCCATAAATAACATAAAATCATTGGAAGAGGAAATATGAGAATTCAGATGTTTGATGGTGCTATAAGAACCTTATATGATGTAAGACACATATTAGAACTATAGATGAGTTTAATATCATTAGACACTTTGGATTGTAACGAATTTGGTGACAACTCTGAAAGTGGAATTATGAAGTTGTGTAGAGGTGCTCTAACGGTGATGAAAGGGTAGAAGTTATCGGGAAAAATTTATGCACTAATGGGCACTACAAGTCTAGGCGAAGCTGTAACCGTAGATTCTAAATTTGATGACACCATTTTGTGGCATATGCAGTTAGGGCATATAGGTGCACATGGCATGAAAGAACTTCACGAGAGGAAACTCTTGAAGGGTATGAAAACATATAAGTTGAACTTCTGCAATTTTTGTGTTCTTAGGAAGTAAAAAAGGGTGCAGTTCAAAACAATAATTCACAAGATGGAAGGTACTCTTGCTTACAGTCATTCTGATGTTTTGGGGCTGGTGAGAGAAGCATCACGTGGTGGACATATGTATTTTGTGAGTTTCATTAACGACTACTCACGGAAGGTCTATGTGTACTTCATACGACACAAGTCAGATACGTTTTCCAAGTTTAAGTTATGGAAAGATTAAGTGGAAAACCATACCGAGTGGATAATTAAATGCCTCAGGTCAAACAATGGTACCGAGTACGCAGATTCGAGGTTAATGGAGTTTTTTTAGTAGTAGTGCATTAGGAGACATTTTACCGTTCGGCAGATACCTTAACAAAATGGTGTGGCTAAAAGGATGACTCAAACTCTAGTTAAGAAAGCTAAGTGTCTCAAGTTGAATATAGGGCTAATAAAGAACTTCTCGGCTAAGGCAGCTAGTATGACTTGCTTCTTGGTAAACGGTTCACTAAGGGCATCAATAGAAAGGAAAGTGGCAGAGGAGGTGTGGACAGGTAATGCGGTGGACTACTCCAGCTTGAGGGTATTCGATTGTATAGCCTATGTTGACATATCTACTGAGGAGATATCGAAGTTTGACTCAAAGTATAGACGCTGCATTTTTCTAGGGTATCAAAAAGGTGTGAAGGGGTTTAAACTGTGGGATCCAACGACAAATAAGGTGGTTATCAGTAGAGATGTAGTTTTCGATAAGAAAGCTAAGGTGAAGTGTACTCAAGAAGATGATGAAGAGAAACATAAGCCAAAAAGCTAAAGCAAAGATGAGTATGTTGTGTAGGTGGAGTTAGAGACTCAAGGCAATGATCAAGTTCCCCCAATTGTAGGGAATTATAGCTTGGAAAACCAGCAAGTTGACATTATTCCTATATGGAGATCCAGGCGCACTATCAGACTACTACCTAGGTATGTATTTGATGATTTGGTATCTTATGATTTCATTACCAGTTGTAAGGATCCAACAAATTTTCAAGAGGCAGTGCACGATTAGGAGAAAAGTAGATGGAGGGATGCCATAATGGAGGAAATGAAGTCGTTGCATAAGTACCAAACTTGGGATTTGGTGGAGCTTCTAGATGGGTAGAGGGCGATAGGTTGCAAATAGGAATATAGGGAGAAGGAAGTAATTTCAGAAAAGGAATGAGAGAAATTCAAGACACAGTTAGTGGCAAAAGGGTACTCACAGAAGAAAGGAGTAGATTGTGATGAAATCTTCTCACTTGTGGTCAAACACACTTCCATCAGGGTAGTTTTGGGATTAGCAGCACATTATGGCTTGCTTTTGGAACAAATGGATGTGAAGACAACATTTCTCCACGGTGACTTGGAGGAGGATATCTATATGGTACATCTAGAGGGATTCAATCAACCTGGGCAAGAGATTTTAGTTTGCAAACTAAAGAAGTCTCTTTATGGGATGAAACAATCTCTGAGGAAATGTTACAAATGGTTTGATTCCTATATGATCTAGATAGGCTCCAGAAGGTGTGAGTATGATTGCTACGTGTATGTGAAGAATTTTGATGATAGTTCTTTCATTTTCTTATTTATGTATGTTGATGACATGTTAATTGCTACGAAAGACATAACTGAGGTAAATCAGTTGAAAACTCTATTGAATAGAGAGTTTGACATGAAAGATCTTAGTGCAGCCAAGAAGATACTTGGGATGGAAATTCACCGGGACAGAACTGCAGAGAGATTGTTGTTATCTCAGGGCGGTTATATGTAAAAGGTGTTGGATAGGTTTAGCATGGATGATGCAAAACCAATATGTACACCTTTAGCGAATCACTTCAAATTGTCTACCACTGAATGCCCAAGAATGGATGATGATATTAGAGACATGTCAAAGGTCCCTTATGCTAGTGTCGTGGGAAGTTTAATGTATACCATGGTATGTACAAGATCGGACCTAGCACATGCAGTCAGTGTGGTGAGTAAGTTTCTTTAAAATTTAGGTAGACAACATTGGGAAGCCATTAAATGGATTTTCATATACTTACGGGGTATTTCTAATTATGGCATTATGTTTTGCAAGCAATAGAGTGATTTATCAGTTGTGGGGTATGTTGATGCAAATTATGCAGAAGATTTAGATGAAAAAAGGTCTACAACGGGGTATGTATTCATCCTTGTGGGAGGTACTATTTGTTGGAGGTCCATGGTACAGTCTCTAGTGGCATTATCAACAATAAAGTCATATTATATGGCAGCCACCAAAGCTACAATAGTTTAGTCAAGGAGTTGGGCATGCAACAAGCTGGAGTTGAGCTACCTTGTGACAGTCATAGTGTCATTTGTTTGGCAAAGAATCAGGTGTATCATATTAGAACCAAACTTATAGATGTGAGGTTCCACAATATCCGGGGGTTGATTTCTTTAGGTGAACTTTTACTTGAGAAAGTTCTCACATGTGGGAACGCAGTGAATATTTTGACGAAATCAGTTACTACGAAAAATTTCAAGCATTACTTGGATATACATCATGTCTCTAGTTGTTAGAAGGGAGACAACCCCAAGTTAATGTCCCAAGGTCAAGGTGGAGTAGCAGGTTTGTGTTTTCAATTTCTCCTATGGGATGTATGTTCGCTAAGGTGGAGATTTTTTTAATATGTGACTCATATACTAAGTGGAAGGCATGCACAAGGAGAAAACATGAAGAAAATCAAGATGCTAGGGAGCAGCAGGGGAAACCATCGACAGATTCACTGTCACCGTCGACGATTTGGCCCAACAGTCAATGAAATCTGCCACGGTTTGGCATAATTTTAAAGATTGTACATTGTGTCCAAAACCGTCGATCGTATGGCGCAAACCATCAATGTTTGGCTTAGAAATCCAAAATTAGATTTTTTTAATTTTGAAAAGGGGACATTAAGTTGGTTGGGTTTGGGAGGGAAAGCTTCTGGGAACTCTATTTATATGCCATTTGTGATGTATCTGTGATGATGTTGATGTCTTTGACACATGATAGTAAGAAAAGATTGTCGATTGCTCTAGTGCATGTATGTAGTGAGTCGGAAAATAATAAGAATAAGGAAATAAAGAAAAAGGGGATTTTTGTTTTGGCATGGACTAAACCATCGATAGTTTGGTGGAGGTGTAGAAAAATCATCGACGGTTTTGTAGTTACCACGTTCGAGTTAATGGTAAAATGGTTTGGTTAAAAACCAAACCATCGAGAGTTTTCTGAGAGCCCAAGAAAATTGTCGATGGTTTTTCTCTGTGACAGAACATTGTATAAGGTCTGCATGTAAATTTTCTTTGTAAATTTTAAAAGTTCTCTCTCTCCTCTCTCAACTGGGAATGCTCTCTCCCTCTCTCTCCTCATTCAGGGACGGCTCTTCATTAAGGCCACTAAGGTGCTTGCCTAGGGCCCCAAAAATTTTGGGGCCCCCAAATTTTTTTATAATATAATAATGTTAACATTATTTATGGAATTCACATGTTTGGTGGGTGGAGTGCACATACAGTGCAGCTAAAATTATTTGATATACCTAGAAAAATTAATTTTAAATAAAAATAAAAATTAAACAAAATACTAAGGGCCCTTAACTAAATCATTTGCTTAGGGTCCCATATTGTGAAAAGCCGCTCATGTCCTCATTTTCTAACTCTAAACTCGCCCCATGGACGATCAGACTTCATATCTAAGGCCTAACGACAATCCCCATCAATTTGACCAGAGCAGAATTATGTTTTGAGGATCCCAAGCATGACTCCAAAACTAGGTTAAGGGATATGTTTTTTAAGTTTAATGAGTTATTTGAGTTAAGAAGACTTAGTAATGTTCGGTTGTCATGCATTTTGGGGTCGAACTGATAAAATTAGAAATTTTGGAATACAGGGTTTTGTGTGAGCGTTGCATGAACGGGCTTAGAATCCCTGCATGCGTTTCCTC
Source organism: Malania oleifera (assembly GCF_029873635.1). Taxonomy (NCBI): domain Eukaryota; kingdom Viridiplantae; phylum Streptophyta; class Magnoliopsida; order Santalales; family Ximeniaceae; genus Malania; species Malania oleifera. The sequence goes on from NC_080428.1 coordinate 19,049,151, forward strand.
AAGAAAATCAGGTAAGGAAAATATGTTATGCCAGTTATTATAGAAATTTTTATCAGTAAAATATGAATATATATATATATATATATATATATATATATATATATATATACATATATAGTTACCTGTTTCCAGAATATGATTATTGGATAATTTAGAAGTATGACATTGTGGCTATGAAATTATGTATTTTTAGAAAAATTCAAAAATATGGATTTTAGGAGAAATTCTATAGATATATATCCTATGCAGTGGAAAATAGTTGATTATAGTATATGAGTTTATTAAATTGTGTGGCATGAGAAATATCAGTTTAGTACAGAGTTTTACACGGCTTTTATATTACCATAATTATACAGTTTTTCTAGAACCATGATTATACAGTTTTTACAGCACAATGATTTTACAGCTTTTACATAATCATGATTATACAGTCTTATAGAACCATGATTATATAGATATTACAAAACCATGAAATATAGATATTACAGAATCATGGTATTACAGATATTATAGAATCATGGTTATTTCAGTTATCCAGAATCATGGTAATACAGTAATATTCATACATAGTATTATATAGTATCAGATCCCTGATGAACCAGAACATATTACAGAGCACGATACCATAACTAATACAGTATAGATAGTGCAACCACACATCTCGGATAGAGTGTGGAATGACAGTCGATTGTGCCCAAAGGAGAGACGAAGAGCTCCCTGGAAGTCAGGACCAGGTTGAATGGGCCAATCGTACTGTATAGGTTAACAGTTTGACTTAGCCTGGTAAGTCAGCCAAAGTTAAGTTCAACTCACTGGCCGCATAACTCGAGCATACGCGGTCAATTCATGCATACAGCTATCCATCCAAGGAAATTTTACATTTATATGTATGTAGATTTTCACAAAACAAAAACTATAAATATTATAGCTAAAAGTATTATTAAATAGAAAATTCAGAAACATTTGTATTTTAAGTGGCATATGTGTGAGTTATGATATGTCTTACCCAAAAATGTTACCTCAGTTACAACTTGATTAGTAAATGTATTATTCATGTAAACTCTTTTGTCATACACTGGTAATAACATATTTCGTCTTATTGAGAAGTGTCTCACCCCATAAATTCAACCATTTTAGGAAATCCATACCAACGTGCGAAGCGAGCTCCGAGATAGAGGGGACCTTAGTTCTACCCTAGCTACAGGGTAAGTTTTTGAGTTGGGAGTTGTATTTCTGGGTTTGCCCCTAGGACATTGTGTTTCTTTTGTGAGATGTATATGTATATTTTGGGAAATACTAAAACTCTGGTATTGTAATTAAGGTTAAAGTATTTTTATGTTTTCCACTGCATAGATGGTATATTTTATAAGCAGGTATCCTCGATACCACTTTGGGTCCGAGATGTTATAGTGAAAATCATTATAGGTATTAGAGTAATAAATATTTTTGCAAAAAGAATATATTAAAAAAATTGTAGTAATTCAGGTGTCATTACAAGTTTGGTATTAGAGCCTAGGTTGCTAGGTTCTGTAGACTTTAGTGTACAACGGAAAACAATACCAGAGTATAGGGATGAATTTTGATGAGGGTAGAAATGGGTAGACTGAGATTTTGGCAAGTCACTGTGGGAGATTATGATGAGAATTTAGGGTTTTGTCTCGCGGTTTGGAGGTAGAAATTTTGGGGTGGTTTCCGTGATTTTCCTGGAGTAACGATTTCAGGAAAGTCATGGTAAGCTATCGTCGATTTTTGATTTTGAATGGTAAGACTGAGCCTTAAACTAGAGGACTGGTGGTATGAAGATATGTTATGATTCTTAGTTAGATTAATGTAATAATTGTATTATGTAGTTAGGATTCTTATATTATTCTCTTGTTTTTGCAGAATGGACCCTGGAAATAGTAATGCACACGTCGGTGATGGTAGTGATATAGGGTCTTCTAGTATGGATGGCAGTGACTCCAACCAGGTGCTGCACAGTGTAGCATAGCAGGTGATGACATAATTAGCATGGAACAGTAAAGAACAAGGCTGCCCACTCGCTTATCAGGGTTGCACAATCTAGCAATTCACTGGCCTGCATCCTATGGCATTCTCAAGGGGAGCCGACGCTGTAGTTACTAAAAATTAGATACAAGAAATTGAGAAAATACTAATGGTGTTGCACTGCACTAATAAACATAGGGTCCTCTATGCCACATATGGATTGACATGAGAGGTTGAGAGGTGGTGGACAACTGTGAAATTATTGAAGGAACATAGGTTGGCGCTAGTAGTCATGACCTGGTGCAGATTTAAAGAAATTTTCTTTGACCGATACTACCCCACCACCATTAGAGAAACCAAAGTGGAGGAATTCCTAAACTTGACCCAAGGGCATTTGACGATTTAGCAGTACGCGGAAAAATTTATTGAGTTGTCGCGTTTTACCTTATATATTGTCCAAGACGAGGCTAAGAAGACAAGCAAGTTTGAGAGGGGTTTGAGGCAAGAAATCGATGAACAAGTGGCCATTTTAAAAGTGCTGGATTTTTTAGAAGTGGTGGACAGGGTCGCTGTAGTAAAGGAGGATGGACAGAGGGGTACTAGGACACAGAGCCAGAAAAAGAGGCCTACACCTCTTGTATTTTAGACAAGTTCCAACTGGGGCACATGGAGGGACAACTGGTATAGCGGATGCCAGAGGCAGGTGATAGGGAACTGTGGGTATTAGGGCAAGCAGATTTATCCTATCTGCCCTAGATGCAGCAGGAGGCACGTGGGAGAATGCGGTGTGGGAGAGAATTATTGTTTTCAGTGTGGGAGACCCGGACACGTTTGCGTAGGTATGTCATGGGCTGTTGACCAACACACTAGCTCCTAGACCATTTTAGGGAAATAACCAGGCACCCCGAGGATGCCAGCAGAGGAACACAGCCCCAATGAGGGTCTATGCATTAACGCCGAGAGATGCTTAAGCTGCGGGTGATGTGGTGATAGGTACCATTAATATTCTTTCAATTAAAGCTATTGTTTTATTTGACTCATGGACCACACATTCTTTTGTGTCTATGGGGTATGTCAAATTATGTGGGGTATAAACTCAACTGTTAAACACTGACTTGTTAGTAGCTGCACCGATGGGATCAGTAGTGAGGTGTTGAAGGGTGCTCAGAGGCTATCCAGTAGATATTCAGTGGAGAGTATTATCAGCTAACCTAGTAGTGTTAGACATGCATGGATTTGATATGATTTTGTGTATGGACTGGCTAGCAGCTAATTACATCAGTGTTGATTGTTGTCAGAAAGAGGTGATATTTAGGCCACCTAGAGAGCAGAAGTTCAGATTCTTGGGGTCTTGTGTGTGCGCGTCACAACAGTTGGTATCAGATATTCAAGCGAGGAGACTACTCTAGGACGGTTTCCAAGGATACTTAGCTCGTATAAAAGAAATGACAGAGAGAATTGAAACTTACTGATATTCCACTAGTTAGGAAATTTTTAGATTTTTTTCCAAAGGAATTACCTAGTTTACCACCGAAATGTGAAATTGAGTTTGTTGTTGATTTACTTCCAAGGATAGCACCGATTTCTAAGGCACCTTACCGAATGGCTCTAGCAGAATTTAAAAGAATTGAAATACCAGTTACAGGAATTATTAGAGAAAGTATTATTTTTAAGGAAGTGCTTGTTTTATTTTTAAGGAAGAAATATAGGACGATGAGGATGTGAATAGACAACAGAGAAATAAATAAAGTTACGGTTAAGAACAAGTATTCTCTTTCCCATATTGATGACTTATTCGATCAGCTCCAGAGAACCCAGGTCTACTCTAAGATTGATCTTCGGTCAGGATACCATCAAGTAAAAATTAAAGTCGAAGATGTTTCAAAGATAGCCTTCTAAACCACATATGGCCACTATGAGTTTTTGGTTATGCTCTTCAGACTGACCAAAGCACCAGTAGCATTTATGGACCTAATGAATAGGGTATTCCACTAGTATTTGGACTAGTTTGTTTTTGTTTTCATTAATGATATTCGCATTTACTCAAAGAGTTTTGAGGAGCATGAAGATCGTATGAGGATGGTGCTACAGGTGTTGAGAGAAAAGAAGTTGTATGCTAAGTTCAAAAAATTTGAATTCTAGCTAAAGAAGGTTACCTTTCTTGGAAATCTGATCTCCAGAGACGTTATTTCGGTAGATCCAAGCAAGATAGAAGCGGTAATGAATTAGGTGAGACAGAGAAATGTTTAGGAGAGTAGAAGTTTCTTGGTTCTAGTGGGATACTACCAGTGATTTGTGGAGGGTTTTCTAGGTTATCGAGTCCAGTGACATGGCTCACGAGGAAATATGTGAAGTTTGAATGGACTAACAAATGTGAGCAGAGCTTTCAGGAGTTGAAGCAACGACTTGTCATTGCACCAGTTTTGACCATCCCATTAGGGGATGTAGATTATGTGATCTACTGTGACGCGTCTCTAAGAGGACTTGAGTGTGTATTAATGCAGAAAGGAAAGTTTGTGGCATACGCTTCTCGGCAACTCAAGGAAAATAAAAAGAACTATCCGACACATGATTTAGAGTTGGCTACAGCAGTATAGGCATTATCTGTATGGTGAAAAATGTGAGATCTTTACAGATCATAAAAGTTTGAAATATTTCTTCACACATAAAGATTTGAATATGAGGAAGAGAAGATAGTAGGATTTAATTAAAGATTATGATTGTACCATCAGTTACCACCTAAGGAAAGCAAATGTGGTAGCTTATGCCTTGAGTCGGAAATCAGGTAGTGCCTCAATGTTAGCAGTGGTGATGCAACATCATATTAGAATGGATGTGGAAAGGCTTAGAGTGGAGCTGGTAGAGGGGGATCACCAGGAATTTATTGCTAGTCTAGTACTTTAGCCAACTTTACTGAAGAAAATTAAGATCGCTCGGATGCACGACGCAGAATTAGTAAAGATCAGAGATAAAGTACAAAGTGGACAAGGGGTTGTTTTAATATTTCTGATGATGGTGCTTTGAGGTTTTGTACCAAATTATGGGTACCTGTAGATGCTGAAATTAAAAAAACCATCTTAGAATAAGTGCACCGATTCCCTTATACAGTGCACCCTGGAAGTACTAAAATGTACAAAGATCTTCAGGAATCCTTTTGGTTGAGCAAAATGAAGAAAGAGAGAGTTGAGTATATAGAGCAATGTTTGATGTGCCAGCAAGTAAAGGCTAAGCACTAGAGGCCAGAGGGATAATTGCAACCACTCCACATTCTTGAGTGGAAGTGGGAACATATTTTGTTACAAGGTTACCGCTAGCATTACATGGATAGGACACCATCTGGGTGGTCGTGGACCGATTAACGAAGACTACCCATTTCCTTCCCATCAAAGTTAACTACTCCTTGGGCAGATAGACAAAGTTGAACATATAGGAGATAGTTAGACTGCATGGCGTCCTAGTGTCCAATGTATCAAATAGAGACCCAAGGCTTACATCACTGTTTTAGAAGAGTTTACAAAGGGCCATGGGTTCTAGGTTGACGTTCAGCACAGCATTTCATCCTCGGACAAATGAACAGATGGAGAGGACAATGCAGATTCTGGAGGATATGCTATGAGCACGTGTGCTAGACTTCGAGGGTAGTTGCATACATTTTATGCCATTGGTCGAGTTTTCTTATAACAATGGCTACCAGACCAGCATTGGGATGGCACCATATGAAGCTTTATATGGTAGGAGGTGCCGATCCCCATTATACTGGGATGAGATTGGGGAAAAAAATTTTGGGGCCAGAGCTGGTACAGCAAACTCATGATAAAGTCAGACTTATTAGAGATAGAATCAGGGCAGCGCAGAGTCAGCAAAAGAGCTATGCAGACACTCACCGACGGGAGTTGGAGTTTGATGCAGGGGATCATATATTCTTGAAAGTGGCACGAATGAAAGGGGTTATGAGATTTAGGAGGAAGGGTAAGCTGAGCCCTAAGTACATTGGACCATTCAAGATACTTGAGAGAGTGGGTCTAGTTGCCTACCGATTAGCCTTACCACCAATCCTATCTAGGATCCATGACGTATTCCATATATCGATGTTAAGGGAATATGTCCCAGATCCCTCCCATGTGATCAATTATGAATCATTGGAACTTGGTGATGCCTTATCTTATGAAGAAATGCAAGTGCAATTTTTAGATCGAAAGGAATAGGAACTGCTCACACACAAAAATTTCACTGGTGAAAGTACTATTGCGCAACCATGCAGTTGAGGAGGCTTCATGGGAATTAAAGGAATAGATGTGCGAGATATATCCACACCTATTCGGTGGAACTTAGAGTTAAACCAGTATAATAAAATTAAATGACAATGTATGTTTTTCGACTTGTATACTGCAGGGTAGGATAGATAGTGTTTTTGGTTTTAGGTTATAAATGGTTTTGGGAGAATTTTCTTTCTATGTAAATGGTTGTATTCTCTCAAAACCCTCTCTTGTAACCACGGTATTCCTTCGCCATAAGTGAGGCAGGTAATTAATAAAATTGCAAACTTTTTCTTTAAGGTTGGAAATGTGATTGATAGCAAATTACAACATGAAATTTTTATAAGGAGGGGAGAATGTAGTGACCCGAAAAAATAATAAGAATAAGAAAATAAAGAAAAAGGGAATTTTTGGTCTAGTATGGACTAAACCATCGATGATTTGGTGGGAGTGTAGAAAGACCATCAATGGTTTTGTAGTTACCACATCCAAGTTAAAGGTAAAATGGTTTAAATGGTTTGGTTAAATACCAAACTGTCGATGGTTTTTTGAGAGCCCAAGAAAACCGTCAACGGATTTTCTCTGTGATAGAACAGTATATAAGGCCTGTATGTAAATTTTTTTTGTAAATTTTAAAAGTTCTCTCTCTCCCATCTCTTAGATGCGAATCACCTCTTTTCTTTTTTTCTTACTTTAAACTCACCCCATTGACGACCAGACTTCGTATCTAAGGCCTAGCGGCGATCCTTATCAATTTGACTGAATCAGAGTTATGTTTTGAGGATCACGAGCACCACTCCAAAACTAGGGTAAGGGAGATGTTTTTAAGTTTAATGAGTTATTTAAGTTAAGAGAACTTAGTAATGTTTGATTTTTATGCATTCTATGGTCAAACTGATAAAATTAGAAATTTTGGAATACAGGGTTTTGTGCAAGCGCCGTAGGCATGAGCCAGGTATGGGAAATATGCTATGCCAATTATTATAGAAATTTTTACCAATAAAATATTTTATATATATATATATATATTTCTTATATAGAGTAAAAATACATATTAGAGTATATGAGTTTATTTATTTGTGTGGCATGAGAAACATCAGTTCAGTACAGAGTTTTACACAACTTTTATATTACCATTGATAGGCTCACCAAGGCTTGGGTCCTTAACCACCAAAAATAGTATTTATAAAACCTAACTATCCCAAGTTCAGTAGAAAGTGGGTAAGTCGGGTATAGATCCATGGAGACTTAAAGTGCAGTTATCAAACCACTTCTAGATTAGTTTATGTTGACTCTATGAGTCCAATCCGGTTTTGATAATGACAAATCACTTGTTATTTTATTTGTGCATTGAGCTTGTGAACAAGAACTGTATTAAGCATGTACAGAAGGGTAACGAGTCATGGAAGTCACAAAGTAAAGCTAACAAATCTTGACAAGCTCCATAGAAATCAAAGAGTACAAGAATCAAGATGCAAGCGGCAAAGTTTAAGAACAACTTGGGAATGGGTATTTAGAACTCATGTACTTACATTTTCATATGATTTAATTTGAGGCTCAACATAACTTAGAAATACTTTAGGATTCATGCATTTCATATATATCTTTAGGGGACATTCATGGACTTAGAAATGTTTTTAAATCATGGAAAATATGTTTTATAAAAGACCCAAGAAAAGAAGCAAAGCATAATTTAAAACTAGAGAATAAAAATTGGGAAAAAGGGGACTTCAGTAGCCTAAACTTCACCTTAGTCTCCTGAAGAATTTCTTTAGGAGCCTAAAGATTAAGTTCGGTAGCCTGAAGAATTAATGGGAATCATAATAAGTTGGCAGAGGTTCTTCGGTCGCCTGACCTTGGAACCTCAGGCGCCTGAACCCACTTCAGGAGCCTGAACTTCCCTCTTTAGGCACCAAACGTTGTATCCAACTTGATTTTTCAAAGTCTTAAGGAACTTTGGTCACCTGGGCCTTTGACCTCGGGCGCCTAAACTTGCAGGATACTTAAAAACTTGTTTTTTATTAAAAGAACTCATGAGCTTTTTCTTTGATCCAATGGTTGAGATCAATCCTAAGGGTAAGATACTATATATACTGAATATCTAAACCCTATAACAAGGCTAAAACACACAACAAGAGAAGAACACATCGTATTGCAAGATTGTAGAGAAACTTGAGCTGATTGTTTGCACTTCATTCTACTTTCATCGTCTTTGGGCAAATCTATTTCGAATATCAAAAGGCATTCATTCATTCAACTGTGCTTCAATCTAGTATGGAGGTTTGATCTTTCAAGTTATTATTCTTGAGAACTTCTCACCTGATTACGTATTCTTGAACATCATTAGAAAAGTTTTGATCTTGAGTGTGCATATTCATATAAAAATTGATTTTTGAAAAGATCATTACTTGAGAAAGCTTGTTTAGCTTGGTTGAATGATTTTTGATTCAAGTGTATATTAATATACATATATATTGTTCATAGAGCTTATTATTGAAAAACTTATTTCTATTAAAGGATTGATCTTGAAAGTACCTATACATATACATAGTTATTCTAAACAAGATCATTACTTGATTTAGGATGTGTGATTGATTGAAAGTTTTTTATTCAAGTGTGCATTTGATAAAGGATCTATATTTTAGATATATTAACGCTTGATTAAATATCCTTGGTACTAATAACTATATATTCTATTGAGGGATAATTTCTGAAAAATAATATACTCAGTTTGTGATTCAATACTTAAAAGAAAAATTTTGTGTTTTTGATTGATTTAATATTCAAGAAAAAGATTTTGATAACAAGTTCACTTCAAATATATTTGTGTATTTTTTCAAAGTGAACCAAGAACCCTAGTATACTCCAAAACATTTTAAATATATCTATACTTGGGAGTTTTGGTTGAATAGGGATTTGTGTGTTGAAGCATATCATACATAAAACGATTGTATTATTTTCATACATTCATGAACTTCAAGTTATATCATATGTTAATGTATTAGGAATTTAATTTGTACTCACACGCTTTTGTTAGAAGCATCTTTGAGTGTTATTTTTCAGATTATATTGTATACACGGTTCAGTGTGTGAACCGGTGTGTGAGGAGAGTGTTGTATCTCTTGTATGCAGTGGAGTAGAAGGGAGCTGTGCCTCTCATAAGCAGCGGATTGTAAGGGAAGCTCCGTCCCAATTTAAGGAGCAAGGATTTAGTAAAATCCTTGAGTGGTTGCTCAAGGCGAGCACATAGGCCAAGTCGGCTGAACCTCATAAAACTACGTTTGTCTTCTCTCTTCCCTTTACTCTTTATTTTCAGCACTGCATTTAAATTGTGTATATTGCATGCATAGTTTGGATAGCCTTACACATAAGTAATTGAGTTACAAGAATTCATTGGTAAATATAAATATATAAGAAGGGTTTAAGTGGTAAATAAGTGCCAAAGAATTTTTAAATACCCAATTCACCCCCCCCCCCTCTTGGGATTACACCTGATTCAACAATTTATTATATCCTTCTTATGAAAAAGAAGTGAAAGGTGGTATTGTTCAATGGGCGAAATCTAACCAACTACTGGAAATTTATTAAATGAAAACAAGTAAATCTATATTAACTCTACTTTTACAAAGCAGTGTTTAGACGTGAGTATAATTTAGGATGTTGTCCTGCTTACTCCAAGTTCAGTGAGTTTACCATACTAAACTAATTGGAACCCAGCAAAAAAATCCAAGGAGCTGTTCAAGGGTATAGAGTAGCAAGGGTGCACCAGCCGTCCGAAGCACGGTTGGGAACCAGAGTGTACTTTAGTACAATAATCATAAGAACCTCAATGGGAGACAATAGCCTAATTCATGTACCTAACTGAAGCAATAGAGGTGCTAATCTTATCACTAAACATCATCACAATCTAAACCATAAATGAAAGCAGAAAAGGAAAGTTGTAAATAAAAGCATGTAAAAAGATCATCCCTTTGCATTCATCACGTCTATCACTAACACTAGGAAGTACAAAAGAAGATCCTAATAAACATACCCATTGTATGAACGCCGCCGGTTGTCACAGCTTGCTAGACACTCCATACATGAACTGAAACTACTCTACTCCTATTCTAACCTGGCTTTCAATGACTTCTTACATCTGTTACTAACCTAAGAAAGGCCAAAGAGGAACCCAGAGCTTGTGTTCGTAGCGAATACTTATAGGCTCTAGGGTTTACAAGGGTTGTTTTACAAGTTAGGAAAGTTTGTAGAAAATCTTGCACAGCAGATCATCACTGTCGACCAAGTCACTCCTCTGGCATTCTTGTGTGCGCACTAGTTGGATCTCGTGGGAAGTTCGGGATTCAAATCTTCAATGTCTTCTACTTTGTTGTGCCTCAGAGTCTTGATGGTCAAGCTGATGGTCGAGACTTGCAGTATCATGATCTTCAGGAAATCTCAGTGTCTAGACATAGTCGCCCCGGATGGTCTCTTGGTCGAATACTTCGTCGTGACTCTTAGTATTTCTAAATTTCAGTTTTGTCTCAGTATCTCGACATGGTCACTCTAGGGCATCACTTGATCGTGCATTTGGTCGAACCTTGTAGTATTTTAATCTCAGTCTAAACCTTGGAGTTTGCGGTGGAAGACTAAGTCGCCCTTGTGGTTTGCTGGTCACGCCACATGGTCGAGCATCATCTTCTTGTCTATTTATGATCTGAAGCTTCTGGAGCTTGGCTAAGTGTCTGAATTCGAGCTTTGAATCCTCCAAAACCTCCTTGGTTTCATGTAATGCCTAACTCCATGGTTTTAACCTGTTTTTCTTGAAAAGATAAACAAACCTTGCATAGTTCTGAACAATGATAACTCTGGGTAAATATATAATAAAATGAGGATAAACAAAGGTAAATATGGGCCTAAAATCATGTATTTTAGGGACTCATCACAACCGCCAACTTACGCCTTGCTAGTCCTTAAGCAAAGAAAAATATAAGAAAACTACGAAATCCTACATATATCCTCTTTCGCGGGAAGTACGATTGCATTTACCGTATGCAACAAGGCTTTAAACCCCTAGGTTCATCCAAGTGGACGGGTTCTAGTCTAGTGAGGGTTTCCAGGGCGATACCCAAAAACACTAGTGCATTAAATTAAATATAAGAACACGTCCAACATAATCATACCATTTGTTGACCTCATAGGTCTCGCCCGGTTTTGATAATGACAAATACTCCTGTATTTAATGAATATCTAGTTTATGAGCAGGTATATATTAGCAGACACATTGATGGCATGTGAAAGCTTAAAGCTTGAAGACCAATTCAAGTTTTTCAGTTGTAATATAGATTGTCAGTAGGAAAATTGGACTGTAATAGTAATTAGGATATTTGGTTTGTAATAAGCACACACAACACATGCATGGTTTATTCTATAAAGCTTAAACCAAATACCAACTAAAAATGACCGTAGAAATACCTTAGGGTTTACCCTTCGCTCAACCGACACCAGACTTTTTCGGTGTCTTAATTTCGGACATAAATGACCCTAGGACACACACATTTGCACATATGTTTGTTAGGCACTTGATTAGGATTTGTGTGATACATAACAAGACCAAAATGCACACGTGGTGCACTTTCAGTAGACCGGCCATGGCAATTCATTTTGCCCTGGTCGACCGAAACAGGCCTGGGTCAACAGTTAACCAAGGCCCTGGTCGACCGAGCCATGTAGTTCAAAATCCCTTGGTCGACCGAAACCTTCCCTAGTCAACATTTTGACCATCTGGTCGACCGAGCCATTTTTGTACTCCACCTACCTGGTCGACCAAGGGTCCTTGGGAAAATTCCCAACAGTTTGGTCGACTGAACCAGCCAGTTCAAAATGGCCTAGTCGACCGAACCTCGGAGATTTGAAAAATCGCCTTCTCCTGGTCGACCAAGCCCCTAGTTCAAAATCCTACTAGTCGACCGAATCATATGAGTCTTAGTTGACCGAACTTGTTCTGGTCGATCGGACTTCTCGGGTTGCACCTAATGTTTTACCGCAGTTAATATTTTTAAACAGGGTTAAAATGTTTTAAATGTCATTAAACTTTTCTAACAATCCCTAATAGGTCCCCAGCTATCAAAAATTCTAGCATGTCTATATATACCCTTTCATTTGGACGAATTAAGAAATCGATTAGCAAAAGCAAATATCCAAATTTCTCTCTCAAGCTAAATACTTCCTACTGCTCATATTATTTCCAAATCCACTCAAACTTACGTTCTTCACTTCTTTATATCATTTGTAAGTGTATTGAGTGTGTTCATTTAGAGGTTTTCTCTCTTATTTTGTGATTGCTTGAATCGATTTTTTACGAGAGCATAACCTAAGCATTCTTAGGAGGCTTTTCTAATAAGCCTACCCTAAGAAGGCTTGTGGTGAACTTTCGAGTGTTGTATTCTCATTGCAATATCTTTGGAAGTTTGTATTTGTTTTTGGCTTGCAAAAATATTTTCAAACTTACTCAAATATCTTGTGGTATTCATATTGACTTTATTGTGAAAATATATTTGTGTTTGATATACAAATCTTTGTGGCAATATCTATTCAAGTTTATATTATTTGCTGAATACAAAGATTGCTTAGCTTTGCAAACCAAGCATATACACTAGTTGAAATATTTGAAACTTGCATAATATCTTTGTTTGAGCATCTTGATTGAGATCAAATTGAAATACAAAGATTGCTTGTTGACACTCTCACGTACGTATTACACTAATAGAAAATATATTTGAGAGTTGAACCTTTTAGACCACACTGAGCTTACATTTTAAATCATTTGTGGTGTTTGTGATTGTGCGCATTTGGGGTACAAATCTCCCTTATATTGTACCTTTTGATTGTATATCTGAGAGATTCCAAGTGTGGCCTGAGGGGGCGGTAATCCAGTCCGGTAAGGATTGGTGTAAAGGTTGAGGTCAGCACTGTGCTTATTGACCCTGCTTTTATAGGTGTCGCTCCACCCGTTTAAGTGAGCAAGTTATTGTGATAATCCTTCTGCTAGTTAGCCAAGGCGAGGATGTAGGCAGTTGGCCGAACCTCGATAACATATCTGTGTGTTACCCTTCTCTTTATTGCTTTTTGGTGCTTATGTAATTGATTAAACTGCTTTATTTAATTTCTGATATTACTTGCATTAGATTGACCGTACGATTGTGAACATATTGCTGTTAGGAGGAATACCTAGGGGATAGATTTAAAAAAATACCAATTCACCCCCCCTCTTGGGATCATGGTAAAGCTAACACCATTTTACATACAGAGATATAACCTTATTGCATATAGATTCTTTTATACACCACTCCATTATACACACACTCTACAACATTTCAATCATGCAAAACTCAACACAACACGGCTATCTCAAGACACCACTCACAAGGAATAAACCCATGATTATAATTCGAAATTAATATTAGCATGTAAATCCAAGTATGGATAGGCAACGTCACAGGGCATGTGTAAAGGATGTGATTTTTCTCACTCAGAATACTCGGAGGCACCTATAGAACTATTGCACCCCGACCCTCACAGTCAGCCCAAAGCGCCACTAAACATACATACATACATACATCTCTCTAATACCATACATAAACAACCCACCCAAATAAGGGGAATCGGGTGTCCAAAACTGAACTGCATAAACATACACAGCGAAAAACATACATCTTCTAATAAAACTTACTAGAGTTCCTAACCATATCTCATATGCATCCATATATAGCTGAAACATAATATGCTATATAAATAAAATCCTCAAAAGATAGATACTACATAAAATCTCACCAGTTCTAACAACGATTGTCTACTATCTAAGTCTTCCTAGAAACACACTAGGCTCGATCCCTCGGAGGTCCTGAAACAACGTTTTTATGCTAAGGTGAGACACCTCTTAGTAAGACGGATAATATTATCATCGGTGCTTGGCTAGCATGATATTTCGTTTGTACAAATACTGCCAACATTTAAACACATTTAATTGACATTATAAAATTGTATTACTCTATAAATCTAAAAATACATACTTTTGGCTTAGTATAGCCCTTTCTATAGTAAATATGCCCACATATGCCTAGAAGATACAACCTAGTTTGTAGGACTAGCGTCCTCACGCCATCACATACACGTGCGACATGCTTCCCCCCCACAACGGGTTGTGCAGCCCGAAGGATGGACTTAACAAATAGTCAGCCGACTAATGCCAAGTCAAACATAAAGTAGTACGATGATGCCTACTCTCTTTTTGTGCCCGAAGGCGAAGTCATCCAAAATACTCCGTCGGATGGGGCCTTGGAATCACTCCTTCGGGGAGTACTTTACCTAGGCCACTAGTCGCCTTCCCATCCACACTCTAACTGAGCAGTATGGTTGCAACTCTACATACATATAGCTATGGTACCGTGCTCTAAACATGAGATCATCATAATAGGGCTCCACTATCATATATGGCAATTTACATCATGTAAAACTATAATCATCATTCATTTCATAAAAATGTAATATAACGTACTCTGTACATATCTCTGTAAAATATATCTATCAAATACTAACTCGGTAAAAATCGGAATATCATAAACTCGGCATTTAGCTATCACATCTCATCTCATATCATCTCTTCTTTTCTCTTTTCTTGGCATATAGCCATCATATTTCTCATCTCGGCTTATTGCCATTACAGTTCAGTATTACACAAAACCTACTCATTTATGCCAATTAAAAATATACTCATGCCAAACAATTTTCTTTTGATAACTCATACATAACTCATCTACTTGAGAACATAAATACTGCTACTAAAACAGGGGTATGAATATCTCCAGGTTTTTATTTTACTAAATATAGATATATAGCTAAATACAAGAAAAATGGAGATAATCAGCCCTATCGTCTTTGGCTAATTTTAAAATAAGGTTGTAGTTTGAAATAAAAACTTTCCAACTGGTAAAAATGTTCAAAAAAAACAATACTATATTATAAAAATATCATACTTAAATTTAAATGGTTGGTTTTGAAAATAAAGTAGGTCAACTGAACCCTAGTCCTAGAAACCCTAGAAAAGTTAGAACTGTTTATCTAAAATATGTTTTAACATTTCAATCCATTAGAACTCATAAACATAAGTGACATAATATAATCCCCCTTACCTATTCCTGAAAAACACTGGGGACGCTCAAAAACCGAACCCTAGTTTTTTCCCAAAGTAGAGAATCCACTCCTTTAGATTTGTAGATATTCGATCCCTAGTCCTCATGGTAACCTCTAATCGTTGAAGCAGGCAACGAATAGCAAAGGATCAAAAAGAGAGAGAGAGAGAGAGTGTGTGTGTCTGTGTGTGGGCATAGGTTTTAGAGAGAGAGGGATAGATATTTTGATTTCTTAATGAAGAAGCAAACAAAAATCTATTTATAGACCCCTTGACCTGGTCAAATTCGATGACGAAATTATGCCTTTGGCGATGAACCACATAAGGTCATTTGTCGGCGAAGGAAGGGCCTCGTCAACGAACCCTAAGCCTGATATTTTTAGATTTTGTAGATCTCTTTGTCGATGAAGCTTTGAATTTCGGTGAAAAACCTCAATAGGGCCTTTATCGACAAGAGCATGGAGTTCGTCGATGAAGCCTACTGAAAATCCCCATTTTCCTTTATTTTTTAGTTTCCTTATTTTCCTAGTTCAGGTCTCTACAAGAACGGTCGTCTTGACTCAGCCTCACTAGTTTATTGCCTCATATTTCACTCAAGAGAATGGGTTCACTCTTATACATGAGGAAGAATGTCATGATCAAACGTCTTACATATTTTAAGAGCTGACTCTAGAAGTGTGGAGTGACCTAGTTTTATAAAAAAGGAATCCAGCCCTTACTGAGGTGTTGGGTCCTTCACCCTAGCATCTTCTCACTCAATCACCGCATTTAATCAATACCGCCCTAGAGGAACTTATTCCCATACTTGCGTGAATTTAGCAAATGTGTTGGTCGGAAGATCTTTCATACTTGCAAATTCGTAGTGTGTGTCCTCAGCTTGACCTTTTTATCTTTTCTCATAGTAGGTGTATACTTTTGTTTTCATTTCTTTGTGCTCAAGATTCTCTTTCTTTTTCATTTTCCTTCTTTGCATGGTCAGCTGAAACAATCATCACCTTTTATATTTTCTCCATGTTTCCAATGAGAACATAGTTCAAACAGGAGTCCATGGAAAAAGTCAATCTCTAGGAGGCCTTAACCTTTATGTCTTGAATATGCTACAAGACCTAGATTTATATCTCCCCACTTGATGTCACCACTAGGCTAGCAAATAAAAAAGCAAAGACTAGTTGTCAAAAGAAATCCAGCAAAAGAAGGAAAGTTGAAGTTTATAAACTCAGAGTTTGACGTCAAAAACTCGAGTAATGAACGAATGGCTCAACAGTACCTCACAAGGTGTCATAGTCGCCATGGTTGTTCTCTCAATGCTCTCAAAGAACCCTAAGTGTGGCAAATCATGTGTAAGTGTGTTTTTAGCCCCATGAAGTACCATGTAAATACTAGAGTTTACATTGCAGTATTAACCCAAAAAAACCACTAGTCAACGACATAGAGTAATATCAAGTTGTTGGCCATGTTATGTGATCTTTACACAACTAATTTACTACATTTTTAGTGAGCATAATGAAATCATATAATTGAAAAGCTTATGCATTTAACATTAGGTTATATAGGTGTATGTAGAGGGTATAAAATATGTTTGCATAGTTCACTAGAATTTGTTTTCAAAATTTTAAAATTATGTCATTTTTGTGCATGAATGGGCCATGCAGTGTGCCACCCCCTAACCCCAAACGTAGAACTTTAGTGTCCTCATTGTAGTGTGGACAGAAAAAGGAACTCGGGCAAGGGATAGGGCAGTGCATGGTACCAGTAAGAACAAAGAGTGTACCTGCAAAATATAATACCAGACTAGCATGCATGTAGATACATTGTAGCATGAAAGACATATAATGGCCAAAAGCACCATGTACATTTCATTCATATCAAAAGGTAACACAATCATATGACAGCATTACAATTAGTTGGATTTTCCAATAAAAAATATGGTGTGAAGAAGGAAAAGAAAAGAAAAGAAGAACAAAGTAAAATGAGTTGCAGAAGCACAATACAAGACCCAATAGTACATGACGTAGCAATATTGATTTTAGATAGAATCAGAAGCAGAATCTAAATCAGATGAAACCATCAGTGGCTTGGCTAATGTTGCATCACAAGTAGGTACCATCACTCGCAAAAACTGAAGTTGACGAGGAGAGAGTGGAGGTTGAGTCCACTGTGGCTGTAGAGCCTGGAGTGGCCTCGGCTAATCAGACATGGTTCTTGATGGGAGGGACTAATACGTTTGAAAGGGGTATGTCCATGGTTGTAGGTCAAGCATGTGCGCCAGAAGCTCGGTGGTGGGAGATCAAAGACCTTTGATGGTGGAATATATGGTATGGTAAAGTGGAATTATTAGAAAGGCAATGAAAGTCGGTGGAGGGATGCTCCACAAATTATGGTATTACAGTGTGGGATGAGCCTTCTGGTCGTGGGCCAAACTTCGTTGTGGTATCTGTCGTAGACATTGGTGGGGTGCCCATACCATGTACACCATCTCCTCCTGTGTTTCTGAACTCTGCCGACTCCTCGATGAAGAACCTCGTCATGGCCAGGCTCGAAGTCGTCGCCTCTTGGCAGCAGGTTGACATGATGCATGAAAGGATACCGGAGATGAATTAGAAGGAGAGGACATTGCCAAGGGAGTGCAGCAACATTTTGCTCTAGTGGTAAGGGCGAGAAGAGGGAGGCTATGCTTACCCAAGCAATGATGAGGATGTAGGAGATGAAGAGTTGGGGTCAAACAAGTTTTAAACAACTTCTCAATGATTTTGACCAAGGCACACCCAGCTCAATGCTAGTTGTGGACCTAGTCAACCCTCTCAGTATTCTCCAAGCTCAGAACAGCGCAAGGGCTAGACCAGGTTGCCCACACATGTGATGGTCGCTCCACTAATCACACCCCCATCTTATCCTATGACCTACTCTAAGGACGCTGACTTCTAGTCAGTCTCCTTTAACTACCCTAAGAACTCAAAAAGAAAAGAAAAACTATCGGGTTTCCTCCCGAAAGCACTAAGTTTACCATCTTCAGCTAGACACTTTGAAGCTCAATTTGGACTCATCCTGGTTCCTAAGTAGCATTGGCTTCTCTCTTTTTTTCCTCACGCCTGAAGTTGCATACCCCCAAATTATGTTTAAAATTGGGGACCCACTCATGTTTTATTATAAATTGCTCAAAAGGGTCCACAAATTCAACAATGGAAGGGCTGTCAAGTTGAAGTGTACTTTCCCAAGGGTGGTGCCATTGCATTGAAGGAGTTGATTCCCTAATAATTTTGTCAATCACGTATTTATCCACAGCTTGGGTGGCGTTCAGAGGATATTGGGAAGCATTAAATATATTCAGCCTACGTTGCTTATGGCCCCATGAGATGTCCATGATCCCCGTCCTACATTGAATGCAGGCGTTAGTCGTGGCTAGGAATGGTTGTCCCAGAAGGATAGGGATTGGGTTTGTGGAAGTCTCCATGTCTAAAATGATGAAATCAAAAAGGTACTGGAAATCTCCCACCTTGATTACCACATCTTTTACCACACCTCGGGTTTGCTTAAGAGATCGATCAGCAAGGCATAAAGAAACCTAGGTTGGTCGCAACACTCTTAGGTTAAGTTTTTGATAGGCCGAGTATGAAAATATGTTCACACTTGCTCCTAAATCTAGAAGGACCTTATCAATGGTGTAATCTCCAATTACACATGAAATAGTAGATGAACCGGGGTCTTTTAGTTTTGAAACAAGGTGCTTTGGCATTATGGAACTCATATGCTCGGTCTACTTAACCAAACCATCCATGTGCACCCTTGATTTTATCCCCTGTGTTGACAAGTCCCTAAGGAATTTTATAAACACATGTGATTGCTTAATCTCATTGAGGAGAGGCTTATCCATTCTCACTTGTTTAAACATATCCCAGATGGACTCAGTGGAAGCCTCTTTCCTAAATATCGAGGGTGTAAGTGGGGCTGCCAGATATGTCACTGAGTAGCCATTAAAAGCCCTATGGGGGGAGAAGTGAGGTGTGGTTCTTCTGGTGGTGGGTGTGAGACTCAATGATCTATGTACCTTACTAGAGGAAGAAAGAGTGCATCAATTCATGTTACGTGCTTCCAGTTTTTCATCTTGGGTCTCCCCTGTGCTCAGCTGCTCCTTGCCTTGTTCAACTATCAGCTTGCCATTTTGAAATGTGGTTACCTCCTAGGCTTGCTCAGAATATTATGAAGGGCCAGCATCTGGTTCACATTCTACCCTATATTGTCTTTTAGGATTTAGTATAGGCTGACTTGGCAACTTTCCTTCATCTCTCTGACTCAAGGTGGCAAGCTAGTTGTCCCAAAGTGGTTTGTAGCTTCACAATGGATTGGGAGTGAGAAGGAAGGAGTTTTTGATATGCTTGGTGATCAGCTTCAATAATCTTAAGGGACCTTAGCACCATCTCTTGAAATGTGTCATACTTGGGTTTTAAGGGAGAAGGTTGCTGAGCGGTTGAAAATATGGGGGCTGAATCAAGATGACTTTGGAGATATTGGTATGGTCATAGAGGCAAAGCATTCGGGGCTTGTGGAGGTCTTTAAGCTTGAAACCCCAGAGCTTATGGCCTCCACGAGAAGTTAGGATGTTGTTTCTACCCAGGGTTGTATGTGTTTGAATATGGGTCATTAGAGGGCTTATCATACCAGTTCTGGGTGGCCTTTACTTCCTCATGTCCAAGCCCATATAGGTAATGTGCGTGTGGGCAATTATAACATGTATGGGAAGAGTCTAAGCATATCGCACATATCTCTGCACACGTTGTTGTTTGCGGTCCTAGGGACAAGCAATCATCCAGCTTTTTGGATATGGCATGCAGAGTATGAGCTAAGTCCTAGCTCGTGGCTAACTCATAAACTCCCTTAGGTTTAGAATTTGATGGATTAGGTAGTCTACGGGTGGTAACCATGTGCTGCTAAGAGTTTTCAGCAAGATTTTCAAAGAGAATCTAGGTCTCGTTCTCATGCTTAGTGAGGAAAGTACCTCCGCATGACGCATGAGTCATAGACCTATCTTTCTTAGCCAACCCTTCGTAAAAAGTTTGGACTAATTACCACTTTAGGACCTGGTGATGTGGGCATTTACGGAGCAGGTCCCTAAAGCGCTCCCAAGTCTAAAGAAAGAGTTCCCCATCCATCTGTGAGAAACTTGTGATGGTTCTTCGAAGGTGGTTAGTCTTCCCTATTGGAAAGTACTTTTTAAGAAATTCATGTTGCATGGTGGCCCAATTGGTCACCGAGTTGGTTCTAAGGATGTCAGCAAATTTTTTTTTATCCTTCAGAGAGAACGGGAAGAGCCTAAGATGAAGAGCAGCAACACTAAAATTAGGGATGCGTACGGTGGAACAAATTTCCAAAAAATCATCTTGATGCTGATAAGGATTTTCCATTGAGTTCCCATAAAAGTTGGGTAGCATCGCGATGATTGAAGTCTTTATCTCAAATCGTGCCTCCTAAACATCTGGGAACCTGATGCAAGACGATGATATGTATGCATTAGCTACAAAGTAGTCCCTTAGAGGCTGAAGGTGTTACTCTCCCACCACAGGTAGGTGGGGATCATGGGGTTCCGAGATTTGTTCAGCGGGAACTGAGGGGTTATCTTGGGCCATTGCTTTCAGTTCAGACGACTCAGCCTTCTCCAAATTAGAGATAGGTTTCCTAAGGGATCTACCAGATTTTTCAATCACAATATCGATGGGAATTATCTCGAGTTCCAAAGAACGCAGACCAAACATATACATGTGTAAGCACACAGATATAGACTTCAAAAACAGAAAAAAAAAAAAAATAAAGAAAATAGAAATTAACAAAGAAAGTGAAAACAAAAAGAGAGCAAATCAAAAGAACAATCCAATAATACTCTAAAGCAGAAGTTGGCTTATAACCATCACCAAGTCCCCTGCAACGGCGCCAAAATTTGGTAGGCTCGCGAAGACTTGGGTCCTTAACTACTAAAAATAATATTTATAAAACCTAATTATCCCAATTTCAGTAGAAAGTGGGTAAGTCGGGTATCGATCCATGGAGACTTAAAGTGTAGTTATCAAACCACTTCCAAATTAGTTTATTATAGCCTTGTTATGAAAAAAAAGTAAAACGTGGTATTTTTCAATGGATGAAATCTAACCGACAACTGGAAAGCAATTAAATAAAAGCAAGTAAATCTATATTAACTCTACTACTACAAAGCATTGTTTAGACATGAGTATAGTTTAGGATGTTGCTCTGCTTACTCCAAGTTTAGTGAGTTTACCGTACTAAACTAAACAGAACCCAGCCGAACAATCCAAGGAGCCATTCAAGGGTATAAAGTAGTAAGGGTGCACCAGCCATTCGGAGCATAGTCAAGCACTGAAGTATACTCTAGCACAACGATCATGAGAACCTCTATGGAATATTGTAGCCTAATACGTGTACCTGATTGAAGCAATAGAGGTGTTAATCTTGTCACTAAACATATTCACAATCTAAACCATAAATGTAAGTAGTAAAGGAAAGATGTAATTGAAAGCATGTAAAAAGATCATCCTTTTGCATTCATCACGTCTATCACTAAGGCTAGGAAGTACAAAATAAGATCCTAATATACACGGATATTGTATGAATGCCGCCGATTGTCACAGGCTGTTAGACACTCCATACACGAACTAAAACTACTCTACTCCTATTCTAACTTGGCTCTCAATGAGTTCCTAGGTATGTCACTAACTTAAAAGAGGCCAAAGAGGAACCCATAGCTCATGTTCGTAGCTAATACTTATAGGATCAAGAGTTTACAAGGGTTGTTTTACAAGTTAGGAAAGTTTGGAGCAAATCTCGGGCAGCAGATCGTCGCTGTCGACTAAGTCGCTCCTCTAGCATTCTTTTGTGCGCCCTAGTTGGATCTCACTGGAAGTCAAGGATTCAAATCTTCAATCTCTTCGACTTTGTCTTACCTCAGGGTCTTGATGGTCGAACTAATGGTCAAGACTTGTAGTATCTTGATCTTCATGAAATTTCAGTATATTGACATAGTTGCCCTGGAAGGTCTCTTGGTCGAACACTTCGTTGAGACTCTTGGTATTTTTGAATTTCAGTCCTATCTCAGTATCTTGATGTGGTTGCTCTAAGGTGTCATTTGGTTGCGCACTTGGTCGAACCTTGTAGCATTCTGATCTTAGTCTAAACCTTGGAGTTTACAGTGGAAGACTAAGTCGTCCTTGTGGTTTTCTGGTCATGCCACATGGTTGAGCGTCATCTTCTTGTCTATTTATGATATAAAGCTTCTAGAGCATGGCTAAACATCTAAATTCAAGCTTTGAATCCTCCAAATCCTCCTTGGCTTCTTGTAATGCCTAACTCCATGGTTTTAACCTATTTTTCCTAAAAAGACAAAAAAAAAAAACCTTGCATAGCTTTAATCAATGATATCTGGGTAAATACATAATAAAAAAAGGATGAAAAAAGGTAAATGAGGGTCTAAAATCATATATTTTAGAGACTCATCAACCATGATTATAAAGTTTTTACATATTCATGATTATACAGTTTTTATAGCACCATGATTGTATAGTTTTTACAAAATCATGATTATATAGTCTTACGGAACCATGATTATACAGATATTATAAAATCATGGTATTACAGATATTATAGAATCATAGTTATTTCGGTTATAAAGAATCATGGTAAAATAGTAATATACAAACATAGTATTATATAGTATCAGATCCCTGATGGACCAAAACATATTACAAAGCATAGTACCATAGCTAATACAATATAGATAGTGCAACCACACATCTCAGATAGAGTGTGGAATTACAGTCGACTGTGCCCAGAGGAGAGACGAAGAGCTCACTGGCAGTCAGGACTAGGTTGAGGGGGTCAATGTAGAGGCTTACAATTTGACTTAGCCTGGTAAGCCATCTAGAGTTAAGTCCAACCCACGGGCCGCACAACCCAAGCATGCGAGGTCAATTCATGCACACAGTTATCCATTCAGGGAAATTTTTATAGTTATATATGTATGTAGATTTATAGAAAATGAAAACTATAAATATTATAGCTAAAAGTATGATTAAATAGAAAATTCAGAAACACTTGTATTTTAAGTGACATAAGTGTGAGTTAAGATATGCCTTACCTTAAAATGTTATCTCAGTTACAACTTGATTAGTAAATGTATTATTCATGTAAACTCATTTTCCACACACTAGTAATAACATAGTTTGTCTTATTAAGAAGTGTCTTACCCCAAAAATTCAATCATTTCATGAAATCCAAACCGACGTGCAGCGTGAGCACCGAGATAGAGAGGACTTTAGTACTGCCCTAGCTATAGGGTAAGTTTTTGAGATGGAAATTGCATTTTTGGGTATGCCCCAAGGACATTGCGTTTCTTTTGGGAGATGTATATGTATATTTTGGGAAATACTGAAACTCTGGTATTGTAATTAAGGTTAAAGAATTTTTATGCTTTTTACTGCATAGATGGTATGTTTTATAAGCAAGTATGCTCGGTACCACTTTGGGTCCGAGATGTTGTAGTGAAAATCATTTTGGGTATCAAAGTAATAAATGTTGTTGCAAAAAGAATATATAAAAAAATGGTAATAATTTGGGGGTTGTTACAATGTAGGCATTGTTGAACCACGTAATTTCTTATATTGTTTCAATTGCTTTCATTACAATTGTTTCTAGAATTCGTTTCATGATCATGATAACCCCTTAAAAGGTGTGGAACAAAAAATATTCATTTTTTTTCCTAATAGTTGCCTTATGGCTACTAGATCCATGTTTGTTAGTTTTATGGGTGTTTGCAATAGAGGGATAACTTGGGCTCCTATCATGCATTGTCCTTTTTATGTAGTATCCATTCCCATGTTTCTAGATGATGTGAATCGTGTTCCCAAGAGGAGCAGGTGAATTGGAAATTTAAAATATTCTTAGGTCAATTATGTCCTAATTTTGGACTACAAACAATATTGCACAACCCATGGTCTTTCTAAGCAATCTCATTTCTCACAAATATAAATGTATGCAGATATTTAAAAAAAGTAAATTATTCAAAACAATTTGAGTATAAACACACAAGTGCGGAAAGTAAAGAGTATTGGGAAAGAGAATGACACGGTTATTTTTATCGAGGTTCAACCAATACTACCTAAGTCCTCGCCTTAGGTCAACAACCCAAGGATTCCACTAAGTGCTCACTTAACGGGGCAAAGCGATGCCATTTACAATACTCCTTACGAGGCGGAATCTCCTCAACTCAATTACGGGACTGAACCACAACCAGTTCTCCTTATGAGACGGAGTCACCTCAGCTCAATTACGGGGCTAAGATGCGACTAGATCTCCTTATGAGGGGGAGTTTCCTTATCTCAATTACGAGGCTAAGCCATAACTAGATCTCCTTACGAGGTGGAGGTTCCTCAACTCACCTAACCAGGCTAAATCCAAATTGGTAAACTTTACAGGATGGTGTATTCCTCTTCAAGTTATGTCTAGAATACAAAGATAATAATTTTTATGTACAAACAAAATGCTTCTACAAAAGTAGGGATGTACAATATAAAGCCCTAAAATGTAGTCTCATATGATATGAATTTCAAGCTCAATAGAGTATGTGTATTTTCTCAAAAATATTTTGGAATCTTGAATAAAATATATATGATGAAAACTTCAAAGATTTAAACCCAATAAATAATTCTCCAAAAATATTTCTCAATAAAGAGTAGGAGAACCTAGGGTTTTTCTTATCAAACAATATCTGCACGAATGTATGTTCGATCTTTGATAAAAGTGAATGCGCAATAAACACCTTCAAAGATCTTAAAATCTCAAGTGCTTTCTTCAAGAACGATATTCAAAAATGTTTGTTCAAGAAAGCTAGAATTTTTTCTCAAGAATATTTTTGCAAAAATGAATGTGTGAGCTTTTAAAATCTTGCAGTAGATGTGCAAATATTCACAAGCTACAAAAGTTTTCCCAAAGAATATTTACCAAGAAAATATGTGGAAGAAACTTTAAACTTACTCTCAGAATGATTTTCAAAATAAAATCTAAAGAGAGAGTAAGTGCTTTTGTATAATGAATGCCCCAAACAAGATACTCCTTTCAACAATCCCTTGAAAACAATTTATTTGCAAATAAGGGAGTGAAAGAAAAAAAAAATGTTCTTTTAAAAAAACAAATTTCAAAGGAAAGAGTATAAGAGAGTATAAATTTAAAGCACAAAATATTTTTGGAGGATTTACAATATACACATTTGTTAATAAAATGGTTATAAGGGGCTAGTTATAGATTTTTCAAAAAAATATGACCATTACGGACATGAAGGGAATTAATTTATTTATTTCACCCAAAATTAATTGCGATTCAGCACTTAAAAATGGTCCAACCCGAGAGGTCTGGTCGACTGGCCAAAGCGTCAGTCGGCTAGCCTTTGTAAATATTTAAAAAATAAAAAATAAAAAGGTGAAGGGTTGGTCAGTTGGGTACAGCACCAATCAGCTGGCCCTTAGCAATTTGCAAAGACCAAGAAATGGTCAACTAGGCCAAGGTCCGATCGGCTAGGATTTTGATTGGTTGGTCGACTAAGGCTTTATAACTCTAAGATAATCGGTTGGCTGGGCACTTTAAGAATAAACCGAAACATAGGTCGGTCGGTTGGGCTTCCTAGGTGAAAAAGTGGTTGGTTGGCCGAGGCAATATAATAAGCCCAAATATTTAGGCCAGTGAATTGGGGCATTTTGAACGTGTAAGGGTCGATCAACCAAGGCAATGTAAAATCAAGGATTAGCCCTGTTTTTTACCTCAAATTTATTTTAAAACCTTTGTAAGATTTTATCTTTTCAAAAAATGATATTTCATTAAAGATTTTAATCCCTGAGATCGGTATATGGTCCTTATTTGGTTCCCTATGGTCAATCTATGGTTATTATGAGAATCCATCCATATCATACATGAAATGCATTATTACAGACCAAATTCTAAATGCATTGCAAATAAAATAAAACATATCTTCTTCTTCTTTTGCCCTACACTTCTCCATGGAATGCGCTAGATGATGAATTCTTTAAGTCCTTTCTGGCTTCCATTTTCTTTTTATCACATGTGCATGTTAAGATATAGACCTATTCGACACTAAATGCACACATGAGATACAAGTACTTTGTCAACATCAAAATAGGGATCGGGCTCAAAAAATCAACAATCTCCTCCTTTTTGATGATGACAAACACATGGGAGCAAAATGAGGTTTGCCTGAAGAGGCTCCCCCTTACAATATGCCTAATTTAAAGATAAACAGTATAGCTCAAGCACATTCATGAAACAAGACATTTCAATTAATTGTGCACTTAGTTTTGGAAGTGAAGCACAGTTATGTGATGCTTGCAGCTTAGATATTTAACCCAATTTAAGAAATATTTGTCCTATCGAAAATTCTCCCTTTTTGGCATAAAGACATTTATCATTTTACTCCTAAAATTCTCCCCCTTTTGGCAACTGCAAAAGGGCTAAGCTATCTATAAAAAACAATTTAAGCATTAAAAAAGGTTAGCTTAAGACAACGCCCCCTTTTTAACTCAACAACTAGGCATAATGATTTATAGCTTGTTAAAAAATTTTGCAATTTTACACATAAACATGGTATGACTGGCCATTTAAAATTGAAAATGGCATGTTAAACATGGTCAGTCTAGAAATATTCGCAAACAATTTCAATTCACACATATCATAACACTCGTAAAAGATTTGAGTTCAAAGCATACGACATATGATATTTAAAAGTTGGTTTGAGCATGATTTTAGTCTAACTAGTTAGCATGCTCATATATGATCAATGACCCAATCATGCAATGCCCTTCTCAAGAAAATTTCATAAAAAAAATTTTAAACTACATAACGAGCATTTGAATTTCATAAAATTTAGAACTACATGTCATGAATTCTTTAAGGCAAGATAAAAGAATTTTAGAAAAAAATTCTTGCCATAAAACATTTTTTTTTTTAAATAAAATCCCCTTTTTGATATTTATAAAAAGTACTGGGGACGATGCTTGCTAAAAAAGAACCTTTAATATAATGAATGAGCAAGCAATATTTTTTTGGTTTAGAATTTAGGAACATTTCAACTTGTAATGACTAGAAAAATCAACCACATAGATCCAAATGTTGTTTTTTGTCCCACATAAGTAGAATAGTTCCACATTGGTAGAAAAAGTTGTTTTGAATTTTTTCTTTGTTTGTCCCACATTAGTGAGAAGTGTTGTTTGGACTTGAGGTTAAAGCTATATAAAGAGCTCACTCCATTTGTAAAATACACCTCAAAGTTGTACTTCGTCAAGAAGTAGTGGATTGATCATCAGTGCCCGAGGATGTAGGTAATTCTATACCGAACCTCATTAACTTCTTGTCTTGTTCTTTTTACTATTTTTATTATTAGTTTTTGCATTGCTTTAGTTTCTTATATATTCAATAGCATTAGTTGTAGTATTGGTGTTTGGCACAAGTGGGGTGCCCAACACAACAATTGGTATCAAAGTTAGGTTGAATAGTGTTGATACGAAGGTGTTCCTCTGTTAGGATCCTTGATTCCACGTTTGATACCTAAGAAAGACCTTGTCTAAGAGAGCGCTCAGAGACCATTGCGGCTCATTTATTTCCTGGAGGTCGGCCTGGTCAAAGTGGAATTTCATAGGCTAAAATAGAGTAGACACAGTTGGTACATACTATTCACCCTAGGCCTTTTACTTTGTTGGTTGCTATATTCATATAGAAGATGGCAAAAACTAGTGCAACAGTAGAAGAAACTCTGTCCACATGAACTCCAACCCCTTTAGCTTTGACGTCATCATCAAAAATGATAGCTAATGCTCGATTTGAGGTGGAGAAATTTGAAGGTACCAATAATTTTGGTCTGTGGTAATGTGAGGTGATGGACATCCTATATCAGCTAGAATTGGATATTGCTTTGGATGATAAACCAGTGGATATGGGTGATAGAGATTGGGAAAAGATCAATCGTCAGGCATATGGTACAATTCGTCTGTGTCTCGTTAAAAATCAAAAATATTGTGTTATAAGGGAGACATTTGCAAAGAAATTGTGGAAGACATTGGAAGATACTTTTATTACCAAGAGTATGGAAAATTGGCTCTATTTGAAAAAGAAATTGTTTCGCTTCCAGTATCAACCAGGTATTTCAATTAATGACCACGTAGATGCTGTTAATAAAATTTTGGCCAATTTGTTAAATTTGGATGAAAAGGTGAAAGATGAGGATAAAGTCATATTGTTACTGAATTCTCTCCTTAATGATTATGAACATCTGACCACCACTTTATTGTATGAAAAAGATAAAGTTACTTTTGATGTTGTTTGTACTGCATTGATTAGTATTGAATGCAGAAAAGAGGATCAGATGGTGCATAAGGAAACAGCAGAAGCACTAACAATAAAGGGACGTTCTTAAAGTCGTAAGCCTAGAAGGAGGATTAAATCTCATGGAAGGAGTAAATCTCATGGGAGACCTGCTAAAGATGAATGCGCCTTTTGTCATGAGAGAGGGCATTGGAAGAATGATTGCCCCAAATTACAGTAGAAGAATAAAGGCAAAGCACATTCTAATGTCAATATAGCTAATGATGATGGAAGTGAGTCAGATTTTTCTCTTGTTGGAACATCTTCGTCACATTATTTTGGTGAATGGATTTTGGATTCTAGTTGTTCCTATCCCATGTGTCCCAATAAGGGAATGGTTTTCTAATTTTGAAGAATTAGATGGTGGAGTTGTTTTTATAGGAAATGATATACCTATAAAACAACTGGAATAGGATCAATATAGTTGAAATGTCAAGATGGAACTATTAAAACCTTGATTGATGTTACGTATGTTCCGAGCCTAAAGGAAAATTTGATTTCATTGGGTGTCTTAGAATCTAAAGGGTTCGTTATTACTTTGAAAGATGGAACCTTAAATACTAAATCAGGTGCGCTGGTGGTGATGAAAGGAATAAGGAAAAATAACTTGTATTATTTACAAGGTAGTACAGTTATTAGCTCAACAACTTTTGTTTCTGAGAAAAATGCAGGTTCAAATACAACCAGGTTATGGCATCTATGATTGACACATGCAGGAGCAAACTTTTTGCAACAATTAGCTAAGCGAGGTTTGTTGAAGGGTGCAAAGGTATGCAAACTTGAACTTTGTGAGCATTGCATTTTGGTAAAATAGAGTAGAGTGAAATTTGGCACTGCAATCCACCAAACTGAAGGTATTGTAGACTACATCCATACGTATGTAAGGGGACCCACAAAAATGGCTTCATTGGGTGGTATGCATTATTTTATCACTTTTGTTGATGATTTTTCTAGAAGAGTTTGGGTGTATTCTATAAAGGATAAAAATGAAGTGTGTGATATTTTCCTTAAGTGGAAAAAATTAGTTGAAACTCAAACTGGAAAAAAGATTAAATGGCTCAGATTAGATAATGGTGGAGAATACAAAAGGGACCCATTTATAAAGGTATGTCAAGATTAAGGTATTACTCGATACTTCACAGTCAGAAATACACTACAGCAGAATGGGGTGGCAAAGCGCATGAATCAGACTTTGCTAGAGAAAGTTTGATGTTTGTTGTCTAATGTTGGGTTAGACAAAAGGTTTTGGGTTGAGGTTATTAGAAATGCGTGTCATCTCATCAATCATCTACCATCATCTACAATAGGGTAAAAACACCCTATAAGGTATGGTTTGGAAAGCTTACTAGTGTTTATGATTCTTTACATGTATTTGGTACTATGGCTTATCATCATATTAAAAAATCTAGGTTGGATCCAAGAGTCAAGAAACAAATATTCTTGGGGATAAGTGCAGGAGTCAAAGGATACCATCTTTGGTGTCTAGAGACGAAAAAAATAATTTTAAGCAAGGATGTGAATTTTGATGAACTTGCGATAATGAAGAAAACAATATGCAAGGAGTCACAAGTTGAAAACAAGACCAATGGTACTCAACAACAGGGGGAGGTTGAGACAATTTTGGGAAAACTAGTGAGAAATGAGACTACACAAGGTACTCTCTAGTTATGGTGGGGAATAGTGTACTAGAAGAAAAGATTTCAATTCGAGAATCTTCACAGAAACAAGAATCAATTATTTCTCAGAGGCAAAGATGAGAAATTCGAAAACCTGCTCAGTATACTGATAGGGTGGCCTATGCACTTCCAGTTGTGGAGGATAATGTTCCTTATACTTTAAGCAATGAGGAACTCTGAATTAAACAAGTGGAAAAGAGCGATGGATGAAGAAATGCAGTCTCTTCATCAGAATCGGACTGGGGAGCTAGCTCAGTTGCCCAAGGGTAAGAAAACAATTGGTTGCAAATGGGTTTATGTAAAGAAAGAAGGATTTCCATAAGCAAATAATGTTCGCTTCAAATCTAGATTGGTAGCAAAGGGCTACACATAGAAGGAAGGCATTGATTATAATGAGGTATTTTCTCCAGTTGTTAAACATTCTTCCATTCGAATTTTCTTGGCTTTGGTAACACAATTTGATCTTGAACTAGTTCAACTCGATGTAAAAACTACATTTTTACATGGTGATTTGGAAGAGGAAATCTATATGACTCAGTCAGATGGATTTTAGGTTGTTGGAAAAGAAAATTGGATATGTAAACTGGGTAAATCATTGTATGGTTTAAAATAGTCTCCAAGACAGTGGTACAAATGATTTCATCAGTTTATGATGGATCATAAGTACATTAGCAAATAAACATGCTCATTATGTTTATTTTCACGGACTACAAAATGGATCTTTTATATATTTACTCTTATATGTTGATGATATGTTGATAGCTTCAAAGAACAGGGAAGAAATCAACAAGTTGAAAAGTCAGTTAAATCAAGAGTTTGAGATGAAAGATCTTGGTGAAGCAAAGAAGATACTTGGCATGGAGATTTGTAGAGACAGAATGAGAGGAAGAGTTAGTTTGTCTCAAAAACAGTATTTGAAGAAGGTAGTATAGAGTTTTGGCATATCTGAGCAATCAAAACTAATAAGCACTCCTCTTGCTCCTCATTTCAAACTTAGTACGGCTTTATCTCCTAAATCAGATAAGGAACATAAGTATATGTCACAGGTTCCTTATGCAATTGTTGTTGGTAGTCTGATGTATGCAATGGTTTGTATTAGACCTAATATTTCACAAGTTGTTAGTATGGTGAGTAGGTATATGCATGATCTGGGTAAAGGACATTGGCAAACTGTGAAATGGATTTTGAGATATATTATGAATACGATTAATGTTGGTATAGTATTTGAGAAAAATAGTACTATTAAACAACGGGTTGTTGGATATGTGGATTCTGATTTTGCAAGTGATCTAGATAAACATCAATCAACTATTGAATATGTTTTTACATTTACTAATGGTCCAGTAAGTTGGAGGTCTACCTTATAGTCTTCCATTGGCTTGTCTGCAATAGAAGTAGAGGACATGGCAACTTCAGAGGCTGTTAAGGAAGTTATTTGGTTGCAGGGTTTACTTGAAAATTTGGGAGTTGTTCAAAAGCATATTGTTGTGTTACGTGATAGCCAGAGTGCTATTCATTTAGCAAAGAACCAAGTCTACCATGCACGAATGAAGCACATCAACTTTTGGTTTCATTTTATGCAGGATATTAATGATGGAGGCAAGATACTTCTTTAGAAGATTGCTACAGCTGAAAATCCCACAAATATGTTAACCAATATTGTGACAAAAATCAAGTTCAAACATTGTTTGGACTTGATCAATATCCTGTAAGTATGAATATTTTTAGAAGGCACGGATTATGTGGAACTCTAGAAAATGCCGGTGACTAAAAATTTTGTTGAATTTATCAAAAAGGTGGAGATTTGTTGTTTTTTGTCCCACATTGGTAGAAAAATTTGTTTTGAATTTTTTCTTTATTTGTCCCATATTGGTGAAAAGTGTTTTTTGGACTTGAGGTTGAAGTTATATAAAGAGCTCAACTCTCCATTTGTAAAATGCACTTCAAAGTTGTATTTTGTCAAGAAATAGTGGATTGATCGTCAGCGTACGAGGACATAGGAAATTCTATACCGAACCTCGTTAATTTCTTGTCTTGTTCTTTTTACTATTTTTATTATTAGTTTCTGCATTAATTTAGTTTCTTATATATTCAATAGCATTAGTTGTAGTATTGGTGTTTGGCACAAGTGGGGTGCCCGACACAACACCAATGACATCAGAAAGATTAGAACAGGGATCATATGGCTAATCCAAAGAACTTGTGGCTAAGTAATATATTTTCATTTAAGATATTCAATAATATCCTCACAATTAAGCACAAGCCACAGTGGAATCAAAGTAGATATAAGCCTTAGAATAGGTGAGCGCAACCAAACATAAAATTAAGTTCAAAGGCTCCCCCTATGAATTTGAATGCGATCTTAGATGCTATGAATTTAAGAGTTACTGTAGGTAGATAGAAGTCGTTTATACTAAACATACATGCCACAGTAAATTCAAAACACATCTAAGCCTAAGAGTGGGTGAGCATAACGAGATAGAAATTCAAATTTAAAAGCTCTCCCTTTCAACTTGAGTCTTAACTTAGATGCAATGTATTGCTTATACTAATCAAAGATTGATTTTATTTATAGTGCAAAAGAGTATAAGCAATTACCAATGGAACAAACTATACTGAGTATTGATTAAACCATCTTTATCACTTGACCAGTATAGTCTCCCTATAAATTAAAAATGCATCAAAGAAGAAATATTAAGGCATTGCTATTGTGCTCATAACAGAGAACAATCCATATCTAATTATGAAGCTTTAAGATTCAGATATGATGTTTAGGGGTCTTTAGAAAAGCTTCAATATTCAAAAAGGAAAGTATGAGGCATATGATTCCTTTAAGCTCTTTCTCTAGGTATGGAGCTCAATTCCCCTATATATGCTCTCATATATGCATTATCAATTAAGGATGAAGTTCAGTTATCTATTCTTTTATCATTCACTTATCCTTTAAAAAAAAAAATTAGCATGCATTTTATCATAATCATCTTAGCACATGGTTTATGGACTTTGATTAGTTTAGGAAAAATTCTAACAAAATTTGATATTATATAATTTGTAAATACAACAATTTCCCATCCTGCATATCACAAAACCATGCACCAGATATCCTAAGAGTTTCTACAGCATGCAATTCACAAGTTACTGCATCAGCCATGCAGGTGGCATTTAGTTTAATTAGCATGCACTCCTAGATCCACTACCAGCATGCAATACACAATACTACATCAATCATGCAGTTGGTGTTTCATATAAGCATGCATATTAGTAGTTCAATCAATAATTCATATAAAATAAAAACCATCCATCAAAGAGATTTTATCATTCAGTGTATTATGGATAGTAAGCTGCAATGCAGTTTTCATAAAGGCATATGGGCATAAAATATGATTATGAAAGCGTTTTATAGAGTCATGAATTTATATAGAGAAATGCTTTCCCTTAGTTAAGTACTCAACCATTATATGCCTTTTTCATTCTTTTCATTTTTTGGATTTCTTAGCCAAGTGCCTTAGATTTTCAGTTATTTGAACTTGGCTTTGGAAGTTTAGGCTTATTGGACCAAAAAGTCACAATGAATATTTCTTTAAGTGTATTGAGCCTATTTTGCCTCTTATTTTATGAATCTTAGCACATGAGAGGCTCAAGTTTGAATGGTTTTTTTTCTTTTAACTACTCATGCATAGGTTTCCCTGAATGTTTATTTGTTCATCTAGATTGAAACCTAATACAACCTCCTTAGCCATTCAACACTATTTTAAGGATATAGAGCTCTAAATGATTTGACTTATAGTTTGAGAGCTTGTAATGGAAATTTGAATTAATACTCTTAAGGATTAAATTTCTATTATGTTCAGAAGAGTATTTATAAGAAGCTGGACATTATTTAAAATACTTACATGCTAGTGAATATGTCCTAGCTCTTTAGGCAAATGAGCATTTAGGAGTATGAATTTTTGGAACACTGCTCTTTGGCCATTTATGATTTGTCTCAGATGGGAGGTATCCTTTAAACATGATCACAACTTTGAGCAAGGATACGAACCATTGAATGGATGAATCTTTACCTAATGTGATCCTGGTTTGGTAAAGATTTCCTATGATGAGAAGGCTTCAAAATTAGAGAACTTTTACAAGATAAGCACAAAGGGAATGTTATATTATGATTCGATGAGCAGCTTGAATCCCTTAATGGATGCTCCCTAATTTGATTGAAGATGGATGTCTTTTAATAAGCACTTAATAGATAGGAATTTATGATAACCAATGCTTATGGCTAGAGTGATGATTGATATTTGATCAGGCTTTTATGTTCAAGAATAGGCTTAGGGTTAAACGGTATACAATATAGGATGAGTTCCCTAAAGCTCAAACTTGTGCAACAGACAAAATATGCTTAACTTGAGATTTTCATATTTTAGCATAAATTAAGCATTTAGAATTATCTATCAAGCAAGAATGCTTTTGTCCATTTGGAAGTGGATTTTCTAGCGCATGCTTTTGAGATATGATTCAAGATATGATGATTTATATTATTTATCTCAGAATTACGAGGTTCTAGATATTATAACTAGTTAAGCCCTTGACCTTTACTTTGAACATTCTGAAGGAAAGATATGAATAACATGGAAACTAACATCCACTCAAGTAAGGATTAACTCATTCCTTTTCAGTTCAAAGGATAGGATGCTACAGCCAATATTTTCATATTTCAACCAATCATTATGATATAAACGTATTAAGTTCAGATTGGATATATCACTTGAGTTTTCATATTGGCTTGCTTCTTTATGGTTCTTAGTATATCAAAAGTGTACAGTGAATGCATATACTAAGATTTGAAATTTTAAGGACATACCACTTCCCAGGCCAATAGTCATCACAACCCATTATTCTAATTAATCCTAAATTCTAAGGAAGAATTATGTGATCATGTAGTTTTTGTTAGAACCCATTCTTCCTTTTGTCCTACAAGGTTTGCTTCCCTGGCATCCCAAATCATTTTCCTATCTTTGCCTCTAGCACCTTTAAATGGGAAAGTGTATCGAAAGTGCCATCTACTTTCACCAATAAGCATGTTTTGTTTATGCGTGAAATATTATGTTTAT
Source organism: Malania oleifera (assembly GCF_029873635.1). Lineage (NCBI taxonomy): Eukaryota > Viridiplantae > Streptophyta > Magnoliopsida > Santalales > Ximeniaceae > Malania > Malania oleifera. The sequence continues at coordinate 19,084,762 of NC_080428.1, forward strand.
TAATCCTATGTATGCTCGATGAGACACGATAATGACTATGGGGTTCAAAAAATTGAACCTTTTTTTAAGGATTTAATTCTTTAACTCTTAAGGGTTTCTTTGAGTCATTTTTATCACATTTAGCCTTGGATATTAATTCTAAATAATTATTTATTTTTCTTTCCAGGCAAATGATTCTCAACACCTTCTTAATCTTTTTCTTTTCTAGGGTGGCATAATATTCTTTTAGATTGTCTAATTGTGTTGCCAACCTTTTATTTTCCTTTTTCAAGATAGTTTTTTGTTTAGACATCCAAACTAGAAATTTATACATTTTATATAAAATATTTTCTAGTTCTTCATTTACAAACTTTCTTTTATCATTAATTTCATATGATTCAATACAAGATTTATTGCAAGAATTATCACATGAATCAAAGCATGCAACATTAACAGCATTGTTATCATTAATTTCAACAGATGATGTATAGCAATATTTAGCACACGAATCATCAATATAGGCAGAGTTAGAATCATATACCTCTTTGTCTGCTAATGCTACTTGCCCAGGATTTGCCATTACCTGATCATATGAGAATGAAGTTTCTAGAATGGCAGACTCTTTCTTCTAGGTCTCTCCATATTCCTTATCTAACTCCTCCCAAATTTCACTCGCACATTTACATGCCATGATCTCATGAAAAATGCTAGACTCTAAAGTGCAATATAACATATTCATGGCATTAGAATTTGCATGCACTAAACAAATATTATTTTCATTCAAAGGCATATGAATTCCTTTAATTATTGCTTGCTAGGCCCTCCAATCCATAGATTTTATAAATACACTCATTTTTAATTTCCAAGTGGTGTAATCAACACCATAAAACAATGGAGGCCTAGAACAAGATTCTCCCTCACCGAATGGGGATACGCCAATATGAGCCATTGCAATATTTAACACAAGTGATTAAGCTTTTTGCAACAAGGCTCTGACACCAATTGATGTGAATGGTGTATTCCTAAAAGGGGGGTGAATTGGAAATTTAAAATATTCCTAGGTCAATTATGTCCTAATTCCAGACTACAAACAGTATTGCTCAACTTAGGGTCTTTCTAAGCAATCTCAGTTCCCACAAATATTAATGTGTGCGAATATTTAAAACAAGTAAATTATTCAAAACAATTTAAGCATAAGCATACAAGTGAGTAAAGTAAAGAGTATAGGGAAAGAGAATGACACAGTTATTTTTATCAAGGTTCGGCCAATACTACCTACGTCCCCTCCTTAGGTCAACAACTCAAGGATTCCACTAAGTGCTCACTTAACCAGCCAAAGAAAACGCCATTTACAATACTCCTTATGAGGCAGAGTCTCCTCAGCTCAATTACGGGGCTGAGCGATAACTAGTTCTCCTTACGAGGCGGAGTCACCTCAGCTCAATTACGAGGCTGAGCCGCAACCAAATCTCCTTACGAGGTTCCTCAGCTCAATTATGGTACTGAGCCACAACCAAATCTCCTTACGAGGCAGAGTTTCCTCAGCTCACCTAACCAGGCTAAAGCCAAACCAGTACACCTTATAGGATAGTGTATTCCTCTTCAGGCCACGCCTAGAACACAAAGATAATAATTTTTGTGTACAAACAAAATGCTTCTACAAAAATAGAGATCTACAATATAAAGCTCTAAAATACAGTCTCGTATGATATGAATTTCAAGCTCAGTAGAGTGTTGATTCTATGAGTCCAATCTTGTTTTGATAATGTCAAATCACTTGGTATTTGACCTATGCAATTGAGTTCGTGAACAAGATCATGATTTAGAATGCACGAACAGTAATCTTGATATGGAAGCCACGAGGAACCTAAAGTACATATTACTTGGCTCAATCCATGGAACTAAAGGAATAAAAGGATGAAGAAGCAAGCTTTAAGTTCAAGATCTTCAATGGGAATGGGTATTTAGAATTGAATATATTTACATATGTCATATAATATAATTTGAAGCTCAAATATTCCCTAGAGTGACCTTAGAACTCATGCAATTCATGAAAGATTCATTTACATTAGTTCTAGGTTGAAAGAATTTTTAGAGGCAAATTTTAAAGGCCTCGTCGATGAACCCCATGGCCTCATCAACGAGCGCAAGAAGGTAACTCGGCAATGAACAGTGTTGTCTCATCGACGAAAAAATACCAAGAGCCCAAAAAGTTCAGAAAATGCTCTCGTCTATGAACTCATAGCCTCATCAACAAACAAGTGTCGTACACTCATCGACGAACATACCCATTTGTCAACAAAGGTCGCGATGCAAATGGACAGTCCAGCGCAAATACAGACAAATTAACATTTAATCTCCATGATCTAACAACAAGAAATTAATCTCATGACGAGAACATTATTTAAACACTCCCAAAACCCTAAAAACTCAAGAAGCAAGAGTTTTTGAGACATATTTTCACATCTTGTGTTAAAGGTGCCTCCATTCCAAAGATTTTTCTAACACTCTACTACATTCATATTCTTTGGGCAAATCATCTCAGCTTTTCAAAGGGATTTCATCTACACATCATGCAAGCAATCCTTGGTGATTGAGGTTTGATAAATAAGTGATTTATTTGTGGATTCAATATATATATATATATATATATATATATATATATAAATTTTTTCATCTCTCAAACTCTTATATCTAAAATCTTTATTGAAAAGAAAAATCCTTGCTTTAGTACTTGAAAAGTTTATTTGAGAAAGGCTTTTGCTAAAGTTTGAATCTTTGTAGACATTCTAGTTTATAATTTACACAAAGATTTCATTTTATGGTATTATTGCAAAAACTTTTGATAAGCAAATACTAAGGATTCTAAAATACATAACCTTGAGAAATCTTGTTGAAAACTACTAACTTGTGTTCAGATCTTTGAAAATATTTTATCATATTTATATTTATATACAAAGATCATATATTTTTTGATACACAAATATCATTGAAAACATCTTACACACTCATTGAGTTTCATGTTTTATCATATGATTATGTGCTAGTGTTAGCTTTGGCGTATTCCCAAGAGGGGGGGTGAATTGGAATTTAAAACTTTTTCCTAGGTTTCACCTAAATAGCAGCAGTGCATACACAACCTAGGGTCTATCTATCCAAATGCGCAGATAAGTATAATATGCAAAATTTAAATCATGTGCATCATTTACACAATAACATACACGTGTGGTAAATATAAAGTGCGGAAATATAAACAGACAAACGATATGTTATCGGGGTTTGGCCAACTGTGCCTACGTCCCTGCCTCTAGCTCGCCAGCCCAAGGATTCCACTAATGGCTCACTTAATGGGTGGAGCGGAACCTAATACAACCAGGTCAATTAGCACAGGGCTGACCTCAACCTTTACAAACTCTCCTTGCAGGGTGGAGAAGGCCCTAGGTCAAATTCACAGGGCTGACCCCAACCTAATCCTTCTAGGCTAGATCAAACCCCCTCAGGCCACACCTGGAAATACGACAGTATTTTTCACAATAAACTAGTACAATGATTATGGTTTCATGTAAAGGAGATATGTACCCTGTTGGCCTAATAAGGCTTACAATTCTTATTTTGATGATAAAAAATCAAATGATATATTTAATATGTTTCAAGTAAAAGTGTTCAGGAAAATAACAGAGCTCAGGTGTATAAGAAAGTTCATGGATTACAAAGAGCATAAAGAATGAAGTCATATTGTGAAAAGTTCAAAGGAAAGAATGCAACTACAAAGATGGTGGAAGAACAAGTTTTGAAGACTAGATTATAGTTTTAAGGATATTCTCAAATGTAAGTACTTCAAAGTAAATCTTAAGTATAAAGAAATTTGAAGCTCATAAAAATTCAAAAATATGTTTTTATATATATACTCTAAAGAATATTTCTTAAATCCATAAAAAGGAAGGGTTTAAGAAAAGAAAACTTTTTGAAATAATGAAGTTTTTAAACATATTTTTTTCAAAATATTTGGAAAATCAAAACTATTTTTTTAAACATATATACTCTAAAAAGTATTTTTTTTTTTTAATAAATAAAAAGGGCTTAAAAAGAGAAGATTTTTTAAACCATGTTCTTAAAAATATTTATTTCAAAATATTTGGAAATGAATTTTAGGAATCTTTGAGAGTAATGGATAATTTCAAAAAAAACTCTATAAATAGTTCTAATCTCAAACATTTTAAATTAGAGAAAAGAAAGTACAAAGAAAGAGAGAAAGAACTTTGATGAAATATTCAAAAGAATTTTGAAATTGAGAAATCCTCTAAAGTTTCCAGATCAAGTGCTTTTCAACGACTTTTCTGATCCAGAGATATTCAAAGGCTTTTAGATCAAAGTAAGTTTTTTTTTAAAGGTTTTAGATCAACTAAACTTCAAGTTTTCAAAACTTTGTTTTCAAAGGAACTGAAATTCTTTTAAGATAAACTCTCTTATTTGAAATCGATTTACATTCTGAAATTAAGTTTTCCAACGATCAAAATTTTTATCTTCTTTGGAAAATTATTTGACAATCCATACCAAGTAATTGAGCTTGAAATTTCTTATATTTAAATTACTTTGAGGTATAAAGTGTCTTATTGGTGTATTAATTCACTCTACTGTGAGAATTCTCTTTTGTACACATATTCCTTCATTATTTTTCTTAAACGATTCTAAGTTGTTGAATCTTTGAAATAAGGGGTTGTTATTTGGAGAGGCGGGCTCTAGCCTAATTAAAGGAGTGCATTGTAAGTTGGTATTGTTCCACCAAGTAAAGGAACTGAGATAGTGAAATCCTTTAGTGTTTTTGCCAAAAGCGATGACGTAGGCTGTGTTGAAGCCGAACCTCGTAAAAACTCTTGTCTCCTTCTCTCTACTTTAATTTACATACTTTATTCGCTTTTGTTATAAAATTTATGAGTGCAGGTTGCAGCATTTAAATTAAGTTCTTAATCAATAGAAAGTATCTTTTGATTAATCTTTTGTGGAAACCCAAAAGGGGAGTACGTTGATTAATTTGCAGAAATCTTAATCAAGTAAAGTGAATAATAAAAAGCTACAGGGAAAGCAATGGAAGCCTAAATGTTATTGATTGATTGATTACATTGATTGAATTATTATTTTAAATTCCAGTTTTCTTAAGTCTTGTTATATATTGCATTTTATTGGGTTATTAAAATTATAAAACTTAAAAATCAAATAAAACTAAAAGATTTCCAATTTACCCCCCCCCCCCCGGCGGTCTTGGGAAGCTATTCTTCATTTCATACCCCAATACGTGCAGTATACTTAATCAATCACATACACATCAGCAAAGTAGGCAGATGTAAGCTCAGGGATGTGTATATACGTGCAAATAACACTCAACAAGATATGATCACAATAATGTTCAAGAGTGTTCTAAACAAACAATACTTTGGAATTTAAGCAAAGCACAAATTAATAGCACATCAGTATTCCAAAGATATCAATCAGATATTTAAATTAGTTCAAGGAGATTTTCTTCAATAAAATAGGCACACTACTAGTTTGAAAATATTTTGCTTGTTTGAAAAATATTTGCACAACAAAAACCAAGCCATTGAACACGCAATAAGGATGCAGATATCCTAAGCTCACTTAGTTTATCCCAACCCAAGATTTATAATTTTAAATTTGGTGGGATAAACTTAAGCTAAACTCCCCAAAAATAATATCACACTCAAACAATCAAGTGGGAGGATTAGCACTATCTAATGAACACAAGGACAATCAATATACTCTCACACTATCAAGATGTATCAAGGGAGTGAATATTTGAGAGTATTTTTGGGCAAAATGTGATTTTGAGATAGAGAGGATTTTCACTAATGATTTTGACTAATCTCATACTAATTCTCACAAATGAACCCATATTTATAGACAAGGTCAAAAATATAATCGTTTGGGACCTACTGGGTATTATTAGAAAAGTTCCAAAATGCTTAAACACATTTAACTTGTATTTACCTCAGTTAAAATAATTTTAACCCGGCGAGGTTCGGGTGGCTGAAATGTGGTTCGGTCGCTCGAACGGACTCATTTAAAAAAGTTTTAAAGAACAGTTCGATTGCCCAAGTGAAGGTTTGGTAGCCCAAACAAAAGTCAGAAACATTTGTTCGTAGGTTCGAGCGCCCAGTTCTAAGTTCGGTTAACCGAACTGACCACTTCGGTTTCCTGAGGTCTAATTTGAATGCAAAGGTTCGGCAGCCCGAGTTTGTGAAAAGTTACCTTCTAAGGGTTCGGATGCCAGAGGGCATTAAGGTTATTTTGGGTTTGATCACCCAAAGTCTGGTCAAACTACTGACTTTCTAGTAGTTTGGGCACTCGAGGAGTTTTGAACTCCTGAGGTTAGGTCACCCGACCTCTCACACACTTACCCTATTTTGTCCAATTTTACTTCAATTATTTCCCCTGATAATGTAAGTGATTTTGGGGACTTTGTGCACAATGTGTAGGAACCTAGAGTCTTTTCAAGTACACCTAAAAACCTGGCATCGGTCGATCGAAAGTCATTTGGTCCCTATGGTCAATCTACGGTCATTTTGAGAGCTTACAAATGCCTACATAAATGACATGCAGAGATTATTACAGACTGATATACCTAGTTACTACTACAGACCCAAATTACACAAAATATAAATTACAATAAGTCTTTAGGGTCTTTAGTCTTCAAGTCTTCATGTGCCATCAATTGGTTTGCCAGAGTATTTGTCATAATCAAAATAGGGAATGACCCATAGGGTCAACAACTAAGATTTATCTTCTACTCACTAGCTTGGTTAGAAGCATTTTGAGTTGTTGTAGAAATTGTATTCATTATTTTGTATTCACGGTTCCGGTTGTGAACCGAGGTTGAGGAGGATGCTATGCCTCTTGTAAGCAGTAGATTGTAAGGGAAGCTACATCCTAGTTAAAGGAGCAAATTTGTAGTGGATCCTTGAGTGGGTTGCTCAAGACAAGGACGTAAGCTAGCGTAGGCCAAACCTCGTAAAAATTAAGTTTGCGTCTCTCTTCCCTTAACTTTTTTTTATTTCCGCTTACATTTAAATTATATGCTTATTGTGTATGCGTTGAACATTTGGTACGTTTGTGAGTAATTGGGTAAATTTGTATGCTTGATAAAGACACACATTAAATTAATTAATTGAAAACATTGAGCTAGTTGTTAAGTAGCTTGCAAGTTTGTAATTAATAGTTTTCAAAATTAGAACTTGAAGAACTTAATTTTAAAAATACCCAATTCACCCGCCTCTTAGGATAACACTAGAATTCACATTTGGTATCAGAGCCAAGTTTACATAGACTTAGCCGTTATTTTTGTAAAAGATCACAATGGCACACATTGATGTAACCCCATTCGATGAGGGACACTCGTCCACTTGACCACCAATTTTTTGCGGTGCAAATTACACCTACTGGAAATGAGGGATGAGTACATATCTTTTAAATATTGATTTGGAAAGTGTGGAGAATAGTTTCTAAAGGAAACCATGTGCCTATGAAAGTAGTTGATAAAGTAAATGTACCTAAGACTGAAGATGAGTATACCAATGATGATTGGAAATTTGTTCAAATAAATGCTACTACTATAAACCTTCTATATTGTGCACTAGACGTTAATGAGTTTAATAGGGTAATGGCTTGTAAAACTTCTAAAGAGATATGGGAAAATTTAGAAATAACACATAAAGGCACTAAGGAAGTAAAAGATAGTCGGATAGATATGCTAACTAGTGAGTATGAGGCATTTAAAATGACTGCTGATGAGTCTATTCAATCCATGTACACTAGATTCACACACATCACGAATTCATTAAATGCTCTTGGTAAATCTTACCCTACTTATGAGTTGATCAGGAAAATCCTTAGGGGACTACCGCCAGTTTGGGAAGCCAAAGCTACTGCTATGGCTAAAGGAAAGAATCTGAAAGAGATGTCGGTTGATGAACTAGTTGGTTCAATCATCACATATGAGCTAGCGATAAATGAGAGGAAAAATGAGCAGAATAAAGCAAAAAGAGTTACAGCTCTTAAGGCACCATCTAGCAGCTCTAGTGAAGGAAGTGACTCATAGTCAGAAGATGACATGGCCTTACTAACAAAGAAGTTCGGAAAATTCCTGAAGAAGAATAAGAAGTTTAATAGAAATTTTCAAAACTCGAAATCAGAAAGAGGAGAGTCTAGAAAGAGGAAATAGAAGGAAGATCCGCCAACTTGCTATAATTGTAGAGAGGTTGGACACATCAAGCATGAATGTCCTAAACTAATGAAAGCCTCCAAGAAAAAGGAGAAGGCTCTAAAATTCAGTTGGGACACGCACAGCCCAAGCAGTTCAGACACTGAGTCCAGTGATGATCTGGTAGTCAATTTGTATCTAATGGCACATGATGACCTTGAGGTACAATCATCTTTCTCAGCATCTTCTTAATATTCCAGTGATTCTGAAAATGAAAATAGCATGCTTTCTTATAATGAATTGCAACAAGAATGTTTGTACACGCTTAAAATGCTTGAGAAGAAAACTAAGAAAATTTCTGATTTGAAATGTAAAGTTAAAGAACTCTCAAAGTTTATTGAAAAACAGAATGAGGCTCATGCATCTGTGATAAAAGAAAAAGATTTAGAAATTCTGGAATTGGAAAGAAATTTGAAAGACAAGTCTAAAATTATTCATAAATTTATAGAGGGCCAGAACAACGTTGAAAGACTTCTTGAGGCACAAAGAAATTCCCTAGATAAAGAAAGACTTGGTTTTAATGGAAAGGAAAATTTGAAACAAAAACATCTTTACATGGGTTATTTTATAAGAGAATCAAAACCTTATGCTCCATCAAAAGACTCTTATAAATATACAACATACTTTAAATGTAAAAGGATGAGTCATATAAAATTTGACTGTCCTTTTAAGAAAAAAGATGTTAAAATGAAAAAGGTATGGAGAGTTAAAGGAGATTCAAGCACTAACCCCCATGGACCCAAGAAAAAATGGGTACCAAAAACAGTTACTTAAATGTCTATTGCAGGTATGCTTGAGATCATCCTCCTAAAAAGATAGATGGTATATAGACAGCGGATGTTCATGTCATATAACTGGGGATAAAGCTAAATTCGCATCCATCATACCAAAGGACAGAGGATTTGTCACTTTTGGGGACAATACAAAAGGGAAGATCATAAGAGTAAGTAAAGTTGGTAATGATCCATCACTTACTATAGATGATGTTTTACTGGTTGAGGGTTTAAAACATAACTTATTAAGTATCAGTCAACCATGTGATAAAGGTTATAAAGTATCTTTTGAACATGACAAGTGCACTGTTGAATATAAAACTGATAACAAAATTCTCTTCACTACTGAACATCATGAAAATGTATATACCACCAGCTTTGATAACCTAACTTCTCAACGTGTGACATGTTTCTCTGCTATGAATGAAACTAGTTGGATTTGGGAGAATTAGTTAAATGATTGCCTAAGACGAAATTCGTGAAAGAGAAAATCTGTGATGCATGTCAACTAGGATAACAAGCAAGATCTAGTTTTAATAGGAAGAAAGTAATCTCTACTACTAGGCCATTCCAAATGCTATACTTAGATTTATTTGGTCCAAACCCAATTCAAAGCTTAGGAGGAAAATCATATGCATTTGTTATCGTTGATGATTATTCTAGATTTACATGGGTACTATTTTTAGGTCACAAAGATGAAGCATGTGTACAATTTATTAAACTGTGCAAGAAAATTCAAAAATAAAAAGGGATATACTATCACTAAAATCCGAAGTGATAGGGGTGGAGAATTTAAAAATAAGGTATGGAAGAATATTGTGATTCATTAGGAATATCTCATAACTTTTTAACTCCTAGAACACCACAACAGAATAGTGTAGTAGAAAGAAAGAATAGGTCTATTCAAGAAATGGCCAAAACTATGCTTATTGAACATAAACTACCTAAGTACTTCTGGGCTAAGGTAGTAAACACCATCTGTTATGTTCTAAATAGAGTCCTAATTAGACCATCTCTAAATAAAACTCCATATGAATTATGGAATGGCCATAGACCAAACATCTCATATTTCCATGTTTTTGGCTTCAAATGCTTTATACTTAGAGACAATGAACATTTAGGAAAATTTGATATCAAATCTGATGAAGGAATTTTTCTAGGATATGCCTTAGATAGTAAAGCCTACAGGGTATATAATAAACGAACATTAACCATTGTAAAATTCATTCATGTTGTATTTGATGAATCCAATTCGTTTGCTTAAAAAGACTAATGAGGATGAAATTGAGATTAATAAGGAATTTGAAAAATTATCTATTGAAGATAATTCAGACAAGAATGAAGTTAAGAACATTTCTTCTGAAGATAATCAAGTACAAAAAGAGGTTAATGAAATAAATCGAGAATGTAAGTACATAAAGAACCATCCTATAGATCAAATTATAGGAGAACCATCACGTGGAGTAACTACATGATCCTCACTTGGAAATATGATTAGTCATTTTGCTTTCTTATCACAAGAAGAACCTAAGAATGTGAGTGAAGCAATTGAGGATGAATCATGGGTAATATTTATACAAGAAGAATTAAATCAGTTTGAGAGAGATAAAGTCTGGACATTAGTTCCTAGACTTGAGGATAAGACAGTTATTGGAACAAATTTGATATATAAGAATAAGAAAGATGAACATGGAATAGTTGTTAAAAATAAGGCAAGACTAGTAGCTCAGAGATATGACCAGGAGAAAGGAATAGATTTTGAGGAAACCTTCGCACCTGTAACTAGAATGGAAGTCATTCGAATGCTGTTAGCTTCTACTGTTTTGAAGTTTCAAATTGTATCAAATGGATGTCAAAAGTGCATTTTTAAATGGCTACATAAGTGAAGAAGTATATGTAGAACAACCCCCAGGTTTTGAAAACCATAAGCATCCAAATCACATTTATATACTAACTAAAGCCTTGCATGATTTAAAGCAAGCTCCTAGAGCTTGGTTTGAAAGGCTAAGCAATTTTCTACTAGAAAATAGATTTACTAGAGGAAATATTGACACGACACTCTTCATAAAAGCTAAAGATGAAAATTTGCTCCTAGTACAAATATACGTAGATGATATCATATTTGGTGCAACAAATGAAGAGTTGCGCAATGAGTTTGCAAAGTGCATGCAAAATTAATTTGAGATGAGCATTATGGGAGAAGTTAACTTCTTTCTAGGACTTTAGATCAAATAAGAAAAATTTGAAATCTTTATAAATCAATTGAAGTATATTAGAGACTTGCTTAAAAGGTTTAATATGGAATATGGTAAAACTCTAGGACAATCTATGAGCTCTTCTTTAAAATTAGACAAAGACGAACAAGGTATACCACTAGATGTTAAGCTCTATTGTGGGATGATTGGTAGCTTACTATATTTGACTGCCAGCAAGCCTGACATAATGTTTAGCATATGTTTGTGTGCAAGATTTCAGGCTGCACCTAAAGAGTTCCATTTATTAGCTGTAAAAAGAATACTTAGATACTTGATTTGAACCAATGAACTTGGATTATGATATCCTAAGTATACCTCCTTTGAGATTATTAGCTATTTAGATGCTGATTTTGCCAATAGTAAGTGGATAGAAAAAGTATGAACGGCACAGATCATTTCTTGGGACATTCTTTAGTATCTTGGTTTTCAAAGAAGCAAAATTCAGTTGCTCTTTCCACAGCCGAGGCAGAATACATAGGGGTTGGATGTTGGTGTGCTCAAATGCTATATATGAAGCAACAACTTATGGATTTCGGATTACACTATGACATAGCTCCTATCAAATGTGACAATACGAGGGCAATAAACATCTCAAAGAATCCTATATCACATTCACGAACTAAACACATAGAAATTAAACATCATTTTCTTGTGACCATGTGCAAAAAGGAAATGTATCACTTGAGTTTGTATGCTTAAATGAACAACGGGCAGACATATTCTTGAAACCACTTACGAAGGATAGGTTTATCCAAATTAGACATGAATTAGGTCTGATGCATAGTCGATAAGTTGCCTAGAGTTATATTAGACTACATAATTAAGGGGGAGCAACTTAAATTAGAATTCACATTTCACATTTGGTATAAAATTTTCACATTTGACAAAAAAAAAAAAATTTTACATTTGGTGTTCAACTTAAAGAATGGTTATTGCATGCTAATTTTTTTATGGATACATGACACATGTTGATGCTCACATAAACTTTTGGACATTAATGGACTGATTTGTTTTTCCATGTCTATGTAAATTGAAATATTGTGTATGTTCACATTGAAATTTGATTCAACAACACAGATAAACCTTAGAAAGGGGGAGAAGTAAATTAAGTAACATAGGGAGATATATTTCGCAGTACAATTTTGAAACATAAAGGTTGAATTGTATTTTGATTGCAAAGATGTGATATATTTATGTCAAAACTTTTTTTTTTTTTGGTACCTTTTTGTTGATGTTAAAAGGGGGAGAAGTAAGTAAGAAAAAATATTTTTTTCTCTTTTGAAATAAACTGGGAGAACGAAATAAAGGGGGAGGAATATGTGGAAAAGTTGTACTAGAAAAAATATTGTATATTCTACAATGTGTATGAACTTTATTATATGTGAACTATATTGCTATATTGCTGAATTCTAAATTATGCATTTTCTTAGGGGGGGCCTTGTTAGGCATAACCCATTTTTGCTCGTATGTTTGTCATCATCAAAAAAGGGGATATTGTTGACTATATGAGTCCAATCCTATTTTGATAATGACAAATCACTTGGTATTTGACCAGTGCAATTGAGATTGTGAACAGGATCATGATTTAGAATGCATGAATAGTAAGCTTGATAAGGAAGCCACGAGGAACCTAAAGTACATATCACTTGTCTCAATCTATGGAACTAGAGGAATAAAAGGATGAAGAAGCAAGCTACAAGTTCAAGATCTTCAATGGGAATGGGTATTTAGAATTGAATGTATTTACATGTCATATGATATAATTCGAAGCTCAAATATTCCCAAACTGACCTTAGGACTCATACATTTCATGAAAGATTCATTTACATTAGTTCTAGGTTGAAAGAATTTTTAGAGGCAAATTTTAGAGGCCTCATCAACGAACCCCATGGCCTTGTCGACGAATGCATGAAGGCCACTCGGCGATGAACAGTGTTGTCTCATCGACGAAAATATACCAAGAGCCCAAAAAGTTCAGACAGTGCTCTCGTTGACGAACTCATAGCCTCGTCGACGAACGAGTGTTGTACACTCATCGACGAATGAGTGTTGTACACTTGTCGATGAAGGGACGAAGGTCGCGATGTAAAACGACGTCCTAGTGCAAATACAAACAGATTAACGTTTAATCTCCATGATCTAATGGCCAGAAATTAATTTGACGGCGAGAGCATTATTTAAACACTCCCAAAACCCTAAAAACACAAGAAGCAAGAGTTTTAAAGACATGTTTTCACATCTTGTGCTAGAGGTGCCTCCATTCCAAAGATTTTTCCAACACTCTCTTGCATTCATATTCTTTGGGCAAATCATCTCAACTTTTCAAAGGGATTTCATCTACACATCGTGCAAGCAATCCTTGGTGATTGAGGTTTGATAAATAAGTGTTTTATTTGTGGATTCAATATATATATATCAAAGGTTTTTCATCTCTTAAACTCTTATATCTAATATCTTTATTGAGAAGAAAAATCCTTGCTTTAGTACTTGAAAAGTTTATTTGAGAAAGGCTTTTGCTAAAGTTTGAATCTTTGTAGACATTCTAGTTTATATTTTACACAAAGATTTCATCTTATGATATTATTGAAAAAACTTTTGATAAGCAAATACTAAGGATTCTAAAATACATAACCTTGAGAAATCTTGTTGAAAACTACTGACTTGTGTTCAGATCTTAGAAGATATTTTATCATATTTATATCTATATACAAAGATCATATATTTGTTGATACACAAATATCATTGAAAACATCTTACACACTCATTGAGCTTCATGTTTTATCATATGATTATGTGTTAGGATTTATCTTGTATGCACTAGTTTGGTTAAAAGCATTTTGAGTTGTTACAGAAATTGTATTCATTATTTTATATTCATGGTTCGAGCTGTGAACCGGGGTTGAGGAGGAAGTTACGCCTCTTGTAAGCAGCAGATTGTAAGGGAAGTTTCGTCCCAATTAAAGGAGCGGATTTTTAGTAGAATCCTTGAGTGGGTTGCTTAAGGCAAGGATTTAGACTAGGGTAGGCCGAACCTCGTAAAAATTGAGTTTGCATCTCTCTTCCCTTAACTCTTTTTAATTTGCGCTTGCATTTAAATTATATGCTTATTGTGTATGTATTGAACATTTGGTACGTTTGTGAGTAATTTGGATAAAATTGTATGCTTGATAAAGACACACATTAAATTGATTAATTGAAAAACATTGATTGCAGCTTGCAAGTTTGTAATTGATAGTTTTCAAAATTAGAACTTGAAGGACTTAATTTTAAAAATACCCAATTGACCCCCCTCTTGAGATAACACCGGAATTCACAGAGTATGTGTATTTTCTCCAAAATATTTTAAAATCTTGAATAAAATATATATGATGAGAACTTCAAAGATTTAAACCCAATAAATATTTCTCCAAAATGATTTCTCAATAAAGAGTAGGAGAACCTAGGGTTTTTCTTATCAAACAATATCTACACAAATATATGTACGATCTTTGATAAAAGTGAATGCACAATAAACACCTTCAAAGATCTTAAAATCTCAAGTGCTTTCTTCAAGAATGATATTCAAAAATGTTTGTTTAAGAAAGCTAGAGTTTTTGCTCAAGAATATTTTTGCAAATAATGAATGTGTGAGCTTTTGAAATAATGCAATATTTGTGCAAAGATTCACAAGTTACAAAAGTTTCCCCAAAGAATATTTATCAAGAAAATATATGGGAGAAACTTTAAACTTACATTCAGAATGATTTTCAAAATAAAAGCTTAAGAGAGAGTAAGTGCTTTTGTATAATGAATGCCCCACACAAGATACTCCTTTCAACAATCCCATAAAAAAAATTGATTTGCAAATAAGGGAGTGAAAGAAAAAAAATGCTCTCTTAAAAAAACAAATTTCAAAGGAAAGAGTATGAGAGAGTATAAATTTAAAGCATAAACTATTTTGGGAGGATTTACAATATAAGCATTGGTTAATAAAATGGTTATGAGAGGCTATTTATAGACTTTTCAAAAAATATGACCGTTAGGGATACAGAGGGAATTAATTAATTTTTTAACCCAAAATTAATTGCATTGTAGTGCTTAAAAATGGTCCAACCCGAGGGGTCTGGTTGACTAGCCAAAGTGTTGGTTGGCTAGCCTTTGCAAATATTTAAAAAAAAAAAAAAAAAGGTGAAGTGTCGATCGGCTAGGTACAACACCGGTCAGTTGGCCCTTAGCAATTTGCAAAATACCAAGAAATGGTCGGTCCAGTCGGCTAGGCTTTTGAATGGCCGGTCAGCTGAGGCTTTTTAAATCTAACATAACCGGTCTGCTGAGCACTTTAAGAATAGGCTGAAACATAGGTTGGTCATTAAGGTTTCCTAGGTGAAAAGGTGGTCAGTCAACCAGGGCAATATAATAAGCCAAAATATTTAGGTCGGTCAACTGGGGCGTTTTGAATGTGTGAGGGTCGATTGATCAGGGCTCTTTAAAATCAAGGATTAGCCCTATTTTTTACCTCAAATTCATTTTAAAACCTTTGTAAGATTTTATCTTTTCAGAAAATGGTTTTTCATGAAAGATTTTAATCCCTAAAGATTGATCTATGGTCCTTGTTTGGTTTCCTATGGTCAGTCTATGGTTATTCTGAGCATCCATCCATATCGTGCATGAAACGCATTATTACAAACCAAATTCTAAATGCATTACAATAAAATAAAACATGTCTTCTTCTTCTTTTGCTCTACACTTCTCCATGGAATGCGCTAAAGGATGAATTCTTTAAGTCCCTTCTAGCTTCCATTTTCCCTTTACCACGTTTGCATGTTAAGATATAGATCTGTTCAACACTGAAAACACACATGAGATACAAGTGTTTTGTTAGCATCAAAATAGGGATCGGACTCAAAAATTCAACACTAGGGTCCTTGTCCTTAAAAGCATCATTAATGTGCTCCTAAGGTTGGCACTACCAATGACAACCTTCCTATTTCCTTTAACAACTAACAATATAGTAGGTCCCATTAGGCAATGCCGAAATGATGTTTAACAAATTTTCAAACACCTTTTTAAATGATGACTAAAGAATTATAGGAGGATGGTGAAATTGGGATCTCATCTCTACCCTTTGAAGGGATAGGGATAGTGTCCAATTAAATAGAGGAATACTTCAAAAAAAATAAGGGACATAGAATTACAAGAAGCTAGACATCATTGGGGGAGGTGGGGAATAGTAAGGTGAAAATACTTCGACAAAAGGGGTAAGGAAGTAAGGAGAGGGATAGTGATTAAAGAATTTGGAATAGTAGAATGAAGGGGGGGAAAGAGAGAGGCTGAGATATAAAGGGCACTGAGACCAATTATATTAGCACTAGGTTGACAAATATGTTTTGAAAGTCCTTCACTAAACGATCGCAACGACTACTTATCCCAGATCAACTCTTAAATATTACAAAATCTTGTTGATTGATTCTTCTTGCCTAAGCTAATACCCCTCATTTGATTTGCAAAATGAAATTGAAGCAAGAAAGGAATTGATGGAGGAATGGAATGAAGGTAGGAATGAAATTACTTTTGAAATGCAATTACTGCATTTGTTTAGTAACATGGAATGACTAAAGGAATCTTGTTTTAATTTTTTTTTTTTTTTTTTTGATATTTGGTATTGTTTCTATAATGAAGGAATAAATAAGTCATTTTTATAAAAATCCTTAATACATAATTATTAATTTTGTATTATTAACTTTATTTTATAATAGCGATTTTCAATAGTGTTAGTATTCTTTTTTTGCCATTATTATTTTTTTTTTGTATACTAATTATTATCCTTAAACTAATAATAATTATTTTTCTTTTATAATTATTACTTTTTATTTTTAATATTTTCATATTAATAAATATTATTGCCACTATAATTATTATTAGTTGTTAATATTATTTTATTGTTTTTTTATAATAGTCATTGTCCATAAAATAATAATAATAATATTTTTTTTCCTTTTAATTATTATTATTGCTCCTTTTGTTATATTATTTTTATAGTGATAAATATTATTATCATTGTAATTATTATTATTATTTTTTTGTTATTTTTGCTGTAATTATTGTTAGTTTTACAGTGATCCCAAGAGGGGAGGTGAATTGGTATTTTTAAAATTTAAGCCCTAGGTAAATCTCCTAATAGCAGTATATTCACAACCCTATGGACAATCTAGTGCAAGTAATGTAAATCAGTTGTAATATGTACTAGTAATTAAATAAAGCAATCTAATTAGCAATACAAAAACTAGAAAGCAGTAGAGTAAGAGTGACACACATAAATGTTATCGAGGTTTGGCCAATTGCCTACGTCCCCGCCTTGGCTAACAAGCACAAGGATTACCACTATAATTGCTCACTTAAATGGGTGGAGCGGCACCTAAACAAACTAGGTCAATTAGCACAGGGTTGACCTCAACCTTTACATCTAATCCTTACCGGGCTGGATTATCGCCCCCTCAAGCCATGTCTGGGAATACAATAGTATTCTCTAAAACATATGGTACAGTGATTATGCTTTCATGTAAAGCAGATATGTACCAAAATACGTGCATTCACATACACCTCAATGATATGGATATAGTGTAAGCTTAGTGATGCAAATTTTGTGCAATCAACACTCAATACAATATGATCAGTATGATGCTCAAGAGTGTTCAATACAAGCAATATCTTGGAATCTAAACAAAGCACTTCAATAGCAAATCAATATTCCAAATATACGAATCAGATAATAAAACTAGTCCAAAAGAATTTTCCTCAATGAAATATGTACAATACTAGTTTGGAAATATTTGCTTGTTTGAAACATCTTTGCACAACAAAAACCAAACTATTGGATACTTGCAACAAAGGTGTAAATACCCTAAGCTTACTTAGTTTATCCCCACACAAGATTTATAATATGAAAATCTATGGGATAAACTTAAGCTAAAACTCCCCAATAAAATATAGTAATCAATCAATCAAGTGGGAGTTTCTAGCAACCTATAGCAATCATAAGCACTCTAAAAATGTCCACACAATCTCAGAATATATCAAAGGAATGGAGATTTGAGAGTATTTGGCCAAAAGGTGTATTTTTGAAAGAGAGGATATTTTTTACTAATCTATTTGCTAATTACACTCTAATCTTGCAAATGAGCCTATATTTATAGGCAAGGGTAAAATTATAACTGTTTGGTATATGTTGGGAATAATTAAAAAAGTCTGAAATAGTTAAAATACAATTAGCCCAATTTAACCCAGTTTTATCATGGTTAAAATAATTATAACCCGCCAAGGTTCAGGTGGCTAAACCGAGGTTCGGTTGCCCGACCAAACCCACTAATAAAAACTATTCAAGGCAGTTCGGTCACCTGGATTCAGGTTCAGTGACCCGAATCAAAGTTAGTAGCATTGCTTCGTGACTTCAAGTGCCTGGTCTTATATTCGGTGGCCCGAAACCATGTGTTCGGTCGCTCGGGGTTCTTTTTGAATTAAAACAATCGGTCGCCCGAATTGGTGGGTTGTCCCTTTCGAGGTGTTCAGGCGCCCATAGAAGGTAAGTACATAATTATTCGGTCGCCTGAGAGCCCAGGTTAACTGTTGACTTATCAACAGTTCGGGCGCCCGAGGAGTTTTGAACTCCAAGGGTTCGGTCACCCGAGCTCTCTCAAATTCCTGATATTTGTTCAATTTAAGGCACAAACCTAACACTCCTATATATTATATGATGTTTGTGAGTGTTGGTACCTAAAGTCATGTTATGGTCTTATTGAGCTTACCATATATCTTATATGCATGATGTGCAGGTAAGATAAATACAAACCATATCCTAGGTTACTGTTACAGACGCATATTACAAACGTTGAATTTACAATTACTAATTAAAGGTCTTCATGGTCTTCTGGTTGCTTCAAGTATCATTCCTTAATATATTCCTTTAAGCCTGCACAAACACTTAACAATCATCAAATACTAGTATTTGTCATTATCAAAACTGGGTGCGACCTATAAGGTCAACAATTATTGTCCTTAAATAATAATAGGTAATGTTATTAAAATCACAATAATTATTATATTTTTTCATTTTTATTATTATTTTTCTTGTTGTTACTATTGTTTTAAATATAAATATTATTATTAATTGCATTTTTGTTATAATAATTAATTTTAGTTGTTATTGTTTTAATAATAATAATAATTAGTATTATTGTTTGTTATTGTTTTTGTTTGATTCTTTTTTTTTCATAATAATGACTATTATTAGTGTAATTATTGTTTTTTATTGTTGTTATTGATATTTTTTTATTATTTTTATAATAATTGTTGACTTTTTGAGTCTGATCCTTGTTTTGATGCTGACAAAGACCTTGTATCTTATATGTGTATTTAGTTAGGTTTATAAATCAGTACGCACACAAATGATAAGTACAATGGAAGTCATAAGGATCCAGAAGCTCATACACACTTGATGTATTCCATGGAAATGTGAAGAGCAAAAGAAAAACAAGACATGTGATTTTACTTGTAATGCATTTAGTTTAGGTTTTAATTTGTAATAATGCATATCATGCATGAAGGGATGAATGCTCAAACAAAGACCATAAATTGACCTTAGGGAACCCAAATTTTCATGAAAAATCCTTCACTTAAAATGTCATACTCATACACATAGTGTTGGAATTTTTCAAGGTCATATTTAGGGCAAAAACCTTAGGCTTTCCCTGACCTCGATCGACCGAACCCTTTACGCTTAAATTCGCTTAGTCGACTGATCATGCCTTAAGGGAAAAATTGTAATCTTGCTCAAGCTCGGCCGATCGGCCAATTTTTCTCCTTATATTCCTTAGCTGACCGAACCTACTAAGACTTGGAAATCACCTTTTTGCTCAGCCAACCGACTATTTGCTCAATTGACTGAACCTACGAAGGTTTGGAAATTGCCTTTAGCTCAGCCGACCGATTCCTTGCCCATCCAACTGAGCCTCATAGAAAATTTTAAAAATGCATTCAAGTCAACCGAACAACGAATTTCTCAGTCGACCAACCCTCTCAGGAAGATCAATTTTTGCTTGTGGTCAGCTGATCGGCACCTTTGCCAGTCGACCAATCCTCTCGGGTTGCCCGATATTTTCAGTTCTTAACACGCTTAATTTTTTGTTTAAACATTTCTAAAATGATGAGCCTGTCCCCCAGATGATCATATTTTTTAGTGCTCTATATATAGCCTATTCTAAAGCAAAATTAGAGGTTGATTAGCTTAAGAATTCTCTAAGAATATTGTGTTTTTTTTCTTATACTCCCGCATACACAAGCTTTCACTCATTATGCAGTAACTTGGATAATTATAGGAATTAAATAATAAAGAAATAAGAGGAAAAAGGAAATTTTAAATGGGGGATGCAACAGGGCCTCATCGAGGAACGCAAAGCATTCGTTGACGAACAGTCTTCTTAAGCTCGTCGACATGGACGTGTGTCTCTTCAACGAGAATTTATCGAGGGGCTATTTTTTGGGCCTGAAACTCATCGATGAGGGTAGGTGCTCGTCGACAAACCCTCCGCTTTGACTCATCGACAAGGTCTTATGGTTCGTCAACGAGGCCACATGGCAAAAGGTCTATAAATAGAAGAAACGACGATTCAGCGAGGAAATTCATTTTTCCTCACTTTTTTCTCTCTCCTGCTTAGTTTCTCTCCCCTTCTCTCTAGATTTCTCACCTCGTTTCAACGATCAGAAACCGTCACGTTGATCCTGGGTAGATTCTCCACAAGTCTGTTGGAGTAGATTGTTGGTTTAGGCATTTTGAACACCATCCCAAAATCAGGGTAAGTAGATTATTTAGGTATTTTTAGTATTAGCTAACTTATTTGAATCTAGAATTTGTATTATGTAAGAATATAGTGGAATTTTTTGGAGTAAAATTAAGGTGTTATTTTTTCAGGGTTATGGTGTTTTTGGGACCCTACAGGCATGGGTTGAGGACCCCAGAAAATATTTTTCCAAGAGTCCAGGTATATTCAAGTTTAAGAAATATGAATAGGAAGGTTCAAGAAATATGAGTGAGATAATTTTATGGGGAAATTCAGTGATTTACTAAGGAATTGTATAAATGCATTATTACATGATTTTGTGATTGGTATGCCGAGGGCGTGAGGGTAGAGTTCAAGGTGAGCCTCCCAATTAGTTGGGTAAGGGAAATATGCTAAGTTAGGAATTTTAGAATATTTATTAATAAATTATATGTTTTTTTCCAGATTATTATTCAGTTCAAAAATTATATATATATATATATATATATATATATCAGAAAATACAGTATCAGTATATGAGATATTTATTTATGTAGTTGTGTGGCATAAGACAGTATTAGATCAGTATATGAATTATACAATTCCCAGATTATTATGATTTATAGTATCTATACATAAATATGTTTATGAGACCTTATCAAATCAATACAAAAACAATACATTTTCAGATTGGTAAGATTTATATTATTATGCAGAGATATGTTTTATCAAATTTTATAAGAGTATGAATTACAGTGTTTATAAAGACTGACAACATATGCAGATTGCCATGATTTCCAAATTATTAAAGCCATAACACTATGATATTACAGTTTATACAACTCAGATAATACAATATTTTCATATCAGTTTTTGATGTTATGGTTGTTTTCCATAACATTTTGGTAATTCAGTTTATACAGTACAGATATTTCAGTATTTTTAGATTAGCTTTCGGTGTTATGGTTATTTTGAAATTATGATGAAATGGCAAGATAATTATGTATATTAGTACTATATAGTATCAAACCATTATGAATCAGTTCAGTAAATATTCAGTTATCAAAGTATGGTACCATTGCTATAACAAAATCAGAGTGTAACCACACATCTTAGATATTGTGTGGAAGCCTTCCGTCAATCGTGCGTGGAGGGATTGTAGACTCCCCAGATGACTGGGTTGAGGTAGCTGGTTTGACATGGTAGATACCAGTACCATGCCTAAGAGAGGTTGCAGTTTGGTCGGGCTGAGGATTGGTAGAGTTACAGTTGACTTACCTGGTAGGCCAACTAGGGTTAAGTCCCGCCTACGGGCCGCACAACCCTATCATGAGGGGCTAAATCATGACGTATAGTTTTCCAAGATAAGTATCACAGTTATGTATATGTATACAGATTTACAGAATATCAGCAGATATATTATAATACTAGAAGTACGAAAAAGTAGAAAACTCAGACATTATAGTTGTATATTAAATTATAAAAGATACAAATTGTACTGTATATTGTTCTACTAGTTTTTACAGTTTCAGATATTCATTTATATAGTATTTATGTAGCTCAGTTGCCACACACTAGTAATAACATATTTCCTTTTACTAAGCGTTGTCTCATCCTAGTGATTTAATATTTTTTAGGTAATTCAATTAGGCGAGCGGATCAGGCTTGCAGATAGAGAGGGCAAGTACACTACCCTGTCTGTTGGGTAAGTGTATATAGGAGATAGTATTTTTGAATAGATGATACTGGGTGATGTGTATATAAGTTTGTATGGTTTGAGAAGAGTTACTAAATTCTGGTATTGTTTATATGGATGAACAGTTTTATATTTTTCCACTGCACAGGTGTGTTGTATAATCAGGTTTCCACAGTGCTCACTTGGGGCCTGAGATGTTATAGCAGAATATACAGGAGTATCATAATGTTATGTTTTGCAATTTATTTTATTAAAAAAAATGGTATAGATTTTTTCGGGTCGTTAAACATTCTCTTTCTCATATTTCTTTGTAAAATCTTCTTAGAAAGAGAGCATCGAGCTCATCTCCTTCCTTTGCAAAGTTATTACAATTTGAAATTAGATTGAATGCTCTATATAGTGGGCATTATACATTCCATTGCTAACCTTATACTCTCTCATTCATTCATATTTGATAATTATATTTTAGAGAGTGAGCTTGAGTTTTTCCTATACAATTTCATTAATAAATATTGTTGGGAAAAATCTCTACTACTTGTGAATCTTTGCACACTCACTGCAAGATTCAAAAGCTAGTCTTTGTGTGTCACGCCCCGAACCCGGAAATGGGACCCGAGGGTGAGAATGTAATCTAACCTGTCCCTATATCCAATAAAACATCCAAAGATATAGTACAATGGATGAGGGTCCAACCCCGTGGGGTTCCCAGGCACCCTAACACGTCCAATCACAATCATATACGCAGCGGAAAAAGGTTATTCTATATCAACATATAAAGTACCATACCAGAGTCTATACAAGAGCAGAACATGACCCTATCAAAACGTACAAATAGGTGCCCAAATACATCTCAAAATGGCAACCCACTAAAATACAGTCCTAGCACTTACCCAAGTGCAAACCGTAGTACACCGGCTACTACACTCCTTACAGCAAGACGCTAGTTCCGGTTACTCAAAGGACCTGTAAAAATGTACGTACAGCAGGGGTAAGACACCTCTCAGTAAGGAAGAACATAGGTTATATCAGTGTATGGCATTTGAGTGTTATCATGATACACTAACATGCATGGATCAATAGTCAAAATAATCTAAAACAGTTCCAGTATTTTCACAAACCAAGCAATACAATCTGGTGTCGTCACACCCTTCGGCTCGAAGC
Organism: Malania oleifera; assembly: GCF_029873635.1. Lineage (NCBI taxonomy): Eukaryota > Viridiplantae > Streptophyta > Magnoliopsida > Santalales > Ximeniaceae > Malania > Malania oleifera. Next base: position 19,108,689 of record NC_080428.1, read on the forward strand.
TAGACTGTCTAGTGGTATTTCACACCCTTTGGTAAAAATCAGTGATCTAGTGATATTTCACACCCTTCAGCCAACGCCGGCAGTCTAGTGATATTTCACACCCTTCGGCAAATGCTGGTGCCCCCGGTAACCTGGCATAACATCAGCATTGAACCGGTGCAGATTTGGTGTTTGCACACCCTTCGGCTCAAAAGCCGGCCAATCTAATGATATTGCGCACTCTTCGGCAAAAGCCGAATTTTCAAACCTAGAATAATTTGGAACCCCCTTCCTATTTCACCAAGATACAACATATGCATGCTTATGTAACCAAAAAAACCACACCCATTTGGTAATCTAAATCATGGTTTTCCAAACAAATACAATTTAAACAAGTCAAGGCACGACCATCCCCATAACACACTATAAATCAACATATACCCTCGATTTTCAACAAAACCAGTGATGTAGCCTGTCGCCCCCTTTTCCCAAAATTGTAATAATGAAAAACCCACAGTTTTCCCCATTAGATCGCCCCAAATGAGTAGCCAAAACACACACAGGACCATGAACCATAGTTCCACCAAGTCCAATTTCAAAAATAACGAATATAACACAATTCCCTTTATCTTTTCCCCAAAAGCAAATCCTGAACTCCAAGGCCCCTAAACAGCGAACCGAGATCCAAAACCTACAAATAATAGTACATAATATGCTCACGACACTGTTACCTACAAAACTACTGAATCAGAAATGAAAATTGAGCCTTACCTCGATTTCACGCCACAACCCAAAAAACTCCGAAACGAGATTCCGATCCGTAGAAATTGTAAAGAATCCTTCCACGATCCTCGTGGTAACTTCTGATTCACGATTCCAGCGACGAACCGCAAAGAAATCTAGAGAGAGAGAGAGAGTAGGGAGAGGTTTAAAGAGAGAGAGAGAGAGAGAGAGAGAGAGAGAGAGAGAGATATTTGAAGTTTCTTAATGAAGAAGTAATGAAATTTCCTATTTATAGCCCTTTGACCCGGCCCAATTCATCGACGAAATGGTGCCTTCGTCGACGAATCTTTCACTAACTTCGTCGACGAATTGGTGGCCTCGTTGACGAATCTGGAATCTCCTATTTTTCTGAGACTCCTCGGCTTCTCCTCATTGACGAGTCTCTGAATTTCGTCGACAAGAAGAATAAAGGCTTCGTCGACCAAATATGGCTTCGTCGATGAAATCTGCCAAATTCCCAATTTGCCCCTCTCTTATATATTTAAACCCAGTTATCACAGTTCGGGTTCTTACAATCTCCCCTCCTTACAAAAATTTCATCCTCAAAATTTGCCATCTCTCATCCACAAACTCATTCATACAATCGAATATGTAGACACAACTCTAGAGAAAACTGGCGACCACTACAGCGTAGCCCCATCATATACATACACATACATACCCTCACTTATGGCAAAGGAATACCGTGATTACATATACAACGGTCTCAGGTGTTCACAATACACACACACTCCCGACAACTAACCACCTATCCCAACCCACAGTAGGATCATGTACAAGTGCTCAAAACAACTATGTATACTTCCAGCGTATTTTCATTTCCAATTCCCAAGAAGCTTCCTTAACCTCATGGTTCTGCCACAATACCTTCACTAACGGTATCTCTTTGGTATGAAGCTTCTGAACTTTATGGTCCAGAACCTAAACAGGTATCTCCTCATACGCTAAAGTATCCCCAATTTCCAATTCATCATAACTGATAACATGTGAAGGATCCAACATGTACCTCCTCAACATGGATACGTGAAACACATCGTGGACCCTCGAAAGTGCTGGAGGTAATGCAACTCTGTGGGCTACTGGACGCACTCGCTCAAGCACCTCGAATGGTCCGATATACCTCGAGCTCAACTTGCCCTTCCTCCCAAATCTCATCACCCCTTTCATCATAGCAATACACAGAAATACCTTACCTCCCACTTCGAACTCTAAATCACGGCGGCGAACATTTGCATAACTCTTCTGCTGACTCTGAGCTGATCTAATCCTCTCCCGGATCAAACCCACCTTCTCAAACGCCTGCTACACAAGTTCAGGTCCTAACACCTGATGTTCACCAACCTCATCCCAACACAAAGGAGATCGAAACCTCCGACCATACAAAGCCTCGAACGGTGCCATCCCGATACTAGACTGGAAGCAGTTATTATAAGCGAACTTTACAAGTGGCATAAATTGTATCCAGCTACCACTGAAGTCCAACACACAAGCTCGCAACACATCTTCCAATATCTGTATCGTCCTCTCCGACTGTCCATCAGTCTTGGGGTGGAACATTGTACTGAAAGTAAGCTTCGTCCCCAGTGCCTCCTGCAAGCTCATCTTGAATCAAGAAGTAAACCTCGGATCTTGATCTGATACTATAGAAACCGGTACTCCCTACATTCTCACAATCTCATCCATATACAACTTTGCTAGCCTACTCAAAGGATAGCCAACTTTCATCAATATGAAATGAGCAGGTTTCATCAATCTATCCACAATCACCCAACTAGCATTCTGCCCGTGAAGCGCTAGTGGCAAACCAGTCACAAAATCCATGGAAATATGCTCCCATTTCCATACCAGAATAGGCAAAGGCTGCAATGGCCCTACCGGCCTCTGATGTTTATCTTTCACCTGCTGACACGTCAGACACTGCTCCATGAACTGAGCAATCTGCCTCTTCATACCAGACCACCAGAATGTCTCGCGCAAGTCTCAATACATCTTCGTACTACCAGGATGTACCGTATACATAAAACGATGTGCGTCCTATAAAATCGTCTTTCTGATCTCATCATCATTCGGAACACATAGTCTAGTCCCAAACCTCAACACACCTCTCTCAGAGATGTTAAACTCCCTAGCTAGTCCCTGTTGTACCTTTTCCATAACCTCTGCTAACTCTACATCACTAGCCTGCGCGGCTTTTATACGCTCAAATAAGGTCGGTTAGATCACCAAACCAACAAGATAAGCATGATGCTCACCAATTACCAATACCACGCCAAGGCTTTCCAGATCTCGCCTGACTTGATACTGAGTCACAATCGCAGATACAGTCGTAAGCCCTGACTTTCAATTCAACACATCAGCTACCACAGTAGCTTTCCCCAGGTGGTAACTGATCGTGCAATCGTAGTCCTTAATCAACTCTAGCCACCGCCTCTGCCTCATGTTCAACTCCTTCTGTGTGAAGAAATACCTGAGACTCTATGGTCAGTGAAGATCTCACACTGCACCCCGTACAGATAGTGTCACCAGATCTTCAATGCATACACAACAGCAGCCAACTCCAAATCATGCGTAGGGTAGTTCTTCTCATATTCCTTCAATTTTCGAGAGGCATAAGCTACTACCTTACCCTGGTGCATGAGCACACATCCCAGGCCTTTCAGAGACGCGTCACTATAAATCATAAACCCACCATCCCCCGAAGGAATGGTCAACACTTGAGCAATAACCAGCCAGTGCTTCAACTCCTGAAAGCACTGCTTGCAATCACTAGTCCAATCAAACTGCACTCCTTTCCTGGTCAACCGTGTCAGAGGTCCAAACAGTTTGGAGAAACTCTCTACGAACCGATGATAGTAACTCGCCAGTCCCAAAAAACTCCAAACCTCCTGCACATTCTTCGGCCTTACCTAGTCGACCACAGCTTCAATCTTGCTAGGATCAACTGATATGCCATCCCCAGTATCCACATGGCCTAAGAACACAATTTAACTCAACCAGAACTCACAATTCTTCAATTTAGCATACAATTTCTTCTCCCGCAAAATTTGTAACACTAACCTCAAATGTTCCACGTGCTCCTTCATACTCCTCGAATAAACCAGAATGTCATTAATGAACACCACCGTGAACCGATCCAGGTACTCATGGAAAACCCTGTTCGTTAGAACCATGAACACCATCGAAGTATTCGTCAACCCAAAAGGCATGACTAAGAACTCATAGTGGTCATATCTGATTCGGAAAGCTATCTTCGCTACATCCTCTGATTTGACCCTCACTTGATGATATCCTGACCGCAAGTTGATCTTCGAAAAGACCCGTGTCCCCTACAAATGGTCAAAAAGATCATCTATACGAGGTAAAGGATAGCAATTTTTCACAGTTACCTTGTTAATCTCACGGTAATCAATGTACATCTTTATCAACTCGTCCTTCTTCTTCACAAACAATACTGGAGCTCCCTAGGGTGAAATACTAGGTCGAATGAATCCCCTGTCTAGTAATTCTTGTAACTGCTCGTTCAACTCTTGAAGTTCTATTGGATCCATCTAGTACAAAGCTTTAGAGATCAGTGCCTTACCAGGCAGCAACTCTATAGCAACCTCCACCTCACGATCCGGAGCTAAACCGAGTAAATCATATGGAAACACATCTAGAAACTCGCTGACTACCCGAATATCTTCGAACCTTAACTCATTCCGTGACAGTTTCTGCACACAAGTTAGGTACCCTTGACATCCGTCAAAGAGTAGCCTCCTTGCCTATAATGCCAACGGAATCTGTGGCGTTGAATGCACACACAATCCCACGAATTCGTACTCCTGCTCCCTAGGAGGTCTGAAAACTACCACCTTCCTACGATAGTCGATCACTGCATAATTGGAGAACAACCAATCCATCCCCAGAATGACATCAAACCTCAACATGTCATATACAATAAGATTTATAGGCAACAGTTTTCCCTGAATTACCACTGGGAAGTCTCCTAACATCTTCCTACAGAAAGATACACTTTCAGATGGCGTAGTAACAGATAACACCTCATTTATGTCTCGGGTCTCTACCCCACACCATCCCACAAAATTCACAGACACAAAGGAATGGGTTGCACCCGAATCGAACAAAATAGTAGCTTTATTTGAAAGCAATAAAAAGGTACCTATCACCACATTACCTGCATGCTCAGCGTCCACTGGAGTAAGAGACTATACTCTGGCCAGAGCTGTATTCGTCTGAATGGTTCCCCGAGGTATCTGATTGCTCCTTTGGTCCCCACTGAATGTAGGCACATCTCGCTTCAGTGCACGACAATCATGAGCTATGTGACCAGGTTGACCATAATTATAATAGTTACCATCAAAAGACCGACACTCACCCTTGTGCTATCTGAAGCACCTGGTACAACAACCACTAGTCTAGCTCATCTGAGAATCCTAGCACTCGGTATTCTGACGGTAACTCGAGCCCCTACTCCCCTTCTTCCAGAATCCCTGACGAGATCTTGTCTGAGAACTAGAAGGTATTGTCCTCTTCCTCGATTCCTGATCCGCCTCATCCTCTCAGATACCGGTCTCAATGACTATGGCTTTATCCACCAATACCAAGAACTCGTGGATTTGAAACATACCCACCAGTCTGCAGATATCCTTCCTCAGGCCTTTCTCGAACCTCTGAGTCTTCTCATAGTCGCTCGAAATCAAACATGGTGCAAAGCGGGACAACTCTATGTTCCGATCTGCACACCCCTGCACCATCATACTCCCCCTGAGTTTGTGCAAAAAACTCATCTGCCTTTGCATCACGTACTGAAACCGGGAAGTATCTATCGAAGAACACATCCTTGAATCGGCTCCACGTCATCTACTCAGAACCGGCTCTCTGCTTCTCCAATAGACTCACCACAGTCCACCATCGACCCGCCTCCCTAAACAGCTGGAAAGTAGCATAAAGGACTTGCTGCCTATCCGTGCAATGCAGGACCTCCAGAATCCTCTTAGTCTTTTCCATCCAATCCTCTGCTGTCGTTGGGTCAGGTCCTCTAGAGAATGTCGGAGGATGTATGTGTGTGAACCTCTTAATGGTGCACCCTGCAGCAGTAGGAGAGAGTTCGCATCTCCTCACACTCCACCCGATCTCCCGTAACACCTGCCTCGTCAAACCTCGAGGCACAGAAGGAGACTCATCACTCGCAGTCTCCTCGGAGCCACTTCCCAGGTCATTATCCTTGGTCTCCATGCTGTAACACAATAGGAATCTATCAGTATCCCTACAACACATATAGTTAACACAATGATCTACACTAATTGTGTAAACTACTCCCTGACAAGTCTAGGTCTGTCCTATCACACCGACATGAAAGTCATCAATGATTTGCCTTGCTTTTACTGGAATCGTCATCCTAAGAAAATTATGGAAGACCATCAACAAATCGAGGTCTAGCAACCGAACAACCCTCAACAAACTCTACCCATATCCACATCCTATACTTTGGTATGTACTCACAACTAAGCCTAACCAAGTCTACAAGATCTAGTACCCTGGTTAGCTCTAATACCAAGCTATCACGCCCCGAACCCGAAAATGGGACCCAGGGGTGAGAATGTAATTTAACCTGTCCCTGTATCTAATAAAACATCCAAAGATATAGTACAATGGATGAGGGTCCGACCCCGTGGGGTTCCCAGGTGTCCTAACACATCCAATCACAATCATATACGAAGCGGAAGAAGGTCATTCTATATCAACATATATAGTACCATACCAGAGTCTATACAAAAGCAGAACATGGCTCTATCAAAATGTACAAACGGGCGCCCAAATACATCTCAAAATGGCAACCCACCAAAATACAGTCCTAGCACTTACCCAAGCGCTAACTGCAATACACCAACTACTACGCTCCCTACACCAAGACGCTAGCTCCGGTTACTCGAAGGACTTGTAAAAATGTACGTACAGCAACGGTGAGACACCTCTCAGTAAGGAAGAACGCAGGTTATATCGGTGTGTGGCATTTGAATGTTATCATGATACACTAACATGCATGGATCAATAGTCAAAACAATCTAAAATAGTTCCAGTATTTTCACAAACCAAGCAATACAATCTGGTGTCGTCACACCCTTTGGTTCAAAGCCGGATTGTCTGGTGGTATTTCACACCCTTCGGTAAAAATCGGTGATCTGGTGATATTTCGCACCCTTCAGTAAAAACCAGTAATCTGGTGATATTTCACACCCTTCAGCCAACGCCGGCAGTCTAGTGATATTTCACACCCTTTGGCAAACGCTGGTGCCCATGGTAACCTGGCATAACATCAGCGTTGAACCGGCGCAGATCTGGTGTTCACACACCTTTCAGCTCGAAAGCTGGCCAATCTAGTGATATTGCGCACTCTTCGGCAAAAGCCGAATTTTCAAACCTGGAACGATTTGGAACCCCCTTCCTATTTCACCAAGATACAACATATGCATGCTCATATAACCAAAAAAACCACACCCATTTGGTCATCTAAATCATGGTTTTCCAAAAAAATACATTTTAAACAAGTCAAGGCACGGTTATCCCAATAACACAGTATAAATCAACATATACCCTCGGTTTTCAACAAAACCAGGGATGCAGCTCGTCGCCCCCTTTTCCCAAAACTGTAATAATGAAAAACCCATAGTTTTCCCCATTAGATCCCCCCAAATGAGTAGCCAAAACACACAGAGGATCGTGAACCATAGTTCCACCTAGTCCGATTTCAAAAATAACCGATATAAACACAATTCCCCTTACCTTTTCCCCGAAAGCAAATCCCGAACTCTAAGGCTCCTAAACAGCGAACCGAGTTCCGAAACCTACAAATCATAGTACAAAATATGCTCACGACACTATTACCTACAAAACTACTAGATCAGAAATGAAAACCAAGCCTTACCTCGGTTTTACGTCAAAATCCAAAAATCTCCAAAACGAGATTCTGATTCGTAGAAATTATAGAGAATCCTTCCACGATCCTCGTGGTAACTTTAGATTCACGATTCTAGTGACAAACCCCAAAGAAATCTAGAGAGAGAGAGAGAGAGTAGGGAGAGGTTTAGAGAGAGAGAGAGAGAGAGAGAGAGATATATTTGAAGTTTCTCAATGAAGAAGTAATGAAATTTCCTATTTATAGCCCTTTGACCCGGCGCAATTTGTCGACGAAATGGTGCCTTCGTCGACAAATCTTTCACTGACTTCATCAACGAATCGGTGGCCTCGTCGATGAATCTTGCATCTCTGATTTTTTCGAGACTCCTCAGCTTCTCCTCGTCGACGAGTCTCTGAATTTCGTCGACGAGAAGAACAAAGGCTTCATCGACAACATATGGCTTCGTCGACGAAATCTTCCAAATTCCCAATTTGCCCCTCTTTATATATTTAAACCCAGTTACCACGGTTCGGGTTCTTACATTGTGCATATTGGAAAATATCTTTAAAGCTAATCATCTTTATCTCCTACATCTCTCGGTTGGAAAATATATTTTGGAGATATTACTTGTGTTTTTTTAAAAGATCATTAAGATATGCTTAGCAAATATTATATATTTAAAACAAAGATCGTATTCACCATCATCTCTTACAATATTTCATATGTATAAGTTTTTTACAGGTATCATTGGCCTTACAAAGCTTAAAATCCTTTTATCTTGTTTTGATGCTAACAAACAAGTAGAATTTAACATATTTGTGTGAGTAATGTTGTTTCAGGGCTCATATATAAGAAAGCAAGGCCAAAGTGCCCACAAGGATCAAATATGATGAAAGCAAGGTCAAAGTGCTCACAAGGATCAAATGAAGCTTAAAAGAGTCAAAGCATGGATTTAAAGATAATATATTAAAACTTGAAGAATATGAGGACATGAATGATTTGTTGAAAGCCAAGGAATGTTAAAGTCAAAAGAGCCAAAGAAAAGCGAAGTGAGAAAGCTCAAATAATATGAAAGCTTGAAGAAAAGATGGAAACTTGAAGAAAAGATGGAAACTTGAAGAAAAGATGGACTCAATCCAAGGAAAAAGCATGAAGACTCAAGAACCTAGAATGTTAATGTCTTAGAAGTCTCATGTAAATACTTTAATGTTTAAAATATCGTTTGAAATATTTTGAAACTCTTAGGTTAACTTATTAGACCTAGATACCTTTTAAACTACCTGGAAAATATTTTTGTAAGGTCAAAAATTATTTTAAAAAGGTTAGAATCATTTTTGGAATTAATGCACCAAAAAGAGTTTTCCTAAATCCTGTCAGTTTTTATACATCCGCATGGAGGTGAATTTTTCTCTATCAATATCTCATTATTTTAAAATGTGTTCAAAATTAACATTGTGGGATTTTCTCTTATCTTTCTTTTTACACCAAGAACACCTAATTTGGAGTTATACAGAAAAGTAATGGCCAAAACACTGAAGCGGGGACACTACTGTCAAACATCTAAACACTGTTCACGGGAGGCACTTCAGCTATCTGAACAGTACACAAAACCACTTCAGATGTCTGAACTCGACACCTAAGACATCTGAAGATTTTTTGGACAAAATTAAAATAGGCAGTAGCTGTTCAGATGACTGAACGAGACACTTCAAACATTTGAACTTGACACTTCAGACGTCTGAACCCTCTCTTTAGACATCTAACCCTGTGTCCAGTTCATTTTTTAAGGGGTTTCAAGAACTTCAGATGATTGAACTTAAATCTTCAGACATCTAAACACTGTTCAACGGGCAAATTTTTAAATTCTAATTTTTTAATTTTTAAAATATAGCCATTTTAAGCTCCAAATTTTCTAACAACTTGGGAAACTCTCCAAGGAAACTTTAACAACATGGAAACAAGTTTAAAAGCCTATAAATACATGGTTTTTCAAATCAAAATATGTCCAAGAATTGAAAATTCAGTTTTGAGAAGCTGAAAGCACTCTTGTTCTTCCAAAGTTCTCTTGCTCACTCATTGCAAAAGTCTTTTGCTGAGATATTCTGAAGTGCTAATCTTTCCTTCTCTGAATTCCTACTGCTAGTCCTCATCTAAGAAGGATATTGGTGAATTCTACACTTGAGCTTCATTGTATTTCATATTGATATTTTACATTGAAGTATATAGTGCTGAAATTGTACTAACTTGCTCTTTAAGAGAGTATATTTGTACACAGATCTTATCTTGTGTTTCTTGTAGTTCTTGGACATTCCAAGGATTGTTTGGATCATTGGATAAGTAAGGGGATATTGCTTAGAGAGGCGGGCTCTAGCCTAAAGGAGTGACCGAACGAGGGGATATCGTTTGGAGAGGCGGGCTCTAGCCTTAGTGAAGGAGTGTTTGAGCGTGGGGTATCGCTTGTAAAGGTTTTGTTCCACCCGTCAATGGAATAGGTTTAGTGAATCCTTTGGTGGTTTGCCAAAGGCGAGGACGTAGGCTGGGTATAAGCCGAACCTCGTAAAAATTCCTGTCTCACTCTCTCTTTCCCTATTCTTTATTTTCAGTGCATATTTAAATTGCATGGATAGTTTAAATTTGAAAATCATATAAACTACATATATTGGGAAATCAAACAAGGTTTAATTTTGATTTGGGTTGCGGAAACCAAAAGGGAGTACGTTGGTTGCACCATATCTTGCGGAAACCATACGGGAGTACGTTATTTGGTTAACATCCCAAAGATAAATTTACCAAAAGTTTATTTGAGTTCTAAATATTTGGAAAGAGTGATTTGATTCATCTATATAGGGCTTTACATCAGCAAGCATAAATTCTTATTCACTACAGGGCTTGGTTCAAATTTGGGTAATATAAACAAACAACCATCTTGAGTTTTTATATTACTTAAGTGCTGTGTATTGGGTTGTTTGTTTACTTTCTAATTATATTTGATTGGTTTGGTTGAATGATTGGATGTTGGTATGGTTAAAGATTAAATAAAGAAACTATGTTCTTGAGTACTTAACAAATTAAACAAATAAGTCACAAATTGGTTAAAAGAAATAAAATAAGTTAAGAATTCTAAAAGGAACTAAAATGAAAGTTTTAAAAGCCAATTCACCCCCCTCTTAGGAAGTTTTTCCTAATTTCAGGTATCTTACAAACTCTACTAAGCTTACACTCTTACCATACTAGAGTGCATTGCGTTTATTGTTGCACGAAAGTTAACACCATAGTAAACTATTGTCGATTTCTATTTCCATTTGGTAGGACTAGACCTTAAATTAGTGATAGGAAGTGTGGGGTATTTTAGATAAAATAGTATTATAAGGTTTGGATTCTCAAGATAATTTGATGTTATTGCAGGATGCATCTAGGAGGTTGTAGCACCCATGCTAGTGGCAATGATGGAGCAGGGACTTTTGGTGCAGGAGGTGGGAACTCAAATGCTATTTTACACAGCATAGCTCAGTAGGTTATGGATGAGATTGCCCGAAGCTCAAGGGAGCAATAAGATCCATCTACAGTTCAGGGATGCACAATTAAGAAGTTCACAAAGATGAATCCTCCAGCGTGTTTAGGAGGAGCTGATCCTGTAGATGCTGAGGACTAGATGCAGAAGATCGAGAAAATAGTAACGGTGCTCCAGTGCACCGATGAGCAGTGGGTTCTTTATGCCTCGTATAAGCTGACAAGCAAGGCGAAGAGATGGTGGATAGTTACAAAGTTGTTGGAGGAACAGAGGCCTATGCCCGTGGATATGACCTAGAGCAAATTCAGGGATATATTTTTCAATAGATATTTTTCCACCACAGTCAGAGAGGCTAAAGTACAAGAATTTTTTAGCCTGTTCTAGGGACTGAGGACAATCCAGTAGTACGCGGTGAAATTCATTGAGTTGTCGCACTTGTGCCCTTATGTCGTTCTAGATGAAGCTAAGAAGGTTAGAATGTTTGAGAGAAATTTAAGGCGAGATATATATAGGTAAGTGGCAGTATTAAAGCTGTAGGATTTTACTGAGCTTGTTGATAAAGTCACGGTAGTATAGGAGAGTGCGCAGGAAGATGTAGGAGGATTGAGCCAGAAGAAGATGCCCACACCTTTAGGATTTTAGATGGGTTCTAGCTGAGGCCCATGGAGAGGATACTGATATAGAGGAGGCCAGAGGCAGATGATGGGGCACGGTGGTGTTCAAGGTGGGCAGATTATTCCTATCTACCCTAGATGTGGCCAGAGGCATCTAGGTGAATATAGAAAGGGATAGAATGTCGGTTATCAATCTGGAAGACCTGGTCATATGGCTCGATCATGTCAAGGACCACCGATCTATACACCAGCTCCCAGACCTGGTTGGGGTGGACAACAGCAGGCGCCCCATGGAGGCCAACAGAGGAACACTGCACTGGCGAGAGTCTATGCATTGACGTCAGGAGATGCTGAGACTGCTGGAGATGTTGTCACAGGTATACTTACTATTTTACCATATAAAGTTGTTGTTTTGTTTGACACGGGTACCACCCATTCCTTTGTATCATCGGGGTATGTTAAAGTAGCTGGGATAGGAGCACAGTTGTTAGATGTTGAGTTGTTGGTATCCACGCCGACTAGATCTATTGTGAGGTGTAAGAGGGTACTTAGAAATTTTTCAGTGGCCATTTAGGGGAAAGTGCTACCAGCTGATCTTGTGATACTAGATATGCAGGGATTTGATGTAATATTGGGTTTGGATTGGCTGGTAGCTAATCATGCCAGCATTGATTGCCATCAGAAATAAGTGATTTTTAGACCCCTAGGTAAGCAAGAATACAAATTTATGGGTTCACGTGTGCATACTTCGCCATGGCTAGTGATGGATATTCAGGCAAGGAGACTGATTCAGGGTGGATGCCAAGGATATGTAGCCTACATAAAGGAATTACCAAAAGCGGAATTGAAACAAGCTGATATTCCAGTGGTTAGATAATTTTCAGATATCTTCCTAAAGGAGTTACCAAGCTTACCAACAGACCAAGAGATTGAATTTATCGTGGATCTATTACCAAGGTTGGCACCGATGTCTAAAGCACCATACCGTATGGCTCCAACCAAATTGAAAGAATTGAATGATTAGTTGCAAGAATTAATGAAAAAAGAGTTTATCATACCTAATGTGACACCTTGGGGAGCACTAGTCTTGTTCGTGAAAAAGAAAGATGAGACCATGAGGATGTGTATAGATTATAGGGACATAAACAAATTAATAGTCAAGAATAAATATCCTCTTCCCCGGATTGATGACTTATTTGATCAGCTCTAGGGGACCTAGATCTACTCTAAAATTAACCTTCGGTCAGGTTATCACCAGGTGAAAGTCAAGGTAGAGGATGTATCAAAGACAGCATTCCGAGCCAGATACGGGCACTATAAGTTCTTGGTAATGTTGTTCGGGTTGACTAATGCACCAACAGTATTTATGGATTTAATGAATCGAGTGTTCCATCAACACCTGGACCAGTTCATTGTAGTTTTTATAAATGATATACTGGTTTACTCAAAGAGTTTTAAGGAGCACGAGCATCATTTGAGACTGGTATTGCAGGTATTAAGAGAAAAGAAGCTTTATGCGAAGTTAAAGAAATGTGAATTCCTGTTGAAACAGGTTATTTTCCTCGAGCATGTGATCTCTGGGGATGGTATATCAGTCGACCTGAGTAATATTGAGGCAGTGGTGAGTTGAGTAAGGACAGGAAATGTCCAGGAGGTCAGAAGTTTTCTGGGTCTGGCAAGCTATTACCAGTGCTTTGTGGATGGTTTTTCCATATTGTCAGGTCCACTAACACGACTCACGAGGAAAATGTGAGGTTTGATTGGACCAATGATTGTGAACAGAGTTTCTAGGAGTTAAAGCGGTGTTTGGTCTCTGCACCGGTACCGTCTATTCCATCAGGGGATGATGGATTTGTGATATACAGTGATGCATCTTTGACGGGACTCAGATATGTGTTAATGCAGCATGGGAGAGTCATCGCCTACGCATCTAGAAAACTTAAAGAGTATGAAAAGAATTACCATGTGCACGACTTAGAGCTAGTAACAGTGGCGTATGCTTTGAAGATCTGGAGGCACTATCTTTATGGTGGGAAATGCGAGATTTTCACTGATCCTAAAAATTTAAAGTATTTCTTCACCCAAAAAGACTTCAATATGCGGTAGAGAAGATTGTTGGATCTTATCAAGGATTATGATTGTACAATCAGTTACCACCTTGGGAAAGCAAATGTGGTGGCTAATACACTGAGCAGGAAAACAACAGGAGCAGTGGTGTGAGCAGTGGAGATTCAGTGCCCTATCCAGATGGATTTGGAGAGGTTAGGCGTGGAGCTGATAGAGGGTGATCACCAAAAATTTATTGCCAACCTGGTGTTATAGCCCACATTGCTAGAAAGGATTAAAGCCGCCCAGAAAACTGATCTAGAACTAGCAAAGTTGATATAGAAAATACAAGACGAATAAGAGAAAGAGTTCAGTATATCAGATGACGAAGCCCTGTGGTTTCTTACCAAATTATGTGTTCCTGCAGATGCTCAGATTAGGAGAGTTATCTTGGAGGAGGCTCAAAAATCCCTATACACCGTGCATCCAGGTTGTACTAAAATGTATTGGGATCTACGGGAATCCTTCTAATGGAACGACGTGAAGAAGGAGATTACTAAATTCGTAAATCAGTGCTTAACATGCCAGCAGATGAAGGCTGAGCACCAGAGACATGTGGGGCAGTTGCAGCCACTCTACATCCCTAAATGAAAATATATATCGGGATCTACGGGAATCCTTCTAATGGAACGGCATGAAGAAGGAGATTACTGAATTCATAAATCAGTGCTTAACGTGCCAGCAGATGAAGGCTGAGCACCAGAGACACGTGGGGCAGTTGCAGCCACTCTACATCCCTAAATGAAAATAAGACCACACCTCTATGGACTTTGTAACGAGGCTACCACCAGCGTGATAGGGACAAAATGCTATTTGGGTGGTCATAGATCGACTAACGAAGAGCACTCACTTCATCCCCATCAAAGTCAACTATTCTATGGACAGGCTAGTAGAATTGTACATTCAGGAGATAGTTCGCTCCCATGGTGTGTTGGAATCCATAGTCTCAGACCGTGATCCCCAATTTACATCACAATTTTGGAGGAGTTTTCAGGAGGTTATGCGGTCACAGTTAGTATTCAACACAACTTTTCATCCTCAGACTGATGGGCAGACTGAGTGGACGATTCAGATACTTAAGGATATGTTGTGAGCTTGTGTGCTGGATTTTGGGGGTAGCTAGACCTAGTATCTACCGCTGGTTGAGTTCGCATATAATAATAGATATCAGCCCAACATCGGCATGGCTCCATATGAGGTTTTATATGGTAGGAAGTGTCGTTCTCCGTTGTATAGAGATGAAGTGGGTGAGAGGCGAGTTTTGGGACCAGAATTGGCGTAGGAGGCGTATGATAAAGTCTGACTAATTAAAGATAGAATTAGTGCAGCTCAAAGTCGGCAGAAAAGTTTCGCAGATACTCACCACTGAGAGTTAAAATTTGATGTGGGAGATCGGGTATTTTTAAAGGTAGCTCCACTGAGAGGAGTTATAATATTTGGGAAGAAGGGTAAGTTGAGCCTTAGGTGTATTGACCCATTTGAGATACTTGAGAGAGTAGGGTCAATTGCCTACAGGCTAGCTCTACCACTTGCTCTATCTAGAATTCACAACGTATTTCATGTTTCCATGTTGAGGAAATACGTCCTAGACCCATCTCACGTGATCAGTTATGCAGAGATAGAGCTTAGAGATTCACTAGCATATGTGGAAGCACCGGTACAGATCTTGGACAGGAAGGAACAGGAATTGCACACCAAGAAAATTTAGTTAGTGAAAGTTTCGTGGAGAAATCATGACATAGAAGAAGCTTCGTGGGAGCTTGAGGAGGAAATCAGACAGAAATACTCGCACCTATTTAAATGGAGTACAGTATTAGTCAGTATTAATCAGATAAAGTTAATTTTGATTTATTCAGTGCAGAGTGATCAATGTATAATTGTATTTTGGATCATAAGATAGGGAGTGTTTTGGTTTTGGGAGATTTTTCTTTTATGAGTATATTTGTAATCTCTCAAAACCCTTTATGTAACCATGGTATTCATCCGCTATAAGTGAGGGTAATTAATAAAATAAGTAGTCTATTTTTCTCAATGGATGGTGTTCAATATAGATAACAAATTTCGAGGACGAAATTTTAAAAGGAGGGGAAAATGTAGTAATCTGGATAATTATGGGAATTAAATAATAAAGAAATGAGAGAAAAAAGAAAATTTTAAAGGGGGGCGCAGCAGGGCCTCGTCGACGAACACAAAGCGTTCAATGACAAACAATCTACTTGGGCTCGTCGATGTGGACGTGTGACTCATTGACGAGAATTTACCAAGGGGCTATTTTTCAGGGCATAAAACTTGTCGACGAGGGTTGGTGTTTGTCAACGAGCCCCCTGCTTGGACTCATTGATGAGGTGTCGTGGTTCGTCAATGAGGCCACGTGGCAAGAGGTCTATAAATAGAAGAAACAACGATTCAGTGAGGAAATTCATTTTTCCTCACTTTTTTTCTCTCTTGCTCGATTTCCCTTCCCTTCTCTCTAGATTTTTCGTCCCGTTTCTCCCCGTTTCGACGATCAGAAGTTGCCACATTGATCCTAGGGAGATTCTTTACAAGTCTGTTAGAGTAGATTGTTGGTTTGGGCATTTTGAACACCATCCTAAAATCAAGGTAGATAGATTATTTAGGTGTTTTTAGTATTAGCAGGCTTATTTGAGTCCAGATTTTGTATTGTATAAGAATATATTGGAATTTTGTGGAGTAAAATTAAGGTGTTATGTTTTCAGGGTTATGGTGTTTTTAGGACCCTACAGGCATGGGTTGAGGACCCTAGCAGATATTTTTCCAAGATCCCAAGTATATTAAAGTTTAAGAAATTGTAAATTGGTAGGTGTAGGAAATATGAGTGAGATAATTTTCTGGGAAAATTCAGTGATTTACTGAGGAATTTGTATAAATGTATTATTGCAGGATCTTGAGATTGGTACACCGAGGGAGTGAGAGTAGAGTTGGAGGCGAGCCTTTCAGTCAATTAGGTAAGGGAAATATGCTATGTTAGGAATTTTAGAATATTTATTAATAAATTATATGTTTTTTTCCAAATTATTAATCACTTTAGAAATTATTTATATATCAGAAAATACGATATCAATATATGAGATATTTATTTATGTAGTTGTGTGGCATGAGACAGTATTAGATCAGTATATGAATTATACAGTTCTAGATTATTATGATTTATAGTTCTATACAAACATATGTTTATGAGACATTATCATATCAGTATAGAAATAATACAGTTTTCAGATAAGTAAGATTTATATTATTATGCAGAGATATGTTTTATCAGATTTTACAAGAGTATGAATTATAGTGTTTATACAGACTGACAATATATGCAAATTACCATGATTTCCAAAATATTAAAGGCATACCATTATGATATTACAGTTTATACAACTCAGATAATACAGTATTTTCATATTAGCTTTCGGTGTTATGGTTGTTTTCCATAACATTATGCTAATTCAATTTATATAGTACAAATATTTTAGTATTTTTATATTAGCTTTTGGTGTTATGGTTATTTTGGAATTATGATGAAACAACAAGATAATTATGTATATTAGTACTATATTTAGTATTAGACCCTGATGAATCAGTTTAGTAAATATTCAGTTATTAGAGTACGGTACCATTGCTATTACAAGATCAAAGTGCAACCACACATCTTAGATAATGTGTGGAAGGTTTTCGTCAATCATGCCTGGAGGGATTGTAGACTCCCCAAAAAACTGGGTTGAGGTAGCCGGTTTGACGAGGTAGATACCAGTACCCTGCCTAGGAGAGGTTGCAGTTTGGCCGGGTTGAGGATTGGTAGAGTTACAGTTGACTTAACTGATAGGCCAACCAAGGTTAAGTCCCACCTATGGGCCGCACAACCCTGTCATAAGGGGCTAAATCATGACGTATAATTTTTCAGGGTAAGTATCACAGTTATGTATTTGTATACAGATTTACAGAATATCAGCAGATATATTATAAAACTAGAAGTATGAAAAAGTAGAAAACTCAGACATTATAGTTGTATATTAAATTATAAAAGATACAAGTTGTACTGTATATTGTTCTACCAGTTTTTACAATTTTAGATATTCATCAGTATAGTATTTATGTAACTCAGTTGCCACACAGTAGTAATAGCATATTTCCTTTTACTGAGCGTTGTCTCATCCTAGTGATTTAATATTTTTCAGGTGACCTAGTTAGGCGAGCGGATCAGGCTCGCAGATAGAGAGGGCAAGTACACTACCCTATATGTTGGGTAAGCGTATACATGAGATAGTATCTTTGAGTAGATGATACTGGGGTGATGTGTATATATGTGTGTATGGTTTGAGAAGAATTACTAAATTTTGGTATTGTTTATATGGATGAACAATTTTTTATTTTTATGCTGCATAGGTGTGCAATATAATCAGGTTTCCTTAGTGCTCACTTGGGGCCTAAGATGTTATAGCAAATTATACAGGAGTGTCATAATGTTATGTTTTGCCGTTTATTTTATAAAAAAAAAAAATGGTATAGATTTTTCGGGTCATTAGACATTCTCTTTCTCATATTTCTTTGTAAAATCTTCTTAAAAAGAGAGCATCGAGTTCATCTCCTTCCTTTGCAAAGTTATTGCAATTTGAAATTAGATTGAATGCTCTATATTGTGGGCATTATACATTCCGTTGCTAAGCTTATACTCTCTCATTCATTCATATTTGATAATCATTTTTTAGAGAGTGAGCTTGAGTTTTTCCTGTACTATTTCATTAATAAATATTGTTGGGAAAAATCTCTAGTACTTGTGAATCTTTGCACACTCATTGCAAGATTCGAAAGCTAGTCTTTGTGCTTATTGGAAAATATCTTTAAAGCTAATCATCTTTATCTCCTACATCTCTTTGTTGGAAAATATATTTTGGAGATATCACTTGTGTTTTTTTAAAAGATCTTTAATATACGCTTAGAAAATATTATATATTTAAAACAAATATCATATTCACCATCATCTCTCGCAATATTTCATATGTATAAATTTTTTAGAGGTATCTTACAAACTCTACTAAGCTTACACTCCTACCATACTAGAGTGCATTGCGTTTATTGTTATATACATCTTCTTATTGGAGAAACATTCTATTTGTACAAAAATCATTTTACATACCTTTGTATTCCAAGCGTGGCCTAAAAAGGAATACACCGTCCTATAAGGTGTACTGGTTTGGCTTTAACCTGGTTAGGTAAGCTGAGGAGACTTCGCCTCGTAAGTAGAGCTGGTTTGGTTCTGCCCGACAAGTGAACTAAGGAGACTCCGCGTCGTAAGGAGAACTTGTTGTGGCTTAGCCCCGTAATTAAACTAGGGAGACTCCACCTCGTAAGGAGAGTTGTAAACAGCATTGCTCCGTCCGGTTAAGTGAGCATCTAGTGAAATCCTTAGGTGATTGGCCTAAGGCGGGGATGAAGGCTGGTTTGATTGAACCTCGATAAAAATATTATGTCCATTTTCCCCCCTATACTTTTTGATTTCTGCACTTGAATGTTATATTTAATTTGTTGTGCATGAGTTAAATAATTGCATATCTTTATATCTGTGAAATTGGTGATTGTTTAGAAAGATCCTAGTTTGCAAAATACTATTTGTGGATCTTAAAATAAAGATAAATTTACCTAAAAAGTTTTAAATACCCAATTCACCCTCATCTTAAGAATCCACCATTCACATCAATTGGTATCTGAGTCTCTTTGCAAAAAGCATAACCGCTTGTGTTAAAGATCGTAATGACTCAAGTTGGTATATCACCGTTTTGTGAGGAAAAATTCTCTACAAACCTTCCAATGTTTTATGGTGAAAATTTCACCGATTGAAAATTTAGAATGATCATTTTTATCAAATCATTAAATTAAAGACTTAAAAAGTAATTGCTCAAGGGAATGTTGTGCGAAATTATTTTCTAAAAAAACCTGACAAACAAATTATACTTTTATAGTCATTAAAAAATTAGAAATGGAAAAAAGCCGCAATTGAACACACTTTAACCATCCAAATCTCATCATCCATCCCCCCATCCCACTACTCTTTGCATGCAACCAAAGGAGGATGGAACTAATAGCACATTTTGGAGTTTAGAAGAGGAGGTGACAATCCAATTGAGACTTTAAATTCATATTTCTTGATATTAATTTGTTATTCTATGTATTTTTAATTTTTAAATAATTTTAAAAATCGGCTATCCATAATAAAATATTATCATATAAAAATAGACACTTCCTGAATAAAATAAGCCATAATTAAAAAGCCCCATAATCAACCTCCCTTCTCCTTGCTTAAATATCCCCCCAACGACCTTCCTTACGAGCTTCTCTCTCTCTCTCTCTCTCTCTCTCTCTCTCTCTGACCCCGTACGGGCGCAGCGTGAGGCTCTGCGAAAACCCTAATCATCTGCTGCCGCAGGCTCAAAAGCTTTTAACTTGCTCCGAAGCTCCTTCAATGGCGGTTCTTGCGTGGTGAAACAAACTCCTCAAAAGCCAGTTCTCAAATTCTCCATATTCTCGTCTTCGAGAGTCGCCATCGCTGGACTTAAATTTCATCGCCATTTTAATCCGTATCTGATTCCTCCACAGCTCAACCAGAACTTCTAGAAAAAAAAGGGTATATATAGTTCATTGTTTCTAAGCATCGTAGTTAATGACTATATATATTACATATATATATATTATTCTTCGTCTAGAAGAGATTCTAATCGGCTTCTTCCTTTCGCTTTTTGACTACTACCATTCATGTCCTTCGTTGAACTAAATCAAAATAAAGTTCAGAGTTTCGGAGAGGAAATAGAAGAAAATTGGGATCTGGGTATTTAAGATGTTAGAACATCTTCGCGATTCAGGCGGCGAAAGAATTAGTCGGGAAATTTTAAATTCAAGTCAGAGTTCATCAATGAGCAGCGAGAGCAGTTTCAGCCGTCTCTCATTCGACGCCACGGTCGAGCTCTCGCCGTCCACCCACTTGCCGGAAAATCTGGCGCCGAAGCCTCATCAGGCGTCGGACTCTGCCTACGAAGCGATTCGCTCGGCCTCTGTTTGCCGGAAAACAGGGCTGGGTTTCAGGGACTTCGAGCTGGTGCGGCAGATCGGGAGCGGCGATATCGGGAAGGTGTACCTGTGCCGGCTCCGGAGCTCCGGCGAGGAAAGTCGGGTTTATGCTATGAAAGTGGTGGATAAGGAGGCTCTGGCATTGAAGAAGAAGAGTCATAGGGCGGAGATGGAGAAGAAAATATTGAAGATGGTGGATCATCCTTTCTTGCCTAGTTTATATGCTCATTTTGAAGATTCGCATTTCTCCTGTATAGTTATGGAGTTTTGTTCTGGTGGCGACTTGCATAACCTTAGACACAAGCTGCCTCAGAAACGTTTTTCTCTGAGCTCCGCAAGGTACATCCATGGCAGATTTTCACACGCACGCGCGCACAGACACGCACACACTCTCTCTTGAAGTACTTTTCCAGTTTCGCAGAGATACTATATAAAATTGGAAAAGCTAGCAGATGCTTTTTGAAGTTGTGAACGATTTTCAGAAATATTTTTAACCTTTCGAAGCATGATAATTAATCAATATCAACATTTTCATTTTCACAGTGCAGTTTTATACATACAGTTGTGTGTGTGTGTGTGTGTGTGTGTGTGAATGAATATATATATATATATATATATATTTATATAATATATAATTTTGCATGTATGATTGTGTTTTCTTTATTTTGTATTCTTATGTTGTGAGGACTTGGGTTATTCTGTACAGAAATGCTTCGTCTGCTGCACCCTTGTATAGTCCCCTTCAGTAGACACACTACGCTTTGGTTTCATTCATTTTCTTGGCTTTTCTCCTGGTTGTATTTATACCCATTAAATGACCGTGGGAAACTTTCGGGGAAAATTGCTTCCCCTGTTTCGCATCATCCTCTTAAGTAGAGATTTATGTGATTATCCTCTTGGTTAGCCGCAAATTTCCAATAAAGAAAATTCTCCATTAGTAGTGGATATGACTGTTTATTTTGGTTGTTTTTAAAATCGAATTTACCAGATCAGGCCTCTGTCTTCATTCTTTTTCACGCAAGTAATCAGAAGATTTTCTCAGATTTTCTTTCAGATTCATGTTCCTTCAACTGCAGGGGGTTTTCCCTCTGAGCTTATCTCGTGGTCTTGGAATATTTCTTTCTTGCAAGCCCCGTTTGGTTTCCAAGAAACATCAAATCTGAAACTTCTACTGTTTTCCTTGCTTCTATTTTTCGTTTCCACCATTTTCCAGGTTTTATGCGGCAGAGGTTCTGGTAGCCCTGGAGTACCTCCACATGCTGGGAATCATCTACAGAGACCTAAAGCCCGAAAACGTACTAGTCAGATCGGACGGTCACATCATGCTCTCGGACTTTGACCTATCCCTATGCTCCAGCGCGATCCCAGCCATTGAAGGCCCTGACACCTCTCCAAACACGCTGACCCATGCGGCCCCACGCAGCACCCGCCCACATGCGATCCCTCTCTCCTGCCTCTCCAACCGGCTGTTCCGGTCGCGGAAGGTGCAAACGTCGTCCAGCAGCCGGCTGTTCGTGGCGGAGCCGGTAGCCGCTCGGTCATTCTCCTTCGTTGGGACCCATGAGTATGTGGCCCCGGAAGTGGCCTCGGGTCGGCCCCACGGTAACGCCGTGGACTGGTGGGCCTTCGGAATCTTCATCTACGAGATGATCTACGGACGGACGCCTTTCTCCGGCGTATCCAACGAGGCGACGCTGCGAAATATCGTAAAAATGCCCTTAACATTCCCCAATGCCATGCAAGCCCAAGCATGCGAAGGTGAGCACCACGCGCGGAGCCTTTTGACCCGGTTGCTGGATAAGGACCCGAATACGCGACTCGGGTCAAAGCGCGGAGCGGCCGAAGTCAAAACCCACCCGTTCTTCGTAGGCCTTAATTTTGCTCTTGTACGGTCGCTGGCGCCGCCCGAGATTCCGGGCCTCAGACGACTCAGAACGACGTCATCCTACCGCGGGAGGAGTAGTACAAGTAGGAGACGATCTACGGCGTTCGATTACTTTTAAATGGTATGATGCTCGCCACGTGTAACGCCGTCCTACGTACAGTTTTCATTGGCCGGATATAAATGTATATGCTTTGCACCTCTCTCAAGTCCCTGTAAGGGAAGATTTTTTTTTGGTTTATTATCTTTTACGTGTTGCTTAAGGTGATGTTAAGAAATAAAAATTTTGAATCCAAAATTAAAATTTGTATAAACTTAAAATATATATAATTTTATAATATATTTACACATTAAATTATAAAAATTGAATTCATAAGCTAAAATGCATGATAATCTACTTATTTTACTTGCGTAAAATAAGATAGTTTGAAATTATGAATCATGTTGCTCGCTCACTTGTTAATCTTATGATTGAAAGAGATTTAAATTATAGGTCTTGAATTCATGCCCAAAAATAAGTGATAAATTAGAAAGGAAATAATGTCTAAGTTTTATTAGGCGGGCGGGGGGGAAAAAGAAAATAAAAATTATATATATCAGCAGGTGGCATGACCTTTTTTGTGGAAACCAAAGTGGAGGGATAGAAGAAAGAGTAGTGTGAAGTATTTTAGAGAAAGATGTGGGAAAGCTTAGATGGTACGTACATGAATTATGTTCAACTTTTCAGGAAAAGGTGATTAGAGGTGGGGCCTTTTTGTCTTTGTAATCAACATATAATAATAACGTGCCAAAGCTTGCAACTCTGTCCCCCTTTCCTCTTATTTTTGTCAGGAAAGCGATGTTTCATTTGAGGTCATTATTTGCTTTACAGCGCAAAATTAATTTCCTCCTTTGGTATTATTATTATTATTATTATTATCCAAACTTATAATTTATAATTTAAAATTGACTATATTTTGGAAATTAAAATAAGAAAAAAGTTTAATTAGCGCGCTCATTTTTTTTGGTATTTGGATCAAATAATAAGAATAATAAAAATACTCAAGGAATACCAATAATAATAATAATAAAACTATAATCTAATGAAATTGAGACTTTAGTTTTGAATTTATTTAGATTTGGATAAAACATTTACACAAATTTAAATCTAGACTCTAAAGTCCATACTTTACATCTAAACACTACTTGTGAAAAAATAAAATCAGTCATAAATTTTTTTTTTTTTTTTTTTTTTTGTGGGTACTAACAAGTATTATATTTTAAGACTCGCATTTTAGGAGTTTTTTTCCGGATTAACTTTTTTTAAAAAAATATATTAAATAATACCTTTTTCTGGGAAGTATTTTCCATAATGACTCTGACGTAATCTCGCTACTCCAAGTAGCGAGATTTGTCACGTGTTGATCTTAACCAAATCTCGCTACTTGGAGTAGCGAGATTTGGTTGTCACGCATCTTTGCGAGAATGTGTCTGACATTTAAATCTCGCTACTCGGAGTAGCGAGATTTGCCACGTATTGACCTTAAGCAAATCTCGCTACTTGGTTACCACACGTCTTTGCGAGAATGGGTCTGGCATTTAAATCTCGCTACTCCAAGTAGCGAGATTTTCTATGCACCAGGTTTTCATTATTAGTTAAATTGTTTTCTAAATTATTTGAGTGAAGAATAAATTATTAATTTAAATTTTCACTTATAATAATTTACAATTTGTAATTTAGTTAAAAATATTTTTTTTATCAAAAATTAACATAACAGTCATACACAATAAATATACACTAATTATATTTAATTAAATAGGGAAATCTTATATATTTCATGGAGTAGGAAATATTTAAATATTAACATGTTCCATTTGTTGCCGCTATCTCTGGCACAAAGAGAGTCGTTGATCCATCAATTTATCATACTGTTCCTTTGATGGAATTAGGATTTTAATTTCCGCATTTCTGGCATTTCATATTTTGTGTTTGTTCCTCTCTCTCTCTCTCTCTCTCTCTCTCTCTCTCTCTCTCTCTCTCTCTCTGTTTCTGTTCCACCATTTTCCCTATAAATTCTAACGTCATTTTTATTTTGCTAATATGGGTGTTTCGATTTTCTTCTGTTAAGGGTTAATCATTTTTTTTTTTTAAGTTACTAAGAAAATTGGAATGATGAAGAGTAGAGAATAAAATGTTGATCATGAGGATAACTAAAAGATCAAGATCTGCCTCTATTAATTTGGATTGTTAAAAGATTGGGATCATGGCTGCCTCCATTATTCTCTCTCTCCATGTGTCAACTAATATATTACTCATTAGTCATTACTATAATTAATTTTGTTCCTTGGGAGCAGTCAGGTTGTGGGATGACTGCCTATATGGCTTATAGGATGAACAACTTGCTTGGCTAACCAGGTAAAAACTTTGACCTCTAAAGAAGATGAGACGTGCGAGGATGATAAATTGAAGCAAACTTCAAAGAAAAAAGTATACAATGGTAGCAATAAGAACAATACTATTGCTATGGAAAAAGGACATCTTGGGTTTGTTAAGGTTAACGTGGATGGATTGCCAATAGGGAGGAAAGTGGATATAAATGTTTCTTCTATATATGAGACTTTAGCCCAAGCACGGGAGGACATGTTCGCTAATCCAACCACAGGCATCACTTCTATTCGTGAGTGTAATCTTTATTTTTTATATTTTTTATCAGTAATGTATAATTTACTTATTTTCTATAAATTTGATCTTAAATGTTTTGATGTGAAATTATTGTTAAATCACTGTTGCACCTCAATCTAATGACTAACTTTTAGAATCAAGTGGTTTAAGATGACATAAACATTTTGATAATCAAGGTCAAATTAGTAGGACTAGGACAATAATGAGTTGCATAGATAATTCCTTTCTAGTTTTAAAATGTAATTATGATTGTGTAACTAGGTTCGAGTGGAGAGAGTGAGCAATCAAGAAAGGCCACCAAACTTTTAAATGGATCATCCGAATTTGTGCTCACTTATGAAGATAAGGAAGGGGAGTTGATGCTCGTACGAGATGTTCCTTGGGAGTATGCACCTTTCATTTCATTTTAAATGATTATACTAGTGCAATACATTTATACTTATGTATATATGTTTTTGTGAATGAGTCTTTGTGTGTATATATGCACATATTTATGCCTGATGTTTGTATATGCACTTCTAAACCCTAAATGGCATCCCATCAAATGACAAGGCTAGCCTTATGGGAGACTAACGTCATAGAGCCCCAACTGTATTGCCGTATCTCTACTCGCTCTGCGAGGAGTGGAAGGAACATCAAGTGCGCGTAAATCCCCCAGAGGTCACAGAACAGCGTCCCACATATCAATCGCAGCAAGTGGGCATGTTCGTGGCACGCTACTGTGTGATCATCAGCAGCTGCTGGGAGCTGGCGAAACATATCGCCCTCAAGATATCGTATGCGAATGCGAACACCAACAAGTTCACCATCTGGAGGCACCACTCCTAATAATCTCTCGCACATGCGGCGGAGTGCTCCCCCTGACCAACGCCTCCATCCTATACTGGTCTAGAAATACGACCAGTGATAGGCATCCCATCAATCGGCAGCCCAAACAACACCGCCACATCCTGTAGGATGATAGTAGCCTCCCCATGTGGCAAGTGGAACGTGTGTGTTTCAGGTCTCCATCGCTCCACCAAGGTGGTCACGAGATGCCAATCCAACTAGATATGGCCAATCTGATATATCCCATAAAATCCAGCCTCTCACATCCAATCAACAATGTGGGGGTCTGCGCCTATCCTTTCGTGTATGCTTTGAGTGCCCCCTTGGCAATATAACACGTTAGCGTGCGAATCGGTCCACACCTGACTGGACCGGTGACGATCGCCCATCGTCAGCACACTGGGATCGGACGACCCTGGATCGATCCTACAAAAAAGGCAGCATAGTTAAAGCGTCAACATAAAAATAATCAAAATTGAGTATCTGTCATGGCTGCTTTTTGGGGTGGAACTGAACGGAAATCTCATGTTTCATCCTAGATGTGTACAACTGAAAATATCCCACCCAGCTTTTTTTCTCAAGATGCACTATTCCCCATTGATGAACAGAGTGACTGAATTGCTCCAAGGCAACCGATAGCATGGAAGGAGATGTATTCACCGAAAAAGGAAGGCGGCCTAGGGATCTTAGATTTGGAATCTAGGAATAAGGCTCTCCTTACCCAAGCCCAAGATCAGGAATCTTAGGCTAAATGGATGCGGCTGATTTATTTTAAAGACTCACTATTTTAGGATGCAGAGGCTAAACGTGATGCTTCCCAATTGTGGAAAAAAAAAATAGTTGATCTTAAAAGTCACCTTGTTTAGAAGGAGGAAGTAGTATGACAGCTAAAAACTTGTTGAAATTATAGGACTATAAATGGGCAAATTTCTTCATCTATTGCCTATGAAACATGTGTGAAACAAAGAGATAGAAGTAGTATGACACAAAGATGTTTGGAAATGTGGTAGTATCCTTAAGCATGCTTTTATCTTGCGGTTGACGTGTGGCAGCACCCATAATCATTCTTTCGCCCCTTTTATGGCAATTAAATGTGTAGGACACGTCGTTTAACTTATAAGTGATAGGTCAGTGCGAAGGTCTAGCTGCATCCCCAGGTTGTGTCCTTATCGGACATCTCGTGCGGTTATGTCCTTCTGGACGACATATGCTACACGTGATATTTTTCTTACCTTCCTGGGCGTCCATCTCGTTGTGTATACGTGAGCTCCTAGGTTGACCTTTATATCGAGCATATGCAGGATTTGCCTACAAATTTGACAACAAGGAAGTTAGCCAATATGCCTCGTGCATAATCGGATGAAAATCCGCAGCATATGTCGCATAGTGCTTGGCAGTGCTCCAATATGGCTCAACATACTGGCTTGCATTTAGCCGTGTCTCAGCACAAGCCGCGAGAAGGTGGGAGTAGAGATAGTGTAAAGATTTCCACTTCCTGCAGGAGCATTCGCGCCTCTAAATGCTCAAAGTTTGGACATTGTTTCCTTTATGAGGTCTTAACTGCACGGTCGCGATGCTAAAAGTACCCCTAGACCGGTTGAACGTCGTGACTCGATGTCCGGTCACCTTCAGCTTCCTTCTTTCCATCGCTAGAAATATATGCAGAGTTAACGTATTTCCTCCAGATATTGCGTTACAAGCAGCCTCCTGTCGACTATTGAAATAAGGTGCAACGCAATAAAATGTTAGTTCCATAAGGGCCGCTATGGGAAGGCTACGAGCGCCTTTTAGGTCGTTTGTCCATTTTATCTGTATCTCAGCATTAATGCCTCATCGAACACCACATCTCTGTTTATAAATCACATTCTTATCTTTTTTATCCTATAACTTGAATCCTTCAACCCCCTTTTCATGACCAATGAAAATACATCTCCTGGATTTAGGGTCTAGTTTAGATCAAAACTCACTAGGAATGTGAGTGTACATTAGACAACACAAGATCCTCAATATAGAGTAGTCAACCTCTTGACTTATCCAAACTTCCTCACCTAGTTTACCATCCATATTTGTAGAAAGTGACTTGTTAAAAATATAACAAGTTGTGCTGACTACGTTTGCCTAGAAATTCTTGGGCAATTTTGTGTGTAGTCTCATACTCCTAGCTTTTTTAAGAAGGGTTTGTTCATCCTTTCAACCACCCTATTTTGTTGTGGAGTCCAACTAATTGTAAAGTGTCAGACAATTCCTTCAAATCTACAAAAGTTTAGGTACTAATCAAACTTATACTCTAACCCATTATTTAATGTAAGAAACATCATTGATTTTATTTTTTGTTTTTTAACATTTGCCTTCCACTACTTGAATTTGGAGAATACCTTTGAATTTTTCTTTATAAAGTAAATCCAAAGTTTCGTAGAGTAATCATTAATAAAGCTAACAAAATATTGAGCTCCATTCCAAGTTGGTACCCTTGCAGGCCCCCAAACATCATTGTGAACATAATCTAAAATACCTCTGCATGTTTAGGAAGGCAACCTGAATTTTACTCTGCACAGTTTACCTAAAACACAATAATATTGACTATGTACTCCTTCAACCCTTTTAACAATTTTCTCTTTTGGAGTTCCCATTATACCTTACTCACTTATGTCTCCCAAGTATATATATGCAAAACTTGGTTTCAATTGTGTCGGTATCCAATGAAGCAGCTGCTACACTACCCACAATTGTATTTCCTATTAGCTGATACAAATCATTGTTGACTCACTTGCCCATCACAACAATCATAGAACCCTTTAACACCTTTAGGATTCCACTTCTAGGAGTTGTTGAAAAATCCATATTGAGTCTTTTCTAAGTAACCTAGAGAAAACAAATTCTTTTTCAATTTTGGAATATGTATAACATTTTGTAATGTTCTAACAATGCCATCAAACATTCTAACCTTCTCAGTACCAACTATACTCATAGGACAAGGATGATCATCCACAAGAACTACCGATCCACCGTCACATTCCCTATAGGTATCAAACCACTCCCTATATGGAAAATAATTAAAGGAGCAACTAGAATCTACATTCCATGTATTTTGACAAAGAATTATTACATGTAGTAACTAGAAATAGTTCTTTATTTTCTGAACTATCTACCAGAACACTTGCAGAATTTGAGGGTCAGTCTTTATTATCTTCCTCTTTCTTCCAAAGAGGACAATCCCGCTTATAGAACCTATTCTATTTGCATTTGAAGTGTTCAACATTCTTGGCCCCTAATCTAGACTTCGATTTTCCCCTTTGCTTATACTTCTCTTTGGATTTCCCTATATTATGCTTATCTTTAGTAACCAAGCCCTTTGGTTCGTGATCCTCTTTGCAGAGTTTTCTTCTAGCCTAGTTTGATCAGAGAACCCTAGAAACATTTTCACAACTTGGAGTGAATTTCCTATAAAGTAGTGTCGAAACCAAGTGTTCAAATGAAGAAGGAAGAGAAGATAACAACGTTAGTACCTTATCTTCATCTTCAATCCTTACATCCACTTTGAGTAGATCTCTAAGAATTTGATTAAACAAATTCATATGCTAATCTAGATCTCCACCCATGGGCATACAAAGGAACAACAATGACTTCTATCAGAAAATAATTGCTACAGAGAGGCTATTTCTATCCTTGATTATTTTATTGATATCTATTATGAATATATATACAATCAAAAGAAGGGAATCACAACTTATTACACAGTTGGAGAAAAGAAACAGAAAAGGATTCCCTAACATAAAAAGCAACGTAGTAGATTCCCTTTCAGTTACAGAGCACCAAAAAAAAAAAATAATTTTACAAAATAATGTTTCTTTATGTGTTAGTACACCCCCTCGAGTCCAATGGTGTGTCAAGAACATTGAGACTCGATCAAAAATGAAAATTTTTTTCAGAGACCAGAGGCTAGGTGAAAATATATGCAATTTGGTCTTTTGAGTTAAGAAAGGAGACAGTTGGTGATTTTGCTTCCACTCGATCACGAACAAAGTCAAATTCGATGTCCATGTGTTTTGTCCGAGAGTGATAAATTGTGTTGGCTACAAGATAGGTGGCTCCAATGTTATCACACCATAAGTTTGGAGCATGAGAGAGAGAAATTCGTAGCTCATGTAGAGCTAATTGTAACCAGATTGTCTCAGCAGTGGCAGTTGCAATGGAGTTGTATTCGGTTTAAGTGCAAGATCGAGCACTATTTTATGCCTTTTGGAACTCCATGAAATTAAATGAGTGCCAAGAAAAATGCAGTAACCACTGGTTGATCTACTGTCATCACAACATCCAATTAGCGTCAAAATAGGTGTGGAGGGTTAAGGAGGTCTTAAAAGGAAAGAAGAGACCATGATTTATGGTTTCCTTAAGGTATCGCAAAATTATTTTTACAGAACTTCAGTGGGATAGGTTGGGATTATGCATGAATTGAAACACTTTGTTCACTGAAAAATTGATGTCTGGTCGAGAGTGAGACAGATATTGAAATGCACCAAAAATGCTCCTAAAGAGGGTGGGATCGTCAAATGAGGGAGAATCAAAAAAGGACAATTTTGAAGAAGCTGCCATGGATGAGGAGATGGGTTTGGCATTAGACATGTTGCTTTAGTGAAGTAAGTCCTTGATGTACTTACATTGAGTGAGCAGAACACCATTCGTTAGATAATCTATCTCCGAACCCAAAAAATAGGACAACTAACTGAGATCTTTAACAGGAAAAGCATGACTTAAGGCATCAATGAGGGAGTCAATGGTAGAATTATGAGATGAAGTGATAACAATGCCATTAACATAGACTAATAGATAGATTTTAATGTCACCATGGACAAGGATGAATAAAAAGGGATCAACTTTGGAAGCAGAGAAACCATACCCAAGGAGCCATGAGCTTAATTGAGCAAACCACGCTCGGAGGGCTTGTTTAAGCCCATACAAAGTTTTTTCCAATTTACACACATATTGTGGATGTAGGGGATCAATGAAGCCTTGAGGCTAGTGCATAAAGACCATGTCGTTCAAATCACCATGAAGAAAGGTGTTTTGAATGTCGATTTGGCGCATGGACCATCGCTGAGCCACTGTAAGAGATAGGACCAACCGTATGGTGGGAGCTTTAATAGCATGGCTGAATGTGTCATGGTAGTCAACTCCTTCACATTGATGGTAACCCTTTGCGATGAGACGCGCTTTGCGCCAGTGAATCGATCCATCGGGGTTGTATTTTGTTTGACAAATCCACTTGTAGCCAAGGATATTAAAAGAGGGAACAGGGAGAACCAAGGTCCAAGTCCAATTTTGAATGAGAGCATTGTACTAATCTTTCATGGAAGAGCACCAGTCGGGAAGTTTGGAGGCCGCAGAGAAGCTTAGAGGGTCATCAGGAGGGATGGTGGCAATGGTGAGATAATAGGGAGTAGGATACGGGACGGTACCGTCTATGAATACACGGGGACGAGAGGAGTGGGTTTGGACTCTGATGATGATGGGAGACCGTGGAGGAATGAGGTGATGGTATGATAGGGGATCTCGAGAAGGGTGATTAGGATTAGTTGGGGAATTCGGGAGGGTATTCGAGGAAGAGGGCACAGGCGTGGGTTCAATGGGTGAAGAGCTGGAAAGGGGAGAATCAGGAGAGGTCTGTGTGGCTGGGGTTAAGGGATGTGGGCCTGGGCCAAGAATGGATGGAGGAAATATAGGAAGGGAAGTGTTGACTTTTTGAGTTTGATCCTTATTTTGATGTTGACAAAGCATCTGTATCTTATGTGTGTATTTACTTTGTGAACGAGTTTATATTTCAGCACACATATAAGGATTAAGAGAAATGGAGGCCAAGACAGATCTTAATGCATATATACCTAGCATACTCTATGAAGTGAAGAGCAAAAGATCAAGAAGAAGACATTTAATTTTATTGTATTACATTTCGTTTATATTTTGGTCTGTAATAAAGCATGACATGCATGATATGGATGATAAGCTCAGGATGACTGTAAACTAACCCTAGGGACCAGCACTTCTCATAGAAACTCTTTTCTTAAATAACTAATTGGTTATGGTCAAAGATTAGGGCTAACACGAAGTTTACAAAAACTTTGGTCGACCTTTGGTCGACCGGCGCTTGATTTTTAGGCTTAATTTAAAAGCCCAGTCGACTAAACAAACCATAGGCCAGAAAGTCAACATTTCACTAAGCTTCAGTCAACCGACCGAAGCATTGCCTGAGGGGGTGTTGATCTAACCCATAAGGATCAGTTGTAAAGGTTTGGATCAGCCCTGTGAATTTGACCTAGGGTTTCCCTTGCTCAGTAAGGAAAGGGTGTTGTAATCGGTGTCGCTCCACCCGTAAGTGAGCATCAGTGGAATTCTCGAACTTGCGAGCTAGAGGCAGGGACATAGGCCCACTTGCTGAACCTCGATAACACTTCTGGTGTCACTCTTGTTTTACTTGCTTTATATTTTGTGCTTGCTTACTTATCTTACCTGCAAGATTTATTGCACTGATAATTGGATACTTATTTTTGGTTGCTTAAGTAATACCGAAACTGCATTATTTGTTTAGCTTATTTGAACAATTTTGAATCGGTTGAATTGAATCTATTTAGAAAGACCCTGGGTTAAGTTATACTGCTACTAGTTAATTGACCAAAAATTTTAAAATCTCCAATTCACCCCCCTCTTTGGATTAAACCGATTCCAACAATTGGTATCAGAGTCAAGTTGTAGCATATCCTAATGAGTAGCTACATAAAGGCAAATGGCTCATTTTGGTGTATCTTAGTTCAATGAGGGTTATTCCTTGTCAAGGCCTCAATTGTTCTATGGTGTAGATTACACCGCCTGGAAACAAAGAACAACTATTTTTATTCAAGCCATTGATTAGAGGACTTGGAGAGTAATTGAGCAAGGGAACTATATCCCTTTAAAAATTGTTTGTAATAAAGAGGTTCCCAAACTCTATGCCGAAATGAATGAGCATGACTTGAGTTTATTGAAAATTAATTCTAGTGCCATGCATATCTTATATTGTGCTTTAGATGCTAACATTTTCAGAGAAATCATGGCATGTCAAAGTGCCAAAGAGATATGGGAAGCACTTGAAAAGCGATATGGAGAGAGCGAGAACAAGAAGTCTACTACTCCAAAAGCATCAAGCTCAAATGTTCAAGGATAAATCGGGGTTTTATTGCTTTACCCAACGAGGAGGCAAATTCATCTACTTCTATTTCATTAAATGATTCATGCAATGAATCTTTTGATAAATCTTGTGATACTTTTAGTAGTGAATCTTGTAGTGAATTTAATGATGATTGCATGCCAACCTATGAGGAACTTAAAAAGGAATATATTAAAACTCATAAATCTTTTGTTAAAATGCTTAAATGCTATAATGACTTGAAAAATAAGAATTAGGCTTTATTGAAAGATCAAGAATCTAAAATTCTTGTTGTAAAAGAAAAGGATTTGAAAATCATAAGATTAGATGACAAGAATGCAATGTTGGAAAAAGAGCTAAAAGATTTAAGGTCCAAAGTTTCTATTGAAAATGGAAAGGATCTTAAAATATCTGCACTAGAGTACAAGGCAAACACGATGACCAAAGAATTCATAAAATTACAAGGTGTTTGCAAGGGTTTAAAAGATCTAAAAATTCAAGGTCTAGAAAGAAAAATTGAGGACCAAGCTAAGATTATCCATACATTCACTAGAAGCAAAGAAAACTTTGACAAGCTCTTAAGTTCAAAAAAGATGGCCTTAGACAAAGAAGGTATAAGG
Source organism: Malania oleifera (assembly GCF_029873635.1). Lineage (NCBI taxonomy): Eukaryota > Viridiplantae > Streptophyta > Magnoliopsida > Santalales > Ximeniaceae > Malania > Malania oleifera. The sequence continues at coordinate 19,142,820 of NC_080428.1, forward strand.
TTTAATGAAATTGAAAATAGGAAGAGGAGGAACCTATACATGGGGTACTTTGTAAGAGAATCTAAACATTATGCTAGTACCTCCTTTGGTCCATATGCTCACACCACTTGTGTCCTATGTAAAAGGAAGGGGCACATAAAATTTGATTGCCCATTTAAAAGGAAAGGTGTGAAACCCAAACAAATATGGAGAGTTAAAGAAGCACTTGGTCATAGTCCATCGAGACTTAAAAATAGAAAAATGGTATGGGTTGCCAAGAAAGCAAACTCCTTAGGACCAAAGGAAGCGGGTTCCAATAGGAATTACATAATCACTTAGTTCTTCCTTAGTTCTTAGGATTAGTCAAAGGGGGTAGTAGTGGCTATAGGCTTAGGAAGTGGTATGTGCTTAAATCTCTTATTTTAGTATATGCATTCATGACACACTTCTAGCTTAGTGAGAATCTTTGATATCAAACTAATTTGAAAATTCAAGCAATATATCCAATCTAAATTTAATGCACTTATTTCATATTGATTGGGTAAAACATGAAAATATTGGCTATGGCATGGTATCCTTTGAACTGAAAAGGAATGTTAGCTGCATCTGCTTGAATAGGACCTTAGTCAAATCTATATCATTCCCCTATTGTGTTCAAGGCAAAGGTTCAAAGCATAATCAGCTAAAATATCTAAAACCTTGTCTTTCAAAGATGAAAACATTAAATCATCATATCTTGAATAAGATCTCCGAAGCTTGTCTCATCAAACCCACTTCCAAATTGTCAAAAGCATCCATGCTTAGTAAATAACTCTTAGTGCTTAACTTATACTTAAATATGATTTTCTTAAGTTAAGCATATCTTTGTCCATTACACATGGCTAAGCATTAGGGAATCATTCTTCCTATATATCATTATATTCCCTAAGTTCATTCCTGAACATAGAAGCCTCAATCAAAATTTTAGTCATCTCTCTAGGCTTGAGCACTGTTGATCATGAATTCATAATCTGTAAAGTGCATATTTAAAATCATCCTAGTTGATAAAATTAGGAGTCTCTTTCAAGGAATTTGAGTCAGTTCAAAAGTATTCCCTTTGAGCTTAAAATATAAAAATCCTCTGAATTTTGGCTCGTCTTCTCCATAGAAAATATTTACCAAACCATGATCACATCAGGTAAAGATTCATCCTATCCCTTGGTTCGTATCCTTGTTCTAGTTTGTGATCATATTTAAAGGATACCTTACAATAAGGGAAGATTTGAGATCACCAAAGAGCAATGTTCTTATAAGTTCACATTCACCTAAATGCTTATTGCCCAAGCACAGACATGATTACCATCATGAAAATACTTTTGGAAAATGTCCTGCTTCTCCTAAAAACTCCCCTGAACTAAACAGAAATTTAATTTTTAAGAGTATTTGTCCAAAGTAACTTCATAAGCTCTCAAATCAATATAAAATCATTTAGTGCTTCATCACCTTAGGATAAGTTAAATGGCTAAAATGATTGTTATAGGTCTCACTCTCGATGAAGCTACAAATGTTTAAAAGACCTATGCATGAGCAATTAAAATGATACGCCATTCGAATATGTGCCTCTCACGCACTGAAAATCACAAAGAGGCAGAAGTAGGCTTATGACCCTAAAAAGATTGCTTATGATTTATTTTTTTTGTGTGTCCTCTAATCCAAAGCATGTCAAGCCAAGTCTAAATCATTGCAGATCTTAGAACACTTGGCTAAAGATCTCGTAGAAGTTAAAAGAAAAGGGCATAAGTAGAGTGCATAATTCAGGGGGAGCATTATCTTTATTGTTCTATAATTTAAATGCTCTTGTGATTTTATTTTATTTTATGAAAAACATCATTCAACTGAACTTATATCTATCCACTATTATTCATTGATTCATATTTGATGGATGGTTTATTTTGTATAAACTGTTATTTGTGTTACCTGAATGAATGCTTGTATGGAACGCCACGTGCATGGTCGATGCAGTGATGAAAATTGCATGCTGGTAGACATCTTAGGTTGTTGATTGTTTGAGATGAATAATTTGATGAAAACAACCAAGTTTCATGTACATGATAAATGGGAAAATATCCAATTTACAGATAGCATGCTGTCGTAATTTTAGCATATTTTTATCAAAAATAAAACTATGTGATAAGATGATTATGATAAAAATAAATGTTAAAATGTTTTTGAAAAGATGAGTGAAAACTTAAATGGATAATTAAACTTCATCCTTGCATAATCATCAAATATTCAGGGGAGCTGAGCTCCATCCCTATAGAAAAGGAGCATAAAAGAGCCATGTGCATCATGTCTTGCCTTTTGAATATTGAGGCTCTTCTGAAAACCTAGAACATCGTATACAACTCTTAAAGCTCTACGAACAAATATGAACTGTTCTCAGGTTTATGAACTTTATTACATGCCTTAATATACATTTTTAGATGCATGTGTGCTCTATAGGGAAGTCTATACTGGTAGCATGTTAGCAGTAAACTTGTAAATATCCAGTATAGTTTTTCTAAACATTCAAAAACGATTGCTTATACTTCCTGGCACTTAGTGAAATAAATCTTTGGTTAGTATAGGTAGTTTATTTCATCTAAGTTAGGAATCAAATCGATAGGGGGAGCCTTTAAATTTAAAATCTCTATATTTTTTTCTCACCCACATTTTAGCTTAGAAATGAAATTCTATACGGCATGTGCTAATGGAAATATCGTGATTTGCCACGGAATTTTTATAAACCATATGAAAATGCATTTGAACTGTTTAATGTAAGCTCATAAATTTTAAGGGTCGATATATTTACGAAACTACTTCAAGAGGAGCAACTTAACTATTAGAATACTACGACTCTAATCACATTTATTCTCATATACTTCATATCTTGTGAGGAATGCATCTGCTATCCATAATGCACTACATGTTTATACTACTTTATGGATATTGGAAATATTGTACTTATTGCATAAACTGGCTTGAACTATACTAAATTGCTTGCGCAATATTGTTTTAAAATAGTTTCTTTTCTCCACTTAAGGTTGCTTCACATGCATACTTTTATTATTACCTTAGCATTTTTTGATGATGTTAAAAGAGGGAGAAAGATCTTTGCAAAACTGGGAAGATAATAGTTGTTGACCTTATAGGTCACACCCGGTTTTGATAATGACAAATACTTGTTGTATTTGACGGCTATCTAAGGATATGTGCAGGTATATAATTAGCAAATCAAAATGATGACACATGAAGTAGAGCTTGAAAAGCCCAAAGACCATATTTGTGTTGTATTTTAAATTCATTTTATGTAATGCGGGCCTGTAATAGTAATTAGGATAAAAATGGTCCGTAATAATTAAATGCATTATATGCATAATGTGATAGGTAACCTCAAAGAGGCCTAGAATGACCTTAGGACCAACATGCATGCATAAACAAATGTGCTTATATGAATAGGGTCAATGTATAAGGAGATTAGAACTGAAATACATTAAAAATGCTTGTTTGGTCAACCGAACCGGAATGCATAAAAGCATTCGATTGACTGAACCAATCAGAGGTCAACATTTTGACCATAGCACGGTCGACCGAACCTTGCCAAGTTTATACAACTTGGTCGACCGAACTCTTACTGGGTCAACAGTTTGACCCCTCGATCGACCGACCAGAAATATATGGGCAACGCCCTGCTCGGCCGAACCCCCACATGGGAAATGCCAACCCCCCGGCCGACCGAACTACCTAGTTCAAAATCACTTGGTTGACCGAACCACATGAAATTGGAAAAATTGCCTTTAAGACCCTCAGTACGGTCAACCGAGCTCTCAGTTCAATTTTTCAGCGTTCAACTGAACCATGTTACTTGGTCAACTGAACCTTAAGTTTGGTTGATTGGTGCTCTCAGCTTGGCGATATTTAACGAGGTTAAAAACTTCATTATTTTAACTAACCTCTTTTTTAACTTTTCTAAAAAATGACATATGTGTCCTAGACGGTTATAATTTTGGGGTATTTTATATATACCTCCTCATTTGGAAAGATTAGCACCTAATTAGCAGTCTTGATTAACAAAAGTTCTTCGAAACTCAAAATCTCCTATACTCATTTCCAAGCTTCCTACACTCACTTTTACTATTTCTTATTGCTAAAATCCCCTTGTAAGTGTGCTTGAGTATTATTATCAATAGGCTTTTGCTCTTTTTTTTTATTAATTGAGATTATTTTCTTGGAGAGCAAAGCATTAAGTTTTTCCCAGGAGATTTTATTAATAAGTCTTCCTTAGGAAAAACTTCATTGAGCTTTTGAGTACTACATTTTCATTGAAATAACTCAAGGAGTTCACATTGTATTTTGGTTGCTAAAAATACTTCTCAAATCATTTTCAAATATCTCTTGTGGTTTACTTTGAGAAAAATATTTGTTGAGATATTTGCTTATGTGCTAAAGGTCTTTGTAGCAATATCTTTTGATTGATATTATCATCTTTAACACAAAGATCAAATCATTTTTATAAACTAAATCTGAATATCTCTTGAGGTATATATTTTGAGAAAAACACTTGTTGAGATATTTAAGGTGTGCTTGTGATCTTCATTGCTGCATTGTGATTGAGAATATTATTTTGACATGATCCTATCATTTACACTCTCACAGACTAATTGCAATATTTTCATAAATATTTGAGGGTAGACACTTAGACCACATTGAGCTTATCTTTATCATATCATTCGGTGGTGTATTGATTAGATTGGTACATAATTTGTTTAGATAAGAAGCATACTTGTTGCACGCAAATTTGTTTGAGGAATCTGTTGTATTCGAGGTGTGGCCTGAGGGGGCGGTAATCCAGCTCGGTAAGGATTGATTATAACGGTTGAGGTCAACCTTGTACTAATTGACCTGATTTTTTAGGTGTCACTCCACCCGTTAAGTGAGTTTTATAATGGTAATCCTTGTGCTTGTTAGCCAAGGCGGGGACGTAGACAGTTTGCCGAACCTCGATAACATTTCTGCGTGTCATTTTTATTTACAATTTTCTTGTGCGTGCTTAGTTAATTTAATTGGGCAATTTAATTTCTGCTTTATATTTAAATTGATTTAATTTATATGCACTAGATTGACCTTAGGGTTGTGTAATACTATTGTTAGGGGATTGACCTAGGGCATCAATTTTGAAAATACCAATTCACCCCCTGTTGGGACGGTAAAGCTAACAATTGGTATCAGAGCCACATAGCATAGACTTAATAGTTAATTTTCAAAAGATCTAGGATGACTCATAGCACCGTGACCCCTTTCCTTAAGGGACTCTCTTCCACACGACCTCCGATTTTCAATGGTATTAATTACATCTTCTGGAAATAGAGGATGCGCATCTACCTTCAAAATATAGATTGGAAGGTGTGGAGGATTGTCTATAAGGAAAATTATGTTCCTATGAAAATAGAGGGTGAGACTAGAGTTCCTAAAACTAAGGAAGAATATAATGATGATGATATGAAAGCTGTTAGTTTGAATGCTACTGCTATGAATAATTTGTATTGTGGTCTTGATGTGAATGAGTTTAATAAAGTAATGACATATGCTAATGCAAAAGAAATCTGGGATAAATTAGAAGTCACATATGAAGGCACTAGGGATGTAAAAGTTAGTAGGATAGATATGTTGACTAGTGAATATGAGGCCTTTAGGATGAATATAGGTGAGTCCATTCAGAGTATGTACATTAGATTCACACACATAAACTCACTGCATGCATTAGGTAAGACCTATCCTACATATGAGATGATTAGGAAGATCCTTAGAGGATTGCCTCCTATTTGGGAAGTTAAGGCAACGACCATTTATAAGGGTAGAAACCTTAAGGTCATGACATTAGATGAATTGAAAGGCTCACTTATCACCTATAAACTAACTATAAATGAGAGACTTAGTGAACATAATAGGATGAAGAAGATGACTGCATTGAAAACTTCCATTAATACATCTAGTGAATGCAACTAACCTGATTTTGAGGATGATATGGTCATGTAAACTAGAAAATTCAGCAAATTCTTAAGGAAGAATAGAATTCCATACAAAAGGTATAGGGAGTCTACATCTAAGAAGGGAGAGTCTAGTAAAAGAAAAGAAAAATCGAATGCTCCCACATGCTAAAATTACAACAAGGCTGGGCACATCAAACCAAATTGCCCACTATTGAAAAGGGATGCTAGGAAAAAGAAGAAAGTCATGAAAGCAGGCACTTTATGGGATAAACTAAGCAGCAGTGACTCAAACTCAGATCCCAGCAACTCAGAGGTTGCTAATCTATGTTTGATGGCACATGATGATGAGGTATCGTCTTCTTACTCTTTATCTTCATATTATTATTTTTTAGGATTGTGAATCTGATAGCATGCCTACTTTTAGAGAATTGCAATTTGAATATATTCCTGTGTCAAAACTGTTGAATAAAATGACTAAGGAAAATAATGTTTTGAAAAAGAAATGCGAAAATTGGTCCAAATTATTTGAAATGGCAAAAAATTCTCATGTTTCGATTCTTAAAGAAAAGGATTTGAAAATTAATGAGCTTTAAAGAAAATTGGAGGATAGCTCTAGAATTGTTTTTAAATTCACCGAGGGCCAACACAATTTTGAAAAACTACTTGGTGCCCAAAGAAATTCTCTAAGTAAAAAGGGTCTTGGTTTTAATGGTGTTGAAAATGTTAGACGACTAAATCTTTACTTGGGACATTTTACACGCGAATCTAAATCTCAAATTCCACCTAATGATCCTAAGTGTAGAATGAAATATTTTAAATGCAAGAAAATCGGCCACATTTAATTTGACTACCCACTAAGAAATAGACATGTAAAAATTAGAAAGGTGTGGGTAGTTAAGGGTGATCCAATCACTAACCCCCATGGACCCAGCAAAATTTGGGATCAGCATTAGTTACTTAGTCTATGTTGCAGGTATGTTTGAGTTCGTCCTGTTCAAAGGACAGGTGGTACCTGGATAGTGGGTGCTCACGACACATGACCAGCGACAAGGCAAACTTGGCTTCAATCACTTTTAAGGATGGAGGGTACATGACGTTTGGCGACAATGCAAAGGGACACATCATTGGCGTAAGTAAGGTTGGTTAGGATCCTTCTCTAATTATTGATAATGTTCTATTAGTTGATGGCTTGAAGCATAATTTGTAGAGCATTAGTCAATTGTGTGATAAATATAAGGTTTCATTTGAAAATGATAAATGCATAGTTGAAAATAAATCAGATCATAAAATTCTTTTCACTACAAACCGACATGAAAATGTATATACTACTACTTTTGACAATTTAACTTCACAACAAGTAACTTGTTTTTCTGCAATAAATGAAGCTAGTTGGTTATGGCATAGGCACTTAGGACACGCTAGCATGGACTTATTGTCAAAACTAGTAAGAAAAGATTTAGTAAAAGGTTTGCCTAAAACACCATTTTTGAAAGATGAAATCTATGATGCATGTCAAATGGGTAAGCAAACAAAATCTAGCTTTAAGAAAAAAGAAATTTATATCTAGCACTATACCACTTGAAATGCTTCACTTGGATTTGTTTGGTTATAATTCTGTGCAAAGTCTTGGTGAAAAATCATATGCATTTGTCATTGTTGATCACTATTTTAGGTTCACATGGGTGCTATTTCTCTCACATAAAAATGAATCATATGAGCAGTTTACTAAACTTTGTAAGAGAATTCAAAATGAAAAAGGCTATAAGATAACTCACATAAAAAGTGATAGGGGTGTTGAATTTAAAAATGAAGGCATAGAAGATTATTGTGACCTAGAGGGCATATCACACAACTTTTTTGTAGCTAGGACTCCTCAACAAAATGGCGTGGTAGAAAGAAAGAACATGTCTTTACAAGAAATGGGCTGGACCATGTTCAATGAGCATAAGCTACCTAAATATTTCTGGGTCGAGGCCATAAATACTACATATTATGTCATGAATAGGGTGTTGATTAGACCGTCACTAAATAAAACCAATTATGAATTGTGGAACAAACATAGACCTAATATTTCCTATTTTTATGTTTTTGGTTGTAAATGTTTTGTGCTTAGGGATAATGAGCATCTAGGAAAATTTGATTCTAAATCTGATGAAGGCATTTTCCTAAGTTACTCTCTTAATAGTAAAGCATACAGAGTTTTCAATAAAAGAACCTTAACAGTCATTGAATCTATTCATGTTGTATTTGATGAATCCAATCCATTTTCTAAGAAAGATGATGAAGATGACATTGACATTAGAAAATGCTTAGACAAGTTATCCATTGAAAACAATGTAAGTGAAAATTCAGAAATTAATGATAAACCATCTGAAGATAATAACAATGACAATGAAATTCAGGAGTTGCCTAGGGATTGGAAATTCATTAGGAACTATCCTATAGATCAAATCATAAGTGAACCTTCCTGTGGTGTAGCCATGAGATCTTTCTTGAAGAACCTAGTTAGTCATTCTGCTTTCTTGTCCCAAGAAGAACCTAAAAATATTAAAGAAGCAATAGAGGATGAGTCTTGAGTGATGTCTATGCAATAAAAACTCAATCAATTTGAAAGAAGCAAAGTGTGGACCCTAGTTCCTAAGCCTAATGATCATACAATTATAGGAACCAAATGGGTATATAGAAATAAGAAAGATGAGAATGGGGTAGTAACTAGGAATAAGGCTAGACTAGTTGCCCAAGATTATAATCAGGAAAAGGAAATTGATTTTGATGAAACCTATGCTCATGTTGCTAGGATGGAAGTCATTTGTATGCTACTTGCTTATTCCACTTTTAAAAATTTTAAATTGTTTCAAATGGATGTTAAAAGCGCTTTTCTAAATGGCTGTATTAATAAGGAAGTGTATGTAGAACAACCATCCAGTTTTGATAATCATAAATATCTAGATCATGTATACCGGTTGTCTAAGGCCTTATATGGATTGAAACAAGCTCCTAGAGCAAGGTATGAGAGGCTTAGTGGTTTTCTACTTAAAAATGGGTTTACCCGTGGCAAGATTGACAGTACACTATTCATCAAATCAAAAAATGATGATATGCTCCTAGTTCAAATTTATGTTGATGATATCATTTTTGGAGCAACCAATGATGAGTTGTGTAATGAGTTTGCCAAATGCATACAAAGTGAATTTGAAATAAGCATAATGGGTGAGCTTAGTTTCTTTTTAGGCTTGCAAATTAAACAAGCTAAATATGGAACTTTTATATGTCAATCCAAATATGTTAGGGATTTGTTAAAGAAATTTAGCATGGAAGATGGTAAAATTCTTGGTGCTCCTATGAATTCTTCCACTAAGTTTGATAAAGATAAACAAGGAATTCCTATTAATGTAAAATTATATCGTGGCATGATTGAGAGTCTTCTATATCTTACTGCTAGTCGACCTAATATTATGTTTAGTGTGTGCATGTGTACTAGGTTTTAGGACACTCCTACGAAATCTCATCTATTAGCAGTTAAACGAATCCTTAGGTATCTAGTTGGAACCATAGAGTTGGGATTATGGTATCCTAAGCGTACAACCTTTGAGATTGTTAGTTATACTGATGCTGACTTTACTAGTAGTAAGGTTGAAAGGAAGAGCACTAGTGGCACTTGTCACTATTTAGGACAATCTCTCGTTTCTTGGTTCTCCAAGAAACAAAACTCAGTTGTCTTATCCACAGCCGAAGTAGAATATATTGCGTTTGGAAGTTGTTGTGCTAAAACTATTTATATGAAACAACAACTTATGGATTTTGGGTTGCACTATGATACAATATCGATTAAATGTTATAATACTAGTGGAATCAATATTTCAAAGAACTCTATCTCACATTCACGAACTAAACACATTGAGATTAGACATCAATTCCTTCGTGATCATGTGCAGAAAGGGGATGTGGCTCTTGAGTTTGTATACACTAGTGAGCAGGGGGCGGACATTTTCACAAAACCACTTCCAGAAGATAGGTTCATACAAATTAGAAGTGAACTAGGTCTCATGCACAGCAGAGATGCTTCCTAAATATTTCATAGTTTCAATAAACTTAGGGGGAACTTTCTAATGATTTCAAAGTCTAACAATTAATATAACAATTAGTATCTTTCATTGGCTTGGACTTTATGAAATTGGTTTTGTTTTGCAATGCACAATTCTCACATCTACTACATGATGATGATTGTATTTATGTTTTATGTATTGACCATACTGGAACTGTTTGAATTGAGTAGTTGTGGATAAACTGTTATATCTTAAAAACTCAAAATAGGTCATTTTTATATAGGATTTTTTTTTTTTTTTGGGAAATGTCCTATTTTCAAATGGCATGCTATCGAAATTTTTAAAATTCCCAAACTTATCTTGTATAGTAATGATTTATACTGATTACCTAAGGCTATTACTTTCATAGCCCTTTTTGTTGTTTCCAAAAGGGGGAGATGGATAAGAGGCAAAAATTGGGTTGCACTTAAGAAAAATTATTTGCATTGACAAACTTTTACATAATGCATATTGTTAGGGGGAGCCTTCTAAGGTTATACCCACTTTTTGTATGGTGTATTTGTCATCATCAAAAAGGGGGAGAATGTTGACCTTGTAGGTCACACCTGATTTTGATAATGGCAAATACTTGTTGTATTTGACGGCTATCTAAGGATATGTGCAGGTATATAATTGGCAAATCAAAATGATGGCACATGAAGTAGAGCTTGAAAACCCTGAAGACCATATTTGTGTTGTATTTTAAATTCATTTTATGTAATGCAAGTCTGTAATAGTAATTAGGAGAAAAATGGTCTTTAATAATCAAATGCATTACATGCATGATATGATAGGTAAGCTCAAAGATACCTAGAATGACCTTAGGACCCACTTGCATGCATAAACAAATGTGCTTATATGAATAGGGTTAGTATAAGGGGATTACAATCGAAATGCATTAAAAATGCATATTCGATCGACTGAATCATAATGTATAAAAGCATTTAGTCGACCAAACCAGTTAGAGGTCAACATTTTGACCATAGCACGGTCGACCGAACCTTACCAAGTTTATACATCTTGGTCGATCGAACTCTTATTGGGTCAATGGTTTGACCCCTCGGTTGACCGACTAGAAATATATGGGCAACATCCTGGTCGACCGAACCCCCACGTGGGAAATGCCAACCGCCCGGTTAACCAAGCTACCTAGTTCAAAATCACCTGGTCCACCAAACTGCACAGAATTGGAAAATCGCCTTTAAAACCCTCAGTACGGTCGATCGAACTCTCAGTTCAATTTTTCAACGGTCGACTGAACCATGTTACTTGGTCAACTGAAACCTTAAGTTTGGTCGACCGATGCTCTCGGGTTGGCGATATTTACCGAGGTTAAAAACATCATTATTTTTAGTAACCTCATTTTAAATTTTCTAAAAATGACATATGTGTCCTGGACGGTTATAATTTTAGGGTATTCTATATATACCCCCTCATTTGAAAAGATTAGTACCTGATTAACAATCTTGATTAACAAAAATTCTGTGAAACTCAAAATCTCCTATACTCATTTCCAAGCCTCCTACACTCACTCTTACTATTTCTTATTGCTAAAATCCCCTTGTAAGTATGCTGGAGTGTTATTATCAATAGGCTTTTGCTCTCTCTTGCTTGATTAATTGAGATTATTTTCTTGGAGAGCAAAACATTAAGTTTTTCCTAGGAGATTTTATTAATAAGTCTTCCTTAGGAAAAAATTCATTGAGCTTTTGAGTACTACATTTTCATTGCAATAACTCAAGGAGTTCACATTGTATTTTGGTTGCTAAAAATACTTCTTAAATCATTTTCAAATATCTCTTGTGGTTTACTTTGAGAAAAATATTTGTTGAGATATTTGCTTATGCGTTAAAGATCTTTGTAGCAATATCCTTTGATTGATATTATCATCTTTAACACAAAGATCAAATCATTTTTATAAACTAAATTTGAATATCTTTTAAGGTTTATATTTTGAGAAAAAACACTTGTTGAGATATTTAAGGTGTGCTTGTGATCTTCATTGCTGCATTGTGATTGAGAATATTATTTTGACATGAAGATCATATCATTTACACTCTCACACACTAATTGTAATATTTGCATAAATATTTAAGAGTAGACACTTAGACCACATTGAGCTTATCTTGATCATATCATCCAGTGGTGTATTGATTAGATTGGTATATAATCTGCTTAGATAAGAAGCATACTTATTGCACGCAAATTTGTTTGAGAAATCTGTTGTATTCCAGGCGTAGCCTCTGGGCACGATAATCCAGCCCGGTAAGAATTGGTTGTAAAGGTTGAGGTCAGTCCTGTGCTAATTGATCTAGTTTTTTAGGTGCCGCTCCACCCATTAAGTAAGCCTTATAGTGGTAATCCTTGTATTTGTTAGCCAAAGTAGGGACATAGGCAGTTTTCCGAACCTCGATAACATTTTTGGGTGTCATCTTTATTTACAGCTTTCTTGTGCATGCTTAGTTAATTTAACTGGCCAATTTAATTTCTACTATATATTTAAATTTATTTAATTTATCTGCACTAGATTCACCTTAGGGTTGTGTAAAACTGCTGTTTGGGGATTGACCTAGGGCATCAATTTTGAAAATAGCAATTCACTCCCCCCCTCTTGGGATTACGGTAAAGCTAACAATAGCTATAGTACTTGAGCTCTATTGCCAAACATTTAATTGCTTGATTGATTATTTGGTGTCTTCTTTTCACATATGCTTGAATTACTTTATAATTTTTTTTATGCATATTCATAGGGGGAGCCCTTTATGACTACACCCATTTTTTCTTGAGTATTTATCATCATCAAAAAGAGGGAGATTGTTGACTCTATGAGCCATATCCCGTTTTGATAATGACAAATCTCTTTGTATCTTACCTATCCCTTAAGCTTTTCAATAGGACTACTCTTAGCATGCGCGGACGATAAAGATACAGTTGTTGCCATAAGGAACCAAATGCACACACCACAAGATGACACTTGAAGAGGAAAAGGGAATGAAAACCAATTTTCTTTATTGTAATTACAATTAAATTTTTGGGTTTGTAATAATTATATGGTCTATAATAATTGCATCTCATGCATGATAAGGATTGGATGCTCAGGATACAAAAGACCATAGATTGACCATTAGGACCCAAAACCCTTAGTACAAAATGTTATAACTTATTCACACATGGTTGAATAATTTCAAGGACAAAAATAAGGCAAAATGATCATTTTGAAAGGGCCTCGGTCGACCGAACACTTTGAGTTCAAATCACCTCGGCCGACCGATGTTATTTATTAAAAAAATTTTAAAGAGGGCTCGAGCGACTGTCCTATTTATCACACATCTTCCTCGGCAGCTCGAACTAGAACCCTAAGTTGACTCGTATGCCTCAGCAGACCAACCTTCCAGGTTTAAAATTGTTCAATGCACTCCCCAATAGTCCAAAAATTTAGGAATTCTATAAATACCTCTTCATTTGTTCAGATTAGGTAGAGATTAGCATTATAATTAGAAAAAATTCTCTCTAAAATTTCTTGAACTCCCATTGCTTATACTCCACATTTTCACACTTATATTTGATACTCTCTTATATTTGCTTGCCAAAATCATTTTAAAACAGAGAGTATTATTTTCTTATACTTCTCACTTGCAACTTAATTGCATATTGAAGGGAGTTTGATTCTCATTGTTGTATGCATATTCATATATCATCTTGAAGCTTATTAATCTCACATTCTTGTATTGTTTGATATTTTTTTTGAGAGTAAGTTAAAGTTATTCCCATTATATTTGATTGATAAATATCATTTGGGAAGAATTCTTATTAACTTTTGAGTCTTGACATCCTTATTGCCAAATTCAAAAGCTTGCTTGTTCTATTTGATAAAAATACTTTTTTGCAAGCTTAAATCCTAATCTTGGTTGTGCTTAATACTTGAAAATATTTTGTTAAGATATTTACTTAGGTTTTCAAAGTTCATTTGATAACATATTTACTGATTACATTATCTTCAATCAAAAGTTATTACTCTCACGTATATACAAATATATTATTGAGAGCTGAAATATTTATTAACCAAATCTCACTTGAGCATAAATTCTCATCATCTGTGAGTGCATTGGATATATTGTAGTACATATCTGCTTAGCTTAGAAGTGCTTATATTGTACGCAAAGTTTTTTACTTGTTGATTGTATTCCAGGCGTGGCCCGAGGAAGTGGTGATCTAGCCTGTAAGGATCGGTTGTATTCCAGGTGTTGCCTAAAGGGGAGTTGATCTAGCCCATAAGGATCGATTGTAAAGGTTAGGGTCAGCCTTGTGCATCTAACCTAGGGTTTCCCTTGCCCAGTAAGGAAATGATGGTGTAACTGGTGTCACTCCACCCATAAGTGAGCAATAGTGGAATCCTTGGACTTGCGAGCTAGAGGCGGGGATGTACGCATAGTTGTCGAACCTCGATAACATATCTAATGTCACTCTTGTTTTACTTGCTTTACATTTTGTGTTTGCTTCCTTATCTTACCTGCTAGATTTATTACACTAATAATTTGAAACTTATTTCTGGTTGTTTGAATAATATTAGAACTGCATTATTTGCTTAGTTTATCTAAACAATCCTGAATCGGTTGAATTGAACTTATTTAGAAAAGACCCTAGGTTAAGTTATACTACTACTGGTTAATTGACCTAAAATTTTTAAATATTCAATTCACCCCTCTCTTGAGATTACACAAATTCTAACATTGTATATATGATATAAATATATAGATTCACATAATAATTTTATTTTAATTATTTTTCATAAAAATAAAATTATTGACTGGATTATTTAATTCACAAATGTGATTTCTTGTTCTATGAGAAGTGATTGCCACACTAAGTGAAAACATAAAAAATCAATTTTTAAAATTTTACCACAACAACTAAAATTAACAATTAAAAATTGAAAATTGTCAAGCTGACAAATGTTTTGTTGCGACTTGTTTTTTTAGTATTCTATGATGAAAATAATGGATAAAATTTTAATACTAAGGTACCGTTTAGTTTTGAAAATAGTTCACAAAAACTACAAAAAATGTTAGTTAATTTTTCATTTTTACAACATTTTTCACCCTCTTTGCTTGTGAAAATAGTTTTTTTTATTTCTAACTTTTCAAATAAGTACAATATATCACCCTTTTTTTCTTTTCCCAATTTTTCAAATTATATAGAAAAGATGAAAACATCTTTTCATTTTTTTAAAAGAAATTTTCTAACTCTTTTTGTATGAGGGCATGGAATTTGGAGGATCTTAGACTTTAATTTGAATAGATTATGTATAGAATTTTCTTTGAAATCCACCCAAATCCTAACTCAAAACCTAAAATTTATAATTCTAAATATCACCTTTATAATTTTAAAAAAAAATTAGAAGTCAAGTTGTCTTTTCTATAAATAAAAAAATTAAAAATTATTTGCACATTTAACAAAATCTTTACTTTTTACTGTTTTAATACACAATTTGAAAAAAATAAAAAATATTTTTCACTATTAAAAGGGCCCAAACAACTCTGTCGTCATCCAACATGACCATTCATAAAATTATTCTATATATATATATATATATATTCATTTTTATGTTGGCACATGGTAAGAAGTAAACACAAAAGGAAAAAATAAATAAATTATACAGTAATAAATTAATTTCTTTTGCCATTTGATTTTCGCCATGCAACATCCTATTAGAAATATTAATAATTAATTATATATTATTTTGGTGGAAGCATGTGCTTTCTTCCCGCTCTCTCCGATCTCCACGTCATCCTGCCATAAGCAGATGATATAGGCGCGCTGAATGCTTTAAGAATATTTTTACGAAGTATTAATTAATAAAAAGTGTCGATGCGTAGGGAGGGAATTGGTAGGGTTTTTAATGTTAGGGGTAGATGTGTTCCCTACACTGACTGCCTTCAGCACGCAAACGGCAACCATGTGCCTGTTTGACTTTCTCTTGGGCGGCCTTTAGTCGTACACCTAATCACCCCATTATTCATGCCATGCCACAGTACATCATTAAAATTTTTTTTACCCTTTTGTTTATTGCCGTTTCTGTCAATCGGAGCTTCCTCCGAGTTTTGATATATATTTGTATAGGCATTTTTCAAACAACGTTGACCACATGAGCTGGTCCCTAATTTTGATGTATGGGTAGATAAACATCTTTGACAAATCACTAGTTTCTAAATATACGGGGGCTTTTAAATTATTTTAAGGCTAGAATTCAAATTGTATAATATAAATGTCTTACACTCTTGTTGTTTAGGTGTTTATTGTTGACTTGTTGAGTCTGATTCTTATTTTAATGCTGATAAAACGCTAGTTTCTTATGTATGTGCCTAGTACTTGGACAAGTTTATATTTCAGCTCACACATAAGGACAAGAGAAATGGAAGTCATACCCCCAGGGTGTGGTTCAAGTGGTAGTGCGGGTTGCAGGAGTGCCATTCACGAGGTCAAGTGTTCAAACCCTCTTGAACTCGTTTCCGCCTCTGGACTTCTGAATTTACCCTTCCTTTGGAGTTGTGGGGTCAACTTCAAGGGGCGCAGGATTAGTCACGTGGACTGTAAAAAGGACGCGTGGATACCCGGTGCGTATTCCAAAAAAAAAAAAGGGAAATGGAAGTCATGCGAGACTTAAAGACCACCTTATTTCAGCGTGAAAGTCAAGGTGTAGCTCCAAAAGGAGGGGGGGGGGGGGGGAGGTGAATTGGGTTTATTAAAATTTTCTTTTAATTCTTTCCAAGAATTTTCAACCTCTTGTTAATTTATCAAATACACAGCAAAAACAAAGTTATTTGATCAATCCACAAACCAATAATCAATCAATCAAATAACCAATCAACCATACAATACCAAATCAAGATATGATATGTAGATCTTTGGCAATTCTACAAGTTATAATATTTTTCAAACTACTGTTGAGCTCATTACGTTGAAGGAAAATATTTTGAGTTAGTTTGAATATTTGATTAAGCATATTTGAAATGCTGGTTTATTATTAAGATTTGATATTTAATGTTTCAAAGAAATAGTTTGATTAGAACACTCTTGAGCGTATTAGTGATAATACCTTGTTGAGTGTTGCTTGCACAAAATCACATCACAGAGCTTACATTTCCTATATTGTTGATGTGTGATTGATTGAGTATACTGTGCATATTGGGGTACATATCTGCTTTACTTGAGAATCATAATCATTGTACTAGTCATGTTGTGAAAAATACTGTTGTATTTCCAGGCGTGGCTTAAGGGGGCAGTAATCCAACTCGTAAGGATTGTTAGGGCCTTCTCCACCCCGTAAGGAGAATTTGTAAAGGTTGAGGTCAGCCCTATGCTAATTGACCTCGTTGTAATCAGTGTCGTTCCACCCATTAAGTGGGCTATAGTGGAATCTTCGGACTTGCGAGCTAGAGGCAGGGACGTAGACATAGTTGGCCGAATCCTGATAACCGGTGTTGATTTTATTTTCCGCAATTTACTTTCTGCACCTGTATGTTTATGTTTATCGTTAAAAATTTGATTGGGATTTATGAATACATAGAAAGACCCTAGGTTTGTGAAATACTGTTTGTTAGATTAGTTGAACCTAGGGGATTAATTTTTAAATACCCAATTCACCCCCTTCTTGGGAATACACTAAGGCTAACACGATTAAACAACGTACTCCCTTTTTGGGTTTTTGCGAAATTTTAATCAAACGTACTTTCTTAAGTTAAGATTCTTCTTAATCTCGATTTTTAATTTTCAACAACCTGCACTTTGCATATACACAACACAATGTATATATATATATATGCTGAAAGTAAAGAGAAGGGTAAGAGTGAAATTGAGATTTTTAAGAGGTTCGACTTATCCTCAGCCTACGTCCTCGCCTTAGGTCAATACCACCTAAGGATTCAACTATAGCACTCCTTTCCAGATGGAAGCACTATATACTTCAATATCAAATATCAAAAGAAATAAGATTGAAGCTCAAGAGTGATTTCACCAAATTCATTCTCTAGATGCAAATCAGTGATTCAGTAATCTAGAACTCAGATAAAGATGATCAGCACTTTATATTTTCATAGCAATTCAGTTTTTCAAAGAGTGAGCAAGAGAGATCTTTGAGAGAGTAAGAGAGCTTTTAGCTTTTGAATAGATTTTAAATTTCTTGGTATATTTCATTTGCTAAAATCATGTATTTATATGCTCATAAAAGTATTTTCGTGTTGCCCAAGATTACTTGGAGTATTTCCCAAGTTTTTTATAAAATTTTGGGGCATAAGAAACCTTAGTTTGAATTTTAAAGCATTTAAAAGTTATAGTTGTTAATAGTATTCAGTAGATTGAAGTATCAAGTTCAGTCTTCATATGTCCTTTAAAACACTGAAATTTTAACTAAAAACAGGGTTAGTCGACTGGGGTGTCAAGGTTTAGTCATCTGAGGCTATACTGCCTCTTCAAGATTTCGTCAAGAAATTTTGAAGTAGACTAAACTTAATCTTTAGTCCTTTGAGGAAATTCTTTAGTCTTTTAAAGATAAACTTCAGTCGTTTGGACAACTAAAATTTTGGTTTTTTTATTTTTAGTTTTCAAAAACTCTTTGCTCTCTTGCTTTGATTTATAAAAACTTTATCCAGGGTTTAGTAAAATAAAGTCTCTAAGTCCTCAGCGACCTCTAAAGAGCTTTAACATATTATCATGTGATATTTCAATATGAAGTACTTACATCATTTGTCTTAAAGCTTTAAAACACTCTAAGCTTGAAGTCTTCCTTGGTATTTTTGCTTTGAATCCCCTTTGACTTGAGCTTTGAGTCAGTTTCGGATTTCCATATACTTTACCCATTTTGGTGTCACTTGAGCTTCCTTTGGATTACTTTAAATATGAATTTTGCTTTTAAGTCCTTAGTGATCTTGAACTTTCATTGCTATTCTTTCTTTTGAACTTTGTCTTTAAGTATTCCTGAAACATCATCACTTTAACAACACATATTAAATCATCCTTCATTTGTTATCATCGAAACGGGATTTGAAAACCATGTTAGGCCAACAATCTCCCCCTTTTTGATGATGACAAACAAGGAGTAAAGATGAGAGATCCTTTGACAAGGTTCCCCTTTACAATAAGCATGCCTTTTAATAATTTTGAAAAAATGATGATATCAAATATGAGTAAGTTCAAAAAATCAAAATTAAGCGTATGAACATAATCAAGTACATCAAGCATATGAATACACACAATCAAGTATATTTCATTATAGCATATGTCATCATGTTTGCTCATATTGTGCTTTATCATTCATGTTTTAACTTTTATATTTGTTTCACAATCCATATCAAAATTCTCAAAATTTCATATCATATTTGCTCAAAATTTATATCATAATTCATATCATAGTTGCTCAAAACTTCTCTCCCTTTTTGACATCATTCAAAAAGAATCGAGGGACATAATGCAAAAAGTCATTAAAACAACATATGTATTATAAGCATAGGAAAGTCAAGCAAGGCAACATAAAAACTAAGAGTTTACATCAAGAGTACATCATAGAAAGTCTAAAACTCAACCATCAGCATCATCATCTTCTTCTTTAGCTACTTCATCATCTTTCTCTTTTACATCTTCTTCTTCTTCCTCATCACGTACCTCTTCTTCATTACCTTCCTCTTCTTCATCACCTTTGTCACACCCTTCCTTTGGATCTTCATCATTACTTCGAGGGGCTGAACTAGTGTCCATAGGATCAACACCTCGAGATGAGCTAGCCTGATATTCCTCAATACGAGTGAGGCACTGATCAAGGGAAAATACCTTCTCTTGAAGGGTCTGAAGTCTTGATCTCATATCCCTGGTGAAGGTGGAGAATTCACTATGAAAGGACATGAACCAAGAAGGAGTGTTTGTAGGACGTTCTTGGTCATGAGCTGGAGGAGGAGGAGCTGCTACTAGTGCTTATTAAGGCCTTCCTCCTTTGAAGTACCAACCCTGATCACTCTTGTCATAGCCCATTTGTTTAAGGGTTATGGAGTTGAAGAGATCATAATGAGTACTTTTTTATGAACAACTTAGAAAGTACAGCGATATCCAGCTGAGCAAAGATGAGGTTTAATGCACCTCCATATGGAAGGGTCACTTTAGATGCTTTTAACTTTACCCACATCCACTTCAAAATAAAAATGGATAGGTCAAGTTTCTTTCCTTTAAGTAAACACCATAAGACAAAGCACTCAACATAGGAAAGATGATCGAAGGATCCAGTCTTGGGTAAGATGTCATATGAAATGATTTTGTGAAGGATTTGGGATTGGAGATTCCATTGTTTGTACAACGGTGGATATCCAAAATACACAGGATCATTTTCCATAATTAGAGGCAAAAATGCCTTAGGTGTGAAGTCTTGCTCTAAAATCCAAGATTGAGCAAATGCAGGACATTTAAATTCTCATAGGGTGATATGCAGTATGGGAGCTAAAATCGAAGGAGTTAAAATAATTTTCTTGCCCCTAACCTCAGTAGTTAAAACACCATCACTATGAATCATGCTGGCATAAAATTTTTTTGATAAGATTGGGGAACATGCCTTTAGCTTGGTACACTACAAAGTTTTTCCAACCAATATTCCTAAACATGAGGAGTATCTCAGGGAATTTGGTATCAAAGAAAGCGGTATCGATCACTTTCCCAAGAATAGGATCCATAGACATGAGATAAGAGCGATAAGGAAGCTTGGATGGAGGTGTGGCTAGCCATCTTTCAATGTTGTTATCATCTCTGCAAAAAGAAGTTCCACGGTTTTCTATCGTCTTAGTGCGAGGGATATTGAAGATTAGAGAGCAAACAAAACCCAGTTGTGAATCCCTAGAATCCGTAGGTGATGATGTATAGTCATGTTGGGAGGCTTGGATTCAAGAGATTTTTGGTGAGGATTGAAGGAGAATGAGAGTGGGTACTTCGGATGAGAGATGGAATAGGGTTCAGAAGCCTGAAGTTAGGGTCTTTGTGTGTTAAATATATAGATCCCGTGACTTCAGTAGACTGAAAATTAAGTTCAGTCTTCTGAAGATTTATAGAATAGGATTCTAAATAGATAGTAGCTCCTTAGTCGTCTGTGGTGAGATGGCTCAGTTGTTTGAGCCTTCAGGCTACAGTGTTCATGATGTACGACGAGAATGGTCGACCTATGTCCTACGATTCAACCCTCACACAAGCACATACACTTAAACACTTTAATTTAAGAATTTAATTATCCGAACATAAACACAATAAATCATGCTTTATTTCACATGTTCAAGGATTTTCAAAAGGTGTATGACTTGTTCAACAATTAAGTCCCAATTGGTTCTTTCACAAAGGAATCAAGTTATATGATGAAAAGTTGCCATTTCAAAGATTCAAGAATGTAAGTTCTATGTTAGCAAACTAATATTCATACAATTGATTTTAACTAGTAAGTACCAATATTGAAATCTATGGATCAAATGGGTTATTCAAAGATGTGATTTTAATCTACTAGCAAGGGTTCAAAAATAAACACAATAAATCATGCTTTATTTCACATGTTCAAGGATTTTTAAAAGGTGTATGACTTGTCCAGAAATTAAGTTCCAATTGGTTCTTTCACAAAGGAATCAAGTTATATGCTGAAAAGTTATCATTTCAAAGATTCAAGAATATAAGTTCTATGTTAGCAAACTAATAGTCATACAATTGATTTTAACTAGCAAGTACCAATATTGCAATCTATTGATCAAATGGGTTATTCAAAGATGTGGTTTTAATCTACTAGCAAGGGTTCACAAAATATAATAAAGGATTCAAACACAAGTACTGAAATTACCAAGAGATTGGTTTGGATGACTTGATGTTGTTCCACACGTAACTAAATCACATCGTAGGTCCTTCGTACAAGCTTTGAATCACAAGATGAACACAACGATGAAGTGTAGATGATGATCGTCATGTGGGTGTATGAAGAGTTATTCATACAATTGATTTTAACAAGGGATTGATTTGGATGACTTGACGTTGTTCCACACGTAGTTAGGTCACACCATAGGTCCTTCATACAAGCTTTGAATCACAAGATGAACGCAGTAATGAAGTGTAGATGATGATCGTCATGTGGGTGCATAAAGGTGCTGGCCGTGTAATGTTGATGGGGGCCATGTGAATATTAGATGGAGGAGGGGTTGATGGAGTTGTTGGATAGTTTAGTGGTCTCTCACCACTTGATCTCCGAAGAGAATGTCGTAGCCTCACACTACTTACTCACAAGGAGAGGGACAAGCTTTACAAGCTCAAGCAAAGAAATGTTTCTTTTATATTCAACTTCAAATTCATATGTTGTTTTTACAATAAGAAGGCTATTTATAGGCATAGCCTGGGAGATAAAGCATTAAACACTCAACAACTCTCAACAACTTTCAACAACAATTCTCAATAACTTTCAACAACTATTAACCTAACACAATTAATACTTACTAAAAAAACAAGGAACTCCAACTCAAAAGCACACAAGTCAAGCTTAGTTGTCTTGCATTATTACAATTCAAATTTGAAATTTAAACATATTCCAAAAGGAAGACCAAAATCGTGTGGGGCCCAGAAGCCATGTGGGACCCACATAGGTTTTGCGTTGGATTTTGCTTCAATACTTCATTTGGGTCTTCAAGCATGGTCTTCAAACACCTAATAATCTTGAAATAACATATCCATGAAAAATATAAATTAACACAATAACGAAGTCTTCACATAAAAAAAGTCTTCCATCAAATAAGTAGAAGATCTTCAATTTATCCCATGTGCTCCTGCAAAATAGATATAAACAATAGTGGACATCTAGAGGTCATCCACGTGTCACCATGTTAGAAAAGGAGTGGACACCGGGAGGTCGTCCATGTATCATCATATTAGTAAAAGGGATACATAAGGCATGTTGATCCCATTAGTTCAGTCGTCCGAGCTTCCAGGCTCAGTCGTCTGAAGTCTGTAAGTTTGTATAGTTCTTTCTATGCTTGTCTTGAAACCTTCCTAAATCACTTCTCCACTATGTAACAATCCAAGTTCTCTTCTAATGGATATGAATCTTTCTTCGGGGAGAGGTTTTGTAAATATATTCGCCCATTGGTCAGTTGTATTAATGAATTCAAGTGATATATCTTCTTTTTGAACATGATCTCTTAGAAAGTGATGTCTTATGTCGATGTGCTTAGTTCTTGAGTGTGATATTGGATTTTTAGATATATTTATTGCACTTGTGTTATCACACTTGATTGGAATGGTTGTGTATTCAAGATTAAAGTCTTTTAATTATTGTTTCATATACAAAGTTTGTGCACAACAACTCTCGACTGCTACATATTTAGCTTTAGCGGTTGATAAGGCTACGAAGTTTTGTTTCTTAGAAAACCAAGATACTAAAGATTGTCCTAAAAAGTGACAAGTGTCACTAGTACTTTTTCTATCTATCTTACACCCTGCATAGTCGGCATCGAAATAACTGACCATTTCGAATCTAGTGTCCTTAGGATACCAAAGACCTAAGTCCATTATGCCTATCAGGTATCCTAGAATTATTTTAACAACTATTTGGTGTGATTCTTTGTGTGCTGATTGAAATCGTGCACACATGTATACACTAAACATTATATCAGGCCTGTTTGCTGTTATAGATATAGCAAACTTCCTATCATTCCTCTATAATATTTCAAATCCACTAGTTTCCCTTTTTCATATTTATCAATACTTATTGAAGTACTCATGGGTGTCCCTATGGGTTTACTACTTTCCATATCGAATTTTTTAAGCATGTCTTTTATGTACTTGGATTGATTTATGAAGGTTCCATTTTTAGCTTGCTTAAAAATGTTTTCTATAATGATATTGCATATGCATAAAAAATCTATTTTTGGATTTTAAAATGTCTGCACTTGGCTTATTTTTAATTTGAATCATCTGGAGCTGCTTGTGCATACATATTTAAATGTTTTGAAATTGGCAGATTCTTTGTGGGATAAATCACATTTTTAGATAAAATGTTGCCGAAATTTTGAAAAATATTTTTTTAATAAAACAAGTACATTGATGATTATAATGAAATACAAGTTAAAAAATTTTGAAAGGATGAGTGAAAGCTAAATGAAAATTAATCTCCTTCCTGGCATAATCATCAGGCATTTAGAGGAGCTTAACTCCAACTCTAGGAAAAGGGCTTAATGGATTTGCTCTAGGTTATGAGTATCATGTCATGCGTTAATATATCTTTTCTCTTGCATGTGTAATCTATAGTGATAGCTATACAAGTTGCACAAAAGAGTAAATTAATCCTTACCAGTATATTTATTTTAAGAGATTTAAAATGAATGACTTATACTCTTGACATACTTTGTAAAATCGATCTTGATGAGTATAAGTAGCTTATTTCATCTAAACTATAATTCAAATTGAAAGGGGGAGCATCCAAACATTAAAATGCCTATCTTGTTATGCTCACCAAAATCTTCAACTTAGATCTAGCTTGAACTCGTTGTGGCATGCGCTTAATTGTTAGGATTTTATTGAATATTTTAAAATGAAAATATATTTATTTGCCACAAATTGTTTGTGTTTTCCAATGATCCTGCATTCAAATTGTCTAAAATTTTTAGGATCTATATGGTTTTCATATTCTAGTTATCTTATGAAATTATGCCTAAATGTTAAACCAGAACATTGATGCTTGCTTGTGCCTTATTTTAAAAGATCTCTTTTCAGCAAACACCCCCAGTACCTTTTTTCAAACATCATAAGGGGAATATATATTCATTATATACATATATATATATTTTTTAAAAAATTGCATAACTAGTTCGATAACTTCACTTGTAAATGCATGCGAACTTGTTAGACTATGTCTGTGCTCAAACAAACTATTTGTTATCATATGTCATGTGCTTTAAATTCAAATCTTCCACGAGTCTTATGATATGTTTCAATTGCAATGGTTTGTGTATATTTATGGTCTACCCTTATTTTCATGTCATTTAAATCATTTAAATGACTACTTTTATTGTTTGTGTGCTTAATTGCTAAGATTATCTTTGTCATTCATTTTGTATTGTATGACTATTCTATCTCTTGAATGATTGAAAGTTATATCTCTATTTTATGTTTTGATCATACTTGATTGATTGAGTTGCTTATCATGACAAATTTGTATTCTCATACTCAATTAGGTTGTTGGAATACATATTGCATTTGGGAAATGTTCTATTTTCAAACGGCATGCTGTCAAAATTTTTAAAAGCTTTCTTAAAATCATATTTGTATTTGAATGAAAATTTTCCTCTTATTTGCCTATATATACTTAAATGATTTATCTAGGCCCTTTTTGCTGTTTCCAAAAGGGGGAGAAGTAGGCAAGTATTTGTCATCTTCAAAAAGGGGGAGATTGTTGATCCTATGGGTCATACCCGGTTTTGATAATGACAAATACTCTTTGTATTTAATGGCTTTCAAGTTTGTTTGCAAGATCATACTAACCGGATTATATTGATGGCACGTGACAACTTGAAGAAAATTGAAGACCCCGACATGTTTTTTTATTGTAATTTATATTTATCATTTTGGGTTTATAATAGTAAATAGGAAATGGTCTGTAATAATTAATGCATTGCATGCATGACATGGATAAAAGCTCAGTGATGACCATACACTGACCATAGGGGGTCACAGAACCTTAGGGACCACCGACGCTGGATTTTTTAGGATATATGCTCAAAATGACTGAGACTGTCCTTAGGACTCCCTATACTTCATAAAAATATGTCCTATAGTCTTAAGATTAATATATGAATAGGGAAAATTTTATAAGAGGAAAAGGACCGAAATGCCCAAGGATGGCATGTTCGGTCGATTGAACTTAGTTACACTAAGATCCTCGATCGATCGAACCCCAACCGGGTCAACATGTTGACTGCTCGGTCAATTGACTAGAAGTATATAGGAAAGACCTGGTCAACCGAACCTCCTTAGGTCAACAAGTTGCCACTCCGTTGACTGACCAAGATTATATGGGCAATGCCCTGGTCGACCGAACCCCCACATGGGAAATGCCAACCGTCTGGTCGACCAAACTTCATAGTTTAAATTGACCTGGTTGACCGAACCGCGCGGATTTGGAAAATCACCTCTGAAACCTTCAAGATGGTCGACCATACGTTCAGCTCAATTTTTCCCTAGTCCACCAAACTAGACACTACGGTCAACCAAACCTCAAGTTCGATCGACTGGGCCTCTCGGGTTGTTGAATTTTTACCGAGAGTTAAACTGGGTTAACTTTAATTAAACTTACTTAATCTTTTTCAAAAATACCCAGCGTGTCCCAAATGACTATATTTTTTCCAAATTCTATATATAACCTCTCATTTGCAAAAATTAATCATGGATTAGGATTTAAGATTAAGAAAAATTCTCTGAAAATATTTTTGTCCAAAATCCTTATACTTTCATATCTCTTCAATCCTATTGCCAAAAAACCTACCTCTTGTACTCATCTAGCCACTTGCTTTGAAAGAAGGTAGTGTTTTCATATCATTTGTATGAGCTAAACTCTCCCTTGTTTATATTTGATTATGTGTTGATTTTTGGAGAGGTAGCTAAGGTTTTTCCCATAATATTTCATTCATAAATATTTGATTGGGAAAAACCCTTGTGTGGCTTAGGATCTTGCATCCTCATTGCAAGTTTTCATAAGCTTGATTTGTGCTTTGATGAAAACATTATTAGCAAGATTGAAAACCCTAGTATCTACTGTGCTTGATATTTGAGAAATATTTTTTGAGATATCTGTTAGGGTCATAAAAAGCTTATGATTAATCACATTACAAGCATATCGGCTTGACATCAAAAGTCTCACTCTCACATACATACATTGATTTACATCCTGTTTGAGAGTTACCACATTGGTTAACAAAATCTCACTTGAGCTTGATATCCTATCATATGTGAGTGCATTATTTGGTTGAGAATATTGGTACACATTTTCTTAGTTTAAGAAGCATATTTGGTTGTACACAAAAAATTGTATTTCATTATTGTATTCCAGGCAAGGGCCTGAAGAGGGAGACTAGCCCTGGTAAATAGTCCCAGATTGGCTTAGACCCGGTTAGGAAAGTTAGGTGCACCATCTTGTTAATGTGTGTTTAGGTTGAGGTCAGCCCGCTAATTGACCTGGTTGTAACCACTGCTGCTCCACCGGTTAAGTGAGCAATAGTGGTAATCCTTGTGCTTGTGAGCCAAGGCGAGGACGTAGGTAGTATTGGCCGGACCCCGATAACATATCGTGTGTGCTTTTCTTTTTTCAAAAATTTATTTACTTCACACGTATGTTATATTGTGAATGCTGCATAGGATTTACTTTCCACATATTAATCTTATCTGCGTACTTAGGATTTCTTAGAAAGACCTTAGGTTGCAAAATAATACTGATATTTTACTTAACCTAGGAGGAAAATTTTAAAATTCCAATTCACCCCCCTCTTGGGAATACACCAATCCTAATAGCTTTAAATATATTTTCTTAAAATGCCCTTGTGTCAATGTGTTCAAATTTTAGCCACATGTTGATTAATCCAACTTGTCTTAAAAAGATTTAGCCTTAGTTTTTGATTATCCCGTAACCTTTATTTTAATGCAAGTTATCCCTTAAAACTTGCATTTATATCTGTTTGGACATAACCTATCAATTCATTTAATAGACTGCTTACGTAACTTTTTTTTCTTTTTTTTAGGAATAAAGCCCATTCATAGTTTAGATGCAATTTTAGAGTACAATTCATATATATATATATATATATATATATATATATATATATATATTCATTATTATATATATATATATATATATATTTTCCTCAAAGTCGTATGACATCACATGACTTAGGGAAATGAAGAAACTTGCATTTTATTGATCATTACAATAATCATTACATTATCTCACATGTACAATACGAGACTTAAGGATAAAAATTCTTAATTATATTTGAATTAAAAGTGTTAGCTTTAGTGACTACATAATCCTAATTATCGTATTTTGATTATAACAACCCATTAGTGGTTCTAAGTTATTATAATCTTAGTAAGCTGTGACAGGTAAAAGTGACGAAATCATAAAGATAAGGTTTTAAGTGCAAAGATCAAGTGGATACTCTCATAGGCAAAGATCGAGTGGAAACTCAAATAGGCAAAGATCAAGAGGACACTCACTCAGGAGATCTCAAGCACATCTAATGAAGCAAGTGCAAAAACATATGTAATGGGGAGTGTTTGAGGTAGTACTTGTTGTAACTCTTGTAGTTCTGATTCACACATGTTTATTAAGCAAGAGTTGAGCAAATTGCATATGCATAGCTTCTGAGTTTTCAATGACAAAACAAAGATTTTTATGAAAATATCCTATACTCAAATGTATTTTAATATGGGACAAGTTTTAAATGATCTCAGTATTGTAAACTTTTATATACTTGGTCTTGGTTGGGTGAAAACCATGATTATGCACCTAAATATCAAGTTTGTGAACAAACAAGGCAAACCATTGATGGTTTGGCCTAGGTGCATTGACAGTTTCATATAGAGAATTAATTGGAATTTGTCCTGGAGGAAACCATCCTTTGTTTGAGCAAACCGTCAATGGTTTGAGGGGAAACCGTCCATGCTTTTGTGAATCCATCGATGGTTTGTGTCGGGATTCCAAACCTAATGGCTATAAACGACTAGTTTTCAAAGTATTAAATTATTTTTTAAGCCCAACGACCATAAAACGACTAATACTTCAAATGGCCTATAAATAAAAGGCTAAAGACTACATTTTATATGTAGTGAATATCATTTCCAAGCACACTACATTTTAGTTCATCATCTTTGTGATCAATATCTCTCTTGATCTCTAATCTTGTTGTGATTCATTACTTTGAGAGTTAGTGTGAGGTTTTCATTGTATCAAATATCAGTTCATTCAAGGTGCATAGTTTTTGTAAATCATATTCATCTTGTAAGGATTCTTTGTGAACCAAGTGTTAAAGGGATTGGTTCCCTTGTAAAGTCTCTGCATGAGTGGTAGGCTTGCCAAGGCCCAAGATAAAATTTATACCTAACTATCCCCAAGTTCAGTAGAATAGTGTATAAGTTGGGTGTCAATCCTTAAGGAATCAAGTGCAATTGTTCACCACTTCTAGCCTAATTTACTATACTTTGTGAAAAAAGAGAAAATATGATTATTTTGAAAGTGTTTTTCTATCAACTACAGAAGTTGCTTTGCTTTTGTACTATTTAGTTAGGGGGAGAATGTCAAGACCACTATATATATATATAGAAACAGATTTAGAGGAATTTTTTTATACTGTTCCAATTAGTTGCAAAGAAGGCTATAATGAAGCAAGATTGTTGAGGGTAGAAATTATGGTGCAAAATTCTAAATGAGGAGAAACAACGAATCGTACCAAGAGAAAGGTGTGGCGATGGGCGAAGGGCTACGAAAAGCGGGGGGCTGGGGCTGCGATGGGTGACGGCGCAGTGATGGGTGATGGTGAGGGGCTGGGGCTACGATGGAGAGAGGAGGATGGGGAGGGGAGGAGGGAAACAGAAAAGGGGACGAAGGGAAAATGGGGGAGATTGGGGGAAACCCGCGAGGTAAAGTGTGAAATATAATATTTTTATTTTTTTAAAATAAAAGAAATAGTAGTGATGGTTCTCTAACCGTCACTAATAATGGATTAATAGTGACGAAACTCCAAAACCGTCACTAATACTGTGAAACAATTTTTTTTAAAAGTATTTTTAAAATAAAAAAACTAGTAGTGACGTTTCACTAAATCGTTACTAATAACATACTAATAGTGACGAATTATTAAAACCATCACTAATAGGGTGAAATAATACAATTTTATTTTTCTTAAATAAAAGAACTAATAGTAATGATTCACTAAACCATCACTAATAAGGGACTAATAGTGACGAATCCCTAAAATCGTCACTATTGCTATAAAATAAATTATTTTTTATATTTTTAAATAAAAGAACTAGCAGTGACGGTTCACTCCACCGTCACTATTATCGTTAAATAAATTATTTTTTACATTTTTAAATAAAAGAACTAGTAGTGACGGTTCAATAAACCGTCACTAATAAGGGACTAATAGTGACGAATCCCTAAAACCATCACTATTACCATGAAATAAATTATTTTTTATATTTTTAAATATTAGAACTAGCAATGACGGTTCACTAAATCGTCACTAATAAAGGACTAATAGTGACGAATCCCTAAAACCATCACTATTACCACTAATACCTTTGTCATTAAAAACCAATTTTCTTGTAGTGAGCAACATTCAAAACAACATTTAGCATAAGAGATATGAATTCAAATTTAACATCAATCAAATTTAACATTCATCAAATTTAACATCAAGAAAATTTAACATTCATCATTTTAACATATCATCATTCAATTCTCATTTTGCTATAGCTTCTTCCCCTTTTGACATCAACAAAAAGGAATACAATAGAAAATTCAGCATGCAGTTCGTAATAGGACCATTAACCAACATTCAGTTCATAAGCAATAGGTCCAATAGTCAACATGCAATTCACAAACAATAAATCCAACAGTATGATCATCAATATATCCATCAATTAGCATGAAACATATAGTTAATATAAACCTTTTCCAATATGCATTTCTCAAAGTTCTGAACATAGTAAGTAGTAGAACATAACATAAGGATTTAGCATTCAAAAGAAGGATACTAAGTTTTTTTTAAAAAAAACAAAGAAAAGATAAAATGTCACAATATTACAGCCCAAATTGTTTTCATCAAGTAAATTCAAAACAAGCAACTAGTCTTCATCAACGTCATCACTACCAGAAGATGTATCCTCCTCCTCATCATCATCGTCATCCTCATCGTTCGAACTCACCTCTATGGGAGTTTTTCCTCTTAAAGAGAAAGCATTGCCCATGTGGCTCTCAATGCTTGCAAGCCTCTGATCGAATGAATTAAGGCTGAAATGAAGTGCATTATATTTTGTATCCATATCACCACAAAAGGCACTCAGGTACGAGCCCTATTTGGCTTAGATACCCATTCATGTCCTTGGTACAACTCATATCCAACGAGTTTTATAGTAGTGGAGGAAAATAGATCATATGGTGTAAATTTAATGAATAAGGTGGATGAGTTGGCAACACCAAGATGATCAAAAAATGAGTTTCAAGATTCCTCTATATGGAAGAATGACTCGCCTCATTTCCTATTTTGAAATAATCCTTCTGAGGATCAGGGTAGAAAGATCCAGGCGTTTCCCCTTGTATAAGCCCTACATTACAAAACAATCTAAATAGGACAGATGGTCATGAGCCCCAACACTAGGTAGAATGATATATGTACTGAGGAGATGAATTATCTTAGCTCCAAGGTTCAATTTCCTGTATAAAGGTGGGTGGCCAAAATATACAAGTTGTTCCATTATCCAAGATTGTCCTAGGTTAGGACATTCAAACTCACCAACCTGAATCCTAAATCTAGCTGCTATGGTCTATTAGGTGAGTGCAAATGCCTTTTCCATGACGATGGTTGAATACAAGTTTTCTCCCTTTCCAAGTTTGCATGAAACAATCTAAACAAATTTGGGTAAATTCCCTTTGGTTGATATGAAATAAATCTATCCCATCCTAAAACATTACACATATGAAGGATATTGGGGAAACTCCCTTGCATAAATGAAAGATCCAATACCTTACCAAGAATTGGTTTGGTAGATCTTATATGCTCGTTGTACATTCACTTTCCCGCAGGAGAGACGAGCCACCTTTAAATAGCCTTGGAATCATCCTTCCCTGAGGTTTGACTCCGGTTAGCCCTAGACTTCACTCTAGGCATGATTTGGGAGAAAATGGTTTAGTTAAATCTACTAAACCGAGAGAAGGAAGCAAGTTTTGAGGTTTAATGGAAATTTAATGGCTGAATCTAAGTGGGAGAACTCCAAAGAGTGAAAGGCAAAACTTCAAGGGATAAGAAAATAGTGTTTAGGTGTCTGAGGTTGTGAAAAGTTAGGGTTTTTTCAAACATTTAGTATATATATTTGCGCGGTTCAGGAACCTGACTTTAAGCGTTTAGTCGCCTGAACTGCCTAGGTTTTAAAAATTCACAAGTTAGTAGCAATTAAGTGGATTGATAGTGAAGGGTTAGTCGCTTGAAGTTCTGAAATTTTGGCTAACTTCAACTTTTGACCCAATCACTCAACTTAATGACTTACTTCTTTTCTATTGTGCAATAAACCTAATTCTTGTTGTATTGAGATGAAACGATACCCCGGAAGAGGTTTTGTGAAAATATTCGCCCGTTGTTCATCTATTTTTACGAATTTGAGAGAGATATCCTCTTTGTGTTTGTGATCTCTAAGGAAATTATAATGCTTAGGCCTTCAATGAGATATAGGACTTTTGGATAAGTTTATGGTGCTGGTGCTATCACACTTAATAGGCACAACCACATATTCCAAATTAAAATCATCAAGTTATTTTTTCATATACAATGTTTGTGCACAACAACTACGTGTTTCTACGTACTCAGCCTTAGTACTGGATAATGCCACGAAATTATGTTTCTTCAAAAACCAAGATACCAGAGAATGTCCTAAGAAGTGGCAAGTACCACTTGTACTCTTGCGGCCTATTTTACATCCGGCATAATCCGCGTCCGAGTAGCTAATCATTTCAAAAGATGTATCTTTAGGATACTATAAAGCCAAGTCTATAGTACCTATCAAATACCTTAAAATTCCTTTTACATCTATTTGATGTGACTCTTTAGGTGATGCTTGAAATCTAGCACACATGTAGACACTAAAAATAATATTAAGTCTACTAGCTGTCAAGTAGAGTAAACTATCAATTATGCCTTGGTAGTATTTAACATTTACCAATTTTCCTTGCCCATCTTTATCTAAACTAATAGAAGTGTTCATCGGGGTTTCCAATGGCTTAGCACCTTCTATATCAAATTTATTGAACAAGTCCTTTATGTATTTTGATTGATTTATGAATGTTCCATTTCTGGCTTGTTTAATTTGAAGACCAAGGAAATATGTCAATTCGCTTATCATGCTCATTTCAAACTCATCTTGCATGCATGTAATGAATTATTTGCATAAGTCCTCATTGGTCGCATCAAATATAATATCATCAACATAGATTTGAATGATAAACATATCGTCGATCTTAGTTTTTATAAACAAGGTACTATCCATTTTACCTCTCGTGAAGCCATTTTCTAACAAGAAGCTGCTCAACCTTTCATACCAAGCTGTAAGAGCTTGTTATAATCCATATAGGGCTTTTGTTAGTCTAAACACATGATTTGGAAAATGGAAGTCTTCAAATCCAGGGGGTTGTGCAACATACAATTATTCACTGATATACCCATTTAAGAATGCACATTTCACATCCATTTGATAGAGTTTGAAGTTTTTATGAGATGCGTAGGCTAGTAGCATCCAGATCGCTTCCACTCTAGCTATGGGAGCAAAGGTTTTATCACAATCAATACCTTCTTCTTGATTGTAACCTTGTGCTACTAATCTAGCTTTGTTACAGACTAGAATGTCATTTTCATCCATTTTATTCCTATAGGCCCATTTAGTGTCAATTACTGAATGATCAACTAGTCTAGGAACTAACTTCCAAACTTTATTTCTTTCAAACTGATTTAATTCATCTTGCATAGCTACTATCCATGAATCATCATTGATTGCTTCATTTATATTCTTAGGTTTCTCTTAAGATAAGAACACACAATGATTACACATGTTCTTTAATGAGGATCGAGTGGACACCCCTCATGATGGTTCACCTATGATTTGGTCCTTAGGGTGATTCTTCACGAATTTCCATTCCTTAGGCAATTCAGACTATTCTAGAGAGTCATCAGTAGATGGCGCTTGAGTTTCATTGCTCTCATCCTTGATTTCATGAATTGCTAGGTCTTCTAAACTTTTTCTTATGTTTAGATTAAAAACATCATTAGGTTTAGAAAAGAATGGATTAGCTTCATTAAATGCTATGTGTATGGATTCTACAACCGATAGGGTTCTTTTATTGTAGAATCTAAAAGATTTACTGTTTATTGCATTTCCTAGGAAGATTCCTTCATCTGACTTAGCATAAAATTTGCCTCGGTCCTCTTTATCATTTAAGACAAAACACTTACATCCAAATACATGTAAGTACGAAATGTTTAGTCTTTTTCCTTTCCAAAGTTCATAAGGGGTTTTATCTAGACTGACCTTAATGGACACTTTGTTCATCACATAATAGGCAGTGTTCATTGCTTCAGCCCATAATTATTTAGAGAAATTCCATTTTCATCACAAAATTTTTCAGCATCTCTATTTTTGAACCTTCCACCTTTATCGCTTCTAATGTGTATAACACCATACTCTTTTTCATTTTGAAGTTTCTTACAGGTTGGTTATTTTACACACTTCATCCTTAGAGGATAAGAATAACACCCAGGTAAACGTGGAGCAGTCATCAACAATGACGAACACGTATTGCTTTCCTCCTAGGCTTTGTGTTTTAGTGAGGCCAAACAAGTCTAGGTGACTTAGTTCTAGTGGCCTTCCAGTGGAGATCAGTTGCTTCTTCTTAAATCTTGTCTTGGTTTGCTTCCCAAGTTAGCAAGCATTATAGACTTTGTCTTTTACGAACTTTATATTGGGTAAACCCTTAACTAAGTTCTTTCTAACTTGGATAACAAATCTATGCTAGTGTGTCCTAGTCTCCTATATCATAACCAACTAACTTCATTTAATGATGTTGACTTTTTGAGTCTGATAACTGTTTTGATTATGACAAACCATAACATCTCATGTGTGTACTAAGTGTATGAACATGATAAAATTCATAAAATACATATGATGATGCAATATGGTTGCCTTGAAGGAACTTAATCAACAATATCATGAGGCGTATTCCATAGATATCGGAAGAGAAAAAGGCATGAAGACTTTACATTTTTCAATTATAATAGTAATTAGGCCTGCATGATCATATGATTTGAAATTAAAGCTCACCTTGACCATAGATTGACCTTAGAGACCCAGGAATTTCATAAAAACCTTTTACACTCAAAGTTAAACATTTACCAAAAGGTTTGAAATATTTTTGAAATCAAAGACATGCCAAAAACTCATTTTTATTAAGGGTCAGTCGACTGGAGTGTGCATAACACAAAAAAATGAGGTTTTATAAAGGGCCACTTGACTCGATGGTTCATCCCGGTTGACTGGATTAAAGGCTTGGGCATTTTATTAATAGCCCAGTCGATCAATCTCTCAAAAGCCTATTTAGCCTAGTTGATCGGCCTTCATACAAAGGTTGATTTGGTAGACAAAATCATAAGCCTCGGTAGACCGGACCTCGTGAAAAGGAAAATCTCCCTTTGGTCAGTCGACCGGACCTCAGCTAGTTCACGGACCTCTCAAGTTTCGGCCATTTTGAGCTTCCAACGGTCATAAAATTTTGAAATATAATATTATTTTAATTCCCAACGGTCATATAACGACAATATTTCAAAATTGCCTATAAATACTTGGCCCAATCACTTTGCAAAGGTTAGAGATATATATTGAGTATTCTTTGATTATTTATTACATTTTATACTCATTTCAAAGATGAAATTCATTTTTCTCCTACTTTCTTTTGAAAATATTTTTGGAGAAAATATTTTGAGTTATTCAAAAGGCTAGAGCATATATCTAAACTTATATATAAATTGCTTGAAAGCCTTCCCACTTTTAATTTCACAAAGGTCAATCATTTTGAAGAAAACCCTAGTTTCTTTTATTCTTATCTTTGAATATATTTTTGGGAGAAAATATTTTTGGGTTATTTAGGAGAGCTTTAAGCATATATTCATTTCTTGTATACTTGCTTGAAAAGCTTCTCATATTTGATTTCACAGAGGTCAATCTTGAAATCACTTTCCATACTCTCACTTTCATTTGAAAAATATTTTTGAGAGGAAAACTCTAACTCTATCAAGCTTCACATTTAAAATCATTTGAGTGTACATCTATTTTTCAATTGTACAAACTAGCATTTTAAGAAGCATTTTATTATGCAAAAATTGTTTTTCAAAACAACCCTTCACGGTTCGGGTTGTGAACTGTTTCCAAGTGAGGGTACATCACTTAGAGACGTGGCTTCGCCTAGAAGGAGTGGACCAAGCATGAGGTATCGCCTAGAGAGGGGGGCTCCACCCTATTTGAAGGAGTGTACCAAGTGTGGGGTATCGCTTGGAGAGGAGGGCTCCTTCCTATTTGAAGGAGTGTGTAATGGTTTGCTCTACCTCGTCAAGGAAGCGGTTTAGTGGAATCCTTGGGGGGTTTGCCCAAGGCGAGGATGTAGGTGGGTATAGCCGAACCTGTATGATTGCTTATATTGTTGTAATTGTTTTTATATACACGATGTAATATTTGATCAAGATATTGTTTAGTGAATTGGCAAAATAATTTACAAAAGTTTTTTAAATTTCAATTCATCCCGCTTCTAGGATTACACCATTCCCCTCAATTGGTATTGGTGATTGGTTGCAATAAGTTTAACCATTTTTGCATAAAAATTGCAATGATTCATTTTAGCGTGTCTCAGTTTAGTGAAGGTCGGTCTTTCTCAAGGCTTCCGTTGTTTTGTGGTGTTGATTACATCGCTTGAAGACAAAGAATAATTATTTTTAGTCAAACTGTTGACTAGAGGGCTAGGAAAGTAATCGATCAAGGGAACTATGACCAAATGAAAATTATTCAAAATGTAGAGTTTCCCAAAAGCAAAAATGAAATGGATGAGCATGATTTAAATTTAATGAAAATTAATTCTAGTGCTATGAACATGCAATATTGTGCTTTAGATACTAACATTTTTTGGGAAATCATAGCATGTCAAAATGCTAAGGAAATCTGGTAAACACTTGAAAATAAGTATGGAGAGACCAAGGAAAAGGAGAAAACCACTCTAGATGCTTCAAGCTCAAAGGATCAAAGAGGAGAAAATCAGTTCCTTGATGTTTTAATCGATGACGAGGTTGAAGAGGTACATGCTTCTCCTTCTATCTCTATTGTTGAGTCATGCACTGATTCTTGTAGTATATCTTGTGATAATTCTAGTAGTGAATCGTGTACTGAATATGATGATGATAGCATGCGAACTTATGTGGAATTAAAAAAATAATATATTAAGACTCATAAGTTTCTCGTTAAAATGCATAAACGATATACTATTTTGGAAAACAAGAATGAGGCATTAATGAAAGAATTATAATACAAAATTCCTACTGAAAATGAAAAAAAATTTGAAAATCAAGAAATTAGAAAGCAAAAATGAAAAGCTAGAAAAAGAACTAGAAGATCTAAGATCCCAAGTCTCTATTGAAAATGAAAAGGATCTTTGTATTTCTGAACTTAATTGCAAAATTAACAACATGGCCAAAGAGCTTGTGAGATTACAAGCAAATTGCAAGGGCATCAAAGATTCAAAAATACTGAGCCTAGAAAATAAAATAGAAGACCAAGCTAAGATCATTTACACATTTACTAGGGGCAAAGAAAATTTTGATAAGCTTATGGGCTCACGTCTAAGTCTAAGTTACGAGTCTCTGATACCAATTGTTAGCTTTGGTGCAACTCCAAGAGGGAGAGGGGGGGGGGGGTGAATTGGGTATTTAAAATTTATCGCCTAGTTTAACTAATTTATCAACAGTGTAATACAGCCTAGGGTCAGTCTACGCAATCGAAAAATAAACACACACGTGCAGTAAAGGTAAAGTGCGGAAATGTAAAGAACACACACGATATATTATCGTGGTTCGACCAACTGTGCCTATGTCCTCGCCTTGGCCACACCAACACAAGGATTACCACTATAATGCTTACTTAAATGGGTGGAGCGGCACCTATACAAACCAGGTCAATTCAAGGGGTTGACCTTAACCAACACGCTTTAACAAGATGGCACACCTAGCTTTCCTAACCAAGTTTAAGCCAATCCGGGACTATTCCATAGGGCTAGTCTCCCTCTTAGGGCCTACGACTGGAATACAACCAATGTGTATAAAGTTTGTACATGGAAATACGCTTCTAGACAAGCAAATGTGTGCACCAATACAGCTCAGTAAATATTACAAGCACGAATGATATGTAAGTATGCTTAGTGCCCTAATGTGTGCTAAACACTCAATCAAGTATTATAATCAGTCCAGATCTAGAGTGTATATCTAAACAAGATTTGAAAAACAATATGTGAATAACACAAAATCATATCAGAGTTTCAAATATGCTAAACAAGTTAAATCAAACAAACTCAATAGGATATTTCAATATACAAAGCACAGTGGAGTTGTGAAAGACTAGCTTTTTGAAAAGGATTTTTGCACATCAAAAACTAGGTTTAGGTATCTCGTAATGACAATGCAAGAACACAACCCTCAAAGTCTTCCCACGCAAGATTTATCAAATGAAATCGGTGGAAGAACTTTAATGCTAAACTCTTAAATAAAATCAATCAAACAATAATACAAGTGAGAGTTCTAGCTGGAGAGATTAAGCACAATAGCCTTAGAGATACTCATAATGCTTAAAGAGATCAAGAGTGTGGAGTATGTGAATGTTTGCAAGTAGTATTGGCTATATAATAATTTTTGGATTTGAGAGAATTTTGGCCTCAATGATCTTTCTAATCTACTGCTAATTATTCCAAATGAGGGGGTATTTATAGACTTCCCCAAAAATATAACTGTTAAGGATACAGGTGGAATAATTAGAAAAGTTTTAATTTTATTTAATTAAATTAACCCCATTTAAAAAAGTTAACCGCGGTAAAAACCCGAGAGCACCGGTCGACCAGGACAAGTTCGGTCAATCCAAGTTCTTGAGATTCGGTCAACCGGGAGTCAAATGAACTGTAAGTTCGGTTGACCGGAACTAAAATGAACTGCATGGTCAGTCAATCGGATTTATAATTCCAAAGGTGATTTTTCCTTCTTGCGAGGTTCGGTCGACCAGGACCATTTGAACATAGCCAGTCGGTCGACTAGACCGTTGAGTTCGAACATGTGGGAACTCGGTCAACCAAGTTGGTGGTATTCAAAATATGCTTGGTCGACCACGTGGTCAAAATGTTGACTCCTGAGGAGTTCGGTCGACCGGGGTTGAATGAACTATAAGAGTTCGGTCGACCAGACTGTAGTCAACTTGTTGACCTATACCAGGTTCGGTCGACTGGTGGCAGAATGAACTGCACAGGTTAGCCGTCCGAAGGCGTAGTTTGTGCATTTTGGTCTTGTTTCATGCAGCAAACACCCTATTCAAAAGTATGACACATATAAGTGAGTGTGTGAGTGTCCTAGGGTCATTTCTACATCTTTTTGAAGACACCGAAAAATTCGGCGTCGGTCGACTGAATCCCTAAGGTCTTTCTAAGGTCATTTTTAGTTATTCTTGGTTTGAGCTTACGTATTAGACCATGCATATGATGTGTGTGTGCTTATTACAAACCAAAGACCCTAATTACTATTACAAACCCTTTGCTTAAATGAAATACATTACAACATATAAAAATTGGGTCTTCAATAGAAATTTGGTCTTCAAACTTCACTTTCTCTATGTGCATTATGATCTGTCAAATTGAGTTAATGCACATAACCTAAAACACCCATTAGATATAATGAGTATTTGTCATTATCAAAATCGGGCGTGACCTATAAGGTCAACATTCTCCCCCTTTTTAATGATGACAAATACAACCAGCAAAAATATGGGTATAAGCCTAAGAAGGCTCCCCCTATCAATATGCATCCAATTATTTTTACCACATTACTTTACCTAATTATTTTTGCCTCTCCATCTCCCTCTTTTGGCAAAAAAAAAAAAAAAAAAGGCTATAAGAGTTAATTACTCTAGGCAATGGGTAAGTATAATATTTATACATTATAAGTTTTGGGAAGATTTTGAAAAATTTCGGCAGAGTGCTGTTTGAAAACTGGACTTTCCAAAGCATATCCTGTATAAATAACGACCTGTTTGAGTTTATAAATCCTATCAGTTTATCCACATGTATTTACTTTGAAAAGTAATTTTGGACTTATAAAAGTATTTTCCAGATTCTTAAGTAGTTCTCTAAGTCCAATATTAATTCCTAAGAGCTTTAGTCACAAATTTTAAGTTTTAAGAGTACTTACATGAGACTCAAAGAAAAATTAAATACATTTAAATCCTAAGTCTTCATGTAGTATAGCTTTGACATCATCCAAGCTTGATCAATACTTTAGTAAACTTGTATTCTTCATGACTTGTAACTTTAAGGTGAGCTTTAGTCAATCTTCATGAGGTTTAACTAATGTGCTTGTGAAAAATATAATCCCTAAAATTTATCTTGAAAGCACACTTAGAATCCTTAATTTGTTATCATCAAAATGAGATTAAGCCTTGTTAGCCAACAATCTCCCCCTTTTTTATGATGACAAATAAGGAGCAAAATGAGGTCTCCTTGATAAGGCTCCCCCTCACAATAAGCATGAAACACAAAAACATAATCAATATACACAAATTTTTTTAAGCTTTACCGTGATTTAGTGTTTCTCCTCTTTAGAAAAATTATCCTTAACAAGTCTTGTATGAAATATATTTTTCAAGAATAACATGAATAACCAAGTATAATATCAACTTAGCTTATAAGTATTGAAAAGTAAGGTGTAGTCCCAAGAGTGGGGGTGAATTGGATTTAAAAACTTTCTTTTAATTCCTTTTTAGAATTCTTAAACTTCTTTTATTTCTTTTAACCAATTCTTAACTTGTTTGTTTAACTCTTTAATCACAAAAGAGCTTAAATTCTTTTATCCAATCAACAACACTATTGCTTAGCCAAACAAGCAATCAATCATTCAACCAAACCAATCAAGCACAATGTTTAAACCAAACAATTAAATGATTTGTCAAGTATAAGTTAACTGCAACACTATTTGATTAAAGGAAGATTCAGCACTCTTTGGAATATAAAAACAAACCACTCAATATCAAACTTTAAACTATTCAATCACAATATAACTTATGTTATTAGCCTTGTATATAAAATTGAATTAAGCTCTGTATATATGAAATATTATGCTTGCTGATATAAATCCTTGTATGAATGGATTTTCCTCTTTAATATGATGTGCAATATAGAATCCAACACTCTTCCCAATATTCAAAATCCAAATAAACTCTTAGTTAATTTATCTTTGGGATGTTTACCCAGTAACGTACTCCCGTATGGTTTTCGTAAAATATGGTTTAACCAACGTACTCCTTGTCAGTTTTCGCAATCAAAATCAAAATTAGACTTCAAGTTTACTTGATTTCCAAATATACGTAGTATATATGATTTCCAATTTAAACCATCCACGCAATTTAAATATGTATTGAAAATAAAGAGTAGGGAAAAAGAGAGTGAGACGGAGAATTTTACGAGGTTCAGCTTATACCCAGCCTACGTCATCGCCTTTGGAAAACCACCAAAGGATTCACTAAACTTGTTCCTTTGACGGGCGGCACAATACCTTTACAACACTCCTTGGTTAAGGCTAGAGCCCGCCTTCTCCAAATGATATTCCCTCGTTCGATCACTCCTTAACTAGGCTAGAGCCCGCCTCTCTAAGAAATATCCCCTTTCTTAGCCAATAATCCAAACAATCATTGGAATCATCAGTCTACAAGAAATACAACCACAATATGTGTACAAAAAATTTTCTCCTCAAAGAGCTGACTAGTACAACAATTCAGAACTATAACATACTTCAAAGTGAATAACAATATGGAATATAACTTGAAGCTCAATGAAGTATATCACCAATTAATTCTTTCAATGATTGAAAGACTTAGAATTTGTAGCAATATTACGGTGGAAGAAGATCAGCAAAACTCAGTTGAATTCGTGCAAGTTGAGAGCAAGAGAGAGCCTTGAGAATTTGAGAGTAATTGAGAGAGATTTTGAATTTTTGCTAAATTGAATTTTTTGTGCCATTGATTCAATGATCTTTGAGGATTATTTATAGACTTTGAAAGGCATGTAACTTGATCCCCAAGTGGCTTGAAAAAGTATTCCCCAAGTTTTCATAAGTTTTGAGCCCCAAGCAATCTCATTTAAAAATTTGACCGTTATGAAAAAATTCAAAACAGCCGCGTGACAGATGACTGTCCATTTTTGGCAGTCGTATGTCCAGTTAAATTAAAGGGAAAGTAGGGTGTCATTCGTCTATCTAAACACGCACAGACGTCTCATTTTGCACTGATAGTCGTCTATCAAGTTCTTGACAGTCGTCTTTCATGCTATCAACTTCGAGCACCCTTCAGTATTTTGGTCATAACTCTTTTTGTATAACTCCAAATTTGATGATATTGGTGTCAAATGAAATCTACGAGAAAATTATAAAACTTTCATGTTGAACACATTTTAAAATAAAAATTTTTTGATGGAGAAAAATGTACATCAATGCAAATGTAGAAAAATTGACAGCATTTGAGAAATCCTCTTTTTGGTGCTTTTCATTCCAAAAATGATTCTAATCTTTTTGAAACAATCTTTGACCTTATAAAAATATTTTCCAAGTATGTTCAAAGGTATCTAGGTCCAAGAAATTAACCTATGAGCTTCATGCATCCATATTAAAATTCTTTGAAGTACTTACATGAAATTTACTAGACTCTTTCAAATTTTCAATCCTTGAATTCCTTGAGGTCTTTATGCCTGCTTCATCTTTCTTTGAGCTTTCCATGTTGATCACTTGGGCTTTCATTCTTGAAGCTTTTTCTTTAATATCAATGCTCTCATGATCTTCAAGTTTTAATCCATGCCTCAAGCTTGATATAATCATCCTTCTATGAAGTACAAGCTTTCATGAATTCTTTAACCTTGCATTCATCATTGAGTCCTGAATATACATCACTAAAACAAAGCATGTTAAGTTCTATTTGTTTTTTAGTATCAAAATAAGATGTTAAGACTTGTAAAGGCAACAAGTATAGCATGTATTCAACATAATCGACTTACTCTCAATATATATCAAATCAACATATCAAATCAGCACAACATAGGTTACTCTCACTATAACATCAACAAATAATAAAACTTCAGCAAGTTTTATTATTGGTATATTACCATTCATAGCTTAGTTGATTGTGTTGTGATTGATATTGTTAATTGAAAGGTTTAAAATAAACCAATCTTTCACGTAATAAATTTTAAAATACCCAATTCACCCCCCTCTTGAGAATACACCATTATTTTCACATAGCCTATGCAATAAGATGGGTATAAATGAATGTGTGCATGATGCAACGATATGTATGCATGTTGCTACTTATGATGCTAGAATATGGGGATATATATGCATGTTGTATGATGATATGTATGCATTTGTTTTATGCTATGCATGAAATGCATGATGATGTATTAACTTTGTTTCTCCAACATGCTTGTGATCAACAAACCAAACTCTGATCTTTGCCAAATTTTTGAATTTCAATATGATATGAAGCCCCTGATTTTTTTCCCCTCGAACTCAACATGACATCTGTTCCAATTAATTTACTTGCTACTGCTGAAGTCCATTTTGCATTTTCTCAACAAGGTTCTTCTTTGGATTGCATTCTTAATGTTTTAAAATTAATTTAAAATTTAAATGAATAAATATGCAATCAGATAACACAATCTCATTAAGGATACGAA
This sequence comes from Malania oleifera, assembly GCF_029873635.1. Taxonomy (NCBI): domain Eukaryota; kingdom Viridiplantae; phylum Streptophyta; class Magnoliopsida; order Santalales; family Ximeniaceae; genus Malania; species Malania oleifera. Next base: position 19,186,700 of record NC_080428.1, read on the forward strand.
TGGAATGCTCAAACTTGCTTATTTTTACTTGATTTTATGTGCTTGTTTAACAAGAACCTTATCAATACTTTGACGCTTATGTAACTTTGTTGCTAACTTAGAGAATCACATCAATGGGCAAATATCCTCTTTTTTTTTTCTTTTTTTTTTCTTCTTTTAATCAGCCTTCTTTGGCAGTAAACATAACCCCTCCACTGCATCACCCCTCAGATACCTTCTTTCTTTGTATTCCATGGCTTATTTTGAACGTTCTAACTTGAGTTATAACCAGTGTCTCATTAAGTAGTCTAATTAATATTCCAATATCAATGTGGACTTTAAGACACAAGACAAAATGTAGGCTAAGAATTTAAGTTTCAACAAGAACAAGAAAACTAAGGCTCAAAAACCCTTTCCCCAAATGATATTTTTTGCCCCAGTTATAGCAAGATTTTTGCAAAATATTGACCAAACTTGTTATTTGAACAAGCTTCCTACATACCTTATTAGGATTAGGCCATTACGTAGTTCAGACTCAACATCGAGTCTGACAATTCGTTTCAGACAATGATATGTACCAATCTAGTTAGGACTTTCATTTAGACTGTAATATAGGATGGGGGTATAGGTTAAAGAAGAAAAGGGTTTAATGAGGCTCAAAATTGTCAATTTTATCAAGGGTAACATTGGTCAAAGATCACATATGAAGCATGCCCCTTATTTTTTCTTCATTCTTCATTCTTCTTTTGAAAAAATTTTTTTTTTTACTACACCCTTTTCTTTTCCTTTAAAGAAGGAATCTTAGCTCCCTTTTTATCTGGTCTCCATTTGAGACTAATCTTTTCGAAACTTCCCCAATGTAGGGTGTGATCCTTTGATAGTTTATTCAAGAATTGAATTTTTCAGGCTCAAAAGGGCTAGTTAGGGATTTCTTTTTTAATTTTATTTTGGGTAGTGGAAAAATAGTTAGCCATCCTTTTGGTAGTGATCATTCCCTAAAATGACTTGTCAAATACTAGGAGACTAAAACCCAGGTTAAATTCCTGGTGAACTAACTTAAAGCTGATTTAACATGTATGCTCAAATGGGCTAACAAATGGTAAATCATTTTTTGGTTCTTTTTAGGAACATTGGTAGACCAAAGATGGCCACCCCTTATGTGTTTGAATTCAATCATTATACTAGTAAGACACTAGTCATAATTTAGATAACAAAGACAAAAGACTTTGTTCATCGATTTCATCGAGCAAATGTATAGAAAATCTTGATAAGTCGTTTCTATCTACGTCTCTTATAAAAACTCTTCATTATTTTGAAATCCATTCTTCCTAAGCCTCCTTGACAACATCTTCCTTTAGAGGACACATTGTTAAAGGGGGGTCTTTAATATGCTCCATTCTTTTCCTTCACCATCATTTTCGTTTTGCCCTATTAAATAGATTCTCAAAACAAACTATTGGCTCCAAGTTCTTTGCACTAGCAAAAACCATTCCTTATATTACTTACACAAAAAAAGAAAAAAAAAAAAAAGACATAGTTTGACATAAGCTAATAATCCAAGAAGGATGTGATGAGATGAGACTAAAATGCATTTTTATTTCATTCAAATTCAAATAATTAAAAAAGAAAAGCATTTATGGATGTATTCCTCTTATTGTTGATTCCATCACCCTTAGGTACTTAAGCACATAATCATTTTTCCACCATCACTTGTGTATCATGTTAGCTCACTTCCAATATTGAACACCAATCAATCCTCCAACCCAATAGCATTTACTACATTCCTACTATGATTAGGCAATAGATTCCCATGTACACTAGGCTCCTCCGTGTCAAACCCCAGCCAACCTGCATCTTAAGTACAAGCTTGTACCTTGTACTTAAGATGCCAACATATTTCATTTAAGTGACCTATTGCCCCAACATGATACTCACATCGAGCATTTGGGTCGTACCATCTTGGGGATGAAGGATGTATTGGCACTCTTGATTTAAGTGCAACTAAATGTGAAAAGTAAGGTGTAGTCCCAAGAGGGGGGTAAATTGGGTTTTAAAAATTTCTTTTAACTCCTTTTATAGATTCCCAAGTTACTATAAGTTTAGTACTCAAACAAGGATGATTTGTATTACAATATTAGATAGAAATCAATATTCACTTTTAAAACTTTAAGAATGAGTAAATCAACTTGATATGGCAGTAATGTCAATTAACACCCAATCAATAAATTGATTCAATCAACACAAACCAATGATTCACAATGTAATGCTTTCAACTTTTGAATAATTCAATCCTCTCAACAAGAAAACCAAAACAAGATTCACACTAAAGAATGAATTCAGCAAAGCTTCCAAGATTCAGTGATTGAGTAACTCAAAGTAGAGTTTGATAAAAGCCCTGTTTTAATGAAGCACAATTGAAAATTCCAACACTCTTCCAAAACTAAGATTTTAAATAAATTTTCAATTAATGAGTCTTGGGTGTTAATCAATCAACGTACTCCCTTATGGTTTCCGCACAAAGTATTGATCAACCAACATACTCCCGATTGGTTTTTGTAATCCCAAAGTCAAATTAATTTTTGGTTTATTTAATATCCAATCCACACAATTTATAGAATTGAAAAAAACAACCCCGCAATTATATATGTGCAGAAAAGTAAAGAGAGTTTAGGGAAAGAGAGTGAGACCGAGTTTTTTATGAGGTTCGGCTTATACCCAACCTATGTCCTTGCCTTAGGCAAGACCACCTAAGGATTCAACTATAGAATTACTTTACGGGTGGAAAAAACCATGACAATCCCTCCTTTATGGTGGAGCCCCTTTGCAAGCGATACCCCATGCTCGGTACAACGATTTAACCAACCTTAAGCCGTGAAAAACTACAAGAGAAACAAGATGGTGTACAATGACACTCTCAAAAGAGTAGATTAGTACAACTGAAATCTATATACTTCAATCAAAATCACATTATAGAAAGATGAAGCTCAAGTATTTATATCACCGGGGTTCTTTCTTAGGTTGAATGATTCAGTAAAAATGCAAAGACCTGTGAGCTTTTCTCAGCATAATTGCAGCAAGTAATTCAACAAGAGTGTAGGCAAGGTAGCTTTGAAGAGTAGAAAGAATTTGATTGATTTGATGCTTGTAGGTTGTTGGTGTGTTTGATCCTTGGGTTTAGTCATGTATTTATAGAGTTGAAAGAGTATTCTTCGTGTTGCCCAATGTGAATTCTGGTGTTATCCCAAGAGGGGCGTGAATTGGGTATTTCAAAAACTTAAGTCCTTTACATTCTAATTTTGAAAACTATCAACTACAAATTTGCAAGCCACTTAACAAATTCCATAAAGTTTCACAATTTATCAATTTAATGTGTGTCTTTATCAAGCATACAATTTTACCCAATTACTCACAAACGTACCATATGTTCAGCCCATGCATAATAATTAGATAATTTAAATGCAAGCGGAAATTAGAAAGAGTTAAGGGAAGAGAGAAGGCAAACACAATTTTTACGAGGTCCAGCCTACCCCAGCCTGCGTCCTCGCCTTGAACAACCCACTCAAGGATTCCACTAAAAAACCGCTCCTTTAACTGAGACAGAGCTTCCCTTACAATCTACTACTTACAAGAGGCGTAGCTACCTTCTCAACCTTGGTTCGTATAGCCCGAACCGTGTGTATAAGATAATGAATACAATTTTTGAAAAACTCAAATTACTTCTAACCAAGCTAGTGAGTACAATAGAAATTCTATTACATAATCATATGATAACACTTGAAACTCAATATGTATGCAACAATATGATCTCTATATGAAGAATGAGATGCTTCACAAATCTACCCTTTAATCAATATCTCCCAAAAATTAATTTTTATAAATAAAAACTTTGGAGAACTTAGGGTTTGATTTTAGAGTACTTTATTGCAAGAATACCAAATAAGAACTTTAAAAATAGTCTTGAATAATATGAAGATCTAAGTTTTTACTATCAAATAATTTGTAAGATTAAACCCTTGAATAAAAATATGACTTTGAATATTGCAAAGATTTAAACAATATTTGAAAAAACATTCCTCAAAAATATGTCTCTAGGAGCTCTTAGAATTTGCCATCAGATAGTTTATGCAATAACCAAATATCAAGTCTTTGAAAGAAAATATAGATTTGAATATCTCAAAAATCTTAGTTTTAGAAAAAAAAAAAAAAAAACTTTTCTCCAATATTCTATTCAATCAATGGATATAAAATACATAGATTATGATTTTTGCTCCGAAGAAATATATTAAATATAATGTGTTGACTTTTTGAGTCCAATCCCTGTTTTGATAATGACAAACCATAGTATCCCACTTGTGTAACTGAGTGTGAACAGGTTTATATTTTTGTAAGCACAAGTGATGAATGCAAAATGAAAGTCGTAAAGAGCACTGAGAAGAACACCAATCGGCATACTCCATGGAGCATTGAGGAGCAGAAGACACGAAGACTTATTTATTTTCTGGGTTGTAATAGTAATTAGGGTTGAATGTGCATGCATCTTACATGATTTAAAATTGAAGCTCTACCTGACCTTAGATTGACAACAAGACCTTCAAATAACATGAAAAACTCTTTTCATAAAATGCCTAACTTATACAAAGGTTTTTAAATGGTTTTAAAGTTAAAAGAAGGCAAAAACTAAATTTTTCAAAGGGGTCAGTCAATTGGCCAGTTGACCGAATGTTAGAAATCAACAATTTTCTCACTCAATTCGATCTCATATCAAACCATGTTCAACACAAAAATTGTGAAATTTTCCCATAGCTTGCGTTTGATACCATAGTTACACATAAAAATTTATGGCCAAAACACTGAAACATGTTCGTAAGAGAAAAACTCCCTTCATGTTTCTTCCGTCTCATTGATGGACATTTTTATCAAACCAAAAATCATTATCTTAAAATGTGTTCAACATGAAAGTTGTGGGCTTTTCTCTTACCTTTCTATTGGTATTAAGAACATCCAATTTGGAATTGTATAAGAAACTTTATGACCGAAACACTGAACAGTGTCTGTGCAGAAAAGTAGAGGCCAGTCGACCGAACCTTCACTATGGTCGACCGAAACTCGTTGATTTCAAGCCTCGGTCGACCGTACCTTGAGCCTGGTCGACCGACCTTCTTGGGAAAGTGTCCCAATGGCCAAAAAATGGCTAGTTTTCAAAGTAAAAATATATTTTAAGGTCCCAACGGCTATATAACGGTCACAAAGGGTTTTTGCCTATAAATACAACCCCAAAACACTTGAAAATGGTTGGAGAATCCCTTTGTTAAATTATTTTATCATTCTTTGATTCTTCCACACTTCTATACCCCATTTGTTCTTTAAATTCTCATTTTTCTCCTACTCTTCTTTTATTTGAAAATTATTTTGGGAGAAAATATTTTTGGGGGTTTTATGTGAAGAGGCATGAGCATATATCATATACATATATATTGCTAGATGGCCTTCTTCTTTCATTTGTGATATATTTTCAAAGATTAAAATGTCTCCCATTCTCTTCTTTTGAAAACCATTTTTGGGGAAAATATTTTTGGGGTTATATTTGAAGAGGCTTGAGCATATAACATTCTTCATATGTATATTGCTTGAAGGCCTTTCTATTTTTCATGTTTTTCAAAGATTAAATTTCTCCCATATTTTTTTAATTGGAAAAATATTTTTTGGAGAAATTTATTGCGAAAAATGTCATGAAGGATTGGGCTAATATTTTCGCTTATATATTTTTCTTGAATGCCTTCTTGGGATTAATTTTACTAAGGTCAATCATTTTGAAGAAAACTCTAATATTCTCCTACTTATCTTGAAATACATTTGTTGGAGAATTTCTTTGGGTTATACAAGAGGGAGCCTTGAGGATATATCAATTTAATATATACTTGCTTAAGAGGCTTCTCCTTCTATTTTATAAAGGTCAATCATTTTAGAAAAGAAAATCATTTTCCAAACTCTCAAGTTTTACTTGAAAAATATTTTGAGAGAAAACTCATACTCTACATGAGCTTCATTTCAAAATCATATGAGAATGCATATTAGATTTTAATGTTGTACATCTCTGCTTGTATTTCAAAAGCATATTTTATGTACAAAATGATTTTATTGTAACGGTTGGGTTCAGCCTGTTAATTGAACTGGGGAGTCTCAGCCCCATAAATGAGATCGGTTGGGTTCAGCCTGTTAATTGAACTAGGGAGTCTCAGCCCTGCAAATGAGACTAGTTTGGCTCAGCCTAGTAATTGAGTTGGGATTTTCCTTGCCCCATAAAGAGAGGATGTAAAAGGCTTTTGCTCCGCCCGATTAAGTGAGCAGGTATAATGGAATCGTTGGGGGTAAGCCGAAGGTGGGGATGTAGGCTGGTTTGGCCGAACCTTGATAACAAATATGGAGTCGCTCTTTCTATTTTATTTAAATTCCTATACTTTAATTTTAGCATGTGTATGAATGTTTATTTAATGTCGAAATTATTCTCATGCACACATTTGATTTAAATAAGATACTGTACATGTGTATGTTTGCTTTTATTGTTAAACTCACTTTACATACATGTATACATGTTGAATGGGATATGATACTGTAACGAATCGGCGAATTGTTTAAATTAGCCAAAAAATTTTTAAAACCCAATTCACCCCCCCCTCTTGGGATCACACCAATTCCAACATAATGAGTATGGGAAAACAAAAATACGATTTGAATGCTCAAAATACTCCAACCTCAATACCAACGATGATTTCAAAATGAGTGTGAATGCCTAATGCTCAAGCTTGATGAGTATGCTTTTGTGTGCAAGGAAGTGTCTTTCAATATGTTCAAGGCTTTTCAAGAGTATGCCAAAGATTGATGCACTATGTTCAAAGCTCAAAAGAGATAGGCAAAAAGTGGTGCTCTAGGGTTTAGAGTTTAGGTTTATAAGAAATCTCGCCATCCAAACAATTACTGGCCATTAGATGATTTAAAATATCATATTTACATCCGTGTCTGTGCTAAAACGTCAATCTGTGTCGCGACCTTCGTCAACAAATGGGTACGTTCGTCGACAAGGCCATGAGTTCGTCGACGAGAGCACTATCCAAACTTTTTAGGCTCTCGGTATTTTTTTGTCGATGAGAAAAAACTATTCATCATCGAGTGGCCTTCATGTGTTCATCGGCAAGGCCATGTGGTTCATTGACAAGGCCTTTAAAATTTGCCTCTAAAAAATTCATTCAATCTAGAACTAATGTAAATGTATTTTTCATGAAATGCATGAGTCCTAAGGTTTGTCTAAGGTATATTTGAGCTTCGAATTATATCATATGACATATGTAAATACATTCGATTCTAAATACCCATTCCCATTGAAGATCTTGAACTTGATGCTCGCTTCTTCATCATTTTATTTTTCTAGTTCCATGGGTTTAGTTAAATGATATGTTCTTTAGATTCCTCATGGCTTCCATATCAAGCTTACCATTTGTGCATTCTAAATCATGATCCTATTCACAAACTCAATTGCACAGGTCAAATACTAAGTGATTTGACATTATCAAAATAGGATTGGACTCATAAAGTCAACAATCTCCCCCTTTTTGATGATGACAAGCACACAAGAAAAAATGGGTTATGCCTAACAAGGCTCCCCTTAAGTTAATGCATTAATTAGAATTCAGCAATTTAACAATATAGTTTACACACAATGAAGTTCATACACATTGTAGAATATGCAATATTTTTGCTAGTATATGCAATCTTCTCCCCCTTTTTCTTCAAGGAAAAAAATTGCTTACTTCTCCCTCTTTTTGACAAAATAAAAATCATAATTTATTTCTTACTAACTTCTCCCAAAATCACTAACTTCTCCAAAAATCATTTTGTTATTTTTGCTTACTAATTTCTCCCCCTTTTTGACATCAACAAAAAGATATATAAAAAAAATGTTCTAACATCAATATATCTTATCTTTGCAAAAAATAAAATAAAAATAAAATTAAAGCTTTAAGTTTCAAAATTATACTACGAAATATATCTCCTTGTGTTACTCAATTTACATCATCTCATTTCTAATGCATATCTGTGTTGTTGAATTAAATTTCTACGAAAACATACATAGTATTTCAATTTTCGTAAACATGGATAAGCAAATCAGTCCTTAATGTCCAAACGTTTTTATTTGAGCATCAACATGTGTCATGTATAAAAAAAAAAATTTAATGCAATAACCATGCTTTGAGTTTAATACCGCATGTAAGAAACTTTAGCCAAATGCAGAAATTTTAATCAAATGTGAAATGTTTAATGAATTGTTAATTTTAATGTAAGTTACTCCCCATTAATTGTGTAGTCTAATGTAATTTTAGGCAACTTTTCGACTATGCATCATACCTAATTCATGTCTAATTTGGATAAACCTATCCTCCTGAAGTGATTTCATGAATATGTCTGCTCATTGTTCATCTATGCACACAAACTCAAGTGTCATATCTCCTTCTTGCACATGATCACGAAGAAAATGATGTCTAATTTCTATATGTTTAGTTCGTGAATGTAATATAGGATTAAAGGGTTTACAAAGATTCCAATTCAAAATAGGAAAGTTTTGCAGAAAATCTCGCAAAGCAGTTTGCTGGTCTCGCGTTTGTCGACTAAGTCGCACCCATGTCTGCCCCTGGTCGAGGCTTGTGGGAATTTAGGGATTCAAACTTTAGGCATTATCGACCTGGTCATGCCAATGGGTCTTCCTGGTCACACCGATGGTCAAGACTTGCAAGATCTCAGCTTCAGTAAATCTTAGGTTCTTGACCTGGTCACCCTATAAGGTATTTTGGTCGAGAAGTTGGTCAAGACTCTCGGGATCTCTAACTTGGTCCGTCTCAGGTTCTTGACTTGGCCACCCTTTAGGGTCACTTAGCCGAGCTCTTGGTCAAACCTTGTAGCATCTCTCTTTCATTCTGAACCTTGGAGTCTTTCTTCTGTGGCCTAGTTGCACCCTATGTTAGTTGGTCGCACCACATGGTCGAACCAAGTCTTCTTTACTTTGATGAATTGAAGCTTTGGGGGCTTGGTTGAGCATCTAATTTGAGCTTTGTGCATCCCAAGTATTTCCTTGGCTTCTTGTATTGCTTAACTCCTCGATTTTAACCTGATTTTCCTGAAACATCAACAAACCTTGCATAACTTAAAACTATGATAAGAAAGGGTAAATACAAGATAAGTGAGAGTAAAAAATATTTATATAAATGGGGGCCTAAAATAATGCATTTTAGGAACACATCACAACCCCCAACTTACACTTTGCTAGTCCTCAAGCAAAGCAAAACTAAGAAAACTATAAAAGATAACCAAAATCCTATCTATCTCCTCTTTCGTGGGAAACAAGATTGCATTTACCACATGCAAAAAGGCTTTAAACCCCTAGGGGATCCTAGTGGATGAGTTATAGTTTCACGAGGGTTTCCATGGTGATAACCACAAACACCAATCTCAGTGGACATCAAATAAGATCAACATGTAACGTAATCATGTCATTTCATATATAGGAATATAACCTAATTACAAGAAGGCTCCTTCATACTTAACTTCATTATACAAACAACTCCGAAGTAAATCACTCATACAAGTCTCAACGATGTATAGCCATCAGGAAAATCATAACTTATAGGGAATCAACTAGCAATTAAAATTTAGAATTCATGTCATCATATAAATTCTAGTATAAGTAGGGAAAGTCACAAGGCATGTATAAAGTGAATGATTCATCACACTCGAATCACCCTCGGACACCTACAGAACGGTTGTCTTGATTTAGCCTTACTGAAATACTCTTAAAAACACCCAAGAAGATGTGTTCACTCTCGTATGTGGGATTTTAGGTGTAATCCCAAGAGGGGGGGGGGGGGTGAATTGGAGATTTTAAAAATTTAGGTCAAGTGTATCCTATTTTTCTACCCACAATTCGTATAACCCAACCCAAGGTCTTTACTAAATGATTCCAATCCAACTGATATATAAATGTTCAAATAAGTTAAGCAGATAAAACGATTTTAGTAAATCCCAAACGATCACAAATAAATATGAAATAGAAATAAGCTTGCACAAGCGGAAATAAATGATTTTTCAAATAATGTGTGTTGGAGAATCTATGGTTTTCTCACAAATAGCTTTTGTAAAATAAGAGAGTAGAAAATATTTGAGTAAAAAAAATATACAAGCGGATGCTTCAAAGATTCATGCCCTAGTATGAACTTTTTCCCAAAAAATATTTTTCAAAACAATGAAAATATTGAAAACTAGCATTCTTGCTCTCAATAAAATTTTAAATATAAGAATAGGAGAGAAGAAATACTTTGAAGATAAATATTGAAGGGCCAAATATAAAAGCTTGTTTACCAAACCTCAATACCAATTATGCTTGCAAGAGATGTGAGTGAGTGCTCTTTGAAAATGGGAGTAGAGAATTCCTAAAAATGTTTGAGTGTGATAGAAAATAGGAAAAAGATGTAAAATGGCTTTTAGGCTTGATATTTATAGAGATTTTCGGCATATAGCCATTTTCTAGCCGTTGGAGCATTATAAAAATATTATTCTTGAATTTGTTGGCCATTAGGGCGCTGGAGCGTCAGCTCTGCCCGATAGACTCGTCGACAAGTTGGCACACTAGGCGACAAGTGGCCTTCATTCACTTGTCTACAAAACCAGGGCATTAGTCAATGACTCACTGACTGAAAATATTAAGGTCTCGATATTCTCTTGTCAATGAGGACAGGGCACTAGTCGGCGAGTGGGCTTTATGTACTCGTCAACGAGGTCAGGGTACTAGTTAATGAGTCCCCTATTTCTTAGCCAAATAAACCTTCAAAAATTGCTAATTCAACCTAGGACATGTGTGAATGAATATTCTTTAAAAAATATGTGTCCTAGGGTCAGTCTATGATCATTTTGAGATTCCAATTACATCACGTGAGATATGCATATACAATTTAAACTAAATACAAATTACAATTAAAAAAATTGAATTTTCTTCATCCTTTTGCTCTTCAACTTCCATGAAATGAGCCAAGTTGTATGCACCCTAAGTTCCTCAGGGCTTCCATTGCATCCTTACCATCCGCGTGTGCCAAATAATGTTCCTAATCAAATGCTCAATGCACAGATAAGATATAATGTGATTTGTCATTATCAAAATGGGATTGGACTCATAGAGTCAACATTCTCCCCCTTTTTGATGATGATAAAGACCCGAGCAAAAATGGGTTTAAGCCTAAAAAGGCTCCACGTAAGAGTATGCATGATTCAAAAATGTTGCAATGTAATCAAACCATATTTTAGAATGAGGACAATAAAAATTTTCAATATGCAATTTGAAACAGTTTGCACAATTTAGTCTACCCCCAAGTTTTCTTCCTCAAGATATGCCTGGAAATAGGAATAGCTTCCCAAGAGGGGAGGTGAATTGGCTTTTAAAAATTTCTTGTAATTCCTTTTCCTTTTTAGAATTCTTAAACTTTTCTTTTAACCAATTGGTGACTTATTTGTTTAATTTGTTAAGCACTCAAGAACTTAGTTTCTTTATTTAATCCCTAACCATACAAACATCCAATCATTCAACCAAGCCAATCAACTATAATTAGAAAGCAAAAAAACAAGCCAATTCACAACACTTACGTAATATAAAAAACTCAAAATGGTTGTTTGTTGATATTAGCCAAATTTGAACCAAGCCCTGTAGTGAATGAGAATTTATGCTTGCTGATGTAAAGCCCTGTATAAATGAATCCAATCACTCTTTCCAAATATTTAGAATTCAAATAAACTCTTGGTAAATTTATCTTTGGGATGTTAACCAAGTAACATACTCTCATATGGTTTCCGCAAGATATGGTGTGACCAACGTACTCCCTTTCGGTTTCCGCAACCCAAATCAAAATTAGACTTTAAGTTTACTTGATTTCCAAATATACATAGTATGTATAATTTAGATTTTTAAAACATCGACGCTGTTGTATATGAATTGAAAATAAAGAATAGGGAAAGAGAGAGTGAGACGGGGGTTTTTACGAGGTTCGACTTTTACCCAGCCTACGTCCTCATCTTTGGCAAACTACTAAAGGATTCACTAAACCTGTTCCATTGACGGGTGGAACAAACCTTTACAACACTCCTTGAGTAAGGCTAGAGCCCGCCTTCTCCAAACGATATCCCCTCGTCCGGTCACTCCGTAACTAGGCTAGAGTCCACCTCTCTAAGCAATATCCCCTTGCTTAGCCAACGATCCAAACAGCCCTTGGAATCATCAATCTACAAGAAATAGTTCAAATAGATGCGTACAAATAATGCTCACACAAAGAGCTGATTAGTACACTTTAGAAACTAATATACTTCAAATTCAAAATATCAAAAGAATGAAGTAAGAAGCTCTATATAAATATCACCGAATTACTTCTCTTTGATGAGGATTAAGAACTTAAATCAGATTCTTTAAAGAAGTTGTAAAAGCTCAAAGATTTCTCAGAATTTTCGCAGCAATTTAGAGCTTTATAAACAAATAGCAAGAGGCTTTGAGTGAAAGATATCTTGAAGGAATTTTCAATGCTTGGTTAATTTTTTTCTCATAAATCATGTATATATAGGCTTCAAAAAAAATTTCATTCGTGCTCCCCAAGTTTTCCCTCAAAGTTTCCAAAATTATTAGGGCGCAAGTTAATTAGATTTGAAAAAGAGAAGTTTAAAAAATCCGCCCGTTGCTGTACTTCGGTTGCATGAAGTGCAACCTCAGTAGCCTGAGGTACGTTCAAGAGCCTGAAGACACAGGGTCAGGCACCTGAAGGTACACTGTCTTGTTTGTTTTCTTCAGTAAAATCTTCGGTTGCCTGAGGATTTATCCTCAGTCGCCTGGACAGTATAAAAATAATTTCCTTCTTTCTTTTTCAAAGATATTTAGTTTCTTTGCTTTCTTACTTTTGAAAAAAATTTTCCAGGATATTGAAATAAAGTCTCTAAGTCCATATTTATCCCCTAATGAGCTTCATTTCATTCACAATGACATTTTTAACTTTGAAGTACTTACATGAAGATTTCCTAAAAATATGAACATTTCTTGTTCTTTGAAACTTCATGATCATCTTGAAGCTTTAGGTTCATTTCATCTTCAGATGTCTTCGTGCTTCCCGGTTTGATCACTTCTTGACACACCATACACCTTTAAGCTTGATAGTGATCTTTCGAAGCTTTGTTGAGCTTGGCTTTTTCAGATTCCTGAAAACATTATTACTTGAACACATAATGTCATTAACCTTTTCTTCATTTGTTATCATCAAAACAAGAGGTGAAAGCCTTATTAGGCTAACAATCTCCCCCTTTTTGATGATGACAAATAAGGAGCAAAAATTTATAAAAACTTGTAAAACACTTCCCCTTACAATAAGCATAGATTCAAGTAATATTGCGTGACCAATATTTCCATTTGCATAGTTTATTTATATAGTCAATTTTCATATTGCATTTTTACTTGAACATTTAGCTCAATATTTCATTCAACTCAATTATTCAATTTATATTCAATATTTCATTCATCTCAAGTATTCGATTTAGCTTAAATATTTTTGCTCTCTCTAAACTGTCTCTCCTCCTTTGACATCATACAAAAAGGGTACACAATTTTAATACAAAGAGCAAAGAACTATATGCATCTAGAGAACCAAGTGATAAATCATAACACTCCCCCTGACAATTAGCATACTTCGAGAATTTCTTTTAAGTCATAAGTTCAGAAGTTTCAAAGTTTGCAAATCTATCATTAACAATAGAACTTGTAATACATCAGACTGATAACAAAACATTTCAAAGTTTCAGAATTTCAGAACTAGAACCAAATACATAGAAAGAATCATAGTCTTTGCTTACACATACTTTCCTTTTACATCAACAAAAACAAAAACAAATGACATTCAGAAATTAAGCATGTGTAGCATACTAAGTAGCAAAAAGACCATCAAAAGTGTATGTATTAGAGTCAGTGTCACTATCTTCAGCAATTCTTTTTCCTTTGGATTGCTGAGAGCCTTCTTCTTCTTCTTATTCTTCTTCTTCTTCTTCTTCTTCTTCTTCTTCTTCTTCTTCTTCTTCTTCTTCTTCTTCTTCTTCTTCTTCTTCTTCTTCTTCTTCTTCTTCCTCATCTTTTTCTTCTTCCTCTTCTTCTTCATCATCTCCTTCTTTCTTTTCTTCAGATTCTTCAACTAATGAATCATCACTATGGGGTATGGAGCTAGTGTCCATAGGATCACCGTGTGAGGAACTACCCCGAATCTGTTCAATGCACATAAGACACTGATCTAATAAGGAATAATTATCCTGTAGAGTTTTAAGACCCTCGCTCATATCTCGGCTAAAGGAGGTGAATTCATTGTAGAACGGACGGTGTGAACCATGAGGGAGCTTCAGAGGTTGCACCTTCTAGCTGATCTTGAGGTGAAGGAGGAGGTGCAGCAGCCGCCCTCCGTTGTCTCCCTCCTTTTAAGAACCACTCATTATTTCATTTCTCATATCCCATTTGATTGAGAGTGGTTGAGGTGAAGAGTTCATATTTGGTCCTTTTTATGAAAAAATCTGATGAAGATGTGACATTCTGATTTGCAAAGATCATATTAAGCGCTCCCCCGTATGGAAGAGTTACTTGTTTTTCATTCATCTTTGCCTATATCCACTTCATAATGAGACTAGACAAATCAAGCTTCTTCCCTTTTAACATACACCACAACACAAAACAATCGACATACGAGATATGATCATAAGATCCAGCTTGTGGCAAAATATTATTTGTGATGATCTTCTGAAGGATTTGAGCTTTCAAATTTAGCTACTTATAAAGTGGTGGATGTCTAACGTAGACAGGTTCATTCTCCATAATTAGTGGCAAAAACTCTTCTGTGTAAATCCTTGTTGAAGAATCCAAGATTGTGCAAATGTAGAACATTCAAACTCTCCCAGAGTAATGTGAAGAATTGAAGCCAATGATTGAGGGGTAAGGATTATTTTCCTACCCTTGACTTCAATTGTTAAGCTATTCTCTTCTTGAACTAAATTTGCATAAAATATTTTGACAAGATTTGGAAAAAGTCCTTTAGCTTGATAAACAATGAAGTTCTTCCATCCTATGGTTTGAAACAACGGCAGAATATCCGAAATTCTAAGTTGAAAAATTGAACATCAAGGACCTTACTGAAAATGGGATCTATGGACTGAAGACGGGTTCGATAAACATGCTTTGTATGAGAGGAAACCAGCCATCGATCAATATTAGGATCATCTCTACCAGAAGATGAGCCACGATTTGCCGTTTGCTTAGTTCGAGGCATTGTGAGGTTTCTTTGAAGCAGCAGATACCTTCTTTCAAACCCTAGAACACGTATGATTAAGTTTAGAAGCTTGGAATCTAAGGTTTTAGCGCTGGAGATTGAAGGGGGTTTGATGTTTGGAACTTTGGGTGAGTGATAGGTTTTAGTTCAGGAGCCTAGAGTGTATGTGAAACAGGGTTTCACACATTTAAAATATAAGCACTTCCATGACTTCAGGCGCCTGAAGAATAAGTACAAGCGCTTGAAGAATTTCCTGAGTGAAATTTCAACAGGCAGTAGTTGTTCGGTTGCCTGAGGTCTAGTGTTCAGGCACCTGAGGTACATGTAGGAGCCTGAGGTTGTCTGCTCAGTCGACTAAAGTGCTTCAACTTCTTAATTTTCCTTATTTCTTTGTTTTGAATCTTTCTAACTTATTTCCCTTGTTGTATAATGGTTCAAGAATTATCTTTATATCAAAAATTTATGCTTAAGCTCAATAATCTCATTCTCAATTTTCAACATAGTGAGTCATACTTTTCAATAGTCAAGTTAATCAATACACATGTAGCATATAGCATATCAACACATCACATGTAGGCAAGTAAGCATGCAGCATGTAACATCAAGGCGCTTATATAATAAGCTCAGATTTGATATTTTCTTTATATTTCCTTAAGTTAAGCCTTGTAAAAAGTCATCCTGCCATTTTCTATTTTATATATGTGTGAAGTCATTATTTCATTTTTGGTACCCATATTTTCTTGGGTCCAGATGATTTGTCAAGGGAGGTTTCTTTTATTTTCCATACTTGTTTAGTTTTAACACCTTTCCTCTTAAACGGACATTCAAACTTTATATGCCCCTTTTTCTTGCATTGATACCATATGGTGTTTGTGTAGGCATTCTTTTGAGAAATATCCCATGAGAGAATTCTTTTTCTTTTTATTTTCAATTTCATTGACACCAATTCCTTCTTTATTTAAAGACATTCTTTGTAAGCCAATCATCTTATCAAGGTTTTCCTTTCCTTTTGTGAAGTTGTAAATAATTTTATCCTTATCTTTGATTTGATTCGTGAGATCATTTAAACTTTATGTCTTTCTTGTTATCAACCTTCTTCTGAGATTTCTCTATACGGTAGAGGATAAGGATCGAAGGTCTTCTATCATTTGTCATTCTGGCTTTCTAGTTTCTCAAATTTCAAGTTGTTTTCTTTTTCAGCAAGATTTTTGGATTCTATTTCTTTCATTGCTGATTCATACTTATGTTCTAATTTCTTGAGTTTTGAGTCTTTATCTCTTTCAGCATTCTTTATGGATTCTCACTCTTTCATTAAACTTTCATTCTTATTCTTTAATAAGGTGTTTTGTTTATTTTCTTTGAACAGCATCTTATGGACTTTAGATAATCATTTTGAAGTTCTTCATATGATGGCATGCTCTCATCATTAGATTCATCACTACAAGAATTATTTGAAGATTTAGATAAGGAACTTTCCTCATTGTCCCAAGCCATAAAGCACGTGTAGGCAACCTCTTGGTCACTTATTTCATTCTCCGAACTACTTGAACTATCCCAAGTAGTGGCTTTCATGGCCTTCTTGTTTTTCTTTTTAGACTCTTTCTTTAATAGTGGGCATTCTGGTTTTATGTGTCCAGCTTTATTGCAATTGTAGCACTTAAAAGTTTTATTCTTTGATTTCTTGCTAACTTCTTCTTTTGATTCATCTGATTCAGATTTTTGAACTCTTCTTTTGAATTTGTTTCTTCTTCTTAGTATTCTTGCTAAATTTTTAGATATGAAGGCTACTTCATCTTCATCCATTTCTTCTTCACTACTTGAGTTGTCTTTTAAGGCTTTAAAGGCTATTGAATCTTGGGTTTTGGCTTTTCTATTTTTTTTTTCATTCATAGTCATTTCATATGTAAGCAGAGAACCTATAAGCTCATCTAAGGAAGTGGTTTTCAAATTTCTTCGTTCAGTTATGGCAGTGGCTTTTGGTTCCCATTTTGGTGGCAGTCCGCTAAGAATTTTTCTTATCATCTCATGAGTAGTGTAAGTTTTTCCTAAGGTATTTAGGGAATTTATTACATGAGTGAACCTAGTATACATGCTAGATATGGATTCATCCGAGTTCATTCTAAATGCTTCATATTCACTTGTAAGCGTATCGACCCTATTATCCCTAACATCCGTTGTTCCTTCATATGTTACTTCTAGCTTATCCCATATCTCCTTAGCTGATTTGCAAGCCATTACTCTATTAAATTCATTGGCATCTAAAGCACAATATAGAGCATTCATGGCACTAGAATTTACTTGAAGCATCTTATAGTCTAAATCTGTCATATCAATTTTCTCCTTAGGGACTTGTTTTCTATGAACTATCTCAGTGGGAATTTGGTCACCTTCCATGACAACCTCCCATGCTTTCCAATTCATAGTTTGGAGATATATTTGCATTCTATTTTTCTAGAACGTATAGTTCAAACCACAAAAGATTGGTGGCCTAATTGAAGATTGTCTCTCTCCAAAGGGAGCTACGCCTAATTTAGCCATTTAGATCTTTTTATAGCTTCTAGTTAAGAATTGCTATAACCCTGCTCTGATACCAATTGAAAATAGGAATAGCTTCCTAAGAGAGGGGGGGTGAATTGCCTTTTAAAAATTTCTTTTAATTCCTTCTTAGAATTCTTAAACTTTTCTTTTAACCAATTCGTGACTTATTTGTTTAATTTGTTAAGCACTCAAGAACTTAGTTTCTTTATTTAATCCTTAACCATGCAAACATCCAATCATTCAACCAAGCCAATCAACTATAATTAGAAAGCAAAAAAACAAGCCAATATACAACACTTATGTAATATAAAAAACTCAAAATGGTTGTTTGTTGATATTAGCCAAATTTGAACCAAGCCCTGTAGTGAATGAGAATTTATGCTTGCTGATGTAAAGCCCTGTATAAATGAATCCAATCACTCTTTCCAAATATTTAGAATTCAAATAAACTCTTGGTAAATTTATCTTTGGGATGTTAACCAAGTAACGTACTCTCATATGGTTTCCACAAGATATGGTGTGACCAACGTACTCCCTTTCGGTTTCCGCAACCCAAATCAAAATTAGACTTTAAGTTTACTTGATTTCCAAATATACGTAGTATGTATAATTTAGATTTTTAAAACATCGACGCTGTTGTATATGAATTGAAAATAAAAAATAGGGAAAGAGAGAGTGAGACGGGGGTTTTTACGAGGTTCAACTTTTACCCAGCCTACGTCCTCGTCTTTGGCAAACTACCAAAGGATTCACTAAACCTGTTCCATTGATGGGTGGAACAAACCTTTACAACACTCCTTGAGTAAGGCTAGAGCCTACCTTCTCCAAATGATATCCCCTCGTCCGGTCACTCCTTAACTAGGCTAGAGTCCACCTCTCTAAGCAATATCCCCTTGCTTAGCCAACGATCCAAACAACCCTTGGAATCATCAATCTACAAGAAATAACTCAAATAGATGCGTACAAATAATGCTCACACAAAGAGCTGATTAGTATACTTTAGAAACTAATATACTTCAAATTCAAAATATCAAAAGAATGAATTAAGAAGCTCTATGTAAATATCACCGGATTACTTCTCTTTGATGAGGATCAAGAACTTAAATTAGATTCTTCAAAGAAGTTGTAAAAGCTTAGAGATTTCTCAGAATTTTCGCAGCAATTCAAAGCTTTTAAAACAAATAGCAAGAGGCTTTGAGTGAAAGATATCTTGAAGGAATTTTAAATTCTTGGTTAATTTTTTTCTCATAAACCATGTATATATAGGCTTCAAAAACACTTTCATTCATGCTCCCCAAGTTTACTTGGAGTGCCCTCAAAGTTTCCAAAATTATTAGGGCGCAAGTTAATTAGATTTGAAAAAGAAAAGTTTAAAAAATCTGCTCGTTGCCGTACTTCGGTTGCCTGAAGTGCAACCTCAGTAGCCTGAGGTACATTCAGGAGCCTGAAGACACAGGGTCAGGCGCTTGAAGGTACACTGTCTTGTTTGTTCTCTTCAGTAAAATCTTCGGTTGCCTGAGGATTTATCCTCAGTTACCTAGACAGTGTAAAAATAATTTCCTTCTTCCTTTTTCAAAGATATTTAGTTTCTTTGCTTTCTTACTTTTGAAAAACTTTTTCCAGGATATTGAAATAAAGTCTCTAAGTCCATATTTATCCCCTAATGAGCTTCATTTCATTCACAATGACATTTTTAACTTTGAAGTACTTACATGAAGATTTCCTAAAAATATGAACATTTCTTGTTCTTTGAAACTTCATGATCATCTTGAAGCTTTAGGTTCATTTCATCTTCAGATGTCTTCGTGCTTCTCGGTTTGATCATTTCTTGACACACCATACACCTTTAAGCTTGATAGTGATCTTTCGAAGCTTTGTTGAGCTTGGATTTTTCAGATTCCTGAAAACATTATTACTTGAACACATAATGTCATTAAGCTTTTCTTCATTTGTTATCATCAAAACAAGAGGTGAAAGCCTTATTTGGCTAACAATGCCCAATTTTGCTAGGAAATATTTCTCCCCCTTTTGACATCAAAAAAAAAAAGGGGGGGGGGGCTAAGGAAAAAACAAATATAAGAATTTAAAAGAATCATTATCTTAGATAAATTTCTTTTTTGACAAAAACATAACTGTTTTGGAGAAAAAAAAATTTCATGTTTAGCACGAAACAGTATTTTAATCAACATATACAAGCATGCAAACAATTCATTTTAGTATAGTCCTAAATTCATGCTTTTATCAAGATGAATCAAATATCCATAAAAGAGTTTAAACATGTAGTTCATTATGTGAGAATGCTTAATTTTCAGAGCCATAGTATTTTCAAGTTAAGTTCCCCCCCCCCCCTAAGTTATGCACTCCAATATATCTCTAGGCAACTTCTCTACTGTGCATTAAGCCTAATTCACGTCTAATTTGGATATACCTATCCTCTTGAAGTTGTTTTGTGAATATATCGACCCATTTCTCATTAGTGTATATGAATTCAAGTGCCACATCCCTCTTTTGCACATGATCATGAATAAAATAATGTCTAATTTCTATGTGCTTAGTTTGTGAGTGCGATATGAGGTTCTTTGAGATATTTACTGCACTAGTATTATCACATTTTATCGGAACAATGTCATAGTGCAGTCCATAGTCCATGAGTTGTTGCTTCATATAAAGTGTTTGAGTACAACAACTTCCAACCGCTATATATTCAGCCTTGGTTGTGGACAGTGCAACTGAGTTCTATTTCTTAGAGAACCAAAAAACTAGAGAATGTCTTATAAAGTGACATGTGCCTCTTGTGCTCTTTCTATCTACTTTACTACTGGCAAATTCAACATCATAATAATTAACAATCTCAAAAGAAGTGTACTTGGGATACCATAATCCTAATTCAATAGTTCCATTTAGGTATCTAAGTATTCTCTTGACTGCTAATATATGTGACTCTTTAGGTGCAGCCTAAAATCTTACACACATACAAACACTAAACATAATATTAGGTATGCTCACAGTTAAGTACAACAAGCTACCAATCATGCCACAGTAGAGCTTAACATCTATTGGTATGCCTTACTAATTTTTGTCTAATTTTGTAGAAGAACTCGTAGGTGATCCTAAAATTTTACTATCTTCCATATTGAACTTTTTAAGCAAGTTTCTAACATATTTAGATTGGTTTATAAAAAATATACCATGTTTGGCCTGTTTTATCTGAAGTCTTAGGAAGAAATTAAATTCACCCATCATGCTCATTTCAAACTCATTTTGCATGCATTTGGCAACAACTATTGATGAACTCATGGTAAAATCAATCAGACGTCTTAAGAACTAGTTTAGTTACAAGTAAATGGTAAAAGTGCAAAAGACTCAGAAATTTGAAGTCTTAAAAGTATAGTCGAGAATCAAACTAAAATTATATACAACTTCACTAAAGGAAAAGAGAACTTTGAAAAACTTGTTGGAGCTCAATGATTGTCCTTGGAAAAAGAAGGAATAGGGTTCAATGGAATAAAAACACAAAGAAAAAGAACCTTTACCTGGGGTACTTTGTTAAAGCCTCCAACAAATACGTTAATACATCTCTAGTTAACACATATGAGCACACTATGTGTTTCTTTTGTAAGAAGAAGGGGCACATAAAATTCAAATGTCAATAAAGAAGAAATATTATTAAAATCAAGAAAGTATGGAGAGTAAAAACTGAGAATGAATCAAATTCAAAAAAACCTAGGAAGGTATGGGTACCAAAAGTAACACCTTATGTTGACTTTTTGAGTCCAGTCCTTGATTTTTATTATGAAAAATTGCATGTTACTAAGGTGTGTGCCTAAGTACTTGAACAAGTTAATCATTCAAATCACACACATGAAAGTGAAGTAGTGGAAGCCAAAACGGACTTAAAGCACATTATGCTAGCTGATTCTATGAAAAGTCAAGATCAAAAGAAGAAGATATTTGCTTTAATTGTATATGTATTTTTGTCTCATTATTTGGTCCATAATAATTTATGGTTTGTAATAAATTCATAACATGCATGAAAGGTTTAATGCTTAGCAAGACTGTAGATTGACCA
This sequence comes from Malania oleifera, assembly GCF_029873635.1. NCBI lineage: Eukaryota > Viridiplantae > Streptophyta > Magnoliopsida > Santalales > Ximeniaceae > Malania > Malania oleifera. The sequence goes on from NC_080428.1 coordinate 19,208,654, forward strand.
TAGAGAATCGAATGACCTTAGGTCGGTCGACTGACGCCAGATTTTTGGGGTTAATTCTCAAATGCCTTAGACTGACCATAGGACCCCCTATACTACATAAAAATATGCCCTATCTTCTTAAATTTAATCATTATATGAATAGGGTTTATATACAAAGCGACTAGGACTGAAATGCACCTAAAATGCATGTTTGGTCGACCGAACCATAATATGTGAGGAGCATTCGGTCGACCGAACTGGTCCGTGGTCAACAGTTCGACTGAACTTGGCCAAGATAATATTGCTTGGTCGACTGAACCTCCCTGGGTCAAAAGTTGACCCTTCGGTCGACCGACCAAAATGAGCTTCAATGCTCTGGTCGACCGACCATCCTCGGGAGAAGCCCCAACCACTCGGTCGATCAAAGGTCGTAGTTCAAATTGACCCGGTCGACCAAATTGTGTGGAAAATCACCTCTGAAACCTTCAAGATGGCTGACCATACTTTCAATTCTATTTTTCCCTAGTCGACCAAACTAGACACTACGGTCAACCGAATCTCAAGTTCGGTCGATCGAGCCTCTCGGGTTGTTGAATTTTTACCGAAAGTTAAACTGGGTTAATTTTAATTAAACTCACTTAATCTTTTACAAAAATACCCAGCATGTCCCCAATGACTATAATTTTTCTAAATTCTATATATAGGCCCTCATTTACAAAATTAATACATGATTAGGGTTTTAGACTAGCCAAAATTCTCTGAAAATTTTATTAGGCTAAAATCTTTCCTACTTCTATATTTTTCATACTCATTGCCAAAATCTCTTCTCATACTCATCTTTCCATTTATTTTGAGAGATATTAGTGTTTCATATTATTCTTACAAGCTTTAACTCTCCCTTATTTCATTTAATTGTGTATTGATTTTTGGAGAGTTGCTTAAGGTTTTTCCCATAATATTTCATTCATAAATATTTGATTGGGAAAAACTCCTGTGTGACTTTTGATCTTGCAACACTTTTGATCTTGCATCGTTATTGCAAGATTCATAAGCTTGATTTGTGCTTTGACGAAAATACCTTTAGCAAGCTTAAAACCTTATTGTCCACTGTGCTTTACTTTTGATAAATATTTTTGTGATACTTGTTTAGGGTTATAGAGACTGTTTGATTATGCACATAAGAAGCATATTAGTTTGATATCAAAAGTCTTACTCTCACATACACACTTTGATATACATCCTGTTGAGAGTTAACACATTAGCTAACTAAATCTCACTTAAGCTTAATATCCTATCATACGTGAGTGCATTGTTTAGTTGAGCGTAGTGGTACATATCTACTTAGTGTAAGAAGCATTTCTGTGTACGTATATTTTCATATCTGCTGTATTCCAGGCGTGGGCTTAAAGAGGGAGACTAGCCCTATTGAATAGTCTCGGATTGGCTTAGACCAGGTTAGGAAAGTTAGGTGCACCATCCTAGTAAGGTGTAGGTTAAGGTCAGCCTCGTGAATTGACCTATTTGTAACTAGTGCCGCTCCACCTGTTAAGTGAGCAATAGTGGAATCCTCGGGCTTGTGAACTAGAGGCGGGAACATAGGCACAGTTGGCAGAACCCCAATAACATATCGTGTGTCTATTTATATTTTTGAAGTTTATATTCCTGCACTTGTGTGAATGATGCACATGATTTAAATTTCTTCATATTATACTTATCTATGCATTTGGGATTACATAGATAGACTCTAGATTATGTAATATTGCAAATGTCTGGTCAAACCAAGGGAGAAATTTTAAATACCCAATTCACCCCCCCTCTTGGGAATACACCAATTCCAACTCCTTAAATCCCTTCGTGTAGGTATGCTTTTGGGCCCACACCAACAAAAGACACACGGTACTTGGACAGTGGGTGCTCAAGGCATATGAACGGAGATAAGTCCAATTTCACCTTGTTGAAACTAAAGGATGGTGGTGGATATGTCACCTTTGGGGATAATGCTAAAAGCAAAATTATCGGTATTGGTAAAGTCGGTGAGAAACCCTCCTTGGAGATTGATGATGTTTTATTGGTAGAAGGGTTAAAACATAACCTGCTTAGCATTAGTCAACTAAGGGACAAAGGTTTTGAAGTAACTTTTAGACAAGACAAATGCATAGTTGAAAATAGTAAAAAGCATAAAATCTTGTTTATTGCTGATCAGGTTGATGATGTATATTGTATTAACTTTGAAAACCTGATATCTCAAGAAGTTCAATGCTTTATAGCCATGAACAAAGCCAATTGGCTTTGACATAGGAGATTAGGACATGCCAGTTTGGATCTGTTGTCCAAACTAGCAAAGAAAAACTTAGTTAGGGGCTTACCTAGCACTAAGTTCATTAATGACAAGGTGTGTGACACTTGTCGACTTGGGAAGCCAAGAAAGACAAGCTTTAAGAAGAAAAAGCATATCTTTATTGGTAGGCCACTAGAGCTTATTCATTTAGATTTGTTTGGTTCTACGAGAACTCAAAGCCTAGGAGGAAGGCAATATGCATCCGATATAGTTGATGACTACTCCAGATTTACTTGGGTGCTTTTCTTATCCTCCAAAGATGAAGTGTGTAAAATGTTAATTAATTTATGCAATAAGCTTTAGAATGAAAAGGGACATGGCATTCAAAAAATTCAGAGTGATCGAGGTAGAGAGTTAAAAAATAACGAAGTTGAGAATTATTGTGCAAAACATGGAAGATCACACAACTTCTCAGCACCTCGTATACCTCAAAAAAATGGAGTTGTTGAGAGCAAAAATATGTCACTTCAGGAGATGGCTAGGACCATGTTGAATGAGCATAGCCTACCTAATATTTTTGGGCTGAAGTAGTGAACACTGCATGTTATGTAATAAACAAAGTCTCACTTAGGGCCAACCTAAAAAGACTCCATATGAACTATAGAAAGGAAGAAAACCGAATATATCTTACTTCTATATTTTTGGATGCAAGTGCTTCCTCCCAAATGACAAAGAGGACCTAGGAAAGTTTGATGCCAATTTAGATGAAGGAATCTTCCTAAGATATGCTTAGAATAGCAAAGCCTTTAGAGTCTACAATAAAAGATCTCTTTCAATTGTTGAATCAATTCATGTAGCATTTGATGAGGCTAATCCATTCTCTTCTAAAGCTATTGATGTTGATGAAGTAGAACTAAGAAAGAGTTTAGAAGATCTAACAATTCAGGAAATAAAAGATGAGAGTAATGAAATCAATACATCTCCAAATGAAAACTCTCAAAGTCAGTTTGAATTGCCTAAGGAGTGGAAGTTCATAAGGAATTACCCCAAAGATCAAATTATTGGTGAACCTTCATGAGGAGTATCCACCGGATCATCATTAAAGAATATGTGCAATCATTGCACGTTCCTATCTCAAGAGGAACAAAAGAACATAAATGAGGCCATTAATGATGAATCATGGATAGTAGTCATGCAAGAGGAGTTAAATCAATTTGAAAGGAATAAGGTTTGGAAGTTAGTTCCCAGACTTTTTGATCACTCAGTAATTGGCACCAAATGCGTATTCAGGAATAAAAAGGATGAGAGCGAAATTATAGTCTGTAATAAGGTTAGATTGGTAGCTCAAGGTTACAATTAGGAAGAAGGAATAGACTATGATGAGACCTGTGCTACGGTAGCTAGAATGAAAGCAATAAGAATGTTGCTAGCCTATGCATCTTACAAGAACTTCAAACTTTATCAAATGGATGTGAAAAGTGCATTTCTGAATGAATTTAGTAATGAAGAAGTATATGTTGCTCAACCCCCAGGGTTTGAAGACTTTCATTTTCCTTATCAAGTATTTAGACTAACAAAAGCCTTATATGGATTGAAACAAGCTCCTAGAGCTTGGCACGAATGATTAAGTGGCTTCCTATTTGATAATGGATTTTCTAAAGGAAAAATGGATAGCACCCTATTCATAAATTCAAAAGATAATGATATGCTTATCATACAAATTTACATTGATGACATTATTTTTGGAGCTACAAATGAGGATTTATGCAAAGACTTCACGAAATGCATGCAAGAAGAATCTGAAATGGGCATGATGGGCTAGTTAACATATTTCCCTATTCTTCAAAACAAGCAAGCTAAGAATGGTACGTTTATAAATCAATTGAAGTATATAAAAGACTTGCATAAGAAATTTGACATAGAAGGTGGAAAGCCATTAAGAACTCCAATGAGTACCTTTATAAGGCTTGATAGAGAGAAAAAAGGAAAGTCAATAGATGTAAAATACCATTAAGGCATGATTGGAAGCTTGCTTTATTTGACAGCCAGTAGACCCGACATCATGTTCAGCATCTACATGTGTGCTCGTTTTCAAGCGGCTCCTAAAGAATCTCATCAAATAGCTGTCAAGAGGATCTTAAGGTATCTGATAGGCACTATTGAGTTAGGTCTTTGGTATCCTAAAGATACAACCTTTGAAATGATTAGTTATTTGGATGCAGACTATGCCAGATGTAAGATAGATAGGAAAAGCACTAGTGGCACTTGCCACTTTTTAGGACAATCTCTGGTCTCTTGGTTCTCCAAGAAACAAAATTTTGTGGCATTGTCTACTATTGAGGCTGAATACATTGCAGCAAGTAGTTGTTGTACACAAGCTCTATATATGAAACGACAACGTAAGGATTTCAACTTGGAATATTTGGTTGTATCGAACAAATGTGATAATGCAAGTTCCATAAATATTTTAAAGAATCCTATCTCTCATTTTAGAACTAAGAACATTGACATTCAACATTATTTTCTTAGAGATCATGTGCAAAAGGAAGATATAATACTTGAATTCATAAATACAAATGAACCGTGAGCTGACATACTAAACCTCTTTTAGAGGATAGGTTCATCTCAATACGATGAAAATTAAGTTTATTACATAGTAGAGAGGTGATTTGAGAAAAATACTTTATTGTGTATAAGTGGATAAGTGAAAAAGAATATGCAAGTCATAAGCCCTGAAGGATGGGTGACTGAAACTTTAGTATTAGTCGACTTAAACTACAGTGACTAAGTCTTTCAGGTTCAGGCTCATTGGGCGACTGACTCCTTGAGTGCAGTCGACTAACTCACTACTGACTTGTGAAATTTGAGAAAATACACATGTCAGGTGACTGACTCTTTGAGCATAATCGATTGACCTGCGACGGTATATATATTTACTATTCATAAAAACCCTAACTTTTCACATCTCAGTCAATCGACCGTATACCTCAACTCTCCCAAAGTCTCTTTTTTTTGTCTCCAAGTCATATTTCCTAAAGATTAAACTATTTAATCTTTCAAAGATTTTTCAATATTTCATTCCAACTTAAGTTTAGATGATTTCACCGATTATTTTTCTCTAAATCATGCCTAGAACCAAGCATGTGGCTAACCAAGGTTCTTCTTTTGGAAAAGATGATAGCAACGACATTAAGACACGATTAATGACGCCTAATGCAAAACAAATATATCTGAAGCATCTTCGATTTACCAAACCCATCTTCAGTAAGGTTTTAGATGTTGAATTTTTTTTAGAGATGATTTTCCTAATATTTTACCAATGTTTAATGCTTTATGTTGGGAAAGATTCATAACCTATAAAATTAGAGGAATGTATCCTAATCTGGCTAACCTTTTCTATTCCAATATAATAAAGGAAGAAACTGTGATTTCTAATCATATTATGGATAAATCTTTTGCTTTCACTCCACAGACTTTAGCTGCCCGATTTAGAATCCAAAATGGAGACATTAAGTTTCCAATAATTGGTTCATCTTCGATAATGGAGCAAGGATTTACTCATGAGGAGTTTTTGCCATTGATTATGTCTGAAACTCCTATGTATTTTGGTCATCCACCACTATATCATCAATTGAACCTTCAAGCTCAAATTCTACAAAAACTCATCACGTACAATATTTTGCCTAGGGTAGGATCACATGATCACATTTCCTACCTTGACTGTTTTATGATGTGGTGTCTGCTCAAAGGAAAGAAACTTGATCTACCTAGTCTTATTTTAAAATATATGATCACATGAGAAGAGGCTAGACGAGTTATTTTACCTTATGAAGGAGTGTTGAATCATATTTTTGATCATTTAGGTATTACCACTCCAATTACCCTATTCATAACTTGTACCCTCTACGATATGTTTTCTGCTACTATGGTGAAGCAAATGGGTTACGAAAACTATGAAGGGCATGGTTTGTTTCCAAAGGGCAAAAGAGGACGTAGGGAACCTCAACAGGGTCCTGAACCCCAACAAGATGCACCACCAAAAGATGATGCTCCCTCCTAGTTTGTAGCTTATCAGCAACAGTAGAATGCCTTCTATGGTGACGTGTGTATTGTTGGAATTGGTGTGATCCCAAGAGGGGGTGAATTGGGTTTTAAAATTTTTTTGGCTAAATTAAACATTTACGTTGTTTCACTACAAATCATATCTCATTCACAATATAAACGTGTATGTAAAATAATTGAACTACGAGTGCAAGCATACATGTGTGCAGCATATCTTCTTTAAAATAAAGGTGCGCATGTAAATAATATAACAGTAAATAAATAGGCATGCACATACTGAATTTAAAGTGCAGTAATTTAAATGAGATAGGGAGATAGTGACACAAGATATTTGTTATCGAGGTTCAGCCAAACTAGTCTACATCCCCGCCTTGGGCATACCCCCCCAAAGATTACACTAAACCTGATCACTTAAATGGGTGGAGCAGACGTCGTTTACTTCCTCTCCTTATGGGGTGAGGAAAAGCCCAGTTCAATCTCTGGACTAAACCGAACTTGTCTCACCTACGGGGCTGAGACTCCTCAGTTCAATTCCGGGCTGAACCCAACCGATACATTAAGAAACATTTTTGTACATATAATATACTTCTGAAAATACAAGTAAAGATGTACACGTTTAAGCTCTAAATACATGCACTCTAATATGATATGAAATATGCTCAGTAGAGTAAGGGTGCTATCAAATAATTTTGCACAAATAAAATGTGTATAAAAAATGAATATTATTGTTCTCCTAAAAATATTTTTGCTAGTGAAAAATATTTGGAGAATCTAGAGTTTGAGCTCAAGAAACTATTTGTGCAATAAATAACTGTTGGCCTAACTAGGCTTACTACTCTTGATTTTGATGATAACAAAGTAAGGCTAACTAATCTGCTTCAAAGTAGTGATATTTCAGTTAATGAAGGCAAAAAGGATTTCAGAAGACAAAAGGGACAAATTTCAAAAGCTCATGTCAACGTTCAGATCAAATGAAGCTTAGACCTTAAATGTCATATTTTGAAAAGCTCACAAGGATCAAGGAATATGGAAAGCCCTATATCAAGTAAATGATCCATAATGAAAGCTCAAAGAAGTTTGAAAGATCAAAGATCAGCAACAAAGAGGACTCAAAGCAAAGAAGAATCAAATTAGTTTTTAGAACAAGCTTTGTAAGTACTTCAAGTATGATTCAAGTATGATTTTTCATTTTGAAGCTCATTAGGTAAATGAGACTTAGAGACCTTAGTTTTAAGTCTTGGAACTTATTTTTCAAAGAAAAACTAATTGATATTCCAAGATTAAATAAGCAAAGAAGAGAGAAATCAAAAATGTTTTAACCCAAGAGACAAATTGGTGGACAGACGACTGATTGTCAATGGACAGTCAACTATCATTTTAAAGGACCTAAGAAAGAAGACAGAAGCATGACAGTCAACTGTCTAGTATTGACAAGTGACTATCAGTGTAAATTGAGACGACTGAGTGTGTTTTGCAAGTCGTCTTCACCCTTCTAGCTGTTTTTTTTTTTTTTTTTTAAAAATCAGTTGTTCAATGACAGGCACCTGACTGCTTATTGACAGGTGACTGCCACCTTTTTGGTTGTGCATTTTAAACATGAAAAACATTGTCAGCTGACTGCCTAAGTACTAACTGTCACGCAGTAAATTTTAAAATCACCACGGACATATTTTGAAATTTTAAGTTGCTTGGGGCTCAAACCTATTTAAAACTTGGACCCTACTCCAAGTAAACTTGGGGAATAAGTTAGATACTCTTCTACATCTATAAATACACCCAAGCTAACTTGATTCAATAACAAGAATTCAATTCAGCATTCAAAATCCCTCTCAAGTGTTCTGAAATTCTCAAAGCTCTCTCTTGCTGTAAATTTGCACGAAGTTTATTGAAGTCTTGCTAATTCTCTCACTGATATTGTGCTACAACTATCAATTCTTTCATGCATTGAAAGAATCATACTATGAAATACTTCTAGAGCTTCAATCTGAATTTCATATTGTGAATTACATTGAAGTATATAGTTTTGAACTATACTAATCAGCTTTTTTGAGAAGCAATTATTTGTACATCTATTTGATTTGTATCTTGTAGATTGGCAATTTCAAGAATTGTTTGGATTGTTGGCTAAGCAAGGGGATATTGCTTAGAGAGGCGGGCTTTAGCCTAATTGAAAGAGGGTACATCGTTTAGAGAGGCGGGCTCTGACCTACTAAAGGAGTGTGTAAACAGTATTATTCCTCGTCGCAAAGGAACTGATTTTAGTAATCCTTTGGTGGTTTGCCAAAGGCGAGGATGTAGGATGGGTATAAGCCGAACCTCGTAAAAATCCCGATCTCACTCTCTCTTTCCCTTACTTTTTATTTTCAGCACATTTAAATTGTGTGGATGGTTTAATTGGTAATCATATATACTACATATATTTGGAAATCAAGTAAACTTAAAGTCTAATTTTGATTTGGGTTGTGGAAACTGAAAGGGAGTACATTGGTTAAACCATATTTTGCGAAAACCATAAGGGAGTACGTTACTTGGTTAAACACCCAAAGATAAATTAACTAAGAGTTTATTTGAATTTTGAATTTTGGGAAGAGTGTGAATATTGTGTGGATTGAAAAAGCTAATTCATTATCAAAGGGATTGCATTAACAATAGGGCTACACACAAGTTGAAAAAGCTAAGAATTTCCATTAAGTCGCAACATATATCTTGATTGAATGTTTTATGATTGTTTGGTTTGAATATTGTACTTGATTGTTTGGTTTGGTTGAGTAATTGATTACTTATTTGGTTAAGCAATAGTGTTGTGGATTAAAAGAACTAAGTTCTTGTGTGATTGGTAAATTAAAACAAACAAGTATAGAATTGGTTAAAAGAAATAAAATAGGTTAAAAAGTCTTCAGCAATTAAGAGAAATTTAAAAAAAAAAAACCAATTCACGCCCCCTCTTGGGACTAAACCTTGCTTTTCAATTGGTATCAGAGTTGGGTTATAGCAAATCTTAATCAGTAGCTATAAAAGATCTTAATGGCTCTCATAGGTGTAGCTCCCTTTGGAGAGGGACAATCTTCAAGTAGGCCTCCTATCTTTTGTGGACATAACTACACTTTTTGGAAAAAACTAATGCAAATCTATCTTCAAACTATGAATTGGAAAGCTTAGGAGGTTGTCATTGATGTTGACCTAATTCCCTTTAAACTCATAGATGGAAAACAAGTTCCTAATGAGAAAAATGATATGACAAACTTAGATCATAAGATGTTGCAAGTTAATTCTAGTGCCATGAATGCTTTATATTGTGCTTTAGATGCTAATGAATTTAATAGAGTAATGACTTGCAAATTAGCTACGGAAATATGGGACAAGCTAGAAGTCACTTACGAAGGCCCTATAGATGTTAGGGATAATAGGATTGATATGCTTACAAGCGAATATGAAGCTTTCAAAATGATTTCAGATGAATCTATAACTAGCATGTACACTAGGTTCACTCACATAATAAATTCCCTAAATGCCTCAGGAAAAACCTACACTACTTATGAGATGATAAGCAAAATTCTTAGAGGGCTGCCACCTATATGGGAACCAAAAGCCATTGCCATAATGAAAGGTAGAAATTTGAAAAACACTTCTTTAGATGAACTTATAGGTTCTCTCCTCACATATGAAATGGAAATGAATGAAAGGAGTGGAAAAATCAAAGCCCAAGAATCAATAGCCTTTAAAGCCTCAAAAGAAAACTCAAGTAGTGAAGAAGATATGGATGAAGATGAACTGGCCTTCATATCTAAGAAACTTGCAAAAATCCTTTGAAGGAAAAACAAATTCAAAAGGAGAAGTCAAGACTTCGAATCAGAAGAAGAAGAAATCAACAAAAAGAAATCTAAAAATAAAACCCCCACATGTTTTAATTGTAACAAAGCCAGACATATAAAATCAGAATGTCCACTACTAAAGAAAGAGTCTCAAAAGAAAAACAAAAAGGTCATGAAAGCCACTACTTGGGACAACATGAGTACAAGTAATTCTGAATATAAATCAAGTGACCAAGAGGTTGCTTATACTTGCTTTATGGCTTGGGACAATGAGGAAACCTCCTCATCTAAATCGTTAAATAATTCTTGTAGTGATTCATCAAATGAATCCAATGATGAGTATATGTCATCTTATGATGAATTAGAAAATGATTTATTCAAAGTACATAAGATGCTAATCAAAGTAAATAAACAAAACATATCATTGAAAAACAAGAACGATGGAATAATGAAAGAGTTAGAATAAATTAAAATTGCTGAAAATGATAAAGATTCAAAACTTAAGAAAATAAAAAATAAATATGAAGCTGCAATAAAAGAATTAGAAGCTAAAAATCTTACTAAAAAAGAAAAAGACTTGAATATTAAGAAATTAGAAAGCAAGAATGAACAGATGATAGAAGACCTTCTATCCCTATCCTCTACGGAATATGAGAAAGACATATATATTTCTGAATTAGAGGATAAAAAAAGAAAATTATCTCAAGAATTATAGAAATCACTAAAGAAAATTGACGACAAGAAAGAGATAGAGATAAATGATCTCAAAAATCAATTAAAGATAAAGAAAAGATCATTTATAACTTCACAAAAGGAAAGACAAACTTTGACAAAATGATAGGCTCACAAAGGATGACCTTAAACAAAGAAGGTATTGGATTTAATGGGGTTGAAAATAAAAAGAAAAAGAACCTTTACATGGGATATTTTTCAAAAGCATCCAAAGATTATGCTAGCACATCTTCTAATGCCTACACTAACACCATATGCTATCCATGTAAGAAAAAGGGACATATAAAGTTTGAATATCCATTTAAAAGAAAGGGTGCGAAGACTAAACAAATATGGAGAGTAAAAGAAACATCCCTTGTGAAACCTACCGGACCCAAAAAGGTATGGGTACCTAGATAAAAATTCTTGAAAATCTCAAAGTGTTTATTGAAACACATAAAAAATAAATAACATTGTTGGCCAAAATCATAGGATGATTCATACAAGCTTGAAATAGAGAGTTTTAAAATTTGGAAAGAAAATTCATATGAAAGCAAAAATCAAGCATATTACATATACGTGAAGTCAACTAAGAGAAAGAAGAAACTCTCTACAAGGCAGACGACTACCAACATACCAGGCAGGCGCCTGTCAGGCTACTGTCTATATGGAAAGTCAATCGACAGCCGACTATCACCTTGAAGACAGACGACTGTCTCGCGGGGGTTCAAGCACACTTAACAAGAAAAACATTCTTTTTTAAGTCTCAAATGCTTGTCCACTCGTCTAACCTTCACTAAAATAGTTTCTCTCCATCTCTCCACTAAGCTTTACTTCTCCAAACCTCTTCCAACTTCGTTCCATCAAACCCTAAATCCTCCTCACCAAAGGTTCTTCGGATTTCTGCTTCATCAACATGCCAAGAACAAAATCAATAGGGAACAAAGACAAGGCATCTTCTTCACGACCAGTTAACAACGAAGAAATAGAAAAATGGTTGGTCTCAGCACAAGCAAAAACTTTGTACCAAAATCACATCTCCACTATCAATCCAAGTTTTGGTAAGGTACTAGATGCTGCTTTCTTTGAATCCTATTTTCCTGAGATTCTTGAGCTATTTAAAAACATAGGATGGGACAAGTTTATCCTACACCAAGTCAAAGGATGCTATCCTGATCTGTTAAAACTCTTTTACTCCAACTTGGTAAAGAAAGATATTGGTTTTTCTACCAAAGTTTTAGGCCAAAAGATTACCCTTACTCCACCATTACTAAGAAAAATCCTCCGTATCAAACATGGTGATTTTGAGTGCAATCCTATTGAAAAACAATGGATAGTGGAGTAGGGATTTACTCCACAAGAATTTCTTCCTCTTGTGATGAATGATGCACCTGTTTATTTTGGAAATCCTCCACAATATAAGCAGCTCAATTTACAAGCTCAAATGCTTCACAAAATTGTTGCTTATAACATTCTTCCTAGAGTAGGATCCTATGATCATATTTCCTTCTTCGATTGTTTTGTTATGTGGTGCATACTCAAAGGCAAGAAATTGGATTTAGCAAGCCTTATACTTAAGTGGATGGTTATGAAACTAGAATCTCCTAGAATTGGGTTTCCATATGGTGGCATACTTTCTTTAGTCTTTGCTCACTTCCAAGTTCTCACTCTATCTTCCAAGATAGTAAAACGAACCCATTACAATGTATTTTCCTCCAATACTCTAAAAAGGATGGGTTACAAGAAATACACTGAGGGATGGATGTATAGAGGAAATAGGCCTATACGACCGGAGCTAGAAGAACCTAATCCAGCTCCCGAAGAAGCTGATATGCCTGCATGATTCCTTCCTTTCTATCAACTTTATTCTAGTTTTAGTTCTGACACGAGGGCTAACTTTACTTCTCTTCAAGACAAAATCTCAAATATTGTTGCTAAGTACTCTTCACTGGATAAACGTCTTGACAAAATAGAGCAACGTGTCACTAGTTTAGCACCAAATGATACTGATTCCAATAACAAGATTGACGAAAATGATGATGACTCACAAAAATCATCATATAAAGGTTCACAGGACAAATCAGATGAAGGCTCTGCTACAAATAGCGATACAGCTTCTAATACTTGATGTTTTCTTTTATGATGTTTTTTATGTTTGTATGCTACAATACTCTGCTTATGGTTGAATTATGCCTTTTTGTTGATGTCAAAAGGGGGAGAATGTGTGTGCCCAAAGTAGTACGTTTATATTTTGTTGAACTATGTTTCTATACACTATGTTTCCATGTTTCCATGGTAATATGCAGTATCCAAATTTGTGCCTTTTGAACTTATGCCTTAATGTGATACTAATTTTACATTAACTTTGAAGATTTATGCTTATTGAAAGGGGGAGCGTTTTTTTTTTTTTTTTATATCTTTGCTCCTTATTTGTCATCATAAAAAATGGGGAGATTGTTGGCCTAACTAGGCTTACGACTCTTGATTTTGATGATAACAAAGTAAGGCTAACTAATCTGCTTCAAAGTAGTGCTATTTCAGTTAATGAAGGCAAAAAGGATTTCAGATGATAAAAGGGACAAATTTTAAAAGCTCATGTCAACGTTCAGATCAAATGAAGCTTAGACCTCAAATGACATATCTTGAAAAGCTCACAAGGATCAAGGAACATGGATAGCCCTATATCAAATAAATGATCCATAATGAAAGCTCAAAGAAGTTTGAAAGATCAAAGATCAGCAACAAAGAGAACTTAAGGCAAAGAGGAGTCAAATCAGTTTTTAGAACAAGCTTTGTAAGTACTTCAAGTATGATTCAAGTATGATTTTTAATTTTGAAGTTCATTAGGAAAACGAGACTTAGAGACCTTAGTTTTAAGTCTTGGAACTTATTTTTCAAAGAAAAACTAATTGATATTCCAAGATTAAATAAGTAAAGAAGAGAGAAATCAAAAATGTTTTAACACAAGAGACAAACTGGTGGACAGACGACTGACTATCAATGGATAGTCAACTACCATGTTAAAGGACCTAAGAAAGAAGACAGAAGCATGACAATCAACTTTCTAGTATTGACAGGCGACTGTTAGTGTAAATTGAGACGATTGAGTGTGTTTTGCTAGTCGTTTGTCACTCTTCTAGCTGTTTTTTTTTTAAAAAAAAAAATTCAGGTATTCAGTGATAGGCGCTTGACTGCCTATTGACAGGTGACTGCCACCTTTCTGGTTGGGCATTTTAAACATGAAAAACACTGTCAGCTGACTGCTAGAGTACTAACAGTCAACCGTCACGCGGTAAATTTTAAAATCACAACGGATATATTTTGAAATTTTATGTTGCTTGGGGCTCAAACCTATTTAAAATTTGGACCCTACTCCAAGTAAACTTGGGAAACAAGTTAGATACTCTTCTACATCTATAAATACACCCAAGCTAACTTGATTCAATAACAAGAATACAATTTAGCATTCAAAATCTCTCTCAAGTGTTCTGAAATTCTCAAAGCTCTCTCTTGCTGTAAATTTGCACGAAGTTTACTGAAATCTTTTTGATTCTATCATTGATATTGCGTTACAACTATTAATTCTTTTATCCATTGAAAGAATCATATGGTGAAATACTTCTAAAGCTTCAATCTGAATTTCATATTGTGAATTACATTGAAGTATATAGTTTTGAACTATACTAATTAGCTCTTTTAGGAGCAATTCTTTGTACATCTATTTGATTTGTATCTTGTAGATTGACGATTCTAAGGATTGTTTGGATCGTTGGCTAAGCAAGGGGATATTGCTTAGAGAGGCGAGCTCTAGCCTAATTGAAAGAGTGACCGAACGAGGGTACATCGTTTGGAGAGGTGGGCTCTAACCTACTGAAGAAGTGTGTAAACGGTGTTGTTCCGCTCGGAAAAGGAATTGGTTTTAGTAATCCTTTGATTGTTTTCCAAAGGCGAGGACGTAGGCTGGGTATAAGCCGAACCTCATAAAAATTCCGATCTCACTCTCTCTTTCCTTTACTTTTCATTTTCAGCATATTTAAATTGTGTAGATGGTTTAATTGGTAATCATATATATTACATATATTTGGAAATCAAGTAAACTTAAAGTTTAATTTTGATTTGGATTGTGGAAACCAAAAGGGAGTACGTTGGTTAAACCATATTTTACAGAAACGATAAGGGAGTGCGTTACTTGGTTAAACACCCAAAGATAAATTAACTAAGAGTTTACTTGAATTTTGAATTTTGGGAAGGGTGTGAATATTGTGTGGATTGAGAAAGCTAATTCATTATCAAATGGATTGCATTAACAACAGGGCTGCACACAAGTTTAAAACGCTGAGAATTTCTATTAAGTTGCAACATATATCTTGATTGAATGTTTTATGATTGTTTGGTTTGAATATTGTGCTTGATTGATTGGTTTGGTTGAATAATTGATTACTTGTTTGGTTAAGCAATAATTTTGTGGATTATAAGAACTAAGTTCTTGTGTGATTGGTAAATTAAACAAACTAAGTCTAGAATTGATTAAAAGAAATAAACGAGGTTAAAACGTTTTAAAAGGAATTAAGAGAAATTTTTTTCAAAAAACCAATTCACCCCCCCCCCCCCCTCTTGGGACTACACCTTGCTTTCCAATAACTTTCTCCCAAGAGTGTTTATCAAAAGAGATAACTAGGAGAAACCAAAGCTATACTCTCAAGAAAATGATTTTCAAAGATAAATAATATGCGTGAGTGTAAGCATGTATATATAAAAAATAAATGCCCAAAATGAATATACCATCTTCTAAAATGATTTTGAAATAAGTGAATGGAAAAAGAGTTGGAGAGTTTCGTTTAAAACGTTTGCCCTAAAGAAATGATTTTTACAATAAAAATGATTTAGGGGAACTTTGATTAACAAAGGATTTGAGAGAAAATTTAGGCTAATCAAAGTTACTAATCAAATCAAATGAAGGGGTATTTATAGAGTTGGGAAAAGTTATAGTTGTTGGGGACACACTGGGGATTTTGAAAAAAGATTAATTGAGTTTAATTAAAAATAACCCAGTTTAACCTCGGTAAAATTCAAGCAATCTGAGAGGTTTGGTCGACCATTTTTAAGGTTCGGTCGACCAGATTGCTCAGTTCACTCGGCCAGGGTGTTTTTGAACTGAGGTTTTGATCGACTAGACTTTAAGCAAATTTTGAACCTCCAAGTTTCGGTAAACCAGCCTAGGTTCGATTGATCGAATTTTGATGTTCACTCGACTAGGCCATTTTTCAACTTCAAGTTTGGTTAACCAGGGCATTGGGATTTCCCAAGTACTAGTTCGGTCGACCAGGGTGTTGATGTTCATTTTAAGGACGATCAACAAAATGGTCAAACTTTTGACCCTGGGGAGGTTCAGTTGACTGAAGGTCTTAGTATGTTGAGGTTCGATCAACCAAACACACTAAAGTTGTGTAATTAAGTCCTATTTTTGAAAATAAATTTCCCCTGATAGCATATATGAAAATGGGGACTTTCCTAAGTGCAAGTGCAAGGAACTAAGGTCTCTCTAAGCCCTAAGGTCTGTCTACGGTTTTGTTTGATCATAAAGACATATCGTGCAGGATGTATGCAGTTATTACAAACCAAAGAATAAAAACTTAAACGCATTATACTAATAAAATCAAAATGTCTTCTTCTTGATCTTCTTTACTCTTTAACCTTCGTCGAAAATGGCAGGAGAGTGTGAGCTTTATGTTTTAGTTGGCACACATTTTTCGGTATCTTGTGTTCGTGCTGAAATGAAAACCTTTTCACACACTAAATGCACACATAATGTAATGATCTGCTAATTTTTTTTTTTATACTAATAATTACTATGAAATTTCACTGCCCCGTTATTTTCTAATTAATATAAAACCATCAACCTAAATAGCAAGAAGCTGAAGTCAAGTATCCACAACCATATACATAGACTATACAATACTAGAGTGCTAAATACTCCCAAAATATAAATACATAACTGAACTTGGGCTACACAAAATACCATCTTTCCCAAAACGCTCACCTTCCTAGCAGGGTAGCACTGTAGCCCCCTCTATCTATGAGCCTATTCTGCTCGCCTAGCTAGATCACATGAAAAATATTAAATTAATGGGATGAGACGACACTTAGTAAGACGAAAGATGCTATTGCTAGTGTGTGGCAAGTGAGCTATATGTTTGTAAAAGCTGATTTAGAAAAATACCAAAAATAACACAACTGAATAAAACCTGTATACCTGCTACAAAATAAATCATACCTAGGTTGCTTAACATAGATTAATTTTTCTAAATATTGTTTCCATAATACTGCTAATATCTATAGGTAAGACTATTTTCTGTAAAACTGATCATACATATATATAATAACTGAGAAAATTCGCTGGATGGATAACTGAAGTCATGAATTAACCTCTCATGACAGGGTTGTACGACCCGAAGGCGGGACCTAACCTAGCTGGCCGACCAGGGTAAGTCAACTGAACTTCGACAGTCAGATCAGCCCCCTCAACCCATATATGATGGGGAGTCTGTCCTCAATATAGGCACGATCAACTTCTAAATACCACCTATTATCTGAATAGGGGTTGCACTATGAACTGAATATAGCTACGGTACCATGCTCTACTGCTGAATATGGTCCATCAGGGTCTGATACTATGTACATAACTGATATTTCTAAAATACTGTTTTTACCATGATTTTGCATTAGCTGAAATAGCCATAACATTATATATTCTGAGCTGAATAAACTATAACAACTGGATATCTAAAATGTTTGCATAACTGAATAACTGAATTTCCTGACTAACTGTGTAAACTAAACGTTATGGTTTTGAAATAGGTACATCTTAATATTTTGAAAAATACTGTAAATTTCATGTTTTTGTACGTATACTGAAAATCATGGTATTCTGAAAATTATGGAAACCGCGTATTGGGCTAATAATAAACTCAGGCCACATAATTAAACATTAATATTATCAGGCTATGAAACTGCATAAATAATCTAAATAATAATTTGCTGAAAAGCATATAATTTATATTGAATCAAAGCAGGTTTGCTTAGCATAACATATTTCCCATACCTGATCTAGCTAAAACCCCCTACTGTATTGGGTCCTACACCCTCAGGGCTTCCCACTCAACACCTTGAAAACCATATATCCCAGAATAAAATATTACTATTTCTACGTCTACTGCATTTCCTACAACTGCTGGAAAGCCAAATTTCAACAAAAATGCCTTACCCTAAATTTGGGATGAAATCCAACTTCGTCCCATTAACGATCCACTCTGGCAGAGGGAGAACTTCCCCAAGAGCGTCGTGGTGGCCTCAGATTGTCAATCTGGCGGTCGACAGGGCCAAAATCGAGGAGAGAGGGAGGTGGAGCTGTAGGAGAGAGAGAGAGAGACAGTGAATTTCTGCCGTTTCTGCGTAAAAAAAAAACTGAGTTTCACACTATTTATACTGTGGCCTTTATCAACAAGCTATGTCATCTCGTCAACGAGGTCATGAAGAAGGTTCGTCGACGAACACTATCTCCTCGTCGACGAATTTCAGGATTTAAAAAACAACCTCTTGGTATCTTCTCATTGACAAAACATACCCTCGTCGACGAGACCCTATGTTATCCTCGTCAACGATGTATTCGTTGATGAGTCCTTAATTACATTCCTGGGTTATTATACCCAAAGTGCAACGTATTCGACGAACGTTGCTACCTCCTTCTATTTCCGTTTCCATTTTCATCCTCTTTATTATTTAAATACCATTATTCTTCGGTTCACTACACATAAGATACTGGTTGTTTGCCAGCATCAAAACAAGGATTAGACTCAAAAAACCTACATGTACTAGTTTCAATTCACTTTAGTCGTGTTAAACTCCTTGAATCAGCATATTGGACGCATTGAACTGTATATGAAAAGTTCTTCATCATGTGGCAAAGTTCCTATGGAAACAAACTCTGAAGATGAAGATGAAGATGATGAGGAAGGCACTGAATCTGAAATTGACAATGAAGATTAGTTCTACTTTATTACTAATCTTTTAAAAACAACTTTAGGTTGAGCTATTTTTAGCTCTTTACACTGTTTTCTTATATTTTGCTTCTCCTAGATATGACATAATTCATGCTAGTTTTGATGCTATTGAATATATTTTACATGATTCCTCAATATGTGATAACTGCTTGATCTGATGCATTGCATGTTGAATTATGGACTATGCACGTGAACTGAATTTCGATTTTTTTTAAGTCTTGTGTTGTGATGCATGATCATTTTCGGCAGTTACCTTTTTTGTTGATGTCAAAAGGGAAAGAATATATGGAGCAATTCATTTTTTGGGTAAAATTTATGATAAACATATAACCATATATTCAGGAGGAGTTATAAAGCATGTGTATTGAAAGCGTGGTATATATTGACAATTTTTAATGCTATGAATATTGAAAGTATGAATGTTGAAAGTATGAGCATTGAAAGCATGATACATATATTGAAAATTTTGAATTCTTGCTACTGCTCTAATTAGAATGCTGAAAGTATAATACTCTGAATGGTTGAAATATTCTGAGATGTGTGTATGACTTGTTAAGGGTATGCTTATTGGAAGGGGGGGTCTCATTTTTTTTTACTCATTTTTTGTCTTCATAAAAAATGGTGAGATTGTTGGTCTAACAAGGCATAATGTCGTTTTGTTGATAACAAATCTAGGTTACTTAACATGTCTATGTAAGTTTGAGTTTCAGGACATAAGTGGTTTTGTGACCATACTTGAAGAGATTAATGGATTTTAACACTTAAAGCCATGACTCATGAAGGATATACATTTATGTGAGATATGAAACTCGTTGAAATAGTGCATAAAGCTCAGAAGACATATTGGAAGTTTCACAACATGAAAACTTAAGACACTTACATAGAATAGTCTGATGAAAGTCTCATGTAAGTACATGAAAACTCAATATTGATTGATTGAAACTCTTAGAATGTAACGACCCAATATATATATATAAATTAATTAATTAATAATTATTACTAATAGTCTCACTTCTCTCTTGTGTCTGTGTGAGCTTGCAACCCACGTCACTATTTCTACCATTTTGGAAAAGACCACTCTCTAATAAAATCTTTAAACGATTAAATGCATGCAATTACGAAGCCCTTTGGTGTGTTGTAATTACAATTATATCCTTGTTCAAAATAACAGTGATATATTTTATCAATGAAATGAAAATACAATCCCATGTCACCCATCTTAATCTTGTTTTTTTTTAAAAAAAATTGAATTGGATATCCACTGGGGGCGTGAGTTGATTCCTCTAATATTCACTTAGTAAAATATGTCATAGGTTCTTTGCATGTCCTCGGTGCTTACATACATAACCACCGGCGTCGGTAGAGCATCTTCTTGTTTTGCTTCTACTCAGCTACTCGCTCTCTCTCTCTCTCTCTCTCTCTCTCCTCATCATCTCTCTTCAATTTATTTTCAATCCGAATTAAAAAATGAACACCACCATGGGGTCCTAATTTCGATCTTCGTCATTTTAATCAGAGCAGATTCGTGATTTAGGAATCCTAAGCACCACTCTAGGGTTAAGGTAAATGGAATATATTATGTCAGACTTAATTTTAAAATATACCTGATTTAAATTAATTATATTTATTTTAATTATTTCTATATGCGTGAGTTTAAATTAGATTTTTGGAAATATTTTGAAATTAAATTAACCTGTAGGGATTTGATTAAATTAGATTTTTGGAAATATTTTGGAATTAAATTAACCAGCAAGGATTTGATCAAATTAGATTTTTGAGAATATTTTGGAATTAAATTAACCTGCATGGATTTGATTAAATTAGATTTTTAGAAATATTTTAAAATTAAATTAACCTACAGGGATTTGGTTAAATACAATTTTTTTGGGAATATTTTGGAAATATATTAAACTGCAGGGATTTGATCATATTAAATTTTTGGGATGTTAGATAGCAATTATTCCAGGATTTAGTTAATTAAACTAAAATATATTATTACATGATTTTGTACTCCGAACGTCGCAGGTGTCGGTTTAGGATCCTTACGGGAACATTTTCAGTAATCAGGTAAGAAGAATAAATTAGGTTAGTTTATTTTTCTAAAACTTAACCGTTTAAAATTGAGGAAATGTTATACGTGATTTTCTGAATGGTTAGCCATATGAGAATTTTAGATTATTATTGTTATAGGTATGTTATTGGGAAACAAGTATTTTGAGGTTGAGTAAAATACTAGAGAGGATTACACCATGATTATTTTTCACTAAAAAATATAGTTATCCTAGGTAGAATATTATATTGTGAATTAATACCAGATTAACACAGAATATAAATATGATAGTGCATAAGTTATAATATGATAATCATCTATTTTGTGTGACATGAGAAATAAGTGGGTTACTGCATAAGTAAGCCTGTTAGGACATTCTATGATGATATAGGGCTGAGTATGTTTTATATCGAACTTAGGGAACGTAGGGAGTATGGTAGATATGGTAGCTAGATATGATATGATTGTATTTAATGCAGAATAATGTTATGACCATGTTTTTATACAGAGTTATAAAATGATAATGTTTAATATAGAGTGATGTTTTGACAGTATTTAATACAGTATAATGATATGATAATATTGGATATAAAATAATGATTTAATAGTGTTTTACATAGAGTAATTGTCCGACAGAGTGACAGTATGATATTATTTTATACTGAAGTATAGAATGGCAGTAGTTTATATAGAGGTAGAGTATGATAGTACGTTGTATTCATGTGAACGATTGCACACTATACCACTTCAACTTATGAATATATTTAGAAACCCTCACCATATATGCAAATTGTATAACATAAATAAGACAAATTATAAAACATGAAACATATAATCTTAAAGCATCAAACATATAATTACTAATGACAATAACACAAAAATTACACTTAGGATAGCCAAAACTTGCGAATAAAACCACACGACAAAAAAATTCACTGAAACATACTAGTGTTTGTTAGAGTAATAGTATGAATAACTAGTTTGGGGGACGGCGGTACAAAATGCCTTAATCTCAGCGAGGGTATAGTATGAATAGTTGATTGAGGGACGGTAGTATGAAACACTTCAATCATGGTAAATGAATGTATGAATAACTGATTGAGGGACGGCAGTATGAAACGCCTCCATCATGATAAATGAATGTATGAATAGCTGATTGAGGGACGGCAGTATGAAACACCTCAATCATGGTAAACGAATGTATGAATAGCTGGTTGAGGGACGGCAACACAAAACGCCTCAATCATGCAGTAAATGTTAATATGTGTGTAGATCATGTAACTTGTGGATTTATGCATAGGGAATTTGAGCTGAATTGTCAACTGATTATGAAAGACTGGATTGGGGGACAGCAATACGAAATGCCTCAATTTCAGCGAATGATTTATATGTGTACATATCATGTAACTGGTAATTCATATGTATGGGGCTTTTAAGCCGGGTTATGAACTGAAAAACAATAGGTGATATAAAAATTGTATGGGTATGAGTATAGTTTAAATTGCTATTTCATTTAAGTAATTAAGAGATGATTCATACTTATATATGAACTCATTGCCACATATTGACACTAATTTATTTCTTCTTACTGAGAGGTGTCTCACCCCATGATTATTCAATTATTTTTCAGATGCCATGTGGAGTATAACAATAATCAGAGTAGCGTAGTGGAATCGTGGGTGGGATAGAAGGTTTTATTTAGAATAGATCTTTATTAAATCATGTCTTTGCTATATTTAGAATTTTAAGAGTGTTAATTGTGATATTGGATTGATATCATTATAGTGAGATATTTTAGTACTCTGGTAATTTGCATTTAAGGTCTTTTGCTGTCTTTGTCAATGATTATTATATGAAATATTTTGGTTATTAGAAGTGGTATCCGGGAAATTTGAATGAAATTTTTTGGATCGTCACATAGGATATGTCATTAGACTTAGATACCTATTTTTATACATGGAAAATTTTTCTCAAAGCCCAAATTAAGTTTTCCATTATATGAGTTAAGATTGGAACCAAAAATATTGAAAAACAAGTGTTGCTAAAAGGATAGGCGACTGTGGTGCTACTGAGTTTGAAAAATATATAAATAGAATGGGCACCGACGACACAGTCGACTGACCCCATTCTAACTTTCAGAATGCACTAATTTTAAAAGACCACAGACAACTGACCCTTAGAGGAAATGCAACTGACGCGTATGTTTAAATGAGTTACAACGCTGATCTTGTTTCTAGATCTTACTTGATTGGTTTCCAAATTGAGATAAAATTCAAAAGAAACTTTTTGAAACCCTAGTGCACTATTTAAACGTATTATTCTCGCATATTAGGGTAAGAGAGTACACAAATGGCAGGCAAAAACTTTGAAAATTTTTTTGGTTATACTCTTCTGAAGAGCTACTATGTTCTTGTTGAGATCTCTCGTTAATCTGATTAGTTCTTTCAAAACTCACACTCATAAATCTGATTTCTAGTGATATACTTTTGAGCTTCAACTTTCATATTGATTATTCAAAGTATTCTTGATTCTTATGTGTACTAATATGCTCATTTGAGGAGCTTTTCTCTTGTGGAAGCAATTGTTGATGTTCGTTCTATTGTTTGACGGTTCAAGTATTGAATCGTTGCCTAGCAAGAGGAGATTCTTGTTGGAAAGGCGAATTCTACCTTTGAGGGGAAAGGTCTTAACTTCACCAGGTAACAAAGTTGGGAAAGGAAATCCTCATGGTGTGTTGCATGAGGCAAGGACGTAGGCTACGACCGAACCTTGTAAAAACAACAATGTTCAACTTCTTCTTCCATACTCTCTTTAATTTCCGTGAGATATAAAATGTGTGCATGATTTCATTTTCATAAGAACTTGTTGAATATTACCTCTTGCTGAATATTAAACTTTGTTGAATATTTGAGATTGTGTTGAAAAGTTAAGAACTTATTAAAAAGAGAAATATTTCTGAAAATTGTGAACTTGCTGGACATATTTTTATGATCAAATATATATAAAATTACTTGATTAATGAGTTGATTTGAAAACTTAGAAAAGATTACAACTCTGAATTTATAAGTAAATGATCTGAGATTAACTAGTTGTAAATTGATTTTCAAAATTGAAGCTTAAGTGCTGAAGTTAATCAAGAGTTTTATAGAATTTTTTTTTTTTTGAAGATAAATATTATCCTTGTTGAAAATCTAATCTTAATATTAATTATATCATTGAGATATTTATCAAATCACTGAATTCATTTGTATTGATTATACTGTTGTAAATTTTATTGATTCAAACCGAAGGTTAAATTTTAAATAAGTGATAAACTGAATTTGTTAACTCTTTATTTCTTTTTTGTAAATTCAGATCTTGCATTGATCCCTAGATTCACATTTAATACTTCCCATTGATATAGTGCTGTAGCGAATAGAAATAGTGTTTGTGTTGGAAAGGGTTAAGGTAAATAAGAATTCTGCAAATAAATTTTTTAAATAACCCAATTCACCCCCCTCTTGGGAATATATCCTAATTTCATTATGATTTGGTAATATCCTATATACTAGTATGCATATGTAATTGCTCAAATTTTACTCAATTAACATGCATGAATCAGAACAACAAGAGTTATAACAAAATACTACCTTAAACACTCCCCTATACATATGATTCTACACTTTCTTCATTGGATGTGCTTGAGATCTCCCGAGTGGGTGTCCTATTGATCTTTGCTTGTTTGAGTGTCCACTCGATTTTTGCCTATGAGAGTATTCACTTGATCTTTGCACTTAAACTCGTATCTATATGATTTCGCCACTTATACCTATCATAGCTTAGTATGAAAAGATTAGTTTAACTTAGAACCACTGATGGGTTATTATCATCAAAACACGACAATTAGGATAATGTAACCACTAAGGCTAACATATCATTTTTGATGCAACAAATGGGTCCATGTGTTAAGATTTTTCTAAATGCATGCGAAGTGCACTTGAGATGAGTATGATGGGCGAGTTAAATTTCTTTCTTGGACTTCAAATCAAGTAACTAAAAGAAGGGATTTTGATTAATGAAGCAAAATGCACCAAGGAACTATAGTGTTTTGGGATGAATAAAAGAAATCTAAGACTCCTATGAGTACCTTGATTGAGCCATAATACTACAATTGTTTTATATGTTAACTCGGATCAGTCACAGTTTTGCTCACTAATAATTGATGAAATTAGGCCGTGAAGAGAAAAAACATGTTTAAATTTGTGTCTTAAGAAAGTATTTTCCCTTTATTGTCTATTTTCTTAGAGCTTGCATTTGTTGTAAAATGCTTAACACTTTTGTGATCTTGAAACACAGTGTAATGCGCAAATTGTCAATATCATTTTATTTTATTTTTCACAAATTTAGTTTTACCATTTCATTTTTCTATTCACATTAAAGTGGCAGCAAATTTATTTCAAGCCCCAAAAGCAGCTGTCCAAGTCCAATGGTAGTAGCTCCAGCCCGAGCTCAAGCGAGAAGAAGTCAGCATTCTATATTGAGTAGCAAAGAAATTGGAGAAGCCATGTGCTCCAGGTGGTTGGAGGGAATATCGACTTGGGGAAGAAAGCGAAATGGGAGAAGCCATGTGGCCAGGCGGTTAGAGGGAATCTCGGTTGGGGGGGAGGGGAGAAAAGGAAATGGGAGAAGCAGAATTGGTGGCTTTTGCTTGTTCACAGATTGCTCCCAGCCGAACAGCAACGCCCAATTTCTTACAGCACCTCCAGTCTTCAATTTTTTTTTTATATTTTAATTTGGGTTTGGATTCAAAGGACAACAACGCCTGAAGCTTCCCTCGTTCGCAGATTGCTACCAGCAGAACAGCTGCACCCAAAGCTTCTCTTGTTCAGACTGCTCGCAGCCGAAAAGCAGTGCCCGAAGCTCTTCTTGCATCTCCTTTCTCCCATTTCAAGTTTTATTTTGGATTTGAAATCCAAGAGCTGCTGGTTGAATCCGAACCCACTCTCCTGTTTTGTTTAATTTACAATTCCCAATTTGATAGCTTGGATTTCTGCAGTTCTTAGTGTTATCTTTAGGTATATGATTGAGGATTCTACTGAAAAGTGTTTCGAGAACCATTGTTTCATTCTTTTTCACTTGTTTCTTTGTTTCAATTTATAATTTGAATAATGTGATAGGTGGTTTTGAATCTCAAGAGAATGGAAATTAGCTTTGTTTCAGTTATGCACAAGCAGTTTGAAAAAATGCCCTTGGAGCATAATCATTACAATTTATTTATTTATTTTTATTGTTGAGAGTAGTTGGATTAGATGATGTTGATGATTGTAGTTTAGCTCTTTGAGTAAAGATAACCATAATTCATTCAACGAACGTCCGCAACTCCTTTAATTATGGAAAAGAGTGATGTTAGTGCCAAGGTGCATTGGAGCATAAATTTGATTTTGTTACATAATTGTTTCCACTTCTAAATTGAGTTCAATAAGTTGCTTCATTTAAATTTTCTTTAGCTTACTTAGTATTCATTATACCATTTCATACAAAGCCAATTTCAGATATGCTCAAGAGCCAATTTTCATTGTGATATAACTCTCCTTTATTGTTGATAGCAGTTAAATTTGGGATTCAAGCAAACCGTTCCTCGAGGAAATGAGTTAGGGGCTCCTTTAATATTACTTGGTGAAACTTTTATACTTGAGAGTCATTCTCTAAATGTTCAAGGATTGATTCAAGTTTTTGGCGTCATTGTTGGGGAATGGTTAGCTTACTTTAAATTTTTCTATGATCTTTTCTTTTGATTCCTTTCTTTAGTTTTTTGTGTCTAATTTTGTGTTGCACTCATTGTGGTATGATATTCTTGCCTTGTGACTCTTCGTTGTCTCATTTGCTTGCTTGTTTTCGTTGTTGTTGTTGTTGTTGTTATTATTATTATTATTATTATTATTATTATTATTATTGTTGTTGTTGTTGTTGTTGTTGTTATTATTATTATTATTATTATTATTATTTTCTTTTTTTCCCATTCTTGCAATTTATTCAGGCTTAGTTGTTTGGAATCATTTTATATTTTTGGCACTTATGTTTGATGTTGTGGGCTAGGGACGACACAAATAGGTTGTATAGCGTGAATCATAGTCTAAGTAGTAGTGTGTCAAGTATTGAATTGGATTCTAAGAAGAAGAAGAAGGCACTAAAGGTTGGTTGGGATACTCACACTACCAGTAGTTCAGATCTGAATCTAGTGATGACGAGATTGCTAATCTGTGTCAGATGGCTCATGAAGACCACGATGTACAATCTTTTTGTTCTGTTTCATCTTATTATTCCAGTGATTCATAAAATGAAAATCGTTTGCTTTTTAATTATGAACTACAACAGGAATATTGGTATACATTTAAAATGCTTAAGAAAATGAATAAGAAAAATTCTGATTTGAAGTTAAAATTGAAAGAACTTTCAAAGTTAATAGAAAGTCAAAATGAGTCTCATGCATCTTTAATGAGAGACAAGGATTTTAAAATTGAGGAGTTAGAAAAGAATTTAAAAGATAAATCTAAGATTATCTGTAAATTTAAGGACAAACTAATTTTGAAAAACTCCTTGGAGCTTAAAGAAACTCCCTAGAAAAGGAAGGTATTGGTTTTAATGGAAAGGATAACATAAAAAAGAGACATCTTTACATGAGATATTTTGTAAAAGAGTCAAAATCTTATGTTCCAGCAAAAAAATTCTTATAGATATATCACATAAAATTTGACCATCCTTTTAAGAACAAAGATGTTAAATTAAAAAGGTTTAGAAAGTCAAAGGAGAGTCTAGCACTAAACCCCATGGACCCAAGAAAATCTAGGTACCAAAAGTAGTTATTTGATTATGCTTTGCAGATGTGTTTGAAATCGTCCACTTCAAAGGACAAGTGGTATATGGATAGCGGATGCTCGCGACATATGATAGGAGATAAAGCTAAATTCGCATCTATTATATCCAAAGATGGAGGATTCATTACATTTGGGGATAACTCAAAAGGTAAAATCATTGGAGTTGGTTAGGTTGGTAAGAAACCTTCCCTTGTCATTGATAACGTATTATTAGTTGATGGATTAAAGTATAATTTATTGAGTATAAGTCAATGGTGTGATAAAGGTAAAAAGTCTCATTTGAACATAACAAATGCATTGTAGAGAACAAATCTGAAAACAAAATCTTGTTGACTGCTGATCATCATGAAAATATCTACACCACTACCTTTGACAATTTGCTTCTCAACACGTAACTTGTTTTTCTGCTATGAATGCGATTAGTTGGATTTGACATAGGATACTAGGACATGCAAATATGGACTTAATATCTAAACTAGTTAAAGGAGACTTAGTTAAGGGACGACCTAAGGCAAAATTCATAAAAGGTAAAATCTGTGATGCACGTCAACTAAAAAAACAAGCAAGATCTAGTTTTAAGAAGAAGAAAGTAATCTCTACTTCTAGGTCACTTAAAACGTTATACTTAAATTTATTTGGTCCGAACCCAATTCAGAGTTTAGGAGGAAAATCATACGCATTCGTTATAGTTGATGATTATTCTAGATATACATGTGTGCTATTTTTAAGTCACAAAGATGAAGTGTGTAAACAATTCATTAAACTATGCAAGAAAATTCAAAATACAAAAGGATATACAATCAAAAATATCCAAAGTGATAGGGGTAAAAAATTTAAAAATCAAGATATGGAAGAATGTTGTGATTCATTAGCAATATCTTATAACTTTTCAGCTCCTAGAACATCTCAACAGAATGAAGTAGTTGAAAGAAAGAACAGGTCTATACAAGAAATGACTAGAAATATGCTTAATGAACATAAGTTACCTAAATACTTCTGGGCTGAGGCTGTGAATTCCGCTTGCTATGTTCTAAATAAAGTTTTTATTAAACCATCTCTAAATAAGACTCCTTACGAATTGTGGAATGGTCATAGATCAAACATCTCGTATTTTCATGTCTTTAGCTGTAAATGCTTTTACTTAGAGACAATGAACACCTAGAAAAGTTTGATATGAAATTAGATGAAGGTATTTTTCTAGGATATGCCTTAGATAGTAAAGCCTATAGGGTATATAATAAACGAACATTAACAGTTGCAGAATTCATTCACGTTGTATTCAATGAATCCAATCCATTGCTCAAGAGATTGATGAGGATGAAATTCAGATTAATAAGGAATTTGAAAAACTGTCTATTGAAAATGATTCAGATAAAAGAAATGAAATTAAGGAACCATATGCTGAAAATAATCAAATTGAAAATGAGGTCATTGAACTACCTAAAGAATGGAAGTACATAAAGAATCACCTCATTGATCAAATAATAGGTGAACCATCACGTGGAGTAGCCACACGATCCTCAGTTAGAAATATGATTAGTCATTGTGCATTCCTATCTCTAGAAGAACCTAAGAATGTGAGTGAAGCAATTGAGGATGAATCTTGGGAGTGATGTCCATGCAAGAAGAGTTAAACCAGTTTAAGAGAAATAAAGTATGGACATTAGTTCCTAGACCTGAGGATAAGACAGTCATTGGAACAAAATGGATATATAAGAACAAGAAAGATGAACATGTGATAGTTGTTAGAAATAAGGCAAGACTAGTAGCTCAGGAATATAATCAAGAAAAAGGAATAGACTTTGAGGAAACATTTGCACCTGTAGCTAGAATGAAAGTCATTCATATGTTGTTATCTTATGCTACTTTTAAAGATTTCAAACTATATCAAATGGATGTCAAAAGCGCATTTTTAAATGACTACATAAGTGAAGAGGTACATGTAGAATAACCTCCAGGCTTTGAAAATCATAAGTATCCAAAACACGTTTATGGACTAACTAAAGCCTTGTATGGTTTAAAGCAAGCTCCTAGAGCTTTGTATGAAAGGCTAAGCAGTTTTCTACTGGATAATGGATTTATCAGAGGAAAGATAGGCACAACACTATTCATAAAATTGAAGAATGAAAACATGCTCCTAGTTCAAGTATATGTAGATGATATCATTTTTGAGCAACAAATGAAGAATTGTGCAATGAGTTTGCCAGTACTATGCAAAATGAATTTGAGATGAACATAATGGGTGAACTTAATTTCTTTCTAGGGCTTCAAATCAAACAAGCAAAACATGAAATTTTCATAAATCAATTGAAGTTTATTAGAGACTTGCTCAAAAGATTTAATATGGAAGACGGCCAAATATAAGGAACACCTATGAGCTCTTCTTTAAAATTAGACAAAGACGAACAAGACATACCAGTAGATGTTAAGCTTTACCGTGGGATGATTGGTAGCATACTATATTTAACTACCAGCGGGCCTGACATAATGTTTAGTGTATGTTTATGCGCTAGATTCCAAGCTGCACCCAAAGAGTCTCACTTATTAGCAATTAAAAGGATACTTAGATACATGATTGGAACTACTGAACTTGGATTGTGGTATTCCTAAGTACACATCCTTTGAAATTGTTAGCTATTCAGATGTTAATTTTGCCAATAGCAAAGTAGATAGAAAAAGTACGAGTGGCACATGTCATTTCTTAGGACATTCTCTAG
The DNA here is from genome assembly GCF_029873635.1 of Malania oleifera. NCBI lineage: Eukaryota > Viridiplantae > Streptophyta > Magnoliopsida > Santalales > Ximeniaceae > Malania > Malania oleifera. The sequence goes on from NC_080428.1 coordinate 19,239,177, forward strand.
TATCTTGGTTTTCCAAGATACAAAATTTAGTTACACTGTTCACAGCCAAGGCTAAATACGTAGCAGCTGGAAGTTGTTGTGCTCAAACGCTATACATGAAGCAAGAACTTATGGATTTTGGATTAAGTTATGACATAGTTCCTATAAAGTGTGACAATTCTAGTGTAATAAATATCTCAAAGAATCCTATATCACATTCACAAACTAAACACATAGAAATTAGACATCATTTTCTTCATGACCATGTGAAAAAAAGAGATGTGACACTTGAGTTTGTATGCACAGATGAACAATGGGTAGACATATTCACGAAAACACTTGCGGAGGATAGGTTTATCCAAATTAGACATGAATTAGGCCTGATGCATAGTCGACAAGTTGCCTAGAATTATATTAGATTACTTAATTCAGGGGGAGCAACATCAATCAATATTCACAATTGGTTAGAATTCTCAAATTTAGCTCATTTGTTCATATTTGGTATTAAACTCATAGCATGGTGATTGCATGTTGAATTTTGTTATAGATACATGACACATGTTGATCCTCACATAAACCCTTGAACTTTAATGACTGCTCTGCTTATCCATGTCTATGTAAATTGGCACACTGTGTATGTTCACATTGAAATTTAATTCAACAACACAGTTATACATTAGCAAGGGGGAGAAGTAAATTGAATAACACAGGGAGACATATTTCACAGTACAATTTTGAAATATAAAGGTTGCAATTTTTTTTCAAAGATGAGATATAATTATGTCATAACAATTTTTTATACCTTTTTGTTGATGTCAAAAGGGGGAGAAGAATAAAGGACGATAGCAAAAATAGTTTGGTTTGCAATGAGTTATACGTGTATAACTATTACCTATTTTACATTGTGCTGAACTTTATATTGTGCATTATTTGAGGGGAAGCCTTGTTAGGCGTAACCCATTTTCAATTTTTTCTTGTGTATTTGTCATCATCAAAAAGGGGGAAATTATTGAGTCTATGAGTCCAATCCTGTTTTGATAATGACAAATCACTTGGTATTTGATTTATGTATAGAGACTGTGAGCAAGAACATTGCTTAGCATGCATGGAAGGTGATGAAGTCATGGAAGCCACGAGGATTAAAGCATATACAACCTGACACAATCCATGGAACTAAAAGAGTAGAAGAATGAAGATGCAAGCATCAAAGTTTAAGATCGTCATGGGAATGAGTATTTAGAATTGATTGTATCTGCATATTTTATATGATATAGCTAGAAGCTCAAAATATGCCCTACACATGCATCTCGTGAAAATCTTCTAGGGTTAAACATAAACTTAGATACCTTATCTTGAACCCCGAAAAATGTTTTTAGAGATCAAAGCAAGAGAGAAAAATTGATTTTGAAACTGAAAATAAAATTATGAAGTTGGTCCGCCTAGACAGCTAAGATGTACCCTCAGAAGTTTGAAGATGCAATCTCAGACGACTGAAGTTTTTACTTCAGACGACAGAAGAATTTCCTCAGAAGACTGAAGAATTAGTTCAGTCATCTGAAGAATTAATTTTTGAAACACATAATAGGCAAAACACCTTCACATGTATGAATCGTCAAGTTCAGTTGTTTAATCCTCTGTCCAAACAATAATTTTTAGTGCTTTAAGAAACATCAGACATCTGAACCTGAGAGCTCAGTCGTCTGATCCTATAGAAATTTTAAAATTTTGAACTTTGGGGACAAAACACGCAGATTATGTTTTTAATCTAATTTATCCAATGGTCATGACTTAACATAAGGCTAAGATTATCTATAAAAACAACCTCTAAACCCTAGTGCCTCACCTTTTGAACAACATTGAGAGAATTAAACGTGCTGCTAAACTATTGCCTGCACTTCAACTGATTCACATCTAGTTTTGGGCGTTTGCTACGTTGATCATAACGATATTCACGCACGTATTTTGAAATCAATGGTGGTATTGAGGTTTGAGTATTTTGAGTATTCAAATCTGATTTTTTGTTTCCCACATTCATTATTTTAATATACTTCTTGGGAGCATGAATCAATTTTTCGGTATTGTATATTGATTGATTGAATAAATAATTGAGAAAGTTATTTTTGAAATAACTAAATCTTTGAGATATTTTAAAACTATTTTTTATTCAAAGATTTGTTATTTGGGTATTTGATTGGAAATTTTAAGAGCTTCTTGAAACATATTTTTGAGGAATATTTTTAAAAGTATTGGTTAAATCTTTGGAAAATATTCAAAGTCATATTTATTTAAAGATTCAATATTATCAAATTGTTTGATAGTAGGAATATAAATTTGAGTATTATTTAACATTATTTCAAAGGATTTTGTTGTCGAATCTAGCTTAAATTTATTTGAAAATAAACCTAAGATTTGCAAAGCTCTTATTTTTTAAGAAATCAATTTCTGGGAGATACTGATTAAAGGGTAATTTTTTGAAGCATATCATTCATATAACAATTTCATCTTTACATTCACACTGAGTTTCAAGTTTTATCATATGAATATGTATTAGGATTTTCTATTGTACTCACTAGCTTGATTAGAAGCAATATTGAGTTTTCCAGAATTTCAACTTCTATATTGTGATCGTTGTTCGGGCTGTGAACCGAATTTGAGGAGAAAGTTGTATCTCTTGTAAGCAGCGGAGTAGGAGGAAGTTGTACCTCTTGTAAGCAACGGATTGTAAAGGAAGCTCTGTCCTAGTTAAAGGAGCAGAGATTTAGTGGAATCTTTGAGTGGGTTGCTTAAGGTGAGGACATAGGCCGAGTTGGCTAAACCTTGTAAAATTGTGTTTGCCTTCTATGTTCCCTTAACTTTTTAATTTCCGCCTGCATTTTATTATCAGTTTGTGCATGTGTCTATGTTGATTAATATTATTTGCACTTGATAATTAATTGGGTACATTTGAGTTTATTGAGAAAATTATTTGAATTAATTTCAGACCTCTTTGATTATTTTGTTAAACATTGAAATAGGGGTTAAGCAATAAAATAAACTTAAATAATTTTAAAATGCCCAATTCACCCCTCTCTTGGGATAACATCGTAATTCACAAAGTTTTTGGAAACAAAATGGAAAATCAATTTTTTGGTATGTCCAAGTGCCTGACTGAGATGGCCCAAGCAAATGACCAATAAACAAAAGGAATTTGAGAGAACCCAAGAGGACCCAAGCGACTGACTCGTAACAACCCAGTTGACTGACACCCTATTGTTTTTGAAATTCTCAGTGTTTTTAATGATCTAGGCGACTGACTCTTCATACCCAGTCGACTAACTCTTCGAGAATTTAAATTTTAAAAATAACGGGAAGTTGCCAAAATTGAAAATTTGAATTCTAAACGTTATTAAAATTTGGGAAACATTTCAAGGCACTTAGGGAACACGAAATACTCTTTTATAAACATCTATAAATACACCCCCCCACCAAGACAAAGGATTCAATACAAAAAAAAAAAAAAAACAATACATAACAATCAAAGCTTCCTTGCTTACAATACTCTCAAAAGCTCTCTTGCTTACATACGTTCTGAAATTCTCTACTAAGTTTTGCTGTGAAACTTTCCCAAATTTCTGAGCATATTCTGAATTCTTTCCATCAAGAAAGAAGCTCATGGTGATACACTTCTAAAGCTTCAAATTTTTTCTATTGTTATTTTGAATTGAAGTATATAGAATTGTGCTTTATTATTGTACTAATTAGCTCTTGTAGAGAGTGTCTTTGTACACCAAATTTGTTCTTATTTTTGTAGAAGGTTCATGTTTTGAATCATTGTTGGACCAAGCATGGGGTATCGTTTGGAGAGGCGAAATCTAGCTTATTGAAAAAGGGATTGTAAAAGATTGCTCCTACCCATAAAGGAGTGGTATAGTGGAATCCTTAGGTGTGTTTCCTAAGGCGAGGACGTAGGTGGGGATAGATGAACCTCATAAAACTCATGGTGTCACTCTCTTCCCTGCTCTCATTTAATTTTATACTCATATAAACTACATGGAGTGGATACTAAATAAACTAAAAATTAATTTGACTTTGGGATTGCGGAAACCAAAAGGTAGTACGTTGATTGATCAATACTAATTTTGAAAACCATAAGGGAGTACGTTGATTGATTAATACTCAAGACTCATTAATTAATTGAAAGTTTGTTTAAATTCTGAGCTTTGGATGGTGCTTCATATTGAGAAATCAATTCTATTAATACAGGGCATTTATCAGCTATATACTTAAATGCTACTTTGACTTACTAAATTGCTGAATCTTGGAAGCATTGCTAGAATTATTCTTTATTGTGAATCTTGTCTTGATTATCTTGATTGGTTAAATTAAATTGCTAAAAGAAGTATTCAAATTGTAATCCTCATTCATAAAGGTTTATAACTAAATTAATTTTCCGCTGAACTTGTGATTGTAAACCAACTTTGTATGTGTGTTTGCTAAAACCAAAAATAGTTAAGAAAGAATTAATTAAAGAGGGTAAAAAGAATTTTTAAAATCCCAATTCACCTCTTTCTTGGGAGTACATCTTACTTTTCAATATCCATTAACTAAAGATGTATTAACATAATTGTTAGAGACTTTTACGAAGTACCCTAAGGTTCTTTTTCTTCATGTTCTTGAATCCATTGAAGCCTATTCCTTCTTTGTCCAAGGACATTTGTTGAGCACCAACAAGTTTATCAAAGTTTTCTTTTCCTCTAATAAAGTTGTATATGACTTTAGTTTGATCCTCAACTTTACTTTTAAGACTACAAATTTCTGAGTCTTTTGCACTTTTACCATTTACTTGTGGCTTAACTAGTTCTTGATACATCTGATTGATTTTACCCATAAGTTCATCAATAGTTGAGTCTTTTTTTTTTAGATAATCTTGATGGCTCTAGTTGATTCACAAGTGTTTCATTTTGTTCTCTTAGAGCTATGTTTCTCTTTGATACTTTTATGAATCTATTATGTAATGAAAATAATTCATATTAGATTTCCCTATATAAACACATACTTTCACATGATTCATTACAAGATTCATCACTAGTTTCATAAGATGAGGATGAATAGGAATTTACCTTGTTGTCTCTCGTAGTGAAGCATAGGTTAGCAATCTCATGATCACTTGAGTCACTTTCTGAGTCACCTAAGCTTGAGTCATCTCAAGTTGATTTCATTGCTTTCTTTTTCTTCTTCTTGACATCTTTCTTGAGCTGTGGATAATTAGGTTTTATATGTCCTACTTTCTTATAGTTATAACGTGTGAGGAGTTCATTCTTTGCTTCTCTCTTACTTGTCTCACCCTTATTTGTTTTTGACCCTCTAAATTTCTTAGCAAATCTTTTATTCTTATTAAAGAATTTGCCTAACTATCTAGTGAATAAGGCTAGATCATCATCATCTACCTCATTGTCTTCTTCCTCACTAGAACTCTATTTTGAAGCTTTTAGTGCTATTGTCTTTTTTTATTTATTGCCCTCAACGGTTCTTTCATTAATTTCCATCTCGTATGTGAGAAGCGAGCCTATTATTTCATCTAAGGAAGTATTTTTCAAATTTTTTGCCTTCAGTTATGGCAGTATCCTTAGGTTCCCAAATAGGAGGAAGTCCTCTAAGAACTTTCCTAATCATCTCATAGGTAGAATAATTCTTACCTAGTGCATTAAGGGAATTTATTATATGCATGGGAGAACCTAGTGTACATACTAGTGATAGATTCTTCTGGGTTCATCTTAAAGGCCTCACACTCGCTAGTGGGCATGTCAATCCTACTGTCCCTAACATCCATTGTTCCCTCATAGGTAACCTATAACTTATCCCATATTTTCTTAGTTGATTTACAACCCATGACTCTATTGGAATTCGTTTGCATCTAACACACAATATAGTGCATTCATTGCACTAGAGTTAATTTGGAGTTGTTTCCGGTCCGTGTAAGTTATTTCCTTTTCTTCTTTAGAGACTTCTTTGTTATTTATATTTTTGGTGGGAATCAAGTCACCATGTGTGACCACCTTCCATACCTTATAATCCATAGTCTACAAAAATCTCCTCATTCTTTGTTTCCAAAAGGTGTAGTTTGCACTACAAAAAATGGGAGGTTTGAATGACGATTGGCCTTCGCCAAAAGGGGATACTCCTGATTGTGCCATTGGGATCTTTGTGTAGCTACTTGTTAGGATACACTACAGCCTATGCTCTGATACTATTTGAAATTAGGATGTACTCCCAAGAAGGGGGTGAATTAGGTTATTTAAAAATTATTTGTGGAATTATTTACTTTAACCCTTAATTATTTCACACTTAAAACAATTTCAAAAGGACAATTTTCTATTTAGTTATTAAGCTATACAAACAAGGAGTCCAAGATATAAATGTAAAACTCTATGCACAATCTAAATTTACAATATGAAATAAAGAGCTAATACATTCAATTTAGCCCTTATTCAAAATATGATGTTTGGTTGGAGTGAATACGGTTTGCCACAATATATTCAAGAATAAGTTCAGTGATTCATTTTATGCCTCAATGATATAATCGAAATTAAGAACTGATTTTCATCAACAAATAAATTTTCTTTCAAAACTGATTTAGTGAATCACTTGTTTAACTTCACCACTTATGCTTTAATTTGAAAATTAATTTACAACTAGTTCCTTCTCAGATAAATTATGTGCAAATTTAGAGTTATATGTTTATTTGAAATTTTAATCCTACAACTCAATTATACAACTAATATATGTTTAATAACAATCACTTGGCATTCAACACTATTTGATATACAACAATTTTCAATATTCAACAAGATTTAATATTTACCATGTTAGCTTTGGTGTATTCCCAAGAGGGGGGTTAATTGGGTATTTAAAATTTCTCTCCTTAGTTCAATTTTACTAGTAGCAATATTACACAAACCTAGGCTCTTTCTATTTAATCATAAACTCAATTAACACATGTACAACATATAATGAATTAAACAGAATATATACATGTACTAAAAATGAAAGTGCAAAAAATAAACTGCGGAAATATAAAGTACATGCACGATATGTTATCGAGGTTCAGCCAATACTGCCTATGTCCCCACCTCTAGCTTGTAAGACCGAGGATTCCACTAATGCTCACTTAGCGGGTGGAGCGACACCATTTACAACCAGGTCAATTTTTGGGGCTAACCTCAACCTACACCTTACCAAGATGGTGCACCAAACTTTCCTCACTGGGTCTAAGCCAATTCGAGACTATTCAACAGGTTTAGTCTCCCTCTTCAAGCCCACGCCTGGAATACAACGAATATGAAAATTTTCGTACAAACATACGCTTCTTACACAACCAGATTTGTACCAGTATCAATCAATCAATGCACATCAATAATATAGAAATTATAAGCTCAGTGATGTATATGTCTGCAATCAACACTTAATGTAATTTCTATGCTCAATCATACACAAGAGTGTATCAACAAGATTTTCTTTGAAACTTTTTATAAACAATATATCTCAATATCATCTTAGGGTTTCAAAAATGTTAGCAAGAGTAATCAAACAATCTCAAAAATATTTTCTCAAAATACTTAGCACAAAAGATGTTTGAAAAAGCTTGTAAATATATTTTTGCACCACAAAAATTATAGGTTAAGATATCTTGCAATATTGATACAAAAACCCCACAAGACTCAAAGGTTTCCACACACAAGATTTATTAGATTAAATCAGTTGGAAAACTTATGCTTAACTCTCAATATCAAAATTAATCAACAAACAATACAAATGAGAGTATTAAGCAAAATGAAGTGGAGTATAAACACTTAAGGCACGGTCACAAGGCTTGGATGATCAAAGAAATAGGTGTATGAGAGTGTATGAGAGTAGTATGAACAAAAAGGATTTGAAAATTTGAGAGAGTTTTGACTTAATCCTATTTGCTAATTGCTGGAATTGGTGTGATCCCAAGAGGGGGGGGGGTGAATTGGGCTTTAAAAAATTTTTGGCTAACTTAAACAATTTGCTCACCACAGTATCATATCCCATTCAACATGTATACGTGTATGTAAAGCGAGTTTAACAATAAAAGCAAACATACACGTATGCAGTATCTTATTTAAATCAAATGTGTGCATGAAAATAATTTCGACATTAAATAAACATTCATAGACATGCTGAAATTAAAGTGCAAGAATTTAAATAAGATAGAAAGAAAGACACCAAATTTGTTATCGAGGTTTGGCAAAACCAGCCTACATCCCTACCTTGGGCTTACCCTCAAGGATTCCACTATACCTGCTCACTTGACCAGGCGGAGCAAAAGCCTTTTACATCCTCTCCTTATGGGGCGAGGAAAATCCTAACTCAATTACTGGGCTGAGCCAAACTAGTCTCACTTGAAGGGCTGAGACTCCCCAGTTCAATTCCGGGCTGAACTGAACCGGTCTCACTTGCGGGGCTGAGACTCCCTAGTTTAATTAACGGGCTAAATCGAACCGTTACAATAAAATCATTTTGTACATAAAATATGCTTTTGAAATACAAGCAGAGATGTACAACATTAAAATCTAATATGCATTCTCATATGATTTTGAAATGAAGCTCATGTAGAGTATGAGTTTTCTCTCAAAATATTTTTCAAGTAAAACTTGAGAGTTTGGAAAATGATTTTCTTTTCTAAAATGATTGACCTTTATAAAATAGAAGGAGAAGCCTCTCAAGCAAGTATATATTAAATTGATATATGCTCAAGGCTCCCTCTTGTATAACCTAAAGAAATTCTCCAACAAATGTATGTCAAGATAAGAGTAGGAGAATATTAGGGTTTTCTTCAAAATGATTGACCTTAGTAAAATTAATCCCAAGAAGGCATTCAAGCAAAATATATGAGCAAGAATATTAGCCCAAACCTTCAAGAAATTATTCATAATAAATTTCTCTAAAAAATATTTTTTCAAATAAAAGAATATAGGAGAAATTTAATCTTTGAAAACATGAAAAATAGAATGGCCTTCAAGCAATATATATATAGAGAATGTTATATGCTCAAGCCTCTTCAAATATAACCCCAAAAATATTTTCCCCAAAAATGGTTTTCAAAAGAAGAGAATAGGAGACATTCTAATCTTTGAAAATATATCACAAATGAAAGAAGAAGGCCATCAAGCAATATATATGTATATGATATATGCTCAAGCCTCTTCACATAAAACCCCCAAGAATATTTTCTCCCAAAATAATTTTCAAATAAAAGAAGAGTAGGAGAAAAATGAGAATTTAAAGAAAAAATGGGGTATAGAAGTGTGGGAGAATCAAAGAATGATAAACTAAATTAACAAAGAGATTCTCCAACAATTTTCAAGTGTTTTGGGGTTGTATTTATAGGAAAAAACCCCTCGTGACCATTATATAGTCGTTGGGACCTTAAAATAAATTTTTATTTTAAAAACTAGCCATTTTTTGGCCATTGGGACACTTTCTCGAGAAGGTTGGTCGACTAGGCTCAAGGTACGGTCGACTGAGGCTTGAAATCCACGAGTTTCAGTCAACCGTAGTGAAGGTTCAGTCAACCGGCCTCAACTTTTCTGCACGGATACTGTTCAGTGTTTTGACCATAACTTTTTTTATACAACTTCAAATTGGATTTTCTTGATATCATTAGAAAGGTAAGAGAAATTATCACTATTTTCATGTTAAACACATATTAAGTTAATGAGTTTTGGTTTGAGAAAAATGCCCATCAATGAGATGGAAGAAACATGAAGGGATTTTTTCTCTTACGGACATATTTCAGTGTTTTGGCCATAAATTTTTTTGCATAACTCCAATTTGGACATTCTAGGTATCAAACGCAAGCTATCGGAAAATGCCACAATTTTCATGTTGAACATGGTTTGAGATGAAATCGAATTGGGTAAGAAAATTGCTCATTTCTAACAGTCAGTCGATTGGCCGGTTGATCGACCCCTTTGAAAAATTTAGTTTTTTGCCTTCTTTTAACTTTAAAACCATTTAAAAACCTTTGTATAAGTTAGGCATTTTATGAAAAGAGTTTTTCATGTTATTTAGAGGTCCTATGATCAATCTAAGGTCAGGAAGAACTTCAATTTTAAATCATGTAAGATGCATGCACATTCAACCCTAATTACTATTACAACCCAGAAAATAAATAAAGTCTTCGTGTCTTCTGCTCCTTAATGCTCCATGGAATATGCTGATTGGTGTTCTTCTCAGTGCTCTTTACGACTTCCATTTTGCATTCATCACTTGTGCTTACAGAAATATAAACTTGTTCACACTCAGTTATACAAGTGAGATACTGTGGTTTGTCATTATCAAAACAGGGATCGGAATCAAAAAGTCAATACTAATCATCCCTAATTTATGCAAATGAAAGCATACATATAGAGAAGGGGGAAATTATGATCGTTGGGGACTCAAGGGTAATTTAAAAATTTTTATTAATTATGTTTAAGAAATTAACCCCTTTTTACCCGAAATTACCTCGGTTAAAAATTTGCTAACTCAAGAGTTTCGGGTGGCTGAACCATGGTTCGGTTGCCCGAACAGACTCAACGAAAAAAGGTGATTTTTGAAGTTTGGGTGCCCGAGTCAAGGCTCAGTTGGTTAAACCAAGAGATTTTCCAATTGTTTGAGGTTTGGTCACCTGTACAAGAGTTTGGTTAACCGAACTCATGTCTTCGATCGCCCGAAGCTATTTTGAACATGAAGTTTAGGCTACCGAGTTGGTGGGGAAAGGTCAGAGTTATGGTTCAAGCGCCCATGGACGATGCGGTCATTTAAGTTCGACCACCCAAAACCAAGTCAACATTCTGACCGGTCAATGGTTCGGTCGCGCAAAGTGTTTTAAATACTACTGGTTCAGTCGCCTAACCTCTCACATTTTGGCCTATTAAGTCCATTTTTTTCCTTCAATTAATTCCCCAATTATTATAAGTGATTTTGGGGCAACTTATGTGCTTGTGCTGGGACCTAAGGTCTTTCTAGGATAATTTTGAAATGGTCCCAAAAATTCGGTGTCGATCGACCGAAGGTCAACCGAAGGGTGATCCCTAAGGTCTTTCTAAGATCTTGAGCTTATACTCCTACATGCATGATGTGCAGATAATTATAGACCTTTTCTTAATTAAAATTACAGACTCAAAAAGGAATTACAATAAATAAATATGTCAGGGTCATCATTCTTCTTCAAGTTGCTGCATGCTATCAATGTGATCCAATTAGTATCACAAACTTGAAAGTCATCAAACACCCGAGTATTTGTCATAATTAAAACAGGGTATGACCCATAGGGTCAACATACCAATATTCAATATTCAACACTATTATATATTCAGCAAGATGATAATAAAAATATATTCAAGCACGCATGTTATATCTTGCAAAAATTAAAAGAGTAGGGAAGAAAAAGCTGAACACCGTTGTTTTTATAAGGTTCATTCGCAGCCTGCATCCTCGCCTCACGCAACGCTCTGTGAGGATTTCCTTTCCCAACTTCGTTACTAGATGAAGTTACAACCTCTCTCCCTCAAAGGTAGAGTTTGCCTCTCTAACAAGAATCCCCTCTCGCTAGGCAACAATTTAATACCTGAATCGTCAAATAATACAACAAACAACAAAAATTGCTTGTACAAGATAAACGCTCCTCGAATGAGAAGATTAGTACACATTAGATTAAAAAAAATACTTTAAATAAACAATATGAAAGTTAAAGCTCGAAATCATATCACCAGAACTTATTCAAATGTGTGAGATTTGAAAGATCAGATCAGTTTCTAAGAGTATTCATAGAGAACACATGAGCAGTATAGCCAAAGAGTTTATCATAGTATGAACGTGTCGTTCTATTTTCTTTTTGAGTTTTTCGTTATCCTAATGTGCGATAATAACATGTTCTAGGGTTTTAAAAAGTTTCCTTAAGGTTTTCTCTTCATTTGGAAACCAAACATGCAAGATATGGAAACAAGATTAGCACTGTAACTCGTTTAAACATATGCATCAGTCGCCTATCCTCATAGAGTCAGTCGCCTGTGCTCTTTTAAAATCAGCGTATTTTGAAAGTCAGAGTGGGGTTAATCAACTATGCTCTATAGGTTAGTCATCTATGCCTATTTTTTTTTGTATATTTTCAAAACAGTAGCACCACAGTTGCCTGATGATTTATCATCAGTCGCCTGTCCTTTCAGCAAACCTTGCTTTTCATTATTTTTGGTTCCAAAATCAATTCATATATTGGAAAATTTAATTTGGACTTTAAGAAAATATTTTCCATGTATAAAATCAGGTATCTAAGTCCAATGACATATCCTAGGGGCTTCAATCAATCAATATTGAGTTTTGAAGTACTTACGTGAGACTTTCATATGATTTTCCTATCTACATTCCTATTTCTTCATGTTGTGAAGCTTCCAATATGTCTTCTGAGCTTTACGCACTACTTCAATGAGGTTCATGTCTCATATAAGTTGAATTCTTCATGATTATCATGCCTCATGGCCTTAAGTGTGATTTTTCAATCAAAATCTTCAAGCACATCCACTTGAAGTTTTAAGATCACTTAAGTCCTGAAATTCAAAACTTAAATAGACATGTTAAGCAACCTTGATTTTTTATCATCAAAACAAGATTAAGCCTTATTAGGCCAATAACATGACATGGCAAATTTTGCAGCCAAAGTTAGGCTGGAAATGGTAGGAAATGGGGTCGGTCGACCACAAAAAGTGGCTAATCAACAACCTTAATTGCTTTTTCTCTTTTTTTTTTAAATATTTTTTTTACCTTAATTTTTCATATATTCAACTTAATTTTTGTCTTATAAGATAAAAAATGACTATTAATAGATGAACTTTTTGAAGGTTAAGGAGTTGTCCCAAGAGGGGGGGGGGGTTGAATTGGATTATTAAAATTTCTTTTAATTCCTTTCATGAATTCTCAACCTCTTGTTAATCTAGCAATCACACAACCAAACCTTATTTGGACAATCAATCAATAAACTAATACTACAACATAAAAAAAATTGGTTTATAATCACAAGTTCAGTGAATAATTAATTAAGATATTAACATTAAAAAATAAGTGTAAGTATGGTAACTTGAATACTTTGTAGATTTTCAGATATTCTTCCAATAGTTCAATTCAACCAAAATGAACAAAACAAGATACACAAGTTAGATTGATTCTAGCAATGCTTTCAAGATTCAGCACTTTAATAACTCATAGTAATCAATCACAAAATATTCAATCAAGATATGAAATCCAGCTCTTATACAAGTTTCAGATTTTGTAGCCCTGTATATATGAATTTGATTCAAGCCCTGTAGGGAATGAAATTGGTCTTTAAATATGATAAGCAATATAACATCCACACTATTCCCAAAATTCAGTTTTCAAATAAACCTTCAGTTAATAGGTTTTGGGTGTTGACCGATCAATGTACTCCCTTATGGTTTCCGCAATTAATATTGATCAACCAACATACTTCCTTTCGGTTTCCGTAAATCCCAAAAACAAATTAATCTTTAGTTTATTTAAAATCCAATCCACATAGTTTTTATGATTAGGAAATTTAAATCATCCACACAGTTGATATATATTGGAAATTAAAGAGAATAGGGAAAGAGAGTGATACCACATTTTTTACGAGGTTCGACTTATCCTCAGCATACGTCCTTGCCTTTGGCCAATACCACAAAAGGATTCAACTATGTCATTCCTTTCTGGGCGGAACAAACTTTTTACAAGTGATATCCCATGCTCAAACACTCATTAAGTAGGCTAGAGTAACACCTCTCCAAGTGATAGCCCACACTCGGTCACTCCTTCAATAGGCTAGAGCAATGCCTCTCAAAGCAAAAGCCCTATGTTAGATAATAGTGATCCAACAACCCTGAATCGTCTACAAGAAAATAAACAAGAGAAGAGAACTTGTGTACAAGAGACTCTCTCAGATAGAGTAGATTAATACAACAATCAGCACAATATACTTCAAAATAAATTCAATATAAAGTAATTGATGCTCAATGAAATTATACCACCGATGTAATCTTTCTTTGATCAAAGATATAGACTATAAAGTACAATTTCGTGTGAGATGATTAGTAAGAACTCATTTGAGATACTAGCAAGATGTGAGCACGAAAGCTTTTGAGAATTGAGAGCACTTGAGAGTATGTAGCTGCTAAAATTATTTCTTGGTGATTAAAATCCATGTCTTGGGGGCTATTTATAGAGTTTGAAAAGTTAAATCCTTGCTACCCAAGTTTACTTGGAGTGTTAGTCAAGTTTGTAAAAGAATTAGAGCCTAAGAAACCAATTTAAAAATAATTCTCATTGATATTTTAAAATACTGTTCGAGTGGTAGTCACCTGGCACGACATGGCAGGCGCCTGTCTTAGTTCAAATTCAAAAGTTAGAACATTGGAAGTTGCCTGTCAAAACACAAGCAAGTGCCTGGGATGACCAGGCAAGTGCCTATCAAGCACCTATTAGGTGACACCTTTCTGTCTGCCAGTTCTTAAAAAACACAAAATGGGCAGTCGCCTGGGAGGTTTGGGCAGGCGCCTGGGCATTCCAAAACTTTTTTTTTTTTTTTTAAATAATTTAACTTTGAAAACCTTTTTATATTTGAGACCTTTATAATTTATAACTTTAGAAAACATATTTCAAGGTCTTTATAAAAATGGTTTCTTAGATTTTAACTTGTCCTAAAGCGCTTCCATCATATTTATATTGAGTCTTACTTGAAGTACTTATATAAAGATTTTCTTAAGACTTTAAATCTTTCAACTCTTGGAGTCTTCATGCATGTCTTTATTTGAGTCCTTTCTTTTAGTTTTAAACACACTTTGAGCTTCCATAATTTTTCAAACTTCAAGCTTCCATGTTTTTTGCCAATCTTTGATATCCCTTTTTCTTGAGCCACTTGTTTGCATATTTCCATTGAGCTTTCTAAGCTTTGATTCTTGAAACATTTCAACTTGAAAATACATTAAATTCCTTTGATTTGTCATTATCAAAATAAGAGTCGTAAGCCTTGTTAGGCCAACACTCTTGATAGGAAACTAATAAGTTATCCACATATATAATCCATCCACACTGCTAAACAAAAAAAGTATTCCATTACATATCTTCTCTTCTAGTAGATTAGTATAGATTGTAGGAACATATATTTTATTTAATTTTATGCATACTCAACAATATTATTTTGTTGGATAAAATAAAATCTCCTCCCCTAAGATTTAACAAAAAGACAAAGACATTTCTTAAGATTTCAAAAGTAGCATAGACCTCTCTTGAGACTTCAGAAAAGTCACAAACCTCCCCTAAGAAAAAAAAAAAAAAACTTGTCTATTTATAAAATACAAAGGAAGGTTTGTGTCTTTTTGACAAACTTCAATGGAGGTTTTCATAATTTTTTTAAAACTTAGAGGAGGTCCTTGAGATTTTTGAAACCTTAGGAGAGGTTAGTGTTTTTTGCCCTATTAAATTTTTTTAAAAAGTTATGAATAGCACAAAAGACAATGACCTTCCATATGATTTTAAAAATCCAAAGGACCTCTTTTGAGGTTTTAAGAATTTGAAAACCTCTTCTAAGATCTGTCAAAAAGATATAAATTTTTCCTTATATTTTATAAACGTTAACTCTTTTGAGATCAAGGTTGTGTTTTTTTGACAAATCTAAAAAAATGTCAATAGAATTTTAAAATTTTAGGGAAGGTTTTTATCTTTTTTTGTAACCTTAAAGAAAATAATGTCTTTTAATCAATTTTAATACTAGGAGGGATCAATCTAATATATATTGTCCAATGGCCTATTGCATGAATTCTTTCTCTTTGCAAGGGTAACGATTAAGTTGATAATCACCACCTAGAAGCCCTCTCTTGCGCGGCCATGAACAGATGCACTCTAAGTGACTGCCCTCATCTTCCTCTACACACTTTAGCTTACCATCCTCAACTACCAAATCCACAAGCCACTTCTCTACCTTTTCAAGCTGCGTCTCCCCATTGACCTTCCCAGACGAACCAAAATCATACGTCCTCAAAAAATGCATCGCTCTTTTGCTTACTTATGCTTCCTCCAACTACAAACTGAAGCAAATCCATGCCTTCTCCATCAAACGCGGTATCCCCCTCACAGACCCCGACATGGGCAAACACCTTATCTTCACCCTTGTGTCCCTCTCGGCCCCCATGACTTATGCTCACGACATCTTCTCCCAAATCCAAAACCTAAATATCTTTACTTGGAACACCATGATTAGAGGCTATGCTGAGAGTGAAAACCCTAGACCAGCGGTTGAACTATACAGCCAAATGCACCTGACTTCTATGGAACCTAACACACACAAATACCTGTTTCTTCTAAAAGCAATTGCGAAGGTAATGGTTGTTAGAGAGGGTGAAAAGATACATTCCATTGCTATAAGGAACGAGTTCAACTCACTGGTCTTTGTGCATAACACACTGCTACATATGTACGCGACTTGTGAGCATGCCGAGAGCGCATACTTCGAGTTTATGCCTGAGAGAAATCTTGTGACATGGAATTCTGTGATAAATGGGTATGCCCTTAGTGAATTTTGGGCGCCTGAGTTGTTGGAAAATATTAGGGCTTGAGTTCGGTCAATCGTGGACACTCAGTTCATTTTGAGTTTGATCGCCTAAAGGAAGGTCAACTTTTTGATCATTCAACGGTTTGGTCAACCGAGATGTTTTGAACACCAAGGTTCGGTCGCCCAAAACCCTAATAACTTAATACCTTACGTCCTATTTTAATTCAATAAGTTCCTCTGATAGTATATGTGATAATGGGGACTATCCTAAGTGTAAGTACATGGACCTAGGGTCTTTCTAAGGTTTTTGAGCTTATTAGTTTCTACATACATGATATGCATTAATTATTACAGACATTTCCTACTTTACTATTACAGACCCGAATTAAACTAAATATAAAATTACAACAAATGAATCTTCTAGGTCTTCTTTTGCTTCAAGATAACATGTGTCATCATATAATCTTACTAATATGAACCTGCACACAAACTTGATAGACATTAAATACCGGAGTATTTGTCATAATGAAAACAGGGTATGACCTATAAGGTCAACACTTGTCAAAACACTTTGAGACTCTTGAAAATATTTTCTGGGGTTTTTCAAAATATGGTCTCTAAGTCAATGATTTATCCTAATAAGCTTCAAAGAATCCATATTGACTTTTGAATGAAGTACTTACATGGAGACTTTCTTAAGACTAAAAAATGTTCTAAGCTCAGAGTCTTCATGTTTGTCTTTGGTGGAGTTCATCTTAACTTTGAGCTTCAATACTCTTTTAAGATTTCATCAAATCATCTTTGAATCCATGCTTTCATACTCTTTAACCTTTCATTTTTTAACTTGTCCTTGGAATGTAATCTTTCAATAAGGCTTGTAATCATTTAATCTTGAACTCATATACTTGATTCCTGAACCATCATCACTTTAACCAAACACATGTTAAAAACCCTTGATTTGTTATCATCAAAATAAGATTCGTAAGCCATGTTAGGCCAACATAGTTGCTGACTATTATGTTCGTGAATCTTTCATTTGCACTTTTCGCTAGAATTGTATGATTGGTCAACATTTTTAAGTACACGATAGTGTCTATCCTATACCATGCAATTCAAAATTAATAAATTAGTTGTATGTAATATATTATTATAGATGTCGAAATATTTTGGATACATGTTATATACATAAAAATTGATATGCCATCAATTCACTGATTTGCAAATGATAGGAATTCATATCAACTAACATATGAAGCAAATCTAATCTAAAAGAATGTATCTAATTGATTAGTCTTCTAATAGCTGCATCATCTTTAAACATGTTTAAAAAAATTATATTTATCTGTATGAATATAACTCAAGCAATTTTGATATAAGCTAAAAAGTAATTGTTATACATCATGAGTTTATGTTTCTCATTTTGTTGATGTTAGGATTTTAGTGCAATTTGCTTAATTTTCTATTTGAAGGCATGGACCTGCATATAATTTATTATTTAGTGGGATTGTATGAACTTATGCTATTTATAAAATTCATTATTATGTTAAAGTGGATGAGTAACAAAATCTTACCATTAAAATCTTTCACAATTAATATGTAGGTTGCTAGTATGACATTAGGATTTAAGTACAATCTGCTTAATTTTCTATTTGAAGGCATGGACCTGCATATAATTTATTATTTAGTGGTGTTGTATGAACTTATGCTATTTATAAAATTCATTATTATGTTAAAGTGGATGAGTAACAAAATCTTACCATTAAAATCTTTCACAATTAATTTGCAGGTTGCTAGTATGACATTATCATTGAGATTCAAATGTAGGTGCTATATATATATATATATATATATATATATATATATATATATATATATATAATATAATTATTAATATAATTTACATTCTTATTTAATAGTAATAAGAAAATAGTTTAATGAGATTATATAGTACGTACCTATTAACATTTTATCTCAATTAACAAATATATAGATATTGTGCAACTTGATAATGTTGAATTGTAAAGTGGGAAGTTTTCATTATTATCATTTTTTAAAACAAATATGGTGTTATTTTCAAGACCAACAGATTGTGTTAAGAAACTATCAACATGTGCAGACAAGGATCCAATGCCTTGATGGAAATGACTATACAAAAATGTGTTAATTGATCCTTATCTTACTTTTTAGGTTCTGTGGAGTCACCCCTAACCATTTTTACCTAGATATAGATAAGTTCATCTAATTACTATCAATTAATTGGTCTCTAACTAATCCTAAGGTTAGAGAAACTGATAGTCTATAGTTTATCTACAAGAGTTTTATTCAGAATTCCAGTTATGTGAGGGTAAGGTGCTAGCACCCCCTACACACTTATTCTTTTGAATGGCTTCCTTGCCTGTCGTAAATGGGTGTTGGGCACTCCCATCACCTTATCCTTAATTAAAATCTAACTAAAACAAGGATGATACCCAATTTTAACTAATAATGACTTTAAAACATGACGTTGAGGCTCTAAAGTAGTCCAAACCCATGATTTACACATTGAAACACTAGAAGGGATATCAATGCTCTAATTAACTATTCTAATTAAATTCACCCCTTGATTGTCCAATTAACACTCAATTAACATAGATATTGGCTAAATTTATCTTGGAAAAAATAAGTTATCAACATCTATCCCTCTTTATATGTTTTCTATCACTTAAGATGTTTCCTTCCTAACCTTTATGAAGTAAGAGACATAAAAAGACAAAGACCACTATTTTGGTTGCAAAGGTAATTTAGACAATTATATAAGTAAGCACCAAGAGAAACATAGGCTAAAATAGATCAATCAATAAGCTTCACATGACCAACATGATATTTAAGGATTGAACTAAAAAAATAAAAAATAAAAATACAATGGCTAAATGACTACTAACCATCTCTACATTTGAAAAGGTGTAATGGTTAGATGAGCCCTAACCATCTCTCCAAAGGATCTAAATATGTAGCGGTGAATGACTACCAACCATATCGATGCTCAAAGGGATATAGTGATTAGATAACAATCAATCATCTTTGCAAAGGGATGAAAAGATGTAGTGGTGGACAACTACCAACCATATCTATATTTACAATGATTCTATGAAAACCAATCATCTCTCAAAAGGGTAAAACGATGCAGTGGTGGATATCTACCAATCATATCTATGCTTGGTGTGATTGGATGGCAACTAATCATCTTTGCGAATGGATGAAAAGATATAGTGGTAGACAAAAACCAACAATATCGTCGTTGGAAGTAATTTTATGCCCCAATCATCTCTATAAAATGATGAAAAATGCAGTGATGGATGACTTCTGAACATATCTACACTTGGTGGTATATTCTAATTGGATGACAACCAATCATCTCTACAAAAGGATAAAAACATGTAATAGCGGATGATTACCAATTATATATACGCTTGCAACGATTGGAGGACAACCAATCATCTTTGTAAAAGGATTAAAAGATGTAGTGATAGACGATTACGAACCATATCTATGTTTGGTGGTATGTAGTGATTGGATGACAACCAATCATCTCTACGAAAGGATAAAAAACACACACTGGCAGATGACTGCCAACCATATGTACCTTGCAATGATTGGATGACAACCAATCATCTCAATAGAAGGATATTATTCGTCCCTTAGGAAACGTAGAGGAAATCAATTGGTTCCTTTTTATAAAAAAATAAATAATAAAAAATATAACCCTTACTCCTTTTATCAAATTCTTGGTGAGCAATAGTATAGTATGTATATTCTAGTTAATGCATTGCAGAAACTAAGATAAGAATAATTTTATGTTCACACTTACCTTATATTCTTCAAAAACCAAAGATAATGTACGAAATATACTCAAATATAATTAGCAATTAATTTAATCAAATAATAAGTAATGCAAGAGAGGAGGGAGAGGAATGCTCAAACTCTTTTATAGTGGTTAGGTCTCCTTCACGAGCACCTACGGCCACTCTCTTGACCGAATCCAAGACAAGGTCCCACTAGCAATCTTCTTGCCTTTCAACTTGGGTAAGAGCACAATTACAAGACCAACTCTTTCACTAAGGCTAGAATACAAATCGAGCCTTTTGATGGGGCTCAAACAACACTTACAATGATGAGTGTTGGTCTGGGAGTAGAGTCTAGAGAGGAGTGAATGGACTATTTCCCGTATTTTCACTTTTCTCTACAAAATATAAATCTTGGCAAGATAAGCAATTAATATATAAAATATAAATCTTGCACAAGACATAAAATAAAGAATAGGGAAGAGAAGTTTAACACCAATATTTTAACGTGATTCAGCACCCAACCTACGTCCACACCTTAAGACACACTCAAGGATTCCATAATCCACTATAAACCCCTTTACTAGAGGAGAAGCCTTTACAATCGGGAACAAATCCCTTTCACTCACCAAGAGCCGCAAGGTTCGCCAAGAACCTTCACACAGGAACCAATCCCTTTCGCTCACTAAGATCCACAAGGTTCACCAAGAATCCTTGTACTTTGATTTCAGTAAGAACCTTCAACCACGGTTCACCAAGAACTCTTTTACAACTTGAGGAATAAAATGATTTACAACAATAATGCTCCTTGAATGAGCTGATAATAAATACAATTAAACCTCACAAAAATCTCTCCAAGTAATGATTCACAACTAGAATAAAGAGCAAGAGAGATTTTGAGCACTTGAAATATGAGCTCAAATGTGGTGTGCTCGGGAATGATATATGAACTACTAAATCAATGTTTAAAAAACACTTTTGGACTTGTATTTATAGGTAAAATGGAGTACTAGCCATTTTATGGTCATTGGATATGTCAAATAATTGATTTCTTTGAAAACTAGCCATTTATAGTCGTTGGGATCTGAATCTTGACACAAATCATCGACTCTTTAACCCAAATCGTTGACTAATTTACCCAAATTGTTGACTAACTACCTGGAATCATTGACTCTTTTAGCTGGGCTATATTCTGCCTGAAATTGTTGACAAATTACCCCAAATCATCAACAAATTACCCAAATTAGAAAAATTCATCAACATGAAAGTTGTGGATTTTTTTCTTAACTTTCCATAAATACCAAGATCGCCCTTCTTGGACCTCTCTAAAAAAAGTTTGCCCCAAATACCGAAGGGTGTTTAGGAAATTTGAGAGGTGCATAACTGAGGTTTTAAATCCAATTAGAACCAAGTTTGTAAAAGATATAACACTGATATGATTTAAAACTTGTCCTTATGAGTATATACTGAATTTTTTTGAATCGTTAGGTACATAAAAATAGTTTTGACTCAAGTGAGACCAAGTATATTAAAGTTCAAAATACTAAAACCACTTAACACTTGTCCCATTTTGATCAAAGTTGAGTTATAGGATACTTTCATATAAGTCATGATTTTGCCTTTGAAAAATCTTAAGTATGAGACAATGAAAAAGTTATTTCATTGAAGTGATATCCTATATACTCGTATGTACTAATATGCACATGCAATTTGCTCAACTCTTGTTCTGGTATTCATGAGTGAAACAAAACCGCAACAGTTACAGTAGTTCCTACCTCAAAGACTCCCCATTACATATGATTCTACATTAGCTTCCTTGGATGTGCTTGCCTTCTTCCGAGTGAGTGTCCTTTTGATCTTTCATACTCAAACATCTACTCGATTTGCTCTTTGCCTTTGATCCAGTACTTCAAGTATTTGTAACTTGTACCTATACTAAACATGATCTGAAAAGATAGGATAAACTTGAAACAACAAATAGGTTAATATCATCAAAACACATTAAACATGATTATGTAACTACTAAGGCTAACAATGAGAAATTATAAATGATATGTGGCTTAGTTTCTTTAAAATAGGTTGATGCCACAACTTAATCTTAAAAATCAAACTCCCTCGAATAAATGAGACTTGGAAGTTGAAGAAAGCTAAAATTAATGAAAAGAACTTTTGCAAGAAAGTGCTCTCTTAAGCAAGAACAAAAACACTCTACCACTTAGAAATATGGTGGAGAATGTGTTGGAATTGGTGTATTCCCAAGAGGGGGGGGGGTGAATTGAGTATTTAAAAATTTTTGCCTAGGTTCGGTTCAAATCATAATTCAGTAAAAAACAACCAATGGTCTGTCTAAGTATTTCCTAATTTCACAAGTATTCTACTAAGTAGATATTTAAGCAAATAAAGCAAACTTAGTAAATGAAACAATCAAAGTAATAAATAATAACATACATGTGTAGTAAATAAAGTGCGAAAATTGAAAAGTGTGCACAAGATATGTTATCGGAGTTTGGCCAATACTGCCTACGTCCCCGCCTCAAGCTAACAAGCAAGAGGATTCCACTAGTTGCTCACTTGCTGGTGGAGCG
This sequence comes from Malania oleifera, assembly GCF_029873635.1. Classification (NCBI taxonomy): domain Eukaryota; kingdom Viridiplantae; phylum Streptophyta; class Magnoliopsida; order Santalales; family Ximeniaceae; genus Malania; species Malania oleifera. The sequence continues at coordinate 19,262,141 of NC_080428.1, forward strand.
ACACCATTTATAACCATCCTCTCCTTATTGGGCAAGGGAATACCCCAAGTTAGATTAATAGGCCTGACCACAACCTTTACAACACCTTACCAGGATGGTGCACCTAGTTATCCTAACTGGGCACTGAACTAGTCCGGTGCTCTCCTAACTGAGTCTGAGCAATTCGGGACTATTCACAGAGCTAGTCTCCCTTTTCCGACCACCTGTAGGGAATGCAAAAGATATTCAAATAATTTTTTTGTACAAGGAAGTGCTTCTACTGCTAGCATATGTGTACAACAATAAGCACAAATACACTCACGTATGATATGCAAATAAGCTCAATGTGAGAATGTGTATTTTTCACTCAAAAATATTTCTTAATAAAGACCGAGTGTGAAAAATAATCTTCTTACTATCAATGAGTAAGAGACCCTCCAAGAAAAGATATTATAGTTTAAAATATGCTTAAGGCTCTTCTCAATAACCCATAAATTTTCTCAAAAATGATTTTTCAAACACAAAGCTTAAGGGGAGCAAGGGTATTGCTTTCAAATGAACTTGCAAAAATAATATGTGTGTGTGTAAGCACAATTGCAATAAGACTTTCCTAACAAAAAATATATGTGCTCAAGTCTTTCAAAGTAACCAATATAAGTTTGCTAATCTTTTGAAAGAATTTGAGCAATAGGAGAGGTATGAGTATTAAAAATTTCAGAGAATTTTTCTTAATGATTTTTCTCCCAATAATATTTATCAATAAAATATATGGGAGATTCAAGAAGCTTACTCTCGAAAATAATGATATTCAAAGTATGTATATTGAGAGTAAAGGCTTTGAATAAAAATGCCCTAAATAAAACCTATCTTCCAAAATAGATTTTTCAAATGAAGAATGAAAAGAGAGTACGCGTAGTATGCTTTGAAAAGATTGAAAGAATTTGAGCAATAAGAGAGGTATGAGTATTAAAAATTTTAGAGAATTTTTCTTAATAATTTTTGCTAATCTTTTGCTAATTAAGACAAATGAGGGATATATATAGATATTGATGAAAAAATAAATGTTGTGAACAAAGGTCATTTTGGAAAAAAATTAATGATGTTTAATTAAAATTAATCTCAGTTAACCATGGTAAAAATTTGACCAACCTGAGAGGTTCGATAGACTATATTCAAGGTTCGGTCAACCACTTTAATAAGTTTGGTTGACTGTAATAATTTTGAACTAGGGATTTGGTCGACCATCTAAGGGCGATTTTGAACCCTTTGTGGGTTCAGTTGACCAGGACACAAGTCGGTCGGCTACTCAACTAGGTTGGGTCGACCCAACCTAATTTGGACTACACAAACGGTCGACGAAGTTGTTGGGGTGTCAGAACCTTTGTGATTCAGTTGACCATGGATGATATGTTCAATTCAGAACCATTGACTGAGCAAAGTCAACATGTTGACTTTTGATCGATTCAGTTGACCAAGGCTTTTATACTGCTAGGGTTTCGGTCGACCGAGGCTTAGTCTTTTCAGCCAATAAAGTGTTCAGTCAACCAAGCTAGTTATTATTGGAATGGTTCAGTCGACTGGGGCAATTCAACAACACAATTTTGGCCCTAATTATGACCCTAAATTTATTTGAAAAACCTATATGATTTTAGCACTTTTAGAAAAAGGTTTTGTGTAAAAACTGTTGGTCCTTAGGGTCTTTCCATGGTCATTGAGCTTACATCTATATCATGCATGTCATGCAGATGTTACAAACCAAATTAAAAACTAAAATGCATTTACAATCAGAATTAATATCTCCTTCTTTGCTTTTCTGTCTTCCATGACAAATGCCAGTTGATGTGAGCTTTAAGGTCTTTTGGCTTCCACTATTGTTTCCTTTATATATGCACCAACATATTAAGCCTGCTCAAACACTAGATACACATATAAGAAACTTGTGATTTGTCATTATCAAAACCAGGGATCGGATTCAAAAATTCAACAATTTCCCCCTTTTGATGATGACAAATGCACTAGTGCAAAATGGGGTTTAGCCTAAAAAGACTCCCCCTAAGGGTATGCATAATTTAAATATAAGCATCATAGCTCAAGCATATATACCAAAGAAGACATTTCAACTTATATGCATTCAGTTTTAGCAGGAAGGCACAAATATATACATGCATGTAGCTTAGATAATTATCTCATTTAAATTATTATCCTAAAAAAACTTGCCCATTTGGTCAAACACATTTTGCTTCAAAAACGTTCTTCCCCTTTTGGCATCAACAAAAAGGGCCATGTTAAGTAAAAGAAATGTAGTCATTGAAAACAAACTTAGCCAAGAGAAACTTCCCCATTTGAAAAACATTCTCCCTTTTTAACATTTAAGGGCAGGAAAATTCTCTCTTTATTATATAGTATTTTGGGCATTAAAACTATTTTAAAGACATAGCATTTAGGCACATAAGCAAGAAAATAAGATATGTGACATATGAAATCATTTCTTGCCAAGAAAAGTATATGTAAATAAATATTTATGTATATATATAAATATATATCCCCCTTATGATATTTTCAAGAAGTGCTGGGGTTGTGCTTGCTGAAAAAGAAATTTTAAAGAGCATGCAAGTAGAACTTTTCTGGTTTATCATTTAAGTATACATATATTATGACCAAAAAAATCAACCACAAAGATCCTAAAGATATTAGTCAAACTAAACACAAGGATCATATGGCAAAAGAAGCAAAAGAACTTGTGGCAAGGCAATATATTTTCATTTTAAAATATTCAATAAAATCCTAACAATTAAGCACATGCCACAAAGAGTTCAAACCAGATCTAAGCTGAAAAAATTGGTGAGCATAACATGATATGAATTTATGTTTAGATGCTCCCCCTTTCAATTTCAATGATAGCCTAGATGCTTTTAAGTGCTTATACTCATAAAAAAATTACTCTCATTTAATAGGCCAGCTAGTATAAGTAGTCAATTTAAAACTTTTAACATAACTATACTAGATATTAACTAATTTATTTCAAAATTTTCAATTAGTATAGCCTCCCTACAGACTACAAATTCATCAAAAGGATAGATATCAAGGCATTGCTACAATGCTTACAACCCTAAGAACAATTCATATTAGTTTAAAAATCTTTTAGAGCTAGATATGATGTTTAGGGTACTTAGAAAATCCTCAATAATCAAAAAGCGAGGTGATGCATATAAGTCTTTTATCCTCTTTCTCTAGGGACAAAGCTTAGCTCCTCTAAATGTTCTCGATGATTATGCAAGGATGAAATTAAATATTTATTTAGTTCTCACTCATCCTTTCAAAATTATTTTATCATTTATTCTATCATAATCATCTATGTACAAGGTTTCATTTTTGGAAAATTTCATAGAAATTTTGGAAACATGCCGTCTGTAAATCGAACATTTTCCCACAAATCATGTACCTGATAGTTGGTTATTCTTAATAGATAGATCACATAAAGCATGCAACAATCTAAAACCACTACCAACATGCAATTCACATCACTACATCGACCATACAAGAGGGATTCAATACAAGCATGCAATCAGGTAGCAATTATTAATTAAAAAAAATATAATATATCCATCAAAGAATATAAACACTAAAGAGCAGTGGATGAATTTGAGTTTAGTGCAGTTCTTATGAAGGTATATAAACATAAATGTTATAAGATAATGATAGCATTTTAATTTATATGACCATGGAAAATATATGCTCCCTGAAAGTTAAGGTGCAATCCTAAGAGGGGGGGTGAATTGGGTTATTAAAATTTTCTTTTAACTCTTATTACAAATTTGAAACCTTTTGTTAATTTAGCGACCACACAAGTTTGTTTTAACTTCTAATGCTTAGTTAGATTAACCACAACTTAAATATCGGCACAGCCCAATAATTCTCAACAATATTAATTAAACAATATCTCAATCAAGATTAATATGTAGTACTTTTGCAATTTTCAGCTTTTACAAGATCTCAAAGTAAATTTGTTTGTCACCCTATATATATATGAATTTGATTCAAGCCCTGAATGAATAGATTGTGTTTCCTTAATACAAACCACAACTCAAACTTCTAAAAACTCAAAATTTAAATAAACTTTTAATTAATTTGTCTTGGATGTTAACCAATCAACGTACTCCCTTTGAGGTTTCCACATTTTATATTGATCAACCAACGTACTCCCTTTCAGTTTTCGCAAACCCAAAAGCAAATTAAACCTTGGTTTATTTAATTTTCAATCCATGTAGTATATATGATCAAGAATTAAAATCCAACCACAAAGTTATATAAACAAGAAATTAAATGAGAGTAGGGAAGAGAGTGAGATCGAGAATTTTTACGAAGTTTGGCTTATACCTAGCCTACGTCCTCTCCTTAGGCCAGTACCACCTAAGGTTTCCACTATACCACTCCTTTTTTGGCGGAGCAAACCGTTACAATCCCTCCTTCAGGGTGGAGCCCCCTCTCCAAGCGATACCCCACACTCGGTCTAATAATTATTCAAGTACCTGAACCATCTACAAAATAAGAAACAAATATTGGTGTACAAAGACACACTCCAAAAGAGTAGATTAGTACAATTGAAATCAATATACTTTAATCAAAATCACAAGATGGAAAGATGAAGTTCAAGAAGATATCACTGGGGTTTTTTCTTAGTTGTAGAACTCAGTTAAGAACACAAGAATCGTGGTCTTTAAATTAGCAAAATCTCAGTAGTGAAATTTAGAAATTGATTGCACAAGAGAGCGTTGAGAGAATTGAGAGATTTGAGAGCAATAAAGATTGATTGTTGTATTTTCTTGGTGTGTTTAATCCTTAGCCTTGGGGGCTATTTATAGATGAGAAATCAAGTCTATTTTGTGTTCCCCAAGTGACTTGGAGTGTTTCCCAGGTTTATAGAAATTTGGGACACAAGAAACTTAATTTTGAATTTTAAAACATTTAAAAATTATAGCCTTTAACAGTGTTCAGTAGACTAAAGTATAGGGTTCAGTCTTCTAAAGTTCTTTAAAAAACACTGAAAAACTAATTGGAAACAGGGTCAATCGACTGGGTTGACATGGTTCAGTCTACTGAAGTTCAGGTTCAGTCTACTAAGGATACACTGCCTCTTTAGAAATTCATCCAAAAAATCTTTAGTAGACTGAACTTGATTAGCAGTCATTTGAGGAAATTCTTCAATCTTCTGAGATTAAACTTCAGTCGTTTGACAACTTCGACCCCCCTTTAGTATTTTGGTCATAACGTTTTCTATACAAATCAAAATTAGACTTTCTTGGTACCAACAGAAAGCTAAGAGAAAATCCAACAACTTTTATGTTGAACACTTATTAAGATAAGGAGCGTTTGATAGATAACAATGCACATCAATGTAGATATAGAAAAAATAACAGAATTTGGGAAATCCCGTTCTAGTGTTTTTCATTCCAAAAATAATTTTAACCTTTTTAAAATAACTTTTGACCTTTAAAAATATTTTCAAGTATTTTAAAAGGTATCTAGGTTCAAGAACTTAATCTAAGAGCTTCATGCATCCATATTGAAATTGTTTGAAGTACTTACATAAAGACTTCTTAAGACTTTGACATTTTAAGCACTTAAGTCTTCATGCTTGTCTTTTTTTGACTCCATCTTGTCTTCAAGTTTCAATATACTTTAAACTTTTAGGAAGTTCTCTTTAATATTCATGATCTCATGATCTTCAAACTTTATTAGATCATCTTTAAATCCATGCCTTAATATTCTTTAAGCTTCATTTGATCATCTTTCTTTGGAGTATAAGTTTTCAATGATCCTTGTGAGCACTTGACCTTGTATTCACATACTTGAGTCTTGAAATACCATCATTTAATCAAATATGTTAAGTTCCTCTGATTTGTTATCATCAAAATAAGATTTTAAGTCTTGTAAGGCCAACACTCCCCCTGAGTTATGCACGTAATCATTTTATGCATTTTTCACCTATAAGTATCTTAGCCAAGGATCTTAAGATTTTCAATAGTTTAAACTTGGCGTTGATTGCATTAGGCCTATTGGACCAAAAAGTCACAAACGGTATTTTTCAAGGTCATAAGCCTACCTTGCCTATTTTCTTATGAATCTTAATACGTGTGAAAGACACAAGATTAACTAACTTCCAATATTAATTACATATGCAAAGGTTACTTTTAGATATACACATTCATCAAGATTAGGACCTAGGCAACCGATTTAGCCATTCAACACAATCAAGGTATATAGAGCTCTAAAGGATTTGATTTAAAAGTTGAGAGCTATATGTGATAAGTATAGATTAAATACTCTCAAGGATTAAAATTTTCGTTAAGTTCAAAAGAGTGTTTTGGTAGTAGTAGGATGTTATACAAGATAAGTATTCTAAGGAATATGTCCTAACTTATTTTGGCAAAGAGCATTGTGGAGAATATGAATAATTAGTAATCGAAACTCTTTGGTGTTTGGAACGTATCCTTCAGATATAATTACTATTTGGAGCAAAGGATAAGCCAAGGAATAGATAAAATATCTACTTGATGTGATCGTGGTATGGTAAAGATTTATTGTGGATGAGATAAACCAAAATTAGAGGATTTATAATTTAAACTCAAAGGGGAACTTTTAGATATCTAGATGAAGATTTGATTCCCTTAGTGGATGCCCCTAATTTGGTTGAGAAAGGATCTCTTCTGATGAGCACTCAATTCATTAGTCATTTATGATCAATAGTGTTATAAGCCTAGAGAGATGAAAAAAACATTTTATTAGGCATTTAAGTATTTCAAGATGAGTTTAGGAAAAGATGTTTAACAAGAAGGATTCATCCTAAATCTCAAACTTGTGCATTGGACAAAGTATGCTTAACTTTAGATATTCATATTTAAGAAAGTTAAGCAATTTGAATTATTCAGTAAGAAAAAATGCTTTGTCCATTTTGAAAGTGGATTTTATTCAATTTTTGTATTGACTTGATAATTTTATGATTCTTAGTATGGTAACAGTGTATAGTGAATATATATACTAAGATTTGGAATTTTAAGCATGCCCCACTTCTCGAGCCTATAGTCATCACAACCCTTAAACCTTGGAACTAAGGAAGAATTAAATAATTATGTAATTTCTATTGAAACTATCCTTCCTTATCTCCTACTAAGATTGTTTTCATGATTACCCACATCATTTCTTTTCCTAAGCCCCTAGCACTTCTAGATGAGCAAGTAAATCGAATGTGCCTTTTTCTTTTATAATGTAAGTAAGTTTTGTAAATACGTGAAAGATTATGCTTACAATTCTTATGGTTGCTCGTTAAGGCATGACTGTGGGAATCATATGATAATCCTAAATCATTTTTGAAAATATTTTTGAATTTAGGAATAGCTTCCCAAGAGGGGGGGTGAATTGGCTTTTAAAATTTTCTTTTAATTCCTTTTGAGATACCTTAAACTTCTTTTATTTCTTTTAACCAATTCTTGACTTGTTTGTTTAATTCTTTAATCAATCGAGAACTTATTTCCTTTATCCAATCAATAACACAATTAAACAACCAATCAATTAAACAATATCTTCAAGCCAAACAATCAATTTATTTTCCAAGTAAAAGTTAAACAACAAACAACCAAACCAAGATATAAAGTATTCAGTACTTTGGTAATATAACAACTCAAGATGGTTTTTTGTTTATATTTGCCAAATTTGAACCAAGCCCTGTAGTGAATGAGAATTTATGCTTGCTGATGTAAAGCCTTGTATAGATGAATCAAATCACTCTTTCCAAATATTTATAACTCAAATAAACTCTTGGTAAATTTATCTTTGGGATGTTAACCAAGTAACGTACTCTCGTAAGGTTTCCACAAGATATGGTGTAACCAACGTACTCCCTTTCGGTTTCTGCAACCTAAATCAAAATTAAACCTTAAGTTTGTTTGGTTTCGAAATATTACGTAGTATATATGATTATCAAATAAACCATCCACGCAATTTAAATATGCTGAAAATAAAGAGTAAGGGAAAGAGAGAATGAGACGGAGATTTTTACGAGGTTTGGCTTATACCCAGCCTACGTCCTCCCCTTTGGCAAACCACCAAAGGATTCACTAGTTCAATTCCGTTAACGGGTGGAACAATACCAATTACAACACTCCTTGGTTAAGGCTAGAGCCCACCTTCTCTAAACGATATTCCCTCATTCGGTCACTCCTTACATAGGCTAGAGCCCGCCTCTCTAAGCAATGTCCCCTTGCTTAGCCAACTATCCAAACGACCCTTGCAACTTCAAAGAACTATAAGAAACACAAGATAAGATTTGCATACAAGTATACTCTCTTAAAGAGCAAGTTAGTACAATTTCAGCACTATATACTTTGAATGTAAAATATCAATATGAAATACAATGAATCTCAAGTGTAGAATTCACCAATATCCTTCTTAGATAATGATTAGTAGTAGAAATTCAGAGGAGGAAGGATTAGCACTTCAGAATTCTCAGCAAAAGAATTTTTCAATGAGTGAGCAAGAGAGCTTTTGAAGAACAAGAATACTTTCAACTTTACAAGCAGATTTTTCAATTTTTTTGGATGTATTTTGATTTGAAAAAACATGTATTTATAGGCTTTCAAACCTGTTTCCATGTTGCAAAAGTTTCCTTAAAGAGTTTCCCAAGTTTTTAGAAAATTTGAAGCTCAAACGGCTATATTTTAAAACATGAGAATTTAAAATTTTTTCCCATTGAACAGTGTTTAGTCATTTGAAGTGTTGAGGTCAGTCAACTGAAGTTCCTTAAACCCTTAAAAAAATTGAACTGGATACAGGGTCAGTCAACTGAAGTTAGAGTTCAGATGATTGATGTTGCAAGTTTAGTTGACTGAAGTCACAAGTTCAGTCGATTGAACTCACTACTGTAACTTTATGCCTGTTTAGGAAATTCTTCAGTCAACTGGACTTATTCTTTGACTGAAGTCAGTTGTTCAGTCATCTGAAGTCCCTCTCGTGAACAGTGTTCAGATGTCTGACAGCAGTGACCCCACTTCAGTGTTTTGGCCATAACTTTTTATGTATAACTCCAAATTAGGTGTTCTTGGTGGAAAATGAAATATAAGAGAAACTCATACAATTTTTATGTTGACCACTTTTCAAAATAATGAGGTTTTGATAGTGAAAAATGCACCTGAATATGGCTATATAAAAACTAACAGCAAATGGAAATACCCTTTTTGGTGCTTTTTATTCAAAAAATGATTCTAACCCTTTCAAAATAATTTTTAGCCTTATAAAAATATTTTCCAGGTATTTTAAAAAGTATCTAGGTCTAAGTTAACCTAAGAGCTTCAAAATATTTCAAACGATATTTTAAACATTAAAAGTACTTACATGAAAACTTCTAAAATTTTTCTCATTCTTAAGTCTTCATGTTTTGTTTCTTCAAGCTTCCATCTTTTCTTCAAGCTTTCATATTCTTTGAACTTTATCACTTTGCCTCTCTTTAGATCTTTTAATATTCCTTGGCTTTCAACAACTCATTCATGTCTTCATATTCTTCAAGGTTTAATATATTATCTTTAAATCCATGTTTTGACTCTTTTAAGCTTCATTTGATCCTCTTGAGCACTTTGACCTTGCTTTCTCATATATGTGCCTTGAAATATCATTACTCACACAAATACATTAAATTTCACTTGTTTGTTACCATCAAAACAAGATAACAAGGTTTTAAGCCTTGTAAAGCCAACAATTTTTATTTTTAATTTCTAAGGATTTATTATGATTATTCTTTTCATTTATAACTTTAAGTGTAGTTCTAGAATAATCATTTCTTTCTTTCTTTAAGCAGATAATTTTCAAAACTTTCTTTGTCTTTTTCTTCTCAAGGATAGCATGCTAATCTTTTAATTCTTTTAATTCTTTTTCTATCCTTTTATTTTCCTTCCTCATGATCTTTTTATGCTTAGACACCATAGCGAGAAGCTTATGCATTTCTGATAAAGCATTTTCAGTTTTTCATATGAAAGGCATGCTTTCATTTATCAATTTGGCACATGATTCATCATGGGAATTATTATAATCATTATCATATGAAGCATTGCATGCAATAATATCATAAAAAACAATAGATGATTCACCATAAGTTATATCACAAAATTTTTCATATGAATCATCGCATACACTATTAACAGAACTATCATAATTTTGAATAGATGATTCAAAGCATAATATATTCCTGTATTCTACATAAGAATCATCAAGTGCATCCATAACAGGATTATCACAATATTCAATAGATGATTCACCACAGGTAGCAATACAACATTCAACACAAGAATCGTCAATCGAGTTAGAGTGAGAATCATATGCCTCGTGTTCTGTTAATGCACTATCCCTGTGGCTTACCACTTTCAGATCATTTGAGCTAGACACTTTCGAAGTGGTAGTCTCCTTCTCCTGGGACTCTCCATATTTCTTTTCAAGTTCTTCGCATATATCATTTGCATTTTTACATGCCATAATCTCATGAAAAATATTTGTCTCTAAAACATAGTATAATAAATCCATGCCATATGAATTCGCATGCAATAAATTTATATCAGTTTCATTAATTAGCATACAAATTCCTTTGACAATCACCTGCCATGCCCTCTAGTCCATTGATTTTATAAATACACTCATTCTAATTTTCTAATGGGTGTAATTGACACCATAGAATACAGGAGGCCTAATAGGAGATAGTCCCTCACCAAATGGGGATACACCAAATTCGACCATTGCGATCTTTTTTTGCAAAAATGTTTAAGTCTAGTGCAACGAGGCTTTAATACCAATTGTTGGAATTGGTGTATTAGAAAAGAGGAGGGTGAATTGGGTATTTAAAAATTTCTGCCTAGGTTCGGTTCAAATCATAATTCACTAAAACATAACCAAGGGTCTGTCTAAGTATTTCCTAATTTCACAAATATTCTACTCAGCAGATATTTAAGCAGACAAAGCAAACTCAGGACTGAAACAATCAAAGCAATAAATAATAACATACATGTGTAGTAAATAAAGTGCAAGAATTGAAAAGTGTGAACAAGATATGTTATCAGAGTTCGGCCAATACTGCCTATGTCCCCGCCGCGAGCTAACAAGTAAGAGGATGCCACTATTTGCTCACTTGCGGGTGGAGCGACACCGTTTACAACCTTCCTCTCCTTACTAGGCAAGGGAATACCCTAGGTCAGATTAACAAAGCTGACCCTAACCTTTACAACACCTGACCAGGATGGTCACCTAGTTCTTCTAACGCAGTCTGAACCAATCCGATGCTCTCCTAACTGAGACTGAACAATTTGGGACTATTCACAGGGCTACTCTCCCTCTTTTGACCACCCGTTGGGAATACAACAGATATTCAAATAATTTTTGTGTGCAAGGAAGTGCTTCTACTACAATCAGACGTGTACAACAATAAGCACAAATACACTCATGTATGATATGCAAATAAGCTCAACGTGAGAATGTATATTTTTTCACTCAAAAATATTTCTCAATAAACACCGAGTGTGAAAAATTATCTTCTTACTAGTAAAGAGCAAGAGACCTTCCAAGAAAAGATATTATAGTTTAAAATATGCTCAAGGCCCTTCTCAATAACCTATAAATTTTCTCAAAAATGAATTTTCAAACCCAAAGCTTAAGGGAAGCAAATATTTTTGCTTTCAATTGAACTTGCAAGAATAATATGCGTGTGTAAGCACAATTGCAATAAGACTTCCCTAACAAAAAATATATGTGCTCAACTCTTTCAAAGTAACCAAATATAAATTTTCTCCCAATAATATTTATCAATAAAATATATGGGAGATTCAAGAAGCTTACTCTCAAAAAGAATGATATTCAAAGTATGAATATTGAGAGTAAATGCTTTGAATAAAAATGCACGAAATAAAACCTCTCTCCCAAAATAGATTTTTCAAATGAAGAATGAAAAGAGAGTATGAGTAGTATACTTTGAAAAGATTAAAAGTATTTAAGCAATAAGAAGGGTATGAGTGTTAAAAATTTAAGAAAAATTTTCTTAATGATTTTTGCTAATCTTTTGCTAATTAAGACAAATGAGGGAGTATATATAGATATTCATGAAAAAATAATTGTTGGGGACACAAAGGTCATTTTTGAAAAAGATTAATGATGTTTAATTAAAATTAACCATGGTAAAAATCTAACCAACTTGAGAAGTTCGGTCAACCATACTCAAGGTTTGGTCAACCAGTTTAATAAGTTCGATCAATCGTGGTAATTTTGAACTAGGGCTTTGATCGACTGTCTCTGTGCGATTTTGAACCCTTCGTGGGTTCGGTTGACCATGACATAAGTTGGTCAGCTACTCAACTAGGTTCGGTCGACCCAATCTTATTTGAACTTCATAAACGATCGAGCAAGTTGTTGGGGTGTCAAAACCTTTATGGTTCGGTCGACCAAGGATGATACGTTCAATTTAGAACATTTGATCGAGCCAAGTCAACATATTGACTTCTGACCGGTTCGGTCGACTGAAGCTTAGTCTTTTCAGCCAACAAAGTGTTCGGTCGACCAAGCTAGTTGCTCACTTACGGGTGGAGCGACACCGTTTACAACCTCCCTCTCTTTACTAGGCAAGGGAATACCCTAGGTCAGATTAACAGTGCTGACCCCAACCTTTGCAACACCTTACCAGGATGGTGCACCTAGTTCTTCTAATGGAGTATGAACCAATCTGATGCTCTCCTAACTGAGATTGTGCAATTTGGGACTATTCTGAGGGCTACTCTCCCTCTTTCGACCACCCGTTGGGAATACAACAGATATTCAAATAATTTTTGTGTACAAGGAAGTGCTTCTACTACAAGCAGATGTGTACAATAATAAGCACAAATACACTCAAGCATGATATGCAAATATGCTCAATGTGAGAATGTGTATTTTTTCACTCAAAAATATTTCTCAATAAACACCGAGTGTGAAAAATAATCTTCTTACTAATAAAGAGCAAGAGACCTTCGAAGAAAAGATATTATAGTTTAAACTATGCTCAAGGTCCTTCTCAATAACCCATAAATTTTCTCAAAAATGAATTTTCAAACCCAAAGCTTAAGGGAAGCAATGATTTTTGCTTTCAAATGAACTTGCAAGAATAATATGTGTGTGCAAGCACGATTGCAATAAGATTTTCCTAACACAAAATATATGTGCTCAAGTCTTTCAAAGTAACTGAATATAAATTTTCTCCCAATAATATTTATCAATAAAATATATGGGAGATTCAAGAAGCTTAATCTAAAAAAGAATGATCTTTAAAGTATGAATTTTGAGAGTAAATGCTTTGAATAAAAAAGAATGATGTTTAAAGTATGAATATTGAGAGTAAATGCTTTGAATAAAAATGCCCTAAATAAAACCTCACTCCCAAAATAAATTTTTCAAATGAAGAATGAAAAGAGAGTTTGAGTAGTATACTTTGAAAAGATTGAAAGAATTTGAGCAATAAGAAGGGTATGAGTGTTAAAAATTTCAGAGAATTTTTCTTAATGATTTTGGCAAATCTTTTTCTAATTAAGACAAATGAGGGAGTATATATAGATATTCATGAAAAAATAACCATTGGGGACACAGAGGTCATTTTGGAAAAAGATTAATGATGTTTAATTAAAATTAACCTCAGTTAACCACGGTAAAAATCTAACCAACTCAAGAGGTTCGGTCGACCATACTCAAGGTTTGGTCGACCATACTTAGGGTTTGGTGGACAACTTTAAAAATTTTGATCGACCGTGGTAATTTTGAACTAGGGCTTTGGTCGACCGTCTTTGTGCGATTTTGAACCCTTCGTGGGTTTGGTCGACCATGACATAAGTCAGTTGGCTACTCAACTAGGTTCAGTTGACCCAACCTTATTTGAACTACACAAACGATCGACAAAGTTGTTGGGGTGTCAGAACCTTTATGGTTCGGTCAATTAGGGATGATACGATCAATTCAGAACGATCGATTGAGCGAATTGAACATGTTGACTTTAAACCAGTTCGGTCGACTGAAGCTTAGTCTTTTCAGCCAACAAAGTGTTCGATCGACAAAGCTAGTTATTACTAGAATGGTTCGGTCGACCGGGGCTATTCAAAAACACAAATTTTGCCCTAATTATGACCCAAAACTTATTTGAAAAGCCTATATGATTTTAGCACTTTTAGAAAAAGGTTTTGTGTGAAATTTGTTGGTCTCTAGGGTCTGTTTATGGTCATTAAGCTTACATCCACATCATGCATGTTATGCATTTATTACAAACCAAATTAAAAATTTAAATGCATTTACAATCAAAATAAATATCTCCTTCTTTGCTCTTCCTTCTTCCTTGGAAAATGCCAATTGATGTGAGCTTTAAGGTCTTCTGGCATCCACTATCCTTTCTCTTATGTGGGCGCTAACATATTAAGCCTGCTTAAATACTGAATACACACATAAGAAACTTGCGGTTTGTCATTACCAAAACCAGGGATCGGACTCAAAAAGTCAACAGAATGGGTGACAACTTTGATGTTGATTTCTCTTCTTCTTCCATGAAAGTATACTTGTTTTATAGCCAAAAGTTTCCACTTGACTTTGGAGAGGTTTTGGCTCCATGTGATTAAGGTTGGAACTAAACAATTAATGATATGACAAGAATCCTGATTTTTCCAAAAAGATGATATATATTATAGAATCACAAGTGGTTAGTAAATACAAAATAAAATTCTATAAAAAATCATATTAACTCGACAATGAGTCTAGTTACCAAATAAAAAAGAATCATGCCAATTGGAATACCTGCTGAATCGGTAAAATTTAAACACTACAAATATGTTGAGTTGCTTTTATAATAGAGGACATAATTTGTTAGTTGAATTTTACAATTTATAGAAAATCGAATATTTATTCAAATTAAGTGTGTCATATTGTTCTAGAATCCTCATAACATCTAATTTCATATAACAAAGAAAGAAATATTTTTAAATATTTTACAATAAGATATGTCTAATTTACTGCAGCATAATCATTTCTAATTCTGACTTTATGATAGTGCAAAATGACCAAATTGATTTAATTATTAATCCTACATTGAATGTTCTTGTCCCAACCCTAGGTAGATTTCTCACTTATAGGTTTTCTCTGAGTCTCTATCCTAAGGGAGGAATTTAGAGTCAAATATGTGTGGTTCAAGTTTTATTCCCTATCAACAATAGGTTCCTAGCATGTCCCTATCCTCACCCAATGGGCTTGGAAAAAATAAAAACTGAGCGAAGTGGTTCATGCTCACCAAAAAACCCTGTCTTATGAGAGCTAACAATACTACACCCCTTTCTATTCCTAAAAGGTAAATCCCGGGTCAGAGGCTTGTGAAAATGTGCATACTTATATATTTTTTAAAGCCTATCCCTTTAATTCCCACATATCATTAGACCCTATAAATGCTTATCCATTCATTCCACAATATACATACAAGAGTTATATATACAGGTAAAATATTCACAAGTATACAACAATAATCCATATTTACAAACAAAACATAATGGAGTAATCAAAGGACCATTAAATTCATATTTGAGATAATTCATAATTAACTAATGGCTCAACTCTCTAAGATCCCCAGTGGAGTCGCCAAGCTGTCGCAATGCCTAGCGAAAATGTCTAGAAATGGAGAGGAATAATAATATTGAAACTTGATAGAGGAGTCACTAATATATTATTTACCTAGTTCTGGTTAGTTCACCTAATTACCACTTGTTAATTGGTCTTCAGACTAATCTTAGGCAAAGGATCTAGTAGTCTCGATATGCTTTTACCAAAATTGAGACCGAGAGTTTAGTTATGCGAGGAGAAGGTATTAGCGCCCCCTACACACCCATTCTACGAATGATACCCAATTAATCATGAATTATTCCAAAATTGAATATGTGATTTTTGGTGTAATCCCAAGAGGGGGGGCGAATTGGAGATTTTAAAAATTCTAGGTCAAACAAGATCAAGATCAGTATTTCCCAACCTAGAGTCTGTCTAATCCAAACACAAAACAAACATTTATATGAATGTCCAAAAAATCTTCGCAAATAGTATCAGTATTTCCTAATCAACCTCAAATTAACAGTTAAGTGCACAAGCAGTAATATCAACAAGTACAATAAGCAAGAAAGTGCAGGAATGTAAAGAGTATAAGGAAAGAGTGACACTCGATTTTTATCAAGGTTCGGCAACCATGCCTACGACCCCGCCTCAAGCCAACCCACTTGAGGATTCACTAAATGCTCACTTAATCGGGCGGAGCAACGCCATTTACACTAGTCCTTATGAGGCGGAGTCTCCTCGGCTTACTTACAGGAGAAGCCAAACCTACACCTTATAGGACAATGCTTCCTAGCTCACCTAATTGGTCTAGTGCTAAACTGGTGCACCTTACCAGTTAGTGCCTTCCTCTTTCAACCACACGTTGAGAATACAAAGACGGAAGTTTTGTGTACAAGTTTAATGCTTCTACAACAAGCAAATGATGTAAAAAATGAAGCTTAATACACTCTGGTATGATGAGAATTTAAGCTTAAATAGAGTTTATATGAAATCTCTTTAAATATATAAATATATATATATATATATATAAGTGTATTATCAAAAGATCTCAAGAACCCAAATAATATCTCAAAATATTTTTCAAATAAGAAGTGTGAGAGATATTAAGGTTTAGCATGCCAAAAATATTTTTCTAATAGAATGCAATACAAGCCTTTGAATCTTACAATAAGAATGCAATGATTCAAAAGCTATAGAGAGTCTTGCCAAAAATATTTATGAATCAAATAATATGGGAAGAACTCAAGCTTACTCTCTAAAAAATAATTTCAAAGATAAATGTGTGAGTGAGAGTACAAGCTTTGAAATGAATGTGAAATGCTCTCAAGAATGAGTACTCAACCTCTCTTCAAGTTGCGGTCAATATGCAGGTGGAGGAGATGAGTTTTATGCTATCTTTCAATATGGATTTTTCAAATAAGTATGAGAAAGAGAGTGAAATAAATGCTTGTATGAGAGAGTATAACAAGAATAGCACAAAATATGTTGAGAGAATGTTTCAAGCAAATCAACGTACTAATCATGCTTTAGAATGGGGTATATATAGAATTCCAAAAAAATATAACCGTTAGGGACACGCTCATCATTTTAGAAAGATTAATTAAAAAATTAATGATGATTAGTGTTGAAAAATTTGCTTAATCCGAGCGGTTCGATTGGTTGGGGAGTGCGTTGGTCAAATGGCCTAAGTTAAATTTTGAACTTTCTTAAAGGGTTTGGTCAGCTATGAAACTTGCTGGTCAGCTAGCCTAGGTGATTTGCGAAGTTACGATAGTTTGGTCAGCTGAGCTTATGAACCAATTTGCCTGTTTTTGAAGGTTGGTCGGTCGAGGCCTTTTTGACCTAAGATGGTCGGTCGGCTGGGCTAACTAAATGACCGATCATATGAGGGTTAGTTGGCTGATATGATTATAATGTGCATGAGCCAATCAACCAAGGTCATTAAAAAATTGAGTTTTTGCCCTAATTTTAACTCTAAATTAGGGAATTTGTGGTTTTTGAATCCTGAAGGTTGTTCTCCGTATACCTCCTTATTGATGTAGCCATTAAGAAATGTGCTTTTAACATCCATTTGATATAGTTTAAAGCTCCTAAAGGCAGCATATGCTAATAACATACAAATGGCTTCCATCCTAACCACATGAGCATATGTTTCCTCAAAACCTATACCTTACCCTTGGTCATACCCTTGGGCTACTAGTCTGACTTTGTTTCTAATTACTATTCCATTTTCACCTTTTTTGTTGCTATAGAACCATTTAGTTCCAATAATAGAATGATCATCAAGTCTAGGAACCAAGGTCCATACTTTGTTCCTCTCAAATTGATTAAGATCTTCTAGCATGGACATTACCCATGACTCATCCCTAATTATCTCATTCACATTCCTAGGCTCCTCTTAAAAGAAGAATGCGGAGTGGCTACACAAGTTTTGAAGGGATGATCGAGTAGCCACACCTCATAATGGTTCACCTATGATTTAATATTTGGGGTGGTTCTTCACAAATTTCCACTGTCTAGGTAATTCATATACCTCACTCTCTCCCTGATTATCCACAGCAGGTATTTTTTTTTTTTTTTTAATTTTTGCGCTCCTATCCTCATTATTTTCAATGGATAAATTTTATAATCCCTTTCTAATTTCAATATCATCCTCATCAGACCTTTTACAGAAGGGATTGGACCCATCAAACACAACATGGATGGGTTCTATAACAATCAATGTTCTCTTATTATACACCCTGTAGGCTTTACTATCTAATGGATAACCTAGAAAGGTTCCCTTATCAAATTTTGAATCAAATTTTCCTAGGTTCTCATTATTTCTTAATGCAAAACATTTACAACCAAAAACTTCGAAGTAGGAAATATTAGGTATATGGTCATTCCACAATTTGTAAGGGGTTTTGTTGAGAGTGGGCCTCACCAAAACTCTATTCATTACATAGCAAGCAGTGCTTACTACTTCATCCTAGAAGGATTTGCGTAATTTATGTTCATTAAACATTGTTCTACCCATTTCCTGTAAAGACTTATTCTTTCTTTCAACTACATCATTCTGTTGTGCAGTCTTAGGTGCTTAGAAGTTATGGACAATACCATGATAATCACAGAATTCTTCCATATCCCTATTTTTGAATTCCCCTCCTCTATCACTCCAGATATGCGAGATTTTATACCCTTTATTAATTTGGATTTTTCTACATAACCTAGCTAGACATGCTTCATTTTTTTATGTGCAAGGAATATTATCCATGTGAATCTAGAATAGTCATCAAAAATTACAAAAGCATATGATTTTCTTCTTAGACTCTGAATTTGGTTAGGACAAAATAAATCTAAGTGCAACATCTGAAGTGGGCTAGTGGTGGAAATGACTTTCTTCTTCTTAAAACTAGATTTAGTTTGTTTACCTAGTTGACATGTGTTGGCCTAACAAGGCTTTCGATTTTGGTTAAGTGATAAAGTTTCAGGAAACAAGTATATAAGTTCAAGATCCAGTGCTTAAAATACTCAAAAAGCCTTATTAAGAGATGAAAGCTCAATGGGTATTGAAGCTTGGATTTAAAGAGATATGAAAGCTCAAATGAATATTGATGCTTGGTTTAAAAGATAGACAAATCTAATGAAGCTTGAAGCATATTGAAACATGAAGTCAAGATGGACTCAAAGAAATGGAAAAGTATAAAGACTTAGTGCTTAGAGTGTTTAAATTTAAGAAGTCTTATATAAGTACTTCATTCGATATCAATATGAGTATATGAAGCTCTTTAGGTTTCATTTTAGACTTAGAGACCAATTTTTTAAAACTCTGGAAAATGATTTTTAAAGTTATATTTTAGTTTTTAAAAAATTAAAGCATCAAAGTCTTGAAAATAAAAATAAAAAATTGTAGAAAGTTGACAGCTCAGCAAACTGACCCAAAAAGCCCAGTTGACTGACATATTTTATTCTAAATTTTCACTGAAATAGAATAGGCCCAATCAACTGACCCAGTCAACTAACCCCAAACAGAATAGGCCTAGTTGTCTAACCTAGTTTACTGACCTATGGAAATTTCAAATTTTAAACAGTAACGGGAAATTTTCAAATTTAAGTTTTTGAATTCTAAATGTTGTAAAAACTTGGGAAACACTCCAAGTGACGTGGGAAACACGAAATTACTTTACAAACTCTATAAATACTCCCTAAACCCAAGGATTTTTACATACCAAGCAATACAGTCAGCATTCAAGCATTGATATTGTAAACTCTTCTATAGGTCTCTCTTGCTCAAACTATTGCTGAAGATTTCTACTGAGATTTTGCTGAACAAAGCCTACGGTTCTTTAAGTATTTACAAAGTTTCTCAAATATAAGAAAGAACCTCCGGTGATTAACTTCTTGAGCTTCAAATTCATTCTTTATTGATATTTTATTTGGGGTATATTAGTGCTCTGACTTGTACTAATCAGCTCTAATTTGAGAGTGTCTTTGTACACGAGAATTTATTATTGTTTCTTGTTTCCTTTTTATGGTACATGTTGTTGAATCATTGTACCGAGTGTGGGGTTTCGTTTCGAGAGGAGGGCTCTATCTTATTAAAGGAGTGCTGTAAAGGTTTGCTCCACCCATAAAAGAGTGGTATAGTGGAATCCTTAGGTGTGTTGCCTAAGGCGAGGACATAGCCGGGTACACCTTGAACCTCGCAAAAACTCAATGTCACTCTCTTCCCTACTCTCTTTAAATTTCAGCACTTATAAACTGCATGGTTGTGTACTTAATTTGCCAGATATTAATTTGCCTTTGGGAATTGTGGAAACCATAAGGAAGTACGTTGATTGATCAATATATTTCAGAAAACACAAGGGAGTATGTTGATTGATTAATACCAAAGCTCAATAATATTGGTCGGTTACATACTTAAATTCAAAATACTCAATTGATATCAATATTTGAATTTTGTAAGCTTGGTTGGATTGTATATTTCATATTGCAATATCAAGCTTACTTGAGTGATTGGTTTGAGTGTTAGTTACAAATCAATTGTACTTGTGAACTTGATTGTTGTGATTGCAAATTAAATTGAAAAAAGGGGTTAATACTAAACTAAAAGAACTTGTAAAACAAGAATTTAAAAAGAAAGTTTTAAAAACCGAATTCACTCCCCCCCCCCCTCTTGGGAGTACACCTTAGCTTTTCAACACGCATCACATATCTTATCTTTCACAAATTGAGTCTTAGGTAAACCTTTAACTTATTCATTTTTAACTAGTTTTGATAATAAATCCATGCTAGCATGCGCTAGCCTTCTATGCCAAAGCCAACTAGCCTCATTTAAGTAGAGAAACATTTCACATGTTGAGAGGTTAAGTTATCAAAGATGGTAATATAGACATTTTCATTTTTTTAGCAGAAAATAGTATTTTGTTTTCAAATATGTTCTCTACAGTGCATTTATCATGTTCAAAGGACACCCTATAACCTTTATCACATAAACGACTTATGCTCAACAAATTATGCTTCAATCCATCAACAAGTAAATGTTATCAATAACTAGAGAAGGTACCTTACTAACCTTACCTACCCCGATGATCTTGTCTTTTGCATTGTCCCTGAAGGTCACGAATCCTCCATCTTTCGGTGTCATGGACGTGAACTTGGCCTTATCACTTGTCATGTGCCTTGAGCAGCTGCTATCCATGTATCACTTATCTTTAGAGGAGGACAATCTCAAGCACACTTGCAAAAAGCATTCAAGTGACCACTGCTAGTACCCAAATTCTCTTGGATCCATAGGGGTTAGTGCCTGATTCACCTTTGACTCTCCAGAATTTCTTAATTTTCACATCTCTATATTTAAATGGTTAGTCAAATTCTATATGGTCTTTTCTTTTACATTTGAAACACATTGTAGCCTACATGAGTCTTTAGATGAGATATGTAATTTTGATTCTCGTACAAAATATCCCATATAAAGATTTTTCTGCCTCCTATTTTCTTTTCCATTAAATCTAAGGCCTTATTTGTCAAGATAATTTCTTTGGGCCCTAAGGAGTCTTTCAAAGTTATTTTGGCCCTCCGTGAATTTAAAAATGATTTTCGAGTTATCCTCCAGTTTTCCTTCAAGACTAGCAATTTTCAAATCTTTTTCTTTCATTAAGGAGGAACAAGATTTCTTTTCTTTTTCAAAGGCATTTGTCAAATCTTTACATTTTATTTTCACATCATCATTTTTCTTAATCATTTTATTAAGCAATTTATGAACACGAATTTATTCAAGTTGCAGTTCTTTATATGTAGGCATGCTATCAACATTAGAATCATCATTAGATTAATAAGACGATAGAGAGCAAGATGAATATACCTCATGATCACCGTGTGCCATCAAAAGCAAGTTTGCGACTTTAGTGTTGCTGAACTTAGTATCTGAACCACTGATACTATGTCTATCCCAAGACGCGATGACTTTTATTGTCCTTTTCTTCTTTTTTGAGTCCCTTTTCAGTAGAGGGCATTATGGTCTAATATGGTTGACTTTGTTACAGTTGAAGCAAATTGGAGAATATGATTTTTCCTTTTTCTCGCTTGACTTTCCCATTTTAGATTTTGAGCTACAAAATTTTGTAGATGATTTCTCGTTCTTCTTAAAGAACCTATTGAATTTCTTAGTTAGCAATGCCATGTCCTCATCAGACTCCTGATCACTGTCTTCACTGGAGTTGCTGGTAGATACTTTTAAAGTAGTTACTTTGTTTGCTCTATTATGCTCACCGAACCTCTCATTTACTACCATTTCATATGTGATGATGATCCAATAAGCTCATCCAACAACATTGCCTTCAGGTTTCTCCCCTCTACTTTTGCAGTGGCTTTTGCCTCCCAAATTGGCGGTAGACCCCTAAGTATTTTCCTAATCATTTTATATGTTAGGTAAGTCATACCAAGTGCATGGAAATAGTTGGTGATATGTGTGAATTGAGTGTACATGCTTTGTATGGATTTTTTAGAGTTCATCTTAAATGTCTCATATTCACTAGTTAACATGTTAATGTGACCATCCTTAACATCTCTAGTGCCTTCATACGTAACCTCTACTTTATCCTATGTTTCCTTAGTAGTTGTGCATGCCATAAACCTATTAAATTCATTAACATCCAATGCACAATATAAGGCATTCATGGTAGTGGCATTTACCTGAATCATTTTCATGTCATCATCAGTGAGTTCATCTTCAGTCTTAGGTAATTTCACTTCTTCTACAGTTTTCATTGGGATGAAATCTCCCTCAGTGACAACTCTCCGCACCCTCATATCAAGATTTTGAAGAAAAATGCACATCCTTTGTTTCCAAAAGGTGTAATTCACACCAAATAAAATCGGAAGACGTGTGGGCGATTGTCCCTCACCAAAGGGGGTTACACCAACATGAGCCATTGCAATCTTTTACAAAAATGGTTAAGTCTAATGAAATGAGGCTCAACTACCAAATGTGATTTTTGGTGTAATCCGAGAGGGGGGGGGGGTAGGGTGAGTTGGAGATTTTAAAAATTTTAGGTCAAACAAGATCAAGATCAGTATTTCCCAACCGACTATATTTCTAAACCAAACACAAAAAAAAAAAAAAAAAAAACAGTTATGTGAATGTCCAAATAATCTACACGAGTAAAAAAGTGTGATTGTATTTCCCAATCAACCTCAAATTAACAGTTAAGTGCACAAGAAGTAATATCAACAAGTAGAATAAGCAGGCAAGTGCAGGAATGTAAAGAGTATAATTAAAGAGTGACACTCATTTTTATCAAGGTTCAGCAACCGTGCCTACGTCCCTGCTTCAAGTCAATCCACTTGTGGATTCACTAATGCTCACTTAACCGGGTAGAGCGATGCCATTTACACTACTTTTTATGAGGCAGAGTCTCCTCGGCTTACTTTTAGGCGAAGCCAAACCTAAACCTTACAGGATGGTGTTTCCTAGCTCACCTAACTGGGCTAGAGCCAAACCGGTGCACCTTATAGGTTAGTGCCTTCCTCTTCCGACCACACGTTGGGAATACAAAGATGAAAGTTTTGGGTAAAATTTTAATGCTTCTACAACAAGCAAATGATGTACAAAATGAAGCTCAATACACTCTTGTATGATGGGAGTTTAAGCTCAAATAGAGTTTCTATGAAATATCTTTCAATATATATATATATATATATGTAAGAGAATGTGTGAGAGTATTATAAAATTATCTTTTGACCTAAGATGGCTAGTCGACTGGGCAAACTAAATGACTGAGCATGTGAGGGTTAGTCGGCTAGTCATTTTTAGAGAAAAATAGGTCAATCGATCGAGGTTTTTAATAGGCAAGTCAATAGGGTCAGTCGGCTGACATGATTATAATGTGCTTGAGCCGGTCGACTGAGGTCATTAAAAAACTAAGTTTTTGCCCTAATTTTGACCCTAAAAATTTCACCCCTATATGTATGAGTATGCATCTTAGTCAAGGGATTTTGAATGAAAGGTTTTAGGACCGAAGGTCAGTCTATGGTCTTTGTTAAGCTATCAATCCCATCATGCATGAATGCATTATTACAAAACAAACTTTAATGCAAATTACAATACAAAAATAAAAATGCTTTTTAGCTCTTTGCTCATCATTTTGCCAAGCTATACGTTGGGTGAAGTGATCTTTTAGTTCCTTATGACTTTGATCATACCTCATCTCTACGTGCCTTCAAGAGAATTATCTGTTCAAACACTAGATGCATAAGTGAGATACTTTGGATTTACCATAATAAAAATGGGATAGGTCTCATAGGCTTGCCAAGGCTTGGGGCCTTAACTACCAAAAATAATATTTATACTACTTAACAATCCCAAGTTGAGTAGAAAGTGGGGTAGTCGGGTGTCGATCCACGGACACTTAACCATGTAGTTGTAAACCGTTTCTCAATTAATTTATTAATGCCTCATGTAAAAGGGAACTGAAAAGGTGGTATTTTTGCAATAAGTGTGTTTCTATCAACTACTAGAAAGCAAGTAAAAGCTGAAGTACCCTACTCCTACAAAGCGATGCTTGGATCTGAATCAGACACTGAATGTCATGCCTTTGACTACGTTCAATGAGATAAACATAAGAATACTAAGCTGAGCTTCTCTGGCCAAAGTGGGAGAGGGTCAGTCAAGGGCACAGAGTAGCAAGGGTGCACCGATCGTCGGGAGCATGGTTGGGAACTAGAGTATACCCTGTCTCAACGATTAAGTGATCACCTTTGTGGATTCGTAGCCAACTACTTCCACTTAACTGAAACTATAGTAGTGCTTATCTTTATAGAAATCCTTTCATCATAACGAAGCAATAAATCAAAAGCAGTAAATTGAAAGCATGAAAATGAAAGCAGCAAAGAGAAAGAAAGTAAAAAATCAAGCCTTTGTATTTGAATCATCTGTCACTAACGATTGTTCGTATAACTAAATGATCATCTAATCTAACAAATAAAATAACAATCACTCCTTGTTATTTGAGTCATCTCTCACAAACGACTATCCCTATAACAGAGTGATGGCTCTCAATGGTGTCCTAGGCTTGTCACTAACCTAAAATAGGAAAAAAGAGGAACCCATAGCACATTGTCGAAGCTATTATTTATAGGCTTTAGGGTTTACAAGGTTTGGTTTTCAGTTTAGGAAAGTTTGTAGAAAATCTTGTACAAAACATCATTGCCGTCGACCTAGTCGTTCGAATGCTTCCCTTGTGCACGCCCTGGTCGTGACTCCCTGGAAATTAGGAATTTGAATCTTTAGTGTTTTCGATTAAGTCAAACTTTTGGATCTTGCTGGTCAAGTTGATGGTCAAGACTTATATGATCTTAATCTTCAGGAAATTTCAGGAACTCGACATAATCACCCATCAAGGTCTCTTTGTCGACCAGTTGGTCGATGCTCTCGGTATTTCTTGACTCATGAGAGTTTAGCGTCTTGCCTTAGTTGCCCTTGAAGGTCACATGGTCGATCACTTGGTCGACCCTTGCATCATTTCGATCTTAGTCTAAACTTTAGAGTTTGCAGTGGAAGACTAGGTCACCCCTTGTGTTGTTGATTGCTCCACTTGGTTGAGCAAAAACTTCCTTTTCTCTGATGATTTGAGGCTTTGGGAGTTTGGTTGAACATCTGAATTTGAGCTTTGTGTACTCCATATACTCCTTTAGCTTTTTGTATGCCTAACTCCTTGGTTTTAACCTATATTTCCTGAAAAAAGCAACAAACCTAGCATAGCTATAAACAATGATAACAATGGGTAAATAAATAATAAAGTAAGGACAGGCAAAGGTATGTGAGGTTCTAAAAACATATATTTCAAGGACTCATCATGTCACGACCCAAAATTTCTACTATATTTTTCTTTTTCTTATTATATAAATCTCTGATACTAAACTGTGACACCCCAAAAATTATGCTGCTATAAATATAAAAATACTCTGATACCAATAATAATATCCACACAGTCAACCCGGATCCAGGATGGGGTACCAAGGATATGCCTGTCAATAAGTACATACTATTACTGTAGTGGAAAACATAATGTATCTAAGTCTTATATACAATACCAGAGTTCTACTGTCTCCAAATATATATATATATATATATATATATATATATATATATATATCCATCCCTAAAAATCCATAAAATACCTTAGGGATTACACAAAACATATCCTCAACACAAAATACTTACCTTGAATATCACAATACTTAGATCTCATCTACCTCAAAGCTCACTCCGCTGATCTATTTAGATTTCCTAAAATGTTCGAATTCTAGGGTGCGACACCTCTTAGTAAGATGGGATAGATTATTATTAGTGTGTGGCAACATGAGTTCTGGTGTATTATAAACATATACTATAAGTAATTAACTGTAACTAATAAATCATGTAAATTTGTACTCATAATTATGAAAATCTGATAGAATCATATTTTTTGAAAAGAAAGGTGTATTCCCAAGAAAGGGGGTGAATTGGAAATTTAAAATTTCTTTATACCTTCTTTAATTGATTCTTTCTCAACTTGTTTTAAGTTCAGCAACCACACATACAAAATTGATTTTCAATCACAAGTTCACTGTAAATTTATTTATTTATAAACTTATATGAATGAATATACCAATTTGAATATCCATTTCAGCAATTTAATTCAATCTAACGAAGATAACCAAAACACAATTCACAATATAGAATGAATTTAGCAATGCTTCAAAGATTTAGCACTTGAATAGCTCAAAGTAGAGTTTAAGTATGTAGCTGATAAAATCCCTATATTAGTGAACTTGATTTCTCAACATGAAGCACAATGAAAATTTCCAACACTCTTCCAAAAACTCATAATTTAAATAAACTTTCAATTAATAAGTCTTGGGTGTTAACCAATCAACGTACTCCCTTATGGTTTCCGCAATTTGTATTGATCAACTAACGTACTCCTTTTTTTTCGCAATCCCAAAGTCAAAATAATCTTTGGTTTATTTAATATCCAATCCACATAGTTATTTTAAACAGAAAATTAAAATCCAACCATGCAGTTTATATGAACGAAAAATTAAATGCGAGTAGGGAAGAGAGTGAGACGCGAGTTTTACAAGGTTCGGCTATACCCGCCTACGTCCTCGCCTTAGGCAAACACACCCAAGGATTCCACTATACCACTCCTTTACGAGTAGGAGTAACCTTACACACTCCTTTGTGGACAGGAGCAACCTTTACAATCTCTCCTTCAATAGGCTATAGTTCACCTCTCCAAATGATACCACATACTTGGTTCAATGACTATTCAAAGACCTGAACCATCTACAAAATAAGAAACAAATTTGGGGTACAAAGACACTCTCAACAAGAGCTGATTAGTACAACAATTAAGCACTACAATATACTTCAATTCAAAATAATAATTGAAAGAATTTGAAGCCTTAGAAGTATATCACCGTGAGCTTTCTTTCTAGGCTAAAAGAATTCAGAGTAGGCTCAAAAATTTTGTGATAGATTCATAGCAAAACTCAATAAGGAAATTCAGAGAGTTTTAGAGCAAGAGGGCTTTTAGAGTTGAGAGCAGGAGAGCTTTGAATGATGTGTATTTGCTTGGTGTATTGAATCTTTAGCCTTGGGGAGTATTTATAGATGTTTAAACAAGAGTATTTCATGTTCCCCAAGTGACTTGGAGTGTTTCCTAAGTATTCATAATGTTTAGAATTCAAAAAATCAAATATGGAAACTTCCCGTTATATTTAAAAATTGGAATCTTGAAGAATTGGTCGATTGGGAATAAAGAGTCAGACGTCTGGATTCATTAAAACACTGAAAATTTCAAACTCAGCAAGGAGTCGGTCAACTGGGTCATCATTAGTTAGTTGCTTGGGTCTTCTTGGGTTGTCTTAAAATTAGTTTATTTATTTGTCAGTTTCCTGGATTAAATTTGTTAGTCGCCTCGAAAGACCAAAAATGTGATTTTTCATTTTGTTTCCAATTTCTTTTTGCTCTTTTGCTTTCCCCGAAATAATTTAAGACTTTTGAAAAATAATTTTCAAGGCTTTTCAAAACATGGTCTCTAAGTCAATGAGTTTCCTAATGAGCTTCAAATTCAATCAAATTATCATTTGAATGAAGTACTTACATAGAGACTGCCTTAAGATTTAAATCTATTCTAAGCTTGGAGTCTTCATGCTTGTTATTTGTGTAGTCCATCTTGCCTCTGAACTTAAAATTCTCTAAGCTTTCATCAATGTGTCTTTAGAATATGTTCTTTGAGCTTTCATTTCTTTTTCATGTATTCTTGCAATGAGCTTTTTGATAACTTTGAACTTGAACTTAAACACCTGATTCCTGAAGTATCATCACTTTCAACAAAACATGTTAAATTACCTTTTATTTGTTATCATCAAAACAAGATTAGTAAGCCATGTTAGGCCAACATTTTTCAATATAAGCATACTGAGTCAAAATAAATTTTTATATATATGTAAATCATTTGCTATGTTTGTAGAATTCTAAAATTTTTCCTTGGATGGAAGGTTAAGTCATGAATTAACCCCGCATGATTCAGGTTGTGTGGCCCGAGGGCTAGACTTAACCATGGTTGGCCTACCAAGTAAAGTCAAACTAAATTGAAACTGAAGTACGATTGACCTACCCAACTTGGTCCGGACTGCTAAGGGGCTACTCTACTCTTCTCTGAAGCATAATCGACTACCATCCACCTACATCATATCTAATAGTGTGGCTACACTGGATGTCTAACCTGAATAGCAACAGTACCTTGCTCTGAGTCTGGATGATCCAATAGGGTTGTGCTGCCATATAGTACATTCCATATAATATTTCTATACATAAATATCATTTTCATACATCTGAGTAAAATCTAGCATATACATGTTTCTGTATAAAATCTTAATTTATGAATAAATTGTCATATTAAAACCAATCACTGCACTAGGCCGGCTAAAATTGAAGTGTCACGGCACTAGGTTGGCTAAAACTGAATTGTCACGACACTAGGCTGGTTAAAACTGAATTATCATGGCACTAGGCCGGCTAAAACTGAATTTTCATGATATACTGAAAAATATCATAATTTATGTACTATTTAAAGTTTTTCTAAAATTCTTTATAATAACATGTTTGTTCTGTGTAATCATAAAATAATCTGACATGCTAACATCTGTAGTAAAATATTTATATTCATGCCACACAATTTAAGTATTATTCTATAATGTGCTAACTATCTCGAAAGAATATATTTTGCTGAAAAATAATATGAAATCAACTTCTAGGGTTTGCACAACTCAAACATCTGGTTTCTCAAAAATATAATAACTTATAATCATAATTCTTATATGTCTGAATATTCTGAAAAATTATATATATCATTTTTGTAATTAAATACTACGAATCAATCAGTGAATTTTCTAAAAATACCTGACATAATCTATCCCCTTACCTGATTCTCGGAGAAATATCTGCAGGGATCCTAAAACAGTGCCTGTAGCGTTTGCACAAATTTCTGTATTCATATACCCTAGTTTAATCAGCTCAACCTCGGGATAATTACTATCCTAACATCCTTAGGTGCTCCAGTTAACCGGCTAAATTCTAAAAAAAAAATGCGAGTATGATCAACTTCCCATATTTAAATTTAATTTTTAACATACTTAAAAACACTAATATGATCAAATCCCCGCAATTTAATCTAATTCCAAAATATCCCCAAGCCCATGCATATATTTAAATCACATAAATATAATTAAATTCATATATTCAGATTTAATCAAAAATATTTCAAAATATGCCATACATAATCTATTCTCCTTACCTTATCCAAGAAGTAGTGCCTACGACGCCCAAATCAGCGCTGGATTCGCCGAAGAAATTTAGGAGACAGAAAGAGGTTAAGGAGAGAGAGAGAGAGCGAGAGAGAGAGAGAGAGAGAGAGAGAGAGAGAGAGAGAGAGAGAGAGAGAGAGAGTGTGTGTGTGTGTGTGTGTGTGTTGACCTTATGGGTCACGCCCGGTTTTGATTATGACAAATACTCATTGTATCTAATGAGTGTTTGAGGTTTTGTGTAGGAACTAAGGGTGATAAGATCAAGATGTGCACAAGTGAAGTAAAGCCCGAAGACCAAAGTTTTATTCCATATTGTAATATATTTAATTGGTCTGTAATAGTAAGTAGGTACTTGGTTTGTAATAAGCTCACACACATCACATGTATGATTTACTATGTAAGCTCAAACAAACCATGATTTACACCAGACTTTTTCGGTGTCTTCAAATTGGACCCCAAGTGCCCCTAGGACACTCACTCTTTCACATATATCTATTAGGCACTTGAATAGGGCTTGTTTGCTTCAATTCAATACCGAAATGCATAGACGATGCACTTTTGGTCGACCAGCCAAGCCAATTCATTTTGGCCTGGTCGACCGAGACACCCTGGGTCAAAGTTTGACCACTCGGTCGACCAGTAAAGGTAATTCAAAAGGCCCTAGTTGACCAAAACTCCCTTGGGTCAAATTTTGATCACCCAGTCAACCAGTAAAGGTAGTTCAAAAGGCTCTAGTTGACCGAAACTCCCAGGGGTCAAAAGTTTGACCAACTGGTCGACCGAAACCCTCCTAGGTCAACAGTTAACCATCTGGTCGACCAAAAACATTTGTTCTCCAACTACCTGGTCGATCGAAGGGTCCTTGGGAGAATTCCCAGTGGTCTGGTCGACCAAACCAGGTAGTTCAAAATGCCCTAGTTGACCGAAACTCGGAAAATTGGGAAATCACCTTCTCCTGGTCGACCGTGCCCTTAGTTCAATATTTCCATGGCCGACCGAACCATTTGAGACTTGGTCGACCGAAACATTTTTGGTCGACCGAACCTCTCGGGTTGCCCTGATTTTTTACCGTAGTTAATATTTTTTAAACACGGTTAAAATGTCTTAAACATCATTAAACTTCCCTAATAATACCCAATAGGTCCCCAACGGTCATATTTTCTCCTATGCCTATATAAATGAAATCATTTGAGAAAATTAGTAGAGATTAGCCCCTTTGATTAGGTTGAAATTCTTTGAAAATCATAAAACCCATAATACTCATCTTTGAGCCTCCAACACTTATTCTTACCAGATCTTACTTCTCAAATACTTTCGTAAGTATGATTTAAGTGTTGTTGTTTCTTTAGGATTGCTCTCTCATGAATGTGCTTGTGTGAAATTTATTCTATTTGAGAGCACATCCTCAAGTGTTCTTAGGTGACTTTATCCATAATTCTTTCCTAAGAAAACTTCTTTGGAACTCCTAAGTATTGTATTGTTATTGCAATATCTTAAAAAGTTTATATTTGATTTTGGTTGCAAAAACTCTTTCTAAATCACTTTCAAATCTCTATTGTGTTTCATTTGATAAATATTTAAAGAGATATTTGTTTGTGTGAGGAAAATTTTTGTTACAATATTCATTGATTTATATCTTTAGTTGAATATAAAGATTAAACTCTTTTTGCAAACCAAACTTATACATTGCTAGAGCTTCATATGCATATATGTATTGAGAAAACTTGTTGATTGAAATATATGAAGTTTGGATAATATCTTTATTTAAGCACTTAGATTGAATATCATGTGATACAAAGATCATCTAGGTTTGCACTCTCACACACTCATTACAACGATAGTAAATCTATTTGAGAGTTGACATCTTAGACCACATTGAGCTTACATTTTGAATCATACTGTAGTGTTTGTGATTGCGCGTATCTGGGTACACATCTGCTTTACTTGAAAGCCTATTCATTATACCATTTGATTGTATTTCAAATACTGTTGTCTTTCCAGGCACGAGCCTGAAGAGGGAGACTAGCCCTAGAATAGTCTCAGATTAGCTTAGACCCGGTTAGGAAAGCTAGGTGCGTCGTCCTGTTAAGGCGTGCAGGTTGAGGTCAGCCCCGCTAATTGACCTGGTTAATGTTGAGGTAAGTCCTGTGTTAATTTGACCTGGTTGTAAACGGTGCCGCTCCACCCTTAAGTGAGCTATTAGTGGAATCCTCCAGCTTGCGAGCTAGAGGCGGGGACGTAGGCACAGTTGGCCGAACCCCAATAACATATCATGTATTCATTTACATTTCCCCAATTTATATTTGCCGCACATGTATGTTGTGGGTGAATGATGCGTATGACTTAATTTCCACATTATATTTATCTACGCATTTGGAAATTGAATAGACTGACCCTAGGTTGTGTATACACTGTTGTTGGATAGATTAACTTAGGAGAAAAAGTTTTAAATTCCAATTCACCCCCCTCTTGGGAATACACCAATTCTAACACAAAGAGAGAGAGAGAGAGAGAGAGAGAGAGAGAGAGAGAGAGAGAGAGAGAGAGAGAGAGAGCAAGAGAGAGAGAGAGAGAGTTGAGTGCTAAGAGAGAAATTCAATTCAGTTTGGGGGGGGGGGGGGGGGCTTTAATTAAATCAAATTTAAATCATCCAAAAGCTACTAGATTCAAGAAGTAATCTTATATATATATATATATATATATATATATATATATTACAATATTGTATCATATTATGTTATATTAATATATTAATATATTATATTATATTATTTAATTAATAATTATTATTATTTAATTATAATTATAATTTAATTTAATTTAATTTTTTTAAAGGATCATAACCCTAATCAATTATAACTATTTCTAGGGTCATTACACATCACAACCCCCAAATTACACTTTGCTAGTCCTCGAGCAAAGTAAAAGCTGAGAAAATTATAAAATCCTATCTACCTCCTCTGTCGTGGGAAACACGATTGCACTTAATGTATGCAACAAGCCTTTAAAACCCTAGGTTGATCCTAGTCGACGAGTTCTAGTCCCATAAGGGTTTCCAAGGCGATACCCACAAACACTAATTCCAATGAATATTAAATGAAAACACATGCAACACAGATGCACGATTTCACATACAAGAATATCACCTAATTATATATAAGATCTTTTATACATAAGTTTGTTATGCATGCAACTCTAAAGAAAATCACTTATGCAAGTCTCAACACTATATAGCTATCAAGAACAAAATTTTCTCAGAGGGTTAACTAGCAATTACACTTTATAGTTAATACAATCATATAAATTCAAGTATAAATATGTGAAAGGATAAGGCATGTGTAAATTGTATCACTCGATACACTCAGGATAACCATGAACACCTATAGAATGGTTGTCATGACTCAGCCTCACTAGTATATCCTCAAAAACACTTAAGAAGATGGGTTCACTTATCATATGTGAGGAGGGGTGTCATGATCAAACATCCCACATATTTTCAGGAACA
The DNA here is from genome assembly GCF_029873635.1 of Malania oleifera. Taxonomy (NCBI): domain Eukaryota; kingdom Viridiplantae; phylum Streptophyta; class Magnoliopsida; order Santalales; family Ximeniaceae; genus Malania; species Malania oleifera. The sequence goes on from NC_080428.1 coordinate 19,295,586, forward strand.
AAAGCTAAAGATATGGAATTAACTAGTCAAAAAGAATATAGCCTATCTGGGTGGTGTCCGGTCCTTCACCCTATCATCTTCTCACCTACTCGTCATATCCAACCAAGACCACCCTAGATCAACTTAATCATAGACTAGGCATGCATACAACGAATGCATTGGTCAATTGAAGACTTTTCATATGTGTTGAAGTGTGGTTTTGCATCCCTAGCTTGTCCCTTTAACATTCATTTGGAGTAGTTATATATATTTTTCATTTCATTTTTTTGCATATGTTTCTCTTTTTGGATCCTCTGCTCATTTTTTTCATTTTCTTCCTTTTCATGGTCAACTAGGACAATCGTTACAACTTTTTGTGTCTTTATACCACCAATGGGATTAAGACTCGAATAGGAGTCCATGAACTAAGTCTATCTCTAGGGGTGGCTCAGTCTTCACATCTTGAGTAAGCTATAAGACCTTGGTTTCTATCCTCCCACTAGATATCACTTCTAGGCTAGCAAGTTAAAAATAAAGACTAATATTCAATGAATATCTAGAAAAAGGAAAGATGAATTTCAAAAACTTAGAGATTGTTGTCAATAACTCAAGAAATGAGAAAACGGCGCAACAGTACCTCATAGGGTAACATAGTCACCACGGGTGTTCTATCAGCGCTCTCAAGGAACCCTAAGTGTTACGAATCTCGTGTAAGTGCATTTCTAGCTTTATGGGATATCATGTAAATACGAGAGTTTATATAACCAGATGAACACAAATGAACCACTAGTCAACCTTCATAGAGTTACCAATCCTAGATTAGCCATGTAATGAGAAACTAAACACAAGAAACCAACTACATTGCCAGTGAGCATAATAGGGGCATGTTAGTCATGGGCCCAAACATGTAATCTCTAGATTATATGCAAGTATGTATAGGGTATATATTAGTGTTAATCATGGCAAAAATTTAAATTTTTGTGTCATTGTATGCTTAAAATACCATGTAGTGTTTACCTACCCCCTACCCCGAACTTAGAACTTTTGTGTCCTCACTGAAGTATGGAAAGAAAGACCCTGCAAATCATGGGGCACTGCATGGTGCAATGAAGATCAAATGGTGTACCTACCTCAACACATATAGTTCCAAACACAACGTGTATGTAGGAATACACTATAACACAAAAGACTAAACAAAAACACCATAAGATTTGCATTAATGTCAAAGATAGTACAAGATGTATAGATCATTACAAGCATTGGACTATCATAAAAAACATGGTGTAGCACATATCAGAAAATTAAAAGCAAATAAAATAAATTAAAAGAAAAATAAAGTGTGTCGCAGAAGCATAGTACATATATTAGTTGCATAAAAAGGTAGCCAGCCCGAGACCTATCATATTCCTTGTCCACCGGCTCGCTGGTGTCATTATGCGAATCGCTGCCTCCTAGATTACTAGAAGCATCCGAGGGGGTACCCACCTCGGATTGGCAAACATCATCACAATCTATATATACGACATCCTTTTCTTCCTCAAAAATCAATGCAGGCATAATTGGTGAAGCTGGTGGAGTGAGAGTAGTGGAGGATACTTGACAGGGGGCCTATCGAACAAGAATAGGGATTGCCTAGGGAGCAGAAGAAATAGATGATGAGGGAGTTTTCCTTGGAAGACATCTAGCATAATACTTGAACGTGGGTAGTGGTTGTACTTGAAAAGGTACTAAGAAGTGGGGTATGTCTTCCGATAACATCAAGGTGGGGGACATAGTAGAGACAGTCGGTAAGGAAGCATGTGACACGAGGACTAGCTTGTGTAGGGAGGGCTTGTTGAAAAAGTGTGCAGGGTACTAAGCATTGTTCATAGTAGCGATAGGTGGCAAGGTCTCTGGAAGACGAATCTCAGTTCCCTTGTCACCTGAATACGCGACCTCAATCAAAATCATCGGGCTTGCTGGTGGAGTACCCTGAGGAGGCTGAGACTAACGAGCTTTCGAATGCTCCTCTAGTGAGGCAATGGGAGAAGATGAACAGAGTGGAGAAGAGGCAGGCAGGAAGGGGAGAGGGAGCTAGGGCTGATGGTGGTTCTGATGCAGAGGCAAAACCCTGAATAACTGTGTCGACAACTTGCAAAAAACTGATACGAAAAATCTTTATAATGGCATCTAAACCCTGGTGCATCTCTCCTCGTGTCTCTATCATCTTAGCATGGAGGAGGCCAATATCATTACGCAATCAAACCAGGTTCCATTGTGATGGGGGCACAAGTGGGGATGTTGGGGGAAGCGGTGCTGTTGTAGATGTGGATGGTGCATTTGTTAGTCCTTTCTTCTCTTTTAGTGATCAAAGAGGAGGTGGGACCGGTAGTTGGGTTGGTTCATCTCTAGGGATGTATACGAAATTTGGGACAAAGAAATCTGACCCCGGTGGACCCTCAAACGGAGCCCATTGATGGACCTTAAGCCAAGATGTAGTTACCAACTGTAGGCTCTGGCACCATGTCCTTTCCATAGTAACTTCACAAATGGAAATATGGATTATAGGGTGCCCCAAATTGATCTTCAGTTGCATCAGCATTGCCATGATAAGTTGTGCATATGCAATTAGGGGTCTTGTTGGCCCTCGTACAGCTAGTCCTTGCACAAGCTTTGGCACCGGTCTCTTTAGCTTTGGATGCTTCACATTCCTTACATGAAAATTTATCATATCCTCCTTAATTAGCTAAGGGATGTCCACCTACACCTTTTTATGTACTACATACAGAGCCTAGAGGTGGACTTCTCACCGCTCGGAATGATGACCCGAGGCACATATATTTTACTTCAAAATCATATCCCACAAAAGCAAGTAGTCAGGTACCCTGCTCTGAGCTGTACATGTTCCTCACATCATCTCACGTTTATCATAACATTGCCCAAGGAACATATTCCCAATGATATAGTGAACATAGTAGAGTCTAGTGGCTCCCACGACATATCATTAGCTTATGAAGGGCACCATGCCCTCTCAATTATGTCAGAAGTGAGCTCAATCCCTTTACGTCGAACATCAGTTGACTAGACTCCAGTGTTGGGATCATTGTGTATGTTTTAATAGAATTCTCGAATTAGCTCGGGATGGTAGGAGGTGGTTGGAGGGGTCATATAACGTTCGAATTTTCTCATTTCGAAGATGTTGATACAACACTTTTGCCTAGGCCTTACTCCTCTTCTTGTTAATGCAATCAAGGTATTAATAAGATGAAATTTTATGACTAAAGCTCGAGTAAATTTGCCACATCCGAACGAAAGAAAATAAAAACTCTCATTAAGCATCAACCGATTGTCATGTAAAAATTAGTTGATGAAAATCCTAGATTAAATCAAGGTTTTGATGTGCCTATTGTCAACAACAAAAAAAGAAATAAGAGTCAGTGATTTATCAACGATGCCTTCAATTTTTGATTTTAGCCAAATAAAAGTTTATTAATAATATCATAGGATAACTAATAAACTATGGAACGCAAACGACATTGACTCACAACCCAAGTTATAAAACTTAGCCACTCATGCTTGCAATCCACAATTTTCAGGTCAAATTAATTCTGCAATAACTCATTGCAACAATAAAATACTCCCAACACAAGCATAACTCTACTCAATACCGTAAATGAAATAAAACTCAATAATGGTGTAACCCAAATTAATTCCCTACTCAACAATGACAAGAACACAAATGTCCTCAATAAATATTAACTTCAAACCAAACATTAAATAAGTGCTGAAATAAGAACTATGAAAAAAAAGACACAAAAATTTAAATAACTAAGTATATGAGTGCTAAAAAAAATAAACTTGACAATGTAATTTTGAACTTAACAATAAAGCAATGCAATTTAAATTAGAAGAGAGAGAGAGAGAGAGAGAGAAAGAGAGAAAGAAAAAGAGAAAATAGAGAGAGGAAGAGAGAGATATGGCTGCTCGGGTGGCTCGCAGTTGCAGCAGGTCTCGGCTGGTGGACTGTGCTGTTGTGTAGCGGAAGAGGAGGCTATGCTTGTAGGTGGCTGCTGGCATGGCTGGCCAGAGGAGAGCTGGCAGCACTGCTGCTATGGAGATGTTGCAGGGAGGAAGAACTCCTCGAGTCTACTAGTAGGGCTGGTTGGAGGTTTGGGGCTTGCTATGGTGGACTAGCTTGCTGGTGCTCCATGATTGTTGGTGGCCAGAGCAAGGGATCTACTGGTGGAGGGCTCGAGGAGGCTGCTTGCTAAAGCTGTTGCTGGTTCATAGATGTCCGCGCTAGTGCTCTGGAGTTGAAGAGAAACAGAGTAAAAGGGAAGGGAGAGCGTAGGGAAGAAAATTTGAACGAGAACTGCAAAGATAAAAAAAAATAGAGAAGGAGGGAGCTCACGCAAGAGAAGAGGAACAAAGAGAAAGGAAAAAGAAAGGAAAAGGAAAGAGAAAAAGAAAGAAGAGAAGGGCCAAGGAAAAGGGTTCAGGGAGAGAGTTGGTGCTCGGGGCATAATTTTTCCTAAAAGAAAAAAGGATATATATAACAGGGGAGGGGGAGAATGCCCTAGTGACCCGGATCCATAACAACTTGACCTGGCCATGCATAGTTGGGTCACATCAAAGCTTAGTTTATATTTTCTTTCTTTTTTTCTTTTTTTCTTTATTTTTTTCACTCTGCGATCACGACCAAGTTTGACCTTCCTGGAGCCCGTTTTGCTCAAAACTCAAAACATAGAAGTTGTAGATAATCCTTTCATTTTTCTCTAAAAATTTAAATCATCTCGATCGGGGCTTGGACGAGAAAGTTATACACGAATTATGAACTAATTCCGATTTTGGTTCTCAGAAATTTTTATGTGATAAAAAATTACCAAAAATTCATAAATTGTTCAATAAAACTCAAAAATGATAAATAGGGCACTTTGTTAAAATATTGGATGTAATTAGATATTTAATTAAAAATAGAAGACATAATGCCCGGATTAAGATGCCTAATTACACAGTTTTAGCACGTAATCACACCCCCCAACTAACGTTTTGCTAGTCTCTAGAAAATGACGTGAATGAATTTCAAGGTAGTGCCCATAACTACGAACTCCAGTGAACAAGAAATTAATGCACATGCGACACAATCATACCATTTCACATACAAGAACATAATTGATGTTCACACTAGTTCGTTCATATTCAATATACACAACTCCGAAGTACGTCACTCATGCAAGTTTCGTCGTTTATATGTCATTTAAGAACAGTATACTCACATGAAGTTAATCAGCGGCACAATTTATATTTAATGTAGTCATATAAGTTTGAGTATAAACAGGTGAACTCTCGAAGCGTATGTGATGTGTGTGACTCAGAACACCTACAATACCAGTGGACACCTATAGAACGGTCATTTTGACTCGGCCTAACTGGTATACCCTCAAGAACACTTAAAGAAAATGGGTTCACTTATCATATGTGAGGAGGAGTGTCGCGATCAAACATGACACATATTAAAAGGAACAAACACTGATTATATGGAGTGGACTATTCTGAGAAGGATCTAGCCTATCTATGAGGTGTCGGGTCGTTCACCCTTGCATCTTCTCACCTACTCACCATATCCAACCGAGACCACCTTAGATCAACTTATTTGCAAACTTGTCATGAAAACATCTGAGGCATTAACCGGTTGAAGCATCTTCATATGTGGAGAACATGTGTCGTCTCCCTGACTTTTTGTGGTATTTCTGTGGAGTAGGCATTAACATTTCATTTTATGCACATGTTTATTTCTTATTCTTTCTTCTGCTCGTTCTTCATTTTTTTTTTTTTGTCTTTTCTTGATTAATTAGGACAATCTTTACACTTCTTTTGTTATCTTCATACCATTAATGCGAATTAAGTTGAAATAGTGGTTTATGAACTAAGTCTATTTCTAGGGGTGGCTCAGCCTTTACATCTTGAGTAGGCTACAAGACCTTGGTTTCTATCTCCCCACTAGGTGTCACCTCTAGGTTAGCAAATAAAAAATAGAGACTAGTGTACAATGAATCATCCATAAGAAAATAGAACTAACTTCCATGAACTTTGAATCGTTTATAATAAAATAGAACTAACTTCCATGAACTTTGATTTGATGTTAGCACTAAAAAGGACGATAATTAGCTCAAGGATATCTCACAAGGTGTCATAGTCACCAGGCTTGTTCTCTCGGTGCTCACAGGAAACCCTAAGTGCAATGAATCACGTGAATGTGTTTATTCAGCCTATTGCGATGTCGTGTAAATACAAGAAATTATATAGCCAAATTACACGAGTGTACTACAAATCAATTCTTCATGCAGTCATAAAATCATATAAAGAGAAACTGCATCTAAATGACTCAAGTGTGTAATTCTTAAGTTATACGAATATGTGAAGGCTATAAGTCAGTGTTAAGCATGACATAATTCAGTGTAATTCCTCGCTACTCTTTCTTTTCTTTTCTTTTTGTTTTTTGTTTTTTGTTTATATATAAAACCTAGTACGTATACGTGCTTAGTGTCATATGCAAATGCTCACCCTCCCCCCCCCCCAACTAAAATGGAACATTGTCCTCAACGTGAAAGCATAGGGGAAATAGAAAAACTGTGCACGAGAAAAGTAGAGCGTACCTGGGTGGACAAGTAATGGAAAAGGAAAACTGAACTAAAAGAAAATGTACCTATCAATAAACTAAAAATAAGACAAAATGAAAACAAAGGAAAGAAAAACATCACAGTGTGTCTGGAGGAGGCTCGAGAGGAATTTCGTCTGGTGGATGCAAATTTATAAATTGAACTAGCGAGTCTCCAAATTTGAGTCACCACAATGACCCATTTTTTTTATCTGCCCAGAAGTGATCTCTAAAAAAATCAATGCTCTCCACAATATCAGACAACACATTTTCAAATTATCTTTCTTGTTTTAACAAGAAAGGATCCTTATCCAGTATAGTTTCCAGGAAATATATTTCTTTAAGAACTGCTCTTTGAGGAAGAGTTTCTAGAACAGTTACCTTTGGTTCTTCAGAAGCATCAACATTAAAATTTGTATCCGATCTCTTGAAGGTTAAACTCTCACCATTCTGCTCAACTTCTTCATCTAGTGCACCAATCACCTTACCACTGCTGAGATTTGCTTCAACATTGCAATCATTGACTTTTGCTTCAATAAAGGATGACAGTTCCACGATTGCAATCTGCACTTGAGTATCTGGCTAGGCTTGAAATTGGCATTCATCTATCTCCAAAGCATTCAATAATGTGTTCAGCCTAGTCAAATTGGTGTTTATCTCGTTGATGGCTTGAGAAGTTTGAGTGTTGATCACATTTTGGCTTGCCATGAACTGTTGCAAGCTTACAGTTAGCTATTGTATGAGATCTTCCATTTCCCTTCACTGCATTGGAGGAGGCTGATTTGCAAAGTAAGAGGGTCCGGAGCCTTGGCCAGCTACTGCATAAGGAATGTATTGACTTTGTCCCTGCGGAGATGGCCCCACTTGGTCATTTTTCCAGTTGAAATTTGGATAACTTCTCCAACATGCATTGTAAGTATTAGAATAAGGTTCATAATAAATCTCAGAAACCATATACACCAGGTTAGATTGATCAAGAAAAACTTCCTTAAGAGCAAGAATAGTTGGACATGCATCAGTCACATGCCCTGGATCCTCACATATACTGCATTTTTCAGAAGATGATGGTAAAACATGCATTTCATTTACCTTCTTAAACTCAATGGAATCTAACCTTTTGGACATCAATGTAAGCCTAGCATTCAAATCAACAACTTCTTTCAATTGATACTTACCACCCCCACTAATGCAAGTTTGCTTTTTAGATCTATCATACACATAAGAGACATCCCAAGATTGGGCGTTTTCAGCCAAATAATCAAAATAGTCAAAACCTTCTTCGGGCCCTTTATTGAAAAACTCACCATTGCACATTGTTTCTAAAAATTACCTCATCTTTGGTTGCAACCCCTCATAGAAGAAACTAATGACCCTCCAACTCTTATACCCATGGTGAGGACATGCATTTAAAAGGTCTTTGAAACGTTCCCAACACTGATAAAATGTTTCCACATCCTTTTAGAAAAAATTCATGATTTGTCTTTTCAAAACATTAGTTCTTTGCATGGGAAAAAAATTCTTTAAAAACTTAGTTTGCATTTCTTGCCAAGTCCCAATGGATCTTGGTCTTTAGGAATTGAACCAGGTTTTTGGCTTGCCTTTTAAAGAAAATGGAAACAATTTCAGTTTTATTACCTCTTCCGTCCATGTTCTATCCATGAATGTGGAACACACTTCTTCAAACTCTTTGATATGCAAATATGGGTTTTCAGATTCAATGCCATGAAAATGAGGTAACAATGGAATCATCCCAGGTTTAAAATTAAAACATTTGCATTCAAAGGTAGAATAATGCAGGATGAGGTACTGGTCCTAATGGGTTGCAAATATTCTCTGAGCGTCCTATTAGGGTTCTCCATATCATGAGGTTCATTCTCAGCCATGATGCTACGAGTGTCAGATGGTGATTCAAGTGATTCAGGTGAAACAAGTTCACTCGATGATGAGATGGATGAGTTTGTCCTAACTAGTCTAAATATGTTATCTCAAGCCCAACCAGTCATACAAACTTAGTATAAATGCAATAAAAGCAAATAAGTCAAAGGAGAGGAAGTAGATATCACCCAGGCTGTGAAGACATTCACAACTCTATAAATACCCTCTCTGAAATCATAAAAACACTCTGATGACACCAATTGGTCCCCAGCAATGGCGCCAAAAATTTGACTCGTTCTGAGTTGGGCTTCTAAGTGCAAAAGTGTCAAGTTGTATCAAGGATGAGTTCAGGATCGTATTCCATAGGGACCACTAAGTATCAAAGTATTTATGAAAGATTAGTGAAATCTTGTTGCTGTAAAATGTGGTTTGAAAGTCTTTTTGGTCTTACATGATTTTGAAAACAGTAAAAAAAAATGAGAGGAGCTTGAGTAAACTATCAAAATGAGACTAAAATTTTATCAATTTTTCAAAAATATAAATTTAATAATGTGACCAAAACTAAACAAATTAACAGAAACAATTTTACCAAGCACTCAGGTTACGAGTTCAACGTCTGTTTGCTTCCACCGTTTACTAATTTCCTAGGCCTTACTCCTCTTCTTGTTAATCCAATCAAGGCATTAATAATATGAAATTTTATTACTAAATCTTGAGTAAATTTGCCACATCTGAACGGAAGAAAATAAAAACTCTCATTAAGCATCAACTGAATGTTATGTAAAAATTGGTTGATGAAAATCCTAGATTAAATCAAGGTTTTGATGTGCCTATTGTCAACAACAAAAAAAGAAATAAGAGCCAGTGATTTATCAACGATGCCTTCAATTTTTGGTTTTAGCCAAATAAAATTTTATTAATAGTATCAAAGGATAACTAATAAACTATAGAACGCAAACGACACTGACCCACAACCCAAGTTAGAAAACTTAGCCACTCATGCTTGCAATCCACAATTGTTGGGTCAAATTAATTCCGCAATAACTCATTGCAACAATAAAATACTCCCAACACAAGCATAACTCTACTCAATACCGTAAATGAAATAAAACTCAATAATGGTGTAACCCAAATTATTTCCCTACTCAACAATGACAAGAACACAAATGCCCTCAATAAATATTAATTTCAAACCAAACATTAAATAAGTGCTGAAATAAGAACTATGAAAAACAAGACACAAAAATTTAAATAACTAAGTATATGAGTGCTAAAAAAAATAAACTTGACACTGTAATTTTGAACATAACAATAAAGCAATGCAATTTAAATAAGCAAAGAGAGGGAGAGAGAGAGAGAGAGAGAGAGAGAGAGAGAGAGAGAGAGAGAGGGAAAGAAAGAAAAAGAAAAAATAGTGAGAGGAAGAGAGAGATGTGGCTACTCGGGTGGCTCGCAGTTGCAGTAGGTCTTGGCTGGTGGACTGTGCTGCTGTGCAGCAGAAGAGGAGGTTGTGCTCGTTGGTGGCTGCTTGCATGGCTGGCTGGAGGAGAGCTAGCAGCACTACTGCTGTGGAGATGCTGCAAGGTGGAAGAAATCCTCGGGTCTGCTAGTAGGGATGGCTAAAGGTATGGGGCCTACTATGGTGGACTGGCCTACTGGTGCTCCACAATTTTTGGTGGCCGGAGCAAGGGATCTGCTGGTGGAGGGCTCGAGGAGGTTGCTTGTTGAAACTACTGCTAGTTCGTGGATGTCCACGATAGTGCTCTTGAGCTGGAGAGAAACAGAGTAAGAGGGAAAGGAGACTGTAGGGAAGAAAATTAGTAAAAGAACTACAAATACAAAAAAAAAAAAAAAAAAATAGAGAAGGAGGGAGCCTAGGCAAGAGAATAGGAACAAAGAGAAAGGAAAAAGAAAGGAAAAGAAAAGAGAAGGGGAAAGAAGAGAAGGGCCAAGGAAAAGGGTTCAGGGAGAGAGTTGGTGCATGGGGCACAATTTTTCCCAGAATAAAAAGGTATATATGTAACAGGGGAGGGGGAGAACGCCCTAGTGACCCAGATCCATCTCACATCAAAGCGTAGTTTATATATATTTTTTTCTTTTTTTCTTCATTTTTTTATCTCTACGATCACGGCCAAGTTTGACCTTCATCAAGCCCGTTTTGCTTGAAAATAAAAACATAGAAGTTGTAGATAATCCTTTCCTCTTTCTTCAAAAATTTGAATCATCTCGATCGGAGCTTGGAAGGGAAAGTTATGCATGAATTATGAACTAGTGTCGGTTTTGGTTCTTGGGAATTTTTCTGTCATAAAAAATTACCAAAAATTCATAAATTGTTCAATAAAACTCAAAAATGATAAATAGGGCACTTTGTTAAAATGTTGGATATAATTAGACATTTAATTAAAAATAGAAGACATAATGCCTGAATTAAGATGCCTAATTACACAGTTTTAGCGCGTAATCACTGGTCAATTTTCTAATTGCACCCCCACTATTCTACACTTACTCTAAAGACTCTAAAACATATTTACACTACTATGTACACCATAAGAACTCAAGAGGAAACAAAAATACTTGGGTTGCCTCCAGAGAGCACTAAGTTTATCGTCTTCAGCAAGACTCAATTACAGTACATGTCGAACTCACCTTTGTTGGAAAGAGGGTTTTCTTCTTCCATGTCTTCATTGAATCATGTCTCACTTACCTAAAGTCATCCCTCTAAGTTGGTGGATGAATAATGTATTGTAAAACTTTGTTCGTACAGGTCTTCCATGTTGGATGTAGAGGGGTTTTTGGGCTGAAGCATATCCTCCAAAGGAACTCTCCATAAAATTTAGGGAGTTGCTTCCTTAACACATTCGTCAATCATATCAATGTCCAAAACTTGGACATCATCGGGTGGATGTTTGGAAGCATGGAAAATTTTTAGCTAAAGTTGCATGTTTCCAAAGGATACATCCATAATTCCTGACCTACATTGAATGTAGGCGTTAGCCATGGCTAAGAATGGTCGACCTTGTAGGACAAGGGTATTGTTTTTAGTCAATTCGGTAGGTTCCATATCCAAGACCGCAAAGTCGACAGTATAGTAGAAATCTTCGACCTTGACCAAGACATCCTTTATCACACCTCGGGGTTTCATTGCTGAGCGGTCAACAAAGATTAATGTGATCGGGGTGGGTTTTGGCTCTCTTAAATTGAATTGCTTAACGTCTGAGTGTGGAAAAAGGTTCACACTAGCCCCTAAATCTGAAATACCCCTATCAATTATGTAATTGCCAATTATACATGAGATAGTTGGGGTGACATGGTGTTTTAGTTTAGGAGGGAGATGACCAAGTATTATTGAGCTCACATGCTCGGCTAACCGTACTTGTTTGTTCATATGAACCCTTGATTTTCACTTTTGCATACACAAGTCCTTGAAGAATTTGGTATATGCAGGTATTTGCATGATGGTGTCTAAGAGAGGGATGTTGACCTTAACTTGTCTAAATATGTCCATGATGGACTCAGTAGTGGTCTCCTTAGATTTAAAGGGTGCCTGGAGAGCTGCAGGGTAAAGATGTAACAACCTGCTATTTAAATGGGTTTTTTTTTATACTATAATATTTAAAATGATCGGATACAACACTAGATTAAACCCAATCGTCAACCAAAGCAGCAAGAAGAAAAAATCAAATAAACATAACCATACGTAGTTATATACAATACTAGAGTGCTAATTTGTTTCCCAAAATATACTTGTACAACTGTTCCACAAGATACCCTCAACTAGGCCGGGGCTGTACAAAAATACTCCAAAAACATACTTACTATCTACTGACCGGTCAGTGCAGCAGCCCCTCTATCTACGAGCCTAGTCTGCTCGCCTACCGGGGTCACCTAAAAAATGTTAAATTAATTGGGATGAGCCAATGCTCAGTAAGATGAAATATGCTATTGCTAGTGTGTGGAAAATGAGTTACAATACTATGAAAATCTATCACTATATAGTCATGTATCACTGAATCTATAAAGTACAATACCGGTAATATAAATCTTCATCCTTTACCTGTTGCTTAATACTTTTGTACTTTAGGTTTCTACACAAAATACTGCTAATATACATATATATATATATATATTTTGTTTCTATAAAACTGTACAAACATAGTAATAACTGTAAACTTCCCTGTGGATAACTGTGTGTCATGATTTAACCCCTCATGTGGGCTGTGCAGCCCCGTAGGCGAGATTTACCCTGGCTGGCCAACTAGGAATAAATCACTATACTCCATAGTCTGATCAACCCTCCTCAACCCATTTCTGATGGGGAGCTTGTCCACTCGTGGGCTCTATGCAATCGACCTTTATACCACGTATTATCTGAATAGGTGGTTGCACTTTATAAATTTTATGTAGCTACAATACCGTGCTCTGTAAACTGTATGGTCCAATAGGGTTTGATACTATATAACACATCTCTATATATACAACAATCTGTTTTACCATGATTCTGTAATAACTATATAAACCATGACGTTGTAGAAAACTGTATCTATATCAACTGTGTTTCTGTAATAAACTGTAAAACTATATGTCATGGTAATATAAATTGTATCTGTATCAACTGATAGTCATGGTATTCTATAATTACTATAAAACATAGCCACTGTTTGTATATTCTGTAAAACATAACATAAGAAAATACTGTAAAACATATTCTGTACTATCTATATTCTCAAGTCACACAGTACTTTTAAAACATATTAAGCATATTTGATCAACTGTATAAATCTCTGCTTTAAACAATACTCTAGTGGAACATTTATAATTTTATACTGAAAATATACTCAAATAAATTAGCATAGCATATTTCCCTTACCTGTTTCCTGCTAAAAATCCCTCACTATAACGGGTCCAACACCCGTAGGGTTCTCCACTCAACACCCTGAAAACCATAAATCTCATAACAAAACATCACTATTTCTACGTCTATAGCATTTCCTACAATTGCTCGAAAGTCAAATTCTGAATAAAAGGTCTTACCCAAGATTTGGGATGAATTCCAATGTCATTCCATTGACGATCTGCTCCGGCAGACTTACAGAGAACTCCGCCAGGAGTGTCGTGGTGGCCTTAGATCATCGATCCGACGACTGACGGGGTTGAAATCATAGAAAGAAGGAGGAGGAGCCGTAGAGGAGAGAGAGAGAGAGAGAGAGAGGATTTCCGCTAAAATTTTTGTGTAAAAATCCAAGTTAAACACTATTTATATTGCGGCCTTCATCGACGAGTTACGTCATCTCGTCGATGAGTCTTTCAATAATTTCATCAACAAACCCTACTTCCTCGTCAATGAATTTCAGATGGCCTAAAACCCCTCTTGGTATTTTCTCGTCAACGAAGCTCGCCCTCGTCGACAAGGTCCTGTTGTACCCGTGTCGACGAATCCCTTGTATTCGTCGAGGAGGTCCTTTTGCTTCTGTTTCCATTTTCCTCCCTCATTATTATTAAAATACTATTTTTTTTTCGAGTTGTTACATTCTCCTCCCATTATAAAAATTTCGTCCTCGAAATTTACTATATGTATCTTTATCTATACACTCCATCATTCAATAAAGGAAAAGGGTCTACTTATTTTATTACCTAACCTCACTTATGGCGGAGGAATACCGTGGTTAAATGGTTAGTTTTGGGAGATTACAACCATAAAAGAAAATTCTCCCAAAACCGAAATACTACCCATCCTACACACTACATTACAATTCCACTATGCTAAACAAAATAAAAGCACTATTACTTTAATTATACATCACTGCTATGTCCCACAAAATATGTGGGGATATTTCTGTCTAATCTCGCTTTCAAGCTCCCACGAAGCTTCTTCTATTGCGTGATTCCTCCATAGGACTTTTACCAACTGTATCTTCTTATTGCACAATTCCTGTTCTTTCTTATTTAGGATTTGTACTAGAGCTTCTTCATATGCTAAAGCCTCACTGACTTCTAGTTCCATATGGTTGATGATATGGGAAGGATCTGGGACGTATTTCCTTAGCATAGAAGCATGAAATATGTCTTGAACTCGAAATAGAGATGGCGGTAAAGTTAGTCGATAGGCTACTGACCCAATCTTCTCAAGTATCTCAAATGGGCCAATAAACCTAGGGCTTAACATACCCTTCTTCCCAAACCTCAAGATCCCCTTGAGTGGAGTTATTCTCAAAAATACATGATCACCCACTTCAAATTTCAGTTCTCGACGGTGAGTATCCGCGTAGCTTCTTTGCCGACTCTGCGCTGCACTGATCCTGTCTCAAATTGAAATGTGGAATAGCTTCCCAAGAGGGCAAGGTGAATTGGATTCTTTTTATATTTTAATGATTTTTAAGCTCTTGTTTTTAATTACCCAAAAACAAGATACATAAACAGTAGCCACACTTAAAAATACTGAAATTTAAATTCACAAGTCAAATAATGAAATCAAGATAATTCAATCACTCAACCAAAAATATTAGAGCTTTTGTTGATTTCCTTATAGACTCATAGTATGCACTTTACTTGATCAAGATTTTCGCAGATTAATCAACGTACTCCCTTTTTGGGTTTCCGCAAAATGATTAATCAAAACGTACTTTCTAAATATCAAGTACTTTTGTTTCTTTCTCACTTAAGAACTTGCCATCTGCACTTTTAAATCATACAACAATAGTAAGTGAAGTAGAGAGAAAAATACAAGATTTTTACGAGGTTCGGCATCAACACAGCCTACGTCCTCGCCTTTGGCAAAACACCAAAGGATTCCATTATATTAGTTCTATTACCTGGTGGAACAATACCGACTTACAACAACTCCTTCTGTTAGGCTAGAGCCTGTCTCTCCAAACAACAATCCCTTGTATAGTCCAACGACTCAACAACTCTGACTCGTCTAAGAATGATGATAAAGAAAATTTCTGTATAGAAGAAAACTCTCACAATTGAGTAAATTAGTACAATGATCAGCTCACTTATACTCTAAGGTAATTCAAATATAAGAAATTTAAAGCTCAATATGTAGTATGAATTACCAAATAATTTTTCAAAGAAAATGAAAGATTTTGATTTTTTTTATAAAAAAAATTTTGCTTCGAAGTATAAATCAATAGTAGATCAGAATTTTAAGCACAAGAGAGTTTTAGATCCTTTGAGAAATTTGAATACTTGAAGATCGCTTGACCTAAAAACCTTTAAAAAGTTACTTGATCTAAAAACTTTGAAGATTGATGGATCTGAAAACTTTTGAAAATTTCTTAATTTCAAAAACCTTTCAATATTACCTCAATAATCATACTTCAAACCTTTGAAGCTTTTAAATATTTATAGATGTTTTTAGAAGCCATCCATTACTCCCAAAGATTCCTAAAAACCATTTCCAAATATTTTGAAATAAATATGTTCAAAAACGTGGTTTAAAAAATCTTCCCGTTGAGAGAATTAATGCCAACGTTCGAGTGGCAATTGCCTGCCACGACTTGGCAGTCGCCTGTCACAGAGCACTTTCTCAACACAGAATGCTGGCAGTCGCCTGCCAGAACCAAGGCAGTCGCCTAGTTTGTTCATGCAGGCGCCTGGCAGTTTAGGCAATCGCCTGTCTAACTATTGACTATTTGAAAAACCATTTTCTTAATGTGGCAGTCGCCTGCCTTATCATGGCAGTCGCCTGACCCTTCATTATTTGAAAAAGTTTTCTTTTCTTAAACCCTTTCTTTTTATTGATTTAAGAAATATTCTTTAGAGTATATATACAAAAAACATATTTTTGAATTTTTATGAGCTTCAAACCATTTTATATTTGAGATTAACTTTGAAGTACTTACATTTAGAATATCCAAAAAAAATATAATTCTTTTAGTTTTTAATCTTGTTCTTCCATCATCTTTGTGATTTCAATCTTTCCTTTGAGCTTTTCTTAGTATAATTTTGTCCTTCAAGTTCTTTTATAATCCATAAGCTTTCCTTTGTGTTCTTCAAAGATTCTTTGTAATCCATAAACTTCCTTATGCACTTGAGCTTTGTTACTTTCCTGAAAAACTTTTATTTAAAACATATTAAGTATATCATTTATTTGTTATCATCAAAATAAGAATTGAAAGCCTTAGACCAACAATCTCCCCCTTTTTGATGATAACAAATCGAGAGCAAAAATAATATTCTAATACTCATGGCTTCCCCTATCAATAAGCATGATATATTTTTTAAACGTATGATTCATGCATATAAGTTCAAAAGATAATCCATGAATATACAAACAAGGACAAAGATAATTCACAAACCACGATAAAATTTCACAAACCATAGTATATCATATTTTTGCACTTACAACTTCTCTGAAACATTTCTCCCCCTTTGGACATCAATCAAAAAGGAGAAAGAGATACAAAAATAGAGAAATGCTGCAAGTCAAAGTACTAGTTTTAAAATATTAGGTATAGACTATCCGATAAAGCTTAAAATATAGAATAGCACATAAAAGTGACAAATAGTTTATAGATGGAAACATATCAGTTAGAGGCTTCCATGGATTCACTCTCATCATCTCCTTCCTCTTGGTCGTCACTCTCATCATTTCCTTCCTCTTGTTCTCCAAATTCATTATTTCCTTCCTCTTGTCCACTTTCATCATCTCCTTTCTCTTGGTCACCAGATTCATCCTCACTGGATGTAGAAGCATTAATACTCATAGGAGATTTTCCTTTAGAAGAACTGGCCAACTGTTGCTCAATATTTTCAACACTCTTATCAATATGTGAACAATGAGTTTCTATAGATGTAACCTTGTCTTGCAGAGTACCAAGGCTAGATTTCATACCATCATTGAACTTCATATAATGATTAAAAAATGGAATAAACCATAAAGGAGTGTTTGGAGCAAGCTGAACTAAAGGTGTTTGGATGGAAGATGAAGGAGGTGGTGTAGCAGATGAGACATTCCTATGTCCTTTATAAAACCACCCTTGCAGAGAATTCTTATAGCTCATCTGTTTAAGAACGGTATTAGAAAAGATATCATAGTAAGTCTTGCTAGTGAAGTTGAATGATGGTGTTAAAACATTAAAATGAGCAAAAACCATATTCAACATTCCAGCATAGGGTAGAACAATACGAGGAGCATAACTTTCATGATAATCCACTGGATGATCAAACTTGGAAGATCCATCTTCTTTCCTCTGAGAATGCACCACATTACAAAACAATCTAGAAACAAGATATGGTCATGAGAATCGGATCGTGGTAAGATGTTGTTTGTAATGAGCTTATGCAGAATTAGGGCTTTTAGGTTAAGCTACTTATAAAGTGGAGGATGCCCAAAGTTAACAAGGGTTTCAATCATGACCAAAGGTAAAAACTCTTGTGGGGTAAAACCTTAATTCGAAGAATCTTTCCTAAGGATATGGGATTTAGATGGATATTTTGCCCAGGCAAACTTGTTTTGATTCCATCGTCGCATCGTTCCATGTTTGCATAAAAAATTCGTACAACATTGGGATAATAGCCTTTAGCTTGGTAGGTAATAAACTTATCCCACCCAATGTTCTTAAAGAGTTCAATGATTTCAGGAAAATCGAAATTAAAGAATGTGATGTCAAGAACTTTACCTAAGATCGGTTCAGCTGAAGCAATCTGATTTCAGTAAAGGTGCTTAGCGTGTGGAGTTACCAACCATTTCTCCACCTCATCGTTATTAATCCTTGTTGAAGATGAGGATCCCTTGACACCAACGGATTTGGATCGAGGCATATTTGTATAGAGAGGGAAAACAAGGAACCCTAAGGTAAGTTCAGAATTTGGTGAGTAGGAAGATTTAGATACTTGGTTTCATGATGATTTGAGCAAGATTTGTGTATGGAAAGTGATAGAGACGAAAGATTTTAGAGAGAAAATGAATAGTTAGGCGCCTGGTGGGTTTTAAAAAATGACTTAAAACAGGGTTTTAAACCCTATGCGAGGCAGTTGCCTGCCTGAATGTGGCAGACGCCTGTCTATATGGAATTTTAAAAGACAGTAGCTTGGCAGCTGCCTGGCACCTTGGTGGCAGTCGCCTGCCAACCAGAACAGTGTTTAGAGTACTTCTCGACTATGAAGCATACCCAACTCTCTTCTTATAAATATTTACAAATTCTAGCATTATATCTTCGTTTTGCACATGATCTCTTAAAAAATGGTGTCTTATGTCAATGTGTTTTCTTCTTGAGTGAGACACTAGATTTTTTGAAATATTAATAGCACTTGTGTTGTCACATTTGATAGGAATAGTTTGATATTGTATTTGAAAATCTTTTAATTACTATTTCATATAAAATGTTTGTGCACAACAACTTCCTGCAGCAATGTATTCTGCTTCTACTGTGGATAATGCTATAGAGTTTTGTTTCTTTGAAGACTAAGAAACTAAAGAATGTCCTAAAAAATGACACGTTCCACTTGTGTTTTTTCTATCTATTTTACATCTAGCAAACTCTACATCTAAATAACTAATCATTTCAAATCCAGATTCCTTTGGATACCATAAACCTAGTTCAAGTGTGCCTAATAGATACCTAAGGATTCTTTTGACTTCTGTTTGGTGTGATTCCTTAGGAGCTGACTGAAACCTTGCACACATACATACACTAAACATAATATCTAGCCTACTTGCCATTAAATAAAGTAAGCTTCCTATCATTCCTTGATAGTACTTAGTATAAACTTGTTTCCCTTTAACATCTTTGTTAAGATTAGTTGAAGTACTCATAGGAGTTCCTATAGGTTTACTTTCTTCCATATCAAACTTTTTTAACATGTCTTTAATGTATTTAGTTTGATTTATGAAAGTTCCATTTTTCGCTTGTTTGATTTGTAATCCAAGAAAGTAATTTAATTCTCCCATCATGCTCATCTCAAACTCTTTTTTGCATACATGTGGCAAATTCTTTACATAGATCTTTATTTGTAGCTCCAAATATATTATCATCCACATATATTTGAACTAATAGCATATCTTTGTTTTTAGTTTTAATGAATAAGGTACTATCAACCTTTCCTCTTGTAAATTCATTTTTAAGTAAGAATTTACTTAACCTCTCATACCAAACTCTTGGAGCTTGTTTTAAATCATAAAGAGCTTTTGTTAGTTTGAATACATGGTTTGGATTTTTAGAATTTTCAAACCCTGGAGGTTGTTTTACATATACTTCTTCATTTATATATCCATTTAAAAATGCACTCTTTACATCCATTTGATATAACTTAAAATCCTTATGGGCTGCATAAGCTAAAAGCATCCTAATAGCTTCCATTCTTGCCATAGGTGCAAAAGTTTCATCATAATCAATTCCTTCTTCTTGATTGTACCCTTGTGCCACTAGCCTAACTTTGTTTCTTACAACAACTCCATTTTCATCCTTCTTATTTCTAAATACCCATTTAGTTCCTATGATTGATTTATTTTTGGGTTTTGGTATTAGTTCCCATACTTGACTTCTTTCGAATTGATTTAATTCCTCTTGCATAGCTATAATCCAAGAATCATCTTTTAAAGCATCTTCAATATTTTTTGTTTCATCTTGGGATAAAAAAGCATAATGATTACAAATATTTTTAGTGAGGCTCTAGTGGTTATTCCTTTTGATGTTTCACCAAGAATTTGTTCTTTTGGGTGATTTTTGTCATATTTCCACTCTTTAGGGAGTTTCCGTTTCTCTGATAGGTTTTCATTTAATGCATCATTGTTCTTTTCTTCTTTTATTTCAAGAACTTCTTCCTTTTGTGAAGTGACTTCTTTTTCATCATTCATATCTTTAATGTTATAATGATTTGATTCGTCAAACGTTATATGAATTGATTCCATAATTGTAGAAGTTTTTTTATTATAAATCCTATAAGCTTTACTATTTGTAGAATAACCTAAGAAAATACCTTCATCTGACTTTGCATCAAATTTTCCTAGGTCATCTTTAGTATTTAATATAAAACATTTGCAACCGAATACATGAAAGTAGGATATATTTGGTTTTCTATCTTTCCAAAGTTCATATGGTGTTTTATCTATTTTTTATCTTATTGATACCCTATTTACAATATAACATGTTGTATTTACAGCTTCTGCCCAAAAATATTTAGGTAAACAATTTTCATTGAGCATTGTTCTTGCCATTTCTTGCAAAATTTTATTTTTCCTTTCAACAACTCCATTTTGTTGTGAAGTTCTAGGTGCTGAAAAATTGTGAGTTATTCCATGTTCATTACAAAATTTATCCACTTCCTTATTTTTAAACTCTCTTCCTTCGTCACTTCTAAAGCTTGTTACATTATAACCTTTCTCATTTTGTAGTTTCTTGCATAAGGCTATTAATTTATTGCAAGCTTCATCTTTGTTTGCTAAAAAGATTACCCAAGTAAATCTTGAAAAATCATCTACTATTACAAAAGCATATTGTTTTCCACCTAAGCTTAAGGTTCTGTTGGATCAAATAAGTCTAAGTGTAGGATTGCTAGGGGTCTTTTGGTGGATATGATTTTTTTTCTTTTTGAAACTTGTTTTTACTTGTTTTCCCTTTTGAAAAGCATCACACATCTTGTCTTTTGCATACTTAATGTTTGGTAATCCTTTTATAAGATTTTTCTTAGATAATTTAGATAGTAGGTCCATACTGGCATGTCCTAATTTCCTATGCCATAACCAACTTACTTCATTCATAACTGTTAAACAAGTTATGTTTTGATTTGCTATTTTCTCAAGATTTATACAATAAACATTATTTATTCTATGAGCCATAAGCAAGGTTTCCTTATTTTTGGGATTCTAGATAACACATTTTTCTTTCATGAACATTTCTTCGAACCCTTTATCACTTAATTGACTAATACTTAAAAGATTATGTTTTAGTCCTTCTACTAATAGCACATTATCTATAGTGAGTGAAGATTCTTTACCATTTTTTCTAATACCAACAATTTTACTTTTGGCATTGTCGCCGAAAGTGACATATCCCCCTTCCTTTGGTTTTAAGGTAGTGAACTTGGTCTTGTCACCAGTCATATGCCTTGAGCATCCGCTATCGAAGTACCATTTGTCTGTTGTCGTTGTTGTCCTAAGGCAAACCTATAATGAGGGACACTATGTGTTAGTTTTTGGAACCCGAATTCTTTTGATTTTCGTTGTTTTATTGTTGGTTCCACTATTTGTTTTCCATTCTCCTTGAATTTTAACATATTTTTTATTTAATGGGCAATTGAACATTATATGACCTTTAGTCTTGCACATATAGCAAGTTGTGTGTTCATGTTTGTTATTTGATGAAGTACTAGCATAAAACTTAGCTTCCTTAACAAAATATCCCATGTATAGCTTTCTATTCCTTTTATTTGTTTTACCATTATAGCATATTCCTTCTTTGTTTCCATGAAGCCTTTGCTGCCCAATCATCTTTTCAAAGTTTTCTTTACCTTTAGTAAACTTATAGACAATCTTTTCTTTATCTTGAATTACCTTTTTGAGTTCATTTATTTCTAAATCTTTCTTATTCAAATCATTTTTATGAGTTTTATCTAACTCTTCTTTTTCTATGTTTATTTCTTCTTCCAACTTCTTCATATAAGTGTATCTTTCTTCTTCAATAACTTTGAATGTTTCAACATGCTTTATTAGTTCTTTATTTTGATCTTTCAAAGTTATATTTCTTTTAGACAGTTTTATAAATCTTTTATGTAGTGAAAATAATTCAGTTTGTAATTCCTTATAAGAAGGCAAACTATCACATGACTCATCACAAGACACGTTTTGAGATTCTGTTGAAGAGTAATAAGAATTTACCTGTTCATCGTTTGCCATGAAACATATATTTTCCATCTCTTGTTCACTTGATTCGGTTTCAGTTTCACTAGAGCTTGAGTTGTCCCAAGTAGCTTTCATTGCTTCCTTTTTTTTTTCTTCTTGTCTTTCTTGAATAATGGACACTCCGGTTTAATATGCCCTGGATTTTTGCAATGATAACAGATTGGTTCATTCTTACCTTTATTTTCTTTCCTACGTGTATCTCCTTTTTCAGTTTTCTTTTTATAGAATTTTCTAGGAAACCTTTTATTTCTTCTATAGAATTTTCCTAGTCTCTTAGTAATGAATGCCAATTCATCTTAATCTAAGCCACTTCTTTCGCTTTCCTCTTCACTAGTGTTATGGCTAGATGCTTTTAGAGCTATGGATATTTTGTGCTTTGGTTTAGGATTCCTTTCTTTCAATGTCATTTCATATGTAAGAAGTGAACCTATAAGTTCATCCAAAGAATTAGTCTTAAGGTTTCTACCTTCCGTGATAGCTGTGGCCTTTGGTTCCCAAATAGAGGGTAGACCTCTTAGAATCTTTCTAATCATTTCATATGTAGTATAGGTTTTTCCTAAGGCACTTAAAGAGTTTATTATGTGGGTAAATCTGGTGTACATGCTTGATATTGTTTCATTAGAATTCATTTTGAATGCTTCGTATTCACTTGTTAGCATGTCTATCCTATTGTCTCTAACATCAAAGGTTCCTTCATAAGTTACTTGTAGCTTATCCCAAATCTCCTTAGCTGTTTTGCAGGCCATGGCTCGATTAAACTCATTAGCATCTAATGCACAATATAACACATTTATAGCGCCTGCATTTATTTGAAGCATTTTATAATCTAAGTCGGTCATGTCTTTCTTTTCTTTTGGAATACGTTTTCCATCAACTAACTTAGTGGGGATAAGATTTCCATCCATAACAACTTCCCAAGCTTTCCAATCCATGTGTTGGAGGTATATTTCCATTCTTTTTTTTACAAAAAGTATAATTGTGTCCACAAAAGATTGGTGGACAGGTTGAGGATTGTCCTTGACTGAAGGGTGCTACTCCAATGTTTGCCATTTAGATCTTTTTATAGTTTCTTGTTAGGAATTTCTATAATTGGGCTATGATACCAATTGAAATGTGGAATAGCTTCCCAAGAGGGGGGGTGAATTGGATTCTTTTTATATTTTAATGATTTTTAAGCTCTTATTTTTAATTACCCAGAAACAAATACACAAACAGTAGCCACACTTAAAAATACTAAAATTTAAATTCACGAGTCAAATAATGAAATCAAGATAATTCAATCACTCAACCAAAAATATTAGAGATTTTGTTGATTTCCTTATAGACTCTTAGTATGCACTTTACTTGATCAAGATTTCCGCAGATTAATCAATGTACTCCCTTTTTGGGTTTCCACAAAACGATTAATCAAAACGTACTTTCTAAATATCAAGTACTTTTGTTTCTTTCTCACTTAAGAACTTGCCATCTGCACTTTTAAATCATACAACAATAGTAAGTGAAGCAGAGAGAAAAACACAAGATTTTTATGAGGTTTGACTTCAACACAGCCTACATCCTCGCATTTGGCAAAACACCAAAGGATTCCACTATATTAGTTCTGTTACTTGGTGGAACAATACCTACTTACATCCACTCCTTCTGTTAGGCTAGAGCCCGCCTCTCCAAACAACAATCCCTTGTATGGTCCAACGACTCAACAACTCTGAATCGTCTAAGAATAATGATAAAGAAAATTTGTGTATAGAAGAAAACTCTCACAATAGAGTAAATTAGTACAATGATCAGCTCACTTATACTCTAAGGTAATTCAAATATAAGAAATTTGAAGCTCAATACGTAGTATGAATTCCCAAATAATTTTTCAAAGAAAATGAAACATTCTGATTTTTTTTAAAAAAAAAAACTTTGCTTCAACGTATAAATCAATAGTAGATCAGAATTTTAAGCACAAGAGAGTTTTAGATCCTTTGAGAAATTTGAATACTTGAAGATCGTTTGATCTAAAAACCTTTGAAAAGTTGCTTGATCTAAAAACTTTGAAGATTGATGGATCTGAAAACTTTTGAGAATTTCTTAATTTCAAAAACCTTTCAATATTGCCTCAATAATCATATTTCAAACCTTTGAAACTTTTGACTATTTATAGATGTTTTTAGAAGCCATCCATTACCCCCAAAGATTCCTAAAAATCATTTCCAAATATTTTGAAATAAATATGTTCAAAAACGTGGTTTAAAAAATCTTCTCGTTGAGAGAATTAATGCCAACGTTCGAGTGTCAGTCGCCTATCACAGAGCACTCTCTCAACACAAAATGGTGGCAGTCGCCTGCCAGAACCAAGGCAGTCGCTTGGCTTGTTTGCACAGTCGCCTGGCAATTTAGGCAGTCGCCTGTCTAGTTACTGACTATTTGAAAAATCATTTTCTTAATGTGGTAGTCACCTGCCTCATCAATGCAGTTGCCTGGCCCTTCATTATTTGAAAAAGTTTTCTTTTCTTAAACCCTTTCTTTTTATTGATTTAAGAAATATTCTTTAGAGTATATATATAAAAAACATATTTTTGAATTTTTATGAGTTTCAAACCACTGTATATTTGAGATTAACTTTGAAGTACTTACATTTAGAATATCCAAAAAAAATATAATTCTTTTAGTCTTCAATCTTGTTCTTCCATCATCTTTGTGATTTCAATCTTTTATTCTTCAATCTTGTTCTTAGTATAACTTTGTCCTTCAAGCTCTTTTATAATCCATAAGCTTTCCTTTGTGTTCTTCAAGGATTCTTTGTAATCCATAAACTTCCTTATGCACTTGAGCTTTGTTACTTTCCTAAAAAACTTTTATTTAAAACATATTAAGCATATCATTTATTTTTTGTCATTAAAATAAGAATTGTAAGCCTTAGGCCAACAATAAATAAGTCAGACTTTATCGTACGCCTGCTATACTATTTCTGGCCCCATAACTCGCCTCTCTCCCAGTTCACTCCAGTATAAAGGGGAACGACACTTCCTACCATAAAGTGCCTTATAAGGAGTCATACCTATGATTGCCTAATAGCCATTGTTGTAAGCAAATTCCACTAATGGCATATACTGAGCCCAGCTACCCCCAAAATCCAAAACACACGCTCACAACATATCCTCGAGTACCTGAATGTTCTCTCTGTCTGAGGATGGAAAGTAGTGCTGAATGCTAACTAAGTCCCCAATGCCTCTTGTTAGCTCTTCCAAAACCATGATGTAAAACGTGGATCACGGTCCGAGACTATGGACACCGGCACTCCATGGTGTCGAACAATCTCTTGTATGTAAATCTCTCCTAACCTGTTCATAGGGTAGCTAATCTTAATAGGCAGAAAGTGTTCTATCTATGTCAACCTATCAACTATTACTCATATGGCATTTTGACCATGCGGCACTAGCAGTAGCCCCGTAACAAAATCCATGGATACGTGGTCCCACTTCCATTCAAGAATGAAAAGTAGCTGCAATTGACCAGCTGGCCTCTGATGCTCAGCCTTAACCTGCTGCTATGTCAAATACTGCTGTACAAACTTTGCTATTTCCCTTTTCATGCCACTCCACCAAAAATATTCCCACATATTCCTATACATTTTCGTACTACCAGGATAAACATTGTATAGAGATCTACGTGCTTCTTCTAAAATCGTCCTCCTGATGTTGTCATATGCAGGCACACACAATCTGGTGTGAAATCTCAAAGCCCCATCGTCAGAAATTCTGAATTCTTCCCCTGACCATCCTGTATTCTGGCTATCACTTCTGCCAATTCTAGATCATCCCTCTCAGTGGCTTTAATTCTTTCACAAAGTATAGGTTGTACAACCAAACTGGCAATAAGCGCCTGAGGATCATCTTCCACTACTCCGAGTCTTTCTAAGTCCATCTGAATTGGATGCAAAACTACTGCTGCTAGCTGTGCTGTGTCTCCTGATTTACAGCTCAAAGCATTAGCCACAACATTTTCTTTACTTGGATGGTAACTAATGGTACAGTCGTAATCCTTGATAAGCTCCAACCACCTCCTCTGTGGCATGTTCAACTCTTTTTTTGTGAAGAAATACTTTAGGCTCTTGTGATTCGAAAATATTTCACATTTCTCACCATATAAGTAATGTCTCCAAATCTTCAACGCATGTACAACCGCAACCAATTCCAAATCATGAGTACGATAGTTCTTTTTATATTCTTTCAACTGCCTAGATGCATATGCTATCACGCTACCATGCTACATTAATATACAACCGAGCCTTTTCAAAGACGCTTCACTGTAAATCACATACCCATCACCTCCTGATGGAATCGTCAGAACTGGTGCAGTGACGAGCCGCTGCTTTAATTCCTGAATGCTCTACTCGTATTCTTCATCCCACACAAATCTAGCATTCTTCCTAGTCAAATGCGTGAGAGGTCTTGATAAAGTTGAAAACCCATCAACGAATCATCGGTAATAACCTACTAGTCCTAAGAAACTTCTAAAGTTCTTCGGCCTGACCCAATTCACCACCGCGTTAATCTTGCTAGGATCCACCGCTATACCGTCTCCCGAGATCACATGGCCTAAAAATGTAACTTTCTCAAGTTAGAACTCACACTTACTAAACTTAGCGTAAAGCTTCTCCTCTCTGAGTGTCTGCAGTACCTGCCTCAAATGCATCTCGTGATCCTCAAAACTCCTCGAGTACACCAGTATATCATCAATGGAAACTACGACAAACTGATCTAAATACTGGTGGAAAACTCTGTTCATCAAGTCCATGAACACGCCTGGGGCGTTCGTTAGACCAAATGGCATAACGAGGAACTCGTAGTGCTTATACCTAGTTCTGAAGGCTGTCTTTGCTGGATCCTCTGCTTTTACTCTCACTTGATGATACCCTGATTTAAGGTCAATCTTAGAATATACCCGTGTACCCTAGAGCTGATCAAACAAATTGTCGATACGGGATAGAGGATATTCATTATTAATAGTAACCTTGTTTATCTCCCTGTAATTAATGCACATCCTCATGGACCCATCTTTCTTCTTCACAAACAACACTGGAGCTCACCACGATGACACACTAGGTCGTATAAACCCCTTGTCCAGCAAGCCTTGCAACTATTCCTTTAATTCTCTCAATTCAGCTGGAGCCATACGATAGGGAATCTTAGAAATCGGCACAGTCCCTCGAGGTAAATCTATAGGAAAATCCACCTCACGCATAGGAGGCAATCCAAGTAACTCCTCTGGAAAAAAAACATCTGGAAATTCTCGTACTACTGGGGTCCTATCAATCTTCAATTCATTTTCAGATACTTCTTTCACAAATGTTATAAACCCCTGACCTTCGTCCAAGAGTAATCCACTCGCCTACAAGGCTAACACCAACTGTGATGGAGCATGCACCTGCGAACCAATGAATCTGAATTCCTGCTCTCCAGGGGGTCTGAAAATTACTTCTTTCAGATGACAGTCAATACCGGCGTGATTGGCAGCCAACCAGTCCATACCCAGTATTATATCAAACCCACACATATCAAATACAATCAAGTTAGCTGGTAACACTTTCCCCTGAATTTATATCGAATAGCCTCTAAGTACCCTCTGACATTTGATCACTAACCCTGATGGTGTAGCCACTGACAGCGCTATATCTAATGACCGGGTCTCACTCTCAGATAATTTAACATAGGATGCAGAGACAAAAGAATGAGTGGCACCTGAATTAAATAAGACAATAACGGAATGCGATAAAATAGTAAATGTACCTGTCACCACATCCGTAGCAGCCTCTGCATCACTCGGTGTCAGAGCATATACTCTCGATGGGGCCATATTCCTCTGCTAGCCATCATAAGGCACCTGATATCCTCCTTGAGCTGCCTGATATCCTCCCCGATAAGGCCTGGGAGCTAGGACTAGGTCTAGCAGACCTAGGCATGCACGCGCCATATGGTTGGGTCTTCACATCGATAGCATACATCGCTCCCTACCCGGCACTCCCCCGGATGACGTCTCTCGCATGTTTGACATACTGGGATGATCGGCGCACCTTGATTTCCCCGAGGTCCTGCTATTTGCCTCTAGTCTCCCCTATCACGACCTTCTTTTCATGGACCCCTATTCGAGCCAGCCTGAAAACCCTGAGGTGCAGGTCTTTTCCTTTGACTCTGAGCTACTACACCCCTCTGTATACCACTCCCAATAACTGCAGCTCTATCTACAACCTCCGTAAATGTCTGAGCTCTAAAGCCAATCACCTGCTCAAACAAATTCTACCTCAATCCCTCCTCAAACTTCCTTGCCTTTTTCTCTTCATCTGGTGCTAGATGAGGAGTAAAACGTGACAACTCGATAAACCAAGCCTCCTAATGGGACACAGTCATCTGCCCTTGTACCAGATGCATAAACTATGATGCTTTCGCACTCCAAACGATAGCAGAAAAATACCGCACAAATAACAACTCCTTGAATCGGTTCCACATCACTAGAAGTGGAACCGGCCTCTACACCTCTATTAAACGCGCTGATCTCCACCAGCGCTTTGCTTCCCCTGTCAGTTTGAATGCCACAAACCCCACCTTCTGCTCATCTATGCAAGGAAGCACAGCCAACGTCTCTTCAATGTCGTAGACCCAATTCTCAGTTACAATCGGGTCATCTCCTCCAGCAAAGGATGGGGGATTCATTTGCGTAAACTGCTCAATTGAACAATCACGCTCCCCAGAACTCCTAGCCATCTCAACCATCACCTGCTAAGTGACGCTACGCAGTACAACATCTATATCTCCTCCACCTATGCTGGAAGGTCCTGGCCTATCCTCCCCAGCATTTGTGTCACTGTTTCCTGGGTCCATCCTGAAAATAAGAAACACACTTAAACAGTTTATCTCCTATACGGACCTATCATGTACCAATTAAAAATTAATTACCTTCCCCGACCTTACTTAGTATCCGGTTGTCACCCAGACACACGACCCGACAACAGTTTACTATGGTTTTCCTAAAATCGTCACCCCATGAAAAACACATAAACCACCACGAAAATCCTATATCCAAACAACCGAACAAACCTCAAATTCTTTTCCTATACTCTGGTATTGCTTTTGCTGCACTCTAAAGTCTACAAAACCTAGCAACTTAGACTCTGATACCAAATTGTAACAACTTGCTATTTCAATGGGTTTTTTTTCATACTATAATATTTAAAATGCTCTGATACCAAATTGTAACAACCTGCTATTTAAATGGTTTTTTTTATACTATAATATTTAAAATGCTCTGATACCACATTGGATTAAACCCAATCATCAACCTAAGCAGTAAGAAGCAGAAATCAAATAAACATAACCATACGTAGTTATATACAATACTAGAGTGCTAATTTATTTCCCAAAATATACTTTCACAACTGTTCCCCAAGATACCCTCAACTGGGCTGGGGTTATACAAAAATACTCCAAAAACATACTCACTATTTACTGACAAGGTAGTACAACAGCCCCTCTATCTGCGAGCCTGGTCTGCTCGCCTACCCGGGTCACCTAAAAAATGTTAAATTAATTGGGATGAGCCAACGCTCAGTAAGATGAAATATGTTATTGCTAGTGTGTGGAAAATGAGTTACAATACTATGAAAATCTATCACTATATAGTCATGTATCACTGAATCTGTAAAGTACAATACCGGTAATATAAATCTTCATCCTTTACCTGTTGCTTAATACTTCTATACTTTAGGTTTCTACTCAAAATACTGCTAATATACATATATATATATATATTCTATTTTTGTAAAAATATATAAACATAGTAATAAATGTAAACTTCCCCGTGGATAACTGTGTGTCATGATTTAACCCCTCATGAATAAATCACTATACTCCATAGTCTGATCAGCCCTCCACAACCCACATCTGATGGGGAGCCTGTCCACTTGTGGGCTCTATGCGATTGACCTTTATACCACGTATTATCTGAATAGGTGGTTGCACTCTATAAATTATATATAGCTACAGTACCGTGTTCTGTAAACTGTACGGTACAACAAGGTCTGATACTATATAATACATCTCTATATATACAACTATCTGTTGTACCATGATTCTGTAATAACTGTATAAACCATGACGCTATAGAAAACTGTATCTATATCAACTATGTTTCTATAATAAACTGTAAAACTATAGGTCATGGTACTATAAACTATATTTGTATCAACTATATAATCATGGTATTCTGTAATTACTATAAAACATAGCCACTGTTTGTATATTCTGTAAAACATAACACAAGAAAATACTGTAAAACATATTTCTGTACTATATCTATATTCTCAAGCCACATAGTACTTTTAAAACATATTAATCATATTTGATAAATTGTATAAATCTCTGCTTTAAAAAATAATCTGGTGGAACATTTAAAATTTTATAATGAAAATATACTCAAATAACCTAGCATAACATATTTCCCTTACCTGTTTCCTGCTAAAAATCCCTCACTATAATGGGTCCAACACTCACAGGGTTCTCCACTCAACACCCTGAAAACCATAAATCTCATGACAAAACATCACTATTTCTATTTCTATTTCTATAGCATTTCCTACAACTGCTCGAAAGTCAAATTTCGAATAAAAGGTCTTACCCTAAATTTGGGATCAATTCCAACTTTGTTCCACCAACGATCCGCTCTAGCAGACTTGCAGAGAACTCTGCCAGGAGTGTCGTGGTGGCCTCAGATCATCGATTTGGTGACTGATGGGGCCGAAATCGAAGAAAGAAGGAGGAGGAGTCGTAGAGTAGAGAGAGAGAGAGAGAGGATTTCAGCTGAAATTTCGGTGTAAAAATCCGAGTTAAACACTATTTGTACTGCGGCCTTCGTCGACGAGCCACATCATCTCGTCGACAAGTCTTTCTGTAAGTTCGTCGACGAACCTTACTTCCTCGTCAATGAATTTTAGATGGCCTTAAACCCCTCTCAGTATTTTCTGTTGATGAAGCTTGCCCTCGTCAATGAGGTCCTATTGTATCCTGGTCGACGAATCCCCTGTATTCGTCGACGAGGCCCTGATAAATTTATTGGGATATTTTCCAAAAGTACGATGTCATCGACGAACACAGAGTATTCGTCAATGAAGTCTACTGCCTCCTTCTGTTCCTATTTCCATTTTCCTCCCTCTTTATTATTAAAATACTTTTTTTTTGGGTCGTTACAAAAGAGCTGTAGGAATATAATGGGAAAGTGTTTTATGCCTTGGAAGGATAGGTGACTCGTTGTCCGTTGCCGAATTAGGAGACAAGGGGACACATAATTCTTTTGCAGGCCCATGCCTCTTCTTCTCTTTACCCTTTTCTTGATTTATTTTCTCCCCGAACCTATTTTTTATATTCTTACCACTCCAAAGAGTGGTAATAGCCTAGGCATGTGCCTTATACGATGAAGGTTCCACTGTGATCTCACACTCTACTCTGCATTGGCTCTTGGGTTTTGCTTGAAGCTGACTTGGAAACTCCCTCTAATCTCTCCTACTCAATGACATAGTTAGTTGCCCCATAGTGGCCTCCAACTTAGCTATGGATTGAGAGTGAGAATTAAGTAATTGCCGATTTACTTGGCGATTACCTTCAATGCCTTGTAGGGTTATCAACACCGCCCCTAAAAAGAATCATATTTAGGTTGCTAAGGAGATTATTTTTGAAATGGTGAGTGTCTATGGGCAGAAGTGAGAGAATTTTGAAAATTTTGATATGGGCGAGGAGATGAAGCATTAGGGTTTCGTTGAGGTATTTGAGCTTGAAACCTCAGAGTTTGTGACCTCTAGGGGAAGTTAGACTGATGTTTCTACCTCGAGTTGTATGCGTTAAAGCAAGGGTTGTTTGGCAACCTATCATACCAATTATGGGTGACTTTTACTTCTTCCTGCACAAACTCATGTTGGGAAGGTATGTGTGGACAATTGTAACTAAAGTGAGAAGGATCGGCACAAATGGCACACACCTCTGTGCATGCCATGGATTGTGGTTGCTGTCCTTAAGATAAGACCCGATCAAGCTTTTGAGATATGGCGTGTAGGGTAGGGGTGAGGTCATGACCTGTAGCCAGCTTATAAACTTATTTCGGCCTAGAAGTAGAAAGCTTGGAGGGTCTATGAGCAGCCTCAACATGCTACTTAGATTTTTCGGTGAGGTTCTTGAAGAGAACCCATGCCTCATTATCATGTTTAGTGAGGAAAGTACCCCCACATGACGCATCTACCATTGACATGTCTCTTTTGACTAATCCTTCATAGAAGGTTTGGACCAGTTGCCACGTAGGGACCTAATGATGTGGGCATTGACGTAGTAGGTCCCTAAAATGCTCCCAAGACTCAAAGAAAAGTTTCCCATCCATCTATAAAATACTCGTAATGGCTCTCCGAAGCTGGTTTGTATTCCCAATTGGGAAGTACTTTAGGATTTCGTGTTGCATGGTGGTTTAATTGGCCCCCGAGTTTAGCTTTAAGGACGTCAACCAATATTTGGCATTATCTTTCAAAGACAATGGGAAAAGCCTAAAATAGAGGCGTCATCACTAAAATTAGATATACGGATGGTGAAGCAAATCTCCAAGAACTCATCTAGATGCTGGTAAGTATTTTCGGTGGAATTCCTATGAAATGTAGGCAGCATCGAGATAATGGAAGTTTTTTATGTTAAATTGCGTTGCCTGTACATCCAAGAACCAGATGCAAAATGACAAGGTGTATGCATTAGGTACAAAGTAGTCCCTAAGAGGCCAAAGGGGTTACTCTCCCACTACAGGTAGGCAGGGAGCTCGGGGTTCCAGGATTTGTTCAGCAGGAATCAGTGGGTTTTGTTCGGCCATGACTTTTGGCTCAGACAACTCAGCTATCTCTAGATTAGAGGTAGGTTTCCTAAGGGACCTTCAGGATTTTTCAATCTCGGGATCTATGGGAACTATCTCAAGCTCCAAAGAACACAGACCAAACATACACACTTTAAGCATAGAGATTCAAAACTTCAATAGATAAACCAAAAGAAAATAAAAACAAAAATATATACAAAAAAAGCAATATATATACTAAATAAGAAATTGGCTAACAACGGTACCCTAGTCCCCAACAATGGCGCAAAACTTTGGTAGGCTCGCCAAGGCTTGGGTCCTTAACTACCAAAACAATATTTATACTACCTAACAATCCCAAGTTAAGTCGAAAGTGGGGAAGTTGGGTGTCGATCCACAAAGACTAAACCGTTCAGCTATAAACATTTTCTTAATTAGTTTATTAATGCCTCAGGTAAAAGAAAAGTGAAAAAGGTAGTATTCTTGCAATGAGTGTGTTTCTATCAACTACTAGAAAGTAAAGAAAATCTAAGGTACCTTACTCCTACAAAGCGATACTTGGATCTGAATCAGACATTGGATGTCAAGCCTCTGACTATAGACAACCAGATATACATAAGAGTACTAACCTCAGCTTCTTAAACCAAAGTGGGAGAGAATCAATCAAGGGCACAGAGTAGCAAGGGTGCACTAACCATCCAGAGCACAGTCAAGAACCAGAGTATATCCTGTCTCAATGATTAAGCAATCACCTCCGTGGATCTATAGCCAACTGCCTCTACTTTACTGAAACTAAAGTAATGCTTATCCTTATAGACAACCATTCATCATAACCAAGCAACAAATCAAAGCAGTAAATTGAAAGCATGTAAATGAAAGCAGTAAAGAGAAAGAAAGTAAAAAGATCAATCCTTTGTATTTGAATCATCTATCACTAATGATTGTCCATACAACAGAATGATCATCTAATCCAACAAAGCAAATAAAAATCACTCCTTGTTATTTGAGTCATTTCTCACAAACGACTATCCGTGCAACTGAGTGATGGCTCTCAATGGTGTTTTAGGCCTGTCACTAATCTAAAAGAGGCCAAAGAGGAGCCCAGAGCACATTATTGAAGCTATTATTGATAGGCTCTAAGGTTTACAAGGTTTGGTTTACAATTTAGTAAAGTTTGCAGCAAATCTCATGCAGAAGATCATTGTTGTCGACCTAGTCGCTCCCATGCTTCTCTTGTGTGCACCTCGATCGAGACTCGCAAGAAATTAGGAATTCAAATATTTAGTGTCTTGAACTAAGTCGCACTTCAGGGTCTTGCTAGTCGAGTTGATTGTTGAGACTTGCAGGATCTTAATCTTCAGGAAATGTCAAGAACTCGACATAGTCACCCCTCAAGGTCTCGTGGTCTCGATATTTCTTGACTCTGGAGAGTTCAGCATCTTGCCTTAGTCGCCCTTGAAGGTCACATGGTCGATCACTTGGTCAACCCTTGCAGCATTTTGATCTCAGTCTGATCTTCAAAGTCTATAATGGAAGACTAGGTCACCTCTTATGTTACTGGTCACACCACTTAGTCGAGCAAAAACTTCCTTTTCTTTTATGATCTGAGGCTTTTGGAGTTTGGTTAAACATCTGACTTTGAGCTTTGTGCACTTTAGATACTCCTTTAGCTTCTTATATACCTAACTCCTTGATTTTAACTTGTATTTCCTGAAAAGGCCAACAAACCTTACATAGCTTCGAACAATGATAACAATGGGTAAATAAATAATAAAGTAAGGATAAGAAAAGCTAGACGAGGGTCTAAAATCATGCATTTCAGGGACTCATCAAGGACTCATGAATTCAATAGAATATAACGGTCTTTGATTAACTCCTTAAAATAAACAAATAAATAAATAGGCAAATAAAAATTTAAAAGGAAAATAAAAATCATAGTGCAATTTAGGAATGCCTAATAAGACCTCCAAACAAAAGGATCATACTAGATAAACTCCCATCAAAACTAATATAGGTGAGATTTGAAAAAAAGAGTCTTTAAAACGTTCACTGTAATAGGGTGACGTCACGTACAATGTGTCAACCTTTTTATTTTTATTTTTTAAAAAAATTTCTGTAGTAGGGTGACATTAGCATGACGTCATTCGCCATGTGGCAGTTCCTAAATGGCTCCTAATGTTTGATACGGATAGCGACATGGCCATAATCTGTCCATCTAGAGAAAACACATTTCGGATGGCGCAACCCATGGTGACACATGTCCCACTCATTAATATATATATATATATATCTATATATATATATCTTCTCTCTTTTTTCCCATTTTACTCTCTCTCTATTTCTTCTTTCTCTCTCCCATTTTCCTTCTCTCACTTCTCCGCATTCTCTCTCACTCTCTCTCTCTCTCTCTCTCTCTCTCTCATCTTTCTGTTTTCTCTCTTCCCCGCTCTCTCTCTCTTTCTCCCTCTTATTATCTTCCTTCCTATTTTCTCTTCTCTTTATCTTCTTCTATTTTCTTTCTCTCCTCTTCTCTTTTATCTTTTTCTTTGTTTCTCACATTTTCCTTTTCATTTTCGTAGGTCTAGATCATAGAAAGGCATGAACAAAGAGTTTTAACTCTATGCTTTCAAACTTGTGTCCTACAGAAAATTTTCCTTACTCCCTTTTATCCTTTTTTTTTTTTAATCTTTGTCTTTGTTGGGATTTTCTTATGAAAAATCCTTAGTTTTTCCCTTGAAACAAAAAATACAAGGGCTTGGATTAAAACTAACCTAGGTTAAGTTTAGGGATAGGCTCAAATAGTTAGATTCAAATGAATTGGGCATAGGATTAACTGTGATTGGATTTGGCTTGGCCCAATTAAGCTTTGGCCATAAGGCCATTGGGCACTGCTTATTTATGGGACTTTAGTTAATTGGGTCAAGCCCAATGGATTTGTTAGCCTTAGTGGCTACATAATCTCGATTGTCATATTTTAATGCTAACAACCCATTAGTGATTCTAAGTTAAACTAATCTTTGAACATCAAGTTAGTATAGGTACAAAATGAAGGTACTAGATTAAATGCAAAGATCGAATGAACATTCAAGTAGGAAAGATCAAAAGACACTCACTTGGAAGAACTCAAACACAACCAAATAAAGGAAATGTAAAGTCATAATGTAATGGGAAGTGTTTGAGGTAGGAATTGATTGTAACTCTTGTCGTTCTCATTCACGCAAGTTTATTTAGCAAAAGTTGAGCAATTGCATATGCATGCTAGTATATAGGATATCACTGAATTCTTAGATCAATACTTAATGAGTTTTCAAATGCATTTCATAAGAACATCTTATAATCAAATGTATCTTCATAAGGGAAAAGTTTTAAATGATCTTAGTATTATAAACTTTCATATACTTGGTCCTGGTTGAGTTTAAACCATGATTAAGCACCTAAGTGAAGAAACGGGGCAAACCATCGATGGTTTAGCCCAAGTGCTTTGATGGTTTTAGGCAAAAATTAAAATGAAATTTGTCTTCAATGAAACCATCCACAATTTGAGGGAAATCATCGACAGTTTGAGCAGAAACCGTCAATTGTTTGGGGAAATCATTGATGATTTGCATCTGGATTTTGAACCAAACGACTATAAATGGCTAGTTATCAAAGTATTTAATTATTTTATAGTCCCAATGATCATATAACGGCTAGTTCTTTAATTTGCCTATAAATATAGGCTACTAGCAATAAATACATACCTTCGACAATAAGTGAATATCAATATATCATTTAATGCACCATTTATTGCTCAAAATCTCTCTTGCTCTTTATACTTGTGTAAGATTCATTACTAGAGAGATTAATGTAAGGATTTTCTTTGTGTTGTAATCAGATCATAGAAGGAGCGTTGCTTGTATCAAACACATCTTCTCTACGTCCGTTTGTTGTAAAAATGGGTCTTGGTGAACCAAATTTGAGGGGTTCTTGGTGAACCT
Organism: Malania oleifera; assembly: GCF_029873635.1. NCBI lineage: Eukaryota > Viridiplantae > Streptophyta > Magnoliopsida > Santalales > Ximeniaceae > Malania > Malania oleifera. Next base: position 19,332,754 of record NC_080428.1, read on the forward strand.
TGCTGAAAGGCTCTTGGTGAGTGTAAAGGGATTTGTTCCCTAATTATGTAAAGGCTTCTCTATCCTTGAAGGAGATTGTTTAGTGGATTTTGGAATCCTTTAGTGCATCTTAAGACGTGGACGTAGGCAAGACACCGAACCACATTAACATCAATGTTAAGCTTTTCTCCCTTACACTTCTTATATTTACTGTGTGATTTATCTTACTTATATTGTAATGGTATTAGGATGTATTCCCAAGAGGGGGGGGGTGAATTGCATTATTTAAAAATTTATTTGTGGAATTCTTATTTACTTTAACCCTTAATTATTCTTGTTGGCCTAATAAGGCCCACAATTCTTATTTTGATGATAACAAATCAAATGATATGTTTAATATGTTTCAAGAAAAAGTTTTCAAGAAAATAACAAAGCTCAAAGTGCATAAGGAAGTTTATGGATTACAAAGAATTCTTGAAGAACACAAAGTAAAGCTCATGGATTACAAAGAGCATGAAGAACAAAGTTATATCGTGAAAAGCTCAAAGGAAAGATTGCAACCACAAAGATGATGGAAGAACAAGTTTGAATACTAAAAGAATTATATTTTTTTTAAGGATAGTCTAAATGTAAGTACTTCAAAGTTAATCTCAAATATAAAGTGGTTTGAAGCTCATAAAAATTCAAAAATATGCTTTTACGTTTATACTCTTAAGAATATTTTTTTTTTAATGAAAAGAAAGGGTTTAAGAAAAGAAAACTTTTTGAAATTATAAAGGGCCAGGTGACTACCATGAAGAGGTAGGCGACTGCCACATTAAGAAAATGATTTTTCAAAAAGTCGGTAGTTAGACAAGCGACTGCCTAACCAGCCAGGGGCCTGCGTGGACAAGCCAGGCGACTGCCTTGGTTTTGGTAGTCGATTGCCAGCATATTGTGTTAAGAGAGTGCTCTGTAACAGGCAACTGCCACTCGAATGTTGGCATTAATTCTTTTAATGGGAAGATTTTTTAAACCACGTTTTTGAACATATTTATTTCAAAATATTTGGAAATAAATTTTAGGAATCTTTGGGAGTAATGGTTGGCTTCTAAAAACATCTATAAATAGTCAAAAGCTTCAAAGGTTTGTGACAATGATCATAGAGGCAATATTGAAAGGTTTTTGAAATTAAGCAATTCTAAAAAGTTTTTAGATCGAGCAATCTTCAAAGTTCTCAGATCCAGCAATCTTCAAAGTTTTTAGATCAAGCAACTTTTCAAAGGTTTTTAGATCAAGTGATCTTCAAGTATTCAAATTTCTCAAAGGATCTAAAACTCTCCTATGCTTAAAAATTCTGATATGATATTTATTTATATTTTGAAGCAAAGCTTTCAAAAATCAGAATCTTTCATCTTTCTTTGAAAAATTATTTGGTAATTCATACTAAGTTCTGAGCTTCAAATTTCTTATATTTGAATTACCTTGGAGTATAAGTGAGCTAATCATTGTACTAATTTACTCTATTGTGAGAGTTCTCTTTTGTACACAAATTTCTTTATCATCATTCTTAAATGATTCAGAGTTGTTGAATTGTTGGACCAAACAAGGGGTTATTGTTTGGAGAGGCGGGCTCTAGCCTAACAGAAGGAGTGGTTGTAAATAGGTATTGTTCCCCCAGGTAAAGGAATTGATATAGTGGAATCCTTTGGTGTTTTGCCAAAGGCGAGGACGTAGGCTGTGTTGAAGCCAAACCTCGTAAAAATTCTTGTCTCTTTCTCTCTGCTTTACTTTATATTCTTTGCGTGCTATAGTTTTATGATTTAAAAGTTCAGGTTGCAGGTTCTTAAGTGAGAAAGAAACAAAGGTACTTGATATTTAGAAAGTACGTTTTGATTAATCGTTTACGGAAACCGAAAGAGGGAGTACGTTGGTTAATCTGCGGAAATCTTAATCAAGTAGAGTGCATACTAAGACTTTACAAGGAAATCAACAAAAGCTTTAATATTCTTTGTTAAGTTATTGAATTAATTTGATTTCATTAATTGACTTGTGTATTTGAATTTTGTTTTTTTTTAAATGTGATTGTCATTCAATACTTTGTTGTCTGGGTGTTAAAATCAAAAGCTTAAAATTGTTAAAATTCAAAAGAATCCAATTCACCCCCCCTCTTGGGAAGCTATTCCTCATTTCAATTCTATCTTTCAACCCAAAAAATATTTCTATTTAGTTATCAAGCTATACAAGTAAGAAGTCATAAGTATGAATGTAAAGATCAATGCACATTCTAAATTTACAAAGTGAAATAAAAATTAATACATTTAGTTAGGCCCTTTGTTTATAAAATGACTTTCCGCTAGAATCAACAATGTATTCAAGAATAAACTCAGTGATTCATTTAATGCCTTAATGATATAATAGAGATTAAGTACTGATTTTCACCAACAAATAAGTTTTCTTTCAAAACAAATTTTATAAATTATTTTTTTAATTTCAACTCTTATGCTTTAATCTGAAAATCAATTTACAACTTATTCCTCCACAGATAAATTACTTACATATTCAGAGTTATATGTTTATCAGAAATTTTAATCCAACAACTCAACCATATAGTTGATACAAGTTCAATTACAACCAACTTGTGTTCAGAAAAACCCAATATTTAACAAGTTCAGAATTTTAGCACAATACGATATTCAACAAGAATGGATATTCATCAAGATTCAATATTCAACACTATTCAATATTCAGCAAGATGATAATGAAAATATATTCAAGCACGTAGGTTATATCTTGCAGACATTAAAAGAGTAGAGAATAGAAAGCTGGACACCGTTGTTTTTACAAGGTTTAGCCGCAACCTACGTCCTTGCCTCACGCAATGGGCTAATAGGATTTCCTTTTCCAACTTCATTACTAGGTGAAGTTACAACATCTGTCCCTTAAAGGTGGAGTTTTCCTCTATAATAAGAACACCCTCTCATTAGGCAACGATTTAATACCTAAATCGTCAAACAATACAACAAACAGCAACATTTTCTTGTACAAGAGAAAGCTCCTCAAATGAGTAGATTAGTACACATTAGTATAAAAAAAAAATACTTAAAGTAAACAATATGAAAGTTGAAGCTAGAAATTATATCACTAGAACTAATTTAAATAGGTGAGATTTGAAAGATTAGATCTGTTTCTGAGAGTATTCACCGAGAACACAACAGTAGTATAACCGAAGAGTTTTTCAAAGTATGAAAGTGCTGTTCTTGTTCTTTTTGAATTTTTCGTTACCCTAATGTGCGAGAATATGATGTTTAAATAGAAAACTAGGTTTTTAAAAAGTTTCCCTGAAGTTTTCTTTTAGTTTGGAAACCAATCAAGCAAGATATGAAAACAAGATCGGCGTTGTAATTCGTTTAAACATACGCATTAGTCACCTATCCTAGAAGGGTTAGTCGCTCTTGCTCTTCTAAAAATAGTGCATTATGAAAGTCAAAATGAGATCAGTCAACTATGCTCAATAGGTCAGTCTCCTATGCCTATGCTATTTGTATATTTTCAAACTCAGTAGCACCACAATTGCCTATCCTTTCAGCAACACTTGTTTTTTAATATTTTGGGTACTAAATATAATTCATGTAATGGAAAACTTAATTTGGTCTTTGAGAAAACATTTTCCATGTATAAAGTTAGGTATCTAAGTCCAATGACATATCCAAGGACCTTTGATCAATCAATATTGAGTTTTGAAGTACTTACGTGAGACTTTCATCAAACCATTTTATCTAAGTGCCTAAGTCTTCATGTTGTAAAACTTCCAATATGTCTTCTGAGCTTTACGCACTGCTTCAATGAGCTTCATATCTCACATAGCTTTATATCCTTCACGAGTCATGACTTTAAGAATTCAAATTAATTAAGCTCTTCAAGTATGCTCACAAAAACACTGAAGTCTTGAAACTCAAACTCACATACACATGTTAAGTGACCATGATTTGTTATCATCAAAACGAGATTAAGTCTTGTTAGGCCAACAATTTCTCCCTTTAAAAGGCTTCCCCTTTCAATAAGCATACCCTTAACAAGTCATACACGCATATCAAAGTATTTCATGCGTTCAGAGTATCTTACTTTCAACGTTCTTATCAAAGCAGTATCAAGCATTCAAAATTTTCAATATATATCATGCTTTTAATACACATGCTTTCAATATTCATACTCATGTCATTTAAGCATTCAAAATTTTCAATATTATGCTTTCAATACTCATGTCACTCAAGCATTCAAAATTTTCAATATCATGCTTTCAATACTCATGTCACTCAAGCACTCATAATTTCCAATCTAATATCATACTTTCAATAACTCCCCCTAAATATATGTTCATATGTCACTTATAAACTCAATCATAAATTGTCATTTTGCACACATATTTCTCCCCCTTTTGACATCAACAAAAATGGTATCTATAGAAAATGATCATGCTTGACAACATAAGACTTAAAATCAGAATTTAGGTTACGAGCATAGTCCATAATTCAGCATGCAATGCATCAAATCAAACATATAGAAAATATTCAGGCATTATGTAAAATATATTCAATAGCATCAAAATCTAGCATGAAATATGTCATATCCATGATAAGCAAAGAAAAAGAAATTGTAAAGAGCTGAAAGCAGTGCAAATATTACAACCCAAAGTTGTTTTAAAAGATCAGTAATAAAAAAAAGCTAATCTTCACTTCCATCATCTGATTTAGTGCCTTCCCCATCATCATCATCTTCTTTTTCAGAGGATATTTCCATGAGAGCTTTGCCACAAGATGAAGAAGAACTAGCCATGTATTGTTCAATATGTCCAAGTTGTTGGTCAATAGAAGTACAACTTGATTGAAGTGAACTGAAACTAGTACGCACTTCAACATATAAGGAATTCTACTACTACTAATAAGCTACAAACCATGATGGAGCATCATATGCTGGTGGAGCATCGTGCTTGGGATCAAGTACTTGTTGAGGTTCTCGATGTCCTCTTTTGCCTTTTGGTAACCAACCATGCCCTTTATATTTTTTGTAACCCATTTGCTTCACCATAGTAGTAGAAAACATATCATAGCGGGTATGCGTTATAAACACGGTAGATGAAGTGGTAACACCTAAATGATCAAAAATATGGTTCAACATTGTAATAACCCAAAGAATTTTCAGCATCTCATCGACAAACACAAGGGATTCGTCAACGAGGATATAAGAGAAGCTTGTCGACGAGGACATGTTTCGTCGACGAGAAAATACCGAGCGATTTTTGGGGCAGTCTGAAATTCGTCGACGAGAGAGAAAGTTCGTCGATGAATCCGGCCCTATAAATAGTGAAAACCTAAATTTTTCAGCATTATTTGGTGCAAATCCTTTCTTCTTTCTCTCTCTACGCCCCTCCCTCTTTCTCTCTTTGATTTTAAGCCCATTTCTCACCAGATTGAAGATCTGAAGCCACCACGATGCTCCTGGCGAAGTTCTCTGCAAGTCTGCCGGAGCTGATCATGGGAGAAGTTGGTTAGGAATTCATCCCAATTCCAGGGTAAGGTATTTTATTCAAATTATGCCTTCCATGTAGTTATAAGAAATGTTGTAGGTAAGAAAATACTGATGTTTTGTTCTGGAGGATATTGTTTTTAGGATGTTGAGCTAGGAACCCTGCGGGTGTAGGGCCAGAATTTAATAGGGGCTTTTTAGAGATAAGGTAAGGGAAATATGCTATGCTAGGAATTTTTATAATGTTAACAGAGATTTTACACATATGTATATACCAGCTTATTACCCAGTTTTACAGCATATGAGTTTTAAATGCTTGTGTGGCCTGAGTAGATATTTATGTGATGAAGAACTTATATTGTTTTTGCAGTATATCATACTATACTAACTTTATAGATATAGACAGTATATTACAGATATTTATCCAGAACAGTATATTACAGTTTTACTTAGATCAGTATGTTATAATTTTTTTTATAGATCAGTATATCACAGATATTTATCCATAATAGTGTAGCTTTACTCATATCAGTATACTACAGCTTTATTCAGAACAGTATATACAGTATTTATAGTTTACCATGTTTCCTATTACCATAAAATACAGAGTATACAGACAGATATACAGAGATAGCATCAAGATACTACTGATACATAATATAGAGATTACAGAGTTTACAGTACAAAAAAATAGCCTTATGGTAATTTTGGAAACATGATGAAAACAGTAAAAGAGTATATATGTATATATATAGTATTAGATCCCCGAGGAAGATTACAGATAGATACAGTACAGATAAAGAATACAGAGCACGGTACCGTTGCTAGATACAGATAGAGTGCAACCACATATCTCAGATAGTGTGTGAGTACCGTCGACCATGCTTGGAGAGTATGCAACTCCCCAGTTCGCTAGGTGGAAGGGGTCGGTTTAATGAGGTAGCAACCAGTCCCACGCCTAAGAGAGTATGCAGTTTGGCCGGGTTGAGGTAGTGTAGAGTATATTAACTTATCTGGAGGGCTGACCGGATTAAGTCCTTCCTACGGACCGCACAACCCTGTCATAAGGAGTCAAATCATGACATACAGAGTTCCAAGCATAAAGCACAGTTATGTATATGTATACAATTTTACAGTATCTGATAAGTATAGTATGATATTAGCAGTATGAAAAGTAGAAAATACAAATGATACAATTATATTTTAAATTGTGAAAAGAAAGATATGCATTACAGATTTACTATTGTATTTATTTCACTTGTTATTTAAATAGTATTCCTAACTTAGTTGCCACACACTAGTAATAGTGTATTTCCACTTACTGAGCGTCGACTCACCCCATGACTTTAACATTTTTCAGGTGAGTCAGCTGGGCAAGCAGATCAGGCTCGCTGATAGAGAGTATATTGGTTACCCTGGTTTAGAGGGTAAGTTTGTGTAGGGTTTTGTATTTTGGGACAAAATATTTTGGAGAGATATGTATTATATAGTTATGGTTTAGAAATACAGATTCCTGATATTGTATGATATGTATGGATGTATGGATTACGTTTCCACTGCATAGGTATGATTTTATATTCAGATTTACCCCGGTGCTTTTCGAGGCTCAAGTTCCATAGCAGAGGGTATCAAAACAGTTAGTTTTATATATATAAGAGGTCATCACAAACACTCCTCCATAAGGTAAAATAACTCATCTAGCCTTTTCTCGTGTGATCATCCTTTTTTAAATAAGATTAGGTGGATCAAGATTCTTTCCTTTGAGCAGACACCACATTGCCAAATAGTCAAGGTATGAAATGTGATCATGTGATCATACCCTAGGAAAAATATTGGACATTTTAAGTTTCTGTAGAATTTGAGCTTGAAGGTTCAGTTGATGATATAATGGAGAATGACTAAAATAAGCAAGAGTTTTAGACATAATCAAAGGTAAAAACTCCTCAGGAGTAAATCCTTGTACCATTATCCAAGACGAACCAATTAGTGGACATTCAAAATCTCCATTTTGGATTCTATATCTGGCTGCTAAAGTTTGTGGAGTTAGAGCAATAGCTTTTCCCATGATCTAAGTAAAGGTCACAGTATCACCTTTCAAAATATTAGCATAGAAAAGCCTAACCAGATTAGGATATATACCTCTAGCTTGATAGGTTTTGAATCTTTCCCAACCCAAAGCATTAAACATTTGTAAAATATCTGGAAAATCATATCTAAAAAATTCAATGTCTAAAACCTTATAGAAGATAGGTTCAGTAGAATGAAGATGCTTTTGATATATTTGCTTTGCATTATGGCATCATCAGCCATTTCTAAATGTTGTTGCTATCATCTTTCCCAGAGGAAGAACCTTTGTTAGCCACATGCTTCGTTCTAGGCATGATTTAGCGAAAAATAACCGGTGAAATCCTCTAAAATGAAGTGCAAATGAAATATTAAAGGATATTTTGAGGTTTAAACGGTTTAATCTTCGAGAAATATGACTTGAAGAAGAAAAAGAGAGACTTTGGGGGAGTAGAGGTATACGGTCAGTTGATTGATATTGGAAAATTTAGGGCTTTTACAAACAATAAATATTTATACCGCTGTGGGTCAGTTGATTGTGCTCAAAGAGTCAGTCACCTGACCTTTGTATTTCTTCGAATTTCACAAGTCAGTGTAGATGCAATCAACTGACGATGAATGGTCAGCCACCTGACCTTCAGCACTTTTGATGAACAAGTATACTTAGCTCAACCACTCATTTACATTAATGTCTCCGTCTCAAACCACCTCTCTACTATGTAATAAACCTAATTCTCGTAGTATTGAGATGAACTTATCCTTTGAAAGAGGTTTAGTAAAGATGTCAGCCCATTGTCCATTTGTATTTACGAAACCAAAAATTATATCTTCCTTTTCCACATGATTTCTAAGGAAATGATATCGAATGTCCATGTGCTTAGTTATATAGTGAGAGATAGGATTCTTTGAAATATTTATAGCACTAGTATTATCACATTTGATCGGTACCGCCGAATATTCCAAATTGAAATCCTTGAGTCGTTATTTCATGTATAGAGTTTGTGCACAACAAGTACCAACAGCAATGTATTAAGCTTCAGCAGTAGACAATGCCAAAAAATTCTATTTCTTGGAGAACCAAGAAACTAGAGATCGTCCTAAAAAGATGCAAGTACCACTAGTACTTTTTCTGTCTACCTTACATATGGTATAATCTACATCTGAATAGCTAATCATTTCAAATGTTGTGCTTTTAGGATACCAAATACCTAAATCAATGGTACCTATTAAATATCTTAATATTCTTTTTACATCTATTTGGTGAGATTCTTTAGGAGCCTCTTGAAAACGAGCACATATGTAAATGCTAACATGATGTCAGGTCTACTAGTAATCAAATAGAGTAGGCTACCTTTGTGGCACTAGTATTATCACATTTGATCGATACTGCCGAATATTCCAAATTGAAATCCTTGAGTTGTTGTTTCATGTATAAAATTTGTGCACAACAACTACCAGCAGCAATGTATTCAGCTTCGGCAGTAGACAATGCCATAGAATTTTATTTTTTAGAGAACTAAGAAACCAGAGATCGTTCTAAAAAGTGGCAAATACCACTAGTACTTTTTCTATCTATTTTACATCTGGCATAATCTACATCCGAATAGCTAATCATTTCAAATGTTGTCTTTAGGATACCAAAGACCTAAATCAATAGTACCTATTAAATATCTCAATATTCTTTTTACAGCTATTTGGTGAGATTCTTTAGGAGCCGCTTGAAAACGGGCGCACATGCAGACGCTAAACATGATGTCAAGTCTATTGGCAGTTAGATAGAGTAGGTTACCTATCATGCCTTAGTAGTATTTCACATCTACTGGCTTTCCTTGCTTATCTCTATCAAGACTAATAGAAGTGCTCATTGGAGTTCCCAATGGCTTTCTTCCTTCTATTTCAAATTTCTTAAACAAGTCTTTTATGTACTTCAATTGATTTATAAATGTGCCATTCTTAGCTTACTTTATATGTAGATGAAGGAAATATATCAACTAGCCCATTATGCTCATCTCAAATTCTTCTTGCATGCATTTAGCGAAATCTTTACATAAATCCTCATTAGTAGCACCAAAGATAATGTCATCAACATAAATTTGTATGATAAGCATATCATTATCTTTTGACTTTATGAACATGGTGCTATCCATTTTCTCTCTAGAAAATCCATTGTCCAATAGGAAGCCACTTAATCATTCGTACCAAGATCTATGAGCTTGTTTCAATCCATATAAGGCTTTTTTAGTCTAAATACATGATTAGGGAAATGAAAGTCTTCAAACCCTTGGGGTTGTGTGACATATACTTCTACATTTATGAATCCATTTAGAAATGCACTTTTCACATCCATTTGGTAAAGTTTGAAGTTCTTGTGGGATGCATAGGCTAGTAACATTCTTATCACTTCCAATCTAGCTACTGGAGCAAAGGTCTCATCATAATCTATTCCTTCTTCATGATTGTAACCTTGAACTACTAGTCTAGTCGTGTTATGGACTACAATTTCGTTATTGTCCTTCTTATTCCTAAATACCCATTTTGTGCCAATTATATAGTGATTAGCAGGTTCAGGGACTAGCTAAACCTTATTCCTTTCAAATTGATTCAACTCTTCCTACATGGCAATTATCCATGATTCATCATTAATTGCCTTATTTATGTTCTTTGATTCCTTTTGAGATAGGAGTGTACAATGACTGCACAGATTCCTTAATGATGATCCAGTGGAGACTCCTCATGAAGGTTCACCAATAATTTGATCTTTGGGGTGATTCCTTATGAACTTCCACCCCTCGGGCAATTCAGATTGACTCTGAGAGTTATCATTTAAAGGCGTACTGATTTCATTACTCTCATATTTTACTTCCTAAATTTCTAGATCTTCTAAACTCTTTCTTACTTCTACTTCATCAATATCAATAGGTTTAGAAGAGAATGGATTCACCTCATTAAATGGTATATGAATTGATTCTACAATCGAAAGAGTTCTTTTGTTGTAGACTCTTAAGGCTTTGCTGTTTTCAGCATATCGTAGGAAAATTTCCTTCATCTGATTTAGAATCAAACTTCCTAGGTCCTCTTTATCATTTAAGACAAAGCACTTGCATTTTAAAACATGGAAGTAAGATATATTCAGTTTTCTTTCTATCTAGAGTTCATATGGAGTCTTTTCTAGGCTTGTCCTAAGTGAGACTCTGTTCATTACATAATACACGTTGTTCACCACTTCAGCCTAAAAATATTTGGGCAAGTTGTGCTCATTCAGCATGGTCCTAGCCATCTCCCGAAGTGACCTATTTTTCTCTCAACAACTCCATTTTGTTAAGGTGTACGAGGTGTTGAGAAGTTGGGTGATATTCCATGTTCACTATAGTAATTCTCAACTTCTTTATTTTTTAACTCTCTACCTCGATCACTCCAAATGTTTTGAACACCATACCCCTTTTCATTTTGAAGCTTCTTGCATAAGTTAATCAACATCTTACACGCTTCATATTTGGAGGATAAGAAAAGCATCTAGTTAAATCTAAAGCAGTCATCAACTATGACGAAAGCATATTGCTTTCATCCTAGGCTTTGAGTTTTAGCGGGACCAAATAGATCTAAATGAATAAGTTCTAGTGGCCTACAAGTAAAGATATGATTTTTCTTCCTAAAGCTTGTCTTGGTTCGCTTCCCAAGTTGACAAGCTTCACATACTTTATCTTTAACAAAATTAGTGCCAAGTAAGCCCTTGACTAAGTTTTTCTTTGCTAATTTAAACAACAGATCCATGCTGGCATGTCCTAATCTCCTATGCCACAGCCATCTAACTTTATTCACAGTAGTGAAGCATTAGACTTCTTGAGATATCATGTTTTCAAAGTTAATGCAATACACGTTGTCAACCCAATTTGCAATAAATAAGGTTTTATGCTTTTCAATGTGTTCAATTATGAATTTATCTTGTTTGAACGTTACTTCGAAACCTTTGTCACTTAATTGACTAATGCTAAGAAGATTACTTTTTGACCCTTCAACCAATAGAATGATCAATCTCCAAGGAGGGTTTCTTTCCGACTTTACCGATGCCGATAATTTTGCCTTCAACGTTGTCTCCAAAGGTGACATATCCACCACCATCCTTTAGTGTTAAAAAGGTGAACTTGGACTTATCTCTGTTCATGTGTCTCAAGCACCCACTGTCCAAGTACCATTTATCTTTTGTTGGTGTGGATTTAAAGCATACCTGCAAGAAGGGATTCAAGGTGTTACTTTCGGTACCAAAACCTTCTTAGGTCTTTTTGATTAATTTTTAGTTTTTACTCTCCATGCTTTCTTGCTTCTAATATTCTTTCTTTTGTATGGACATTCTAATTTTATGTGTCCCTTCTCCGTACATAAAAAACACATAGTGTGTTCATATGTATTGACTGAAGATGTATTAGCATGATAGGTAGAGGCTTTTACAAAGTACCCCATGTAGAGGTTCCTTTTCTTTGAGTTTTTGATTCCATTGAAACCCATTCCTTCTTTGTCCAAGGACATTCATTGACCTCCAAAAAGTTTTTCAAAATTCTCTCTTTGTTAGAATTGGTGTATTCCGAAGAGGGGGGGTGAATTGAAAATTTTAAACTTTTTCTCCAAAGTGAATCTATCCAATGGCAATATATGCACGACCTAGGGTCTGTCTATGCAATTTCCAAATGAGTAGATAAAAGTGATGTGGAAATTAAATCAAATGCATCATTCACACCATAACATACATGTGCAGTAAATATAAAGTACAGAAATATAAACAAGGCACACGATATGTTATCGGGGTTCGGCCAACTGTGCCTACATCCCCGCCTCTAGCTCACAAGCCAGAGGATTCCACTAATAGCTCACTTAAGGGTGGAGCGGTACCATTTACAACCAGGTCAAATTAACATAGGGCTGACCTCAACCTTAACCAGGTCAATTAGCGGAGCTAACCTCAACCTACACGCCTTAACAGGACGACGCACCTAACTTTCCTAACCGGGTCTAAGCCAATCCGGGACTATTCCAGGGCTAGTCTCCCTCTTCAGGCTCGTGCTTGGAAATACAATAGTATTTGAAATACAATGAAATGGTACAATGAAAATGCTTTCAAGTAAAGCAGATATGTACCCAGTTACGCGCAATCACATACACCATAAATGATATAATAAGTAAGCTCAATGTGGTCTTAAGATGTCTACTCTCAAATAGATTTACTATCGATGTAATTTGTGCGTGAGAGTGCAAACCTATATGATCTTTGTATCACTAGATATTCAATCTAAATTCCAAGAAAAGATATTAGCCACACTTCATATATTTCAATCAACAAGTTTTCTCAATACATATATGTATATGAAGCTCTAGCAATGTATAAGTTTGGTTTGCAAAAAGAGTTTAATCTTTGTATTCAACTATAGATATAAATCAATTAATATTGCAACAAAGATTTTTCTCACAAAAACAAATAGCTCTTTAAAGATTTATCAAGACAAAGCACACTTGATATTTGAAAGTATTTTGAAATGGTTTTTGCAGTCTACACCAAATACAAACTTCACAAGGTATTGCAATGAATGTGCAATACTTGGAAGTTTAATATAAGTCTTCTTAGGAGAGACTTATTAACAAAGTCCCCTAAGAATACTTGGGTTAGCTCTCAATTAAAATCATCAAGAACAATTACCACACATGGGAGAGCAACCCTAGAAAGCAACAACACTTAAATCACACTTACAAAAATGTTTGAGTGGAAGATCTGGTAAGAATAAGTGTAGGAGGATGAGTATTATTAACTTTGGGATTTTTAGAGAATTTCTCCTAATCAAAGATTGCTAATCCATGCTAATTTTCTCAAATGATCTCACATATATAGGCATAGGAGAAAATATGACCGTTGGGGACCTATTGGGTATTATTAGAAAAGTTTAATGATGTTTAAATCATTTTAACCCTATTTAAAAAAATATTAACTGCGGTAAAAAATCAGGGCAACCCGAGAGGTCCGGTCGACCAGAACAAGTTTGGTCGACCAAGTCTCATATGCTTCGGTCGACCATGGGACTTTTGAACTGAGGTCTCGGTCGACCAGGAGAAGGAGATTTCTCAATTTTTCGAGGTTCGGTCGACCAGACCGCTGGGAATTCTCTCGAGGACCCTCCGTTCGACCAGGTAGTTAGAGAACAAAAGTTCTCGGTCGACCAGATGGTCAAATGTTGACCAAGGAGGGTTTCGATCGACCAGGTCTCTTTGAACAGCCTGGTTCAGTCGACCATGTGGTCAAACTTTTGACCAAAGGAGGTTCCAGTCAACCAGGGCTTTTTGAACTACCTGGTTCGGTCGACCAGGTGGTCAAAATTTTGACCCATGGAGGTTTCGGTCGACCAGGCCAAAATGAACTGACTGTGCTAGTCGATCGAAAGTGCACCAAGTGTGCATTTCGGTCCTATCTTGAAGCATACAAGCCCTATTTAAGTGCCTAACAAGTATATGTGAAAATGCGTGTGTCCTAGGGTCACTTAGGGTCCAATTTGAAGACACCGAGAAAGTTCGGTGTCGGTCGACCAAAAACCCTAAGGTCTTTCTAAGGTCATTTCTCATTCATAGTTTGTTTGAGCTTACGTATTATCATGCATGTGATGTGTGTGATATTATTACAAACCAGAGCCCTAGTTACTATTACAGACCTTTTCTACTTAAATATTACAGACCCGAAAATTACAATAAATAAATTATATCTAGGGTCTTCAGGGTCTTTGTTTTCCTCCCGGTCTCCGAGTGCCATCATAGGATACTACCAAGGTAAACCTGCACATCAACTCGGTAGTCATTAAGCACTTGAGTATTTGTCATAATCAAAACAGGGTATGATGCATAGGGTCAACACTCTTCCTCTAGTAAAGTTGTATATGATTTTTTCTTGATCCTCAACTTTACTTTTAGGACTACAAATGTCTGATTCTTTTGCACTTTTACCATTTACTTGTAGCTTAACTAGTTCTTGAAACATTTGGTTGATTTTACTCATGAGTTCATCAATGGTTGAGTCTTTTTTCTTTTTCATCTAATCTTGATGACTCTAGTTGAGTCACAAGTGTTTTATTTTGTTCTCTTAGAGCTATGTTTCTCTTGGACACTTTTATGAATCTATTATGTAATGAAAATAATTCATATTGGATTTTCCTATATGAAAGCATACTCTCACATGATTTATTATAAGATTCATCACCAATTTCATAAGTTGAGGTTGAATAGGAACTTACCTCATTGTCTCTTTCCATAAAGCATAGGTTAGCAATCTCATGATCACTTGATTCACTCTTTGAGTGACCTGATCTTGAGTCATCTCAAGTTACTTTCATTGCTCTCTTTTTCTTCTTCTTGGCACCTTTCTTGAGCTATGGAAAATTAGGTTTTATATGTCTTACTTTCTTACAGTTATAACATGTAGGGGGTTCACTTTCTGTTTCTCTTTTTCTTGTCTTACCCTTATTTGTTTTTTACCCTCTAAATTTTCAAGCAAATCTTTTATTTTTATTAAAGAATTTGTCAAAGCGTCTAGTGAATAAGGCTAGATCATCATCATCTACCTCATTGTCTTCTTCCTCACTAGAACTTTCTTTTGAAGCTTTTAAGGCTATGGTCTTCTTTTGTTTACTACTCTCAACGGTTCTTACATTAATCGCCATCTCGTATGTGAGAAGCGAGCCCATTATTTCATTTAAGGAAGTAATTTTCAGATTTCTGCCTTCAGTTATGGCAGTGGCCTTAGGTTCCCAAACATGAGGAAGTCCTCTAAGAACTTTCCTAATCATCTCATAGGTAGAATAATTCTTTCCTAGTGCATTGAGGGAATTTATTATATGGGTGAACCTAGTGTACATGCTAGTGATAGATTCTTCTAGGTTCTTCTTAAAAGCCTCATACTTGCTGGTGAGCATGCCATATCTACTATCCCTAAAATCTATCGTTCCCTCATAGGCAACCTCTAACTTGTCCCATATTTCCTTAGCTGACTTACAACCCATGACTCTATTGAATTCGTTTACATCTAATGCACAATATAGTGCATTCATTACACTAAAGTTAATTTGGAGTTGTTTCATGTCTATATCAGTTGGTTCCTTTTCTTCTTTTGGGACTTCTTTGTTATTAATATTTTTTGTAGGATTCAAGTCATCATGTGTGACCACTTTCCATACTTTATAATCCATTAGTCTGCAAAAATATCCTCATTCGTTGTTTCCAAAAGGTGTAGTTTACACTACAAAAAATGGGAGGTCTGATGATGATTGGCCTTTTCCAAAAGAGGATACTCCTAACTATGCCATAGGGATCTTTTTGTCGCTACTTGTTAGGATATACTATAGCCTACACTCTGATACCAATTGAAATTATGACGTATTCCCAAGAGCGATGGTGAATTGGGTTATTTAAAAAAAAAATTTGTGGAATTCTAATTTACTTTAACCCTTAATTGTTTTATCTTTCAACACAAACAATATTTCTATTTAGTTATCAAGCTATACAAGTAAGAAGTCCTAAGTATGAATGTAAAGATCAATGCACAATCTAAATTTTCAAAGTGAAATAAAAATTAATACATTCAGTTGGGCCCTTTGTTTAGAGAATGATTATCATCTAGAATCAACAATGTATTCAAGAATAAACTCAGTGATTCGTTTTATGCTTCAATGATATAATAGAGATTAATAACTGATTTTCAATAACGAATAAATTTTCCTTCAAAAAAAATTTTATATATTACTTTTTTAATTTCAGCTCTTATGCTTTAATCTGAAAATTAATTTACAACTTGTTCCTCCTCAGATAATTTACTTGCAGATTCAGAGTTCTATGTTTATCTAAAATTTTAATCTGACAACTCAACCATATAGTTGATATAAGTTCAACCACAACCAACTAGTATTCAACAAAACCCAATATTTAATAAGTTCAAAACTTTAGCACAATACGATATTCAACAAGAATAGATATTCACCAAGGTTCGATATTCAGCACTATTCAATATTCAGCACGAGGATAATGAAAATATATTCAAGCAGCAGGTTATATCTTGCAAAAATAAAAAGAGTGGTGAAGAGAAAGCTGAACACCATTGTTTTTATATCGTTTGACCGTAGCCTATGTCCTTGCCTCACGCAACGCGCTATAAGGATTTCCTTTCGCAACTTCGTTACCAAGTGAAGTTACAACCTCTCTCCTTTAAAGGTGGAGTTCATCTATCTAACAAGAACACCCTCTCACTAGGCAATGATTCAATACCTGAATCATCAAACAAAACAAAAAATAGCAACAATTGCTTATACAAGAGAAAGCTTCTCAAATGAGCGGATTAGTACACATTAGTATAAAAACAAATAATTTAAATAAACAATATGAAAGTTGAAGCTCGAAAGTATATCACCATAACTTATTTAAATGTGTGACATTCGAAAGATCAGATCAGTTTCTGAGAGTATTCACCAAGACCACAGCAGTAGTATAACTAGGGAGTTTTTCAAAGTATGAACATGTCGTCTCTTTTTTCTTGAATTTTTAGTTACCCTAACGTGTGATAATATGATGTTTAAATAGTGCACTAGTGTTTTAAAAAGTTTCCCTGAAGTTTTCTCTTAATTTGGAAACCAATCAAGCAAGCTATGGAGACAAGATCAACGTTGTAATTCGTTTAAATATACGCATCATTCGCTTGTCCTCGAAAGGTCAGTTGCATGTTCTCCTCTAAAAGTAGCACATTCTGAAAGTCAAAACGGGTTCAGTTGACTGTGTTTGATAGGTCAGTCGCCTGTGCCTATTCTGTTTATATATTTTCAAACTCAGTAGCACCACAGTCGCCTAATGATTTATCATTAGTCATCTGTCCTTTCAGCAACACTTGTTTTTCAATATTTTTGGTTCCAAACTTAATTCATGTAATGGAAAACTTAATTTGGTCTTGGTGAAAACATTTTCCATGTATAAAATCAGATATCTAAGTCTAATGACATGTCCTAGGAGTTTCAATTAATCAATATTGAGTTTTGAAGTACTTACATGAGACTTTCATCAAACTATTCTATCTAAGTGCCTAAGTCTTCATGTTATGAAGCTTCCAATATGTATTCTAATATTTATGCACTGCGTCGATGAGCTTCATATCTCACATAGCTTCATATTCTTCATGAGTCATGACTTTAAGTGTTCAAATCAATTAAGCTCTTCAAGTATGCTAACAAAAACACTTAAGTCTTGAAACTCAAACTCAAATAGACATGTTAAGTAACCTTGATTTGTTATTATCAAAACGAGATTAAACCTTATTAGGCCAACATGTGATATAATTGCTTGTATCTTTCCAAGTCTTATTATTTTGTAGAAAAAATAATAATAATCCACAAAAGAGTTTATTCACACCCCTCTAGACATGACTCTAAGGCCAAGAAGTGGTATCATAACAAGGCCCTTGAACTATTGGAGTAAATTCCAGAGCGTAAAGATCAAATGGTGGATATGGTAAATGCACCACTCACCCAGAGACAATCTATCAATCGTCCACCAAGGTTCAATGGAAATAACTACACAGCATGGAAGAATAGAATTATCATCTTCATTCAGTCACATGATCTTGAGATGTGACAGGTCCTCACGAATGGAGACTTCATCTTCACCTAGAACAATGATAAAGATGAAGAAGTATCGAAATCAATAGAAGAGTTGTCAATTAGAGAAAGAAGGTTAGTAAAACTTAATTTTAAGACAAAGAATTTTATTTATTGTGCACTAAGCGATGATGAGTACAATCGGATTTGTGGACTCAAAATTGTAAAAGAAATTTTGGATAAGCTCAAGGTCACATATGAAGGTACATCCCAAGTTAAAAAGTCTAAAATTTACATGCTAGTAAAAGAATGCGAAATGTTTAAAATGTATGAAGGATAAACAATCACATCCATGTTTACTCATTTTACTCACATTACAAAGGGATTAAAAGCACTTGGAAGGGTCTATTTTAAGGAAGATAATGTACAGAAAGTTCTTCAATCATTGCCTGAGTCGTAGCATGCCAAATCAAAGGCCAGTGAAGAAGCAAAATATCTCTCCAAGGTATCCCTTGATGAGCCGATTAGGTCTCTCATGACCTATGAGATTAAAAAGAAAGATACAACACCAGAACAAGAAAAGCCCAAAAAGGCAATGGGTATCGCCTTGAAGTCCTCAAGTCAAAAAGAAATAGTTGAGGAGGACGAGACTGATAGTGAAGATGGCGTTGCTCTACCCACAAGTAAAGAGGCTTGTGGAATAGCCCTAAGATCCGGTTGTAGTGCATACGAATAACAAAAAAAAATAATCTGATCATGCAAACCCTAATTACGTGATTAGGATTATACCTATGATATTTGTCTGATTTGATCCTGAATCTGCAAGTACGAAAATGACCTCTTGAAGGCAACCAAGAATCTTCTACTATATTCCTTGAACACGCCTTGCCCTTGGGAGAGTGGGCTTGTGAGCAGCTGCTAAGGATTTCTTCTCTCACAAAAAATGTCTGCCTCTGTAAGAGTTCGCTCGTCTCACCCTAGCTGCTAAATGGAGCGCATGTATATAAGCTATAGCAGGGACCTCCGAGAAAATATGACTAGGTCTTTCCACATAATTAAGACTTCCTAATCCGACCCGAATTCATCCTTAATTACGTTAATTATAATTTATACCACTAAAGAATTATAATTGCACTCCCTGTCATATTCGAAATTAAATTTTGATTCCTATTATTAAATGCTTATTTATCTCCCCACATAAAGATTGCAAATACCTCTCTATTAAATTAAATTAATGACAATTTAATTAATTGACATATTAATTCCCTGAGACCTTCCACTTAATTTATTTGATGTGTCGGATTCAAAATCCACCTACAGGGTTTAACACAATCAAAACCTATAAGCTTCCTCAAAGGGGTATCATCAATCTCGATACTAGGACGTGGATTCCATCAATAATTAATGTTCACCATACACATAATGTCATCACCCAACTCACTGAGTTTTTTTTTTTTTGACCCACAAAGAATCTCCCTCTTCTATGACTCGAAGTAATAAACAATATATGCACGTATCCAATACACACAAAGTGTACGAGCAGAAAGGAGTTGGATTTGTACCATTCCCAATAGTCAAGACAAACCTATTAAAATCCTATGCTACAATCCTACCAATGGTGTGTCCAAATTCCTTTAAGACTCTAAACAATAAACTTATATTCTATAAGAATTGATGATCTAATCTTCTATGTATAAGTCGTACTCTACACACTAGATCACCTACTATATAGAATAAAAGACACACAAGCATAATATTTAAATAAATAATGTTACGCAAACATTGCTCACAAAGATTCTCATTAAAATAGAATAATTGAAGTTATTAATGAATACTAAAACAAATTACATAAAGCATGTATTTCAGTATAAATCCCAAACAATCTCCCACTTAGATTCAAAGTCATGCTGCCATACATCTCACTCCCATTCCCTCTACATGACTCTCAAAAGTCCTAGCTGGTAAGCTCTTTGTAAACGGGTCTTACAGGTTGCCTGTCGATGCAATCTTGGTCACCATCACATCACCTCTTTACACAATATCTCATATTAGGTGATACTTACGCTCAATGTGTTTTTCCCTCTTGTGGGTCTTGGGTTCCTTTGCGTTTGCAATCGCCCCACTATTATCACAATAAAGTGTAATAGTCAATTGTACCGAAGGCACGACTCCTAGATCAAATAGAAAGTTCCTGAGCCAAATGGCCTCCTTAACAGCCTTAGAGGCTATGTAAAGATTTGCCTAATTTACTAATTTATTTTTTTTATAATAACATTCAATATAATAATCTTGTACAACTGAATAACATAATCAACCTGAACCCATGGATACCAGGAATATACCCAAAATACAACTCAGATACATAAGCAGCTGGAAACGTAAAATCATATACATATCAAATCACCCAACCAACACAATACCAAAGTTTTACTAAACCTATTATATACATGTACATATCCCAAAAGACCAAAAAGTGCCCTAGGGCCATAACCCAAAAATATACTGAGTTTATTATAATTTACTATAACATGGTATAACATACCGAGTTTCATAACATGAAATCTTCATATATATATATATATATATATATATATATATTTATATATAACTGTACATGAAATAATACCCTAAATGGATAGTTGGCTGGTGTCATGTCTTAACCCCACATGATTAGGTTGTGTGGCCCGAAAGCGGGACCTCACAATGGCTGGGCGACCACGCTTGATCAACATAAGTCTGTAAGTACGATCTGGGTGCCAGAGGGACACCTACACTACCATAAAACCACATTGACTGTCGACCTCCCACTGCCCCCTACGATAAGTGGTAACACTAACATATATATGATTGTGATCATATAGCTTTGGTACCGTGCTTTGTGAAAGCCTAAACCAAGCCATCCGGGTTCTGCTAACACATAGTATATTTCCAAATAATGATACATGGCTATTTTATAATAATATCTGTCATGATAATATTTTCATAAAATGTTGCATAACATATCATATAAAATTCACGGCCCTTACACCGACATTTTGTATCTTGTAAATCACAGCCCTTAACGCCGGCATAGCATGTCATATAAAAATGATGGCACTTATGTCGGCATATCATATAAAACCATGGCTATGTCGGCATATCAAATAAAACCACGGCTTTTACCCTGGAATTTCATATAAAACTCATTGTACAATTTTATTGTTTTCTTGAAAAATAGTAATAACATGCTTATTTCGAAAACAAAATATTCTGATATTACAGGAAATCATAGAATTTCATACCCATGCCACACAAAAGTGAATATTTTTCCATTCATAAAATTTACACAAAATCATAATCCCTATTGAACTGTGTTAAAATTATTTTCCTGTTAACGGCAGTATTCCAAAACCCAGTTCTACAACATACAAAATTTCCTTGAAAATAAAAGCTGAATATTAATAAGTAATTTCATGGAAATTCTGACTTAGTTTATCCCCTTACCTGAGTTATGGAAAAGCCCACAAATTACTCCAAAATTACACTCGTGTAGTCCCCAGCTCAACACCCTAAAATTGATATTTTCCCAACAAAACTTTAGTATTATTTTCTCTAACATATTCTCCTTAGTCCAGAAACACTGAAAGCCTAACAAAACTGAAATTAACTAACTTACCCAAAATTTGGGGTGATTCCCAAGTTGGCCTGACCTACAAATCACTCCAGCAGATGTGAAGAGACTCTTCCCACGACTGACATGGTAGTTTCGGACCATCGAACCGACAAAGAACCAGCCCAGAATCCTAAAGAGAAGGGGTGGAGGATGAAGTAGAGAGAGAAAAGAGGTTAGGATGCCATTTTCTCCCTAAAAATTCGAGTTAGAGCTATTTATACAATTAGATTCGTCGACGAGACATGTCATTTCGTCGACGAGGCCAAGAAGAGAGTTCGTCAACAAACTAATAACCTTCGTCAACGAATTTCAGACCATGGAATTACCCCTCTCGGCAATTTCTTATTGACAAGACACCTGTCCCCGTCGATGATCCCAACAAGCCGCTTCATTGATGAACTCTTTGCATTCGTCAATGAGATCCTGCTGTGACACCCTTTAAAATTTCCTTTTCTCCCTCTTTTATTATTTAAATACTATAATTCTTCGGGTCTCTACATTCTCCTCCCCTTATAAAATTTCGTCCTCGAAATTTACTATCTGTATTGACACCATCCTTTAAAGAAAATAGGCTACTTATTTTATTACTTACCCTCACTTACGCGAAGGAATACTGTGGTTACATTAAAGGCTTTGGGAGATTACATATACACATAAAATAAAAATCCCTCATAACCAACATACTATCTATTACCAGAAAATTATTACATCTAACTAGCCTGCACAAAAGAAATTTTACATATTCACCAGTAACTTTTCCTGATTACTACTGATCCCCACTAAAGAGATACGGGTACTTCTGTCATATCTACTCCTCGAGCTCCCATGAAATTTCCTCTATCGCATGATTTCTCCCTAAGACCTTTACTAAAGGAATCTTCTTATTGCGCAATTCCTATTCTTTTCTGTCCATAATTTGCACTGGTACCTCTTTATACTTTAGAGTATCCCCAAGCTTTATCTCAACATAACTAATCATATGGGAGGGGGGTCTAGGACATATTTCCTTAACATGGAGACATGAAATATGTCGTGTATTCTAGACAAAACGGGTGGAAATGCTAGCTTGTAGGCAACTGACCCCACTCTCTCAAGGACCTCAAACAGGCCAATAAACCTAGAGCTAAGCTCACCCTTCCTTCCAAATTTCATAATTCCCTTTAATGGAGCTATTTTCAAAAACACGTGACCTTCAACATCAAACTCCAATTTCCTACGAGGAGTATCAGCGTAACTCTTCTATCAGCTCTAAGCTGCACTCATCCTATCTCTGATGAGCCGAACTTTATCATATGTCTGCTACACTAGCTATGGCCCCACAAATCTCCGCTCACCTAACTCATCCCAATATAAGGAGAATGACATCTCCTACCATAGAGTGCTTCATAAGGTGTCATGCCAATGCTAGTCTGATAGCTGTTATTATTTGCAAACTTTTCCTGTGGCATAATCTGGGTCCAACCACCCCCAAAATCTAGAACCCATGCCCGTAGCATATCTTCCAATATCTGAATGACCCTTTCAGTATGGCTTTCCATCTGAAGAGGAAACGTTGTGCTGAAAGATAATTGAGATCCCAGAGCCTCCTGTAAACTCCTCCAAAACCGTGATGTGAAATGTGGGTCTTGGTTTGACACTATAGACACAGGCACACCATGAGAACGGACTATCAGTCTATCCATGGAGTAGTTGACTTTACTAGGAATAAAGTGAGCGATGTCTTCAAAAGGACCTAGAAATGACCTTAGGACACTCACACATGCATATATATGAAGGGTCATTTGAATAGAGTAAATGTATAAGGGAGTTGGAACCGAAATGCACTTAAAATGCATGTTCGGTCGATCGTACCATCTAGTACAGTTCCTCCTAGTCAATCGAATCGGGATCGGGTCAATAGTTTAACCATGGCCCGATCGACCAAACTTGCTAGTTCATTTACACCCGGTTGATCGAACTCCATTGGAGTCAACATATTGACCACCTGGTCGACCGAGCCCAAAATGTACTCCAATGCTCTGGTCGACCGAGGGTCCTCAGGAGATGCCCCAACTACCTGGTCGACCGAACTTCTTAGTTCAAAATGTCCCGGTCGACCGAATTGCGCAAGTTGGGAAAATCGCCTCTCCCGTTCGACCGACCCTGAAGTTCAAAATTGGCCTAGTTAACAAAGCCATATGAACTTCGGTCGATCAAGAGTGTTCTGGTCGACCAGTGCTCTCAGGTTGGTCCAAATTTTTACCGCAGTTAACTATTTTAAATGGGGTTAATTAGGGGATAAATGATTTAAAACAAAATTAATAATACCTTATATATCTTAAAGGCTAAAATTCTTCCAACTTCTATAAATAGCCCATCATTTGCAAAGATTAAGGTGGATTAGCCATCTTGATTAAGAGAGATTCTTTGAAAATTCCAAAACCTATAATACTCATATCTAAGCCCCAACCACGCATACTTACCTTCTCTTATTGCTCAAACTCTTTGTAAGTTGATTGAGTTCTTGATTAGAAAGGTTTGCTCTCACATTCTGATTAGATTGATTTGATTTTTACGAGAGCTAAACCTAAGTATTCTTAGGGGACTTTGTTAATAAGTCTCTCCTAAGAAGACTTGTATAAAACTTCTGAGTATTGCATATTCATTGCAATATCTTGAGAAGTTTGTATTTGTTTTTGGATTGCAAAAACTTCTCAAACATTTTCAAATATCTATTATGTCTTTATCTTGAAAAATATTTGAAGAGATATTTGTTTATGTGATAAAATATTTGTTGCAATATTCATTGATTTATATCATTTGTTGAATACAAAGATTAAACTCTTTTTGCAAACCAAACATATACATTACTAGAACTTCATACAATTGAGAAAATCTACTGATTGAAATATATATATATATATATATATATATATATATATATATTGTTTGGCTAATATCTTTGTTTGAGTACTTAGATTGAATATCATATGATACAAAGATCATACTAGTTTGCACTCTCACGCATTAATTACATTAAGAGTACATATATTTGAGAGTTGAAATACCTGACCACACTGAGCTTACATATTATATCAATTGTGGTGTATGTGATTGCACGTAACTGGGTACATATCTTCTTTACACGAAAGCATAATCACTATACCATTCGATTGTATTTCAATACTATTGTATTTCCAGGAACGGGCCTGAAGAGGGAGACTAGCCCTTTGAAATAGTCCCAGATTGGCTTAGACCCGATTAGGAAAGTTAGGTGCACCATCCTGGTAAGGCGTATTGGATGAGGTTAACCCCTTAATTGACTTGGTTAAGGTTGAGGTCAGCCCTATGCTAATTGACCTGGTTGTAATCGGTGCCGCTCCACCCTTTAAGTGAGCCTTTAGTGGAATCCTCGAGCTTACAAGCTAGAGGCGAGGACGTAGGCGTAGTTAGCCGAACCCCAATAACATATCGTGTGCCTTGTTTATATTTCTGCACTTTATATTTACCGTACATGTATGTTATGGTATGAATGATGTGTTTGATTTAATTTCCACATCATATTTATCTATGCATTTGGAAATTGCATAGACAAACCCTATGTTGTGTATATATTGCTGTTGGATAGATTAACCCAGGAGAAAAGTTTAAATTTCCAATTCACCCCCCCCCCCTCTTAGGAATACACCAATTCTAATATTAATCATACCTGTCACCACATTGCCGGCTATCTCGGCATCTCTAGGCATCAAAGCATAGACCCTCGCTGGAGCTACATTCCTCTACTAGCCTCCACGAGGCGCTTGATAGCCTCCCCGGTACTGTCTAGGAGCAGGAACAGTACCGGTTGGTGTAGGGCAATCTCGCACCAGATGTCCCTGCCTACTACAACGATAGCAAAGGGCTCTCCCCACTTGACACTCTCCCAAGTGTCTCGTTTCACAAGTTTGACAAACAGGAAAATTCTACACCGTCGGTAACTCACGACCTCCAGTCTCTTGCCTCTATCCTCTGCTATAGTTTCCTCTCCTCTACTGACCCTGCCTAGCTCCCTGCTGGAAGCTTAAAGCCGTAGATCTCTTCTTTTATCCTTACTCCTCTACATCCATCCGCTTACTAGCCTCAGCCAATGTTGTCCTATCAACTAACTCAGCAAATTCCTATATCTTTAACACTACTACCAGCTTGTATATTCCACGCCTCAATTCTCTTTCAAATTGTCTCATCTTCTTTACTTCATCAGGAACAATATACGAAGCGAAGTGGGATAGCTCTATAAACCTCGTCGCGTACTGTTGGACCGACTCCTGTTCCTGCTTAAGATTCAGGAACTCTTCCACTTTAGCTTCCCTGACAGTGGCTGGGAAATATTTGTCAAAGAATAATTCTTTAAATTAGTCCCATGTCATAGCTCTTGGCGTCATCCTCTACTAATCCACAAGTTTCACAATAGTCCACCACCTCTCAGCCTCCCCAATTAGTTTATAGGTGGAAAAGAGGACTCCTTGCTCCTTTGAACACTGCAATACTGCCAAAACTTTCTCAATTTCTTGCATCCAATTCTCGGTAGTTACACGATCAACTCCTCCTGAAAATGCCGAAAGATTCATCTTGGTAAATTTCTCTATCGTGCACCCATGGCTTGCAAACAGGCCTTCCTACTCTTTGGAGCTCCTAGCGATCTCAGCCATAACTTGCTGAGCCACACTACGTAATACTACATCAAAATCAGCCCCGCCTGCAGTTGAGGGCCCTGCACCATCACTACTGCTTGCATGGTCACTGGCTCCTCTAGGGTCCATCTTGAAAAGACAATAAACATGACTTAGGGACCCTATCCTTAGTGTTTACTATGGCTTTCTTGAAATCGTTACCCTAAGAAAGACACAGAAACCACCATGGAAGTCCTGCCTTTAAACTGCAAAAAAAAACCTCAAATACTTTTCCTTATACTCTGGTATTGTTTCCACTGCACTCTAAAGTCTACAAAACCTAGTAACCTAGGCTCTGATACCAAACTATAAAGACCAGCCTAATTTACTAATTTATTTTTTTTATAATAACATTCAATATAATAATCATGTACCATTGAATAACATAATCAACCTAAACCCATGGGGACTAGGGATATACCTAAAATAAAACTCGGATACCTAAGCAGCCGAAAACTTAAAATCATATACATATCAAATCACCCAACCAACACAATACCAGAGTTTTACTAAAATTATTATATATACGTACATATCCCAAAAGACCAAAAAGTGCCTTAGGGTCATAACCCAAAAATCCATCAGACTCTAGTATAACGACTTACCCTTCTAATAGGGTAAAACGGTCAACCTCTAACATTGCGGAGCTCTATCCACTCTTCTATCTGGGGCTCTTGAAATGTTTATATAGATGGGGTGAGACACCTCTCAATAAGGGAAATAAACTAATATAAGTGTGTGGCAAAATGAGTAATTTCGTGTTATATATATAACAATACATAAATCATATGTGGTAGAACTATCTGTATCATATCTATTTAAAACATAATTTATTATAACATGGTATAACATATTGAGTTTCTATACATTAAATCTTCATATATATATATATATATATATATATAATTGTACATGAAATAACACCCTGGATGGATAGTTGGCTAGTGTCATGTCTTACCCCCACATGACTAGGTTGTGCGGCCCGAAGGCGAGACCTAGCAATGATTGGCCGACCACGTCATATCAACATAAGTCTGTAAGTACGATGGATCTGCCCCTCCTGGAAGCCTGCACTACCATAAAACCACATCGACTACTGATCTCCTACTGCCTCGTATGACAAGTGATAGCACTAACATATACATGATCATGATCATATAGCTACAATACCGTGCTTCATGAAAGCCTAAACCAATCCATGCGGGTTCTGCTAACATATAGTATATTTCCAAATAATGATACATGGCTATTTTATAATAATATTTATCGTGATAATATTTTCATAAAATTTTGCATAACATATCATATAAAATTCACGACCCTTACACTGGCATTTTGTATCTTGCAGATCACAACCCTAACACCGGCATAGCATGTCATAAAAAAACCGCAGCCCTTACATCGACATATCATATATAAACCACGGCCCTTATGCCGACATATCATATAAAATCACGACCCTTATGCCAGCATATCATATAAAACATGGCCCTTACATCGGCATTTCATATAAAACTCATAGTTTGTAATCCCTATACCATTTTAATATTTTTCGAAAAAATAATAATAACATGCTTATTCCAAAAACATAATATTTAGATATTACATAAAATCATAGAATTTCATACCCATGTCGCACAAAAGTGAATATTGTTCCATTCATAAAATTTACACAAAATCATAATCTCTACTGAACTGTGTTAAAATTGTTTTCCTGTTAATGGCAGTATTCCAAAACCCAGTTCTACAACATACATAATTTCCTTGAAAATAAAAACTGAATATTAATAAGTAATTTCATGGAAATTCTGACTTAGTTTATCCCCTTATCTGACTTATGGAAAAGTTCACAAATTACTCCAAAATTACACACGTGTGGTCCCCAGCTCAACACCCTTGAATTGATATTTTCGCATCAAAACTTTAGCATTGTCTTCCCTAACATATTCTCCTCAGTCTAGAAACACAAAAAAACTAACAAAATTGAAATTAACTAACCTACCCAAATTTTGGGGTGGTTTCCAAGTTGGCCTGACCTACAAATCACTCCAGTAGATGTAAAGAGAATCTTCCCAGGAGTGATGTGGTAGCTTTGGATCATCAAACCAACGAAGAACTAGCCCAAAATCCTAGAGAGAAGGGGTGGAGGACGAAGTAGAGAGAGAAAGGAGGTTAGGATGCCATTTTCTCATTACAAAATCCAAGGTCATAACCTTCGTCGATGAATTTCAGACCCTAGAATTACCCCTCTTGGTAATTTCTCATCGACGAGACACATGTCCCTGTCGACAATCCCAACAAGCCGCTTCGTCGACGAACTCTTTGTGGTCATCGACGAGATCCTACTATGAACCCCTTTAAAACTTCCTTTTCTCCCTTTTTATTATTTAAATACTATAATTCTTTGGGTCTCTACAGGCTGCCACATATTCGGCCTCCATAGTGGAATCAGCAGCACATTATTGCTTGATTTCCTCTAACTAATGGCTCCACCTCCTAAGGTAAACACATTTCTCGAGGTTAATTTTTTGGAATCCTTATCTTATTGAAAATTTGAGTCTATGTACCCAATGGGTACTAGACTATCTACCTGATAAACCAACATATTATCCATAGTCCTTTTCAGGTACTTGATTATATGTTTTATCGTAGTCTAGTGTTCCCACCCTAGGTTAGACTGATATCTGCTGACCAGGCCTACAACAAAACAGATGTCAGGTTTAGTGCAAAGCATAGCATACATGAAGCTTCCTACTATTAATGCATAAGGAATTGCCTTCATGTTCTCTACCTCAATAAGTGTTTTAGGACACTGATCCTTGGATAAAGATATTCCATGTCTAAAAGGGAGTAACCCTTTCTTGGAATCCTGCATGCTAAAAATGGCAAGAATCTTATTCACATAAGTAGCTTGTGATAAGCCGGACATCCTTTGCTTGCAATCTTGCAAAAGCTTGATCCTAAGGATGTGACCGGCTTCTCCCAAGTCCTTTATGTCGAACTGTTTAGATAATCATACCTTAACCGAAGATAATACCTCCACATCATTTCCGATGAGTAAGATATTATCCACATATAGCACCAAGAATGCCACCACATTTCCATCATGCTTTTTGCATGCACATGACTCATTAGGGCATTGATCAAAACCATAAGATTTAATGTCTTGATCAAAACGGATGTTCCAAGATCTAGATTCCTGCTTAAGTCCATAAATGGACTTCTTAAGCTTGCAAAACATGTGTTGTTGGCCTACTGCTGCAAAACTATCTGTTTGCACCATATAGATGCACTCTGCAAGACTTCCATTATGGAAAGCTATCTTGACATCCATTTTTAAAATTTCATATTTGAAATGAGCTACAATGAATAAGAGAATCCAGATAGACTTTAGCATGGCTACCGGCGAGAAAGTTTCCTCATATCTGATTCCCTCTTTCTGAGTAAACCATTTCGCAACAAGTCTAGTCTTAAAGGTTTCCACCCTCCTATCTTCTCCTCTCTTCTTCTTATAGATCCACTTGCATCTGATGGGTTTTATCCCTTCGGGTGGCTCTACAAGATCCCAGACTTGATTAGAGTACATGGACTCCATCTCTAAATCATAGCCTTCTACCAGAGTTCTGCATCTTTACCTTGAAGTGCTTCATAGTAGTTTCCGGGTTCGATATCTAGTTCATCAGGGATCCTATCATAAGACTCTCCTAGGAACATATATCGATTAGGCTAGTGTACAACCCTCTCACTATAATAAGGCACGTTTTGTTGTATTAATCCTGATCCTTGTGCACCATCATTCTACCCTAGTTGTACAACCGGTATATTGATGGTAGTTGAACGTGATGGGTTAGACTCAGCTCGAGTTACAACATTCCTCCCACTACGATGAGGCAATGGAATGTCAATAAATTTGTGTATTGGAATAGATAGTATATCTCCTCTCAACTCTTCTAGAACAATCCTACATCTAGGTTTGTGGTTCATTACATAGTGCTCTTCTAAGAATCAAGCATTGGTGCTAACAATGACTTTCTGATCCTTAAGATAATATAATAAATCACTTTTCGTTCCTCTAGGGTAGCCAACAAAGAAACAGACATCTGTCCTTGATTCCAACTTATTTGTTTTCCCTTTTAGCACGTGTGCTGGACTACCCTATTTCTGAACATGCCATAGACTAGGTTTACGTCTAGTCCATAATTCTGTTGGTGTAGTAAGTATTGACTTAGATGGGACCAAGATTAAAAAATAGGCTATTGTTTCTAGTGCGTGCCCCCAAAACGAATTAGGCAAATCTGAATAACTCATCATAGATCTGACCATATCCATAAGAGTCATATTCTTTCTTTATGTTACACCATTCTGTTGCAGCATACTAGGTGCAGACAATTGGGATTCAATTCCCTCTTCTGATAAGTAATCCACATAGTCTCCTAAGTGGTACTCGCCACCACGATCAGATCGTAATGTCTTGATACATTTACCCTAATGCTTCACTGTTTCTACCTTAAATACCTTGAATTTCTCAAAGGATTTAGACTTATGGTGCATCAAATAAATATACTCATACCTTGAGTAATCATCAATGAAAGTAACAAAATACTCAAAGCCACCTCTAGCGTGGATATTCACGGGCCCACACAAATCAGAGTGAACTAGTTCTAATGCCTCTTTTGCTCTAAAGCCCTTGGCCGAAAAAGGTCGCTTGGTCATCTTATGTTCTAAGCAGGATTCACAGACTGGTAGTGCCTTCACTTCTAATGAACCTAATCATCCATTCATAACTAGCCTTGAAATTCGTCTCAGATTAATATGACCTAGGCGTGAGTGCAAAAGATAAGTTTGGTTCAATTCAGAAGGTTTCTTTCTCTTACATGGTAGTTTATCAATGTTATTCAATTCATTTAGTTGCACTATAGGAGAAACATGAATAATAATATAAAGACCATCCACCAATGTACCAGAACATATAAAATATTTATTTAACTTAATAACAATTAAGTTATTAAAACAAACGGAATATCCTTGATCAACCAACTTGGAAACTGATATCAAATTCCTTCTAATAGAAGGTACATAAAGAGAGTCTTTCAATATTAAAATCCTATCTCTACCAAAATGAATGTGATATCTCCTACTGCAACTACTGACACTCTCATGCCATCTCCTAGAAATACGTAAATCTCCCCATCACTTCTAGCGGGTTTGTAGGAACCCTTGCAAAGGATTGCAAATATAATTAGTGGCTCTTGTATCTACACACCAGATACTGGTAGATATTATCTCTAAACATGTTTTAACTACTAGTAAATGAGATATACCTGTCTTGTTCTATTTCGTGAGATAGACTAGACATTCTGATTTCCAGTGCCCTGGTTGCTTGCAGTGAAAACACTTGCCCTTAGGCTTTTTCACTCCATCTTGCAGCCCATGTACTACAAGAGGAGCTCCCTGTGGTTTCTAAACCTTTTTCTGCTTCTTTTGACCTTTTGGCCTAGAAGAAGACCCTTTCTCAATCACAAGAGCAATAGTTTGCTTCCTGATGAGGCCCTTAGCTGCTTGAAGCTCTTCAAGAAGTTTTTCCAATGAGCAAGAAAAGCTTATTCATCTTGTAGTTCAAGAAAAACTCCTAGAAAGAGTCAGGCAGTGACTCGAGAACGATATCGACCTGGGTTTCCCCATCGATTTCAGCTCTAAGGATCTCTAGCTCATTGAGAATACCAATCATCTTCAGAACATGATCCCTTACTAGGGTCCCTTCTGCCATAGTAGTATTCATAAATTCCTTCATAAAAGTCTACCTAGCAGCACAATTTTGATCCCCAAACATTTCTTTGAGGTTTTGCATTATATCATAGGCAAAAGGCATAAAATGATGCTGATGTTACAGAACATTTGACATAGATGCCAAAATGTAACACCGCGCCATCTCATCAGCCTTAATCCACCTCCGGTAAGCCTGGGTTTCCTCATCGGTTGCCCCTTCACCAAGTTTATGTGGACATACCTTTATGAGCACATACTTGTACTCCTCTGTAGTTAGTACAATATCCAAGTTCCATTTCCAGCCAATATAATTAGGTCTAACCAATTTGTTTTATTTGAGAATAACAGTCAAGGGATTGAAAGTCATTTTAGTCCTAAGAATCACACATTATAACAAAATATGATGAGCAATAATAAATTTTTAATTCAATTAAAAGAATATGGTTCCCTCTACCAATAATTTCTTTTAAAGAATCTGCCAGCAACCTAGCACACCGTGAGTAGTATACCTCGATGGGAGGTCGTCTACTATTCAAAATTTGTGTTGACACATGAGGACCTATTAATTTTACTATCTAGGCAAGTAACTATGCCAAGAAAAATTAAAACTGCTAACTTAACTTTGATACTATAAACAATAGCAGTGACTCAGATGACGAAGATACTATTATTCATAGCTAAGTGTATATCATCACATAATACTAGACCTATTGTCCAGCAGCGAATCCCCAAATGGAGAGGTGACCCAATACTAACAATTACTAGAGTTTATACTTGGTGAGTCTGTAATTAATTCCATCCAATGGGGAGGAAGATACTAATATCATCAAATAAAATTAATTACTTCACCTATAAACTAGTGATGGAGACCATGGGATTTATATGTAATAAATTCCCTCACCCACTTAGTTATTTAATTCATGAGGGATACAAACACATGTTTAATATAAAATTCTGAATTCCCTTAATAGTTTTTATAATAAAAAAATGTATTATAACTTGGGACTTAAATTTATTCTCTAGTTGCACATGCATAAACCAACATTGAAATTTTAAATTTTACATGTTAATGACATAACAAAAGAGTAACAAACACATCAAGCAAGCATATATAAACAAGAAATATGATATAATAAATATCCCAACTATTATGGTCAAGAATTGCATCATAACACCGTGAATCTTTGTTTGCCATTACGCAATGACGGAGTTCAGTGGGGGCCCAGGGACAATGCCCCCAGCAGGATTCGACCATAATTGTCAAACATAACGCTACAAAATAGAGGTTAGTGCATACACACGTTCTACCCTAAGCGTGCTTGGTTTGATTTTCGAAGAACATGGTATTATTATTCGTATATAGTATCAACCGAGGCTCTGATACCAATTGAGGGGACTTGTAGAATAGCCCTATGATCTGGCTATAGTGCATACAAATAATAAAAAAAAAAAATCTGATCATGCAAACCCCAATTACGTGATTAGGATTATACTTGCGAGATCTGTCTGATTTGATCCCGAATTTGTAAGTATGAAAATGGCCTCTTAAAGACTACCAGGAATCTTCTACTATATTTGACTCACTTCTAAAAATGAGTAGCTTGGAAGTTATCCCAAGTATAGGAGTTCGTCATGTAATAATTAGCCCAAACAGGCAAGATCGTCTCTTTAGGGAATGCAGATTAGTTTTAAACTAGCACGAAATAGGAAAAGAAAATAAGAAAACAATTTACTGAATATGGTTCATATTCGAAATCTTGGGGGTTCTGATTATATCTGGTGAAATTGAAATGACGTAAAACCTAAACCATGAACCTAACATGCAAACCAACCAAACACTCACTAATTAAATATTCAAATAGTAAAACAAGGATAGTTAAAATCAAACTCGACCAAGACCTAAGAGTAATGAATAAACTGAACGTAACAATGACTCAACTAAATGAAAATAAATTAAGTTAAACGATAAATAAAACAAGACTAAATAAGTAAACTAAACCAAACAATAGAAAGACTCAAACATTTCCTAAATAGAAAAAAATGACCAAATTTAGACTAATAAAAATGTCCAACAAGTATTAACTCCTATAAGGTAAACAATAACTCCAAATCAAATACTTAACTTCAATATAATAACAGCAAGGTAAACACGAGAATAAAAATGTCAAACAAGTATTAACCCCTACAATGACCTTGAGATAAAATAATTAAATTGAGCTTAATAATATAAATAATCCAACAGAATTTAAATTCAATCAACTACAAGAAGAACAGACTGAATCTAACCACTTAATTAATCTAAGCAAGTGTTTAAAATGGAGAGAAAAGGAGGCTAAACAAACATTAATCTAATAAATAGCACTTAATCTAAACAAATTCTATTTAAAAATATGTTAATCCTGGTGTTAAATGGAACAAACTAAAAGCTTAGCAATAAAATAAAATAACTTAATAATGTTAAAACAAAACAAGAAGAGGGAGAGAGAGAGAGAGAGAGAGAGAGAGAGAGAGAGAGAGAGAGAGAGAGAGAGAGCAAATGAATGGAGATTGGAGAGGCCGTGAAGGTAGCTGGAGGCTCGAGTCTCCACACACACAGTAGTACGAGCAGCACAACTCCCACAAATATGTTTGCCAGTCGCAACCCCCACACACAACACTCCATCCTAACTTATTTTATAGTAACCCTAGCCTTCTACCTTTTTCATTTTATGCCCTACATGCTCCTCTCTTTTCCTTTACTGCCCCCAACCTAAAACACACACACACACACACACACACACACACACACACACACACACACACACACACAGGCCCTACATGCTGCCTTCTTTCCTTTTCATTTTTTTACATTTTTTTTTTCACCCTTCAATCTCTCCCCCGATGCCTACTCACATCAAGCCCAGCACAACAAGCCACCTCCAAAACGACAAGCCCATTTTTTATCTTTGCATGGTCGAGTCACATCAAGACCTAGCCCACTTCATTTTTTTTTACTTTCATTTCTTGTTTCTTCTTTTTTCCTTTTTTTTTGTTCCACATCTCACAAGCCCAATTTTGACCATTCTAAAGCTCGTATCTCTCAAAGCTTAAAATATGAAAGTTGTAGAGCACTTTCTTGGCTTTCCACATAATTTTGAATTGCCTCAATCGAAGCTCAGACGAGAAAGTTACGCTTAGATTACGAAGCAATGTCAGTTTTTAGCTTCCAATAATTGTCCTGCAATAAAAAAAAATATTAAAAATTCATAAATTACTCAATAAAATCCCAATATTATAAATAGAACATAATGTTAAAATATTGATGGTAATTAGGCATTTAATTAAACATATAATCCTTAATACATGAATTAAAACGCCTAATTATGCATCTTTGACACGTAATCGCAACCCTCAACTGACGTTTTGCTAGTCCCTAGCAAATAACGTGAATGCATTCAAACTAGGGGAATAGAAACTTAAATTCCAATAATTATAAAAATTACATGTCATGAAACATGCTTAATGTGTTTAGGAAGATAGGACACAGATTAACCCAAGTTACGTCTCAACTGAAAGATTTATACACCATTTAGTAAAACAACCAAAATAATGGAGTGTAACAAAGCTTACGTGTACAAGAGAGGATCAGAGTTCCAAGATTGACCACTAGCAAACATTAACGGTTTCAAACACACCAATTAATTTGAGACAACCGCACGGTCTTATTCTAATTCAAAACCATTATACTGGCGACTTTCACACTATTACACTTTAAAAGGCACCCACTTTCTTAATTAGTTAAGACGCTGGTAGTAGGCCACATTACTACAAGGTACCCACTTTTTGTTTAGTTAGGACCCCGGTAATAGGTAGCCCTTTCCAATACACAATTTTTTCCCTATTTTTGATTTTTTTTTTCTTTTCTTTATGCAATTGATCCCTAGCTTGTTTCTTGTTTTCATTTGCTTCAATTTTTTTTTTATTTTTTATTTTTTTAGCCACTAGGATATGGTTCATTAGAATCCCAAACAACAAAAGTGTATATCAACCAAAAGTGATCTAAGATAGTCTTTCTATGTCTTCTAACCTGTGTAGTATGTGTAGCAAAACTTACAGCATCCTTCTCTTGGTTATAACTAAGTGAAATGGATAAACCTCTCTTTTGATTCAAACTCTAATTGCACTACATCCTACATGTTCCGTATCCTCAAAAAGAGAAAGAAAACAAAATTGGCATGTAACATTCACAAATAAGAAATTTAGCATGCTCTGAACTCAATACCAGTATTTCTCAAAAGGTGGACCTAACAAATGGGCAAACATCACATATAATTTTCACATTGAGACTCTATCACATAGAAGCACACAATTGCACATGCAAATTCTCTCCCTCCGACAAAAATATTGCATTGTCCTTAATGTTTGAAAAAAAGAAGCAAAACAATAATAATAAGGGAAGTAGAAGAGTATATGAGTAAAGTAGTAAGGGAAAAGAAAAATTGAAACGAAAAGAAAATGTACCTGCTAATAAACTAAAATAAGAAAAAATAAAATAAAATGAAAAACAAAGGAAAAAAGAACATCACAATATATCTGTGGGAGGCTCTGGAGGAATTTCATATAGTGGGTGTGGGTCTATAAATTGAACTAGCGAGTCTCCAAATTTGAGTCGCCCCTATGAATCAGCATTGTCACCTACACGAGAGTTAGCCTCAAATAAGTCAATGTGTTCTAAGGTACCAAAAATACATGTGCAGACGACCTTCCTTGTTTTAATAAGAAAGGATCTTTATTCAGTATATTTTCCAAGAAATTCAATTCTTTAAAAACCAGCCTCCAAGGAAAAAGTGTCGGAACAGTTACCTTCAATTCTTCAGAAACATTAACATTAGAATTTTTACCTGGTTTCTAGAAATTTAAGCTCTCATCATTCTGCTCATCCTCTTTATCAGGTGTACTAATCACCTTACCATTGCGAAGATTTGCTTCTGCATTGCACTCCATGACATTTACTCCAATAGGGAGAGATAGTTCCACGACTTCCAATCTCTGAGAATAAGGTACAAGAGGTTAGTACTCCTTACTGGTCTCAGTCTCCTCATTAAATGACTTCTTCACTTTCGGGCTCGCTTCCCCTTATTTTTCTTTGACATCATCTATCTCAGTTGTAACTTCAGGTATTGGGACAACTATTTTCTATCGATGAGATGCTAAGGAACAATCGGATGATATATCAGTTCAACTTGACGTGGCTTAACATCAAAATCATTTTTCAGTTCATACCGGTCTCCACCATGTATTGCTCACAATGGTTGAGCTGCAATTGGTCTTCTGTCAATCCTAGTATTTCACTGCCGAGCATAGTTAGCTAAATGATCAAGAAAACTCAATCCCTTGTCAGGCTCCTTATCGAAGAAAACTCTCGAACACATAGTATGGACGAACTATTTCCACTCAAAAGTCAACACAGAGTAGAAGTAGTTGACCAAGCGCCATGATTCAAATCCATGGTAGAGACACATATTGACTAGATCTTTAAATCACTCCCAACTTTCATGAAATTTCTCACCAGCTCTTTGCTTAAAGTGACTGATCTGTTCCTGCAAAAATTGAGTTCTCTGTGAGGGAGAAAATTTATGCAGAAATTCACATTTGATATCATTCCAACTAGAGACAAAATGAGGCATCAAAGAATTACATAACATATTCACTCTATCCTTCAAAGAGGAAGTAAAAAAACGAAGTCTAGTGAATTCAACAGTTCTAACACTAGGGAAAAAAATATTGCAAGTTAACTCAAACTTCATCAGGTGTTGATAAGGACACTTGGATTCCATCCCATGGAACTGAGGTATCAATGACGTCCTTCCACGCTGAGTCATGAAATTAAGTGCATTATCAGATAAAATAGGGTAATATGGTGCAGTGGTGCATGTAGGCTGCAAAAAATCCATAAGATTGTGTTGTGCGGGTGCAGCCATATTTTCTTCAAAACTCTCTTTTTTTTCTTTTTTATATTTTTTCTTTTTCATAAGAAAAATTCAAATAAGGTACAAACACTAGTTTGAAACTAAAACAAACATTCTCCGGCAACGACGCCAAAAACTTGACTCACTTCTAAAAATGAGTAGGTCGAAAGTTATCCCAAGTATAGGAGTTACATCATGTAATAATTAGCCCAAACAGGCCAGATCGTCTCCTTAGGGAAAGCACATTAGTTTTAAACTAGCACGAAACATGAAAAGAAAATAAGAGAACAATTTACTGAACATGACTCAGATTTGAAACCTTGGGGGTTTTGAATATTTCTAGTGAAATTGAAATGACGTGAAACCTAAACCATGAACCTAACATGCAAACCAACCAATCACTCACTAATTAAATATTCAAATAATAAAACAAGGATAATTAAAATCAAACTCGACAAAGATCTAAGAGTAATCAATAAACCGAACCTAACAATGACTCAACTAAATGAAATTAAATTAAGCTAAACGATAAATAAAACTAGACTAAATAAATAAACTAAACCCACAAATAGAAAGACTCAAACATTTCCTAAATAAAAAAAAGTGACCAAATTTAGACTAATAAAAATGTCCAACAAATATTAACTCCTACAAGATAAACAATAACTCATAATCAAATACCTAACTTCAATATAATAACAGCAAGGTAAACATAACAATAAAAATGTCCAGCAAGTATTAATCCCTACAATGACCTTGAGATAAAATAATTAAATTGAGCTTAATAATATAAATAATCCAACTTAATTTAAATTCAATCAACTACAAGAAGAATAAACTGAATCTAACCACTTAAATAATCTAAGCAAGTGTTTAAACTGGAGAGAAAGAGAGGCTAAACAAATATTAATCTAATAAATAGCACTTAATCTAAACAAGTTCTATTAAACAAATGTTAATCCCGGCGTTAAATGGAACAAACTAAAAGCTTAGTAATAAAATAAAATGACTTAACAATGTTAAAACAAAATAAGGAGAGAGAGAGAGAGAGAGAGAGAGAGAGAGAGAGAGAGAGCAAAGGAATGGAGATCGGAGAGGCCGTGAATGTTGCTGGAGGCTCGAATCTCCAGACACAAAGTAGCAGTAGCGACGCAGCTCCCACAAATATGTTTGCCAGTCGCAGCCCCCACACACAACACCCCACCCTAGCTTCTTCAATAGTAACCCTAGCCTTCTACCTTTTTTTTCATTTTATGCCCTACACGCTCTTCTCTTTTCCTTTACTACCCCCAGCTCACTTTTCCCTAGCTAACACACACACACACACACACACAGGCCCTACACACTGCCTTCTTTATTTCCTTTTCATTCTTTCACTTTTTTTTTTCTTTTACCTTTCAATCCTTCCTCTAGTGCCTACTCACGTCAATTCCAACACAGCAAGCCACCTCCAAAAAGACATGCGCTTTTTTTTTTTTTTTTGCATGGCTGGGTTACATCAAGACCTGGCCCATTTCTTTTTTTTTCTTTTCTTCTTTTTTTTTTTTTTTTTTTTTTTTGTTCCATAGCACACAAACTCGATTTTGACCATTCCAAAGCCCATATCTCTCAAAGGTCAAAATATAAAAGTTTTAGGTCACTTTTTCAGCTTTCCACAACATTTTGAATTGTCTCGATCGGAGCTTTGACAAGAAAGTTATGCCTAGATTACGAAGTAATGTCAATTTTTAGCTTCCAATAATAGCCCTGCAATAAAAAAATACCAAAATATTATAAATTATTTAATAAAACTCAAATATTATAAATAGAACACAATTTTAAAATATTGAGAATAATTAGGCATTTAATTAAAAATATAATCCTTAATGCATGAATTAAAACGCCTAATTACGCATCTTTGACGCGTAATCAATATTTCTTGAACACGCCTTGCTCCTGAGAGAGTGGGCTCATAAGCGGGTGCTAGGATTTTCTTATCTCACAAAAAATTTCTGCCTCTATGAGAGTTCGCTCGTCTCACCCTAGTTGCTGAATGGAGCGCATGTATACAGGCTACAACAGGAACCTATCGAAAAATATGACTAGGACTTCCCATGTAATTAAGACTTCCTAACCCAACTTAAATTCATCCTTAATTACGTTAATTATAATTCATACCACTAAAGAATTATAATTGCACTCCCTGTCATATTCAAAATTCAATTTCAAGCTCCTATTGTCAAATGTTTATTTATCTCCTCACGTAAAGATTACAGATACCCATCTATTAAATTAAACTACTAACAATTTAATTATTTGAAATATTAATTCCCTAAGACCATCCACTTAACTTATTTGATGTGTCGAATTCAAAATCCACCTATAGGGTTTGACACAATCAAAACTTATAAGCTTCCTCAAGGGGGTATCATTAATCCCACTACCAGGACGTGGATTCCATCAATAATTAATGTTCACCATACATATAATGTCATCACCCAACTCACTAAGCTTTTTTTTTTTTTTTTTGACTCATAAATAATCTCACTCTTCTATGAATCAAAGTAATAAACACTATATGCACGTGTCCAATAATCATATCAAGATTAAGAGCATAAGTACTCATCACAACCAGAAGGTATTAATTGTTTTATATAGTCTGTATAAAAACAATTACCCCAAGACGATCCTATTCAGTATACACAAAGTGTACTAGTAGAAGGAGTTTGAATTGTACCATTCCCAATAGTCAAGACAAACCTATTAAAACCTTGTGCTATAGTCCTACCAATGGTGTGTCCAATTTTATTTAAGACTGTGAATAATAAACTTATATTCTATAAGAACTGATGATCTAAGCTTCTGTGTATAAGCCATACTCTACACATTAGATCACTTACTATATAGAATAAAAGACACACATGCATAATCATTAAATAAATAATGTCAAGCAAACATTGCTCACAAAGATTCTCATTAAAATGGAATAACTGAAGTTATAAATAAATACTAAAACCAATTACTTGAACATGTCTTTCAGTAAAAATCCCTAACAACAAGAAGATTCAAATGAATCCTACTGAAAAAGAAGTTTGAAAGCAAAATGAAAAAGGGGAAAGCAAGTAGAAATGATAGCATGAGATGCTATAATTGCAAGAAAGTTGGACATAATATGGCTAATTATTCTCATTTCAAAAACAAAGGTAGCTATCAACAAGGAGATAACAAGAAATACAAAGGCATGAATGCAATGATGTGGGAAGAACTAGACATACTTTCAATCAATGAAGAAATTGAAGAAGAGGCAGCTCATTTTTGTCTCATGGTGGAAGATCAAGAAAAAGTAAGTTCTGATGATGATTATGCACTTTGATATGATGAATTAATAAGTACTTTGTAGAAAATTATATGATGAACTAGTATTGATCAAAATAAAAAATAAACATCTTGAAGACAAACACTCAAAATGTAAACAAAAGGAAACTTGCCTTTGTTCTATTTTAAAAAAATAAAATGCCTCATTTATGAGCTTATTAAATGTGATTAAGAAGATCATGAACTTTTCCAAATAAAAGTTGAAAATATGAAAAGTAAAATTAATAAAAGTTTAGCATAAAATATGTTCTTGAAAAATAAACTTGAGGAT
Source organism: Malania oleifera (assembly GCF_029873635.1). NCBI lineage: Eukaryota > Viridiplantae > Streptophyta > Magnoliopsida > Santalales > Ximeniaceae > Malania > Malania oleifera. The sequence continues at coordinate 19,374,585 of NC_080428.1, forward strand.
TACTGCAAATTTATTTATAAATTCACTAATGGAAAAGAAAATGTTGACAAGTTATCAGGAGCTCAACGAATTGGAATCTACAAAGAAGGCTTGGGTTATGGATCATCTTCATGTAAATCTATTGGTTTTGCTAACCTTTGTGTCAAAATAAGTTCCCTACCAAATAAAAATAAGGCACCCAAACTAAACCCTCTGCATGTAAATAAAACATGTTTATATTGTGAAAGAAAAGACCATATTCGTTACTCCTGTACTTTTAGAGGTAATAGAGGAAAAGAAAGTAAGTATAAATGAGTTATTAAGAAAAGTAAGCCCTTAGGACCTAATAATGAATGGGTACCAAAACAACTTACTTAATTCTATTTTGTAGGTATGCTTGAAGACCACATCCTGGAAGAATAAATGGTTTCTTGATAGTGGTTGTTCAAGAAACATGACATGTGATGCTAGTAAATTTGTCTCTCTCACCAACAAAAAGGAAGGATTTGTGACTTTTGGGGACAATGCCAAAGGTAGAATCATTGGCAAAGGAAAAATAAGCAACTCATCATTTACTTTTGATAAAGTAGAACCTGTTGATACTTTGAAGCATAACTTATTGAGTATTAGTCAATTATGTGACAAGGGACTTAATATTGTCTTTCAATCTACTCAATGTCTCATAAATGATTTAAATTCAAAAAATGTCTTGGTGGGACAACGAGAATCAATATTTATACCATTGAGTTTGATAACATTGAAACTAGTGATATTAAATCCTTCGCTGCAACTCATGAATCTAGTTAGTTGTGGCATAAGAGACTTGGTCATGCTAGCACAGACCTGTTGCAAAAATTATCCTCTAAAGATTTGGTTAATGGTCTATCAAAATAAAATTATGTCAAAAACATGTGTGTGATGCATGTCAGTATGGTAAACAAATCAAGTCATCCTTTAAGACTAAAAAGGAAAATTCTACATCTAGACCCTTGGAGTTAATTCATCTTGATCTACTTGGGCCTAACAACATTGCAATCATTGGTGGAAAACTATACGCATTTGTAATAGTTGATGATTACTCTAGATTTTCTTGGGTATTATTTCTGGCAAATAAAATCAAAACTACTAATTGCTTTTTAAAACTTTTTGGCGAAATTCAAAAATGAGAAGGGGCACTTGTTGTCAAAATTAGGAGCGATAGAGGATGAAAAATTAGAAATAAAGAAATAAAAAATTGTTGTGATGAACATGGTTACACAACCAACTTCTCAGCACCAAAAACTCCATAACAAAATGGAGTAGTTGAAAGAAAAAATCGAACACTTTAAGAGATGGCTAGAACAATGTTGAATAAACATAATCTTCCTAACTAATTTTGGGCTAAAGCAATAAAAACCATGTGCTATGTAAGTAATTGTGTAGTTATAAGATCTAAAATTGGTAAAACTCCATATGAAATTCGGAAGGGTTGAAAACCCAATATATCTCACTGATGTGTTCATAAAATATGCTATTTTAGGCCCCCATTTACCTATTTGATGTTCTTATTTATGTTTTAATTATCCCTTCTTGTCATTGTTGAAGGTTACATGTGGTGTGTTTCATGTTTCAGGAAATTGGAGCTTAAATTAAGGAGTTAAGCAATGCAAGGAGCCAATGAAGCAACTTAGAAGCACAAGGCTCGACCAAGTGCTTGACCAGGTCTCTAAGGCCTTGATTTAGCCAAATTAGCACGACCTTGTTCGACCATGTGGTGCGACCATGCAGTCACAAGGGGCAACCAGGTCTAGCTAGAAGACTCTAGGATTCTGATTAACTGAAGACTTTCTAGAATGCTTCAACCATGGCGCGACCAAGAGACCTTGGACGTGCGACTAGGTCGATGAAGCCACCAACTGAACAAAGAATGAATTGAAGACTTTTCAGAATGTCTCAACCAGGGTGTGAAAAAGAGAACTTGAGGTGCGACCAGGTCAACTGCTATCGTGTTTGGAAATCTATTACGCGAGGATTTGGGCAAAACTTTCCTGATTTGAATTCAATCGTGTGTAAACCCTACGGGGTATAAAATTAAACTTTGAATAGGTGATTAGGGTTCCCTTTTGGTTCATTGAAGGTACCGTGAAAAACCTCAATTCTAATTGGTACCATTTAGATTAGATTTCAATTCCATTGTCAATTGACTGGTTTGTTTAATTTCAAGTGAAATTTCAATTTTGTTTTATTCCTGCTTTGTATTTTAATTCCGAATTTCAATACAAGTATGCTTTCAATTTTGTCTTTCAATACCTTGTCTTTAATTTCTTCCACAATGAGTAGCTAATCCCTTTATTTTTTTTGGTTTTTGTTGAACCCTAGGCCAAAGTCCAATAGCTAGGTTTCAGTCAATTGTACATAATAGGGTATGATTGCTAAAAAGTAATCCATGTTTGCTAGATGGGCTATACCCCATTCTCCTGATCGTGCTCTGGACGATTGGTGTGAACTCAACTACCCTATGCCACTCAAGATGATTATGCTAAAAAAGAATTCATGTTCACTAGATAGGGTGTACCTCATTCTCCTGATTGTGCTTTGGATGATTGGTGCGAACCCGACTACCCTATGCTACTCGAGTGGATGAATTATCTTTGAAACCCTAGTATGGATGATTGATCGAACCTAGGTATTACTTACTAAAGGCTAGGGTGGATTCATAACTAGAGATTTTCTTTCCAAAGATAATTTAATTCAACTTAATTGCTTTTGTAGTTTAATAGAAAAACCCAAATTCCATCTTTTTCTCTTTGTTCAAGCATAGTAAACTAGATTAAATTGGTTAACTGTTGCACCCAGTCCCTGAGGATCGACACCCAACTTACTCATTGTTCTATTGAACTTGGGGTAAGTTAGGTTTTATAAATTTTATCTTTGGTAGTTATGGACCCAAACCTTGGCAAGTACCACTCACTTCAAGGTTTTTGGATGCAAGTGTTTTATTCTTAATGATAGAGATTATCTTGAGAAATTTGATCCAAAATCCAATGAAGGAATTTTTCTAGGATATGCTATGAATAGCAAACCCTGTAAAGTTTTCAATAAAAGAACCCAAACTGTTTAATAATCAACTTATGTGGTTTTTGATCAGGCTAATCCTTTTGTCCCAAAAACCACAATACATATAGATGAGGATGATCAAGTAAATACTTTTAGAATCTAAAAAGAACTTGAACGACTTAAAATAAACAACGAACAGGAGGAAAATTCCCAAAATATTGTGACTGAACATCAAGAAACTGAGTCACAAATTCAAAAAGAACTTCCGAACCCAGATGAAGAAGATCAAAAGACTTCTAAAGCATGGAAACTCATCAAAAATCATCCAATTGATCTCATCATAGGAAATCCATCTATAGGAGTCAGTACTAGATCACACCTTAAGAGTGGATGCAACCACATAGCATTTGTATCCCAAATTGAACCAAATAATTTCGAACAAGCTAAAAATAATGAAAGTTGGATCATGGCCATACAAGAAGATCTTAATTAGTTTGAAAGGAACAAAGTATGTGAACCAGTCCCAAGACCCAAGAATACTTTGACAATTGGTACAAAATGGGTATTTAGGAATAAGAAGGATGAAGATGGTAGTATATTAAGCAAGACAAGTTGCAGAAGGGTACAATCAACAAGAAGGTATTTGTTAGCCTAACAAGGCTTAATCTCACTTTGATAATAACAAACTAAGGCATCTAATTATGCTATCAAGCGTATTTACAGGTATTATAGCTTACAAGCACAATGAATGATGTTTAAATGTAAAGCCATGAGGAACACAAGTAAATGAAGAAAGACTACTAAAGAAAAGCTTAGATGAGCATCAAGATCAAGGATATGAAGACCTAGTTAGTTTATCATGTATTTTATTAAACTAGGTTTCATGTAAGTACTTTTCAGTTGGTGTTTGTTTATGAAGCTTTTAGGATTAATTATTGAACTTAGAGACCTATGTTAATGACTTGGAAAATATTTTTACAAAGTCCAAATTTCATTTCAAAAGGATACAAATAGGTTTTGGAATCAAAAGAATAAAGAACGTTGAATTTCAATTTGTTCAGACTCCTGTATTCGGTTGAATTAGCATAAGCCTCAGGCCCCCGAACACTCTGAAATTCTTCCTTTTGAAATGATATTTGGACTTCATAAAAATATTTTCCAAGTTATTAAAACAGGTCTCTAAGTCCAATAATTAATCCTAAGAGCTTCACAAACAAACACCAATTGAAAAGTACTTACATGAAACCTAGTTTAACAAAATACATGATAAACTGACTAAGTCTTCATATCCTTGAGCTTGATTTTCATCCAAGCTTTTCTTTGGTAGCCATTCTTCATTTACTTGTGTTCCTCATGGCTTTACATTTAAACATCGTTCATTGTGCTTGTAAGCTATAATCCCTATAAATACACTTGATAGCACAATTAGATGTTTTAGTTTGTCATTATCAAAACGAGATTAAGTCTTGCAAGGCAAACAATCTCCTCCTTTTTTATGATAACAAACAAGAAGCAAAATGAGGTAGCCTTGATAAGGCTCCCCCTCACAATGAGCATTAAACATAAAAAATAATCAATGTAAACGCATTTGTTTAAGCTTAATTGTGATTGAAATTCTCTCCTTTGTCTAAAAAATTTTTCCTTTTTGTAGTTAGCTCAAAAAGTTCTCCGCTTGTACATAGAATACATTTTTTTTATTATTCTCCCTTCCTCTTTGGAAAATACAAAAGTATTATTCATTTTTATTATTCTCCCAATTTGGACATTAGCAAAAAGATCTCAACAAAAATTAAGCAGCATGGCACAACCAGTTAAATGAACAGCAAATGTACACATCTATTTACCAACAATCAGCATGTAGTTCACAACAAAAATGACCATCAGCAGAAAGTGACAAACATCATCATTCAACAGATAACATGCATACTTAGTCATCATGTCCAATATAGAATAGAGAATGGTTGCAAATATGATGTATATCAATATTAGAAATCATTACAGAACAAAGATGTTTTCAACTAATTTATAATACAAAAGCAAAACAAACACCATTAAATTACAAATAGATACAAAGATTTTCAATAATCTCTCTCTCAATATCAGAACAGAAATGCTTATATAATCCTCATCGAGAGGATCACCACCAGAAGAGCTCTTATCCTCCTTATCATCCTCTTCGTCCTCTTCACTCGAGCTTTCATCCATGGGTGCCTTACCTTTAGATGAGGAAGCATTGCCCATGTGGCTTTCAATCGTGGTGAGGCACTAATTGATTAAATGGAAGTTCAAGTGTGTTAGCTTTACTGTGATCCCAAAAGGAGGGTGAATTGGTATTTTTAAAATTTAACCCCTAAGTATTCCTCCTAACAACAATATGTTCACAACCCTATGGTCAATCTAGTGCAAGTAATATAAATATATCAGAAATTAAATGAAGCGATTTAATTAACAACACATGCACTAGAAAAACAATAGAATATGAGTGACACACATAAATGTTATTGAGGTTCGGCCAATTGCCTACGTCCCCGCCTTGGCTAAAAGCACAAGGATTACCACTATAGTTGCTCACTTAAACGAGTAGAGTGGCACCTATACAAACCAGGTCAATTAGCACAGGGCTGACCTCAACCTTTATAACAATCCTTACCGGGCTAGATTACCGCCCTCTCAGGCCACACTTGTAATCACTCAGATTTTACAATCAATGGTGCTTTCAAGTAAAACAGATATGTACCCAAATGCGTTCAATCACATACACCACAATGATTTAATATGTAAGCTCAGTGTGGTCCAATAGTTCAACTCTCAAATGTATTTTCTATCAGTGTAGTGAGTACGTGAGAGTGTCAACAACAATCTGTGTATCTCAAAATATTCAATCAAACGTGTTTACACAGAATATCAAGTGAGTTTCAAGTATGTCAATCAGTAGGATGTCTCAATCACGAATATAGCGTATATGCTTGGTTTGCAAAAGCTATGCAATCTTTGTATTCAGAAAATGATATATACTTGAATAAATATTTCCACAAAGATTAATATAACAAACACAAATATCTTTTCACAAATATGTCAATATGAATACCACAAGATATTTGAGTAGGTTTTGAAAACGATTTTGCAACCCAAAAAAAAATACAAAACTTCCTAAGTTATTACAACGAAAATGCAACACTCGGAAGTTCAATACAAGTATTCTTAGGATAGGCTTATTAGCAAAGCCCCCTAAGAGAACTTAGCTTTTGCTCTCGTAAAATCAAATCACTCAAACACGAATGGGAGAGCAAACCTCTTTGCAGAAAACACTCAACACACTTACAAAGGATTTGGAGAGATGTAGAAAATAAGATTGAGTGGTTTCTTTGAGTATGTGAATAATAGAGAGATTTTTGGATTGAGAGAGATTTTACACTTTGTTTTCTTAATCAAGTTTTTCATTTTCCCAAATGAAGGGGTATATATAGACAACCCATGAATTATGACCATTGGGGACCTATTGGGAATTATTAGGAAAGTTTAATGGCATTTTAATTATTTTAATCCTGTTTTAAAACATTAACCACGATAAAAAAATAGGGCAACCCGAGAGTTCTAGTCAACCAGAAACCTTTTCAGTCAACCGAAGTTCATATGGTCCGGTCGACCAGGATATTTTTTAACTTGGGACTCGGTCGACCGAAAGTGCATACTTGAGGTGATTTTTCAATTTTACCGAGGTTCGGTCGACCAGGCTATTTTGAACTGAATGGTTCAGTCGACCAAACTATTGGATTCCTCTCGACGACCCTCAATCGACTAGGTAATTGGCATTCAATTTTGGCTTTATCGACCAGGTGGTCAAATTGTTGACCTCAAGAGGGTTTGGTCGACCAGAGGATTTGAACTACAATGGTTCGGTCGACCGGGACATTAGTCAACCATTAACCTAGACCTGGGTTCGGTCGACCAGGGCAGAATGAACTGCCAAGGTTGGTCGACCAAAATGCACAAAGTGTGCATTTCGGTCTTGTTATGATTCACACAAACCCTAATCAAGTGCCTAACATTCATAGGTGCAATGGTGAGTGTCCTAGGGTCATTTTTGGGTCCTTTTGAAGACACTGAAAAAATCCGGTGTCGGTCAACCGAAGTTCAACCGAAGGGTAAACCCTAAGGTCATTCTAAGGTCATTTTCATTTTGAGTATTATTAGCTTACGTATTAAAACATGCATGTGATGTGTGTGATTATTACATACGGAAAGGCCCTTATTACTACTACAAACCAATTACACAACTGAATATATATTACAATTGAAAACATGAATTGGCCTTCAAGCTTTATTTTCTTTCACGTGCATGTGCATCATGATCTTGACAATTTAAGTTCCTGTACAAATTCTCAAGTACCCATTAGATACAATGAGTATTTGTCATAATCAAAATCGGTCGTGACCTATAAGGTCAACAAAGTGAAAATCTTGTTGCATACCATCAAGTTTGAAATCTATATGCTGGCAAAAATCATGAATAGTTCCTACGATAGTGGCATAATTAGGAAGCAGCTGTTGGACCAGCCTGAGCATGTGGCTCCTCATGGTGTGGATCATCATGATGTGCATCATCATGATGTGCATCATCATGATGTGCATATTCACGATCCTCTTCCATGTGTACATTCACATCAGCACGCAAAAGATGACGATTTTTTGGGATCCACTTAAGAACTCTATCCAAATCATATCCCATTAATTTGATGGTGGTTAATGATAATTTGTTTGAGGTTTTTCTTTTAATAAATAAAGTGGAATGACACATTAAGCCTTAAAGATGAGGTTAAGAACCCGTCCATAAGGAAGAATGACTCTATAGTTCTCTTATTTAGCTATCATCCACTTTATAATGAGAAAGGGAAGATTTAAACGTTTTCCAATATACAGGAACCACATCACAAAGCAATCCAAATATGACACGTGATCCCTAGATCCGGTCCTCATAAGGATGTTGTAAGTGATGATTAGGTGTATAATTTTGGCTTTTAGAGTGAGACTTTTATATGAAGGAGAATGACCATAATTATAGTTAGGCTCAGCTGAAAAAAGCAACAAAAATGTTTGGGGTGTAAAGTCATGCTCCATTATCCAAGTGGGTCCTACTTTAACACTCTTAAAAGCACCACTACGAAGGTGTAACCTTGCAACAATGTTGCTTGGGGTGGGCGTAAAGGATTTTGACATGACTTTGGTGGTGTATTGATTACCTTATCATCCTAGATTTGCATAAAACATGCGTACTAAGTTCGGATACACCCCTTGGGGTTGATAACTCACAAATTTATCCCAATCTAGGTTAGCAAACATACGAAGAACGTTCAAAAAGTGTTCTTGCATAAAAGGTATATCAAGAATCTTACCTACGATAGGTTCCACAGAGCATAGATGCTCACCATAGATCTTCTTAACTCCTGGAGGAAAAAGCCAATGGTGAATGTTCTCAGCGTCATCATGACTTAAGGATTGATTCTTTCTTGCAACACTCTTAGATCTAGGCATGGTTATCAAGTTTAAGTGTAGAGAAATCACAAATCTGGAGTGTAAATCTCTATTTCAGAGGTCAAATCGAAATGTGGAGAGGTAGAAAGGGTAGAGACGCATGTTCGGGTGAGAGAAGAATAGGGTTCGGGGATCTAAATAGGTAAAAGTTAGGGTTTTTTCATGAGCTAAGATTTTATATCTGTGCGATTCAGTCGACTAAGCGAACAGCTCAGTCACTCGAACATCTTGGAATTTTAAAAACCCCTAACATAGGTGTTTGGTTGACTGGATGAGTCATTCGGTCGATCAAAGCATTCGATTGACTGGCTTTAGACTTTCGGTAACCTGAAATGCTTAAATCTCTCAGTGACCAGGTTCAGCAGGCATTCGATCAGCTGACCTTCATCCTTTGGTCGCCTAAATGTCCTGAATTTACAAATTTACTTGATATTACCCTGAAATTTCTCCAGTGTGAGGAAGGAAACCCACGGGACTTAGTCTAGTTGAAATCTTCACTATCAACCAAATAATTGATATACAAAGTCTTCTCTAATCACAATTAGAGGCTACAAATATATCTCATCAAGATATCATCAATCTTAGCAAATACAAAGAGAATTGGACAAAATATACCAAAATTGCGGTTATTGTTCACGGGCACAAATCCCAACTTTGGAGCTCAAAATCGAATCTTCACCATTCAGATTGTAACTCCTTGAGTCATGAACCTCTCTTCCAAATTTTAGCTCGATCAGACCACGAACGAAGTGGGATCAAAGTCTTGATGAAATCTAGGCAGCATGAGAAAAATCACGTTTTTCTCTTTTTCTTTTGAGAAGTGACAGCTCTTCCCCTCTCTTTTTATGTAGAGACCCAAAAAATAATAGTAATTAAATAATATAAAGAAAGAGGGATAAATGGGAGAAAAAAGGAAATCCAAAAAGGGACAAAGTAGGGTTCATCGACGAACCCTGGTTTCGTCGACGAATGCCCTTATATGGTTCATGGACGAGCTTCAGTGTCTCATCGACGAAGAGATACCAAGAGGGGAAATTCAGACTCTTTGGTTCGTCGACGAACACATCATCCTCATTATCAAACTCCCTTCTTTGGTTCATCGATGAGGCCACCTGTCTCATCGACGAAGCCACGTGGCTAGCCATCTATAAATATGTGAAAATTAGATTTTTGGCGAAAATTCAATCGTTTTCCTCTCTCTCTCTCTCTCTCTCTCTCTCTCTCGTTTTAGATTTTTGGATATTCTGCCTTCTCTCTAAGATTTAGGCTCCATTTTTCACCGGTTCAACAATCATAAGTTACCACAATGATCTTGGGCAAATTCCCTACAACTTAGCCAGAGCAGAATTTTGATTTGAAAAGTTCAGGCACAATCCCAAAATTAGGGTAAGTAGGTTATTTTAGGGTTTATATCGTTAGTAGACTTTTCTAAAATCATATTTTATGTTAGATGAAAATATACTAAAATTTGAGTTGATTAAATTAGGATGTTGTAATTTCAGGGTTTAGGATTTCCAAACACCACAGGCATGGGTTGGGAATCCCAGCAGGTGTTTTCTCAAGAACTCAGGTAATATTGATAAATAATTAGTAGTTTAGAATTTTATGGATAAGAAATATGTGAGCCCGGGGAAAAAGCGAGTATAGTTATTATTCTGAGTTTGGGTTGACTGAAAATGTACCACTATTTCAGGGTTTTGGAATCATGAACGCTATAGGCGTGAGTTAGAAGTCAGAAAATGAGTTCAGTTAGCTAGGTAAGGGAAATATGCTATGCCAGTTAAATTAGAAATTTTACCAGTAAATTATACTATTTGATTATGAGTTTCATAGGGTGATTTTTCAATAAATCAAAGCATAAAGATTATACAGTTTTATAGATTTCAGTACAGGGGTTTTATTTATTTAATTGTGTGGCATGAGTAGTTATCAGTTGAGTACAGAATCATGATTGACAGAATACACACAGAAAGATGTTTTACTGCATTTTCAGAATACCATGTTATACAGATTTCGAAACCATAACATTCAGATTTTACATTCTATTCGGATATTACTGTTTATTTAGTTATTACAATTTATTCAGAATAACTTTTATAGTGTTATGGTTATTACAATTGAAATATAATCATGGTAAAATAATAAAATATATATTCAGTATTATATAGTGTCGGACCCTAATGGATCATATTAGATTTTAGAGCACGGTACCATAGTTATTTCATATCAGAGTGCAACTACGTATCTCAGATAGTGTGTGGATTTTATGAGTAGTTGATCGTGCTTTCGGAAAGATTACAGGCTCCACAATAGTCTGGGTTTAGGCGCCTAATCTAACGACAGAGGTTTTAGTTGAGTTATCCTGGTAGGCCAACCAATGTTAAGTCCCGACTACGAACCGCACAACTCTGTCATGAGAGGTTAAATCATGACATACAGTTATATATATATATATATATATATATATATATTTACATAAAATAGCAGATATACCTATTGAAACCAAGAGTATTATTAACTAGAAAGTTCAGAAACGGTTGTATTTTAATCCACATAGGTGTGAGTTATATATTACTTTATTTTACATGTTATTTCAGTTTTAGTTTATTAAAAGTATAGTATCCATGTAAACTCAGTTGTCACATACTGGTAATAGCATATTTCTTCTTACTGAGAGTTGTCTCATCCCAGTAATTTAAACATTTCAGGTGAACTAGTTAGACGAGCAAATCAAGCTCCAAGATAGAGGTGATTTTGTACCACCCTGTCTATAGGGTAAGTGTATGTTGGGAGACATATTTTTGTGTAGATCCTAGATGATCTAGTGGAGAATACTAGGGAGATATACATACATACATATATATATATATGGGAAAATACTGAATTCTAGTATTTTAATTATGATTATATAATTTTATGTTTTCCGCTGCATAGGTGTAGTATCTTATGAAGAGGGATTCCTTGATGCTCACTTTGGGACTCAGATGCTATAATAAGTATTACAAGGGTATCAAAGTAATATAGTTACAGCTATAAAAAAAATTATATGAATTTTTGGGTCGTTACAGTTTTGTATCAGAGCCTAGGTTGCTAGGTTCTGCAGACTTTAGTGTACAGTGGAAAATAATACCAGAATATAGGAATGGAATCTTGAGAAGAATAGAAATTGGGATAGAACAGAATTTCAGTGAGTTAATGTTGGGAAATTAAGATGAGAATTTAGGGTTCTATTCTTGAGTCTCGAAGTAGGAACTTCGGGGGGGTTCTGTGATTTTCCTAGGAGACGATTTCAAGAAACCCCTAGTAAACTATTGTCAATTTCTATTTCCATATGGTAGGACTAGATCTTAAATTAGTGATAGGTGGTGTGAGGATATATTAGTTATATTAATGAAAGAGTAGCATTATGAGGTGCGTACTCTTAGAATAGTTTGGTATTATTACAGGATAGACCCTTGAGGTAATAGTGCTCACGCTAGCGGCGATAATGGTGCAGGGCCTTCTAGCATGGGTGGCAGAAATTTATATGTTGTTTTGCGCAGCGTAGCTCAGCATGTTATGTTTGAGCTCACGTGGAGCTCTAGGGAGCATGGAGGCACGTCCGCAGCCCAGGGGTGTACGATAAGGAAGTTTACCAAGATGAACCCTCTAGCGTTTTCAGGAGGAGCTAATCTTGCAGTCACTGAGAACTGGATGCAGGAGTTCGAGAAAGTACTAACGGGGCTCCATTGCACCAATAAACAGAGGGTCCTCTATACTACATACAAGTTGATAGGCAAGGCCAAGAGATGATGGACGGCAACGAAATTATTGAAGGAGCAGAGACCCATATTGGTGGCTAAAACCTAGTGCTGGTTCAGGGAGATATTTTTCGACAAATATTTCCTCGCCATTGTCAAAAAGGCTAAGGCAGCGGAATTTTTGAGTTTGACCCAGGGGCAGATGACAGTTCAGCAGTTTGTGGCAAAGTTCATTGAGCTGTCATAATTTTCTTCATATATAGTACCAGACGAGGCTAAAAAAGCAAGAATGTTTGAAAGGGACTCAAGGTAGGACATCTATAAACAGGTAGTAGTTTTAAAGGTGCAGGAGTTCACGGAGCTAGTCGATAGGGTCATTGTTGCAAAGGAGAGTATACTGAAGGATGCTAAGATGCAAAAGGAAGAGACCCACGCCTCCTAGTTTTGAGGCAAGTTCCAACCAGGGTTCATAGAGAGGAGACCGGTATAGTGGAGGCCAGAGGTGGATGACAGGACACCGTGGTTTTTAGGGTGAGCAGACTTATCCCATCTGTCCTACATGTGGTCAGAGACATATGGGTGAATATAGAATGGGAGAGAACGTCTGCTATCGATGTGGGAGATACGGCCACATGGCTTAAGTTTTTCAAGGATCACTGACCCATGCACCAACTCCCAGACCATTCCAGGGAGGTTATCAAGTGCTCTGATCAGGCCAGTAGAGGAACACAGCTCCAGTGAGGGTTTATGCACTGATATCGGGAGATGCTGAGGCTGTCGAAGACGTTGTGATAGGTATTCTTATTGCTTTACCATATAAAGTTGTTGTTTTGTTTCACTCACGTGCCACCCATTCTTTCGTGTTGTCAGGATATGTTAAATTATCAAGGGTTGAGACACAGTTGTTAGATGTGGAGTTATTGGTAGCCATGTCGACTAGATCAGTAGTGGGATATAGGAAGGTACTTAAAAGCTATCTAGTGGGTATTTAAGAGAAAGTATTACCAGCCGATCTTGCGGTATTAGACATACAGGGGTTCAATGTAATATTGGGTATGGATTGGCTGGCAGCTAACTACGCTAGCATTGATTGCCATAAAAGAAGAAGTGATCTTCAAACCCCTAGGTGAGCAGGAATTTAGATTCATGGGATCACGTGTGTGCACCTCGCCACAGTTAGTGTCAGCTATTCATGTGAGGAGGCTACTCTAGGGTGGTTGCCAAGGGTATGTTGCTTATATTAAGGAAATGCCAAAGGAAGAATTGAAACAAGTTGATATTCCAATAGTCAGAGAATTTCTAGATATTTTTCTAGAGGAATTACCTGGTTCACCACCAGATCGAGAGATCGAATTTGTCGTGGATTTATTATCAGGGTCAGCACTGATATCTAAAGTGCCCTACAGAATGGCTCCAGCTGAACTGAAAAAATTGAAAGACCAGTTGCAAGAGTTGTTGGATAAAGGATTTATCAAGCCTAGCATGACGCCTTGGGGAGCACCAGTCTTGTTCGTGAAGAAGAAAGACAGGATTATAATGATGTGCATTAATTATACAAAAATAAAAAAAGTGATAGTCAAGAATAAATATCTTCTTCCCAAAATTGATAATTTATTTGATCGGCTCTACGGGACCCAGGTCTACTCCAAGATTGACCTTTGGTCGGGATATCATCAGGTGAAAGTTAAAGCAAAAAACATGTCGAAGACAGCTTTCTGAACTAGGTATGGGCACTACGAGTTCTTGGTAATGCCGTTCGGATTGACTAATGCACCGACAGTGTTTATGGACCTAATGAATCAAGTGTTCCATCGGTACTTGAACCAGTTTGTTGTAGTATTTATTGATGATATACTAGTCTACTCAAAAAGTTTTGAGGAACCCGAGGATCATCTGAGGCTGGTGTTGCAAGTATTAAGGAAGAATAAGCTTTACGCTAAATTCAAGAAATGTGAATTCTGGCTAAGACATGTCACTTTTCTCGGGCATGTGATTTCTGGGGATGGCATATCAGTGGATCCAAGTAAAATAAAAGCAATGGTGAATTGGGTGAGACCAGGGAATGTATAGGAGATCAAGAGTTTCCTAGGTCTGGCAGGGTACTAGCGATGTTTTTTGGATGGCTTTTTCTAGATTATCAAGACCATTAACATGACACACAATGAAAAATAGGAGATTTGAATGGACTGAAAAATGTGAGTAGAGCTTCCAGGAGTTGAAGCAGTGTCTGGTCACTGCACCAGTATTATCTACTCCATCGAGAGAGAATGGATTTGCTATATACAGTGACGCATCTCAGAAGGGACTTCGGTGTGTGTTGATGCAGCACGAGAAGGTTATTGCTTACACTTCTCAGCAGCTTAAGGAGTATGAAAAGAATTACCCAGTACATGATTTAGACTTAACTGCAATGGTATATGCCCTAAAGATCTGGAAGCATTATCTTCATGGTGGGAGGTGTGAGATCTTCACTAACCATAAAAGTTTAAAGTTTTTCTTCACCCAGAAAGAATTGAATATGAGGCAGAAAAGAGGGTTGGAGCTCATTAATGATTATGATTGCACTACCAGTTACAACCTAGGGAAAGCAAACATGGTGGCTGATGCTTTGAGCTGAAAATTAATTGAAGCAGCTTTGTCAGCAGTGGGGATTCAACATCCAATTCAGTTAGATTTGGAAAGGCTCAGTGTGGAGTTAGTAGAGGATTATCACCAAACATTTATTGCGAACCTAGTATTACAGCCTACCTTGCAGGAGAGGATCAAAGTTGTTCAGGGCAATGACGCAAAATTGGTAGAACTGATAGATAAAGTGCATGACGGATAGGGGGAGGAGTTTAACATTTCAGACGATGGAGTTTTGAGGTTTCGTACCAGATTGTGCGTGCCTACAGATGCTGCGATTAGGAGGACTATCCTAGAGGAGGCTCATAGATCCCTTTAGACAGTGCATCCTGGAGGCACTAAAATGTATCGGGACCTCCGAGAGTCATTCTGTTAGAGCGGCATAAAGAAGGAGATAGTTGAATTTGTGGAACAATGTTTGATGTACCATCAAGTAAAGGCTGAGCACTAGACACCAATGGACAGTTGTAGCTACTCCACATCCCTGAGTGGAATTGTAATCATATATCCATGGATTTTGTTACAAGGTTACCATTGGCGTTGCATGGACAGAATGCCATTTGGGTGGTCGTTGATCAATTGATGAAGACTACTCATTTTCTCCCTATTAAAGTAAACTACTCTATAAGCAGACTGGCAAAGTTATACATTCAAGAGATAGTTCAACCTCATGGTGTGCCAGTATCCATAGTTTTATATCGAGACCCATGATTTACATCGCTATTTAAGAGGAGTTTGTAGGAAACTTTGGGGTCTCAGTTATCATTTAGCACATCTTTTCATCCTCAAAGTAATGGGCAGACAGAGAGGACGATCTAGATACTTGAGGATATGCTATGAGTGTGTGTGCTAGATTTTGGGGATAGTTGGACCCAGTATATGCCATTGGTTGAGTTCGCGTATAATAATAGCTACCAAGCCAGCATTGGGATGACACCTTACGAGGCATTATATGATAGGCGGTGCCGTTCTCCACTATACAAGGATGAAATAGGTAAGAGGCGAGTTTTAGGACTAGAGTTAGTGCAGCACACGTATGATAAAGTCTAACTTATTAGAGATAGATTCAGTGCAGCTCAAAGTCAGCAGAAAAACTAAGTAGATACTCACTGCCGAAAGTTGGAGTTTGATGTGGGAGATCAGGTATCATTTAGAGTAGCACCGTTGAGAGGTTCTATGAGGTTTGGGGAGAAGGGTAAGCTGAGCCCTAGGTTTATTGACCCATTCGAGATACTTGAGAAAGTGGGTTCAGTTGCCTACAGGCTAGCTCAACCACCAGCTTTATCCAGGATTCATGACATATTTCATGTTTCCATGCCGAGGAAATACATCCTAGATCCCTCGCACGTGATCAGCTATGAAGATATAAAGCTTAGAGATACTTTAGCATATGAAAAAACACCAGTGTAGATTCTAAATAGAAAAGAATAAGAGTTGCGCACCAAATCAATTCCACTAGTAAAAGTTCCATGGAGGAATCATGTAGTGGAGGAGGCATATTGGGACCTAGAGGAGGAGATACAATAGAAACCCCCACATCTGTTTAGTAGGGACTAGCATTAGATAGAAAAAGGGATAATAATAATTCAGGTAAAGTAAATATAGTTTGGTTTTATTATATGTAGAGCAGGATAATGTATGTATAGGTTGTATTTTAGATTATGGAATAGGTAGTATTTTTGGCTTTGGGAGAATTCTCTTTTATGTGTATATTTATAATCTCCTAGAACCGTAATTGTAACCACGATATTCCTCCGCCATAAGTGAGGGTAATTAATAAAATAGCTAGCAAATTTTCCTCAGAGGATGGTGTATAGCACAGATAGCAAATTTCGAGGATGAAATTTTATAAGGAGGGGAGAATGTAGAGACCTAGAAAATAATAATAATTAAATAATAAATACAAAGAGGGATAAATGGGAGAAAAAGGAAAACCAAAAAAGAGACAAAGCAGGGTTCGTCGATGAACCCCTATTTCGTCGACGAATGCCCTTATATGGTTCATGGACGAGCTTCAGTGTCTCATTGATGAAGAGATACCGAGAGGGGAAATTCAGACTCTTTGGTTTGCCGACAAACTCATCATCCATGTCAATGAACTCCCTTCTTCGGTTCGTCGACAAGGCCACGTCTCTCGTCGATGAAGTCACATGGCCAACCATCTATAAATACTTATTTTTGGAGAAAATTCAACTATTTTCCTCTCTCTCTCTCTCTCTCTCTCTCTCTCTCTCTCTCTCTCTCTTTCTCTCTCTCTACATTTTTGGATCCTTTGCCTTCACTATAATATTTCGGCTCCGTTTTTACCCGGTTCGATGATAAGAAGTTACCACGATGATCTTGGAAAAATTTTCTACAACTTAGCTAGAGCAAAATTTCAGTTTTAGCAGTTCGGGCACAATCCCAAAATCAAGGTAAGTAGGTTACTTGAGGGTTTATATCATTAGTAGACTTTTTTGAACCCAGATCTTGTATTAGATGGAAATATACTGAAATTTGAGTTAATTAAACTAGGGTGTTGTAATTTCAGGGTTTGGGATTTCCAAATATCACATGCATGGGTTGAGAATCCCAGCAGGTGTTTTCTCAGGAACTCAGATAATATTGATAAATAATTAGTAGTTTAGAATTTTATGGATAAGAAATAAGTGAGCCTGGGGAAAAGGCTAGTATTGTTATTATTCTGAGTTTGGGTTAACTGAATTAAGAAAATGTACATTATTTCAAGATTTTAAAATCATGAACGTTGTAAGCGTGAGTTAGAAGTCAGAAAACGAGTTCAGTTAACCAGGTAAAGGAAATATGCTCTGCCAGTTAAATTAGAAATTTTACGAATAAATTATAGTGTTTGATTATGAGATTCATAGGGTGATTTTTGAATAAATCAAAGCATAAAGATTATACAATTTTATAGATTTCAGTATACAGGTTTTATTTATTTAATTGTGTGGCATGAGTATCAGTTCAGTATAGAATCATGATTTACATAATACGCGCAGAAAGATGTTTTATTGCATTTTCAGAATACCATGATATATATATTTCAGAACCATAACATTCAAATTTTACAGTTTATTCAGATATTACAGTTTATTCAATTATTATAGTTTATTCAGATCAGCTTTTACAGTGTTATGGTTATTACAGCTGAAACATAATCATGGTAAAACAGTAAGATAGATATATATATTCAGTATTATATAGTATCTGACTTTGATGGATCAAATCAGATTTCAAAGCACGGTACCATAGCTATTTAAAATCAGAGTGCAACCACATATCTTAAATAGTGTGTATATTTTATGGGTAGTCGATCATGGCTTGGGAGAGATTACAGGCTCCCTAGTAGTCTAGGTTGAAGGAGCCGATCTGATGACAGAGGTTTCAGTTGACTTATCCTGGTAGGCCAACCAGTGTTAAGTCCCACCTATGGGCCACACAACCTTATCGCGAGGGGTTAAATCATGACATACAGCCATCCAAGGAAATTTTCATAGTTATGTATAGATACAGATTTACAAAAAACAACAGATATACCTATAGATACTAAAAGTATGATTAACTAGAAAGTTTAGAAGTGATTATATTTTAAGCCACATAGGTGTGAGTTATATTATATTTTATTTTACATGTTATCTCAGTTTTAATTGATTAAAAGTATAATTTTCATGTAAACTCAGTTGCAACACTAGTAATAGCATATATCTTCTTATTGAGAGTTGTCTCATCCCAATAATTTAAATATTTCAGGTGAACCAGCTAAATGAGCAAATCAGGCTCGGAGATAAAGGTGATTTTGTATTACCCTGTCTATAGGGCAAGTGTATGTTGGGAGACGTATTTTTGTTTAGATCCTAGATGATCTTGTGGAGAATACTGAGGAGATATGTATATATATTTTTTCAAAAAATACTAAATTCTGTTATTGTAATTATGGTTATGTAATTTTATGTTTTCCGCTGCATAGGTGTAGTATCTTATGAGCAAGGATTCCTTGATGCTCACTTTGGGACCAAGATGCTATAATAGGTATTACAGGGGTATCAGAGTAATATAGTTAAAGTTGTAAAAGAATAAAAAATTGTATGAATTTTTGGGTCGTTACATTTTACAACTTCTTTTAGGTCATTGTACTAAAGGGCTGAGCTTTGGGTTTTTAATAAAACCCACTTAGGCTTTTAATAAAACCAACTTGGGCTTTTAATAAAACCCACTTGGGCTTTTAATAAAACCCACTTGGGCTTTCCTCCACATGGAAGGAAATAACCCAACAAATCTCCCCATTTTTGACTATGTGCAGGGAATTGCCATCCTGGCAATCGAACTACAAACTTCAAGCTTCTTCCTTGGTAGTGTTTTTGTCAACATATCAGAACCATTATCATCAGTGTGAACTTTCTCAAGTTCTAATAACTTATCATTCAACGAATCTCCAATCCAATGGTATCGTACATCAATGTGCTTCAATCTTGCATGGAAACTAGAATTCTTAGCTAGATGAATAGCACTTTCACTATCACAAAACAACACATACCTATGCTGCTTGAAACCAAGTTCTCTCAAGAACTTCTTTACCCATAGAAACTCTTTAGTTGCTTTCGTCGTTGCAATGAAATCTGCCTCTGTCGTAGAAAGAGCAATACACTTCTGAAGTCTCGATTTCCAAGCTATAGCCTCACTTGCAAAAGTTATCAAATAGCCCGAAGTAGACTTACAAGTATCCACATCCCCTGCCATATCTGCATTTGTATAGCCAACTAACAATGGTTTTCTATTTCCCCAACCAATTCTCAAACAAGAAGTACCTTGAAAATACCTCATGATCTACTTCACTGCATTCCAATGCTCTCCTCTCGGATTTGTCAAGAATTGGCTAGCTATGATTACGCGACAAAGTTGCATAATTAGGCGTTTAAAATCGTGCATTAAAGAATATAATTTTTGTTAAATGCCTAATTATGTTCAACATTTTAACATTGCATTCGATTTATAATATTTGGGTTTTTATTCAATAATTTATGGATTTTTGGTACTTTATTATTGCAAGAAATTTTTCAGAAATTAATGTTGAAAAAAATATATTTTATGAGGCCATGCAAGTGAACTGAGGTCGTGCGTGTGTGCATTCTTGGGCGTGCATGAGTATTGCATTCATGGGCTTTGAAGCAAAGTGAGTGATGGGCTAGAAGTGGAGTCGTGTGCTGGACGTGAAAGTTGAATGAAGGATGGTTGGGCATGTGAGAAAAAGAAGCCCATGCATGCAATGAAGAAGGAAGAACCCGTGCATGAGGATGCTTGAAGAGGTACTGAGCTTTGTGAATAGGAGCTAGGCCTCACCAAGCCTTGATTGAACCCAGCTATGCAAGAACAAAAAAAAAATGAGCCCATATACTTGTATGTGAAAGGCTGGGTGCGGCTAGGGCATCCATTGGAGTAGCTATAAACAAACAAGGAAGGTTGTGTCGTAGGGGGGTCGTTGTCTCTCTTGCAGTTCCTCCCTCTCAGTTCTCTCTTATCTTCTGGCATCTCTTGGGTTTTTTTTAGTTTTCCAACGTCATCTTCCCTCTCTCTTCCAATCATATCAGTCTCTCATATCATCTTTGACTGGTGCGTTTCTGGCACTCTCTCATCCTCTCAGATCGTCTCTGTGATTTCTCATCCCCTCCGGCGCTCTCTATTCTTCTTCAACTGTCTCTCTCAGCTAGATTTCCTAGTTATCTTCTCCGGCATCTCTGCTCTCTCCGGCATGTTGCAGATTCATAGACTTTTTCTCTTTTTTTGTTTTCTTTTTATCTTAGCAGCAACTTTAGAGAGTAGGTAGCAGCAACTTTAGAGAGTAGGTTTAGAAGCTTTTTTTTTCCTTAGGGAGTCGTGCGCAAAGGACCTCCCCAACTCACACAGCTTGTCTTCTCTCATCTCTCTTATTTCTCTTCTTATCTCTTTCTCTCTCTCTCTCTCTCTCTCTCTCTCTCTCTCTCTCTCTCTCTCTCTCTCTCTCCATTACTTTTTTATTTACTTGTTTTACTTCATTTAATCTTATTTTTAAAATCCTTTTTGAACTTTTGCTTTTGGTTAGTTTACTTAATTGTCAATTTAAATATTTTGTTGGAACTTGCTTGGTTTAAAGTTTAGTTAATCTTATTGAAGTTATTGTTGGGAGTTGCTTTTAATTAAAGTTTTTTTGGGTTAAATGTTTAGTTAGTGTTTAGTCGAGGATTTGATGGTTGCATGCTTAAATTGGTTAATAAAGTTTTGATCTTTAGTTTTTGTCCGGAATTTTCATACACAATATTTATTTATTGTCTGAATAGGATTTGATTACCTTCATTCGTTTCTTGTTATTTTATGCACATTAGGTTCTTAATTTATGTTTTAACTTTAGGTTCTTAAGTTATATTTTAATTTCGTCACAAAAACTCTCAACAATCTAAGAAATCGAATCTGAACTGTGTTCAGTAAACTTTTCTTTTCATAATTTCTTTTGGATTTGCACAAAATTTGGAATTAAACTGCATTCCCTAAGGAGATGATCTGGGCCTTGGGCTAATTATTACATGACAGAACTCTTATACTTGGGATAACTTCTAAACTACTCATTTTTAGAGTGAGTCAAACTACACTAACTGCATAGGCTATATTTGGTCTTGTGCATACCATTGCATACATCAAACTTCCTACTACTGAAGTGTAAGGAACTCTTTCCATGTCTTCCTTTTCCTTATCTATAGAAGGACATTCCTTTGTACTTAGTCTGAAGTGGGTAGCAAGACGAAAGCAAACCACTTTAGCTTTGTCCATATTTAACCTCTGAAGCACTATCTCAATGTACTCCTCCTGTGACAAATATAACTTCTTGGCACTCCTGTCATGACTGATTCTTATGCCAAGAATTTTCTTTGCTAGCCCCAAATTCTTCATAGCAAATGACTTACTCAATTGCTTCTTCAACTGGTTAATCCTTGAAGCATTCCTATCAACAATCAGCTTGTCATCCACATAAATGAGTAGGAAAATAAAATCATCATTAGATAATTTCTAAACAAATGCATTGTGATCTGAAGTTGCCTTCTTGTAGCCTTGCTCCCCCATAACAGACTCAAACTTCTTGTATCACTGTCTTGGTGCTTATTTCAAACCATATAAGTGTTTCTTCAGCTTGTACACATAAGCCTCTTTCTCTTTCACTCTGAAACCCTCTGGTTGCTTCATATAAATCTCTTCCTCCAAATCACCATGAAGGAAGGCAGTTTTGACATCTATCTGCTCAACTTCTAAGTCAAGACTAGCTGCTAGGCCGAGTACTATACGGATCAGTGACATATTTATAATTGGAGAGAAGATCTCATCAAAGACAATACATTTTCTCTAACAGAACCCTTTTACAACAAATCTAGCTTTGTATCGTGGCCATGAAAAGAAATCATTTGGCTTCTTCTTATAAATCCACTTGTTCTCCAAAGCTCTTTTTTCTTTAGGTAGTTTCACTAAATCAAAGGTGTGGTCATCATGCAATGACTGCATCTCATCTTACATGGCCTCAACCCACTCTATCTTGTGTTCATCTTCCATGGCTACTGCAAAACACTAGGGCTCTTCCCCGTCAGTCAATAACACATACTATTTTACTGAATACCGAGTGCAAGGATGTTGGTCTCTGGCTGAACTCCTGGATGGAATCTCTGGTGGAATCAATGTCAACTACTCATCAATCTCAGCATCTCCTTGAACCTGTAAGGGAACATCCACATCACCTATACTTTGGTGATCATCCCGAACATCATTCTCAACCTGAGATGGAAAATTCTTCAAAGGAACTGCATCCACATTAGTCAAACTATCACCCTCTTAGGACATAGATTTCTCTGCCTTCTTGATATCCTAAATCGTCTTATCTTCTACAAACACGACATCTTTGCTTCTCACAATTTTCTTCTCAACTGGATCATAAAGCTTGTATCCAAACTCATCTTGACCGTAGCCAAGGAATATACACTGTCACGTTTTCTCATCAAGTTTGGCCCTTTCATCTTTTGGAATATGCACAAATGCTTTGCACCCAAAAACACGAAGGTGATTATAGGAAACATCCTTACCTATCCAAACTTGGTCTGGCATATCAAACTGTAGAGCAACACAGGCTGTAAGATTCAACACATGAACTACAGTGCTCAATGCCTCCCCCCAAAAGGATTTTGGCAACTGGGCTTGTGAAAGCAAACATCTCACTCTTTCAACCAGTGTTCTATTCATCCTTTCTGCTATGTCATTCAACTGAAGAGTTTTCGGAGGTGTCTTTTGATGTCAAATACCCTGCTGTCTGAAATACTCATCAAATGGACCAAATACTCTCCATTGTTATCAGTTCGGATGCACCTCAGTTTCTTCCCAGTATGTCTCTCAACTAGGGCTTGAAATTGCCTGAACTTAGCCAACACTTGGTCTTTTGAATTCAAGGTATATACCCACAACTTCCTTGAATGATCATCAATGAAGGCCACAAAGTATCTGGAACCACCAAGTGTTCTTGTCTTCATAGGGCGACAAACATTCAAATGTACCAAATACAGTATCTCTGACTTTCTCGAATGAGGGGAATTATTGAAGGAAACTCTGTTCTGCTTCCTTGACAAACAATGAGTAAACCTTTTCGTAAGTGTACTTTTTAGTCCACATAGTATACTTTTCTTCCCTAGTAGAGCTAATCCTTTCTCATTCATGTGAGCAATCTCTTGAGCCACAATTCTGTTGTACCATTATCCTCCATCGCATTAACAACGTCGTTGGAGATCTTTGCTTGCAGAACGTACAATACAGGGTGCTTCATGCCTCGAGCCACAACCATAACACCCCTGGTGAGCTTCCACTAGCCATCACTAAAAGTGCTACAATACTCTTCGTTATCAAGTTTACCTACAGAAATCAAATTCAAACAAATGTCATGAATATGCTTCACATCTATGAGAACTAAACTCATGCCATTATTTGTCTTCAAATACACATAACCAATTCCAATGACTTTAAACAAGACATCATTGCCTATCTTTACAATTCCAAAGTCACCGGATCTATAGAATGTAAAGAGATGACGTAGCATAAATGGAGGCACCACTGTCAATCACCTAACTGGTCTCATGGTATGCAACATTTATCATCTCATCATCATAAACAATGAGGAAGTTTGTAGGAGTGGTGGTAGCAACTCTATCATCACCATCTTTGTCATCTCCATTCTTTGTTCCCTTTCCCTTCTCATTCTTGTTTTCTACTTCTTCAATTTCATGCAATATTTCTTGACGTGTCCCTTTTTCCCGCGGGGATGACACTCAACATTTACAAACTTGTTGGACTTGCTTTTGTTGTTAACTCTGTTCTTCATACCTCTGCTCTTACTTCTCCCCCTTTTCTCTGTAACCAAGATCTCTAATTGTGAAGAGGATCCTTGCATTTTTATTCTCATCTCTTCATTTAGCAAACAACTCTTACCCATATCCATTGTGATTACACCTTTTATAGCGGAGTTAGACAATGAAGTTCTAAGCGTCGCCCATGAGTCCGGTAATGTACCAAGAAACCATAACCCTTGTATCTCATCATCAAACTTAATACCCATTCCAGCCAACTGACTAATAATTCCTTGGAATGTATTCAGGTGATCAAATAAAGGAGTCTCATCCTAGTACCTCAAAGCCATCATTTGTTTAATAAAAAATAACCTATTATTTCTAGTATTTCTAGCATATAGTTGTTCAAGCTTACTCCATAGAGAACGTGCATTTTCCACTCCACTAATATGGTTCAAAACATTATCATCTACCCACTGCCTGATATACCCACACACCTATGGATGTAATAAAGTCCTTTCCACATCAAACTTTTTTTTTTTGGTTTTTTAGCACTAAACACCGATAGGTAATAATCTTTCATATAAAGAAGATCCTCCATTTTTCTTTTCCATGTGTGATAATTTGAACCATTGAGATTAATCATTCTACTCGTATTTGCTTCTAGAACTCAAACTGCAAACTTGGCAATCTATTAACTTGGCTCTGATACCATATCTTGTTGGAAGAGATATTGTTGACCTTATAGGTCACACCTGGTCTTGATTATGACAAATACTCAAAATATCTAACGAGTATATGAGATTTTGTACAGGAACCTCAATCATCAAGATCAAGATGCACATAAAGTAAATGAAGCTTGAAGACCAATTTATATTTATGATTATAATATATGTTTCTCCTGCGTAATTGGTCTGTAATAGGAAATTAGGGTCTTTGGTTTGTAATAAGCACACACACATCACGTGCATGGTCTAATACGTAAGTTCAAACCAAGAATAACTAAAAATGACCTTAGAACGACCTTAGGGGTTACCCTTCAATTGACCGACACCGGATTTTTTTTTGTGTCTTCAAAAAGACCTAAAAATGACCCTAAGACACTCACCATTGCACTTGCATGTATTAGGAACTTGAATAGGGTGAAAGTGTATTAAATTAGGACTGAAATACACACTTTGTGCACTCTCGGTCCATCGACATTGGCAGTTCATTCTACCCCGGTCGACCAAACCCAGTCTGGATCAACCAATTGACCATAGCCCGGTCAACCGAATTCTTGAAGTTCAAAAGGCCCCAGTAGACCGAACCCTCACGAAGTCAACATTTTGACTTCCTGGTCGACCGAGAGAAAAATGTACTCTAACGCTCTGATCGACTGAGGGTCCTCAAGAGTTTTCCCAACGGTATGGTCAACTGAACCATCTGGTTCAAATATTCTCAGTCGACCGAACCTCACAAAATGGAAAATCGCCCTTCGGACATACTCGTCCAGTTGACTGAACCTGAAGTTCATTTTTGGCCCAGTCGACCAAGTATCAAGAATTTTGGTCGACCGAAATGGTTCTAGTCGACCGGGTCTCTTGGGTTGCCCTGCATTTTTACCATAGTTAACTTATTTTTATCAGGGTTAAAATATTTAAAACATGATTAATCTTTTCTAATAATCCCGGTTATGTCCCCAATGGTTATATTTCATGAGGTGTCTATAAATACCCCTTCATTTGGGAAAATTACGAATTTTGATTAGTGAATAAAAATAAAAAATTCTCTCTTAAAAAAAACACTCTCTACTACTCATACTCTTTCTCAAAAGCACTCAAACTTACCTTCTCAAGTTCCTAAATCCTCTGTAAGTGTTTTTGAGTGTTTGTGCAAATAGGTTTGCTCTCTTATTATTGTGTGTTCAAATTGATTTTTATTGAGAGCTAAACCTAAGTGTTCTTAGGGGGCTTTTCACATAAGCCTATCCTAAGAAGACTTTCCTACACTTCTGAGTATTGCATTTGTATTGCAATATCTTAAGAAGCTTGTATTTGTTTTTGGCTTGCAAAAATATTTTCAAACTTACTCAAATATCTTGTGGGATTTACATTGATATATTTGTGAAAAGATATTTGTGTTTGTGATATTAATCTTTGTGTCAATATTTATTCAAGTATACATCATTTGCTGAATACAAAGATTGTATAGCTTTTGCAAACCAAGCGTATACACTATATTCGTCATTGAGACATCCTACTGATTGACACACTTGAGACTCACTTGATATTTTGTGTGAACACGTTTGATTGAATATTTTGAGATACAAAGATTGTTGTTGACACTCTCATGTACTCACTACACTAATAGAAAATATATTTGAGAGTTGAAACTATTGGACCACATTGAGCTTGCGAATTAAATCATTTGTGGTGTATGTGATTGAATGCATTTGGATACATATTTGCTTTACATGAAAGTACTTTTATCTGTACCATTTGATTGTAAAATCTGAGTGTTTCTAGGCATGGTCTGAGGGGGCAATAATCCAACCCAGTAAGGATTAGTGTAAAGGTTGAGGTCAGCCTTGTGCTAATTGAACTGGTTTGTATAGGTGTCGTTCCACCCGTTTAAGTAAGCAAGTTATAGTGGTAATGCTTGTTCTTGTTAGCCAAGGCGGGGACGTAGGCAATTGGCTGAACCTCGATAACATTCCTATCCGTCGACTTTACTTTATCACTTTTTGGTGCACGTGTGTTTGATTAAGTCGGTTTATTTACTTTCTTGTATAAATTTACATTCTTGCACTACATTGACCCTATGGTTGTGAATATATTGGTGTTAGGTGATTGACCTAGTGCTTAAATTTTAAAATACCAATTAACCCCCCCCCCCTCTTGGTATCACGGTAAAGTTAGCAATTGGTATCAGAGCCACGTACCATAGACTAGTTGTTATTTTGCAAAAAAATCACATATGGCTCATAGCTCCGTGACCCCTTTCCTTGAGGGACCATCTTCCACACGACCTCCTATTTTCAGTGGTGTTAATTACACCTTCTGGAAACAGAGGATGTCATCTACCTTCAGAATACTGATTGGAAGGTGTGGAGGATTGTCTCTAAGGGAAACTATGTCCCTATGAAAACTAAGGGTGCAGCTAGGGTTCTTAAGACTGAGGATGAGTATAATGATGATGATATGAAAGTTGTTAGTCTTAATGCCACTGCATGAATATTTTGTAATGTAGTCTTAATGTGAATGAATTTAACAGAATTATGGCATATTCCACTGCAAAAGAAATATAGGATAAGTTAGAGGTCACATATGAGGGTACTAGGGATGTGAAGGAAAGTAGGATAGATATGTTGACCAGTGAGTATGAGGCTTTTAGGATGAATGCAGGTGAGTCCATTCAGAATATGTACACTAGATTCACACACATCATAAGCTCACTGCATGCATTAGGAAAGACCTATCGCAGATATGAGATGATTAGGAAGATCCTTAGAGGCTTACCTCCTATTTGGGAAGCCAAGGGTATGACCATTGCTGAGGGTAGAGACCTTGAGGCCATGACCTTAGATGAATTAATAGGTTCCTTAATTACCTATAAATTTTTCATAAATGAAAGACTTAATAAGCATAATATGGCTAAGAAAGTGACTGCACTGAAAGCATCTAATAACACATCTAGTGAGTGCAGTGAGTCTGACACTGATGATGAAATAGCCATGCTAACCAGAAAATTCAGCAAATTTTTCAGGAAAAATAGGAAGCCCTATAAAAAATATAGAGAGTCTACTAATGAGAAGGGAGAGTTCAGTAAAAGAAAAGAAAAATCAAATGCTCCTACGTGCTATAACTATAACAAGGTGGGGCACATCAAATCTGACTGCCGATTGCTGAAAAATGAGGCTAAGAAAAAGAAAAAAGCCATGAAGGTCAGGACTTCATGGGACAAACTCAATAGCAGCGACTCAGAATCAGATCACAATGACTCGAAGGTCACTAATCTGTGCTTGATGGCACATAAGAATGAGGTATTGTCTTCTAACTCATCATCTTCATATTGTTCATCTGATGATTGTGATTCTGATTGCACACCTATATTTAGAGAGTTGCAATTTGAATATATTCATGTATCTAAATTGTTAGGCAAAATGACCAAAGAAAATAATGATTTGAAAAAGAATGTGAAAATTGGTCAAAATTGTTTAATATGGAAAAAACCTCTCATGCTTCCATTGTAAAAGGAAAAGTTGTTAAAATTGTTGAGCTTGAGAGAAATTGGAGGATACCTCCAAAATCATTTTTAAATTCACCGAAGGAAAACACATTTGAAAAACTACTTTGTGCCCAAAGAAACTCCTTAAGCAAAAAGGGTCTTGGTTTTAATGGTGTTGAAAATGTTAGACGACCAAATCTTTACTTAGGACATTTTACACATGAGTCAAAGTCCCATATTCCTCCTAAAGAACCTCAGTGTAGATTAAAATACTTTAAATGTAAACAAATTGGTCACATTCAGTTTGATTGTCCACTTAGGAATAAGCATGCTAAAGATAGGAAAGTATGTGTAGTTAAGGGAGATCCTGCCACTAACCCCGGTGGACCCAACAAGATTTGGAAACCAGCATCAGTTATTTATCTTATTCTGCAAGTATGCCTAAGATCATCCTTCTCCAAGGACTGGTGGTACTTAGATAGTGGATGCTCACGACACATGAACGGTGACAAGGGAAAATTCACTTCTATTGTTCCCAATGATGGAGGTTATGTGACATTTGGCGACAATGCCAAAGGTCGCATCATCGGGGTAGGGAAGGTTGGTAAGGATTCTTCTCTTACTATTGATAATGTTTTATTAGTTGATGGGTTGAAACATAATTTGCTTAGCATAAATCAGTTGTGTGAGATAGGATATAAAGTATCTTTTGAAAATGACAAATGCATAGTAGAAAATAAAATAGATCACAAAGTGCTTTTTACTGTTGATAGACATGAAAATGTTTATGCTACCTCTCTTGATAATTTAGTTTCACAACAAGTAACATATTTTTCTACTATAAATAAAGCTAGTTGGTTATGACATAGGCGTTTAGGACACGCAAGCATGGATTTATTGTCAAAACTTGTTAGAAAAGAACTAGTTAAAGGCTTGCCTAAGATGTCTTTTGTAAAGGATAAAATCTGTGATGCATGTAAAATGGGTAAGAAAACAAAATCTAGTTTTAAGAAAAAGAAATTCATATCTACTACTAGACCCTTAGAGATGCTTCACCTAGATTTGTTTGGACTAAATTCTGTGCAAAGTCTCGATGGTAAATCTTATGCGTTTGTAATTGTGAATGACTTTTCTAGATTCACATGGGTGTTATTTCTTGCACATAAAAATGAATCATGTGAACAGTTCACCAAACTTTGTAGGAGAATCCAGAATGAAAAGGGATATAAAATAACTCACATAAGAAATGATAGAGGCACGAAATTCAAAAATGAAAGCATAGAAAAATATTGTGACTTAGAGGGCATATCACATAACTTTTCTGCACCTAGGACACCTCAACAAAATGGTGTAGTTGAAAAAAAGAATAGGTTACTGCAAAAAATGGGTAGAACTATGTTGAATGAGCATAACTTACCTAAATATTTTTGGGCTGAGGTCATTAATACTGCATGCTATGTTATGAATAGGGTGTTGATTAGACCTTCGATTAATAAAACCCCTTATGAATTGTGGAACAACCATAAGCCTAATATTTCCTACTTTCATGTGTTTGGTTGTAAATGCTTTGTACGTAGAGATAATGAACATCTAGGAAATTTTGACTCTAAATCTGATGAAAGTATTTTCCTAAGATATGCATTAAATATTAAAGCATATAAGGTTTTCAACAAAAGAACATTAACTGTGATTGAATCTATTCATGTTGTGTTTGATGAAACTAATCCATTTTCTAAGAAAGATGATGAAGATGATATTGATATTAGAAAAATTTTGGACAAACTATCTATTGAAAATAATGCTAGTGAAAACCCAAAAGAAAATAAAAAATCATTTGAAGATAATGAACATCCGGAGTTGCCTAAAGATTGGAAATTCATTAAAAGTCATCCTATAGATCAAATCATAGGTGAACCATCCCATGGAGTAGCCACAAGATAATCCTTGAAAAATATAGTAAATCACTCTACTTTCTTATCCCAAGAAGAACCTAAAAATATTAAAGAAGTCATAGAGGATGATTCTTGGGCGATGTCCATACAAGAAGAACTTAACCAATTTGAAAGAAGCAAAGTGTGGACCTTAGTTCCTAGGCCTAATGAGCACACCATCATTGAAACTAAATGGGTATACAGAAATAAGAAAGATAAGAATGGGGTAGTAACTAGGAATAAAGCTAGACTTGTTGCCCAAGGGTATAACCAACAGGAAGGGATTGACTTTGATGAAACATATGCTCCTGTTGCTAGGTTAGAAGTCATTCGTATGCTACTTGCCTTTGCTGCTTTTAAAAATTTTAAATTGTTTCAAATGGATGTTAAAAGCACTTTTCTAAATGGTTTCATTATATGTAGAACAACTACCCGATTTTGAAAATCATAAATATCTCGATCATGTTTATCGGTTATTTAAAGCCTTGTATGGATTAAAACAAGCTCCTAGAGCTTTGTATGAGAGGTTTAATGGTTTTCTACTAGAAAATGGATTTACCCGTGGCAAAATTGACACTACATTTTTCAACAAATCCAAAAATGATGATATATTGTTCGTTCAAATTTATGTGGACGATATCATTTTTGGAGCAACTAATGATGAGTTGTGTAATGAATTTGCCAAATGCATGCAAAGTGAATTTGAAATGAGCATGATAGGTGGACTTAGTTTCTTCTTAAGACTACAAATTAATCAAGCTAATCATGGAACTTTCATATGCCAATCTAAATATATCAAGGACTTGCTAAAGAAATTTAATATAGAAAATTGCAAAATTCTTGGTACACCTATGAACTCTTCCATTAAGCTTGATAAAGAAGAGCAAGGAATTCTTATTGACGTAACATTGTATCGTGGCATGATTAGGAATCTCCTATATCTCACTACTAGTAGGCCTAATATTATGTTCAATGTGTGTATGTGTGATAGGTTTTAGGCTGCCCCTAAGGAATCTCACTTAAAAGCTGTCAAACGAATCCTTAGGTATCTAGTTGGGACTATAAAGTTAGGCTTGTGGTACCCTAAGCATACTACCTTTGAGATTGTGAGTTACACTGATGCTGACTTTGCCAATAGTAAGGTTGATAGAAAAAGCACTAATGGCACTTGTCATTACTTAGGACAATCTCTTGTTTATTGGTTCTCCAAGAAACAAAATTCAGTTGCCTTATCCACAGCCGAAGCTGAATATATTGTGGCTAGAAGTTGTTGTGCCCAAACTCTTTATATGAAACAACAACTTACGGATTATTGATTGCATTATAATACGATACCGATTAAATGTGATAATACTAGTGCAATCAACATCTCTAAAAATCCTATCTCACATTCACGAACTAAACACATTGAGATTAGACATCATTTTCTTCGTGATCATGTATAAAAAGGAGATGTTGCACTTGAGTTTGTATGCACCAATGAACAATGGACCGACATATTCACTAAACCACTACCCGAGGATAGGTTTATACAAATTAGACGTAAATTAGACTTAATGCATAGTTGAGAAGCTTCTTAGGCTTAAATGTTTCATAACTTGCATAAATTTAGGGGGAGCTCTCAAATGAGAACTTTCTAAGTCTTAACAACTAATATTTTTTATGACTTGCCTTCTTGCTTTAGACTTTGTGAAAGTTGATTGTTAATAGTGTGCACATGTTTTATATCTATAGCAGGATAATATTGAATGCATCGAATATTGATTATTACTTGTAATGCACAACTCTCTTGTCCACTTCATAATCATGTTGAAATTTTATTTGCTTGTTGGACCATACTAAACTGTTTGAGTAGTTGTGGATAAACTGTTAGAAAATATTTAAACTCAAACAAGTTACACTTATACAGGATTTATTTTGGAAAGTCCAACTTACAAACAGCACTCTACCGAAATTTTTCTAAATCTTTCCAAAATTTTTCATGTACAAATGTAACACTCACCCATTGCCTAGAGTATTAACTAATATGGCCCTTTTTACTATTACCAAAAAGGGGAGATGAAAAGGGGGCAAAAATATTGGGTAAAGTAAATTGACTAAAATACATTTGATGCATATTGCTAGGGAGAGCCTTTTTAGGCTTAAACCCATATTTTTGTTGATCGTTGTTGTCATCATCAAAAAGGGAAAGAATGTTGACCTTATAGGTCACGCTCAATTTTGATTATGACAAATACTCATAATATCTAACGGGTATATAAGATTTTGTGCAGGAACCTCAATCGTCAAGATCAAGATGCACGTAAAGTAAATGAAGCTTGAAGACCAATTTATATTTATGATTGTAATATATGTTTCTCCTGCGTAATTGGTCTGTAATAGCAAATTAAGGTCTTTGATTTGTAATAAGCACACACACATCACATGCATGGTCTAATACGTAAGCTCAAACCAAGAATAACTAAAA
Organism: Malania oleifera; assembly: GCF_029873635.1. Lineage (NCBI taxonomy): Eukaryota > Viridiplantae > Streptophyta > Magnoliopsida > Santalales > Ximeniaceae > Malania > Malania oleifera. The sequence goes on from NC_080428.1 coordinate 19,407,445, forward strand.
ATGACCTAAGAACAACCTTAGGGGTTACCCTTCGGTCGACCGACACTGGATTTGTTCGATGTCTTCAAAAAGACCTAAAAATAACCCTAATACACTCACCATTGTACTTGCATGTATTAGGAATTTGAATAGGATGAAAGTGCATTGAATTAGGACCAAAATGCACACTTTATGCACTCTCGGTCGACCAACCTTGGCAGTTCATTCTACCCCGATCAACCGAATCTGATTTAGGTCAACCAATTGACCACTATTCGGTCGACCTAACTCTTCTAGTTCAAATGGCCCCGGTAGACCGAACCCTCGTAAAGTCAACATTTTGACTTCCTGGTTGATCGAGAGAAAAATGTACTCCAACGCTTTGGTCGACCGAGGGTCCTCGGGAGTTGTCCTAATTGTATGGTCGACCGAACCATCTAATTCAAATATTCCCGGTCGACCGAACCTCGCAAAATGAAAAATTGCCCTTCGGACATACTTGTCCGATCGACTGAACCTTAAGTTCATTTTTGGCACGGTCGACTAAGCCTCAAGAACTTCGGTTAACCGAAATGTTTATGATCGACCAAGTCTCTTGGGTTGCCCTGCATTTATACCTTAGTTAACTTATTTTTATCAGGGTTAAAATATTTAAACATCATTAATCTTTTCTAATAATCCCAACTATGTCTCCAACGGTTATATTTCATGGGGTGTCTATAAATACCCCTTCATTTGGGAAAATTAGAAATTTTGATTAGTTAATAAAAATAAAAAACTCTCTCTCAAAAAAAACACTCTCTAATACTCATACTCTTTCTTAAAAGCACTCAAACTTACCTTCTCAAGTTCCTAAATCCTCTGTAAGTGTTTTTGAGTGTTTGTGCAAATAGGTTTGCTCTCTCATTGTTGTGTGTTTGAATCGATTTTCAATGAGAGCTAAACCTAAGTGTTCTTAGGGGGTTTTTCACATAAGCCTATCCTAAGAAGACTTTCCTAAGCTTCTGAGTATTACATTTGTATTGCAATATCTTAGGAAGCTTGTATTTGTTTTTGGTTTGCAAAAATATTTTCAAACTTACTCAAATATCTTGTGGGATTTACATTGATATATTTGTGAAAAGATATTTGTGTTTGTGATATTAATCTTTGTGACACTATTTATTCAAGCATATATCATTTTCTGAATACAAAGATTGCATAGCTTTTGCAAACCAAGCATATACATTATATTCGTCATTGAGACATCCTACTGATTGACACACTTAAGACTCACTTGATATTTTGTATGAACACGTTTGATTGAATATTTTGAGATACGCAATTTGTTGTTGACACTCTCATGTACTCACTACACTAATAGAAAATACATTTGAGAGTTGAACTATTGGACCACACTGAGCTTACGTATTAAATCATTTGTGGTGTATGTGATTGAACGCATTTGGGTACATTTCTTTTTTACGTGAAAGCACTTTTATCTGTATCATTTGATTGTAAAATCTGAGTGTTTCCACGCGTGGCCTGAGGGGGTGACAATCCATCCAACAAAGATTGGTGTAAAAGTTGAGGTCAACTCTGTGCTAATTGACCTGGTTTGTATAGCTGCCGCTCCACCCATTTAAGTGAGCAAGTTATAGTGGTAATGTTTGTGCTTGTTAGCCAAGGCAGGGACGTAGGCAATTGGCCGAACCTCGATAACATTCCTGTGTGTCGACTTTACTTTACCGTTCTCTCGTGCATGTGTGTTTGATTAAGTTGGTTTATTTACTTTCTTGTATAAATTTACATTCTTGCACTAGATTGACCATAGGGTTTTGAATATACTAGTGTTAAGTGATTGACCTAGTGCTTAAATTTTAAAAATACCAATTCACCTCCCCTCTTGGGATCACAGTAAAGGTCACAGATATCAACAAGCAACCACAGCGGAATAATTCTTCTCCATATATACAAGCAAATATAGTGTATTTCTACTTTTATATGTATTGAAAATAATAAGAAAAATAATCAATCACACTAAGCCATAAGAACATAAGCAATTTTTTATGTGAAAAACTTTCCCGGTGTGAGGAAGAAAAATCACGGGACATAGTCCAGTTGAAATCTCGACTATCAACCAAATCATGGGTACACAAAGTCTTCTCTAATATCAATTAGAGGTTACAAATATATTTCATCAAGATATTATCAATCTTAACAAATACAAAGAGAATTAGAGAGAATATACCAAAATTGCGGTTACTATTTATGGCACAAATCCTAACTCCTGAGCTCAAAATCTGATCTCCACCGTTCAGATTGTAGCTCCTTGAGCTATGAACCTCTCCTCCAAATTTTAGCTCAATTGGACCACGTACGAAGCGGAATCGGAGTCTTGATGAAATCTAAGTAGTGTGAGAAAAATTACATTTTTCTCTCTTTCTTTTGAGAAGTGACGGCTCCTCCCCTCTCCCCTCTCTTTTTATAACTTCCTTTAGGTTGTCACACTAAAGGGATGAGATTTGAACTTTTAATAAAACCCACTTGGGCTTTCCTCCACATGGAAGGAAATAACTGAACATATCTTACATATATGTACTTGTTATTCTTGTAAAATACTTATGGAGTTAAATGTATTTAAGTTATCATATTTAGAAAACTTAGAAGGGCCTTCACACTTTAATTTTTAATTTTACACTTTTGTTGTAAAACATGTAAATTTATGTGGATGACTATCTAGATAATAGGTTACAACCTTTGGTATGCCCACATAATGGTTCATTATGTGGTTAACCTTTGGGATGCCAATGTATTTGCCTATATAAGGATCTGCTTTACAACAAAATGAAATAATAAGATGATTAGAAATATCTAGTTCCTGAAGAACTAGACTGTTGAATTTCTATAACTCCAAATTTTTTTTCTTTTTTTATTTCATTTACAACACGTTATTAGTACAATCAAGTCTCTAATGGTATAACAAGTTTCGTTGGTATTATTCTAAGTGACTTTATGATGTCAAACCTCACAAAACTTGAATTCATTGCCCTTAATATTTCTAGAAGAAATTATCTGCCATGGGTACTTGATGCTGGGATTCACCTTAATGCTCTAAATCTTGGAAGAATAGTTGAAGAAGGAAATCAAGCATCCCTGCAGGATCCCACAAAGGCAATGATTTTCCTTCGACACCATTTACACAAAGAATTGAAAATTGAGTACCTTACTATTAAGGATCCAGTAGTCCTTTCAAACAACTTAAATGAGAGATATGAACACAAAAAAATGGTAATTCTTCCAAAAGCTCGATATGATTGGATATATTTGCGACTGCAAAATTTTAAATTGTAAGTGAATATAATTCAGTCTTATATAAAATTAGCCCTCAATTGAAGTTATGTGGAGAAAAAATTATTGATGATGATATGTTAGAAAAAACATATTTGACTTTTCATGCCTTGAATGTACTCCTACAGCAGCAATATCAAGAGTGTAGATTTACAAAATATTCTGAACTAATTTCTTGTTTACTTGTTGTTGAACAAAATAATGAGTTTTTGCTAAAAAATCATCAATCTCGTCCAACTGGCTCAACATCATTCCCTGAAGTGAATGTGACTTTTTCTCAAGGTCGTGGACGAGATCGTGGTGATAAAAAGGGGTCGTGGTAGGAAAAATTGTTGGACCCATGATGATCATCCTTCAAAGTTTGAAAGCAAAGGTGCTAAAAAGACTCAAAGAAAATGGGCAAAATTGATCATTTGATTGGGGATGTAAATGTCTAATATTAAATTATCTTCTTGTTTATGTTATTTTGAAAAAATTAACTTATGTAATTTTTTTTTTTATTAAAAGTTTTATATATAATTTGCTAGGTAATATTTTGTTATCTTTCCTAATTCTTAAATTTTACTTTTCATTTATTAGATCATACAAAATAAATTTGATAAAATGGAGGATGACATGTGTTTTGTAAATAGTGGCACGACTCACACAATTCTTCGTGTTAAAAAATATTTCTTACAATTAACATTAACTAAAATTAATGTTAATACAATATCTAGTTTTGCAAATGTAATAGAGGGCTCTAGAAGAGTTCACATTATGTTTCCAAATGGGACAAATTTGTATATTGATGATGCGTTGTATTTTAATAGATTTCAAAGAAATCTACTAAGTATTAAAGATATATGTCGCAACGGATATCATGTTGAAATCAAAAATGAAGGAGATATGGAATATCTTTTTATTACATCTATAGTTTCAAATCAAAAGATCATATCAGAAAATTTTTCAAGTTTTTCATCTGCCCTATATTTCACAAAAATAAGGATCGTTAAGTCAAATTTTATGCACAAAAAGTGCTCCGAGCCTAGAAGTTTTATACTATGGCATAATCGTCTTGGTCATCCTAGTTCAAGTAGTAATTAACATTAGCTGAAATTAATGTTAATACAATATCTGGTTTTGCAAATGTAATAGAGGGCTCTAGAAGAGTTCACATTACGTTTCCAAATGGGACAAATTTGTATATTGATGATGCGTTGTATTCTAGTAGATTTTGAATAAGTCTACTAAGTTTTAAAGATATACGTCACAATGGATATCATGTTAAAACCAAAAATGAAGGAGATATGAAATATCTTTTTATTATATCTACAGTTTCAAATCAGATCAAGATCATATCAGAAAAATTTTCAAGTTTTTCATCTGGCCTATATTTAACAAAAATAAGGATCGTTGAGTCAAATTTTATGCACAAAAAGTGCTCCGAGCCGAGAAGTTTTATACTTTGGCATAATCGTCTTGGCCATCCTGGTTTAACTATGATGCGACGAATCATTAAAAATATACATGGACATCCATTAAAGAATCAGAAAGTTCTTTTACGTGGTGATTATTTTTGTACTTCTTGTGCTCAAGGAAAACTACTTGTTAGACCTTCTTCATCTAAATTATTTTTAGAGTCTCCATTGTTGGCCTTACAAGGATTAACAACTTGTTTTGATGCTAAAAAACAAGTGGAACTTAATATATTTGGTTAAGTGATGACATTTCAGGACTCAACTATGAGAAAGTAAGGTCAAGTGTTCAGAAGGATTCATGAAAACTTATATTTCAAAGAAGGATAATCAAATAAAGCTTAAAGCATGGATTCAAGGATGATTTATCAAAGCTTGAAGAATATAAGAGCATGGATGTTAAAGAGCTTTAAGTATATCAAAGCTTGAAGCAAAGCAAGAGAGCTTAAAGAAAAACAAGCGTGAAGACTCAAGCACTTAGAATGTCAAATGTCCTAAGAAGTCTTTATGTAAGTATTTCATATTTTAAATATCTTTTGAAATATAGTGAAACTCATTAGGATACAACAAAGACGTAGAGTCCAATTTTTTAAAATCCTGAAAAATGTTTTTGAAAAGTCACATTTAAGTCTTTCAAATAACAAAAGATTTAAAAGCTTAAAAATAGAAGTTTGAAAAAAATTGACTGGTCAGCCAACTGACTAGAATACGCAAAATTTTCTCAACTGACTGACAAATAGAACAGTTGAATAAACTGCCCAGCCGACTGACCATTTTTGAACTAAGATCAATTAGCTGACTGACCAAGCCAGCCAACTGACACTTTTTGAACTATGTTCAGTCAGCTGACTGACAAATCAATGGAATTAATTTCTGGTAGATAAAAGGTCTCAGCCGCCTATCCAGCCGACTGACCTGTATAAAACACCTACCCAGTCGCCTGTCCAGCCAACTGACCCTACGAAAATTTAAATTTTGAACTTTAACGAAAAATTCTAGAAATTAGTTTTTCAAATGTGAACGTTATAAAAACTTGGTGGACACTCCAAGTAACTTGGAAAACAAGGAAACTCACCCTAAAAAGTCTATAAATACTCCTTTAACCTAAGGAATTAAATCACCAAGCATACAATCAAGAAATCAAGCATCCTACTTTCAATCTCTCAAAAAACTCCATCTTGATCACACTCTTGCTGGGAGAATTCTACTGAACTACTGTCGATATTCATCTAAAGAAGGAATTGATGATATCTTATCTTGAGCTTCAATTATATTTCATCTTGATATTTAAATTCTTGAAGTACATAGTGTTGAATTTGTACTAATCTGCTATGTTTTAAGAGTGTTCTTGTACGCAGCATTTACTTCGTATTTCTTGTAGTTCTTGGACGATTCAAGGTGTTTGGATCATTGACCAAGCGTGGGATATCGCTTGGAGAGGTGCAGCTCTAGCCTATTGAAGAAGTGACCGAGTGTGGGGTATCACTTGGAGAAGCGGTACTCTAGCCTGTTGAAAGAGTGTGTAACAATTTTGTTCTGCCCGGAAAGGAACTAGTTTAGTGAATCCTTTGATGGTTTGCCAAAGGCGAGGACATAAGCTGGGGATAAGCTTAACCTCATAAAAACCTAGTGTCACTCTCTTTCCCTTACTCTCTTTAAATTCCAGCAAACATATAAATTGCGTGGATGATTTAATTTTTTAATCATTATACTACATAATTATGATTTTAAATAAGCTAAAGTTTAATTTGGTTTTGGGATTGCAGAAACCGAAAGGGAGTACATTGGTTGATCAATACTTTGTGGAAACCTCAAAGGGAGTACATTGATTGGTTAATAAGAGTTTACTTAAATTCTGAGTTATTGGGAATTTGAGTTGTGGTTTGCATTGAAGAAACAAATTTCATTACTATAGGGCTTGAATCAAATTTCATATACATAGGGCTGCAAAGGCTGAAAGCTTAATATTGAATTTTGTGAATTGAACACTTTAGTTGATTGATTGGCTGAATGTTTAAGTTTTGATTTACTTGAGTTGTGTTGTGATTAGTTGTGAATTGAATAAAGAACTAAGGATTGGTTGTATGATTGCTGAAATAACAAAAGGTTAAATTTCACGAAAATGATAAAAAGAAAATTTTAAAACCCAATTCACCCCCCCCCCCTTTTTTGGGACTACACCTTGGTTTTCATCCATCTTTTCTATAAAGAATACAAGGAGATATTTGTGGCTCAATCCATCCATCTTGCGGACCATTTCGATATTTCATGGTTTTAATTAATGCTTCCACTCGATGGTCACATGTTTATCTACTTTCAACTCATAATGTTGCTTTTGCTAAATTTATTACTCAAATAATAAAGTTAAGATCAAGTTTTCTTGATAATTCCATTTAGACTGTCCATTTAGATAATGCAGGTGAATTTTCTTCAAAAGCATTTTATGACTATTACATGTTAATAGGAATAAGTGTTGAACATTCTATTACACATGTTCATACACAAAATGGTTTAGCAGAATCATTCATTAAGCATTTACAATTTGTTGCTAGACCTATGCATATGTGATCAAAGCTTCCTACATCTGCTTGGGGTCATGCTATAGTGCATGCTGCGTCTTTGATTGGAATTAGACAAACTGCATATCACAAGTTTTCACCTTCACAACTTGTGTTCAACCACCAACCTAATATATCTCATCTTAGAATTTTTGGTTGTGTTGTATATGTTCCTATTGCACCTACACAACGAAGTAAGATGGGACCACAACGTCGTCTTGGTATTTATGTTGGCTTTAATTCTCCTTCTATCATTAGATATCTTGAACCATTAACAGGTGATCTTTTTAGAGCAAGATTTCTAGATTGTTAATTTGATGAATTATTTTTCCCATCATTAGGAGAAGGAAAAGGTAAAGGATTAAAATCATAAGAAATTTGTTGGAACACACCAACTTTGTCTAATCTTGATACATGCACAAATCAAATGAACTTGAAGTTTAAAGAATAATTCATTTGCAGAATGCTGCAAATCAATTGCTAGATGTTTTTACAAACATCAAAAGCGTCACTCAATCACATGTGTCGGTTGCAAATATTCCTGCCAGATTGATTGTTCCTGAAGAACACCCAATGGGAATAGCAGCTAATGAATCTAAAGTGCGCCAAAAGCGTGGTAGACCAATTGGTGCAAAGGATACTATTCCTCGAAAGAAAAAGGAAATGAATAAAAATGACACTCCAAAAGAGGTCATTAACACTCAAGAAGAGGTTAAAAGAAATATAGATCAACAATCTCATATTTCTACATAAGCAATACCATAAGTGGTTCCGGTACCGAAAAATTATGAGATCACATTAAAATTTGGAAATACACGGAGAAGAAATGAAGTTGTTATTGACAATGTGTTTGCATATCTTTACATGTGGTGATACTACTAACTCATGGCGATCTGTAAAGCAAACGATCACCGCTACCTCTTCAAACCATTCAGAAATATTGGCAATTCACGAAACAAGTTTTGAATGTGTATGGTTGAAAACTATAATCCAATACATTAAAAGGACAAGTGGATTATCACTAGAGAATGGCACGCCAACAACATTGTACGAGGACAATGCAACATGTATTGCACAAATCAAAGGCTAAAGAAAGGAGATGTTGACATTTGTAAAATTCGTTCAAGTGAAGACTCAGTTGATTTATTCACAAAAGTATTGTCAACTTTAATTTTCAAGAAGCATGTACATAACATTGGAATGCGACAACTTAAAGATATTTCTTAATTGATTGTATTTTTTAAGGAAAGTATGAATATTGTACTCTTTTTCCTTCATTAAAGTTTTGTGCCACTGGGTTTTCCTTAACAAAGGTTTTAACAAGGCATATTCATAGTGTATAGTCATCCAAGAGAAAGTGTTTTAAAACATGTATATTTATGTGGATGATTATCTAGATAATAGGTTACAACTTTTGGTATGCCCACATAATGGTTCATTATATGGTTAACCTTTGAGATGTCAATGTATTTGCCTATATAAGGACATGTTTTACAATAAAATGAGATAATAAGTTGATTAGTAACATATAGTTCTTGAAAAACTAAACTGTTGAATTTCTATAATTTTAAATTTTTTTTTCTTTTTTTATTTCATTTACAACAGTTTTTAAATTTTCAAATAATTACCAATACTATTTTAACTTTTTTAAAAATAAGATTGCATTTGTGTAAGTTTTTGGGAAAAATAATAATAATAAAAATTGAAATTACTTTGTGAACGGGGTTCGGGTGTGTCCTGAGTTTTGTCAACCTGCTCCTGAAATAAAAATAATTTAAAATACCCAAAAGTCACAACGCTCACACGCGCTTTACCATTATCCCTTCGTTTCCAAGCATTCAGAGTCCAGCCAACCTCCCACGCCATCGCCGCCCTTCCCCCCAGACCCTCTTTGCCTTTCTTTGACCTTTGCCTCCCTGCCTATACTATGAACCCTACAATAACATGAACGGCTCGCAGCTGTCTGACGTGGCGGCCCCACGTATGCCACGTTTCAGGGACTGATTGGAGGATGGTAGCTTTATGGTAGGGTAGGGATCGGACAGCAGGGGGACAGTTCCTTTTAATTGAGCTGGTACGACTGCCTGCCCGGCAGCCTCTCACGTGAACTCCCCGCACCCCATGTGTTCTCTCTCTCTCTCTCTCTCTCTCTCTCTCAACATATATATATATATATATATATATATATATATATATATATATACATGTGCGCGTACAGATCCTGGGTGACTAAATGGATGAGATATTAATTAACCAGTTTATAGAATTAATAGTAACTAAATATAATATATACACCATTGTTAATTAATTAATTAATTAATTGATTTCATAATATATTATTTTAAAGATAATAATAAAGTATAAGAGTATTATGCTTGTTTTGCGACATCAAAAATATGCTAGTGAAATGACATTTCAAAGAATTTTATTCTTAAAAAATGATAATTGTATCGAAAAAGTATTTTATTTAATTGGCATTATAATATTTTGAAAAATGTATAGACCATTCTTATGTCAATATCTATGCAAGATGAGAATTCAAATACTTATTTTAAAAAAGATAATAATTATGCTATTGACATATCTCTAACTAATATTCGAAAGTAGTTATATTTTCAACATAAAAACTTGCTAGGTGCTAGAACTTAATTTTAATTATATTTTAAAATTTTTAACACGTATAAATTTAAAACAATTTAACACTCATGCACTTAATTTTAATTATATTTTAACAAGCATAAGTTTAAAACATTTAAGACTTAATAGTTGATTCACTTCACGATAACAAAATTTTTATAAAACTTATTCATTGGGGGTAACAATATAATGTTCATATTATTATTTACTATTTCTTAATTTATTCGTTGGGAGTAGCAATATAATGTTCATATTATTCTTTACGATTTCTTTTTCTTTCTTTTTTCTTTAATTACATAAGAACTTCAGTTACCAACAAGCCCTTCAAACCTCCTGGTGCGGCACCAAATCTACGGACCAGCGTCCTCCCCTTCGACCTCGCTGATCGGGTAAAGTCCGAAATGCAGACACGATTTTCATTATCAACCACGAGTCGCGTTGACTCACAGAAAACTCTCACCATTCACAGTCTCCATTGGCTCACAGAACGAACTCTCACCATCCATGGTTCTCATCGGCTCACAGAGTAAATTCTCATTATCCACAAGTACTGCTAGTTTTGTAAGTATATCTACTTGAAATTGAACCCCTCATATTCCTTTTCATTGATTTATTTTCATCGCATCATAGCCGTGAAGGCAATATTTCTTTTTCTCAAGAATAGTAAAAGGCAGGGATGTCACCGAAGAGTTTCATAATAAATAAACATCCACGGCATTTTCAAGAATCTTAAACCAAACGTCACCTGGGGTGTCGGTCCATGAAAAGGGCGTGATCATGAGAATAAAACTTTCCTCTTTACCACGTTGTGTGTAGAGACGCCTGCTTTCTTTGGACCCACAAATAAATAATAAACCGGAGTTTAAATTAGTAAGGGAGGGGACATTGGGAGCCGGCTATGCCTAGGTTATGCCACACATGATTCTTAATTACCGCATGATCGAGGCTTTTCTCCAGCACCCAAACAGCTTAGCTTGTTTTAGTGGCCCCTCCTATTTTCTTTCTTTCTTTTTCTAATTAATATATCTATATATATATATATATATATATATATTTTTAATGGACTCTCTTGGTTTGGTTGCCAATAGCAAGATTAGTGAAAAGACAATGCAGTAGTTCACTTGCAAAATTTTCCCATGTTTAGGGCGTTTGATTCTTGATTCAAAAATGAGTTTTTATATTGTTATTTTTTAAAAATAAAAAAAATAATAATGGTTTGAAAAATTATTTCTGAATAATAAAAGTTGTGAAACTGTAATGGGTTCATTTATGTAAATATTAATTAATATAATAATAAAATAATAATAATTGCTATTATTTTAGGAGATATCGATACTTTGCATTTATTTATTTATTTACGTTTTTAATAACAAATTTATCCATTCGTTTTTTTGTTTTTCAAGTGCAAAAGGTAAAATAAGAAAGAAAGGGTGAATTAATCATTTTATTGTGAAAAAAAAAAAAACACTAAAGGGTAAAACAATCATTTTAATACATAAAAAATAAAGGTAGATTATCAATGACATTTTTTTGGAATCCCAATAAAAATTTCCTATTATTTATATTCACATTATTATAAAGTTATATGTCTACACCTTACGTTTTCATTGTATTTGAAAAAATTATGTCTAAAAGCACAAGAAAACCTTGAAATTTTTTTCTAAAATTCCACTATAAACACAATACACAATGTTTGAAGGGGCGAATCCCTACACACTTATGAAGAAGCTCTCAATTGAGAGGTGCTACCTCTACAAATCAACCTCCTACCCTATCAAATGTGGTCACACTTATCTAAGTAACAACCTTCTAGCAGAGGATCAACGGTGTCAACATGTTATAGAGGCTCAAATTTATCAGAGTGAATCTTTGAATTGCCTTGACGTGGATGACAAACTTGAAATGAGAAAATGGTGTAATGGGGTTATGTAAGAACCCGAACCGTGATAGGTGGATTTAATTAAAATAAGAGAGAGGTAAAAAGGTAATTAAATAGGCTTCGTCGACGAAACCAAAGTTCGTCGACGAAGGCCTTATATTTCTCGTCGACAAGGAGAGGTGTTCGTCGACAAGAAGAAGCCAAAAGGTATTGTGAAGTGCGACGAAATTCAAAGGCTCATTGACGAGGAGAAGCTAAGAGATTTCGGGAAACCGGTAATATCAGGATTCGTAGACGAAGCCATCATCTCGTCAACGAGCTGACTATATGGTCTCGTCAACGAGGGCGCCATTCATCGACGAGGGCGGCTGGGTCAAAGGAGCTATAAATTTCTTTTCTCATTACTTCTCAACTAAGAAAACTAAATATCTTCTCTCTATCTCTCTAGAAACTCTCCACACACTTCCTATCTCTAGATTTCTTCGTCGTTTATTATCTGATTTGACGATCCGAAGTTACCACGAGGATCAGTGAAGGATTTTCTACAAGTTTTGCGGATTGGAAACTCGTTTCAGAGATTTTTAGGTTTTGGGGAAAAATCGAGGTAAGGCTCGGTTTCTTTTCTAATATGGTAGTTAGGTAGAGAACGAAATCGTGAGTATATTTTGTACTGCGTTTTATAGGTTTTGAAAATTCAGTTCGCTGTTTAGGAGCCGTAGAGTTTGAGATTGGTCTTTTGGGCGAAAGGTAAAGGAATACAGTTTATATTGGTTATTTTTGAAATCAGACTCAATAAAACTGTGGTTCACGGTCCTGTATGCGTTTTTGTTACTCATTTGGGGGGATCTAACAGGTAAAACTATGAGTTTTTTATGATTACAGTTTTTGGAAAATGGGGGTATTGGGCTTCATCCTTGGTTTTGTTGAAAACCGTATGTATATGATGATTTATACTGTGATATAAGAATGGTCGTGCCTTGACTTATTTAAACTGTATGTGTTTGAAAAATCATGATTTTATATTACCAAATAGGTGTGGTTTGTTTGATTATATAAGCATGCATGGTTGTGTTTTGTTGAAATGCAGTAGGAATTGGGTTCCAAATTGTTCCAAGTACGAAAGAGTATCTGACTCTATATTTGATGGTGTGTGTTTATTGCCTGCCATGTAGACAAGAGTGTCCGGCTCTATATCCAAGGACGTGAGCCTATACTGACTGATCACTGAAGGGTGTTGACCCACCAGTTTGCGCCGGTACGTTGCCATGGGAGTCTGGGACTAGCCATGTGCTGGTGGTGCCGTGTATTGCGGGTTGGTTACGGGCTAACGCCCGATATTGCAGACCGAATTCGGGGCAAGGGATGTGATGACACCGGTAAATCATGGGCATGTGTATGTGTGTGTGTGTGTGTGTGTGCGTGTATGCACTGTACTGGAACTACATTGTGAAAACACTGGAAATGCTTTTAACTATGTATATTTTTGCTGTCACGATAACACTTAAATGTCACACACCAATGTAACCTATGTTTGCCTTATTGAGATGTGTCTCACCCCTACTGTACCTACATTTTTACAGGTCCTTCAAGTAACCGGAACTAGCGTCCTAGTTTTGAAAACATAGTCGTCAATGTACTGCGAGTAGCGCGTGGGTAAGTACTAGGACTTTTGTTTCATGGGTTGTTGTTTTGGGGTATGTTTGGCACCCGGTTGTACATTTTGTATGTGTGGAGCCTGGACTCCGTTTCTTGTATAGACTCTGGTATGGTACCATGTATGTATAGAATGACCTTTTTCCGCTGCGTACATTATGTTGCGTATGAATGTGTTTAGGGTGCCTAGGAACCCCACGGGGTCGGACCCTCATTCATTGTCCCGTGTTTTTGAATGGTTTATATGATACAGGGACATGTTAGATTACATTTTTACCCTTAGGTCCCATTTCCGGGTTCGGGGTGTGACAACTTGGTATCAGAGCTAACAGATTGTTAGGTCTTGTAGACTTGGTTAGGCTTAATTGTGAGTACATACCAGAGTATAGGATGTTGGAAATTGGTAAAGTTAGTTGAGGGTTGTTTTGTTGTTAGGCTGGGACTTGTCGGAGGTATTCCATGTTTTTCCTGGAATGACGATTTCAGTAAAAGCAAGGTAGACCATTGATAACATTCGTGTCGGTGTGATAGGACAGACCTAGACCTGGTAGGAAGTAGTTAACATGATTAGTGCTAGATAATTGTGTTAACTGTACATCTGTACGTGTTATAAGAGTATTGATTAGATTCCTATTGTGTCGCAGAATGGAGCCCAAGGATAATGACTTGGGAAGTGGCTCCGAGGAGACTGCAAGTGATAAGTCTCCTACTGTGCCTCAAGGATTGACGAGGTAGGTGTTACGGGAGATCAAGAGGAGTGTAAGGAGACATGAACGCTTTACTATTGCTGCGGGGTGCACCATTGAGAGGTTCACACATATGCACCCTTCGATGTTCTCTAGGGGACATAACCCAACGATGGTAGAGGACTGGGTGGAGAAGACTGAGAGGATCTTGGAGGTCCCGCACTGCACCGATAGGCAGCGAGTCCTCTATGCTACCTTTCAGCTATCTAGGGAGGCAGGTCGATGGTGGACTGCGGTGAATCTACTAGAGAAGCAGAGGGGCGATTCTGAGGAGATGTCATAGAGCCGTTTCAAGGAGGTTTTCTTTGACAGATACTTCCCGTCTTCTGTATGTGATGCTAAGGCGGATGAGTTTTCTACTCTGACTCAGGGGAGTATGATGGTGCAAGGGTATACGGCTCGGTATATAGAGCTGTCCCATTTTGCGTCGTGTTTGATCTCAAGCGAATACGAGAAGACTCAGAGATTCAAGAAGGGTTTGAGGAAGGATATCAGCAAACTAGTGGGTATGCTTCAGATTCACGAGTTCTCGGTGTTGGTGGATAAAGCCACTGTGATTGAGACTAGCATCCGAGAGGATGAGGTGGAGCAGGAGTTGAGGAAAAGGACAGTACCTTCTGGTTCTCAGTCGGGATCTCGTCAGGGGTCATGGAAGAAGAAGATCAAGGGCTTGGGTTACCATCAGAATACCGAGCCCCAGGGTGCTCAAATGAGCCATACCAGTGATCATTGTACCAGGTGCCTCCGACGACACGAGGGCGAGTGCCGATCTTTTGGGGATAACTGTTATAACTTTGGTCGGTTAGGCCACATGGCTCATGACTATCATGCATCGAGGAGAGATATGCCTACATCCAGTGTGATCCGGGGTAGCAACCAGATACCTCGAGGAACCATTCAGGCGAATACAGCTCCAGCCAGAGTATATTCTCTTACTCTAACGGATGTTGAGCATAAGGGGAATGTAGTGATAGGTACCTTATTATTGCTTTCAAATAAGGCTTCTATTTTGTTTGATTCGGGTGCAACCCATTCATTTGTATCTGTGAGCTTTGTTAAACGGTGTGAGGTTGAGACCCAACTCTTGAACGAGGTGTTATCTGTTACTACACCATCTGGGAGTATATCATTTTATAGTAGGATGTTAGAAGACTGTCAAGTGGTAATTCAGGGAAGGCTGCTACTGGTGAATTTTATGGTGTACGACATGTCGGGGTTCGATGTCATTCTAGGGATGGATTGATTATTCTCCAGTTATGCTATGATCGACTGCCATAGGAAGGTGGTAGTGTTTAGACCTCGTAGGGAGTAGGAGTATGAATTTATGGGATCGTGTGTGCATTCAATGCCACAAGTTCTATCAGCATTGCAGGCGAGGAGGTTACTCTTGGATAGGTGTCAAGGCTACCTAACTTGTGTGAAGGAACCGCCGCGGGATGAGTTGAGGCTCGAGGATATTTGGGTAGTCAGCAAGTTTCCAGATGTGTTTCTAGATGATTTACCCGGTTTATCTCCTATTGGCCTTACAAGGTTTAAAATCTTGTTATTTTGTTTTGACGCTAACAAACAAGTGAAATTTAATGTATTTGTGTAAGTAATGATATTTCAGGGCTCATATATAAGAAAGTAAGGTCAAAGTGCTCACAAGGATCAAATGAAACTTAAATGAGTCAAAGCATGGATTTAAAGGGGGAGCCTTGAAGTGCTTACAAAGATAAATGAAGTTTAAATGAGTCAAAACATGGATTTAATGATATATTAAACCTTGAAGAATATGAGGACATGAATGAGTTATTGAAAGCCAAGGAATATTAAAGTCAAAAGAGTCAAAGAAAGGCAAAGTGATAAAGCTCAAAGAATATGGAAGCTTGAAGAAAAGATGGACTCAATCCAAGGACAAAACATGAAGACTCAAGAACCTAGAATGTTAATGTCTTAAAAGTCTCATGTAAGTGCTTTAATGTATAAAATATCGTTTGAAATATCATGAAACTCTTAGGTTAACTTCTTGGACCTAGATACCTTTTAAAATACTTGGAAAATATTTTTATAAGGTCAAAAATTATTTTAAAAGGGTTAGAAACATTTTTGGAATGCAAAGCACCAAAAAGAGTTTTTCCAAATGCTGTCAGTTTTTATACATCCGCATTGAGGTGAATTTTTCTCTATAAAAAACTCCTTATTTTAAAATGTGTTCAACATGAAAGTTGTAGTATTTTCTATAATCCTTCTTTTGACACCAAGAACACTTACTTTGGAGTTATAAAAAAAAAAAAAAGTTATGGCTAAAATACTGAAACGGGGTCACAGCTAGCAGTCATCCGAACACTGTTCACGGGAGGAACTTCAGCTGACTAAATAGCACATAGAACCACTTCAGACGTCCGAATATTTTTTGGGACAAAATAGAAACATGCAGTAGCAGTTCAGACATCTGAACTCAACACTTCAGACATCTGACCCTGTGTTCAGTTCATTTTTTAAAGGGTTTCAGGAACTTCAGATGACTGAATTCAACTCTTTAGTCATCTGAACACTGTTTAACGGGCAAATTTTTTAAAATCTAATATTTTAAATTATAGCCATTTGAGCTCTAAATTTTCTAACTTGGGAAATTCTCTAAAGAAACTTTAGCAACAAGGAAACTTGTTTGAAAGCCTATAAATACATGATTTTGCAAATCAAAACACATCCAAGAATTGGAAAAATATGTTTTGAGAAGCTAAAAACACTCTTGTTCTTCCAAAGTTCTCTTGCTCACTCATTGCAAATCTCTTTTGCTGAGATATTCTAAAGTGCTAATCCTTCCTTCTCTAAATTCCTACTGCTAAACCTTATCTAAGAAGGATATTAGTGAATTCTACACTTAAGTTTCATTGTATTTCATATTGATATTTTACATTCAAGTATATAGTGCTGAAATTGTACTAACTTGCTCTTTGAGAGAGTATACTTGTACGCAGATCTTATATTGTGTTTCTTGTAATTCTTTAACGTTCTAAGGATCGTTTGGATCATTGGCTAAGTAAGGGAATATTGCTCAGAGAGGCGGGCTTTAGCCTAATTAAGAAGTGACCAAACGATGGCACATCGTTTGGAGAGGTGGGCTCTAGCCTAGTGAAGGAGTGTTTGAGCGTGGGGTATCGCTTGTAAAGGTTTGGTTCCACCCGTCAACGGAACAAGTTTAGTGAATCCTTTGGTGGTTTGCTTGCCAAAGGTGAGGACATGGGCTGGGTATAAGCTAAACCTCATAAAAATCTCCATCTCAATCTCTCTTTCCCTATTCTTTATTTTCAATGCATATTTAAATTGTGTGGATGGTTTAAATTTGAAAATCATATAAACTATGTATATTTGGAAATCAAACAAACTTAAAATTGAATTTTGATTTGAGTTGCGGAAACCGAAAGGGAGTACGTTGGTTACACCATATTTTGCATAAACCATACGGGAGTACGCTACTTGGTTAACATCCCAAAGATAAACTTATCAAAAGTTTATTTGAGTTCTAAAAATTTGGAAAGAGTGATTGGATTCATCTATATAGGGCTTTACATAAGCAAGCATAAATTTTCATTCACTACAAGGCTTGGTTCAAATTTGGCTAATATCAACAAATAACCATTTTGAGTTTTTATATTACATAAGTGTTGTGTATTGGCTTGTTTTTTTGCTTTCTAATTATAGTTAATTGGTTTGGTTAAATGGTTGGATGTTTGTATGGTTAAGGATTAAATAAAGAAACTAAGTTCTTGAGTGCTTAACAAATTAAATAAATAAGTCACAAATTGGTTAAAAGAAATAAAATAAGTTTAAGAATTCTAAAAAGGAATTAAAAGAAATTTTTAAAAGCCAATTCACTTTCCCCCCTCTTGAGAAACTATTCCTAATTTCAATTGATAGCAGAGAGGGGTTATAGAAAATCTTAATTAGTAGCTGTAAAAAAATCTTAATGGCTAACTTGGGTGTAGCTCCCTTTGGAGAGGGACAATCTTCAATTAGGCCACCAATCTTTTATAGTTTGAATTATACTTTCTGAAAAAAGAGAATGCAAATATATCTCCAAACTATGAATTGGAAAGCATGGGAGGCTGTCATGGAAGGTGACCAAATTCCCACTAAGATAGTTGATGGAAAACATGTCCCTAAGGAGAAAATTTATATGACAGATTTAGACTATAAGATGCTGAAGTAAATTCTAGTGTCATGAATACTCTATATTGTGCCTTGGATGCTACTGAATTTAATCGAGTAATGACATGTAAATCAGCTAAGGAAATATGGGATAAGCTAGAAGTTACTTATGAGGAACAACGGATGTTAGGGATAATAGGGTTGATATGCTCACAAGCCAGTATGAAGCCTTTAAGATGAACCTAGATGAATCAATTACAAATATGTATACTAGATTCACTCGCATAATCAATTCCCTAAATGCACTAGGAAAAACCTACACTACTTATGAAATGATAAGGAAAATTCTTAGAGGGCTACCAACCGTATGGGAACCAAAAGCCACTGTCATAATCGAAGGAAAAAATTTGAAAAATACTTCCTTAGATGAACTTATAGGTTCTCTCCTTACATATGAAATGGAAATGAATGAAAAGAATGGAAAAACCAAAGCCCAAGAATCAATAGCCTTTAAAGTCTTAAAAGAAAACTCAAGTAGTGAAATGGATGAAGATGAAGAAGCCTTCATATCTAAAAAGCTAGCAAGGATGCTAAGAAAGAGAAACAAATTTAAAAGAAGAAATCAAGACTCCGAATCAGAAGAAAAAGATATCAGCAAAAATAAGTCAAAGAATAAAACTCATAAATGCTACAATTGCAATAAAACTGGACATTTAAAACCAGAATGTCCACTATTTAAGAAAGAGCCTGAAAAGAAAAAAAGAAGGCCATGAAAGCCACTACTTGGGATAGTACAAGTAGTTCGAAGAATGAAATAAGTGACCAAGAGATTGCTTACACGTGCTTTATGGCATGAGATAATGAAGAAAGCTCCTCAACTAAATCTTCAAATAATTATTGTAGTGATGAATCAAGTGATGAGGGTATGCCATCTTATGATGAACTTCAAAATGATCTATTCAAAGTACATAAGATGCTGATAAAAGCAAATAAACAAAACACCTCATTGAAGAATAAGAATGAAAGTTTAATAAAAGAGTTAGAATTCTTAAAGAATGCTGAAAGAGATAAAGACTCAAAACTCAAGCAATTAGAACATAAGTACGAATCAGCAATGAAAGAAATAGAATCCAAAAATCTTACTAAAAAAGAAAAAAACAACTTGAAAATTGAGAAACTAGAAAGCAAGAATGACCAAAAGATAGAAGACCTTCGATCCTTATCCTCTACTATGTATGAGAAAGATATGAATATTTTTGAATTAAAGGATAACATAAGAAAATTATCTCTAGAGTTAGAGAAATCATTAAAAAATGTTGATAATAAGAAATACATAAAGTTAAATGATCTCAAAAATCAAATCAAAGATAAGGATAAAATTATTTACAACTTCACAAAAGGAATGGAAAATCTTGATAAGATGATTGGCTTACAAAAAATGTCTCTAAATAAAGAATACATTGGTTTCAATAGAATTGAAAATAAAATGAAGAAGAATTCTTACATAGGATATTTTTCAAAAGAATCTAAAAATTATACTTGCACATCTTCTAATGCCTACACAAACACTATATGTTATCAATGTAAAAAAAAGGGGCATATAAAGTTTGAATGTCCGTTTAAGAGGAAAGGTGTTAAAACCAAATAAGTATGGAAAATAAAAGAAATCTTCCTTCAAAAATCCTCTGGACCCAAGAAAATATGGGTACCAAAAATAAAATAATGATTTCACATATATATAAAATAGAAAATGACATTGTTGACCAAAATCATAGGATGACTTCTTACAATGCTTAACTTAAGAAAATATAAAGAAAATATCAAATATGAGCTTATTATATAAGCACCTTGATGTTACATGCTACATGTTTACTTGCCTACATGTAATGTATTGATATGCTATATGCTACATGTGTATTAATTAACTTGACTTGATTTACATGGAAAAGTATGACTCATTATGTGATGACCCAAAAAAAAAAATATATATATATATATATATATATATATATATATATATATATAATTAAACTACAATAATAATAAAATAATAAAATGGTCATTAAGTTAATATCAATATAAAAGTGTTTTTCTGTAAGATCCTTGATTCCATGTTTGATGCCTAAGAAAGACATTGTCTTAGCGAGTGCTCAGAGACCATTGCAACTCAATCGCTTCCTGGAGGTTGGCCTGATCAAAATGGAATTTCATAAGATAAATAGGATAGACACTATTTGTACACGTAAATAAGTATATATACATAAAATAGTGTTTTGACAAATATGATATGTAAAAATATATAATAAGATAATAATATAGGTATCATATGTGGGGCCTACAAAACTATGTGGGGTCCACATGAGTCCCGGAGCCACAAGACACTGTTTATATACGTAAATAAGTACATAAAATAATGTTTTGACTGATATAATTTGTAAAAATATATAATAAAATAATAATAATATAGGTATCTTATGCGGGGCCCACAAGATTGTGTAGGGCCCACATGAGTCCTGAAGCCGTATGGAGGTTTACACAAGTCTCAAAGTTATGTAAGATGCATAAAATCGTATAAGAGTTACTCGAGTTACGTAAGATCCATTTGAGTCTCGAAATTGTATGGGGCCCACAAGACCAGATGGGACCCACATAAGTTTTCAAAATTTAAATTTAATTTTTGTTCAAAAATAAATAATAAAATAAATAAATACTAAAAATAGTTTAAAAGTAAAAACAATGATAATAATAATAATTAAGAAAAATAATAAAATAATAAAATAATTAATTAACTAATTGACTAATTAATTAGGTAAGTGATTAATTAAAAATTTATTTAATAGGAATGGTGGTAAGCACTCACACATGGCCTCCATCCCCATCCCATACTCAACCCATACCTTGCCCATCCCTTACTCATTCTTTAATTTTTAAAAAATTATAATTTCACCCATCTCCCAACACTTTTATAAATTTCATTTCTACCTCAAAATTTTCCTATAAATAAAGAGCTCTCAACCTTCATTTTTCACAATAATTTTCCAAGGAAGAGAAGGATTAGTGAGTGAAAGAATTTATGGTGGAGAGAGAATTTTTGAATAAGTTTTCAATCACCAACTCTTTCCAATCTCATTTCTTAGAGATAGTTACAGTGTTCGTAAGGACGAAGGTAAGTAAATTCTGATTATGTTAGTTTTTTTTTTTATTTAAAATTTATACCCGAGTTTATTTTATAAGTAAATTTCAATTATGTTAATTAGTTCCACAAAATTTTCATGAGTTTGTTTTTATGCATATTTAATTATACCAGTTCTATCTTTAATATACTTGTATCTATTTTTGGGTTAAGAAATGTTCTAATCCCCTCGGGTAAATTTTCAACATATATTTCTATTCAAAAATAAAATTATATATATTTTTAACATAACAATTGTGTGGCATGAGTTTATTTTTACGTTACATTTTTTATGAAAATATGAGTAAAGATGAGATTTTTACGATATTATTTTAAATTACATAAATTATAATAAGATAATTTTAAAACCCCTTATGGCAATGAAAGTTTAAAGTTACAGATGGTCGGTACTGCAGCTTAAAGTTTATACGGATCAGAGTGCACCCACACTGTTTACAGAGTGGTTATTTATGTTAATGGATTTCTCCTCAGTGCACACCTAGTTCCGGATCAAGACTTAATAAGGAAAATCTCACTTAAAGTTTACGTACGTTAATTTAGTTTGGTCACCCAACTAGCTAAGTTCAGTTTTCGAACCGCACAACCCAGTCATGGAAGTAAACATGACTTACGGCAAACAGGGCTAAGGGTGATTTTTTCTATAATATATGTTTATACATATTTAATTACGAGTACAAAGTTACTGATGATTTGAAGGAAAAGTGTAAGTTTACATAAAAAGGATCATTTTGGTGCTTAAATGACGATCTAAGGAAAACGTATAAGGAAAAGTATATGTATGTTTATCATTAAATGTTTATACAGTTTTAAAGTTAAAAGTTTAATTTAACAGTTATAATATATAATTATAAAATTTTACTATTATAATTGATGACAAAAGTTTTCTGCAGAAATTTTTAAATTTATATTTATTTTAAAAAAATTTTGAAGTTATAGTATTAAATATTGTTTTACGAAATTTTTAAAAAGCTCATTTTGGCCACACACTAATAATAATTTTATTTACTTACTGAGCGTCGTCTCACTCTAAATCATATTTTTATTTCAGATAACTCTAAAAAATATGTTGGAAATCAGGCTTAACAAGCATGCAGGTGGGGATAGAAAAATAAAGATTTGTTTAGAAATATTAGTATGATGTCAGATATTTACCCTTGTGTAATTTTTCTTCTTTCGAAATAAATGATTGTAATATGGATAATTAGCGCTCTGATTTAATAAAAATTGAATTTATTTTGCTTCCGCTGTAAATCAATAGTAAAAAGTTAATATCTCAAGCCCCTCGGGGTTGAGGTGTTACACACTATGTTGAAAATTGAGAATAAGATTATTGAGCTTAAGCATAAATTTTTAATATAAGGATAATTTTTGAACATGCATGATTTAATGAATCACATGGATAAACATACTGCTCTTTATCTATGAGCTATGAAAGATATAGTAGTTATATTGGTATCCATGAACTATACATTATGTGATATTAAGCTTTGATATCTATAAAGCATTTTTAGTTTCACATATTAAAAATTTCAATAGATATCAAATCTAAAAGCTCACTTGGTATGACAAAATCAAATTATTTATGAGCATGATTATGTCTACGAGCATGATGTGACATTGATGATCTTAACATGATATTGATATTTGATACATGATATGATTCAATATTTTATATGGGATGATAAAAAAAAAATTAATAACAAAACTAAATGTATTGAATTCAGGAGGAGTGTCATGAATCATTAATCAATTGATATCATGAATTAAATTTTAAATTTTAAATTGGTATCATAAAAACCATCAAATTAATATCAGCTGGTATCTTGAATAAATGTTGTGAGCTACACACTACCCATGCTATATTGAAAAACGATAACTTGAGTGTGTACATATGTTTGGAATACATGGTTATTGATATGCTTAAAATGATTTGTATTTGAATTTAAATCATTTTTTTTTCTTTTTGATTGTTGTCAAAAAGGGGAGAAGTTGTGAAACAAAAATTGAGCATAATTGAGCATGAACATTATATTTATTCAAAAGAAGTATTTAAGTATTTAATATTGATTGAAAAAGCTTGTAAAACCAAAAGAAAGTGATGAGCATGATTGATGAAATTAACATTGATCGTATTAAGATGAAACTTATTGAAAGGGGGAGCCTTTTTAAGACTTACTCAAATTTTTGCTCCTTGTTTGTCTTCATCAAAAAGGTGGAGATTATTGACCTTACAAGTCTTAAAATCTTGTTATCTTATTTTGATGCTAACAAACAAGTGAAATTTACTATATTTGTGTGAGTAATGATATTTCAGGGTTCATATATGAGAAAGTAAGGTCAAAGTGCTCACAAGGATCAAATGAAGTTTAAATAAGTCAAAACATGGATTTAAAGGGGGAGTCTTGAAGTGCTCACAAGGATCAAATGAAACTTAAATGAGTCAAAACATGGATTTAAAGATGATATATTAAACCTTAAAAAATATGAGGACATGAATGAGTTGTTGAAAGTCAAAGAATATTAAAGTCAAAATAGTTAAAGAAAGGCAAAGTGAGAAAGCTCAAAGAATATGGAAGCTTGAAGAAAAGATGGACTCAATCCAAGGACAAAGCATAAATACTCAAGAATCGAAAATGTTAATGTCTTAGAAGTCTCATGTAAGTGTTTTAATGTTTAAAATATCGTTTGAAATATCATGAAACTCTTAGGTTAACTTCTTGGACCTAGATACCTTTTAAAATACTTAGAAAATATTTTTATAAGGTCAAAAATTATTTTAAAAGGGTTAGAATCATCTTTGGAATGAAAAGCACCAAAAAGAGTTTTTCCAAATGCTTTCAGTTTTTATACATCCGCATTGAAGTGAATTTTTCTCTATCGAAACCTCTTTATTTTAAAATGTGTTCAGCATACAAGTTGTAGGATTTTCTCTTAACTTTCTTTTGACACTAAGAACACTTAATTTGGAGTTATACAAAAAACGTTATGTCCACAATATGAAATGGGGTCACAGCTGTTAGTCATCCGAACTTTGTTCACGAGAAGAACTTCAGCTAACTGAATAGCACACAGAACCACTTCAGATGTCGAAAGATTTTCTAGGACAAAAAAGAAACAGGCAGTAGCAGTTCAGACTTCTGAACTCGACACTTCAGACATCTGAACCCTACTTCAAAAATTTGACCCTGTGTCCAATTCATTTTTTAAAGGGTTTTAGGAACTTCAGATGAGTGAACTCAACTCTTTAGTCATCTGAACATTATTCAACGAGAAAATTTTTTAAAATCTAATATTTTAAATTATAGCCGTTTGAGCTCCAAATTTTCTAACAACTTGGGAAATTCTCTAAAGAAACTTTAGTAATAAGGAAACTTGTTTGAAAGCCTATAAATACATGGTTTTACAAATCAAAACACATCCAAGAGTTGAAAAATCTGTTTTGAGAAGTTGAAAGTACTCTTATTCTTCCAAAGTTCTCTTACTCACTTATTGCAAATCTCTTTTGCTGAGATATTCTGAAGTGCTAATCCTTCCTTCTCTGAATTCCTACTGCTAAACCTTATCTAAGAAGGATATTAGTGAATTCTACACTTAAGCTTCATTGTATTTCATATTGATATTTTACATTCAAGTATATAGTGCTGAAATTGTACTAACTTGCTCTTTGAGAGAGTATACTTGTACGTAGATCTTATCTTGTGTTTCTTGTAGTTCTTTGACATTCTAAGGATCGTTTGGATCGTTGGCTAAGTAAGGGGATACTGCTTAGAGAGGCGGGCTCTAGCCTAATTAAGGAGTGACCGAACGAGGGGACATCGTTTGGAGAGGCGGGCTCTAGCCTAGTGAAGGAGTGTTTGAGCATGGGGTATCGCTTGTAAAGATTTTGTTCCACTCGTCAGCGGAATAGGTTTAGTGAATCCTTTGGTGGTTTGCCAAAGGCGAGGACGTAGACTGGGTATAAGCCAAACCTCGTAAAAATCTCCGTTTCAGTCTCTCTTTCCCTATTCTTTATTTTCAGTGCATATTTAAATTGCGTGGATGGTTTAAATTTGAAAATCATATAAACTACGTATATTTGGAAATCAAACAAACTTAAAGTTTAATTTTGATTTGGGTTGCGAAAACCGAAAGGGAGTATGTTAGTTACACCATATCTTGCGAAAACCATATGGGAGTACGTTACTTGGTTAACATCCCAAAGATAAATTTACCAAGAGTTTATTTAAGTTCTAAAAATTTGGAAAAAGTGATTGGATTCATCTATACAGGGCTTTACATCAGCAAGTATAAATTTTTATTCACTATAGGGCTTGGTTCAAATTTGGCTAATATCAACAAACAACAATTTTGAGTTTTTATATTACATAAGTGCTGTGTATTAGCTTGTTTGTTTGCTTTCTAATTGTAGTTAATTGGTTTGGTTGAATGATTGGATATTTGTATGGTTAAGGATTAAATAAAGAAACTAAGCTCTTGAGTGCTTAACAAATTAAAAAAATAAGTCACAAATTAGTTAAAAGAAATTAAATAAGTTTAAGAATTCTAAAAAGGAATTAAAAGATACTTTTAAAAGTCAATTCACCCCCCCTCTTGGGAAGCTATTCCTAATTTCACCTTCGGATCGTGAGGCGGAGTTCTCAATAGAGTTGCTATCAGGTAAGGCACCGATCTCTAAAGCTCCGTACCGGATGGCTCTAGCAGAACTTCGGGAGTTGAAGGAGCAGTTACAAGAATTACTGGACAGAGGTTTCATTCGACCTAGTATTTCGTCCTGGGGAGCTCCAGTACTATTTTTGAAGAAGAAGGGTCGATGCGCTTGTGCATTGATTACCAAGAGATTAACAAGGTGACTGTGAAGAATCGCTATCCTTGACCTCTTATAGATGATCTCTTTGACCAGTTGCAGGGGATACAGGTCTTTTCGAAGATTGACTTGCGGTCAGGATATCATCAAGTGAGGGTTAGATCTGAGAATGTGGTGAAGATGGCTTTCCGAACCAGATATGGCTACTACGAGTTCTTAGTCATGCCATTTGAGTTGAGAAATGCTTCGGCAATATTTATGGATCCGATGAATAAGGTTTTCCATAAGTACCTGGACCGGTTCATGGTGGTATTCATTGACGATATTTTGGTATACTCGAGGAGTTTGGAAGAGTATGAGGGTTATCTGAGGTTAGTATTACAGGTTCTGCGGGAGAAGAAGTTGTATGCTAAACTAAAGAACTGTAAATTCTGGTTGGATCAGATTGCATTCCTAGGCCATGTGGTGACTAGTGATGGTATATCAGTTGATCCTAGCAAGAACAAAGCGGTGATCGACTGGGTCAGGCCGAAGAATGTGTAAGAGGTTCAGAGTTTTCTAAGACTGACGGATTATTATCGTCGATTCGTGGAAGGTTTCTATAAATTGTTTGGGCCTCTAACTCAATTGACCAAGAAGGGAGTGAAATTTGAGTGGACCAGTGATTGCAAGCAATGTTTTCAAGAGTTGAAGCACCGACTGGTCACTGCTTTGGTTTTGACCATTCCTTCGTGGGATGGCGGTTTTATGATCTATAGCGACGCGTCTCTAAAGGGTCTAGGATGTGTACTTATGCAGCAGAGTAAAGTAGTAGCATATGCTTCTCGGCAATTGAAAGAACACAAGAAGAATTATCCTACAGATGATTTAGAGTTGGCTACTGTGGTATATGCATTGAAGATCTGGTGACACTATTTATACAGTGTGCAGTGTGAGATCTTCACTAACCATAAGAGCTTCAGATATTTCTTCATGCAGAAGGAGTTAAATATGAGGCAGAGGCGGTGGCTCGAGTTGATCAAAGACTACAATTGCACCATCAGTTATCACCCGGGGAGAGCTAATGTGGTAGCTGATGCATTGAGTCGGAAGTCGGAACCTATAGTGTATCTGTAGTTGTAGCTCAGCATCACATCAGATAAGATCTGGAGAACTTAGGTATAGAGTTGGTGCATGGTGATCATCAGGCTTTCCTTACTAGTTTGGTGGTTCAGCCGACTTTGTTTGAACGTATAACAGCGGCGCAGACTAGTGATGCGAAGTTGGTGGAAGTTATGGAAAAGGTACAGCAAGGATTAGCTACGGATTTCAACATCTCTGAGGGAGGTGTTGAGGTTTGAGACCAAGTTATGTGTTCCAAACGATGATAAGATCAGAAGGACGATTCTAGAGGAAGCATATCGTTCGTTATATATGGTACATCTTGGTAGTACAAAGATGTATCGGGACTTACGAGAGACCTTCTGGTAGAGTGGTATGAAGAGGCAGATTGCTCAGTTCGTGGAGTAGTGTCTGACATGTCAGCAGGTGAAAGCTGAACATCAAAGGCCAGTAGGGCTGTTGCAGCCTTTGCCTATTTCGGTGTAGAAATGGGAGCATATTTCCATGAATTTTGTTACCGAATTGCCGCTAGCGTTTCATGAGCAGAATGCTATTTGGGTGATCGTAGACAGATTGATGAAATCTGCTCATTTCATACCAATGAAGGTTAGCTATCCTTTGAGTAGGCTAGCAAACTTGTACGTGCATAAGATTGTTAGGATGCACGAGGTACTGGTATCCATTGTATCAGATCGAGACCCGAGGTTTACTTCTCAATTCTGTACGAGCTTACAGGAAGCGTTGGGGACGAAACTTACTTTCAGTACAGCGTTCCACTCCCAGACTAATGGACAATTGGAGAGGACGATACAAATCTTAGAAGATATGTTGCGAGCTTGTGTGTTAAACTTTGGTGGTAGCTGGATACAGTTTATGTCACTAGTGGAATTCGCTTATAATAACAGTTTCGAAGCTAGTATCGAGATGGCACCGTTCGAGGCTTTGTATGGTCAAAGGTGTCGATTTCCTTTGTGTTGGGATGAAGTTGGTGAACATCGAGTGTTAGGATCTGAACTTGTGCAGCGGGCGTCTGAGAAGGTGGGTTTGATCTAGAAAAAGATTAAATCAGCTTAGAGTCGGCAGAAGAGTTACGCAAATATTCGCCGCCGTGAGTTAGAGTTTGAGGTGGGGGGCACGGTATTTCTATGGATCACTCCAATGAAAAGGGTGATGATATTTGGGAAGAAGGGCAAGCTGAGCCTGAGGTATATCGAACCATTCGAGATTCTTGAGTGAGTGGGTCTAGTAGCCTACAGGATTGCACTACCCCGAACACTCTCGAGGGTCCACGATATGTTTCACATGTCCATGTTGAGGAGATATGTGCTGGATCTATCACATGTTATCAGTTATGATGGTTTGGAGATTGGGGATACTTTAGCGTATGAGAAGATACCTGTTCAAGTTCTGGACCGTAAAGTTCAGAAACTTCGTACTAAAGATATATCATTAGTGAAGATATTGCGACGAAACCACAAGTTGAGGAAGCTTCTTGGGAACTGGAAACGGAAATACACCAGACGTATCCATAGTTGTTTTGAATACGTGTACGTTATCCTGCTTTGGGTTGGGATAGGTGGTTAATCATCGAGAATGTGTATTGTGAACTCCTGAGACAGTTTATGTTGTAACCACGGTATTCCTCTGCCATAAGTGAGGGTATGTATGTTTGTGTTATGATGGGGCTGTGCTATAGTAGTCGCCAGCTTTCTCTAGAGTTGAGTGCATGTGTGAGTGTTTGATTGTATGTATAAGTTCATGAATGAGAGATTGCAAATTTTGAGGATGAAATTTTTGTAAGGAGGTGAGACTGTAACAACCCGAACCGTGATAGGTGGGTTTAATTAAAATAAGAGAGGGGTAAAAAGGTAATTAAACAGGCTTCATTGACGAAGCTAGAGTTCGTCGACGAAGGCCTCATATTTCTCGTCGACGAGGAGAGGTGTTCGTCGACGAGGAGAAGCCGAGAGGTATTGTGAAATGCGACGAAATTTAGAGGCTCGTTGATGAGGAGAAGTTGAGAGATTTCGAAAAATCAATAATATCAGGATTCGTCGACAAAGCCATCATCTCGTCGACGAGTTGACTATATGGCCTCATCGATGAGGACGCCATTCATCGATGAGGGTGGCCGGGTCAAAGGAGTTATAAATATCTTTTCTCATTACTTCTCAACTAAGAAAACTAAATATCTTCTCTCCATCTCTCTAGAAATGCTCCACAAACTTCCTCTCTCTAGATTTCTTCGCCGTTTATTGTCTAATTCAATGATCCAAAGTTACCACGAGAATCAGTGAAGGATTTTCTACAAATTTTGTGGATCGAAAACTCGTTTTGAAGATTTTTGAGTTTTGGTGAAAAATCGAGGTAAGACTTGGTTTCTTTTCTGATTTGGTAGTTAGGTAGAGAACGAAGTCATGAGTATATTCTGTACTGCGTTTTATAGGTTTTGAGAACTCTGTTTGTTGTTTAGGAGCCGTAGAGTTCAGGATTGGTCTTTTTGGGGAAAAGTAAGAGAATACAATTTATATTAGTTATTTTTGAAATTGGACTAGGTAGAATTGTGGTTCACGATCCTGTGTGCATTTTGGTTACTCATTTAGGGGGATCTAATGAGTAAAACTATGGGTCTTTCATGATTACAGTTTTGGGAAAAATGGGGTATTATGTTGCATCCTTGGTTTTGTTGAAAACCGTATGTATATGATGATTTATATTATGATATAAGGATGGTCGTGCCTTGACTTGTTTAAACTATATGTGTTTAGAAAACCATGATTTTAAATTACCAAATGGGTGTGATTTGTTTGGTTATATGAGCATGCATGGTTGTGTTTTGTTGAAATGTAGTATGAACTTCCAAATTGTTCCAGGTATGAAAGAGTGTTCGGCTCTATATCCGAGGGCCTGTGTTTATCGCCTGCCATGTAGGCAAGAGTGTCCGGTTCTATATCCAAGGGCGTGAGTCTATACCGGCTGATCACTGAAGGGTGTGGATCCACCAGTTTGCGTTGGTACGATGCTATAAGAGTCTGGGACTAGCCATGTGCTAGTAGCGCCATGTATCGCGGGTTGGTTACGGGCTAACGCTGAATATCGCAGACCAGCTTCGGGCCAAGGGGTGTGATGACACTGGGTAGATCATGGGCGTGTGTATACGTGTGTGTGCGTGTATGCACTGTACTGGAACTATATTGTGAAAACACTGGAAATACTTTTAACTATGTATATTTTTACTGTCATGATAACACTAAAATGCCACACACTAATATAACCTACATTTGCCTTACTGAGATGTGTCTCACCCCTACTGTACGTATTTTTTTACAGGTCCTTCGAGTAACCAGAACTAGCGTCCTAGTGTTGGGAGCGTAGTGGTCGGTGTACTGCGAGTAATGCGTGGGTAAGTGCTATGACTTTTGTTTCACGAGTTGCTGTTTTGGGGTATGTTTGGCACCCAGTTGTACGTTTTGTATATGTGGAGCCTGGACTCCATTTCTTGTATAGACTCTGGTATGGTACCATGTATGTATAGAATGACCTTCTTCTGCTGAGTACATTCTGTTGTGTATGCATGTGTATAGGGTGCTTGGGAACCCCACAGGGTCAGATCCTCATTCATTGTCCTGTGTCTTTGGATGGTTTGTATGATACAGGGACATGTTAGATTACATTTTCACCCTTGGGTTCCATTTCCAGGTTTGGGGCGTGACAGGTTAAGAGGGGGGTCAAAAATTATCAGCGAAGTCGCCACTAACCTACTACTCTATGTGAGGTTAGAACACCTATTTAATTAGTACTAATTGATTTGGTCAACTAGTTACACCTAGGGTCCAAGGAACCCATAGTTGAAGGTCTATAAACTAAAGTCAAGTTTAAGAGTTTACTTATGTGCCCCCTATGCACTCGTTTTATGAACGATACGTACTAAACTAGCTTAATTACAAGTCTAAAAAATTGGTATCCTTCGCTTTATTCACATGACTTATCGATTTAATATTGTTCCACCTTGCATTCCCATAGTATTCTAATTTGGAACGCAAGGTTTCCCTCACTTTGAAAGCCAATAGAGGGTGCTATGCATCTTACTGTTAGTCATTTTTTCACCAAACATTTCGTAACTTAGCCGAACAATTCAAGAGTAAAACTAAAACAAAGAGAAAGGTAAAATTATACACCACGATTGACTAGCTACTTAAGGGTGATTGATTGGTCTTTGTTATCCTACAATGCAGGAATCAAGCCGGTTGTCATCCCAAAAAGAATTTCAAAGCGAGTTTTAGAAAACATTTAATTTTTTGAATTTTTTGAGAAATCTCTTTAAAACAACTTGAAAACTCTTGAAGATACTTGAAACCTTATAGAAAAATCATTTATCATTTCATTAGAAAGTTGATTTTTCAGTACAAGCTTTGTAAACAAAGTTTGAAATCAACAAAGAAAAATCTTTTTTTTTTTTTCCACCCTCAAGCCACTTCATGGCCGATTGCTTTGAAAAAAGAAATGATTTTTCTATAGTAGAAACTTGAAAACTTTGTAGATTTTTGGTTGGAGAACCACAAATCAACCTTAAAATCACATTTAAAACTTGGAGAACATCCAAAAGTTGCATTCACGAATGTATGATTCCATGAACGTTTGGAAAAAATCTTTGAAAACTTGAAAACTTTTTGGAAAACTTGAGTGAATTTGCTCTTAATCATTAGAAGTTTGGTTTTTTTAATTATTATTATTATAATAGAAAAAGAATTAATATGATTTGCCTTCAAGAAACTAATTGGGTGGGGGAGAAAGTTAGAAAAATTGATAAATCAGGATTTAAACTTTGGTACACTAGAAAAGAAAAACATAAGAATGGAGTAGACATTATTATTGAAAAAAACTTAAAAGATAGCATTGTGGATGTAACTAAAGTAAGAGATAGAATTATAAAAATCAAGATAGTATTAGGACAAGAGATAATAAATATCATTAGTGCTTATACTCCTCAAGTTGGCTTAGCAGAAAATCTTAAGAGACAATTTTGAGAATATATGGATAGTATTATACAAGGCATACAAGAGACTGAGAAAATATTTATAGGACGAGATCTAAATGGATATGCTGGAAGCGATAATAAAAATTATGAGAGGATACATAAAAGATATGGATATGGAGACAAAAATAAGTCTGGAGAGATGATCTTAGACGTTGTTATGTCATGAATTCAGTATAATGAATACTTGTTTTAAGAAGAGAGAAGAATACTTAATAACCTTTAAAAATGGACAAAATAGAAGTCAAATAAATTTTTTTCTTCTTTTAACTAGGAGGGTAGATCATTTATCATGCAAGGATTGTAAAGTTATTCCAGGTGAAAGTTTAACCACACAACATAGAGTCTTAGTGTTAAATATATATATATTAAAAAATGGAAGAAAAAGGATAAATAAACTAGTGTCCGAGACATAGACGGTGGCAACCTAAACGGAGCAACTCTACCTATATACCTCCTTACCCAGCTTATTTACCCCCCTCAATCCCGATGTGTAGGGGCGCTTGGTGAGCTACAGCAAATTCGATAGCTAGCACACTCCTTCTTCTCTTCATCTATTAGATATGCCTACTCCTAAACCCAGATCTGTCTAAAGCACCGAACTTTAGGACTAATTACGGGAGGACGTCCTTGTCGCATCGCCCCCTCAGTAGGTCGGGCCTTGAATTTGAGCCATGGCATAATAAATTAAAGAGGATTGGTAATCTGATACCTTCATGGATAATAGTTTATACTTCACGAATGAAATGTACAATGATGGGAATAGAAATAATTCATTCAGGTAGAGGTATACTAATAAAGTAATGACTACCTGATTACTAGAAATTATTAAAAATTCTGATATACAATTTTTTGTATTTTCTCATGCTATTTTGGGACTTATTGTTTATTTTTTATGCATGACTTTCTACTTTGTGCTTTCACTAGATACATACTTTCGCTTATGGTTGCTCTTTGCCTTAATACTTATATGTTTTTCTTGCTATCTTACTTTTTTTTATTGATATCAAGAGGGAGAGAAATTTTGGACAAAAATTGAGCATGATAATTAATCTTGAATTATGACGTGATGTGATATTGAGCTAACCTTGATATATGAGCATGATATGAAATTGATCTTGATATTACAAATATTGTTAAGGTGCATATTGTAAGATGAAGCCTTTTTGAGGCTTACTTATTTTTGCTCCTTGTTTGTCATCATCAAAAAGAGGGAGAGTGTTGGTCTTACAAAACCTAAAATCTTATTTTGATGATAACAAATTAGAGGAACTTAACATATTTGATTAAGTGATGATATTTCAGGACTTAAGTATGGAAAACAAGGTCAAGTGCACACAAGGATTATTGAAAGCTTATACTCCAAAGAAAGAAGATCTCATAAAGCTTGTATTATTAAAGCATGGATCCAAAGATGACTTGATGAAACTTAAAGTAAATTGAAGTTGGAAGTCAAGATAGACTCAAGAGATGGAAAAGCATGAAAACTTAAGTGGTAAGAATGTATAAGTCTTAAGAAGTCTCGTGTAAGTACTTCAAGCGATTTTAATATGGATACATGAAGTTCTTAACTTAATTTATTGGACCTAGATACCTTTTAAAATACTTGGAAAATATTTTTATAAGGTCAAAAGTTATTTCAGAAAGGTTTAAATTATTTTTGGAATGAAAAGTACCAAAACAAGATTTTCCAAATTCTGTTCTTTTTTTCTACATTTGCATTGATAAGCACTTTTCTCTATCAAAAACTCCTTATATTAAAAAATGTTCAACATGAAAGTTGTGGGATGTTCCCTTAGCTTTCTGTTGATAGCAAGAACGTCTAATTTAGAGTTGTATAGAAAATGTTATGACCCAAATACTGAAGAGTAGTGGAAGCTATCAGGCGCTGGACAATGTTGACCCAAGTGACTAACATGTAGACAGAATGATTTTTGGACAACCCGTGAGGACTTAGGTGACCGACTCTTCATACCTAAACGACTGACTCTTTATACCCAGGCAACTGACTCTTCAAAAATTCAAATTTTAAAAATAACGAAAACTTTCCAAAAGTGATTTCTTGGCCACCAAACTTTGTGAAAACTTGGGAAATACGTCAAGCAACTTAGGCAACACGAAAATATGCTTTTTAACTCTATTAATACATACTAAACATAAGGATTTTATACACCAACAATTAAGAAATCGGCTATTGTTTGAATTCTTCCACATTCAAAAAGTTCTTGCTGAGCATACTTTGCTGAAAGCTTTTGCTACGAATTTGCTGAATTAAAGCTTGAGGTTCCTATGCTTAAATTGAGATTTTTCAAAACTAAAAAACCTCAGTGTTATATTCTTGAGCTTTATTTATTTATATTGATTAACTGTTGAAGTATATTGTGCTATAAATTTTACTAATTTGCTCTTGAAGAGTGTCTTTCTACACCAAATTAGCTTCTTGTTTTTCTTGACAGTTTAGGATTGTTGAATCGTTGTACCGAGCGTGGGGTATTTCTTGGAAAGTGGGCTCCACCCTAGTTGAAGGAGGTATTGTAAAATGTTGCTCCTGCCCATCAAATGAGTGTGTAAGGTTGTTTCTACCCGTAAAGGAGTGGTAAAGTGGAATCCTTGGGTGTGTTTGCCTAAGGTGAGGACATAGGTAGGTATAGTCGAACCTCGTAAAACTAGTGGTGTCACTCTCTTCCCTACTCTCATTTAATTTTCAGCTCATATAAATTGCGTGGTTGGAATTAAATTTTTCTGTTCATATAAACAACATGGATTGGATTACAAATTAACTGAAAATTAATTTGATTGAGATTGCGAAAACCAAAAAGGGAGTACGTTGGTTGATCAATATTTATTGCGAAAATCATAAGGGAGTACATTG
Source organism: Malania oleifera (assembly GCF_029873635.1). Classification (NCBI taxonomy): domain Eukaryota; kingdom Viridiplantae; phylum Streptophyta; class Magnoliopsida; order Santalales; family Ximeniaceae; genus Malania; species Malania oleifera. Next base: position 19,442,820 of record NC_080428.1, read on the forward strand.
ATTGGTTAACACCCAAGACTCATCAATTGAAAGTTTATTTAAATTCTGAGTTTTTGGAAGAGTGTTGGAAATTTCAATTGTGCTTTATATTGAGAAATCAAATTTACTAATACAGGGTTTTTTATCAGTTACATTCTTAAACTCTACTTTGAGTTACTCAATTTTGCTAAATCTTGGAAGCATTACTGAATTCATTCTATATTGTGAATCTTGTTTTGAGAATTTTGGTTAGTTGAACTAAATTGTTGAAAGAAGTATTCAAGTAGAACTCTCATTCATAAAGGTTTACAACTAAATTAATTTTCCGCTGAACTTGTGATTGTAAAACAACTTTATATGTGTTTGCTGAAACCAAAAAGAGTTAAGAAAGAACTAATTAAACGGAGTATAAAGAAATTTTAAATTTCCAATTCATCCCCCCCCCCCCCCTCCTCTCTTTGGAATACACCTTCCTTTTCAAAGGTCAACTTAGACATTCCTTAAAAATGTAGGTCTAACACCTAATTCTTACTTTCTTGAACATAGAAGTGAATTTATCCACTGACTCACTTGGCAATTGTTCCACTCTTTGGGCGAGATCACCTAGTCTCACCTTAGGTTTGGCCTTGAAGAAGTTCTAATAAAATAGATCTTATATTTCCTTGAGATACGTATGGATCTTTCATGTAAATTCATTGTACTTGGTAAAAAGTGACTTGGTAAGCGAGGCAAGGAATAGATGTTGCCTTAGATTGTAATTTGACCTTGCCTTTCGATATTTGGACCACAAATGGGTTGTGTGCTTGATAGTGGATTTGTTCTTTCACCTGGAAAGAGATCAAAATATAGGATTTTATACCCCCTCAAAAAAGGGTATAAATGGTTAATATCCTCTTAATCGGATTTTAATAAGGAATTCTCCTAATCATTTTAATTCTTTCTCCAAAATTTGGGTTCACTCCAACTATATGATTACGGTGGAAATTGATTGACCAACCTCACGTCGACTACTGAGGTGGCTAGTTAAAAGTCACCTCCATACTATAGGTGAGGAGCATGACTTCTAGATGGCATATCTTTTAATCCAACTCATGTCACTCTTCAACCCTATCAGTTAGACTAGTTTCCTCTTAGTGCTAGCCCACTAGCCTAATTTCCTATAGTCGATAAGCTACTAATGTGGATGACTCATGGTGTTTCCCATAGCCTTTATAGAACATCAATTTTCTCAAACCTTACAAGGCATGGCTGGGGTTTCTTAATAGAGGTGTTCAAGTTGGTCTTATAAAACTCTTTGAACATATCTTTCATCCAAGCCCTTATTTCAGCTTGAAGTCCTCCACGATGGTATTCATGATGATGATGACCTCCTAAGAGATATGTGGGGCCAAATATTGGTTCTCCTTGGCCACCTGTTCTTATGGTTGCCAAATTAGTATTTGTTAACCTCGTAGGTGTCGACAATATAGAGGGTTGGAACTAAGTTTCTTCCCAACTCCCTCTTGGGGGTTATCCTGAAAAAAACTGTATTGGTCTATATCTTCAATGGTATCCTGAGAGGGTACCTTTAGGGTTGGTGCCACTAGTACCACCCTTTATGCTTCCTGTGGGAAATAGTGGTATAACACATCTTGCGCAAACATGCCAAAAAGGTGTTCAATCAAAATAGGTGTCAAACATCTTTTGATATGTGGTGAGAGGTGATTGGTTATTAAAGATGCTTGAATGTGGATGAAATGGGATCGTTACACCAACTCTCGTCAAAGGTATTAAGATAGTTGCCCTATTACACAATGAGCACCCTTGTCAAATAATGATGGTAGGAAACTATAAAAACAATCATAGAAATCATAGAAATTCATTGGAGGGAGAAAAATAGGAAAGTAAAGAAACTCATATTAGAATACGAAAGTAGAGAACAGGGAATAGAGCAAAAATAGAAGATAATAAGAGAGACGGATAAATTGGTACTGGACCATTTTGCATTGGGCTAATTGTATTATTATATGAGTTGGACTGAAGCTTTAGAAGCTAGAAATTACACATATTTACACCCCTATTGCAATCAAACTTGGAGTTACATACAATCCCCAATTGTGCGTCATAAGCACATAGAGTATAAATTCACGACTTAGCTAATCAATGACCTCTTAGAAAGCTAATCTTAATTTGCCAAGCATTTGAAATTCTTAATATAAATAGAATCTCTCTAAATGCCGACACTTTATTGTACTTTATTTTCTTTCCTTTAAGAACCAATTTTATTTGTAGTGTACAAAGTCAACTATTTGACTAATTTTATTTCATAGACAAGGCAGAGGTAGCCTTTCGCATGTCTAAGCTGTGCATGCCTCATCCACCCGTCTATTAAGTCTTTTCTTTAGCCAGCTGAGGGCAAAGATCCTTGGGCTATTAATTTGTTCCTCTTTAGGGAAACACTTGACTCACTCTTGAGTAGCTGAGGTAGGTAGCTAGTTGGTAGTACAATATTCACCTAGGCGAACTTGGTTCAACTTCATTTTCCTTCACCTATTTAGGATTTCACTTGCTAGACATAATTTTTTTTAAAGTGCTCAATAATTGCACAATCTATTAGATTTAGATTTTAATGAATATGAAAAAAAAAATTCAAAAATTCCATGCTCCTAAACTGAGGTGAAAGTCTTATCAACCTGTGTTCAATATACTCAACCCCCAACACTACCTTGTCTTTAGGGCATATATATGTCTAAAAAGTTCTAACTCAAGATCTCTCCAATTCATCAAAAATAGGCTACAAGGAATGAAAAGAGCTTCACATATTTGTTGTCTTCGAACTCTAGTTCACATTACCTTGCTACCTACTCGAGCATTAGAAAATCCCCCAGAAGCCAACCTTGAGCATCCCGTCTCATGAAGCATCTCTCCCAAGAACCAAGGTTAAAAATTGATAGTTTGCAAAAAATTGAATTTCAAACTATCAAGACACCAATGTTAAACCAAATGACAAACACACAAATCTTGAATCAAACCCATCTACAAGTTGTGCGAAGTTACAGAGAGGAACAAGCCGGTTGCACTATATGCCTTGTGGGCTCTAGATGTCCTTGACCTCAATGTAAAGCTGAAACACCATAGCCAACGCAGCCCCACAAGCAAATAAAAAACAGCCTACACAGCTCGACCACTACTAATGCATATGCTATTAAAAGTAGGTCGCACTCGTGGGTTGTGCATATTTGTGCCATGTTTAAAGGAATAAACAAGGACAATAACAAGCAAACCAAATAGATAGGCGCAGAATCTAAAGGAAGTTCTGAGAGTTGGAAGAGGGGACCGGGCAATTAGGCATCGCTGCCCCGCATATAGCAGACAAAAAACACATGCTGACAGGTTGGAATTATAAAACAAATGAAAATAAAACAAAGCATATATATATTTATTGCAGGAAATTGCATATGCCATTCACAGAGAAGCAAATGATAGCCCCACTATGATGCCATTCCAGACTGCTACGGATCTCCATCAAGAAGGCCCCAACAACACCATCAGCTGTACAAAATCAAGCACCACAATCTTATCGAAGAAAATCTGGGCTATATTTCAGAGAAGTGCAATTTTTAAGTTTTCAGTTTTAGCTTCACTGGAAATCTTACAAATTAGTAGAGCAGAAGTTTGCAGGCTTCTGGTTTCCTCACCTGGAAAATTTTGAACTTAAATCAACAAACTATTATTCCAACTTGAAAAAACTGCCCCCATAGTCGGAGAAATCACTGCCACCAGAGAATTCATAGTACTCATCATCAGACAGGATATCAAGATCAGAAAATTCAGATGGGTAGAGCTCATCAAAAGATCCATAAGACCCAAAAGAACCATCATCAGGAATCGCAGCATCAAACTCATAGTCATCTGTGGAGTCATAGGGGCACCGCAATTCTTTAATCCTCTCCGCACATGTTTTCCTCAAATTAACCCCGAGATTAACGTTGAAACACTGGCGCAGGTCAAGAGATTCAAGGTATGGACAACCATCAAGAATGGCCTGCAAGCCTTCATTTGTTAGCTTATTCCCAAAGAGCTGGAGATGGCGTAACTCATGCATGTTTTCTGCAATAGCCATAGCCTCCTCGTCACACTCTATGTGTGGGCGTTTGAAACCATGACTGTTCAGTTTGAACGATTTTAGGAGAGGACAACAGCGACCAACAGCTTCCAGAGCTTCTATTGAGAATGAGCAATAAGAAAGCTCAAGTTCTCCCAGAAATGAAAGCTTTTTAGCTCCTTCACTCAGCCCATCATCTGAAATGCCATGGCAACTCACGAGTCTAAGACATCTGAGATGACTTGATCTGCACACAGGTGAAGGAATGACACAGCAACAATCAGCAATTACATTTATTTTTAAAAAAGTGCATTTAAGGTCATGTGATTGGGCGACCAGCTTTGGTGCAAAATTCATGCCTAAAAATCCAACAAGCATTACAGTCATACCAGTGGCATGAAAAAAATGCAGACATGAAAATGCATGAGCTTCAAATTAACCAGCCATGGCCACATGTGATGAATCATAAAAAAAAGCCAAAAATTGATCAGAGCATGAAAAAAAATGCAGACGTGAAAATGCATGAGCTTCAAATTAACCAGCCATGGCCACATGTGATAAATCAAAAAAACAAGCCAAAAATTGATCAGAGCATGAAGAATAATGCAGACATGAAAACGCATGAGCTTCAAATTAACCAGCTATGGCCACATGTGATAAATCAAAAAAAAAGCCAAAAAGTGATCAGAGCATGAAAAAAATGCAGACATGAAAATGCATGAGCTTCAAATTAACCAGCCATGGCCACATGTGATAAATCAAAAAAAAAAGCCAAAAAGTGATCAGAGCATGAAAAAAATGCAGACATGAAAATGCATGAGCCTCAAATTAACCAGCCATGGCCACATGTGAATGAAAAAACAAACCAAAAATTGATCAGAATGGAGAACTCCCATTCTATTAGTAAATAAATTCTCATAATAATATCTATTACTTCCCTAGAGAGACTTTTATTGAGATAGAATAGTTCAAAACAGTTGTGAAAGGTGCCTTGGTACCAAAAAAACCCAGAGGCAACAAGGCTTTGCCTAGGCTCAAACCAGGTGTCTTCAATCAGGAACACGCCAAGCCTGAGGCAAAACAGGTGCAAGGCCCTTATAAGATGCATTTTTATCTGATTGCTACAGGCTTTATCTTTTTACGGCTTTGTCTTTTGCACATTTGGACCAACTTACTTGTGCAAACTGAACACATAGGTCAAATACCCTCAAGGGAAAAAATTGATAATAAAAACAAAATAAATAAATATGATTGATACTTTCTTCTTCTTCATTAAAATATTGGGATGCATAATTGTTCCATGTGTTTGCCACAGTTCATAGGAGTTGGTCAGCATGTTAAAATATGCATACCAAATACATTATTTTCTTGTACTACATTATGTACATCATTTATGACACTTGACTGTATATATGAACCTTACAGTACTTCTGTTCCTTTTAGTAGGATTGAACATAAAGCACATTATGACACCTACTTGGATTAGCACTTAAGTCACAGTTATCAAGAAACTTGACTGATGTACACGGCCCATTTTGTTGCTCTTATATCACACAGGCCAGGTTTCTTGATAAATGGAACTTAACTGTTAATCCAAGTATTAACCTCATGCACTCCAGGTTCACAACAAGAGAAATAATAGTTCTCGAGTATGAACATAATATACAAGCCTCTAATTGCCCAAGGCTATGAGTGGTTCAATCCTAAGGAAATATGGCAGAGAAGCTGTCAAAAATCCCTCGTTTGACACCAGGGCAAAAGCAATGACATTTTATCACACATTCACATTTTCTTGTCACTGCTGACAATTTAGTTCACTTTATGACTGCTGCAATTCTATTGTGAGTAGATTGTAGTATGGAGTCGAGCATCTTTTTGAGGGATTAGAGACAGATAGTATCGTGATCCAATGACTTGTTATAGCCCTAATCAAGTCTAGCACTCAGACAAGTGAACTTGGTGGTTGCATGGATCATTGGACTATAAGAACAGAGTGGGCAATAAAGCTTTGGAGATGAGGCTTAAAACATTTTTCCATCTACAAACAAGAGGGAGATGATGGACTTCAAATTTATATCTGAATAGGGTTGCCTATGAATGACCCAACTCAATTAGCACATACACTAGTAATTAGAATCCATGCAGTGGCCTCAGTGACTTATTGATACCGTACAGCAGGGAATAGCAGGGAAAGAGAGAAGTACGAGAGAGAAAGAAAGAGCAGAAGGGAGGAAGAAGAAGAAGAAGAAAGAACTATTTGCTGTAGATAGATGGAGAGAGAAGAGAGACATGGATTTGGAATTTTGATTACCAGTAACTTCAACATACAAGTATCAAATCTATTTCAGCATTCCTACCCTACAATTAACTAAACTACTTGGGAAATGGCTTTAGAGGTTCATGAATGAAACAAGGTCATTTTGGAGAAAAAGACCATTTCAAAATATGATCTACAACGACCGAACTTCTAAAGAAGTTAAAGAATCCAATCATGTAGGAGTTGGAGATACAAATGGAACGACTGAGAATATTTTTTTCTCCTCTATCAAATTTGACATGAGGAATTGAGATAATATTTTCTTTGGCATGACATTTGGTGTTGCCCTCTCCTCTTAGCACAAGGTTTCCAGCCATTTTTAGTTCCACAAAGATGCACTTATAGTAGTTGACTCCAACTTTCAGCCAATGGGATTACCTGGGACATCCCACTTGACAAGAAGACCCATGATTAGGAAATTGGAACCATTGTAGACTTCTTTGGCAGCCTGTACAAACTTCGTTACGAAAACATCCCTAACGAACCAAAGTGGACCCTGGACAATAGCGGCAACTCTACAGTCAGTTCCAAAAATAGGAATCTCCAGCAGTAACCAGCAGAAAATTATCCTGGAGGCTCATTTTGAAGACACCTGCCACCACAAAGGTTGCTTCTTTTGCATGGGCTGCAACCCTAGGGAACATCATCATGGTCAACAACCAGCAAAGAAGGGAACTGCCCCTTGCAACAAAATGCAGCTTGTGCAAAAAAGAAGCTGAGACAATTGACTATATGCTTCTACCGCTATAGGACCAGACACATCTGGGATCTGGCCACTGCACTGAACTGGCAGCAATGGGCCACTGGTATGAGGGGGGGAGGGGGAAGAAATCCAGGCAAGGAAAGGAATTTCGGTCAAGTAAGGACAGCTTTGGCTCTTATACCCTGAACCCTTTTTTAGATTGTGCGGAAGGAAAGAAATGGAAGAGCTTTTGAAGGATCAGCTACACCACTGAATATAATCAAAGACAGATGGACTAGCACTAAATATCAGTTGGCATAGTGGATTGTACATTACAGACATCCACACTGTTCTTAAATTTTTTGACACCTATATAACGAGTACTTTCTCTTTTGATACTGTTTTGTACATGGATGGCACCCTTTAATGAATTCTGTTCCTGATTATTTTTTTTATAATAAAAGAAGATATATTAGGAATAGAATATAAAATCATAGGGAGGATACTAAATCCTCAAAAAGGAAAATAAAAAAGGAAAAGAAAAGCAAGAAAATAAAAAGAGGGAAAAATAAAAATAAAAAAACAAAAACAAAATAAAAACTGCCACAATCAGCTAAGAAAACCCCTCTTTAATCGCTTCCCGTCATAGTTCACCAAATGTTTCAAATTAGCTAATTTTTTTTTACCTTTTTCACCTTAGATTTGCCACTGTCAAACCTAACTTCATTTGCTCCTTCATCAGACCACATGGAGCCCAAGTCATCCAACATCTGTTCCCGATTATTAAAAATTAAAAAAATTTAAAAAAAAATGAAAAACGGAAATCACACTACAATTCTACAAGAAGGTATAATATATCAGACATGCACGCTAATGCACATATATTCATTAAGGAACTCTAGAAGACCAGCATGCTTAGTATTCTACCTTTTTGTAAACACAAATATCGCGAAGGAAGGTGGTGTAAGAAGTACAAACGCTGGGGTAAAAGCAATATCTTCAATGTTATAGGGATCTCACCACGGCATAAAGCTCTTTATCATGCATGTTGCATTTTTATTTGCCTCTTAAGAGTTTCTCATTTCCAAATTAAAAACTCTACCTATGCCTACCCAGGAGGCATCATAAGCAACCTCAAACACTACTAAACTATGCCTAAGTACATGTGCTTTTGTTAATGTCTCTAAAAGCTCCAACCGAAAGGATCAATGAAACTCCACTTTCTTAAGGCAATCAAAGATGGGAGCCATAATGGTGCCAAAACCCTAATAAATCGCCTATAGAAAGTAGTCGTGAAAGCTGCAAACTTAATAAATAGTCCTAATCTCAATCCACTTCTTAATAACTATTCCTTGCTCAAAAACCAAAAAAAAAAAAACAAGAGAGCACACTAGGATGGAGAAAAATACATTTTGTTAGGTTAGCATATAACATAGCTTCCTCAAAGTGACAAAACCTAGCTTGATGTCAAGCAACAAAGATTTAAATGGAAAGAGAGATATATGAGAAAGAAAAGAAAAGACTTTGATGAGAAAAATAAACACAGATTCTGAATTCAAATTGATAACTAACTCCATCATACAATTACTAAAAGCATCGATACTCCATAGTTAACTAACAAGCATGATTACAAATTAACCCCAACAGAATAGAAAATTGCACAACAAGAAGAACTAATACTTGCATCCTAATGTTCTAATTATACACCTAAAATATGTATGCTGGATAGGCAGCCTAAATAATGATTGCGGTTCTCTCATCCTCTCTTAGTTATTTTCCTAGGTGAACTTTGGATGGGGGAAGGATAAACAAGCTACGTAAGAATTCACTAAGGGTCTGTTTGGTATCGTTATTGTTTCCTATTTCTCCAGTGAAAAAACATATTATAAAAACACATTTTTTCTGTTATCAGTTTTCTGTATTTGTTGCCGACTTTTAGCTATTTTCCAAAAAACTGGAAACCAGATTTTTTGGTTTATTTTAATATCCATAATAACTTTTTTTGGATTAAATTATTCATTTTATACACTTAAATAAAAATAAAAAATTAAATGACATATGAATTTAAATATAATTAAAATAAAAATATACATAAATTTTGAAAAATAATAATAAAGCCAATTACAAAATACTTTTACTATTTTTCAATTGTCATGTCCAATAAATTTTTTATTGCAAAATAAATTTTGAAAGTAGAACAATTAAGTAAAATAATTATAATAAGTTTTATTTTTATTATATTTATTTTTTTAAATGCGTATTATTTGTAATTTTATTATTTTAATCATATTTTTATAATATTTTGATTTAAAGATGAAAATGAGCATTTTTTTAATTAATTTTTTAATTTGTATTAGTTTCATAAAAACTAAATAGGTTGTTGGTTTGTAGTTTTTAGTTTCCGTTTTGGGGTTTTTTTTCGTTTCTGGTTTTTGTTTCTCTAATTTTTGACGGTGATACCAAACGGCCCCTAATTCTCATATGCTCTCTTCTCTCTTGCTCTCATATTTCCAGAATTTTATTTTTTGGATTAAAAAACAATGCATTAACAACAATCTAAAGGGATACAGTGGGGGGAGAACAAGAAGTTCTCCAAACGACAAAAGAAGACAAAAGAAAACAAACAAAAAATTATAATAATGCTGCCTTCCAATCTCTAACCAGGTAAGAGATCACACACAGATTGGGAGGAGATTACGAAATTCTACAAGTATCTGTTTACAGATTGACCTAGTTGGTTTACATTGGAGAGCCTCGATTGGAATCCCATCAAGGTGAGGTCAGATCACTAGCTCAAGAGGCCAAAATGAAGAACAATTTAGGAAAATAGTGTTGGAAATGTGTAGGAATAACCTCCCCCCCCCCAGCTCTAACGAATTCACAATGGCATCTTATTAGGAGAATTGGGAGATCTAGCACAAGGACATCATGAGGTTTTGGGGGGAATTTCATAGAAATGTATTTGTGGGTATCAGTGCAAACTCCACCTTCCTTACCCTTATCCCAAAGAAAGAGAGATCTAATACTGCTGATTCAAGCAACCACTAGCTACCCTGTGAATGCAAGTGAAAGAAACCCGAATTGCAGTCCCTAAGGCATGGGTATTCAATCCTTATTCTAGTAATGTGGATTCAGGCAGGTTGTTCAATTTAAGAATGAAAATCTGTTTATGATTGTACTCCTCTAATCCCCTATTAGTTATTTTCCCAGATGAACTTGGAAAGGTAAGGACATATAACTTATCTCTTACTCTCTTCTCTCCTGCTCTCATTATTGCTAGAAATTTGAGATAAATTCTCAAGGTGTGGACACCCCATCCTTATTCTAGTAATGCAGATTCAAGAAGGTAGTTCAATTTCAGCAATATCCTGAGAAACTTTCTTTGTAATGATTGCAGTCCTCCCATCCACTCTTAGTTATTTTCCTGGATGAACTTGGACAGGGGAAAGGACAGATAAGGCATAAGAATTAACTAATTCACTTAGTCCCTTCCCTGTTTCTCTCATTATAGCTAGAAGTTCGAGACAATTCTCAAGCTGTGGATACTCGATCCTTATTCAAGTAATGTTCAATTTCAGTGATATCATGTGAATAATTTCTTTGTGAATTGTGATTATTTGAGCAATTTCTTACATATTTGGAGACCTTACGTGAAACACCTCAAACTGACTTCGCAAGATTCAGTTGAGTGTTTCCATGAGGTATGGGTATCATGTTGGCCTAACAAGGCTTAATCTCGTTTTTGATAATAACAAACAAAGAACTCTACTTGTGCGTTTAAGTGAAGTTTTAGGTTTTATATCTTACAAGCAATATGATAGCACAATGGAAGCAAAATGGATCTTATTTAAAACTTAAAAGCCATGAAGGATAAAAGCTAAATGAAGATTGGCTAAAGCTTGGATGAAGTTATAGCTTCAAGACATGAGGGCTTAATTTCTATTTGATGTGTATTGTATTAGAAGTCTCATGTAAGTACTTCTCAATGTTAAGATTGTGTACGAAGCTCATAGGATAAAATTGGACTTACAAACCTATTTCAAAAACTCGGAAAATGTCTTTTCGAAGTTTAAATATCTTTTCAAAAAGATTACAAATGAGTTTTGAAATAAAGAACATTGAATTCACAAGAATCTGAACAAACTGTTCTGGCAACAGTGAGTTCGGGCTACCGGACTCTTGGTCCATTCGACCGAAGTGGTACTGCCATTGAAAAAGCCAAGACAGTGTTGGTTCGGGCGACCGAACAAGAATGTTTAGGCAACTGAACAGGTTCGGGTGACCAAAGTCAAGGATCGGGCGACCGAAGTGCTACTGCCTATTTGAAATTCCTATTTCTTAATGGTTCGGGCAACCGAAGCATAAATTCCGGCGACCAAAGTGTCACGGTTTAAATTATAAACAGTGCGATTTCTTAGCGTTTTCAAAATATATTTTTTCTAAATTTTGGGCAAGTGATCAGATTTCAAAACCCACTATTTAAGGGCAAGCCTAATCGTGTTAGGGCAACCTCAATCAATCCAATCGCACATATTATTCATCGACTTCAACTTTCATAGCTGCTGTGCGCTATTCTTCACTGCTGAAAATCAAAATCTGGTTTTTGATCTTCGTTTTTCATATTTCTTAGTCCAAAAAACCTAGATTTCTCTTGAGCTTTATTACATCTTATTGTTGAGAGGTCATTTGTGTTTTAAATTGTACAAATCTGCTCTTAGAGAGTTTTCTACTTCTACGAAAATCTGTGGCTGTATTGCTTTTGAACTTTCGATTCAGGGATAGAATCGAACAAGCAAGAGGGTGTTCTTGCTTGATAGGTGTCTCTACCTACTGAAAAGAGAGAGGGAAATCCACCTATTGAACGAAGAGAATAAAGGAAATCCTCACAGCGGGTTGCTTGAGGCAAGGACATAAGCAAGCCTCCGAACCTCATAAAAAATCTTGGTATTCTTCTTTCCCTTAAATTTCTTTACTTTCTTGCACTTATAAATTGATTATTATCTGCTGTGAATGAATTAAAATTGATTTGGGAATTGTATGAATGCTGAGGTAAATTTGTGGATACTTTGAATGATTTAAATTTCCATTGTAAATCAAACGCTGCTGAAATTGTAAATTCAGAATTGAGTTATTCGGCTGAGATAATTTAATATTGATTGATATTGATTGGTAAATTGTTCAAATTCTAAAATAATATTTGTATGGTTAAATAATCTTATTGTCAATATTAATCTGCTATAGTTACACATTCAGATGAGATTTAACTTGCCGGGATTGATTGTTATTGGTTAATTAACTGTTTAAATACAAGAACAAATACTTGTGATTGATCATATTGGTATTGAAATTAATTAGTCAAGAATATTGTTAATATTGAGATTTGATTATATATTTAGGATTGCTGATTGGTATAGCTGTTCGCTGCTTAGTTTTTCGTCGTGATTGAAATAGTAAAGGTACGTGATAATTAAGTTTTAAAATGAATCAATCTTTTGCGTATTAAAATTTCAAAATACCCAACTCACCCCACTCTTGGGACTACACCATTACTTTCAATTGGTATCAGAGCATAGGTTGTAACATATCCTAATAGGTAGTTGCACAAAGATCACAATGGCGAACCTACGTGTATCCCCATTCGGTGAAGGACATTCCTCCACTAGACCCCCAATCTTTTGCGGTGTAAATTACACCTTCTAGAAACAAAGAATGAGAATATTCTTACCAGCGATGGATTGGAGAGTCTGGACAGTCATAATCCAAGGGAACTATGTTCCTTCTAAGATTATTGTAAATAAGGAAATTCTTAAGGAAGAAAACAAAATGAATGAGGCTGACATGAAACAATTACAAATAAACTCTAGTGCAATGAATGTCCTGTATTGTGCGTTACACGCAAACGAGATTAATAGGATAAGGGGCTGTAAGACTGCCAAGGAAATCTAGGAAAAGCTAGAGATAACATATGAGGGAACCGTAGATGTTAGGGATAGCAGAATAGACATGCTCACTAGTGAGTATGAAGCCTTCAAGATGAAGCCAGAAGAATCTATATCGAGTATGTATACTAGGTTCACCCACATTATAAACTCCCTAAATGCACTTTGGAAAAACTACTCAACATACGAAATGATTAGGAAAATCCTTGGTGGACTTCCACCTGTTTGGGAACCCAAGGCCACGGTTATAACTGAAGGTAGGAACCTAAAAGCTATAACCTTAGATGAACTCATTGGGTAACTTCTCACGTATGAGATAGACATTAATACAAGATCAACTGAAGTTGACAAAGCTAAGAAATCCATTGCACTTAAAGCTTCCAAGGAAAGCTCGAGTGACGATGAAAATGAAGAGATGGATGATGATGACCTAGCTTTATTCACTAGACGACTAGGTAGATTCTTTAAAAAGAATAAGAGATTTGCTAAAAAAATTTGAGAATCTAAAATGGACAAAAGAGAAACAAGCAAGAAAGAAACTAAAGCAGAACCTCCAACATGTTATAATTGCAAAATAGGTAGGTCACATAAAACTTGACTGTCCACAGCTCAAGAAAGAGTCTACGAAGAAAAAGAAGAAGGCAATGAAGGCCACAACTTGGAACGACTCCAGCTGAACAGCTCGGAAAGCGAGTCGAGTGATCAGGAAATAGCAAACCTCATGGCGTTAAATGATGAGGTAAATTCTCATTCAAACTCATTCAATGACTCTAGTGATGAATCTTGTATTGAATCTTGTGATAGCATGTCATCATACACTGAAATACAAATCAAACTATTTAAATTGCATAAAAGCTTTGTTAGAGTGTCTAAAAGAAACATCACACTAAAAAGCGAGAATAACATGTTAATCAAAAAATTAGAGTCAATTAACTCTGTTGAAAAAGAAAAGGACTATATATTGCTGAACTAGAGAGTAAGATCAACAAGATATCAAAAGAACTAGAGAACGTAAAATTACAAGTCACTTCTAAAAATGAGAAAAACTCAAAAATAACTAGTCTAGAAAGAAAGATAGAAGATTATTGGCCTAACAAAGCTTAATCTCAAGTTTTGATGATAACAAATTGAGAATACTTAACTTATTTGTTTAAGTAAGGATTTAGGCTTCAAAAGTGTTCTTAAGATCAAGTTCAAGTGTTTGAAGAGAATGAATGAGGATTGTACTTAAAGACATGAAAGATGATGAAGTTTATTGAAGAAAGAGTTCAAGATGGACACAAAGAATGGAAGCTAAAGCATGAAGACTAGAGCTTAGATAGTCTTATTTTACAAAAGTCTCATGTAAGTACTTCATAATTTCAATATGGATGTTTTGAAGCTCTTAAGAATATCATTGACATAAAGACCTACTTTTAAATCATGGAAAATATTTCTATTAAGTCTCAAATAAATTTTACAAGATTAAAGCTAAGTTTTGAAATCAATTTTTGAAGAACACAGTATTAGCAAGAGGACAGGCAACTGACATATTATCCTGATTAATAATAAAGCAAACAGATATGAAGCAGCCAACTGACCCTCTAACATTTAGTCAACTGATTTAACACTGATCTTCAAAACATGCTGATTTTAAGAAGCTCAGGCGATTAACCCTCGGGCCTTAGTCAACTGAAGTACATGTTTAAGTTTTAAACAGCGCTGATAAAGTTTCCAAAATTGATTTCTCAACTCCCAAACAAAGAGGAAACTTGGGGAAAACAGTAAGAAATTTTATCACTCTATAAATACTTGATATTTTCGAAAATTATACACAACATCAAAGCACATACGAATCAAATATTTTGAGTTATCTTGCTTAAAATCTTTCTGAAACACTGCTGTGCTATTGCTGATTTAATCCACGGATTTTTAATCTATTTTGCTAAGATTCTCAAATCTAAATCAAAACCCTGGTTATATTTTTCTGAGTTTCATCTTCTATATTGTATTTTGATTGAAGTATACTGAATTTCAATTATACAAATCTGCTCTAACTAAGAATACTCCTTGTACGAACAAAATTGTTTCTTGTTTCTATTTTTGTTTGACGATTTAGCATTGTTGGATCGTTGCCTAGAGAGAGGGGTGTTCTCATTAGAGAGAAATCTCCACCTCAAACGTAAAGAAATTCGAAATAAATTCTCACAGCGTGTTGCTTGGAGCAAGGACGTAGGCCGCTGGCCGAACCTTGTAAAAAATCTGGTGTTCCTCTCTTCTTCCCTTAATATCTTTAAATTATTGCAAGTATATCAACTGCATGTGTGATGATTGCTAAGAACTTATTGGTTATTGGGAATTGCTAGAATATTGATCAAAGGAACTATATTGATTGTTTGTTGTTGGATTAAACAATCAGATTATACTTAAATACTAAATTGCTAAATATTGGGAGCTTACTTAAATTTTGATTTTAATTGTTATTAGAATCAAGTAATTGACTGGTTGTATGATTGAAAATATTTTGAACACTGAAGTTTTAAGAATACAGCTGATCTTGAATATTGTTCATTCATAGAAGATTGAATTTGCATTGTGATAATATACATACAAAGAATTGTTGATTGTGTGGTTGCTGATTAGTGTTATTGTGTTTGTGTGACTGTTGGATAAGCTATTTGTAAACTAAAGTTATTAAGAAAATTTTAAAAACCCAATTCACCCCCCCCCCCCTCCTTCTCTTAGGAGTACACCTAAATTCTTAATTGGTATCAGAGCCCTAGGTTGTAGTAAATCTTAAACTAGAAGCTACATAAAGATCCCTATGGCACACGTAGGTGTATCCCCATTTGGCGAAGGCCAATCTTCATCTAGACCACCTCTCTTCTACGGTGTTAACTACACCTTCTGGAAACAACGAATGAGAATATTTTTACAAACCATGGATTGGAAGGTCTGGAAAGTAGTCACACATTGTGACCTCATTCCCACTAAAAATATAGACAATACCTAAAGAAGAAAAAGAAATGACGGACAATGATATAGAGATGCTGTAGATAAACTCAAGTGTACTGAATGCACTATATTGTGCTTAGGATGCCAACGAATTCAATAGGATCATGGAATGTAAATCAGCTAAAGAAATCTGGGATAAGCTTGAAACTACTTATGAAGGAACAGTTGACGTGAGGGATAGTAGAATTGACATGCTCACTAACGAGTATGAGGCGTTTAGAATGAACCCTGGAGAGACTATCACTAGTATGTACACTAGGTTCACCCACATAATAAACTCCCTTAATGCATTAGGGAAAAACTACTCTACCTATGAGATGATTCGAAAAATCCTTAGAGGACTTCCACCAGTTTGGGAAGTCAAGGCCACTGCCATAAAAGAGCGCAGAAATCTCAAGAATACCTCCCTAGATGAATTGATAGGATCACTCCTCACATATGAGATGGTGATAAATGAACGAAACACTGAAGGTAGCAAACAAAAGAAGTCAATAGCTCTTAAAGCTACAAAAGAAAGTTCTAGTGAGGAAGAAGACAACGAATTAGACGATGATGATAGTCTTATTCACTAGAAGACTTGAAAAATTATTCAATAAGCACAAGAGATTTGCTCGAAAATTCAGAGACTCAAAAACTGATAAAAGTGAAACTAGAAGAAAGAAACAAAGAATGAACCTCCTACATGCTATAACTGCAAGAAAGTTGGACATATAAAACTTGATTGTCCACAGCTAAAGAAAGATGCAAAGAAGAAGAAAAAGAAAACAATGAAAGCAACCACGTGGGAAAACTCAAGCTTAAGTGAATCAGAAAATGAATCAAGCGATCAAGATGTGGCAAGCCTATGCTTCATGGCAAGAGACGACGAGGTAAATTCCTACTTTAGCTCATCTGACGATTCTAGTGATGAATCAAGTAGTGACTCATTTGAAAGCATGCCTTCATATAGAGAAATTCGGGCTGAACTATTTTCTTTGCATAATAGGTTCATAAAAGTAACCAAAAGAAACATAGCATTGAAAGAACAAAATGAAAAACTAATGAACAAACTAGAAACATCAACATTAGCTAAAAAATAAAAAGACTCGCTTATTGATGTACTCATGAGTAAAATCAACAAGATGTCTCAAGAACTAGTAACCCTGCAAGTAAATGGCAAAAATATAAAAGACTCAAAAATATGTGATCTTAAGAGTAAAATTGAGGATCAAAACAAAATAATCTACAATTTCACTAGAGGAAAGGAGAACTTTGATAAACTGGTTGGATCGCAAAACATGTCCTTGGATAAAGAAGGAATAGGATTCAATGGGTAGGTACTGGATTCTGGTAGGGAACTAGATCAGGTTCTTCTGGAGGAAGTAATCTTTCTTGACGAAGAATTTCAAGAGCTCTGTCATAGATCCATAGGGGCTTAGGTTTAGGATCTGGACGCTGGATTCCTATTCATGGGCTGCTTGGGTCATCAGGCTTTTTGTGAGGAAAAGGTTTACAGGATGGTTTGGTTTCCTTCTGGTGTGATTTGTGGCAATCGCAATCAGGATCACACATTAAAGGGTCGACATCCCAGATAAAATGTAATTCAATTTTGTCAGTGTAGATGGGAGATCCATCTGTATTAACACTATTGATGGGAATGTCATCTTCAAAAGTGACAGGCTTTATCATCAAGGATTGGAAGACCGGTGGTGTGCTGGAGGAAGCACCATTTTTGGATTAAACACAGTTTTCACGGTTCCATCCGGCAGTCTCTGAAATTTCGGATCTGAGAGATGAATAGGTACTGACTAGTGGTGAAGTTGTTCATAGCTAGTAATCCATTCCAAGGGGATTAACTGCTTCAATTCGTCTCTAGGGATTTGCCGTGGTATCTACAGAATGGTTGGCACTTCATCTTCTCTTTCAACAGTGATCAGAATAGTGTTGTCAGACTATCCCGGAAGGGGAAGATCAACAGCATGATCTTGAAGTCTGTAAATAAGCTAATGGTGAAGAGTGGCCATGTAAGCAGAAGATATCTGAGGAGCACCAGTGATTTGAAGCTGAACCTTTATGCAATTCTTCAAATTTTTATCCCTTAAAGGAATATTGAAGTTTGGGAAAAAGGTGAGGCAGCGCTTTCAACCAGCTTGAAATGTAGTGAGAGAAGTTCTGATTGCAGCATGCTCATACTAAGTATAAGTAGTGTTGAGGAGAGTGATCCTGGCTGTAACAGGAAGTCCTTTTCTGCCATGTAGAGTGAGGAGAAGACGAACAGCTCCAAAGTGAAGGCGAGTATAACCTTCTCTGATCCATTGGCTGATCAGATCTTGGTCAAGCTCAAGATCAACATACTGTTCTCTAGAGGATGCTGGGATGAGGCATTTATCAAGGGTTGTGGTCTGAACGAATTCTTTGACTTGAGGTCTATTATGGGATATGAGAAGAGTACGGACTTGGTTAGCTAAGGATTTCTTTTTTCTGAAAATATTGTAGGGACTTACAAGTGGAAGAGAGGTTTCCTGAATCTAAGCAGAATCAAGAATATAAGAATATTCAAACTAAGTTGGTAATCTTTGAAGAAGTGGTTCTTTTTATGGAAGGAGGAAGAGAGATTGAAGAAGAAAGTCTGGCTGGGGTAATTTCCGAACTTTGAGGGTGAGAATCCATAGGTGAAGTTTTTCTCTTAAACTATTTGTACCTCGTTCTTCTAAAAATCACTTCTATGATCTTAACTCTCCTGGTCTCCAGGAAAGAACATGACTCTAATACCACACGAGAGTCGGGGAGCCCTTTGACCTTCCTAAGGAAAGCAACCAATCTAAGACCACATCTCCAACACAGGCCTTCCCATGGCCACTCAAACAGAGAACTCAGGTCTTTCAACCAAAGCCTCAAAACACTTTGCAAGCACATCTTCCACAAATACCTACAAACACACTACGTGTTTCTTGTGTAAGAAAAAAGGGGCACATAAAGTTTGAATGTCCATACAAAAGAAAAAATGTTAAAGTCAAGAAAGTATGGAGAGTCCAAACTAAAACTAAAACTAAAACTAAAAGACCTAAAAAGGCTTGGGTACCAAAAGTAACACCTTAAAACCCTTCTTGTAGGTATGTTTTAGTACCACTCCATCAAAAGAGAAATGGTACTTGGATAGTGGATGTTCAAGACACATGACTGGAGTCAAGTCCAAGTTTACCTCATTGATGCTAAAGAATGGTGGACATGTCACCTTTGGAGACAACAAAAAAGGCAAAATAATCGGCATCGAGAAAGTTAGTAAAGAACCCTCCTTAATTATTGATGATGTTTTATTGGTAGATGGGTTGAAACATAATCTGCTTAGCATTAGTCAATTGAGTGATAAAAGTTTTTGATGTAACATTTAAACAAGACAAGTGCATAGTTGAACATAGAGAAAAGCATGACACTTTGTTCATTGCAAATAGGGTTAACAACGTATATTGCATAAATTTTGAAAATCTAATATCTCAGGAAGTCACATGTTTCACAGCCTTGAATGAAGCCAGCTGGTTGTGGCATAGGAGACTAGGACATGCTAGTATGGATCTATTGTCCAAATTAGCTAAAAAGAACTTAGTCAAGGGTTTACCTAGCACTAAGTTTGTTAAGGATAAGGTCTATGATGCTTGTCAGCTTGGGAAGCAAACTAAGACAAGTTTTAAAAAGAAGAAGCATATTTCCACTGGTAGGCCTTTAGAACTTATTCACTTAGATTTTTTTGGCCCCACTAGAACACACAGTCTCGGAGGAAAGCAATATGCTTTCGTCATTGTTGATGACTACTCCAGGTTTACCTGGGTACTTCTCTTATCCTCCAAAGACGACGTGTGTAAGATGCTAATTAACCTATGCAAAAATCTCCAAAACGAAAAAGAGTATGGAGTTCTAAACATCACGAAGTGTGTAAGATGGTAATTAACCTATGCAAAAAGCTCCAAAACGAAAAAGGGTACGGAGTTCTAAACATCAAAAGTGATCGAGGTAGAGAATTCAAGAATAAAGATGTTGAGAAATTCTCTGATGAATATGATATAACTCACAACTTTTCAACACCTCGTACTCCTCAACAAAATGGGGTTGTAGAAAGGAAAAATAGGTCGCTTTAGGAAATGGCTAGGACCATGCTAAACGAGCATAATTTACCTAAGTATTTATAGGTTGAAGCGGTAAACACCGCATGCTATGTGATGAATAGAGTCTCTCTTAGGTCAAGCCTAGATAAGACCCCCTATGAGCTTTGGAAAGGAAGAAGACCAAACATATCTTACTTTCACGTATTTGGATGCAAATGCTTTGTTTTGAATGATAAAGAGGACTTAGGAAAATTTGATGCAAAATCAGACGAAAGAATCTTCTTGGGATATTCAATGAATAGTAAAGCTTTTAGAGTCTACAACAAAAGGACCCTTTCAATCATAGAATCAGTCCATGTAGCCTTTGATGAAGCAAACCCATCCTCAAAACCATCTGATATTGAGGAAGCTGAAATTAAACAAAGAATAGAAGACTTAGAGATTCAAGAAGTAAAAGATGAAAGTAAGGAATCAAGCTCATCCTTGGATAATAGCCCTCTAGATCAATCTAAATTACCTAAAGAATGGAAATTTGTAAGAAATCACCCAAAGGACCAAATCATCGGTGAACCTTCACAAGGAGTATCCACTAGGTCTTCGTTGAAGAATATGTGTAATCATTGTGCGTTCCTATCCCAAGAGGAACCTAAGAACATAAACGATTTATTAAATGATGATTCACGGATAGTAGCCATGCAAGAAGAGTTAAATCAATTTGAAAAAAATAAAATGTGGAAATTAGTTCCTAGACCCACTGATCACTCAGTAAAGTGCGTAACAAGGCTAGATTGGTAGCTCAAGGTTACAATCAAGAAGAAGGAATAGACTACAATGAGACCTTTGCTCCCGTAGCTAGAATGGAAGCAATAAGAATGCTACTAGCCTATGCATCTCACAAAGATTTTAAACTTGATCAAATGGATGTGAAGAGTGCATTCTTAAATTGATTCATAAATGAAGAAGCATATGTAGCACAACCTCCAGGATTTGAGGACTTTCATTGTCCTAATCAAGTGTTTAGATTAACAAAAGCCTTATATGGCCTAAAACAAGCTCCTAGAGCTTGGTATGAGCAACTAAGGGGCTTTTTGTTGGAAAATGGCTTTTCAAGAGGAAAAATGGATAGCACCCTGTTTATTCAGTCTAAAAATAAAGATATGCTTATCATACAAATATATGTGGATGATATCATCTTTGATGCTACTAATAAGGACTTATGTAAAGACTTTGCAAAATGCATGCAGGACGAGTTTGAGATGAGTATGATAGGTGAGTTGACTACTTTCTTGGTCTTCAGATCAAGCAAGCTAAAACTGGCACTTTCATTAATCAATCGAAATATATAAGAGACCTGCTCAAGAAACTTGATATAGAAGGTGGAAAGTCACTGGGGACTCCAATGAGTACTTCTATAAGCCTTGACAAAGATAAGCAAGGAAAGCCGGTAGGTATGAAAAACTACCGAGGCATGATAGACAGTTTGCTCTATTTGACTGCTAGTAGACCTGACATCATGTTCAGTGTCTGTATGTGCGCCTATTTTCAAGCAGCTCCTAAAGAATCACACCAAATAGCTGTCAAGAGAATATTTAGATAATTGATAGATACTATTGATTTAGGTATGTTGTATCCTAAAGACACAGGCTTCGAAATGATTAGTTATGCAGAAGCGGACTATGCAGGATGTAAATTGATCGAAAAAGTACGAGTAGTACTTGCCACTTCCTAGGACGATCTCTTGTGTCTTGGTTCTCCAAGAAACAAAATTCAGTGGCACTATCTTCTGCGGAAGCAGAGTATGTGGCAGCAGGTAGCTGTTGTGTACAAACTCTTTATATAAAACAACAATAAAAGGATTTCAATTTGAAATATTCGGCGGTACCAATAAAATGTGATAATACCAGCACCATTAATATTTCAAAAAATCCCATATCTCATTCAAGGACTAAGCATACCAATATTAAACATCACTTTTTTGAGAGATCATGTGCAAAAAGAAGATATCATACTTGAATTCGTAAATACAGATGATAAATGGGTAGACATATTCACAAAACCTCTTTTAAAGGAAAGATTCATCTCTATAAAATGAGAGCTAGGATTATTGCATAGTAGAGAAGTAATTTGAAAAGGATAAAGGATGAGTAGTTTAGTTAGGAAGTAAGTCAAAATACTGAAGGCCAGGCGACTGATAACTTACCCTTAGTCGACTGATCACTCTCTGACTTACTTAGTCTTTTAGGATCAGGCTCATCAGTCGACTGACCCCTTGAGGCATAGTCAACTGACTTGCTACTGGTTGTGAAATTTTAGAGAAATACAAATGTCAGGCGACTGACTCTTCGAGCACAGTCAACTGTCCCACGGCAGTATAAATATTAACTGTTCGAAAAACCCTAATTATTCACTCCTCAGTCTATTGACCCTGCTTCTCTTCTCCTCTAAACTCTTTCTCCTTCATCCACAAGTGTTCCCACATGAAAAATCCTCCAATTAAACCTTGCAATACATCCTCCTACTTCTTTCCCATCGTATTTTTTAGGGTCTCACCATTTAGTTTCTCCAAAAATCATGCCTAGAACGAAAACCACAGCAAATCTAGGTTCTACCTCTAGGACAAATGACAGCACCAGCATTGAACAATGGCTAGTGACACCCCACGCCAAGCAACTCTATCGGGAACATATTCGTGCTACTGAACCCATACTCGGTAAGTTTCAAGATGTTGCATTTTTTAAAGAGGATTTTCCCGCCATTTTGCCTATGTTCAAAGCTTTAGGTCGGTATCATTTTATTACATATCAAGCAAAAGGAATGTATCCAAATTTGGTTAAGCTCTTTTATGCCAATCTGATCAAAGGAGAAACAGTGACCTCCACCCAGGTCATGGATAAATCATTTGCCATTACTCCCCAAAACTTAGCTGCCGTTCTAAAAATCAAAAAGGGAGAATTTGAGTGTCCACCTCTTGGCCAATCATGGTTTATTGATCAAGACTTTACCCCTGAAGAATTTCTACCTTTGGTTATGACTACAGACCCTGTCTACTTTGGTCATCCTCCACTTTATAATCAACTGAACTTGCAGGCACAAATCCTACAAAAGCTCATTACTTACAAATTACAATATCTTGCCTAGGATAGGATCTCATGATCACGTTTCCTATCTTGATTGTTGTGTAATGTGGTGCCTGCTTAAAGGGAAAAAACTTGATTTACCAAGCTTAATTTTGAAATGGATGATTTCGCGTGAAGAATCCCAAAGAGTAGTTCTTCCATATGATGGAATTCTAACTCTTATTTTTTACCATCTTAGAGTAGCCACACCATCCACATTGTTTATCAAGCAAACCCATTATGACATATTTTCTTCTACCGCAATTAAACAAATGGGCTATGAACGACATGACCAGGGTTGGTTTCACAAAGGTGGTAGGAGACGTAGACAAGCTCCTAAACCACAGCAACATGCTCAGCAACCTGCACCTCATGCGGATGATACTGCTTCCTGGTTTGTTGCCTATCTGCAGCAGATGACTAATCTTTGTGATAAAGTACGTACAAGTTTTAGCTCTCTACAATCGAGTTATACTTCTATTGACCAGCGACTTGGCCGGATTGAAAATTATATGGCTGAATCATCTTCTTCACGAGGCAAGGCTCCTATGGAGACAAGCTCAAGTGAAAATGAAGATGACGATGATGATGAGGAAGGAACTGATGATGCAGATGATGCGTAGTCATTTAAATGAACAATCTTGGCTTGTAATATTTGCATTTGACACTATTTTTTTATGTTTTTCTTATGCTTTTATCATTTTCAAATGCCATTTTGTTGATTTTTGACTATCGTATTATGCATGATGAATGATCTATTTTGGTTATCATACTAAATACTCAGTTTTAGTCATTATGCTGGTTACATGCTTTGCACTTTGCACACGATTCTTGTTATCTTTCTCTTTTTGATTGATGTCAAAAGGGGGAGAAGTTTGGGCAAAATTGAGCATATGAAGTTGTTTGTATTGAGCAAATGAAGTTGATATGAATATGAATTTGTTTTGAGCAAATAAAGTTGATACGAATATGAAATTGTTTCATTTGAGCTGAAACTGAGCATAAAGTTGTTTGAGCTGAGCAACATTATGAGCATGAAATCTAATGATGAAATCTGATATTCCTGATATTATGTATATATTTCATTCAGGAGGAGTTATATTTGATAAATGATGATATCATATGAATTCTGATATGTAATCTCATTACTTTACAGATCTTGTTAAGAATATGTTTATTGTAAGGGAGAGCCTTATTAAGGCTTATTCACTTTTGCGCTTTATTTGTCATCATCAAAAAGGAAGAGATTGTTAGCCTAATAAGGCTTAATCTCAAGTTTTGATGATAACAAATTGAGAATACTTAACTTATTTGTTCAAGTAAGGTTTCAGGCTTCAAAAGTGTTCATAAGATCAAGTTCAAGTGTTTGAAGAGAATGAATGATGATTGTACTTAAAGACATGAAAGGTGATGAAGCCTATTGAAGAAAGAGTTCAAGATGGACGCAAAGAATGGAAGCTAAAGCATGAAGACTTAGAGCTTAGATAGTCTTATTTTACAAAAGTCTCATGTAAAGACTTCATAATTTCAATATGGATGTTTTGAAGCTCTTAAGAATATAATTGACTTAGAGACCTGTTTTTAAATCATGGAAAATATTTTCATTAAGTCCCAAATAAGTTTTACAAGATTAAAGCTAAGTTTTGAAATCAAATTTTGAAGAACATAGTATTAGCAAGAGGACAGGCGACTGATGTTTTAACATCAGGCGACTAACATATTGTTCTGATTAATAATAAAGCAAACATAATTGAAGCAATCAACTGACCCTCTAACATATAGTCGACTGATTTAACACTGGTCTTCAAAACACGCTGATTTTAAGAAGCTTAGGCGACTAACCCTCGGGCCTTAGTCGACTGAAGTACATGATTAAGTTTTAAACAGCGCTGATAAAAGTTTCCAAAATTGATTTCTCGACTCCCAAACAAAGAGGAATGTTGGCCTAACAAGGCTTACGAATCTTATTTTGATGATAACAAATCAAGGGAATTTAACATGTGTTTGTTAAAGTGATAATGTTTCAGAAAACAAACATATAAGTTCAAGATTGAATTTTCAAAATTCTCACAAGCATTATCAAAGGAGAAAGCTTACCAGATATTGAAGCTCGGATTTAAAAGAGAGATGAAATCTCAATGAATATTGAATCATAGACAACACTAATGAAGTTTGAAGCATATTGAGACATGAAATCAGGATGGACTCAAAGAAATGGAAAAAGCATGAAGACTTAGTGCTTAAAGTGTTTACATTTAAGAAGTCTTATGTAAGTACTTCATTCAATATCAATATGGATATATGAAGCTCTCTATGATACATTATAGACTTAGAGACCAATTTTTGAAAACCCCGGAAAATGATTTTCAAAGTTACATTTGATTTTTTCAAAAATTAAGGATTCAAAGTATTGAAAAATTGAAAATTGTGAAAATTTGATAGCTCAGCCGACTGACCAGAAAGCCCAGTCGATTGACAATTTTTTTAACTGAATTTCTGCTCCGATAGAATGGACCCAGTCGACTGACCCAGCCGACTAACCCCAAACAGAATAGGCCCAGTCGACTGACCTGCAAAAATTTTAAATTTTAAACAGCAACGGGAAATTTCCAAAAATAAGTTTTTGAATTCTAAACGTTGTAAAAACTTGGGAAACACTCCAAGTAACGTAGGAAACAAGGAATTACTTTCTAGAACTCTATAAATACTCCCTAAACCCAAGGATTTTTACTACCAAGCAATACAATCAGCATTCAAGCATTGATATTGCAAATTCTTCTAAAGCGCTCTCCTACTAAAACTCTTGCTGAAGAATACTACTGATATTTTGCTGATTAAAAGCCTACGGTTATTGATTTGCTACAGCGTTTCTCAATTCTAAGAAAGAACCTCCGGTGATATTCATTCTTGAGCTTCATATTCTCTATTTGATATTTGATTTGAAGTATATTAGTGCTCTAACCTGTACTAATCAGCTCTGTTTTGAGAGTGTCTTTGTACACCAAGAATTTGTTCTTGTTTCTTGTAGTTCTTTGACGGTTCAAGGTTGGTTGGATCGTTGTACCAAGCGTGGGGTATCACTTGGAGAGAGGGCTCTACCCTTAAGGAGATTCCGCCCAAAAAGGAACGGTATAGTGGAATCCTTAGGTGGTCTTGCCTAAGGTGAGGACGTAGGCTAGGCATAAGCTGAACCTCGTAAAAATATCGGTCTCACTCTCTACCCTTTCTCTTTAAATTTCCGCATATATAAATTGTGTGGTGTGTATTTGAGTGCAGGAAGCTAAAAGCTGAGATTGAGAAGACTTTTAATTTAGGGGGGTACGTTGATTAATCTTTTGCGGAAACCTTAAAGGGAGTACGTTGATTAATCGTTTGCGGAAACCTTAGCTAAAAGGAAGCAAACAAAATTTTAAACAGGGCTTTAATCAAAATCAACACAAGGCTTTCATTCAAACTCTACTTTGGGTTTTTGCAAACACTGAATATTGCAAGGAGCTGCGGCTTATACATTGGTATTTTGATTGGTTGATTAATTGGTTGTTTGGTTGGTTGATTAATTGATTGTTTGGTTGGTTCATTGTCATTGAATTGTGTTGATATTGAATTTTGGGTTGATCAAATTAAAAATTAAAATCAAACAACTCTTGTGTGTTTGCTAAACTTACTAAAGGTTGTGAATTTGTAAAAAAGACTCAAAATAAACTTTTAAAAACCCAATCCACCCCCCTCCTTGGGACTACACCTTAGTTTTCAAGGAAGCTTGGGGAAAACGGTAAGAAACTTTATCACTCTATAAATACTTGATATTTTCGAAAATTATACACAACATTAAAGCACATATAAATCAAATATTTTGAGTTATCTTGCTGAAAATCTTTCTGAAATATTGTTGTGCTATTGCTGATTTAATCCACGGAATTCTGATATATTTTGCTGAGATTCTCAAATCTAAATCAAAACCCTGATGATATTTTTCTAAACTTCATCTTCTATATTGTATTTTGATTGAAGTATACTGAATTTCAATTGTACAAATCTGCTCTAACTGAGAATACTCCTTGTACGAACAAAATTGTTTCTTGTTTCTATTTTTGTTTGACGATTCAGCATTGTTGGATCGTTGCCTAGCGATAGGGGTGTTCTCGTTAGAGAGGAATCTCCACCTCAAACGGAGAGAGGTTGTAACTTCACCTCGTAAAGAAGTTGGAAAGGAATTCTCACAGCATGTTGCTTGGGGCAAGGACGTAGGCCGCTGGCCGAACCTTGTAAAAAATCTGGTGTTCCTCTCTTCTTCCCTTAATCTCTTTAAATTATTGCAAGTATATCAATTGCGTGTATGATTATTTGATTGCTGAGAACTTATTGGTTATTGGGAATTGCTAGAATACTGATCAAAGGAACTATATTGATTGTTTGTTGTTGGATTGAACAATCAGATTATACTTGAATACTAAATTGCTGAATATTGGGAGCTTATTGAAATTCTGATTTTAATTGGTGTTTGAATCAACTAATTGATTGGCTGTATGACTGAAAATATTCTGAACACTGAAGTTTTGAGAATACAGCTGAGATAAACCTTGTGAATCTGAATATCTCATTGAAGACATATTGCAGGGTATTTGAGATCAATCTTCTGAAATCCTATCTTGATATTTCTCTTTGAAATTTACAGCTGATCTTGAATATTGTTCATTCATAGAAGATTGAATTTGGATTGTGATAATATACATACAAAGAATTGTTGATTGTGAGGTTGCTGATTAGTGTTATTGTGTTTGTGTGACTGTTGGAAGTTAAATTGAAAAGGGCAATACTTAACTAAGGTATTTGTAAACTAAAGTATTAAGAAAATTTTGAAAACCCAATTCAAACCCCCCCCCCCCCCTCTTTTCTCTTGGGAATACACCTTAATTCTCAAAGATCAATCTAAAATCATCTACGACTCCACAAAAGTAAAAGAAAATTTTGACAAACTAGTTGGATCTCGAAAGATGTCCTTAGACAAAGAAGCCATTGGATTTAATGGAATAGAAAATAGGAGGAAAAATAATCTTTACATGGGCTATTTTGTAAAGAGTCTAGAAACTATGCAAGCACCTCCTCAACCAATGCATACGCACACACCACATGTTTATTGTGTAAGAAAAAGGGACATATAAAATTTGAGTATCCATTTAAAAGAAAACATGTTATAACCAAAAAGGTGTGGAGAGTCAAAGAAACCTCTAAAACTAACCTAAAAGGACCTAAGAAGGTTTGGGTACCTAAAGCAACAACTTGAATCTTTTTGTAGGTATGTTTTAGGTCCACCCCTTCAAAAGACAAGTGATACTTGGACAGTGGATGCTCAAGGCATATGACGGGAGATAAGTCCAAGTTCACATTGTTAACCCTAAAGCAAGGTGGACACGTCACTTTTGGAGACAATGCTAAAGGTAAAATTATCGGCATTGAGAAAGTCAGTAAGGAACCCTCTTTAATAATTGAGAATGTATTATTAGTTGAAGGTTTAAAGCATAACCTGCTTAGCATTAGTCAACTTAGTGATAAAGGATTTGACATAACATTTAAAAAGGATAAGTGCATAGTTGAAAATACTGAAAAACATGAAATGCTGTTCATTGCAAATCGAATTGAGAACGTATATTGCATAGACTTTGAAAACCTAGTATCTCAAGATGTAAAATGCTTTACAGCCTCAAATGAATCTAGTTGGCTATGGCATAAAAGATTAGGATACGCTAGCATGGACCTCTTATCCAAGTTAGCTAGGAAGAACTTAGTTAAGGGCTTACCCAGCACAAAGTTCACAAAAGACAAAGTCTATGATACTTGCCAACTTGGGAAGCAAATCAAGACAAACATTAAAAAGAAGTAATTGATTTCCATCGGAAGTCCATTGGAGTTAATTCATCTAGATTTGTTTGGCGCCACTAAAACACAAAGCCTAGGAGGAAAGCAATCTGCATTTGTCATAGTAGATGACTACTCCAGGTTCGCCTGGGTATTATTCTTAGCCTCCAAAGACGAAGTGTGTAAAATGCTCACCAACCTATGTAAGAAACTTCAAAGTAAAAAAGGGTATGGTATTTTACACATAAGAAGCAATAGAATCCATCCACGCCGTATTTGATGAAACTAATCCATTTTCTTCTAAAACTACTGATAATGATGATCTAAATATAAGAAAGAGTTTAGAAGACCTAACAAATCATGAAATCAAATATGAGAGCATTGAAACCAAAGAACCATCTAATGATGACTCTTTAGAACAAGCTTAATTGCCTAAGGAATGGAAATTCGTGAAGAACCACCCTAAGGACCAAATAATTGGTGAACCATCACAAGGGGTGTCGACTAGATCTTCACTTAAGAACCTGTGTGATCATTGTGCGTTCCTGTCTCAGGAGTCTCAAGAGGAACCCAAGAACATTAATGATGCAATCAATGATGATTCATGGGTATTAGCAATGCAGGAAGAATTAAATCAATTTGAGAAATAAAGTTAGGAAGTTAATTCCTAAACCCGATGATCATTCATTGATTGGCACTAAATGGCTTTATAGGAATAAAAAGGATGAAAACAGCATTTTTATCTGTAACAAGGCTAAATTGGTAGCACAAGGTTATAATCAAGAAGAAGGTATTGATTTTGAGGAAACCTATGCTCCTATAGCTAGAATGGAAGCAATTAGTATGCTACTAGCCTACGCATCCCATAAAAACTTCAAACTATATCAAATGGATGTGAAAAGTGCATTCCTAAATGGCTACATAAATGAAGAAGTATACGTAGCACAACCCACTGGTTTTGAATACTTCCATTTTCCAAACCATGCGTTTAGATTGACAAAAGCCTTATACAGATTAAAACAAGCTCCTAGAGCTTGGTATGAAATATTGAGCGGCTTTCTATCAGACAATGGTTTCTCAAAAGGAAATATGGACAATACCTTGTTTATCATAACTAGGACAGATGACATACTTATCATTCAAATCTATGTTGATGATATCATATTCGGTGCTACAAATGAGAATTTATGCAAAGAATTCACTACACGCATGCAAGATGAGTTTTAGATGAGCATGATGGGCGAACTAAGATACTTTCTTGGTCTTCAGATTAAACAAGCCAAAAATAGAACTTTCATAAACCAATCCAAGTATATAAAATATTTGCTCAAGAAGTTTGACATAGAAGGTGGCAAGGCATTGGGAACCCCAATGAGCACCTCTATTAGTCTTGATAGAGATGAGCAAGGAAAATCGGTAGATGTTAAATACTACCGAGGTATGATCGGTAGTTTGCTGTACTTAACAGCCAGTAGACCAAACATTATGTTCAGCGTTTGTATGTGTGCTAGATTTCAAGCATCACCTAAGGAATCACATCAAATTGCTTTTAAAAGGATTTTAAGGTATTTGATAGGTACTATAGAGTATAGACTTACGTTTATGGTATCCTAAGGATACATCCTTTGGAATGATCAGCTACTCTGATGCGGACTATGTCGGGTGCAAAATAGACCGCAAGAGTACAAGTGGTACATGTCACTTCTTAGGATAATCTCTGATATCTTGGTTTTCCAAGAAACAGAATTTTGTGGCATTATCTACCGCTGAAGCTGAGTATGTTGCAGCAGGTAGTTGTTGTGCACAAGCGTTGTATATGAAGCAACAACTCAAAGATTTTAATTTGGAATATGAGGTTGTACCCAAGGACTTAAATTTCGATTGAAATCTCGAAATTTCTATGAAGCAACAACTCAAAGATTTTAATTTGGAATATGAGGTTGTACCCAAGGACTTAAATTTCGAGATTTTAGTGAATTTCAAACGAAAATTTCAAAAATTTCGGATGTTCTTCCGAAATTTTCTGGGAATCATTGAGGAAAAAAATTGGAGGGGGGAATTTCAGTGCTGTTCTGAGCGTTCTTTGACTTTATTTTGCTTTTCCCATGTGATTGTGCAAGTTGTACATCCCGTGAGTGTATACAGTGGAAAGCAAATATCTTGCAGAGATGTTGTACAGATTCAAGCCAATAATTCCACAAATTCATCAAAGGCCTAAGACTACGGGCTACCACTACACAATTTTTTTCTATAAATTAACTTCATGCAGCAATAGGATACATACCTCTGGGACCTTGAGAAAAGCCTTCTTCTTCTTCCATCTTCAAACTTCAAAAAAAAAACCTAGATTCCAAATTCCCAACTGCCTCCTGCCTCCACCTTCGAAATTCAAACTCCAAAAAGCCCTAGCCTTCGGATCCCCTCCAATGCTCTAACCCTTCGACCCTCTGCCTCTAGCCTTCGACTTCACCCTCCACCTCCATCATCGTCACACACTCACAACTAACAAGAAGAACTCCCATTGCTGCAATCTTCCTCTCGGCTAAGGCTCTTGCAGAGCTGCGAACAAGAAACTGAGAGACTCGAGACTCGTCACTCGAGTCCATTGTCCCCCCCCCCCCCCCTCCATGAGCAGCATCCAGCACAACGAAAAAAGAAAGGGCTGAACTAAAAGGCAAATTGCTGGTTTATGTTTTAAATACCATGTTTTAACTTATATATTTTTTTATTAACTCAAAATCTTCCTTTTCCCCAATATATTTATAAATTTAGAGTAATTTAACACTTAATCATTATAGCCTAGTAATCAAATGAATTAAAGCACTTATTAGCTTAATATAGTTTAAATTATTTCATTTAGTTGACTAATTTAATTTCCATAATTTATTAATAATTTTGTACATTATCATTAAATTTCGCAAAATTTAATTTAATATTTTAATGTTTTTCTTATTTATTAATTTTATATTGATAATAAAACATCTCAAATAATTTTATTTTAAAATTGTTGACTAATTTAACACTTAATTTTTTATTCATTGTAACCTTGTAGGAAAGTAAAATTATCTACAAAAAAGTCTGAATGAAGAAAACAAGATCTAGCATAGGAACATGAGTACCCGATGCCCAATGTAAAGAATGGACTTACTTGCAAATACTGCAAAATACAAATGAAGAGTGGTGGTGCAACAAGATTAAAAATGCACTTAACAAATTATGACCCGCAGCATAATATAAAATTCTGCAACAAAGTACCTCAAAAAGTTAAGCAGGAAATGAGAATTGTTTTAGAAAGAAAAACAACAGCTAAGGCAAAGAAAATAGAAAGAATGGATCAAATAAAAAATGAATTGTGTGGGAACTTGATGCAACCACAACAAATTGATGAAGAGGACGATGTTGATGATATTGCACACCCACCTAACATTTCTCCCTATGAAAGGTCTGCATATCGTCAAGCATTCTATGCTTCAAAATCTCGTAGGTTTGCAAGTGGCCAACAAGGAGGCAACCTCTGATGAGGCGATCTCAAAGTGTGTAAGAGCCAGAAACAAAGCCATATATTTCAAAGCCTTATCAATATTACAAGTCAGACGTAGCAAAACAAAAACGCTTGAAAATTTTATTCGGAGGTAAAATAAAAGAAGAAATGAATAGGTTGATTTCAAAGTTTTTATATATGATAATGTTCCACCTGAGAAGGCAAAATCGCCTCATTTTAAAAACATGGTATAGGTTTGTCAATCAGCTAGAACAAGAATCGATCCACCGACACCCTATGAAATTAGAACAAAATACCTTAATTTAGAGGTAAAAGAAATGGAAGGCCATGTAGAAGAAGTGAAGAAAAAGTGGGCCACGTATGGCTGCACTGTAATGTGTGATGGATGGATAGACCCTACAAAATTATCCATCATAAATTTCATGGTTTACTTGAAAGGAAGTACAATTTTTCTAAAGATAGTAGATGCTTCTGACAAAATAAAAGACCATGAATACATATTTTTCCTATTAAAACATGTTGTGCAAGAGGTAAAAAAGCAACATGTTGTTCAAGTGGTGACCGATAATGGTAGCACCTACAAGAAAGCAGATATAAAATTAATGAAAAAATTCAACTTGTATTGGACTCCTTACGCGGCCCATTGTGTTGATCTCATTTTTTAGGGGATCGGAAAAAGAGAGGCAATGAGCACAGTGATCTTGCAGGGGAGACAGATCACTAAAATGAGGGAGCACTGTCAAGGGGATATTGTGCATCCAGGAGCCACACGATTTGCTACAAACTACATTGCCCTTGATAGCCTACAAAGAAAAAAAATAGTAGGTTTAAAATCTCTATTCACATGTGATAAATGAGCTGAGCATGCTTTTAGTTGAACAAAAATGGGTAGAGAAATTGAAAGCACAATTCTTAACCATCAATTTTAGGATAGAGTGGCGAAAGTTTGTAACATTTATGAACCTATATATCGAGTATTGCGCATAGTCAATAGTGAAGTGTGACCAACATTAGAAGTTGTGTTTGAAGCAATAAGGGTGATGAAAGAGGCCATTGAAGTAGGTGTAAGAAGTGCAAGATGGGTTCTCAAAGTAATTAATGACCGGTGGGAAAGAACCCTTGAAAATTCTCTTCATGCAACTAGTATAAAATATTTATAAATTTCAAAAAATTCATATATCAAATAACTTATTACATATTTTAATTTTACTTTATTTGATTGACAACTCATTTTTTAAATCCAAAATGTCAATACAAAGAAGGTGTCGGGGAAGATCCTTATTTTCTTGATGCAATTCACAAAGTTTTTAACACCCTTGAGCCACTTTCCTCTAGCCTGGATCAAATTGGAAATGAGGTATATTTTTAAAATAAAAATTAAATAAAATAAGTCTTAATCCATGTTTAATTATTCAATAACAATTTTTTTTTTAATATTATTCTATTTAGAGATGCTAAAAGAAGCTTTGAAGAAGCAGCTGCTTTACCATGGCACCTAGTTAGTATTTATATATAAATATACAATACAAAGTTACAAACTTCAAGTACAATCTACTGAGTACAAACTTATGTTCTTAAAATATATTACACAACTAATTGGTGGATGATGTATGGATCAAGTGCTCTAATCCTAAGGAAGCTAGCATTGCATATTTTGTCACAAACTGCATCTTCATCAGCTTGTGAATAAAATTGGAGCACATTTGCACTCATTCACACAAAGCAAAGAAATAGACTAGCCTACACCAGACTTCAGCAGCTTTTTTTTTTTTTGTTATTACAACATGAAGCTTCGAATAAGAGATATGGAGGCCAAAGTGGACAAAGTGGCTGAACAAGATCCCCTGGACTTTCTTGACATATCAGTTGAATTGGGTGATGAGGATGAGTATCCACTTTTCTAGTGGATTAGACCATCCCATCTTGATGAACGAGATGGAAGTCCCCACCCAAAAATGGCCAAGCATGCACGAGATGACTTTGGCATTAATGTTAATTAGGTGATGGTAAAAGAAGTAATATCTAGTAGTAGTGATTCACCAATGAATCTTGGGTCTAAATACGGAACTTCATCCACTATGCCCTCTAGTGGTGATGATGATAATGACAACGACGATGTTGGTGGTGACGGATCTAACCCCGGTAGTAGCAGTTGGCAAGGTGGTGATGATGGGGACTATGGAGGAAATGAAGGATGGCAAGATTATAGACCAGAAGTAGAATATACACGTCCTCCCCAACTAGAAGATGAGGGTCCACAAAGAGAAACACATCCAGTTGATAGGCAGTACAGTCGTAGAAAGGGAAAAGGGAAGATACATCAAATAGAAGAGGATACCTTTTCCCTTACTATGAAATCTATGAGTATAGGAATAGAGCATGACTCTAATAGTTATAGTAGTTATGGATCTACACAAAACAACTCCTCACAATCTACATATGGCCAGTCGTTTCCATATGCAAATGAGCAAGCACGACAAGGAAATTGGCAATCACATGCCTATGGGTATAGACAAATAGGCCAAGAATATGTGTATGGCCAGTATGCAAATGCAAAACAATCCTATGGATATACACGACAAGTAGAACCTACAAGAAGACATCCTAGTACACGAAGATCTTTTGACCGAGTAGAAACTGCCATGAACCAGATGACTATGGAGGAGTATGAACAACATATGTACACCTATACTCAATGGAGTGATTATTGTAAACAATACATGTCGTCTTGAAATCCCAATGATAGGGATAGGAGAGATGACTTTGAGCCACCAAGAAAGTCCATGTGGTATTAGATCATTAAATGTATGATATTTATTGAAAATGTAGTTGCTTAAATGATAAATTATTGCCTTATATCATTAAAGGAATAGCTTCAAAACTTTATAATCATTTGAATATTCTTCAGTTCATAGTTTGTTTCGCGATATGCAGTTTAATATCCTATACACTAAAAATTTGTCATATACGCATTTTTTTTAATGTATTTTGATACCATATTAAGCATAATCATCTATTCTAATATTTCGTAAAGTTCTATTGAAAATTTCCATCATCTACTATAAATTTCCATAATTTCTTTAAATGGAAATCGAAATTTCCATCTAAATTTCCGTAAATTGAGACCATCGAAATCGAAATTTAAGTCCTTGGTTGTACCTATAAAATGTGATAACACTAGCGCCATTAACATATCCAAAAATCCAATATCTCACTCAAGGACTAAGCATATTGACATAAGACATCATTTCCTTAGAGATCATGTGCAAAAGGAAGATATCATTCTTGTTCGTGAGCACGGATGAACAATGGGCAAATATATTCATGAAACCTCTTCAAGAGGATCGTGTCATTTCAATAAGACGTGAATTAGGCTTGTTGCATGCTTGGGAAATAATTTGAGAAGAAAGAGCTCATTAATTTGAGAGTTCTAGACAAAATTTTAAGTTAACTCAAAACTCTCAAAACTTCGGGCAACCCAAGGGTATTGGTCAGGCAACCGAACACCTACTGAGTTCTGAGGTTTTAATCTCCAGTATAAGTTCGGGCGACCGAACGTGCGGGTTGGGCGACCGAACACTTACTGTTTTAGAGGTTTCTGATTTCTAGAGTCAGTTTAGGCAACCGAACAAAACGTCCGGGTAACCGAACTTCACAGATATAAAAGGTGTTTTTCGTGAAAAACCTTAACTTTTGAGAACTCTAGCCGACCGAACCCTCATTCTCTCTCACCCGAAGTTGCATCCTTCCCTCTTCAAGCCTTCTCCAACTCGATTTTTCTCCAAAACCTCATATCTAAACCTAGATCTTGTTGTTTTACTTTGGATTTCTCAGTTTTACCTTGCCTTCACTTTCAAAATCATGCCAAAGAAGAAGCAAACTGCCAACAAAAACAAATCTTTAGGACAAGATGACACGGAGCAAATCACACGCTGGCTTTTGACTTCGGGAGCAAGGAAAATTTACAACGAACATCTTCGTACCATTGAACCAATTCTTGGTAAGGTTTTAGATATGAATTTCATGGAAACACATTTTCCCAAAATTCTTAGCATGTTGCCATGTTCGCTGTTTTAGGTTGGGATCATTTCATTTCTTATCAACCTAAAGGGGCTTTTCCAAACCTAGTTCGTCTATTTTACGCAAACTTAGGAAGGCAAGGGGATATATACACGACCCAAATCATGGACAAAGCTATTGCCCTAACCCCGCAAACAATAGTTGAAAGATTTCGTATTCAGTTTGGGGAGTTTGAATGTCCAAACCTAGAACAATCCTAGATTATGGAACAAGGCTTTACCCCTCAAGCCTTTTTGCCGTTAATCTTAACAAATCCACCAACTTAGTTTGGTCATCCGCCTTTGTATAAGCAATTAACTCTTGAGACAAAGATTATACACTTGCTTATAATGTATAACATTCTACCTAAGAGTGGGTCCAGAGACCATATCTCTTATCTAGACAGTTTCCTTATGTGGTGTATTTACAAAGGCAAACATTTGAATCTTCCTACCCTTATACTAAAATGGATGATCACTAAAAAAGACGGGTAATTCTCCCTTATGGAGGGATTTTGAATTTCATTTTTTAGCACCTAGGTCTAGCTCGTTCTTCCACTCTTTTTGTCAAAAGGAAAACTTTAGATCAATTCTCATCGACCACTGTTAAGCTAATGGGATATGAGCTTGCTGGTGTACTTGGATTCCCAAATACCATCCACCTTAGAGAGATAATGTAAATGTATAAGTGGAGGCGGGAAATGAACCTAAACATAGGAATGATCCACCCCAGGAAGTACCACCTGCTCAGTTTGGTGCTAATGATCCTCCTGTTTGGTTTTCAGCTTATCGCCGGGATATGGATGCGCAATATAGTGTCATTCATGCAGATATAGAAACTAAGTATAATGCACTCCAGAAGACCTTTCAAACAAATTTTAGCTCCTTTGATCAACGACTCGCCCGAATCGAAAGCAATACGGGTAGTGGTTCCTCATCCAGAGGGAAAGCTCCCATGGTTGCGAGTTCAAGTGAAGAGGAAGACAATGACGAGGAGAAAGGAAGCTCATCCGGTGACGATGCTACTGAGGAGGACTAGACGAGAGTTGTTGTTGTTGTGGTTGTTCAAACATCTTTTTTGGAACAATTGAAATCCTAATTGTAATAATTTTTCTTATTTGTTTCTTAAAACAGCTTCATAATGTATGTATACATTGCTATCTATGTTATTTGAAATCATTATCTATTGTGGTTGAGCAATACTGAACTTGTGAATTGCATGCTAAATATTGAATGATGCCATACTTGTGAACTGCATGTTGAATGTTTGACAAACTTATGATTGATATGCATGTGTTCTTGAATATCCTTTTTGCTGATGTAAAAAGGGGGAGAATAAAGCAAAATATAACACATGTATTGAACAACATACTGAGAGAACTATATGAATGTATACTGCTGTGTATACTATACTGAATATTAACTGGGTATACTACGAACTGAGAGAACAAAATAAATGAACTGAAAGCAAATTGAAAACATGCTGCTTGTACTGAAAATATGCTCTTACTGAACATATGATTGAACTGAAAAATGCTCGTACTTGTATTTTCCTAAGGGGGAAAATATTGAAATTTTATTTGCATGATGATTATGCTTATTGTGAGGGAAAGCCTTTTCAAGGCTACCTTATTTTGCTCTTTATTTGGCATCATCAAAAAGGGGGAGATTGTTGGCCTAACAAGGCTTAATCTCGGTTTTGATGATAACAAACAAAGAACTCTAATTGTGCGTTCAAGTGAAGTTTCAGGTTTTATATCTTACAAGCAAAATGGATCTTATTTAAAGCTTAAAAGTCATGAAGGATAAAAGCTAAATGAAGATTGGCTAAAGTTTGGATGAAGTTAAAGCTTCAAGACATGAGGACTTAATTTCTAATTGATGTGTATTGTATTAGAAGTCTCATGTAAGTACTTCTGAATGTTAAGATTGTGTACGAAGTTCATAGGATAAAATTGGACTTAGAGACCTATTTCAAAAAGTCATAAAATGTCTTTTCGAAGTTTAAATATCATTTCAAAAAGATTAAAAATGAGTTCTGAAATAAAGAACATTGAATTTCACAAGACTCTGTTTGTTCTGGCAACAGTGAGTTCGGGCGACCAGACTCTTGGTCCAGTTGACCGAAGTCAAGGCTCAGGCGACCGAAGTGCTACTGCCTATTTGAAATTCCTATTTCTTAATGGTTCGGGCGACCGAGGCATAAGTTCGGGCGACCTAAGTGTCGCAGTTTAAATTATAAACAGTGCGATTTCTTAGCATTTTCAGAATATATTTTTTCTAAATTTTGGGCAAGCAATCAGATTTCAAAACCCACTATTTAAGGGCAACCCTAATCGTGTTAGGGCAACCTCAATCAATCCAATCGCACATATTATTCATCGGCTTCAACTTTCATAGCTGCTGTGCGCTATTATTAACTGCTGAAAATCAAAATCTGGTTTTTTATCTTTGTTTTCCATATTTCTCAGTCCTAAAAACCTAGATTTCTCTTGAGCTTCATTACATATTATTGTTGAGAGGGTATTTGCGTTTTTAATTGTACAAATCTGCACTTCTTAGAGAATTTTCTACTTGTACGAAAATCTGTTGCTGTATTGCTTTTGAACTTTCGATTCGGGGATAGAATCCAACAAGTAAGAGGGTGTTCTTGCTTGAGAGGTGTCTCTACCTACTGAAAAGAGAAAGGGAACTCCACCTATTGAATGGAGAGAGTAAAGGAAATCCTCACAGCAGGTTGCTTGAGGCAAGGACGTAGGCAGGACACCGAACCTTGTAAAAAATGTTGGTGTTCTTCTTTCCCTTGAATCTCTTTACTTTGTTGCACTTATAAATTGATTATTATCTTATGTGAATGAATTAAAATTGATTTGGGAATTATATGAATGCTGAGGTAAATTTATGGATATTTTGAATGATTTAATTTTCCATTGTAAATCAAACGCTGCTGAAATTGTAAATTCAGAATTGAGTTATTCGGTTGAGATAATTTAATATTGATCGATATTTATTGGCAATTTGTTCAAATTCTAGAATAATATTTGTATGGTTAAATAATCTTATTGCCAATATTAATCTGCTGTAGTTACACATTCAGATTAGATTTAACTTGCCAGGTGTGATTGTTATTGGTTGATTAACTGTTTAAATACAAGAACAAATACTTGTGATTCATCATATTGGTATTGAAATTAATTAGTCAAGAATATTGTTAATATTAGGATATGATTATATATTTAGGATTGCTGATTGGTATAGCCGTTCGCTGCTTAGTTTTTGTTGTGATTGAAATAGAGAGGGTACGTGATAATTAAGTTTTAAAATTAATCAAGCTTCTGCGTATTAAAATTTTAAAATACCCAATTCACGCCCCTCATGGGCTACATCATTACTTTCATATCCTATCTTAAGGAAAATTAATATCCAACAACTACAACATGCATCACAAAAAATGAGTAAAACAACAAGAATCAAAAATAAAAAAGGATTTCTACTCATTAAATAGTAAAGAGCACAGTTATTTTTTCATTAAAAAAAAAAAAACAGAGAGAGAAACGGAGAGAGTTATACTAACAAGTAATGTTTTGCAATATGATAAATCCTTAAATGTAGCTCTCAAAAGTCTATATGAATTTGCAATCGCATACAAAATAAAATGAATAAAAAGATGTGCTCCAATTATGCAATGCAACCAATAACACAGATACAACCACCTGCGTGCATGCCCCCACACACATGAAGAGAGAAACTGAGATGGTTATACTAACAAGTAACAAGTAAAGTTGTTCCATGCAATAAATCCTTAAATACAGCTCTCAAAAGTCATTATGAATTTGAAATATCATACAAAGTAAAGTGAATAAAAATGGGCTCCAATTACGTGGCCAATTAATAACACAGATACAAGCACCCTGGAGCATGCCCACAGGCACCACACACACACACACACACACAAAGAAAGGAGGGAGAGGGAGGGAGGAGAACTTCAACATAACAATATAAAATTACCCTGCAGCTCTCCTAAATTATATGAGAGCACATGAGAGAATTCCTGAGTTAACAACTTACAATGATCTAGAGTTAAAGGGGGCTTGGATCTTGAGAATTTGGGGTTTTAAAACATTGCCCTTTTAGATAAGTGGTTAAGGCGATTTCCTCTAGTAACTGTCTTTGGCCTAAAGTTATCAAGAATAAATTTGGTATACAAGAGAATGGATGGAATGCTAATATTTGAAAGAGTTTCACATGAACGTCTATAGAAATTTATTTCATGGATTTCATCCTTTTTCTTTCCTTGTATTAAGTAAAAAATGGAGGGATGGTACTTGGGTCTGTCCTTGAGGGATTTTTTCTAGGGGAGCATTATTTTTGTGTTGTTTTCCTTCTCTATTTTGCATTACTTTGTGTCCACCGCTCCTATTTCTTATTTTCTGATTATCAAAGAAGATTCTGTTTCCCACAATTTTCATTTTCATAATAATTTTAATGACAGGGAGGCTGAGGAATTTTGTGTTCTTTGTTTGTTCAGCTAATTCCAGCCTTTCCATGGAGGGGAAGTCAAGATTTGAACTTCGGATGTTTCTGGTGTGTTCTCCTGTGAATTGTTTTATTCTTCTTTCATTCATTCCTCTAATTCCTTTCCTCTTGTTAATATTGTGTGGAAAAAAAAAATCCCTCTAAAGTTGA
The DNA here is from genome assembly GCF_029873635.1 of Malania oleifera. Classification (NCBI taxonomy): domain Eukaryota; kingdom Viridiplantae; phylum Streptophyta; class Magnoliopsida; order Santalales; family Ximeniaceae; genus Malania; species Malania oleifera. Next base: position 19,484,112 of record NC_080428.1, read on the forward strand.
GTGTTTTGTGTGGATAGCTGTTCCAAATATAGAAACACCAACAATCTATTGCAGATTAAAATTCCTCACAAGGCTTTGTATACTGAAGTTTGAGTGATGTGCTATGCTAGTGGTGAGACTCATCTCCATTTGTTTCTTCACTGCTTTCCTGCTTGGGACTTATAGAACAAGCTATTTGGTTTTTTGCTAGTCATGAGACTCATCTCCATTTGTTTCTTCACTGCTTCACTGCTTGGGGCTTATAGAACAAGCTATTTGGTTTTTTTTATGAGTGCTGAGTATGCCCTAACTCTTTGGAAGCTTTTTTGCTGATTGCTTGCAAAAGGAGGAGAGGATGGAAGCATGATCCTAAATTTACATGAAATAGTCAAAATTTCCGCTTTCCATCGCCCTCAAAATCGAAAACACAATCAATTTCCGTCAAAATTTCAAAGAACCATCCAAAATTAAATGAAATCTTTAAATTTTAGTGAAGCTTGTGAATTTTAACCATAGAGTGCAATTTCCTTGGAATTCAAATGTGGATTTAGATGCAAAGTGAAATTTCTCTCTTAATTTATCGTATTTTTATTGAAACAAAATATTATAACAAAGACTTTTGAAATTATATGAAAAATTAAACTTACAACAACATTTTATTTAACCATTCATGTCAAAATTATCTTTATTTGTATGTTATCTAAAAAAAGTTATCTTTATTTGTATAATAAATAATAAACCAGAATACGAATTTCACTAATACTAATCAAATATGTGTAATACATATATCAAATTACAAATATGTTTATTACCCATATTATATTACGATTATTGCACCTCAATACACAGCATAGATAAATTTAAATTATAATCTATTAGTCCTAGAACTTATATTATTATGCCTATTAACCATTTCTAAAGTTTCATAAGCGAATTCCATGCTTTGCACTAATTTCCCTTGTTTTTTTTTTTTTTTTCAAATTGAATTGAAATTGACATAGAAATTGAAACTTCCATCAAAATTTCCGTACTTAAGCTTTGAAATTTTAGATTGGATGGCAATGTCCATTATTGCGGTTTTACATGGTGGTTTGGTTTTAGAGAAATACTCACACTTTTCATGATGAATATATGCTACTGATTGATCTTGGAAAAGGATCATATTTTTGCATCATTATGGGTTTTCTCTTCTAGTTGTTTTGAGTGTTTCATTTTCTTCAATCTCCAGTGTAACTGATTGGCATTGTTAGTTTGACATTTTGTATGTATTTTTTATCTTTTATTCCTTCTTTTGTTTTTCTTATTGTTTAACAAGAATCCTTGTCCTCGTATATTCTTCCTTATCTCACTAAGGTTTTGTTAGGGAAAAAAATAGTGCAAAGGACAATACAAAAAAGGCAGCAGAAAAAATTTCCTCAAAACATGTTAGGTAGCGTTTGGTTCACAGTTGGAATCAAAATCGGAATCGAAATTCAATGGAATCGGAAACGGAATGCTAGATTCCTCTCATATTTGGCTCAACACAAATCGGAATCGAAATTGTATTATAGTATTTGGTATATATAGACTTAGGAATCAGAAATGAGTCTAGTTAGCATAAAAAAATTTATTCAATTAATTTAATATAAAATAATATTATAAATATAATTATTATATAATATTATTTTATTAAGTTATATAATATATAATTTTTTAAATAAAATCATTTTAATTGCGTATTATATTTTACCATATTTATTATATTATTTTGTTTTAACTAATTATTATTTTATGTGTTGTAATATTATTATATATCATGTAAATATTAATAATAATGGTTAAAATATTTTATATTATAGTTTATAATATATTATTAAATATTATATTTAATGATAATATTAATATTATTTTTTAAGATTTATGTAATATATATTATATTATATTATGCATAGTATTATATTAACATTACTTTTATATTTATATAATATATTATATTATGTATAATATTACATTATAATATTTATATTATGTATAATATTACATTATAATATTTTTGCATGCCTATACATACTTAATATACAATAGTACTATATTTTTTGCTATACTATATCATTATTAATTTTAATTTTTATATGTTTATAATTGATGATAAAAATATAACATAATATTTTATTTTATTTTATTTTATTTTTAATATTATAAAAAATAATATAATAATTCAATAATAATACCATAAGTATATAGTAATATTTTAACATCTAATATTGTTCTATTAATTTTTATATATTATAATATTGTTATATATAATAAAAATATTAATAATGATGGTTTAATATTTATACTAAAATAAATAATAACATTTTAAATATTAATAATGATATCAAAATATTAATATTATTTTTTATATTTATATAATATAATATATTATATTATATTATATAAATTATCGAATTATAATAAACACTGTGTTTTTAGGAACTGGGATTTGATTCCAGAGTAAAAATTAGGAATCAAAATGTAAGTAAAAAGGCGAATGTCATTCTTGCATGGAATGGAAATCGGAATAAGATTACTATAAAACAAACATTAGGAATGGGAATTAACCATTCCGATTCCGATTCCGATTCCTAGAGTTGATTCCCAATTACCTAACACCGACTTAATGATGAATCAAAGGACCATAAAAGGTTCTATGGAGGAGAAAAAATTAAGATTCAAATCCCCAGTTGCCTGCATCCAAACAAATCTAAGCATGCAGTGTGGGCGAAAATCAAGTCAAGCTAATGTCATTTACATGCAGCCTTATACTCACCACCCCAACTAACACCACAGTAGAAAAAGGCACTGACCCACACAAATGTGAAGACGAATCAATTCAACACTACCAACAACAACAACAATAATAACAAGCCTTAAGTCTCACTATGTGGGGTTAGCTATAAGAATCATTATCCGCCAATTCAAGCGATGAAGGGCATTTTCTTCATCTAAATTAAAGGATATTAAATCCTTCCTCACTACTTCATTCCAAATTATTTTAGATCTACCCCTTCCTCTTCTACACCATTTAAAATGACTAGCTCACTTCCCATCACCAATGCACTAGTTAGCTTGTGTTTCAAATGGCCAAACCACCTAATTTGCCCCTCCTTTATCTTATCTTCTACTAGTGCTATACGTAACTTACTGTGAATATGTTATGTGGCCTAACAAGGCTTAATCTCGTTTTGATAATGACAAACCAAGGCATCTAATTGTGTTGTTAAGCGTGTATACAGGTATTACAGTATAAAAGCACAATGAAGGATGCAAATTGGAAAGTCATGAAGCACACAAAAAAATGAAAGATGGCTGTTGAAGAAAAGCTTGGATGAAGACCAAGCTTAAGGATATGAAGACTTAGTCTATAATGTGTATTTTAAACCAAGTACATCTCAATTGGTTTTGTTACGAAGCTCTTAGGTTATTTATTTGGACCCAGATACCTTTTAAAGTCTTGGAAAATATTTTCTACAGAGTCCAAATGTTATTTCAAAAAGATTCAAATCATTTTTGGAATTTAAAATATAAAAAAATTTGAATTTCTAAACAAACTGGTCTAGCATCTGAGAGTTCAGGTGACCGAACCTCAGGTCCAGTTGACCGAATGGCTATTGCCATTATAAAGTTCCAAACACAGTTGGTTCAGGTGAGTGAACCAAACCGAATGGCTATTTCCAATTTGGAAATCCTGATTTTAATTGGTTCGGGCGACCGAACACATGGTTCAGTCAACCAAAGCACTGCGATAAGTTTCTCAAAGATAGAAAAATTTTTCAATTCTCAAATATTATGTTACCAAAACATGTACAACAGTTATAATTCAAACCTATATATAAATGGCTAAACCCTAAACGTGCTTTAGACAAGAGATTACACACATTATTGAATACCAAGAGTGATTTGCGCCGTTCTTGCTGAAAAACCTTTTTTGAGTTTGTTCTTCAAGCTTATAGCTTTTAAAAACCAAAAAAACTAGCTTATTCTCTTCGAGTTTCGTATCAATATTATTCTGAGAGTATATTAGATTTTATCACGTACATCTACTCTATTTAGAGAGCTTCTCTTTGTACAAACTCTGTTGTTCCAACTGCTTTGTATTCTAACGGTTCTAGTGTTGAATCGTTGAACAAGTGAAAGAGTATTTTCACTTGAGAGGTAACTCCGCCTAAGTAAAGGAGAGAAGCGACTCTGCCTAGTGAAGGAGTGGGGTACTCTGCCCAAGCAAAGGAGATAGGTAACTCCACCCACGTAAAGGAGAGAGGTGACTCCACCTATTGAAGGAGGTTTGTAAAAGGTATCTCCGCCTGCTAAAAGAGAGAGGCTTCTCCGCCTATTGAAGGATTAATTAGTGAATCCTCATAGCGGGTTGCTTGAGGCAAGGACGTAGCCACGGTTGCTGAACCATGTAAAAAATTTGGTGTCATTCTCTACCTTATCTTTTATCATTCCCAACATATTTACTTTGATTTGTGAATGCTGTGAATATTCTTATTGATTAAAATCTGTAGTAGTTACTGATATTATATTTATTCAATTTGCTAGGAATTTTATTGTGATTGGTTTATCACTTAGTCCAGTTATAGCATAAACTATCTTGTGGATTGAACATATTTTTAGTGATATTGATTTGTTGTCAGTATTGTTAATATTGAGTAGTTTGGTTTAATATTGAAATCTTAGCTTAGACTCTTTAGTATTTAAGGATATATAAATTGATAAAATAATTTGTTGAGAATACTGTTGTTGTCAAGAAGTTAAGAGCACTTATAAATTCAAATCATCTAAAATTGATTAATCTTCCGCAACAAACTTTATTAAAATACCCAATTCACCCCCCTTTGGGATCATACCTCGACTTTCAATTGGTATCAGAGCATAGTTGCAATAAATCCTAACAAGTAGTTGCATAAAGATCTAATGGCAAACCTAGGTGTGTCCCCGTTTGGTGAAGGTCAATCTTCCACTAGGCCTCCAATATTTTGTGGTGTTAATTACACCATTTGGAAACAAAGGTGAGAATTTTTATTCAAACTATGGATTGGAGGGCCTAGAGAGTGATTGTCCAAGACGATTACGTGCCTAGAAAGTTCACTAATAATAAAGAAGTTACTAAGGGTGAAAGTAAGATGAATGAAGCTGACATGAAGTTAATGCAAATTAACTCAAGTTCCAGGAATGCCCTTTACTATGCGTTAGACGCAAATGAATTTAATAGGATAATGGGTTGTAATAGTGCTAAAGAAATTTGGGAGAAGTTAGAAATAACTTATGAAGGAATCGTGGACGTTAGGGATAGTCGTATAGAAATGCTCACTAGTGAGTATGAAACCTTTAGAATGAACCCAGATGAATCTATCTCTAGTATGTATGCTAGTTTCACTCATATTATAAACTCTCTCAATGCCCTTGGAAAGAATTATCCCACCTATGAAATGATTAGGAAAATTCTTAGAGGACTACCATCCATATGGGAACCTAAGGCTACAGCCATAGCTGTAGGCAGGAATTTGAAGGCAATGACTCTAGACGAGCTCATCAGGTCACTTATGTATGAGATGGCCATTAATGAAAGAGCACGTGAAAATCCTAAAGCTAAGAAATCTATCACACTCGAAGCTTCCAAGGAAACCTCAAGTGATGAAGATGAAGAAGAGATAGATGTAAATGACCTAGCCTTTATGACTAAAAGACTTGGAAAGTTCTTCAAGAAGAACAAGAAAGTTACAAGAAAATTCTAGGACTCCAAGATGGCTAAAGAAGAGTCAAGAAGAAGAGAATCAAATGTAGAACCGCCTAAAATAGAAGGGACACATAAAATTTGAATGTCCATTTAAAAGGAAAAATGTTAAAACCAAAAAAGGGTGGAGAGTTAAAAATACCTCTAAAACAAACATAAAAGGACCTAAAAAGGTTTGGGTACCAAAAGTATTATCTTAAATCTTTTTTGTAGGTATGTTTTAGGTCCACCCCATCAAAAGACAAGTGGTACTTGGATAGTGGATACTCAAGGTATATGACGGGAGATAAGTCCAAGTTCACATCGTTGAACCTAAAGCAAGGTGGATATGTCACTTTCGAAGATAATGCTAAAGGTAGAATTATCGGCATCGGAGAACTCAGTAAGGAACCTTCCTTGATAATTGAAAATGTTTTGTTGGTTGAAGGGTTAAAGCATAATCTACTAAGCATTAGTCAACTAAGTGATAAAGGTTTTGATATAACATTTAAAAAGGAAAAATGCATAGTTGAGAATACTGAAAAACATGAAATACTATTTATTGCAAACCAGGTTGAGAACGTATACTACATAAACCTTGAAAACGTGGTATCTCAAATGTTAAATGTTTCACAGCATTAAATGAAGCTAGTTGGCTATGGCATAGAAGACTAGGACATGCTAGCATGGACCTACTGTCCAAGTTAACTAGAAAGAACTTAGTTAAGGGTTTACCCAACACAAAGTTCATAAAAGACAAGGTCTGTGATGCTTGCCAACTTGGGATAAGAAGAAGCAGCTAATCTCCACTAGAAGGCCATTGGAACTAATTCACTTAGACTTGTTTGGTCCCACTAAAACACAAAGCTTAGGAGGAAAGCAATACGGTTCGTCATAGTTGATGACTACTCCAAGTTTACCTGGGTGTTATTTTTATCCTCCAAGGATGAAATGTGTAAAATGCTAACCAACCTGTGTAAGAAACTTCAAAATGAAAAAGGGTATAGTGTTTTACACATAAGAAGTGATAGATGTGGAGAGTTCAAGAATAAGGATGTTGAAAATTTCAGTGACGAAAATGGAATTTGTCACAACTTTTCAGCACCACGTACACCTCAACAAAATGGAGTTGTTGAAAAGAAAAATAGATCACTACAGGAAATGGCTAGGACTATGCTAAATGAGCATGACCTGCCTAAATACTTTTGGGCTCAAGCAGTGAACACCACCTGTTACATGATGAATAGAGTGTCGATTAGGACTAGTCTAGATAAAACCCCCTACGAACTTTGGAAAGGAAAAAGACCAAACATTTCATACTTCCATGTATTTGGATGTAAGTTTTTTGTCTTAAATGATAAAGGGAACCTGGGAAAAGTTGATGCTAAATTAGATGAAGGAATCTTCCTAGGATATGCTGTAAATAGCAAGGCTTTTAGAATCTACAAAAAAAGAACACTATCGGTTGTAGAATCCATACATGTAGCATTCGATGAAGCCAATCCTTTCTCTTCTAAATCAATTGATGTCGATGATCTAGACATAAGAAAAAGTTTAGAAGATCTAGCAATTCATGAAATCAAGGATGAGAGCAATGAAACTAAAGCACCATCTAATTATGACTCTCTAGAACAATCTAAATTGCCCAAGGAATGGAAATTCGTAAAGAATCACCCTAAGGACCAAATTATAGGTGAACCATCATGAGGGGTGTCCACTAGATCTTCACTGAAGAGCCTGTGTAATCATTGTGCGTTTCTATCTCAAGAGGAACCTAAGAACATTAATGAAGCAATCAATGATGATTCATGGGTGATAGTCATGCAAGAGGAACTGAATTAGTTTGAGAGAAATCAGGTTTGGAAGTTAGTTCCCAGACCTACTGATCGTTCAGTAATCGGCACTAAATAGGTCTATAGGAATAAAAAGGATGAAAATGGCATTGTAGTCCGTAACAAGGCTAGATTAGTAACACAAGGTTACAATCAAGAAGAAGGTATTAATTATGATGAAACCTTTGCTCTCGTAGCTAGCATGGAAGCAATCCGAATGCTACTAGCCTACGCATCTCACAAAAACTTCAAACTCTATCAAATGGATGTGAAAAGTGCATTTCTAAATGGTTACATAAATGAAGAAGTGTACGTAGCACAACCCCCTGGCTTTGAAGACTTTCATTTTCCTAATCACGTGTTTAGACTAACAAAAGCCCTATATGGATTGAAACAAGCTCCTAGAGCTTGGTAGGAAAGGTTAAGCGGCTTTGTGTTAGAAAACGCCTTCCTGAGAAGCAAAATGGATAGCACTTTGTTTATTAAAACTAAGAACGACGATATGCTTATCATACAAATCTACGTTGATGATATTATATCCGGTGCTACAAATGAGGATTTATGTAAAGAATTTGCTACATGCATGCAAGATGAGTTTGAAATGAGCATGATGAGCGAATAGACATACTTTCTTGGTCTTCAAATAAAACAAGCCAGAACTGGAACATTCATTAATCAATCTAAATACATAAAGGACTTGCTCAAGAAATTTGATATAGAAAGTGGCAAGCCATTGGGAACCCTGATAAGCACTTCTATTAGTTTAGATAAAGATGAGCAAGGAAAAATGTTAGATGTTAAGTACTACCGAGGCATGATTGGTAGTTTTTTCTACTTAACAGCTAGTAGACCTAACATTATGTTCAGTGTTTGCATGTGTGCTAGATTTCAAGCAGCACCTAAAGACTCACATCAAATAGTTGTAAAAAGAATCTTAAGGTATTTGATAGGTACTATAGACTTAGGTTTATGGTATCCTAAAGATACATCATTTGAAATGATGAGCTACTCGGATGCGGACTATGTCGAGTGTAAAATAGACCGTTAGAGTACAAGTGGTACTTGCCACTTCTTAGGATGATCTCTAGTATCTTGGTTTTCCAAGAGACATAATTTTGTGGCATTGTCCACTGCTGAGGCTAAATATGCAGCAGCAGGCAGTTGTTGTGCACAAACATTGTACATGAAACAACTCAAGGATTTTAATTTGGAATATGCGACTGTGCCTATTAAGTGTGAAAACACCAGCGCCATAAACATATCCAAAAATCCAATATCTCATTCAAGGACTAAGCATATTGACATAAGACATCATTTCCTTAGAAATCACATACAAAAGGAGGATATCACTCTCGAATTCGTAAGCAAGATGAACAATGGGCAGATATTTTCACAAAACCTCTTCAAGAGGACCGTTTCATCTCAATACGATGAGAATTAGGATTATTGCATGGTAGGGAATGATTTGAGAGGAAGTAATTCATTAAGTGTTTGGGTCAAAAGTTCAAGTTAGTTAAAATTTTCATAACTTCAGGCGACTATCCCATCACTCTCAGTTGACCTAACAGCTACTGACTTGTGTCTTTAAAATATCCAAGCAATTCAGGAGACTGAACGTTCAAGTCAGGCGCCTGAACCACGCAGATATAAGTACTGACTGTTCGCGAAAACCCTTAAATTTCGCACCCTCAGGCACCTACACTCTATTCTCCTCTCCTCTGTAGCTTCTTCTTTCACTCTTTGGAGCTCTCCCACTCCGATTTAGCCTCTAAACCTCCACTAAAGCTCCAAACCTTGTCCAATATTCTCAATTTTTTGGGGTAAATCTGAACTTTCTCTTCCAAACATCATGCCTAGGACGAAAACTCGGGCAAACCAAAGCCAAATCTCAGGAAAGGATGATTAAAAAGGCTATTCAATGATGGCTCATCTCTCCTGCAGCAAAAAGAATGTACAATGAGCATATCAGATCTACCGAACCAATACTTGGTAAGATAGTAGATATTCCTTTTCTGCAAAAGAGTTTCCCAAACACTCTTCATATGTTTAAAGTCTTGGGATGGGATAAATTCATATCGTATCAACCAAGAGGCATTTACCCAAACTTGGTTCGATTATTTTATACAAACTTGGAAAGGGGAGAAAATATGTACACCCCCACAATCATGGCCAAAGCATTCGCACTCACCCCACAAATTATTGCAACTAGACTTAGAATTCATGCTAGTGAGTTTGAATGTCCTAACCTAGGACAATCCTAGATTATGGAACATGACTTTATCCCACAAGAGTTCTTACCTCTGATCATGACTGAGCAACCTATATATTTTGACCACCCACCTTTATATAGGCAACTAACCCTTGAGGCAAAAATAATTCATCTCCTCATTACATATAACATTCTACCTAAGGTTGGGTCTCGTGATCATCTTTCCTACCTAGATTGTTTTGTAATGTGGTGCTTATACAAGGGGAAACGCTTCCCTGATCCTAAAATGGATGATTTCAAAAGAGGAAACGAGGCGATTTATCTTATGGAGGAATCTTAAACCTCATTTTTCATTATCTTGGTGTTGCCAACTCATCCACCTTTTCATAAAACACACATCATATGATCATTTTTCATTCCCTACTGTGAAACTCATGGGATATGAGTTGGACCGAGCACATGAATGGGTACCTAAGCCAAATAGAGCTCAGCATGGCAGTGTAGAATTACAGGAAGATCGGCAACGTGGTCAAGATCCACATCAGGATGCACCACCTGCTCCAGCTATTCCAGATACTAATGCTCCTTCATGGTTCATGGATTATATCGACATATGGACTCCCAGCTGAGTGCTTTTCGTGGCGATATGGATTCAGAGTATAATGCACTTCAGTCCAGTTTTAATTCGTTCAATCAGAGGCTCGCACGCATTGCGATCCATATGGGCAGTGCTTCCTCTTCGAAAAGAAAAACTCCCATGGAAGTGAGTTCGGGCGATAAGGATGACGATGATGATGAGGAGGAAACTTCATCTGGTGGTGATGATGTTGATGCAGACTAGTTGTTTGTTTGAATTCACTTGATGAAAACAATTTGGGTTGTAATATTGTGATACTATATTTTTTAAAAAAACTCTTAGTTATTTTCTTGTCATGAATGCTTAATACCTCTTCTATTTTCTCCTGATTACTATATTCAGATTATTGTAAACTGCATTCTGGAAAAGGATCTTATTGATGATATGTTGCATGATAGTTTAATGGACATACTGCTGGATATATTGTTTGAGAATTGAATGCTGACTATTGGACCTATTGTTTGTGAACTGAATGCTGGTTAACGGTCCTATTGAGAATTGCATGCTAAATTTTCTGTTTCATTCCTTTTTGTTGATGTCAAAAGGGGAAAAAGCTTAAGCAAAATGAGAAGTTAAATTAAATGTTGAATGTAAATGATAAGTTAAATGAGAAGCTGTTAAATGCTAAATGTTATGCTGAACGTGGCTTAAGGAAATCTTATATTCAGGGGGAGCAATACATATTATTTGCTGAAGCTATGTTAAAATTCTGAAATAAGCTTTGTTGATATTAAGGGGGAGAGTAAGCTATGTTATGCTGAATACATGTTGAAATTCTGAAATAAGCTTTGTTAAAATTCTGAATTGTGAGTGGAATACATGATAAAATATGTTATTCTTGAAAAATACGTTTTATAAATGACTTGTTGAGGACAATCTTTCTGAAAAGGAGAAACACCAAATCATGAGTAAGCTTGAACAAGTATGTGTATATTGATTATGTTTTTAGGTTTCATGTTTATTGTGAGGGGGAGCCTTATCAAGACTACCTCATTTTGCTCCTTATTTGTACAACAACAACAAAACCAAGCCTTAGTCAAACTAAGTGGGGTCGGCTATATGAATCATTTTCCACCAATTTATGCGATCATGGACCATTTCTTTTGATAGATTCAAGGATATTAAATCCTTACTATCTCCTCCCAAGTTATTTTAGGTCTACCCCTACCCCTTCTACTACCCCCCACAATAACTAAGTCACTCTTCCTCAGAGGTGCACTATGTGGCCTACATTGCAAGTATCCATACCATCTGAGTCGTCCCTCCCTTATCTTATCTTCTATATGAGATACACCTAACTTACCACGAATATGTTCATTCCTTAATTTATCTTTCAATGTTATACCACTCATCCATCTAAGCATTCTCATCTTGGCAACTTTTACTTTTTGGATATTATGTTTCTATGTCGCCCAACATTCCGATTCATGTAGCATAGTTGGTCTTATAGCTGTCCTATAAAACTTCCCTTTCAATTTTAAGGGTATTTTACGATCACATAGTGCACTTGAAGCACTTCTCCATTTTACCCAACCTGCTATACATTACATCATCTTCAATTTCTCCTTCAGCTTGCATAATAGATCCAAGGTATCGAAATCTACAAGTGCTATCTTTTTCTTCATCATCAAGTTTAACTTTGTCTCCAATATTGCTCCTTATTTGTCATCATCAAAAAGGGGGAGATTGCTGGCCTAACAAGGCTTAATCACATTTTGATGATAACAAATTAAGGATACTAATTGTGCTTTCAAGTTATATTTCAGGTATAATATTTTTCACAAGCACAATGGATAAACCTAGTAAAGATTGATTAAAGCTCACCATAAGTTCACAAGTCATGAAGAATACAAGCTCACTGAAGTATTGATCAAGCTTGGACAACATTAAAGCAACACTACATGAAGACTTAGGATTTAAATGTAGTTGAATATTCTTAGAGTCTCATGTAAGTACTCTAAAACATCAATTTGTTTATGAAGCTCTTAGGAATTAATACTGGACTTAGAGACCTGCTTAAGAATCTAGAAAATATTTTTATAAAGTCCAAAATGCTTTTCAAAGTAAATACAAACAAATTTTGGAATCAAAATATAGACAAACACTTGAGTTATATAGTGTTCAAGCGACTAAGGGCAAATTGCTCAGGCGACTGAATTGCTACTACCAGTGTAAAAAGAAATCAGAACAAGGTCAGGCGACCGAACTCACGAGTTCAGGCGACTGATACGCTACTGCCAGTTCTGGAGCGCATATTTTAAATGGTTCAAGCGACTGAAGTCTGTGTTTAAAACTTTCGAACAACGCTGATTTCTTTCCAAAATTGAAAGATATGGTTTCCAAACTTAAGGATAATGGTAAAAATTTAACCTAATCTATATAAGGTTTACTATTTGCGCATTAGGGCAACCAATGCACACGCATACACATTGATATACATTCAATTCTCTTTGATTCATACTCTAAGATTGCAGCTGTGCGTATTCTTGAGCCCTAATTGATTTCTGATTCAATCTTCTGAAATTTTCATACCACAAATCATAAAACCTTCAAATTCTTTGTGAGCTTCAATTGCAAATTGTTGATTTAGAGTATATAGTGTCTCTCTTTGTACAAAATCTGCTCTTCTATGAAAGTAATCTACTTGTACGAATAATTGATTTGCTGTTTTTGCAATATGACGACTATGGGATAGAGTTGTTGCCTAGTGAGAGGGTGTTCTTGCTAGAGAGGGGTCTCCACCTTCCAATGGAGAGAGGCTGCTCCACCTATTGAACGGAGTGGGTAAAGGAAAATCCTCACAACAAGTTGCTTGGGGCAAGGACGTAGGCAGGAAGCCGAACCTTATAAAAAATCCGTGTGTTCAATCTCCTTTCTCTAACTCTCTTTAATTTCTACACTAATTAACTGCTATGTATGTTTTGAATTTATTGGGAAAATTGGTTGAATGCTGAGTTTGGCTTTGAATTACTTTGAATAATTAAATTGGTTTGTTAACGCTTTGTATGGTTTAAGTTTCCAGTTGAGAATTAGACGATTGCTGAAACTCTGAAGCATTGATTGGCTGAGGTAAAGCTAATTTTGTTGGTTGATTGTTCAAACATAAGAAGCTTACTTTTTTGAGTTATATTGTTGAATATTGTCTTAAATACATACTTGCTCATTGTTTAAAACTCAGAGTGGTTGTTTAAAATCTGATGAAGGTAAAATACTGATTGTGTTTTTAAATTATATATATATCTAGGATTGCTTATTGGCATAGCAAGTCCCTGATTAGTTGATTGTGAGGTGATTGAGATTGTAATTGAAATTGTTATAAAGGTTAAAAATAAGTCAAGCTTCCGCGTAATAAATTTTAAGTACCCAATTCACCCCGCCTTGGGATTACACCATACTTCCAAGTTGTTCGTTTTTCCACAACAGTTTTTATAATAAAGTTGAATAGATTAATTAACCATATATTTCCTTTATCCCTTGGACATTTCCAAACCTCAATTAGGATGCTATCTGGTCCTATAGACTTCTCATTCTTTCATTTTTTTAAAGTCATCTTAACTTCATTTGTTAGCCTTAGTGGCTAAGGTTTCCCATTCCAGTAAGTTTTGATGATAACAACCCATTAATGTCCCTTAGGTTATCTAATCTATGAATTCTAGTTCAGTACAGATTAAACAGGTCAATACCAAAGTAAGCAATTAGCAAACAAATCCTTGAAGAAGCAATGAGCAAACGTCTTGGCCAAAGCATACTCATTGAACACTCAAAGCACAACCAACCGGATCATATGCAAAGTCTTATTTGTTTACATGTATGTTGGGTTGTGTGTGAGGTAGGATTATCTTGTAACTCTTGCACGTGTGATGTAAGAATACCTTGCAAGAGCTAAGCAAATACATGTGCATGTAGTTCATACGGTTTTAAAAAAAAAAAAAATTGAGTTTACACATGCATAACGAATCATGCTAAGTGCATAAGATGTCAAACGAGCTTTAAAACTTGGTTTTCCAAACAAGACATCTTAAAACCTCATTTGGACAAGCTAAAGGTATCATTAGATCAAATATTATTCATGTGCACTTGTCCTAGCATGAGTTAGTACATTTAGAGGCTTACTAGTGTGGAAATCAGGGGACTTGTCGACTAGTGGGGCTTGGCTCGTCGACAAGAAAAACCAGTAGCTAAATCATGTCTTGAAGCCCAAGTGACTCGTCGACAAGAGTAGGGCACTCATCAAGTAGTGAGTGCCACTCGTCAAGTAGTGAGTGCCACTCGTCAACAACTGACTGCGGCAGACTCATATTAAATGAGCTTCAAACGGCTATTTTTTTATTTGTCTTGCCTCAATAAATGCCCAACGACTAGCCAACGGCTAGTTCGTCTCCTTGGCCATAAATATAACCCATTTGCATTCATTAAACACATTTTGATTGAATATTGGTTGTTGAGAAATTTAGTTGGAGCATTCATTCTAGGTTTACATTTGCTCAAAGCTCTCTTGCACCTTGTTCTTGTTATACATCACTAGCTGAAAGAGAGTAGTGTGAGGCTTTACTTGTATTATCAGCTCAAGAAGGAGCATCATTTGTAATCTCTATACTTATTATTATTTGTGAAGCTTGAAGGTTCTTGGTGAACCATTGTTAAGGAGGTTCTTGGTGAACTCCTTGGTTTAGCTCTTGGTGAGCAGCTGGGATTGATTCCCTTTGTGTAAAGGCTTCTCCGTCTTGAAAGGAGATCGTTTAGTGGATTTGGCACTCAAGGCGTTGATGTAGGCTGGGTGTCGAACCACGTTAAAATCCTTGTGCTGAGCTTTACTCTCCCTTATCTCTTTACTTGCTTGTGGTATTTACTTTGTCATTTATTTTGATATCAATCACTTATATCTTGCCAAAATTTTTGTTTTGTAGAAAAACTCATTATCCATGAAAAACGTCTATTCACCCCCCACCCCCCCCCCCCTCTCTCTCTCTCTCTCTCTCTCTAGACACACACTTGGGCCGACATCATTGACTCTAATTTTGTGAATAAACCTTACATTTTTTTTTCTTTTCCTCTTTTGTCACTTCTAGGTTTAAGCTTTCAATTTGGTTTTCATTAAACAACTTATTAAAAGTATCTTCACTACCTCTCTTTTATGTCTTCTTCTTCTACCAAGACATTATCATTCTTATCCATTTTACATTCCTTAAACCTTTGCACTTTCTTTCTCTATCTCTAACTAGTTTATATATGTATCTTTCCTCTTCTTTGTCTCAAGTTTAGCATATATATTATCATAAGCTCCATGTTTAACTTCACTAATGACCTTTTTCACCTCTTTTCTTGCCTCTTTATACTATTCAAT
The DNA here is from genome assembly GCF_029873635.1 of Malania oleifera. NCBI lineage: Eukaryota > Viridiplantae > Streptophyta > Magnoliopsida > Santalales > Ximeniaceae > Malania > Malania oleifera. Next base: position 19,499,850 of record NC_080428.1, read on the forward strand.
GTTATTTATAGTTCTACATTTTTGCCATGTTTTACACCAAATTCTTTTTGTCTTCACTGCTTTTTTAACATGTTGACCCACCACTAACTTTCTTTGCTGTCAAAGAGTCTTCATTTGGATTCACCTAAAATCTCTTTTGCTATCAATTTTTAATAGCCATCCATTCCATTCCACAAAGTGTTTGCATCTACTTTTATCCTCTTTTGTCCGCTCACCATCTTTCATCATTTTATCTTTAAATTTTACTATATTTTCTACCTTCAAACTCCACCACCAAATCCTCTTGCACTGCTTTATGTTGCTCTTTTTCTTCCATTTCTTTGTACAAGTATCTAATACTAAAAGTCTATGTTGTGAAGTCAAGCTTTCCCCATAGATAACTTTACTATCTTTATAAGATAAATGATCTCCCCTCCTAGTTAAGAAAAAATCTATTCGACTTTTATTTTGTCCACTCCTAAAGGTTATTAAGTGTTCTTCTCATTTCTTAAAGCAAGTATTCATCATAACAAGATCAAATGGCATGGTCAAGTCTAAGATCATACCCTTGAGCTCATTTTTATCTCCACATCCATTACCTCCATGTACCCTCTCATAATCTCCATTATCCTTTCCAATGTGTCCATTCAAATCAGCTCTTATGAATATTTTTTCAGACTATGGTGTCCTTTGTATCATACTATCCATATCTTCCCAAAATTATCCTTTAAGGTTTTTTTGTTAATTATAGTTGGGGAGCACATGCAGTAATGACATTTATTATCTCTTGGCCTACAGTTATCTTGATTTCTATGATCTTATCCCCTATTTTTCTAACAACTATCACATTATCTTTTAGGTCTTTGTCTACAATGATTCCCACCCTATTTTCACATTTTTCTTTTCTAGTGTACCAAAATTCAAATCCTAATTTTCTGATTTCTCTAGCTTTCTCTCCTATCCACTTACTGTCTCTTGGAGGCATATTATGTTATCTTTCCTCCTGATCATTGTATCAACTAACTCCAAACTTTTTCTTTAAGTGTCCCTATGTTCCAAGTTGCTAGTCTAACCCTAATTTCCTGAATTACTTTCTTGATCCTCTCCCATCCAAAGTGGCTTGACTTAGCCCACCCTTGTCCATTTTTTTGCTACAGAGGGTGGTATATGTGCAAAGCGTTGCTCGTAGGGAACAACCCCCCCCCCCCCAATGAACATTTGGTAAGTATTCATATCATAAAGATCTAACAAATTTTACATTGGTTGTTAGCTACCTAACCCAACCCCCCCTCCAGTTTTCGGGGCTTGAGATTAGCTATGTGTAAAGGTATTTAGGGCATTTAGTGCTACGAAGTATAAGTATCTACCGAATGAAGAAATATACAATTTAGTAAATAAATGTTGTAGCCTTGCACTAAAAAGGACTAGTGCTTAAATTGAATAACATAAATCGTGCATGCTCTAAATTGAAAACAAAAACAAAATATACTTGCTTATATTTCTAAACTAGGTTGCAGGTGATGCAAATTTAGGCACGACCTATGGCGCTCTCTCTCTCTCTTTGAGGATTTGTCTTGAAGCTGTGATCTTGCATGATCTGATGAGGAAGCTTCCGACGACAATGACAAGCTAAGACTCAGCCTGCTCTGACAACCACCAACAACAGCCAATCATTCAAAGAGAGTCAATGGAGCTGCAACAAGCCAAAGGAGCTGCCGGAGGGTCTCTAGTATAGATCTGCAAATCAACTTGAAGATCCCTTGCTCAGATTTGTAAGGCTCCCCCCAAAATCGCCCTTTTCTCTATGAACATTCGAAGCTAAGGTCGAAGCTCTTCTCCCCTTCAACGTCTCTCCCTCTCGTCTCTCTTTCTTTTGCATCTTGCTCTCTCCAATCTTGTGTGCTCGAGCCCTCTCTATGAACTTTTCTTAGCCTCTCCCACAACCCTCACCTCACATCGAGCACACGCACTAGCACGCTTCCTTTTTGACTCACATTTGAAAACTCAAAATTAGATTGGAAACACCAAACACAAAAGCTCGATAGATCAATCCTAGATTTGGAGGATGCTGATGGTGACTTTGAACCAAATGATTTGGACCAGAAAGCCGCACTCACCTAACTCTGGCATCATTGAACTCCTATTTGGCCACTTGCATAGCCGTAAGGCTAAACACCACCTCTCCAACACTATAGGGCAGCTCTAGTGGGATCTATTCTCCCCCCTCCCCATCCCACCATCTTCTTAGACCTTGTTTATACTCTTGGAAGCACCTTAAGGGAGTAGGTTCTTTTTTTTTTTCAGTTCAGGCCACTGTAAACCTTTTCTATTTTCAATCATTGATACAAGTTTTTTGCATTAATTCTCAATTAGCAAGTGCCAGTTACATAATTTTTCTTAACACTCTCTGCCCCATACATAATTTTTTAAATCATTACTCAGTTTATTGGAGCAGTTCATCCATCAGATGCACCTGAATCTCAAAACACCACACAAACATTTGTATGAACTGTAGTTTCGGTGTGTGTGCAAGGCTTTCTTCTACTCCAGATTTTGAAAACAAAACTATTGCACTCAGTCCTTTTACATTCTATAATTTTAGGGTAAACAAGACGAATACATTGAATTTCCCAAAATGCTATACGTAATGAAATTAAATTAATCCATTCAATTTCCACAAGATGATCAAATGCACCTTAAATGACTCACAGCAAGTAAATTAATTCGCCAAACAGAGCACATCAGAGTCCCTCAAAAGTGGGATTTTAAATTAAAAAATGAAGATTAAAGCCTCAAATCGGTCAATTAAATTTTTTTTAAAAATGTATCCAAACTACAACATTACCGATCTGCAATATACTCCAGAAGATTGTCAGATCCAAAGTACTCGATATTGATGTCCACTAATTCGCCGCAGCTGCGATCGACGGCGTGCCTGGCCATCTTCTCGGGATCGTACTCCACGCCCCAAAGATCGCCGAGGTTGTGCATATCAATGGATCGCCACATTGAAGTATCCTTGCATATATTGCGCCAGAAAGAGCATACGTTCTGCGCATTCAATAGGATTTCGATTGCGCCCAGCTTGAGGAGAATTGTCGCCGTCACGTCGCGAGGGAGTTCCAGCCAATTCCTGTACGGCTCCGAGGAGTTTAGGACGGGGGTTTCCATGGAAGTTGGCTTAGGGAGCGAGCTTCTCTCAGGAAAATTTTGCAGACTGGGCTCTGTGATTTTGTTGGAGATTTGCAGGGTTACCAAACATTGGAGTGACGATCAGATGGGCAGGGAGATGCGAGTGAAGTGCCACTTCGGCTTAGGGCTGGCAAAACGGTCGGGGGGCCCGGCTTCGGGGGGTCAGGCTGGGTCATAAATAGGGCAATATTAAATGAATCACATGCATGTTAATTATAACCTGCTCGTTTATTACGGACAAATCACGGGTCACCAGTTTAAAAAATAAATAAAATTTATTTATTTTAAATTTTTTAAAAAAATTTCATATTAAATGATATTTTTTATAAAAAAATACTGCATTTTAATTATTAATATCTAAATAAAAATATGATAAAGGATTTGATTGAGTTCCCAACTGATTAAACAACAAACAGAGTCTCACAAGTAAACAAAAAACGCTTGATTAGAACATAAACAAGCAGATGCTTCGACCTTCAAACCCTAACTTCGTACGCCGCCAGTGCCTGCGTTTCGCATTGTACCTGATGGTGTTGTTAGTCCTCATACAGATCTTGTGAGGAATAGGCATGTTCTACGTCATCTTCTTGGCCAGCTTCTTCTTGATCCTAAAGGTTTTGTGTGACGGCATCTTCAATTCTTTACGATTAAAGAGGAAGTCGAACGGCCGAGGGAAACGCTAGCAACACAGGATTGTAAGGGAGCTTGATCCGTGAGGGAGCTTGATCTTACCGTGGAGTAGTTGGAGCTGGAGGTGTGGAGTTAAGTGGTCTATGGAGCTGGGGGGCTGACACCTGTGGAGGAGACGACGACTTGACCTCGAGGATGAGGAGTGGTCTGACTGTTCGAGTGGATCATTCGTAGCAGCACGCAGCAGGGAGCATCGTAGCAGGCACTGAGGCAGCAGCGCACCTGACCAGAGGAGAGGACTGAGAGAGTAAGAGACAGAGTGAGAGGCGAGAGCTGAGAGGAGAGCCGCAGGAGATGGACTAGGATTTAGGGTTTTTTTGTGTGGCATGTGGACCGTGTGGTGTGGGTGGACTGACCGTGTGGCCGTGTGGATTTATAAATCATTCAAATAAACGTTGGGTGACTCGCCTAAACCCGGTTAAACTCGTTTGTAAATGGGTCAACCCGCGACTCGCCTGTTTATTAAACGAGTTAACTTCCTTAAACCCAAACCCGTTTTAAACCGACAGGTCTGGGTGACCCAATGGGTCATTACCCGTTTTGCCAGCCCTACTTCGGTTGTTGACACTTAGAAGGAAAACAGTTTCTCCATTTGAGAGTGCCCACTTAGCACTAATCACTATGGATTTAGGGTGAGCATGGGTTAAAACGGAATTAAATGAGTAAATTTGATTGATTCCTTTAAAATTTTCTTTGATTCGAGATAGATTGCTTGGGTAGAATCACGCCTTGTAGAGATTGAATAACAGATTAAGCTCTATCAGTCAAGGATCGGGTAGTGACAATTGGTGATACTTCTCAAGTCAAACTTCTCTAATCACTTTCTCGTACCACTGTACTCGTGAATAGAGTTTAGCTCATTGGTAATATAACCCTTTCTCTACCATTACAGGCTCTGATACCAATTTCTCTCATATTCAATGCTTTATTTGTAACTAATATGGGCATTATAGCACTCAATGTGCCCAAAACCCTAAAACCAGGCTAGATTAGTTATATGGAGGAATGAATTGCAATATTACTCTTGGCCATAGATATAGGTAACCCCAAGAACAGGGGCAATCATTAGCCTTGTGACTCTTCTTGCCACAAAACCAACAACAGTGAAGTGGACTATGCATACCCAAACTACATATTCCTAGCAACTACTACTGGTCATTCCTGCAAGCATTTAGATATCTTGTTAGACAGTTTGCAATAATATTTTCACTTTGCTTAATTCCAAAGTTACCAGATAATTTATTCTTCTCTTATCTGGGCCTTCACGAAGTTGTAAAAGGTAATTAATCTTCCAATCCCACTGTTATGCTAGTGCCTATGTGGTGCCTCTACAAGTTAACACGAGGGACTGGCAGAATATGTTAAAATGCAACCCAGATAGGAGGTGTATTAGACTTATTGCTAGATTATATTTAAAGTTAATGTCCTGTGGGCTTATTAGGGCATGTTATAGATTTGGGCTAAGTAGTCATTTTTTGCATATAAAAGTAAATTCTCTATCTAGATAGATTGACTTGTATCCAAATTGACCGGACACTAGTCATTAGCCTAAAAAATTAGTCATTTCAATCTTTGAAAAGCTAAACTAGTCAATAGCCTACTTAGGTTAGTCGACTGCTCAAACTTTCTACCAAAAATGATCAACTTGCCACCATGAGATGGTGCACAGCCTAGGCATTTTGCTTAAACTAGTCGACCACCCCATAGAGTTAAGTGACCTTGGTATCAACTTGGAGCAGTCTTTCTTTTTTATATAAAACACATTTTCAGTTTTAGACTTTTACTCCATTAGTGCCAAGACCTGAATATTCTAAATGTAATGATCCCAAAATATTATATACATGAGTAGAGTAAGGTAATATAATATCTATATAATAATAAAATAATAAAAATATAATATATATATATATATATATAATGATGGGGATATAAAATAATAATAATAATAATAAAATGACGTCGGTAACATGGATAAAGAGAGAGAAGCTGCCAGCTGCCCCCCATCAATTTTAATGGCCCCCAAATCCAATTGCAGACAACCCACTTCAATTATATATATACACTACTAGTCGCCTCCCCCAATTCCACCCAATTCAGTTATATACATACACATTACACACTGTGAGACGCCCCCGCCAATTGTCGTAGGCTATAAATAGGAGACCATCCTTCATAACCTTTACGTGAAAATTTTAATAAGATTCAAAGGAAAAGTGAGAGAAAGATTTGAGTGTTGGAAGGAGAATTTTTATATATTTGAAATTCTCACTCTCCCACTCTTTCCAATCTTATTTTATTTTAAAAAGATAAAAATTCATTTATGACCGCTTCATAGGAATAAGTTAAGCTAAGTAAGTTTGATTATGTCAATTTTTTATAATATAGACGCGAGTTTAATTGTAAGTAAGTTTAATTATATCATTTTATATATATATATATATATATATATATATAAAATATACACGAGTTTAATTGTAAACAGGTTCAATTATACTCAAGTTTATTGTTTTAAAGAAAATATTTCAATCCTCTCAAGTAATTTACAGCATTATGATATTCTATTAAGAATAAATATTTATAGGCACGCAAATCGTGTGGTAGAAACTTATTTTTATTACATGTTTTACATTGAGTAATGATATGATTTTTATGATGTTATTTTTATTACATGAATTATATTAGTATGTTTTAAAAATCCTTATGGCTCAAAGATTATAAGATTACTAATGCTCGATACCATAGCTTACAGTTTACAAAGATCAAAGTGCATCCACACTGTTTTACAGAGGAGTTTTACAGAGTAGTGGATTTCTCCCAAGTGCATACATGGTTTCGGACCAAAACTTAATAGGGAAAATCTCACTTACAGTTTAAAGTTAAAGTTTGATTTAGTTTGGTAGGTTAGTCAGTTAAGTCTAGTTTTCGAATAGCACAACCCTATCGTGAGAGTAAACATGACTTACAGTTAACAAGTCTAAGGGATGTTTTTATAGAATAGCCTAAAAGGTGATTTATAGAACAAACATAAAAGAAAGTATATATGTAATGACCTCAAATATATATATATATATATATATGTATATATATATATATATATGTATATATATATATACACACCATTAGTATAAAAATAAATAAAGAAAAATAAAAAATAAAAAATTATTAATTAATAAAATAAATAATATAATATAATATAATGTAATTATATATATATATATATATATATATGTATATAATACTATTATATGTAAAAAGATATGGATGCATTCAAGTGAGGATTAGATTGAATTTCAAATTCAATCTGATCCACATCTTGCAAATGAATCTCGTGTCTCACTCACATGCAAGCACACACGTAACCTCCTCCCTTACAAAATTACAATTTTACCCTTTCCCTATTCCCTATAAATAGGATCAGTTCCTAAATTTATTTTCATAAGAAATTTTAAATAGGAATTAAAGGAAAAAGTGAGGAAAAATATTTAGTGGTAGATAGAGAATTTTTATACGCTTAAAATTCTCATTCTTCTACTCTTTCCAAACTCATTTTAGGAATTCATTTATAATCGCGTTAGAGGAACAGATCAATGTAAGCGGGCTTGATTATGTCAGATTTTTTATAAATATACCTGAGTTAAATTAAAGTACTCGATCTGATCATAACTGCTTTTTATTTAAATATATTTGAGTTAAATTAAACTATATGGATTTGATCATACCTGCATTTTTTTTAAATATACCAGAGTATATTTTGTTAAGAAATATTATAAATTTTTTTGGGTAATTTTATAGCATAATAAATAATTATTAGCACACAAATCATGTGGCATGAGTTTGTTACCTAAATGAACAAGTGTGAGATTTTTATTATGTTATATTAATTACATATTTTATTATAAATAATGATGGGATTTTATTACATGTTTTATATTGAGAAATGATGAGATTTTTGAAATACTATTTTATTGCATAAATTATAATGGTATGTTTTAAGAATCCTGATGGTTCAACGATCAACGATTACGATGTTCGGTACCGTAGCTTACAGATGATCATAAGTGCACCCACACTGTTTATAGAGTGGTTTTATATGGTAGTGGATTTCTTCGGAGTGCACACTTGGATCGGATTAGAACTTAATAGGGAAAATCGCACTTAATGATGATGTTGATTTAGTTTGGTCAGCCAACCAGCTAAGTCCAATTTTCGGCCCGTACAACCCAGATATGGGGGTAAACATTGCATACAACTATGCACCAAAAAGAATTTTTTTATACATATTTATATATTTATGTGATTAAGAAAAATTAATAGGTCTAAATGATGATTTGAAGGAAAATTATGCATATATATATATATACATGATCATATTTAAAAGGCATACATGATGATTTACAGTAAAAGAAAGTATACACATATTTATATATGTGAACAGGGCCCTATTTAGTAGGGCTAAATGATGATGTAAAGGAAAATATAAAGGGAATATATATATATATATATATATATATATGCATACAATTATATGGATGAAAATAAATTATAAATGAATTACAGTTGTTCAAATGCGGATTTTAACAGTTTCGGTATTAAATATTAATTATTAAATGAATTTTGATATTATAGAGCCCATATTAGCTACACACTTCTAATAGTTTTTTCCACTTATTGAGCATCGTCTCACCTCAAATATTACTTTACATTACAAATAACTCTGAAGAGTGTACCAGAAATCAGGTGTAGCAAGCACGTGGGCAGGATTAGAAAGAGCAATTTAGATTAAATATTAAATTAGTTGTATTTTTATATTTTGAAATTTTAAGGATGTTAAATTTGATATTGGTGATAGTTTTGCAATGAAGTTATTTAGCACTCTAGTATAAAAGTATTGAAAGTTTTATTACTTTCACTGCGAAAAATTTATTAAAAGTTGCACCCTAAACCCCTACCGGGTTTGGGGAGAACCAATATATATATACAAGTATTACAGTTATAGTTTACAGTTTACAATTACAACTTAACAGTTACAGTATACTTGTAACGACCTGCTATTTATTTTCCAGTTCTTTTTTTTTTTTGTTTATATTGAAAGAATTATAATGCTTTGATACCTACTAGACTAAACCAAACCATCAACCTAAGTAGCAAGAAGCGGAATTCATATAAACACAATCAAGAAAATATACAATACCAGAGTGCTAAAATGTGTCCCCAAAATATACGTATATGACAGTTTCCTAAAATACCCTCATCTGGCCTAGGCTATACATAAATACCCTAAAAAATACTCACTCTACTCACAAATCAGTACTGAAACCGCTCTATCTGCGAGCCTGATCTGCTTGCCTACCTGAATCACATGAAAAATGTTAAAGTAATGGGATGAGCCAACGCTCAGTAAGACGAAATATGATATTGCTAGTGTGTGGCAAATGAGTTACAATACTGACAAGATCTGTTTCTATATAAACACATATAACTGAATCTGAAAATATAGTACAAATAATAAAACAACCACCTTCCTATGTTGCTTAACATATCTGTATTTTAGGTTTCTATACATAATACTTTTAATACATATATACATATATTCCCTATTTCTGTGAAACTATACATACATAATAATAACTGAAAACTTCCCTAGATGGCTGTATGTCATGATTTAACCCCTCATGATAGGGTTGTGCAGCCTGAAGGCGGGATCTACCCTGGCTAGCCGACCAAGATAAACCACTATACCCCATCAGTCTGATCAACCCTCCTCAACCCATATCTGATGGCTAGCCTGTCCGCTCCTGGGCATGTGATCGACATACTTACCACATATTATCTAAATAGGTGGTTGCACTCTATACTGAATATCTATATATAGCGACAGTATCGTGCTCTGCTGAATCTAATCCATCAGGGTCTGATACTAAATAATACATTACTATATACAATCTATCTGTTTTACCATGATTCTGTAATATCTATATTAACCATGACGCTGTGATAAACTGTATTTGTATCAACTGTATTTCTGAAATGAACTGTAAAACTGTATGTCATGGTACTGAAAACTGTATAATCATGGTATTTTGAAAATACTATAAAACACATTCCCTGTCTGTATAATTTGTAAAACATAATTCTGAAAAACTGTAAAAACATGTTTCTGTACTATATCTATATTCTCATGCCACACAGTAATTTAAAACATTTTAAACATATTTGATAAACTGTATAAATTCTTGTTGTGAAATAATAATCTGGTAAAAAAACATATAATTCATACTTAAATCATACTAGTATTACCTAGCATAGCATATTTCCCTTACCTGATTTTTGCTAAAATCTCCCTACTATGAAGGGTCCTACACCCGTAGGGTTCTCCACTCAACACCCGGAAAACCATATATCTCAGAACAAAACATCATTATTTCTACGTCTACTACATTTCTTACAATTGCTAAAAAACCAAATTTTACTTAAAAGACCTTATCCTGAATTTGGGATAAAATCCAACTTTGTCCCACTAACGATCCGCTCCAGCAGACTTGGAGAGAACTTCCCTAGGAGCGTCGTGGTGGCCTCAGATCGTCGATTGGGCGAACGACGGGGCTGAAATCAAAGAGAGATGGAGGTGGGGCCGTAAGAGAGAGAGAGGGAGTGAATTTCTAAGAATTTTTTGTGTAAAAATCCAACTTTCAACTATTTGTAGAGCCAGATTCGTTGACAAGACACGTCATCTCATCGACGAGTCCAGTAGAAAGTTTGTCAACGAACCTGCACCCTTGTTGATGAATTTTAGACTTCCAAAAATCCTCTTTTGGTATCTTCTCGTTGACGAAACTTATTTTCGTCGACGAGGCCCTCTTGTACCCTCGTCAACGAGGACCTGATAAATTCTCTTGGTCATTACATCCCAAAGTGCAACATCGTCGATGAACGCGAAGCGTTTGTCGACGAAGTCGGCTGCCTTATTCTGTTCCTGTTTCCACTTCTACATTTTTTTATTATTTAAATACCATTATTCTTCGGGGCGTTACAATACTGTTACAAAATATATAGCTATAGTTTGATATACATAATTTTATGCATAAATTTATAAATGTTTTATAGTTTATCAAATATAGTTTTGAAGTTATAGTATTAAATGTTAATTGCTACGAAATTATGATATAGTAAAGCTCATCTCAGCTACACACTGATATAATCCTTCTTGCGCATGTGAAGGCATCAATGCTACTGAGGTGCTACATGAGGTAGTAGAGCAAGTCATGGCAAAGATTTTGTAGAACTTAAAGGGACAGAATCATCCACCCATTAATGATGGTTGTACTGTTGAATAGTTCAATCGCACAAACCCTCCGATCTTTGAGGGAAAAATTGATCCAATTACTGCAGAAAATTAGATCCACGAAATGGAAGAATTACTACAAGTCCTTCGTTGCATGGATGAACAAAAGGTGTTATATTCTGCCTTTAAAATGACTAGTGAAGCCAAACGTTGGTGGAACTCAAGACAACTTCTCCTAGAATAAAAACTAGGTCCAACAATCCTTCCATGGGAACATTTCAAGGAGATTTTCTTTGAACAGTATTTCCCCACATCTACTAGAGATGCCAAAGCCAAAGAGATTGCAAACTTAATACAAGGAAACATGACCGTCCAACAACATGTAGCGAAATTCATTGAGTTATCCCATTTTGCATTATATTTTATTCCTAATGAGTTAAAGAAAGCTCAAAAGTTTGAAGAAGGTTTAAGGCCAAGGATCTATGATCGAGTGGTGGTATTCCATGTTAAGGAGTTCTCTGAATTGGTGGAAAAATCAACTGTTGTTGAGAGAAGTCTACAAATGAGTGCTGAGATGTACGACCAGAATAAGAGACTCATGCCTCAAGGATTTCACTCTAGTAGAAATCAAGGTTCTTAGAAGAAGAATAATAATAATTTGGGTCAGAGGCAAGCAACGGGAAACCAAACCTATTAAAACAATCAACAAGGAACCCATTGTCCAAAATGTAATAAAACGCATAAGAATGAATGTCTTAGTGAATTAAACATTTGCTACTGGTGTGGTAAAGCCAACCACTATGCCCGAGAATGTCGTATGCCATAGAATAACACCTACAATCCTAATCAATATAAAGGAAATAATCAAGAACCTAGAGGCAACAATCAACAAAACACCGCATAGATGCGTGTTTATGCTCTTACTCCAGGAGATATGGAAAATGGTAATGATATGGTGATAAGTAATATTCCCATATTATCTAAGAAAGCAATAGCGTTATTCGATTTAGGAGCTATACATTCCTTTATATCTATGGCTTATGTTAAACTATGTGGGGTTGGGACCCAACCATTAAATACTGAGTTATTTGTGGTGACACCAACGGGAACCTCGGTAGTATGTATAAAGATACTTATGGTTTACCCAATTTGTATTAAGGAAAGAGTACTACTTACCAAGTTAGTAGTATTCAACATGCATGGCTTCGATGTAATTATAGGGATGGATTGACTAGCTTGTAGCTACTCTAGGATAGATTGTTACAATAAATAGGTAGTGTTCAGACCTCCTAGAGAGCAAGAGTACAAGTTTGTTGGATACCGTGTGCGCTCTTCACCGTTATTCAGGCAAAGAGACTACTCTTGGATGGATGTCAAGGGTACCTAACATGAGTGATAGAGGCACCAAAGGAAGAATTAAAGCTTGAGGACATCCCAATAGTAAGGGAACTTTTAGATGTATTTCCTAAAAACTTACTTGGGTTGCCTACTGTTAGCTTTACTGTAATCCTAAGAGGTGGGTGAATTGGTATTTTAAAATTTAATCTCCTAGGTCAATCCACTAGCAGCAGTATTATACAAGTCTAAGGTCGATCTAGTGTGAATAAAATAAATCAGTATATATATATTCAACGAAAATTAAATTGCACAAGAGATTTAATTAAGCATGCACTATAAAATAGTAAATAGAGACAACACCAGAAATGTTATCGAGGTTCGACAAACTGCCTACGTCCCCACCTTGGCTCACAAGCACAAGAATTATACTATAGGCTCACTTAATGGGTGGAGAGGAACCTAAATACAACCAATTCAATTAGGACAGGGCTGATCTCAACCTACACAACTAATCCTTCTGGGCTGGATTATCGCCCCCTTAGGTCACGCTTGGAATACAACAGTATTTTAATACAAGATGCGTACAAATAAAATGCTTCTTAATCAAGCAGATTGTACTAGTAATAATCGAAACACACCAATCATGTAAGAATAATAAGCTCAATGGTGTAAATGTGCAATCAACACTCAGAATAGTGATTATCTCAAATTAGGCACAAAAGTGTATCTACAAGCAAATCTTTGAAACTAAGTAATGCTAAAATATCAATCTCAAATTAGGGTTTCAAAGATTCAAGTTAATGAAAATTTAGAATATCTCAATAATAGTTTTTCTCAATATCAAGCACAAGGAGATATTCAAATCTGATCTTGTAGAAAATAATTTTTGCACACAAAAATACAAGCTCTAATGAGTCTTGCAATAATAATGTAAAGACCCACAAAGCTATGTGAATTTTTCCCAACCAAAGATTTCCTATATAAAATCAAGGGGAAAAATTCTTTACTTAACCCTCAAATAAAAATCAAATGCACTAGAACAAGTGAGGGTTTCTAGCAATAATACTCTATAAATAAAACACTCACATTGTTAGATATATCAAAGGAATGAAGGTATTTGAGTGTATGGGCTTAGTATATCAAAATAGGGTTTAGGATTTTTCAAAGAGTTTTTTGCTAATCAGTTTGCTAATTATTGGCTAATCCAAGCAAATGAGCCCCAATATATAGAGAAGGGCTAAATTTTGACTATTGAGGACATAGGGGTAATTATTAAAATTGTTTTAAAACTATTTAAGAAAATTAATCTCATTTAACCTTTATTAACCACGGTAAAAATTAAAACAACCCGAGAGTTTCGGGCACCTGATCCATGGTTCGGTCGTCCGAATAAACATAATGAAAAAGTTAATTTTTGAAGTTCGATTGCTTGAGTATGGGTTCGGTTTGTTGAACCAAGGCGATTTTTATTCTGATTGAGGTTTGGTTGCCTGGTTTTGAGTTCGGTTTGCCAAACACTTGTGTTTGGTAGCCCGAGGCATTTTTGAAAGTGAAGTTTGGGCTACCGAGTTGGTTGGAAAAATTAGAAATATGATTCAGTTGACAGAGGACAGTACGTCCCTTTTGGTTCGGTCGCCCGATACTAAGTTAACATTCTGAATAGTCAATGGTTCGTTCGCCCGAAGGGTTTTAAACACAACAGTTCGGCCGCCCGAAGCCTCACCAATTTTACCCTATAAATCTAGTTTTACTTCAATTAATTCCCCTAATAATATATGTGTTTTTGGGGACATCTTATGTGTATGTACAAGGACCTAAGGTCTTTTTAAGGTCATTTGAGCTTATTGTATCTACATGCATGATATGCGGTGATTATTACAGACCTTTTTCTAAGTTACTATTACAGACTCGAATGATCATAAAATAAATTACAACAAAAATAAGTCTTCTGGGTCTTTAGACTTTAAGTCTTCTTAGCCATCAAGTGATCTTGCAAATATGAACCTGCACACAAACTTGATAGACATTAAATACTTGAGTATTTGTCATAATCAAAACCAGGTATGACCTATAAGGTTAACACCCCCCGATCATGAAATCAAGTTTGTTGGCCAAACGAGGCTTTTCAATCTTATTTTGATGATAACGAATGATGCTAGTATAACTTGCTTGTTGAGTGTTTCTATTTCAGGAATATATATCTTAACACAAGAGAAAGAAGCTATGAATTATAGTATCATCAAGAGAAAAAGTTGTGTATTTTCACTATATCAAGAGAACAAGTTATGAATATCAAGAGGAAACTTCAACTAAAGCAGTAAATAAAAAGGCTTGAAGCCTCAGTACTTAAAAGCTTAAAGATAAAAAGGGGACTTGAAGTCAAGAGGCTTATCGAAGACTTGAAGCATCATGTTTAAAGAAAAGCTTGTTGTAAGTACTTCGTATCAAGTGACAATTTAGAAAATATGAAGCTCTTTAAGGGATCAATATGAACTTAAGAAACTCATTTTTAAATCCCTGAAATATTTTATGAAAAATCAAATCATAAGTGTAAAGCTAAAATGGAAAAATCAAAAAGAAAAATCAGTTTTTTTTTATCCAACCAACTAACTTAACCAAGGAAAAATTACCCAGTCGACTGATAGTCAGCCGACTGACTCAAAATGAACTGTGTTTTGCCAGCCAACTAACAATTTCTTGAAATAATTTTTGGGAGATAGAATGGTTCTAGTCGCCTGTCCAGCCGACTGACCCTATGATTTTTGAACTACCAGTCACCTGTCCATTCGACTGACTCCACGGGTTTTATTTTTTTAAACTCCAATAGGCAAATTTCAAAAATTGGTTTTTCAAAATATAAACGTTGAAAAAACTTGGAGACCACTCAAAGATACTTGAGGAATAAGGAAACTAAGCTAAGAATGCTTATAAATACTCCTTTAAAATCAAGCATTTCATCATCCAAGCAATTACTCAGCTTTCTTGAAATTAAAGCATTTAATCTCTTAAAGCTTTCTATTGCTCACACTCCATCTAGGAGAAAAATTCTGAAACTCTGCTGAAATATCAAAGCCAAGATACATACTCTGAGTTTGATTATTCAAAACAAACTCTTGGTGATCTCTAAACACTTGAGTTTCATAGTTTCTTTATTGTTTATTTGATTGAAGTATTGATTGTTCTCTAACTTGTACAACTCTACTCTGTTTCGAGAGTCTCTTTTATACACAGATCATTATAGCAATCTCTTTGTATTATTGATGGTTCAAGGCTTGTTTGGATCGTTGTAGTGAGCGAGGATTGTTCACTTGGAGAGGTTTCTCTACCCAAAAGAGGGATTTTTGTAAAGGCTTGCTCTGCCCGGTAAAGAGCATACTTAGTGGAATCCTTTGGTGGAATTGACCAAAGGCGAGGACGTAGGCTGGGAATAAGACAAACCTCGTAAATCTCGGTGTTCTTCTTCTCCTTACTCTCTTTACTTTCTGCATTATATACTGTGTATATCAAGTGCAGGTTGTAGGGCTTATACATCATATTCAAGGAAGTCTCTTGATTTAAGAAAGTATGTTTTTATTAACCGTTTGCGGAAACCCAAAAAGGGAGTACGTTGGTTAATTTGTGAATATCTTGGTTAAGAGATAAATTAATAAAAATTCATTTAAAACAGGTTTTGCAAAACAGCTGTAGGACTTCTATCAAAGGGAGAAATTATTCTTGAATGATTGGTTGAGTTTTATATTTGATTGGATTGTATTTTGTTTTAAGTTTGTGGTGTGATTTGGTTTAAATTGAAAATTGATTATTCACTTTTAGAGTCTTGAATTACGACAAGTAAGAATAAAAAGAAAAATAATAAGTTTAATCTAAATAAACCAATTCACTCCCCTCTTGGTTGCTATCCTAAATTTCAAAGTTCACTATCGACCTACTTCCAAGAACGATGCCAATGTCTAAAGCTTCACATAAAATGACACCAATAGAATTGAAAGAATTGAAGAAGTAGTTATAGGAGTTACTGGACAAAAGTTTCATTAGATCTAGTATGTCACCATGGGGAGCACCAGTTCTATTAGTTAAAAAGAAGGGCAGGTCGATGAGGATGTGTATTGATTATCAGGAGATAAACAAGGTGATGATTAAGAACGAGTATGATTGCTTTGGTGTATTCCCAAAAGGGGGGCTGAGTTGAAATTTAAAACTTTTTCCTAGGTTTGACCTAAATAGCAGCAGTACATTCACAACCTAGGGTTGTCTACCCAAATGCGTAGATAAGTATAATATGTAGAATTTAAATCATGCACATCATTTACACAATAACATACACATGTGGTAAATATAAAGTGTGAAAATATAAACAGACACGATATGTTATTGGGGTTTGGCCAACTATGCCTACGTCTCCGCCTCTAGCTCGCAAGCCCGAGAATTCCACTAATGGCTCACTTAACGAGTGGAGAGGCACCTAAAACAACAGGTCAATTAGCATAGGGCTAACCTCAACCTTTACAAAATCTCCTTGTGGGGTGAAGAAGGCCCTAGGTTAAATTCACAAGGCTGACCCCAACCTTTACACAATCCTTACCGGGTTGGATTACCGCTCCCTTAGGCCATGGCTGGTAATACAACGATATGTTTACTCAAATGGTACATTGATTATGCTTTCATGTAAAGTAGATATGTACCCAATACGCGCAATCACATACATATCAATAACGTAGGTCATGTAAGCTCAGTGATGCAAATAGTTGTGCTAACAACACTCAATATGATATAATCAGTGATATGCTCAAGAATGTTCAAAACAAGCAGTATCTTGGAATCTAAGCAAAACATAGTTCAGTAGCAAATCAATATTCCAAAGATATGAATATGATAATCAAACTAGTTCAAGAAGATTTTCCTAAATGAAATAAGCACACTACTAGTTTGAAAATATTTTGCTTGTTTGAAAATAACTTTGCACAACCAAAAACAAAGCTACTAAATACTTGCAATAACAATGCAAATATCCTAAGCTTACTAGGTTATCCCAATACAAGATTTATAGTATGAAAATCTGTGGGATAAACCTAAACTAAACTCCCCAAAAATAATATCACAATCACACAAGCAAGTGGGAGTATTAGTAATCTAATATACACTAGCACAACCAATATACTCTCATAATACTAAAATGTATCAAGGAAGTAGAATTTTGAAAGTATTTGGACAAAAGGAGTATTTTCAAAAGACAGGATTTTTAGCTAATTATTTTTGGCTAATCTCACACTAATCCTCACAAATGAACCCATGTTTATGGACAAGGTAAAAAATATAACCGTTTGGGACCTATTGGGTATTATTAAAAAAGTTTCAAATAGTTAAAACACCATTAACCCAACTTAACCCATTTTTACCGTGGTTAAATTAATTTTGACTCACCGAGGTTGGGGTGGTTGAACCGTGGTTCGGTTGCCCGAATAGACACAACTTGAAAAGTTATTTAAATGAGTTCGGTCGCTTGTGTCGTGCTTCGGCAATCCGAATCAAAGTTAATAGCCTTTGTTTGTGACTTCAGGTGCCCGGTCCTTTAGTCGGTGGCCCGAACTCAAGTGTTCGGTTGCCTGGGGCTCTTTTTGAACTAAACCGCTTGGTAGCCTAAGTTGGTGGAATGTCCCTTTTGAAGGGTTCGGGCCCCCGTGGATAGTACACACAAAATGGTTTGGTCGCCTGAGAGCCCAAGTCAACTGTTGACTTTTCAACAGTTCGGGCGCTTGAGGAGTTTTGAACTCCTAGGGTTCGGTCGCCCGACCTCTCTTATTTTATGCCTATTAGGTTTATTTTCACTTCAATTGATTTCCCATATATTATAAGTGATATTGGGGACTTTCTTTTGTGCAAGTACTGAGACCTAGGGTCTTTTCTAAGGTTTTACTGAGTACGCCAAAAACTTGGCGTTGGTCGACCATTATACAGCCCCTATGGTCATTTTACGGTCATTTTGAGCTTACAAAACCTACATGCATGATATGCAGAGATTATTACAAACCGATATACTTAGTTACTATTATAGACCCAAATTACACAAAATATAAATTACAATAAATCTTCAGGGTCTTTAGTCTTCAAGTCTTCATGTGCCATCAATTGGTTTGCTAATATAAACCTGCACACAAACTAGATAGACATTAAATACCAAAGTATTTGTCATAATCAAAACAGGGAATGACCCATAGGGTCAACAAAGTACTCACTACCTCGCATAGATGACTTGTTTGATCAACTTCAAGGAACACAAGTTTTTTTTAAGATTGATCTTCGATTAGGGTACCATCAATTGAAAATCATGTCAGAGAACGTTCCAAAAACAGCATTTAGAACTAGATATGACCATTAGGAATTTTTAGTTATGCCATTCGGGTTGACTAATGCCCCCAATGCATTCATGGACCTTATGAATAGGGTCTTCCATGAATATCTAAATCAATTTCGTTGTAGTCTTTATTGATGATATCTTGATTTATTCAAAGAACCCGGAGGAACATGAGAACTAATTAAGCCTAATACTTCAGGTTCTAAGAGAAAAGAAACTTTATGTCAAACTAAAGAAGTATGAGTTTTGGCTAGATAAAGTTGCATTCCTATGGCACGTGACATCCAAAGATAACATTTCTTTAGATCCAAGTAAGATAGAGGTCGTAGTAAATTGGGTGAGGCCGAACAATATTCACAAGATCAAGAGTTTTTTAGGCCTTGCCGAATACTATCGTTGATTTGTAGAAGGATTTTCCAAAATATCGGTCCCACTAATGATGTTGACAAGAAAGAATGTTAAGTTCAAGTGGATTGAGGAATGTGAGTGAAGCTTTCAAGAATTAAAGCAATGACTCATCACCACTCCGGTTTCGACAATTCCATTAGGAGTGGGGGGTTTTGTGATTTATAATGATGCATCTCAAAAAGGGCTCGGGTACATGCTAAAGCAACATGGAAAGGTCATTGCATATGCTTCTCGAAAACTCAAGGATTGCGAGAAAAATTATCCTACGCATGATTTGGAACTAGTAGTTATGGTGTTTGCACTAAAGATCTGGAGACTCTATATGGTGAAAGGTGCAAGATTTTTATAGATCATAAAAGTCTCAAGTATTTCTTCACACAAAAAGAATTGAACATGAGACATAGGAGATGGTTAGAACTAATCAAAGACTATGATTGTACCATCAACTACCATCTTGGAAAAGCCAACGTGGTAGCAAATGCTTTAAATAGGAAGTCATTGAATGCCTCAATTTGAGCAAAGGTGACTCAACATCAAATCATGATGGATCTGGAAAGGTTTGGTGTTGAAATAGTGGAGGGAAATCATCAAACTCTCATTTCTAGTTTGGTAATTTAACCGACCTTTATGAAAAAGATTACGCCTAGACAGATAAAAGATATCGAATTGATAAAGATCATGGGTAAGGTATGAAAATGGACTAAAAGCCGATTTAAACATCTCGAATGATGGGGTTTTGAGATTTCAAAATAGATTATGTGTGTCCAATAACAAAGATATTAAAAGAACAATTTTGGAAGAAGCTCATCGATCTCTCTATGCGGTGCATCCGAGAAGCACGAAGGTGTATCAAGACTTACAAGGGTCTTTTTGATGGAATAACATGAAAAGAAAGATTGCACAATTCATAGAACAGTGCCTTACTTTTCAGCAAGGGAAGGTTGAACATCAGAGACAAGTAGGGCCCCTGCAAACACTTAACATTCCTGAGTGGAAATGGAAACACATTTCGATGGATTTTGTGACAAGATTACCACAAAAACTCCATGGCCAAAATTCCATTTGGGCAGTTGTTGATCGTTTAACAAAAAATGCTCATTTTATTCCAATTAAAGTTAACTACTCTATGAAAAAGCTTGCAGAGTTGTATATTTAGGAGATAATTAGGCTACGTGGCGTACCAGTGTTCGTCGTATTGGACCGAGATCCACGATTCACATCTTAATTTTGGAAGAGTTTGCAAAGTGCCTTGAGATCCCTACTTACCTTTAGAATTGCATTTCATCCTCAAACTGATGGACAATCGAAGAGAACAATTAGGATATTGGAAAATATACTAAGAGTGCGTGTGCTGGATTTCAAAGGAAGTTGGATTCAGTACTTGCCTTTGGTTGAGTTTGCCTACAACAACAGCTATCAATCAAGCATAGAGATGGCACCTTATGAAGCATTATATGGAAAAAAGTTTCAATCACCATTATATTGGGATGAGGTTAGTGAACGATGACTTTTAGGTTTAGAGATTATACAAAGAACCTTTGAGAAAATTAAGCTCATTCGGGATAAAATAAAAACAACTCAGAGTTAACAAAAAAGTTATGACGATACTCGTCAGTGAGAGTTAGAGTTTGAAGTGGGGGATAATATATTTCTAAAGGTTGCCCTAATGAAAGGGATTAAGAGGTTTGGAAATAAGGGTAAGTTAAGCCCAAGTATATTGGGTCATTCGAGATATTAGAGAGGATTGATCCAGTCGCTTATAGAATAGTCCTACCTCCTGCATTATCAAAATTTATGATGTGTTTCACATTTTAATGCTAAAGAAGTACATTCCAAACCCTTCTTATGTGATAAGTTATGAGTTGTTGGAATTCAACAATACTCTATCATATGAAGAAGTACTAGTTTAGATTTTAGACAACAAGGATCATGAATTGTATACCAAAAAGATTCTATTGGTAAAAGTGCTTTAGTGCAACTATGCTATTAAGGAAGCATCGTGGAAATTAGAAGAGAAAATATGCCAGAAATACCCACATCTTTTTAACGATGTGAGACTAGATTAAAAGCTTGACACTATACAAGGTACTCATTTAATAGATTTTCATTAGAATTATATTTAGCAAATTTCGAGGACAAAATTTTTATAAGGAGAGGATGATGTAATAATCCCAAAAGTATATATACACGAGTAAAGTAGGGTAATAATATATAATAATAATAATAATAATAATAATTAATATATGTATATATATATATAATGATGATGATGGGGATATAAAAAAAAATAATAATAAATACAAAAAATGATGTGGACAGCATGGATAAAGAGAGAGAAGCTGCCAGCCGCCCCGATCAATTTTAACCAACCCCCCCCACCACAAAACCAATTGTATAGAACCTAATTCAATTATATATGTATATATATATATACACTGCCAGCCGCCTCCCCTAATTCTACTCAATCATTTATACACACACACACACACACACACACACACACACACACTACTAGTTGTTAGCCTAAGAAGACTTAATCTCATTTTGATAATGACAAATCAAGACATCTAATTGTTCTACTAAGTGTGTACACAGATATTAAGGCATTAAACACAATACAAGATGCAAATTAGAAAGCCATTAAGCATATAAGACGATGTTATTTGGCTATGAACATGGAGCATATAAAGACGAAGCTTGAAGACTATGACTATGATTATGGAGCTCATAAAGTCCAAGCTTGAAGAAATTAAAAGAATTTATTTCATGTATTTTGCAAATAGGGCCTATGTGAGTACCCTATCATTGATTATGTGAAGAAGCTAATAAGTGACCTTAGTTGGACTCTAAGAACTCTATATTTCATTTAAAATCATTTTACAAATGTGCAAAAATTATTTCAAAGTGTTAAAATCATTTTTGGAATGAAAAACCCCAAAACAAGATTCTCTAAATACACTTCTTTTCTTTGCTATCGCATTGATGAGCGATTTTCTCTTTTAATAACTTCCCATCTTCACAAATCTTTAACACAAAAGTTGTGATATTATCTCTTTGTTTTCTGTTGATACCTAGATCACCCTTTTTAGAGTTCTATTTTGAAAGTTATTCCCTGTAGCTGAAATTCCCTAAAAATTCGGGCAACCGAATTAGAAGTTCGGCTGACCGAACCAATAGTTCAGTCAATCAAACCAACACTTCAGTCAACCCAAGTGCTACTAACTTTCAGAATTTCCATCTCTAGGTGGTTTAGGCGACTGAACCTTCAGTTCAGTCGACCGAACATCGTAGTGGAAAGCCGTAACGGTTAGAAAACGACTAGTTTTTGAAATAATAAAGTATCTTTTAAAGCCCATTGACCATAAAACGGCTAGTTGACGTTCTTGCCTATAAATAAAAGTTTCTAAACTTGTTTTAGATGATGAGAAAAGAGGAACATACATTTATCATATAAATCCAAGCTTTTGGTTTTTGTTGAAAATCTTTCTCTAGTACTTTGCAATTTCTTTGTTTATCTTTCAAGTGCTCACCATCTAGTTACTCCTTGAGCTTCATTCCATAATCTATTGAGAGTTTATTAGTGTGATATCTTATTGTACAAATTCGCTCTGTTGAGAAAGTCTTTCATTGTACAAAATCATTATTGATTTCTTTGTAACTGACGGTTCTAGTTGTGAATCGTTGACAAGCAAGAGGATTATTCTTGCTTGAGAGGTAACTCCACCTATTGAAAGGAGAGAGACGACTCGGTTTAGTGAAGAAGTGGGGTGCTCCGCCCAAGCAAAGGAGAGAGGTAACTTCACCTATGTAAAAAAGAGATGCGACTCCGCCTATTGAATGAGCTTTTGTAAAAGGCATCCCCGCCAACTAAAAGAGAGAGACTTCTCTGCTTATTGAATGAGGGATAGTGGAATCCTCAGAGTGAGCTGCTTGAGGTAAGGACATAGGCAAGGATAGCTAAACCTTGTAAAAGTCGATTTTTATTTTCTTTTCCCTTAACTCTTTATTTAGAGCACATTTACATTTATTCATACTTATTGTGAATATTGATAATATTTGTATTGTTATATCACTTGCTTGGATTGTGGGAAAAATTGTTTAAGAGTTTTCTTAAATTTCTTAAAAGCCCAATTCACCCCCCCTCTTAGGATCACACCTTGGCTAATACCAGCCCCCCCCCCCAACAGTTGCCATAGACTATAAATAGGAGACCATCCTTCACAACCCTAACGTGAAAATTTCAAGAAGATTCAAAGGAAACGTGAGAGAAAGATTTGAGTGGTGGAAGGAGAATTTTTATACATTTAAATTCTCACTCTCCCACTTTTCCAATCTCATTTTATTTTAAAAGCTAAAAATTCATTTGTGACCGCTTCATAGGAACAAATTAAGGGTAAGTAAGTTTGATTATGTCAGCTCTTTATAAAATATACCTGAGCTTAATTGTAAGTGAATTTGATTTTATTAGTTTTTTTTTATAATATATACCCAAGTTTAACTGTAAGCGGATTCGATTATACCTGAGTTTATTGTTTTACAGAAAATATGTTAGCTCGGGTGTACGTCTAGAGGGGGGTGAATAGACGTTTTTCGCGGATATTATATTAAAATTTTCTTCAATCACAAAAATTCTTTAGCAAGAAGCAAGAGTATTATACCACAATATATTTCAAAGCAATTAAACACAAGCAAGCAAAGTAAAAGAGATAAGGAGAGAAGAGCTTAAGACCGTGATATTAACATGGTTTGACACCTAACCTACGTCCACGCCTTGAGTCCAACTCAAGGATTTCCAAATCCACTAAATGATCTCCCTTCCAAGACGGTGAAGCCTTTACAACACGGGAACCAATCCCAGATGCTCACCAAGAGCTACACCAAGGTGTTCACCAAGAACCACCTTCCAATGGCTCACAAAGAATCTCCAAATACATTGAATCAAAGCAAGTAGATACAACACAAAATGCTCCTTCTCAAGCTAATATTACAAGTATAAACCTCACACTACTCTTTGTTACAAATGATGTGTGACAAGAATAGAGTGCAAGAGAGCTTGAGCAATATGAACCCTAACAATGAATGCTTCAACTAATATTCTTAACAATCAATGCTCAATCAATGTATCTAATGAATGCTAATGGGGTATATTTATGGCCAAAAAGACGAGCAAGTTGCTGGCTAGATGTTGGGCATTAATGAAGATAAGACAAGGCAAAAACTAGTTGTTATCGCGCATTAAATTTCTATCTGTTGCAGTCACTAGTTGACGAGTCCATGGACTAGTCGACGAGTCACATACATACAATAGTCAACAAGTGCCCTATTCTCGTCAACGAGTCTTCTCTGCAAGTCTCAAACTAGTTTCGGGATCTTCTAGTCAATGAGTGTCCTACACTAGTCAATGAGTCAATGAGTCCTATGTTCTTGTTGATGAGTCACCTTTGCAATCTCAGGTTGGTCTCGAGATCTCCTAGTCAACGAGTGCCTTGCACTAGTCGATGAGTCCCATGTATACACTAGTTGACGAGTCCCCTATTCTCGTCGATGAGTCTCTTGTTCTACTACATAATTAAGTCTCTTAAATGTACTAGGACAAGTCCAAATGAAGTGTGTTTGTTCTAATTATAATCCAACCTTGTCTAAATGTAGTTTTGACCAAGTGTAATATGTCTTGGTTAATAAAACATATTTGGAAGCTCGTTTTGACATCTTATGCAATGGTGTGACTAAGTATGCATGTATTAACTCAATTTTAATGTTCTAAACTAATATGAACTATATGCATATGAAATTGCTCAGCTTTTGCAAGGTATTCTTATGCACATCACATGCACAAGAGTTGCAAAGTAGTCCCTACCTCCACACAACCCAACAATCATACAAACAACATAAGTCTTCATATATGCTCTGGTTGGTTGTGCTTTGGGTGTTTCATGTATGTGGTTTGGTAAAATCCTTTGCTCATCGCCTCCTCTGTAAACGTTTGAACCTTGTGCTTGCTTTGGTGTTGACCTGTATACATGAACTTAGCTCGGGAATTTAGATTAGGTAACTTGAGGGTCACTAATGGGTTGTCATCATCAAAACCAATTGGAATGAGAAGCCTTAGCCACTAGGGCTAACATTTTCTCCCTTTTTGATGATGGCAAACCATTGAAGTTCTTTTGAAAGATTTTTCTTAAAAATGCTCCCCCTCAAAATATGCATACCTGCTTGAAAAATTTTAAAAAATTCCTCCCCTTAATTGTATGCACTATATGCATGGTTTGAAAGCATTTAATCAAAGAAAATCAGTGTATCCAACAATTTAGCAGTATTCCCAATAATAATCAGTATGTCCAATCATAAGCAGTTTAGTATACACAAGTATGTTCAACATATAAGTAGTTCCATATGTCCAACACAAGTAGTTCAGTATGTCCAATATGACTTAATTAAATAGGCAATTAAGTTAAGTAATGACCATTAATCATAAATCATCAGTTGATCACAGTGGAATCCATAAAAAGTTGTTTTTCATTAGCTTGTTTTTCGTTAGCATGTATCATGCTTACTAAATAGTGGAACAACAACAAAACCATACAAGTTTTCTTTTTCCAATACAAAAATTCTGTTCTCACATCCTACCTTTCTTAAAAAAAAAAAAAAAATTCCTACAACACAACTTTCTTCTCCCCTTTTGTCATCATAAAAAAAATAAGGGGTTCCTATTGTTGGTGACGCAAATGGTCAAGGATGGCAACAAGATTAGCGTCTATGGAGTCAAAACAGGCACAGTTTCTTTGATCCATTATTGCCATGCCCAACTCAATCCTATCCAGGCACTCCAAGATGGGATCAACTGGTTGTGCCACTTGAGCATCCTCAGGAGCATCAGTGAAGAACTATTCTTCAGGTGTCAGGTCCTCTTCCATAGTGGCTTCCACTTCGTCTTCCGACTCGCCAACCAGTTCTTTGGGTTTCCTCTTAGTCAAAGTCTGACCATCCCTCAAAAAGTGTGTACTATAAAGGGTGGCCTCAGTGTATACGTCGTCCTGGGAGGGTACAACACTGGACATGCCGGCTTGAATAATATCGAAATGATCAAAGAATTTGGTAAGCAAACGTCCATATGGCAAGCACCCTTTTCTCCTTTTTGAATTCTCTTCCATATGCTGAACAATGACAATTGGAAAATAAATTCTCCGCCCATTCCAAAGACAAAACATAGCAAAGATATCACCTAGTGTTACCTAGTCTCGCCCGCCTTGTCATGGTGAGAAATTGTAGGTAATCATATGATGTAAAACTGTAAATTCAATTGTTAGTTCCTTAGATTTTAGTCTTGCTATTTCAGGAATATTAGGATTTCCTGTCACTAATTTCAATGCATTGTGTGAGTCAATCTAGCCATAGCCCATAGGCCACATTGCCTTGGGAAGGCTCTAAATAGGGTAAAATTCACAAGATAAGATCTCATAAAAAGTCTGATCAGTTAGCCTAATGATTTTACCTCTAACGGTGGAGTAAGCTACACAACCTTAGGATGGTGGAACAAAATTTGCATAGAACTCCTTAACTAATTCAACATAAATGAGCTCATTCATAGCAAACAAAGCTTCCCATCCTACATCTTCGATCTTATCTAACAAGGTAGAGAAATTATCCTCAATAAATTTTTTCGGAATGATCTTACCGAAGAAAATACTTCGCTTAGAAATGTCATCATTGTAGCAAAACTTAGATTTTGAAGACACGAACCACACCCTACATTTGACTGAGGCTTTTTGTGCTTGTTTGGAGGTGGGGTTACAAGAAGAGCCCTCGCCAATCTCAGGTTGTTGGGAAGAGCCGATGGCTTTTCTCTTGGAGCATGATGCAACAGAGTTTTTTTTAGGGCTTGAAGATGTTGGGATGAGAATTTAGGGCTTAGATGGACAAGAAAATAGGAAATAGGAGAGAGTTGGGTTTTTAGGGCTTGAAGGGTTTTTGTTGTGGGCGCGTGAATTTTAATTGGCCTGTCAGGTCTTGTCTATGAGTGACACAAGTTAGTTGATAAGTGGCTATTTATCGCTCGTCGACGTGTGATATATGATAATCGATGAGTGGATCTTTATTGCTCGTTGATGAGAACCTCTAGCTCGTCAATGAGTGCAGTAAAAATTGTTGCCTTGTAATTTCAAATTTAAGCCAATAAGGACCAAGAATGATTTGGGTGTTTTCACATAAGTCCTTAGAAGTGCACATACCCAACTCATGTCTAATTTTGCCGAATCTTTTCTCATTTAGGGGTTTCTGCTAATTGATTTTTGGTGTTAACATATACTAGCTTAATGTCCCCCTTTTGCACATGGTCTCGAATGAAGTGATGCCAGATTTTGATGTGTTTAGTACTAGAGTGCAGACACGAGTTTTTTCGAGATGTTTATGGTGCTGGTGTTATCACAATGAATTGGAGTTCCTTTTACTAAAACTTTGAAATCCTCGAGTTGTTGCTTCATATATAACACTTGAGCACAACAACTACCGGCTGCTATATATTTAGCCTCAGTGGTTGAAAGGGCAAATGAGGTTTGTTTTTTTGCAAAACCATGAAATAAGAGAGTATCCATGAAAGTAAGACATTCCACTAGTACTTTTCCTTTCAGTTTTGCATCCCCCATAGTCAGCATCTATGTAGCAGGTTAGATAAAAAAGGGCATTCTTCGAGTAGGAGAGCCCTAAGTCATGTGTTCCTATCAGATACTTGAAAATTATCTTAACGACACTTAGGTGGGATTCCTCGTGACATGATTGGAATTTGGCACATAGGCAAACATTGAACATGATGTTTGGCCTACTAGAGGTTAGATAAAGAAGACTACCAATCATCCCTCTATATAGTTTTTGGTAAACCTTTTTTCCGTCCTTATCATTATCAAGCTTAGTTGTTATGCTCATTGTAGTTGTTTTTGTTTTTCCCATTTCTAAACCAAAATTTTTGCACATATCTTTTACGTATTTAGCTTGATTTATGAATATTCCATTTTTCAATTGTTTAATTTGTAAACCAAGAAAGAAGGTTAATTCACCCATCATACTCATCTCAAATGTCTCTTGCATAGTTTGGGCAAATTATTTACATATATTTTAATTTGTAGCACCAAAAATGATATCATCTACATAAATTTGTACGACAAGTATTTCATTTCCCTTATGTTTTAAGAATAAGGTAGTATCAAATTGTCCTCTTGTGAACCATCTTCCAAGAGAAACTTACTTAATCATTCATACTATGCTTTAGGTGCTTGCTTAAGTTCATATAAGGATTTTGAGAGTTTAAATACATGTTCAGGGTGAGTATGACTCTCAAAACCTTGAAATTGTCTAACATATACTAGTTCATTAATATATCCATTTAGAAATGCACTTTTGATGTCCATTTGAAATAGTTTAAAGTCTTTGAAACAAGAAAATGCAAGTATCATCCTAATAGCCTCAAGTCTTGCTATAGGGGCATAAGTTTCATCATAATCAATACATTCTTGTTGGTTATACCCTTGTGCAACTAGCCTTGCTTTGTCTCTCACAATGTTACCATCTTCATCTTTCTTATTCCTAAACACCCATTTTGTGCCTATTATCATTGTGTTCTTGGGTTTAGGAACCAATTCACATACTTTGTTTCTTTTGAATTGGTCAAGTTCTTTGTGCATGACAATGATCCAATTTTCATCATTTTCTGCCTCCTAAAAATTTTTGGGTTCAATTTGGGATATGAAGGTTATGCTATTGCATCCACTTCTTAGGTGTGATCTAGTACGGTCTCCCTTAGATGGATTTCCTATAATGAGATCAGTTGGATGGTTTCTGACAAATTTCCAAGCTCTAGGGAGTTCTTGAGCTATTTCTACAAATTCTTCTGGAGGTGAGGACTCTTGACGATCATTTTTGATTTCTTGGGAAATTTCTTCTTGTTCTATATTTATCTTGAGTTGCTCAAGTTCCTTTTCAATTCTCATGGTAGTTACTTGATCATCTTCTTCCAAATCAATTGTTGCTTTGGGTGCAAACAGGTTTGATTCATCAAAAACAATGTGAGTTGACTCTTGAATAGTTTGGGTTCTTTATTAAATACTCTATAGGCCTTATTGTTTATTGCATACCATAGGAAGTTCCCTTCATCGGATTTTGACTCAAATTTTGCTAGGTGATCTCTATCATTTAGAATAAGGCATTTACAACCAAAAACCTTGAAGTGTGAGATGTTGGGTTTTCTACCCTTCCATATCTCATATGGGGTGTTGCCTATTTTTGATATAATGATGACATGATTGCTGACGTAGCAAGTTGTACTAACAGCTTCAGCTAAAAAATATTTTGGAATCCTATGTTCATTGAGCATTGTTCTAGCCATTTCTTGGAGTGTTCAGTTTTTTCATTCAACTCCTCCGTTTTGTGGTGGAGTTTTTGGTGCGAAGAAGTTGTGTGAGTAACCATTTTCATTATAGAAATCTTCTAACTCTTTGTTTCTAAATTCTCTTCCACTATCACTCCTAATGTTAACAATAGGCATTCTTTTTTCATTTTGAACTTTTCCACAAAAATGAATGAAAGGATTGCAAGTATCACTTTTGTTTGCAAGAAACATAAACCAAGAAAATCTAGAGAAATCATCAACAATCACAAAAGCATACAATTTACCATTAATACTTGTTACATCATTTGGCCCAAATAAATCAAGGTGTATTAACTCAAGAGGTCTAGTTGTGGAAACCAATTTCTTGGTTTTGAATGAAGATTTAATGTGTTTCCTATATTGACATGCGTCACAAACTTTGTCCTTGACATAGTTTTCCTTTGGTAAGCCATTAACTAGATCCTTGGAAGATATCCTATGCAATAAATCCATACTAGCATGACCAAGCCTCCTATGCCATAGCCAACTAGATTCATTTGTAGCAGCCAAACATTAATCATCACAAGAATTTATATCATCAAATTCAATAGTGCAGATATTTGATTCACGTTTGCCTACTTGTATATTAATTCCATTCAAATCATTTATTAGGCATTGGGTGGACTAAAATATAACAATGAGTCCCTTATTGCATAGCAGACTAATACTCAATAAGTTGTGCTTAAGTGTGTCAACAAGTGCAACATTTTCAATTGAAAACTAAGGTGTAGTCCCAAGAGGAGGAGGGTGAATTGGGTTTTTAAAAGTTTCTTTTGAATATTTTTACAAATTCACAACCTTTTGTAAGTTTCTTAATCACATAAGAATGATTTGATTTTCAATACTTAATTAAGCCAATCACAAACCACACTTAATCAAGGAATTGATCAAATACAAGCCAATGATTCTTAATGTGATACTTTCAACAATGTCAATCAATACCCAATCAATCAGCCAATTAATCAATCACAAGTTACTTAACCAATATAAGAGTTTTAGCAGCACTTCCTTGATTCAGCGTTTGTATAACTCAGCGTAGAGTTTGATAAAAGCCCTACATTTATGAATTTTATGCACTTTCTTTTAACTAATGTTTTTGCAAATGATTAATCAGTGTACTCCCTTTAGGGTTTTTGTTGACCTTATAAGTCATACCTTGTTTTGATTATGAGAAATACTCTGGTATTTAATGTTTATCAAGTTTGTGTACAGGATCATATTGGTGAGATCATATGATGGCATGAGGTGACTTGAAGAAGGTAAAGACCCTAAATATTTATTTTCTTTGTAATTTATATTCTCTTCAATTTAGGGTTCATAATATTTAATTAGAAACTGTCTATAATAATTGATGCATATCATGCATATAGCAATTGATAAGCTTAAAGACCTTAGAAAGACCCTAGGCCCTTGCACATACACTTAGAATAAGCCCCCACTTTCAAATATGCAATGAGGGGAACATATACTATTTAGGTCCTAAAATAGTAAGGTTTTGGGCGACTGAACCTTGGTGTTTAAAACAACTCGGTCAACCGAACATAAGAAAAATCAGAGTGTTGACCTGACGTCGGGCAACCAAACCAAAAAGACCTTAGAGTCTTCGGTCATCCAAACATTTACCCTGGCCTTTTCCAACAACTCGGGTGCTCGAACGTTTACGTTCAAAATACCCTCGGGTGATCGAACATGCAAGTTCAGCAGACCAAACTTGAGGACGGGCGACCGAACCTTGGACAATTTAGAAAATCACCTTATTCAGCCACCCGAAATTCAAAAATTACTTTTCTTCATGTGTTTGTTCGGGTGACCGAACCTATGGCTCAGTTGGACGAAACTCTCGAGTTGGCCTAATTTTTACCGAGGTTAATTAAGGTTAAATAGGTTTAATTTTTTAAAACTCAATTAAAATAATTTTAATAATTCCCCTAGTGTCCCCAACGATTATAATTTTGGCCAAGTCTATAAATATGAGTTCATTTGTTCAATTAAAAAGTGATTAGCATTGAAACTCTCTAAAATTTTTCAAAGCTCAAAAAGCCAATACCCTTACATACTGCTATTCTTTTGCTAAATCAAGCCTTCTGAGAGTACCTTAAGCGATTATACTTTATTCCCTTTTTCTAGAAACTCTCATTGTGCTCATTGTTTATTTGATTTTTAGATTGAGAGTTGTGCATAGGTTTTCCCCCGATTTAATCTAATAAATCTATTGTGTGGGAAACCTTAAAGCTTGTGGGTCTTGGCATTTGAATTGCAAGACAACTTAGCTTGTGTTTTTGAGTGTGCAAAAATCGTTTCACAAATTCATTTTTCGAATATCTCTTGTGTTTGAATACTAAGAAAATATTTTTTAGAGATATTTTAATTACTCTTGGTGAAAATCTTTGAAACCCTAAATTGTTATTGAGATTTACATCTATACATTGTTTCAAAGATTAGCTTGTTAATACACTCTTGTGCTTGATTGAATATAGACATTATATTGAGTGTTGATTGCACACATATAACACTGAGCTTATAGTTCTTATATTATTGATGTGTATTGATTGATACTGGTACAAATTTGCTTATCAGAGAAGCATAAATTTTGTACACACCTTGTATTGTGAATTGGTTGTATTTCAGGTGTGGCTTGAGGGGGCGTTAATCTAGCTTACAAGGATTGATTGTAAAGGTTGAGGTCATCCCTATGTTAATTTGACCTGGTTGTATTTCGGTGCCGCTCCACCCGTGAAGTGAGCCTTAGTGGAATTCTTGTACTTGTGGGCCAAGGTGGGGACGTAGGCGCATTTGCCGAACTTCGATAACATATCTGGTGTTATCTCTCTTTACTTGCTTTTCTGTGCATGCGTAATTAGTTTAGTAGCGTAATTTAATTTCAGTTGAATATATTGATTTATTCTATA
Source organism: Malania oleifera (assembly GCF_029873635.1). Taxonomy (NCBI): domain Eukaryota; kingdom Viridiplantae; phylum Streptophyta; class Magnoliopsida; order Santalales; family Ximeniaceae; genus Malania; species Malania oleifera. The sequence continues at coordinate 19,532,417 of NC_080428.1, forward strand.
TCTGCACTAGATTGACCCTAGGATTGTGTAATACTGTTGCTCAATAATTGACCTAGGGAAGAAATTTTTAAAGTACCAATTCACTCCCCTCTTTGGATTACAGTAAAGCTAACAATTGGTATCAGAGCAGTTGCTTATACTTGATCATTAATTTGCATAAAAATCTAGATGGTCATAACACTGGAACCCCTTTCCTTGAGGGACCCTCTTCCACACGTCCTCCTGTTTTCAGTGGTGTCAATTAGAAACAAAGTATGCACATTTACCTTCAGAACATTAACTGGAAGGTGTGGAGAGTTGTCTTTAAGAGAAACTATGTTCCCATGAAAACTAAAGGTGAGATTAGAATTACTAAGACAAAAGATGAATATACTAATGAGGATATGAAAACTGTTAGTTTAAATGCTACTGCCATAAATAATCTCTATTGTGGACTTGATGTTAACGAATTTAATAGAGTTATGGCTTGTTCTTTTGCTAAGGAGATATGGGATAAGTTAGAGGTCACCTATGAGGGTACTAGGGATGTTAAAGATAGTAGGATAGACATGTTGACTAGTGAGTATGAAGCATTTAGAATGAATATTGGTGAGTCCATTCAGAGCATGTACACTCGCTTCACACACATTTTTAATTCACTGCATGCTTTAGGTAAGACATATCCCACGTATGAAATGATTAAGAAAATCCTTAGGGGATTGCCATTGGTTTGGGAAGCAAAGGCTACGGCCATATTTGAGGGTAGAGATCTTAAGGCTATGTCACTAGATGAATTGATAGGTTCACTTATCACCTATGAGTTAGCTATTAATGAGAGACTAAATGAGCATAATAGAATAAGAAAAGTGACTACTTTAAAAACGTCTACTAATACTTCTAGTGAGTGCAGTGAACCTGAATTTGGAGATGACATGGCTATGCTTACTAGGAAGTTGAGCAGGTTCTTTAGAAAGAATAGCAGGGCATATAGAAAATTTAGAGATTCAGTATCTACAAAGGGAAAGCCTAGTAAAAGAAAATAAAAATTGAACGCTTCCACGTGCTATAATTACAACATGGTCGGGCATATCAAACCTGATTACCCGTTGCTGAAAAAGGAGTCTAGGAAAAAGAAAAAAAACCATGAAAGCAGACACCTCGTGGGATAGACAAAACAACAGCAATTCAGATTCTGATTGTAGCTACTCTGAGATTGCCAACTTGTGCCTGATGGCACCAGATGATGATGTATTGTCTTCTTGCTCTTTATCTTCATATTATTCTAATGATGATTGTGATTCTGATAGCATGCTTACATTTAAATAATTGCAATATGAATATATTCGTGTATCTAAGTTATTAAAAAAAATAACTAAGGAAAATGATGTTTTGAAAAAGAAATGTGAAAACTGGTCAAAACTTTTTGATAATGCAAAGAAGTCTCATGCCTCGGTTCTTAAAGAAAAAGATTTGAAAATTGCCGAGCTTGAGAGAAAATTGGAGGATAGCTCTAAAATTGTTTATAAATTTACTGAGAGCCAACGTAATTTTAAAAAACTTCTTAGGGCCCAAAGAAACTCTCTTAGCAAAGAAGGTCTCGGATTTGATGGTATTGTAAACGTGAGACGACCTGATCTTTATTTAAGACATTTTACTCGAAAATCAAAATCCCAAATTCCACCTAAAGATCCTCGGTGTCGAATGATATGTTTTAAATGCAAACAAATTGGTTATATTTAGTTTGACTATCCACTTAGAAATAGCCATGTAAGAATTAAAAGGGTGTGGAGAGTCAAGGGTGAATCAAGCACTAACCCCTATGGACCCAACATAATTTGGGGACCAGCTTCAGTTACTTAGATTTTCTTGTAGGTGCGCTTAAGATCATCCTCATCCAAGGACAAGTGGTACTTGGATAGCGGCGGCTCACGACATATGACCGGTGACAAGGCCAAGTTCGCATCCATCACTCCCAAGGATGGAGGGTTCGTGACATTCGGGAACAATGCAAAGGGCCGAATCATTGGTGTAGGTAAGGTTGGTAAGGAACCTTCCCTTGTTATTGATAATGTACTACTTGTTAATGGTTTGAAACATAATCTGTTAAGTATTAACCAATTGTGTGATAAAGGGTACAAAATATCTTTTGAAAATGATAAATGCATTGTTGAAAGTAAATCTGATAGCAAAGTACTTTTTATTGTTGAATGTCATGAAAATGTCTACACCACGAGTTTTGATAATTTAGCTTCTCAACAAGTTACATGTTTTTTTGTTATAAATGAAGTTAATTGGTTGTGACATAGACGTTTAGGACATGCTAGTATGGGTCTTTTATCAAAACTTGTGAAAACGGACTTAGTTAAAGGCTTGCCAAAAACACATTTTGTAAAAGATCAAATTTGTGATGCATGTCAAATTGGTAAGCAAACTAAATCAAGTTTTAAGAAAAAGAAATTCATATCTACCACTAGACCACTTGAAATGCTACACTTAGATTTATTTGGTCCTAATCAAGTTCAAAGTTTAGGTGGAAAATTGTATGCTTTTGTTATCGTGGATGATTATTCTAGGTTCACATAGGTGCTATTTCTCTCTCATAAAGATGAATCATGTGAACAATTCACTAAACTATGTAGAAGAATTCAGAATGAAAAAGGCTACAAAATCACACACATAAGAAGTGATAGGGGAACTGAATTAAAAAATTATGGCATAGAAAACTATTGTGACCTAGAGGGCATTTTACATAATTTTTATGCACCTAGGACCCCACAAAAAAACGGAGTTGTAGAAAGAAAGAATAGGTCTTTGCAAGAAATGGGTTAGACAATGCCAAATGAACACAAATTACCCAAATATTTCTGGGCCGAAGCTGTGAGTACTGCATGTTATGTAATGAATAGAGTGTTAATTAGACCCTCACTTTGTAAGACTCCATATGAATTGTGGAACGACCATAGACCTAATATTTACTATTTTCATGTATTTTGTTGTAAATATTTTGTACTTAGAGATAATGAGCACCTAGGAAAATTTGATTCTAAATCCGACAAAGATATTTTCCTAGGTTATTCACTTAACAGTAAAGCATACAGAGTATTTAATAAGAGAACATTAACTGTTATTGAATCTATTCATGTTGAGTTTGATGAATCTAATCTGTTTTCTAAAAAAATGATGAAGATGATATTGATATTAGAAAATGATTAGATAAGCTATCTATTGAAAATAATGTGGATAAAAATTCAAAAATTAATGATAAATCTATTGAAGAAAATAAAGTTGAAAGTGAGGTTCAAGAGCTGCCTAGGGATTTGAAATTCATTAGAAACCACCCTTTAGATCAAACTATAGGTGAACCATTACGTGGTGTAGCCACTTGATCTTCCTTAAGAAATTTAGTTAGTCATTTTGCATTCTTGTCACAGGAAGAACCAAAAAATATTAAGGATGCCATAGAGGATGAATCTTGGGTAATGTCTATGTAGGAAGAGTTTAACCAATTTGAAAGAAGCAAAATTTGGACCCTAGTTCCTAGGTCCGATGATCATACTATTATTGGAACTAAATGGGTGTATAGAACAAAAAGGATGAAAATGGGGTAGTAACTAGGGACAAAGCTAGACTAGTTGCCTAGGGATACAATTAGGAAGAAGGGATAGCTTTTGTGGAAACCTATGCTCCCGTAGCTAGAATGGAGGCCATTTGTATGTTGCTTGCTTATGCCACTTTTAAGAACTTTAAATTGTATCAAATGAATGTTAAAAGTGCCTTTCTAAATGGGTATATAAATGAAGAAGTCTATGTAGAAAAACCTCCCGATTTTGAAAATCATAAATATCCTGATCATGTATACTGATTATCAAAAGCCTTGTACAGATTGAAATAAGCTCCTAAAGCTTGGTATGAGAGACTTAGTGGTTTTCTCCTAGATAATGGTTTTACTAGGGACAAAATTGATACTACACTTTTCATCAAATCTAAAAATGATCATATGGTCCTTGTGCAAATTTATGTAGATGGTATTATAGTTGGAGCTACTAATGATGAGTTGTGTAATGAGTTTGCCAAATGCATGCAAAGTGAATTTGAAATGAGCATGATGGGTGAACTGAGTTTCTTCTTAGGACAACGAATTAAACAAGCTAAATATGGGACTTTCATATGCCAATCTAAATATGTTAGGGACTTACTCAAGAAATTTAATATGTAAGATGGTAAAACTCTTGGCACTCCTATGAGTTCTTCCACCAAACATGATAAAGATGAGCAAGGAATCCCTGTTGATGCGAAACTTTATCATGGCATGATTGGTAGACTCCTATATCTTACAGCTAGATGGCCCGATATTATATTTAGTATGTGCATGTGTGCTAGGTTTCAGGCTGTTCCTTAGGAGTCTCATTTGTTAGCAGTCAAAAGAATTCTTAGGTACCTAGTTGGGACTATAGAATTAGGCTTATGGTACCCTAAGCATACAACATTTGAGATTGTTAGCTACATTGATGCTGACTTTGCCGGTAGCAAGGTAGATAGAAAGAGTACTAACACCACTTGTCACTATAGGACAATATCTGGTTTCTTGGTTCTCCAAGAAACATAACTTAGTTGCCTTATTTAGAGCCGAAGCGGAATATATTTTGGCTGGAAGTTGTTGTGCTCAAACGCTTTACATGAAGCAACAACTTATGGATTTTGGATTGCACTAGGATACAGTTCTAATTAAATGTGATAATACTAGTGCAATCAACATTTCAAAGAATCCTATCTCACATTCACAAACCAAACATATTGAGATTAGACATCATTTCATTCATGATCATGAGTAGAAAGAGGATGTGGCACTTGAGTTTGTGTGCACTAATGAACAGTGGGGTCATATTTTCACCAAACCTCTTTAAAAGGATAGTTTTATACAGATTAGACGAGAATTACGTCTAATGCATAGTAGAGAGGCCACATATGAAATTGATAGAGTGCACAAACTTAGGGGGAGCTACTCAATATAGAAATATATGACTTTGAAAACTTTAATAAATCTATCATTGCTTTATACCTTGTAAATTTGTTTGTGGTTTACAATGCATGACTATCATATCTTTTGCATGTTGAGATCTATACTTATGTTTTTCTATCTTGATCCATACTGGATAGAGTTAGTTATTGTGGATAATTGTAAACTTGAACTCAATTAGGTCATTTTTATACAAAATTTTTTGGGAAATGCTCTATTAACAAACGACATGTTGTCAATTTTTTCTAAAAATCTTCCCAAACCGTATCTTGTATTTGAATGATTCTTACTTAATGCCTTGCCTATATGCTTAAAATTTAACATGACCTTTTTTTTTGTTGCCAAAAGGGGGAGAAGTTGGGCAAAATTGGGTACCTTGAGAAAATGTTTGAACTTTTAAAATATATAAAATTCTCATTATGCATATTGTTAGGAGAAGACTTCTTGGCTGTACCAACTTTTGCATGATGTATTTGTCATCATCAAAAAGAGGGAGAATGTTGACCTTATAGGTCATATCCTATTTTGATTATAACCGATACTTTGGTATTTAATGTCTGTCAAGTTTGTGTGTAGGATCATATTGGCGAGATCATATGATGTCATGAGGTGACTTGAAGAAGATAAAAACCCCGAATATTTATTTTCTTTGTAATTTATATTCTCTTCAGTTTAGGGTCTGTAATATTTAATTAGAAACAGTTTGTAATAATTGATGCATATCATGCATGTAGGAACTGATAAGCTCAAAGACCTTAGTTAGACCCTAGGACCTTGTACATACACTTAGAATAAGTCCCCACTTTCAAATATGCAATTAGGGGAACATATACTATTTAGGTCCTAAAATAGTAAGGTTTCGGGCGACCGAACCTTGGTATTTAAAACACCTCGATCGATCGAACATGAGAAAAGTTAGAGCGTTGACCTGACGTTGGGTGACTAAACCAAAAGGACCTTAGCGTCTTCGGTCAACCAAAAATTTACCCAGGCCTTTTCCAACAACTCGGGCACTCGAACGTTTACATTCAAAATACCCTCGAGTGACCGAACATGCAAGTTCGGTAGACCAAACTTGAGGACGGGCGACCGAACCTCAGACAGTTTGGAAAATTGCCTTATTCAGCCACCCGAACCATTTTTCAGGCACCCAAAATTCAAAAATTACTTTTCTTCATGTGTCTGTTCGAAACTCTCGGGTTGGCCTAATTTTTACCGAGGTTAATTGGGGTTAAACCGGGTTAATTTTTTAAAACTAAATTAAAACAATTTTAATAATTCCCCTAATGTCCCCAACGGTTATTATTTTGGCCAAGTCTATAAATATGAGTTCATTTGTTCAATTAACAAGTGATTAGCATTGTGATTAGCATTGAAACTCTCTGAAATTTTTTAAAGCTAAAAAAGCCTATACCCTCACATACTACTATTCTTTTGCTAAATCAAGCCTTGTGAGAGTACCTTGAGCGATTATACTTTATTCCCATTTGCTAGAAACTCTCATTGTGCTCATTGTTTGTTTGATTTTTGGATTGAGAGTTGTGCATAGGTTTCCCCCCGATTTAATCTAATAAATCTATAATGTGGGAAACCTTAAAGCTTGTGGGTCTTGGCATTTGAATTGCAAGACACCTTAACTTGTGTTTTTAAGTGTGCAAAAATCGTTTCACAAACTCATTTTTCAAATATCTCTTGTGCTTGAATATTGAGAAAATATTTTTTAGAGATATTTTGATTACTTTTGGTGAAAATCTTTGAAACCCTAAATTTTTATTGAGATCTACATCTATACATTGTTTCAAAGATTAGCTTGTTAAAACACTCTTGTGCTTGATTGAATATAGACATTATATTGAGTGTTGATTGCACACATATAACACTGGGCTTAGAGTTTTTATATTATTGATGTGCATTGATTGATACTGGTACAAATCTGCTTGTCTAAAAAGCATAAATTTTGTACACATCTTGTATTGTGAATTGGTTGTATTCGAGGTGTGGCCTGAGGGGGCGTTAATCCAACCCGCAAGGATTGGTTGTAAAGGTTGAGGTCAGCCCTATGTTAATTTGACTTGATTGTATTTTGGTGCCTCTCCACCCGTGAAGTGAGCCTTAGTGGGATTCTTGTACTTGTGGGCCATGGCGGGGACGTGGGTACATTGCCGAGCCTCGATAACATATCTGTGTTATCTCTCTTTACTTGCTTTTATGTGCATGCATAATTAGTTTACTTGCATAATATAATTTCAGTTGAATATATTGATTTATTTTATATCTGCACTAGATTGACCCTAGGGTTGTGTAATACTGCTATTGGATAATTGACCTAGGGGAGAAATTTTTAAAATACCAATTAACCTCCCCTCTTAGGATTAGAGTAAAGCTAAAAGTTTCCAAAATAAAATTAGTCAGTGTACTTCTTTAAATCTCAATATTTCAGCTTCCTGCACTTAGATACACAACCACACAATTTATATATGTATAGGCAGAAATTTAAAGAGTAAGGGTGGAGAGTGAGGCCGAGCTTTTATGAGGTTCGGCTATACCCGCTTACGTCCTTGCCTTAGGCAAGACCACCATAGGATTCCACTATTGCGCTTCTTTACGAGCAAAGAAAACCATTATAATCCCTTCTTAATTTAGGGTGGAACCCCCTCTCCAAGAGATACCCCACGCTCAGTAGAATAATCTAGTAACCCTAAACCATCAAGAAAACAAATAGACAAGAAAGAATTCTTGTGTACAATAAGTGTTCTCAGATAGAGCCTATTAGTACAAATATAGCACAACGAATACTTCAAAGTAAATATCAAAGAGAATTGCATTGAAGCTCAAAGAAGTATGTCACCGGGTTTCTTCTTTTGATTTGTATCAAACCTCAGAAGATTAGCCTTCTAATCAGTGATCAAAGACTCAGTTTATCCCAGAAAATTATTAGCAGGAATATGCGTGCAAGAGGGCTTTGAGAGAGAGTGAGCAATATAGCTTGAAAACTGATTTTCAATCTTGGTATATGTTTGATTTGAGAAACCATGTATTTATAGGCTAAAAAAGTGTTAAATTCATGTTTCCCAAGTTACTTGGAGTGTTTCCCAAGTTTATACGAAGTTTGGGGCACAAGTAACTCAATTTTTTAATTTAAAAAGCTATTTTAAAAACTTGCCTTTTGAGGGTCAGTCGCCTGAGCCCTTCGGGGTCAGTTGCTTGATCCTTTTGAACACAGTGCAAATTTTCAGTTTGAAATAGGGTTAGGCACCTGAGGATTCAAGGGTCAGTTGCTTGATCCTTCATTGCCTGTTCAAAATCAGTTCAGGAAAATCTTTAGTCGCCTAACCAAACATAGGTTAGTTGCCTGAACTGTTATAAAAACTATTTTTGAGGTTCGTTTCCATAATTCTTAGTCATCTTGCTTTGATACATTTAAAAAACATTTTCTAGAGTTTTCAAAGTAAGGTCTCTAAGTCCATATCAAGCTTTAAAGCATTCAAAATGATATTTATAATGAAGTACTTACATAAAACTTCCTAAAGACTTAAAAACTCTCGAAGCTTGAAGTCTTTATGTATATCTTTGATTTGAATCCTCTTAGACTTAGCTTCAATATTATTTAAGCTTCCATATGTTTTGAACATCTTGGTCCTCTTGAGCTTTCTTTTGATCACCTTGTTGATAAGGTATAGCTTTATGGTACTTGTGATCTTGGACTTTCATTTCTTTGAACCTTTTGAATTTTGTCATACTAGGTTTCCTAAAATATCATCACTTAAACAATAACTTGTTAAATTAACGTTTATTTGTTATCATCAAAATAAGATTCGAAAGCCATGTTAGGCCAACAATCTTCCCATTTTTGATGATGACAAACAAGGATTAAAAATGAGTAAGCCTTAAAAAGACTCCCCCTTATAATAAGCATCAACTTAACAATATTTACAATATCAATAACAATATCAATTTCAATATCATGCTCATATACATCATTTCATAGTTGAGCCAATTCAGCAATTCATATCAATTCATTATAAGCCATATACATGCTTAAGTATGCAGAGTCATGCTCAATTTTAGCCCAAAAATTCTCCCCCTTTTGACATCAATCAAAAAGAGTAAGATATACCCCCAGGGTGTGGTTCAGGTGGTAGTGCGGACTACGGGAGTCCCTCTCACGAGGTTAGGTGTTCAAACCCTTCCGGACTCGTTTCCACCCTTAGACTCCTGAATTTACCCTCCTTTTGGAGTTATGGGGTCAACTTCAAGGGGAGCAGGATTAGTCACGTGGATCGTAAAACGGACACGCGGATACCCGGTGCGTAATCCCAAAAAAAAAAAGAAAAAAATAGTAAGATATCAAGAAAAATATATAAATACCAAGGCAATGAGCAACCATAAGTAAAAGTATATATCTTGTGAAGACACAAAAGAAAACTTTGCATTCATCATGCATAAAAAGATAGATAATAAGTGTCAAAGTAGCATGAGAAAATACAAAATATTGTATATCAAAGTTTTCAATAATGAACATAAATCATCACAAGTATAACTCCCTTTGAATGAAGTGTATTTCATATTCAATAGATTTAGAATTTCATTCTTCAAGTACAAATTATGTTTCCATGTATAATATGAATATAAATATCATAAGAAGAATTCATCATTATCAGTCATCATTAGCAATCATCAATGTCAGTCATGCTTTTAAACTTATCATGTCATGCTCATGCTCCGTTTGCTCACATTCAGTTTTACTATATTTTCTCCCCCTTATTATATCAACAAAAGGACAGACCGAAAGAAATATTATGTAAAAGTACTAAGGATCAAAAAAATTTTGCATTTAGATCACAATAGCAAGGTTCATAGGCCAACATATATTTTCAATCAAAACATGGTCATCCATTATTCAGCAAAAGAAAATTTAACATAATCCATTATCAATATCATATCATGCGCTGTTCATGGATATCAATTTATTCCATACTCAATTTTTCAACTCAAATCTCTCTCCTCCTTTTTGACACTAATAAAATAAAGAAGGCTATCAATAAGCATATGAATTCTAATGCAAGGAGCAGCACAAGACAAAGAAGCTATGGACAATTCATCCATTGATTATGGCCAACAATGCCTTGTTTTATATTCATGATTTTCACACTAATGTCATCAATATTAATCTTCAAGAAAGATATATTCCATTTCAGATTTGTTTAATTTCTATCTTATTGGCTTCTTCTAACATGATCTTATTCTCCAAACTTGTCTGATTTTTACGTCCTTTCTTTTTAATAGACATTCAAACTTAATGTGTCCTTTCTCCTTACATAGAAAATATGTGGTATATGTGTAAGCATTTGAGGAGGTGCTAGCATAATTTGGGAGGCTCTTACAAAGTATCCCATGTAGAGGTTCTTTTTCTTTGTGTTCTCAACTCCATTGAATCCTATGCCTTCTTTATTCAAGGACATTTTTTATGCGCCAATTACTTTATCAAGATTTTCTTTTCCTTTAGTGAAGTTGTAGATGATTTTGGCTTGATCCTCAATTTTTCTCTTAAGATAATAGATTTCTAAATTTTGTATATTTTTACCCTTTTCTTGATTTTAAGACATTTTGCTGATTTTTTTTTTCTAGTTCAAAAATATATAAATCTTTCTCATTTTACATGGAGGATTGAGATCGTAGATCTTCTATTTCTTTCATCACTTTTTCATTCATTCTTTCTAATCTCTTGATTTTTAAATCCTTTTTTCTTTCAGCAAGATTTTTTGATTCTAATTCTTTCATTACAACTTCATTCTTATTTTTTAACGATGTATACCGTTTGGTCACTTTAACTAGAATTTTATGAACCTTGACTAATTCACTTTGTAGTTCTTCATAAGATGACATACTACCATCACTAGATTTATTGGATGAATAGGATTCATTACATGATGCATGAATCGCTAAATGGTTTGGATGAGGAACTTTGTACATCATCATCGTCTCATGCCATAAGATAACCATTTTCAAACTCTTGTTCACTTGATTCATTCTATGAACTACTAGAACTTAGATTGTCCCATGTAGTGGCTTTCATTGCCTTTTTATTTTTCCTTTTAGAATCCTTCATGAGTTGTGGACAATCCGATTTTATGTGTCCAACTTTCTTACAATTATAACATGTTGGAAGTTCAACCTTTGTTTTCTTCTTACTGATTTTCTTTTATTCATCTTCATCTGATTTTGAGTTTTGGATTTTTCCTTCTGTTATAACTGTGGCTTTGGGTTCCCAAATGGGTGGAAGCCTTCTAAGTATTTTTCGGATCATCTCATAAGTAGAGTAGGTTTTCCCTAGGCATTAAGGGAGTTTATGATATGAGTGAACCTAGTGTACATATTTGTAATAAATTCATCCGGATTCATCCAAAAAGATTCATATTCGCTAGCAAGCATGTAAATTCTATTATTTCTCACATCAACGATACCTTCATAGGTTACCTCTAGTTTGTCCCATATTTCTTTTGCTGTTTTGCATGTCATGACTCGATTGAATTCATTTATGTCAAGAGGACAATATAAAACATTTATAGCACTTTAGTTAACTTGCAACATCTTATGGCCATTTTCGATCATGTCTTTTTCTTCTTTGGGAACTTTTTTTCCATCTACAAGTTTGGTAGGGATAAGATCACCATGTGTGACAACCTTCCATGCTTTCCAGTCCATAGTTTGAAGGTAGATTCTCATTCTTTGTTTCCAAAAAGTATAGTTAAATCCACAAAAGATTGGAGGTTTGGTTGAGGATTGATCCTCTACAAAGGGAGCTACGCCTATGTGTGCCATTTAGATCTTTATATAGCTTCTAATTAAGATTTACTATAACCCCACTCTGATACCAATTGAAAACTAAGGTGTAGTCTCGAAAGGACGGGTGAATTGAGTTTTTAAAAGTTTCTTTGAAATCTTTTTACAAATTCACAACCTTTTGTAAGTTTCTTAATCACATAATAATGATTTGATTTTCAATACTTAATTAAGCCAATCACAAACCACACTCAATCAATGAATTGAAACAGGGTCAGGCGCTTTAGGATTCAGGGGTCAGTCCCCTGATCCTTCACTGCTAGTTCAAAATCAGTTCAGGAAAATCTTTATTCGCCTGACCAAACACAGGTTAGTCACCTAAACAGTTATAAAAACTGTTTTTGAGGTTTGTTTCCAAAATCCTAAGCCATCTTGCTTTGATACTTTTAAAAAGCATTTTTTGGGGTTTTCAAAGTAAGGTCTCTACATCCTTATCAACCTCTAATGAGTTTCAAAGCATTCAAAATGATATTTATAATGAAGTACTTACATAAGACTTCCTAAAGACTTAAAAACTCTCTAAGCTTGCAGTCTTCATGTATATCTTTGCTTTGAATACTCTTAGACTTGAGCTTCAATATTCTTTAAGCTTCCACTTGTTTTGAACATCTTGGTCCTCTTGAACTTTCTTTTGATCACCTTGTTTATGAAGTATAGCTTTATGGTTCTCGTGATCTTGGACTTTCATTTCTTTGAACCTTTTGAATTTTGTCATACTAGGTTTCCTAAAATATGACCCCTTAAATAATAAATTGTTAAATTAACCTTTATTTGTTATCATCAAACAAGATTCGAAAGCCATGTTAGGCCATCCTCAATGGATATAGATGAATTACTTATTTTGCCTTTACCGATGATTATTCCCTTGGCATTGTCTTCAAACATCATGAACCCTTCTTTTTTGTAGTTGAGAGAGGCAAATTTGTCGGCGTCTCCCGTCATATGCCTTGAACACCCACTGTCAAGGAACCACTTGTTCTTCATAAAAGAGGTTTTCAAGCAAACCATCAAATAGAGTTAGGTGATTTTTTTTTGGTACCCAATTTTCTGTGGGTCCTATGGGGTTAGTGTTCTTGATCACCAATACATACTTCTTTTCTTATCCTCTGTTTCCTATAAAAGGAAAAATGAAGCATACATGACCCTTTATTTCACAATATAAACAAGTTTTATTAACATGCAAAGGGTTTGGTTTAGGTGGTGGTTTTTTGCTTGGTAATGAGTTTCTTTTGACACATAGATTTGTAAAACCAATAGATTTGGATGATGAAAAGCCATAACCTAAACCTTCTCCATGCTGATTATTGCCTTTGTTTTTGAATTGTGGGCAATTAGCCATTTGGTGTTTGGTTTTCTTACAATTGTAACACCTTATGCTTGATTCTCCTTTCTCCTTTTGCTTACCACCCCATTTGTTCAACAAAAGCCTTCTAAAACTTTTTGTGAGGAGAGCTACTTCATCTTCATTGTGACTCTTTTCTTCTTCCTCCACAATTTATTTTTGACTTGTTGCCATCAAGGCAATCCCCAGTGCCTTTTTCGATTTTTCCACTCCAAGTGCAGCATTTTTATTTTTGATTTCATAGGTCATGAGAAACCCGATGATCTCATCAAGTGTGACCTTTGAAAGGTCCTTCGCTTCTTCAATGGCCGTAGACTTTGCATGCCACAATTCCGGCAATGAACGAAGCACTTTCATCACATTGTCTTCCATTGAGTATTCCCTACCAAGTGCTTTTAAGCCTTTTGTTATATGTGTAAATCGTGTAAACATGGAAGTAATCGACTCACCTTCTTCCATTTTAAACATTTCATATTCTTTAAACAATGTATAAAATTTTGAATTTTTAACTTGAGACATACCTTCATACGTTACTCGGAGCTTTTCCCACATTTTTTCTGCGTTGTTGCATTCGCAAATACGATTGTACTCTTCATCACTTACAACACAATAAAGAAAATTATTTGTTTTGTAATTTAGTTGAACTAACCTTAATTTGGCGTCCAAAAACTTCTCGATTGGTATGAGCTCACTTTTGTCATCTTTGAATACGTAATCTCCTTGGGTGATCACATTCCACATTTTCAAGTCGTATGATTGGATGAATATTGTCATTCGGTCTTCCCATGTCGGGTAGTTGCTTCCAATGAACTTTGGTGGATGATCAACAGATTGTCCTTGGGAAAACATATGTGCCATTTGATCTTTGCACTTTAACATATGCGCCATTTGATCTTTGCGCTCTAAGATTCAAATAAGCTTGCTTAAATTAACATGATCAAAATGTTCAAGGGCATGGTATTCAAAGAGAATGCTTAAATTAACAAGAGCAAAATGTTTATGAACGTTGTGTTCAATTGAGAATGCTCCCTCTAAACCAATGCATGTCCAAATAGTAGAAATTTCAATATAGTTACTACATATTGATCTCAATAAGTATTCATAAAAAATATTATCTATAACATTTCAGCACTGCAACCAATTATTGACAAGGCATTTTTCTAATGGGGATCAACATGCCCTACCCATCTCCTTTGCAAAAATGGTAACACGTGAATGACCTCCTGATGTCCACTCCTTTGCCGATATGTTGACATGTGGACAACCTCCAGATGTACACTTCGGTTCGTAACTCTTTCATAGGTACACATGGATTACATGATGACTTTCGGTACTTGAGGACCCCAGTTGATATGCCAGAATAAGTTCGAGTTCAAGACCCATGTGGGCCCCATACAGCTCCATGGGCCCCACATGGATTGGGCCACCATTTTACTTATGTTTTATATTTAATTTGTCACATTGCAAGATAATTAAGCTTGCTTGCATGTGTGAGTCTAGTAAGTTGTGTGAGTGTATTTAATGTGTTAGTAAGTTGTGAGTGTTTATTATTTGTGTCTCCCATGCTTGTGTGGGAAGTGTAAGTTGTTTAATGCTTTGTCCCCTCATGCTAGCTTAGTTAGTTAATTTCTTGTTCCCCTCACCGCATGTTAGCTTATAAATTTTTCCATTGTAAGAACTCAAAAATTAGCTAAGTTTGAATATTGAATATTAAAATGAATTCCCTTTACTGTGCTTGAAATCTTGTCCAATCTTCTGATTGTGTAGTTTGAGGCTGTGTCATTCTCTCCAGAGATTAGGTGGTGAGAGACAACAATCTATCTAGAAACTCCATCGCCATATCCTCCCTCCCTCACCCTCACAACCTCCCCTTTAACTCATCCACACGACCACCACATCATACACCCCCATGACCACCTCCCCTCCACTCCATTGCTGTGTTCGTCTCGGTGTTTCAAAGCTTGCACAAAGGACTTATGTTGACTTTTTGAGTCCGATCCCTGTTTTGATGCTGATAAAGCACAAGTATCTTATGTGTGCGTTTAGTGTTTTTGAACAGGTTCATGACTCAGCACACACATGAGGTAAAGGACATGGAAGCCTGAAGGAACATAAAGATCATATTATCAGGCGTATTCCGTGAAGAATGAAGAGCAAAAGACGAAGACGTTCATTTTTATTTTAATATGTGTTGCATTTAATTTTTTATTATTTGGCATGTAATAATGCATACATTTTGCACGATATGTTTTGAATGCTCAAAATGACAGTAGATTGACCATAGGGAACCAAATGACCTTAGGGACCCTTCGGTCGACCGACGCCAGGTTTTTTAGCCTTAGATAGACTTTAGGCTCCCACACTTAAGTGCAGAGATCCCTAACATTGTTCTCATATTATTAGGTAAATTTTAGTGCAAAGAAAATGACCTAAGGTAAAAATCAGATGGCTTTCGGGCAACCGAACCTTGGCAGTTCAAACTGCCTCGAGCGACCGAACTGCTGTCCGGTCAAAAAATTGACTTGGTTTGGGCTACTGAACCAATTTGAATTGAGCTTCCCCGGCGACCGAACATATGTCAAGACACCTTTTCACCAACCTGGGCACCCGAACCCCATGCTTAAATATGCCTCGGGCGACCAAACTTGCTGGTTCGGTTAACCGAACTCAGCTTCGGGAACCCGAACTGCAGACATAAAGATTTTGTCTTTGGGTTAGCCGACTGAACCCAGGCTCAGGAACCCGAACTTCAAAATGACCTTTTTCTGTTGTGTCTGTTTTGGTAACCGAAACTCTCGAGTTGGGGTATTTTTTAAATGCTAAAATGGGTTTAAAATTTATTAAACTTTTCTAATAGTACCTAGTTTGTCCCCAACGGTCAAAAATTTTCCTAAGTTTATATATACTCCTTCATAAGCTAGGATTAGCAACTTTGATTGGCCAGCTTTTCTCTCTAATTTTATCCTAATCAAAGTTCCCCCAAAAACATTTTTATTGCAAAAACTCTTTCATTGGGGCAAATATTTTACTCTCCAAATCTCTCTTTATTATTTCTTAGAAAATCTTTTCAAAGAAAGCATACATTTTATTTGGGCATTTACTTCTTGCATTCATGCTTTCATAGAAAATATTTATCTTGCAAGAATCATTTGAAAAATCAAAACCCTAGGTTCTCCAGTTCGTTCTTGAAAAATATTATTTGGAGAAAATCTTTTGTAGGGTTTAAATCTTTGAAGCTCTTTATCATATACACTACTTTTCAAAGATTGAAAATATTATGTTTAGAAAAGCACCCTTACTCTACTAAGCATCATTGCATATCATTTTAGAGTATAGGTATTGAACTTTATTGTGTACATTTCTGCTTGTATTTTTTAGAAGCATTTTCATGTACAACAATGGTCTTAATGTAATGGTTGGGTTCAACCCATTAATTGAACTGGGGAGTCTCAGCCCCGTAAATGAGACCAATTCGGTTCAGCCTGAAATTGAATTGGAGAGTCTCAACCCTGTAAGTGAGACTAGTTTGGCTCAGCCTAGTAATTGAGCTAGGGTTTTCCTCGTTCCGTAAGGAGAGAATATAAAAGGCTTTTGCTCCGCCTAATTAAGTGAGTAGGTTTAGTGGAATCCTTGGGGGGGGTATGCCCAAGGCGGGGACGTAGGCTGGTTTTGGTCGAACTTTGATAACAAATCTTGTGTGTGTGTCTCTCTCCCTATCTCATTTAAATTACTACACTTTAAATTCAGTATATGTATGCCTATTCATTTATTGTTATATTTAGTTGCATGCACACATTTACGTTGAATGAGATACACGTGTATGCATGAACCAATAGCTTAATCATTTTCCATACATGCGTTGAATATTGAATGGGATATGATACTTGGTGAATCGACGTAATTGTTTAAATTAGAAAATTTTTTTTAAAAGCCAATTCACCCCCCCCCCCTCTTGGGATCACACCAATTCCAACAACTTATGGTGTGGTCTAAAACTTGTGTTGAATAATGTCAAAGTCATCCAAACAAATTTGTTGGTAACTTCAGTACTTGTGTTTGAATCCTTGCTATATTTTGTGAACCATTGCTAGTAGATTACAATTACATCTTTGAATAACCCATTTGAATCCATAGATTGTAGTATTGATACTTGATAGATTAAATCGATTGTATGAATGTTATCTTGGTAGCTTAGAACTTGGAATCTTGATTTTTGAGAGTAATATCTTCTGCATAAAACTAGACTCCTTGATTAGTAAACACTTGGGACTTATTTCTGGACAAAATCATACACCGTTTAAAAATTCAACAACATGTGAAATATAACATGATTTATTGTGTTTATGTTAAGTTAATTGAATTCTTAATTTAAAGTGTTTTGAGTGTATCTGCTTGTGTGAAGGTTGAACCGTAGGACTAGGTCGATCCATCCCGTCCTACATCATTTTCACAGATTATTAATTATATTATCATATATAACAATGCAAAACCATTTCCATGGATGTGGAAAGTACACAATTATAAACAAACATGAATTTATTTCCACCAAACATTGATCCATTTCCCAAACACAACCATAAGTCTACATCAAAATCTCCGTTTAGTTGAAGGACCAACAACCATTATGAATCCACTATCACAAAAAGAACTCACTTGCACAACATATCTGTCTATCAAATTTCATAATCATCATTTACAACACAAATCACAAACATCCAAAATATTATCAAAATTACCATTTAGTCTACAATCGAAAACCCGCATACATAAGTACTTCATGCCAAATACACATGACCAAAATATAAAATACATAATGCATACATGAAAGTAATGATGTGATCCCAATAGGGGGAAGGGTGAATTAGTTATTTTAAAAATTATTACGTGGAAGCTTGGTTTATTTTAAACCTTTTAAAATATAACAATCACAATTTCAATTTAAATAGACAATCCTAGGTATATATGAAATTGAAAATCAGAATTTGAATTTTTCTTTTAGCAAGTTCAACAATCAACCACGAATTCAAACAATGATTAACTATGCATTTAAGACAACATTCAATCATATAACTTAGGCAAGTTAACTTCTTACGATTTAAATAATCAACCAAATACAATAGCTTTATCTCAGCAAACCAAAATTGAATTCAATGTTTCAGCACTTTTCTAAATTTCAACTAAAAACTTAAACCATACAAATCATCAATAAACCAATTTAATTGCTTAAAATAGACTTCAATCAAACCTCAGCACTCAGTCAATTTTCCAATAACCTTAAAACATGCACAGCAATTTATACGTGCATAATTTAAAGAGAGTTAGGGAAAGAAGATTGGACACACAATTTTTTTACAAGTTTCGGCTTACCACCTACTTCCTTGCCCCAAGAAACTCACTGTGAAGATTTCCTTTACCCAATCCGTTTAATCGGTGGAGTTGTCTCTCTCCGTTGGAAGGTGGAGACCCCTTTCTAATGAGAACACCCTCTTTCTAGGTAACAACTCTATCCTTGAGTCATCGGATTGCAAAAACAGCAATAATAATTTGTTCTTACAAATGTAGCACTCTCATAGCAGAGCATATTTTGTACAATAATCAGCGCTATGTATTGAAAACAACAATATGCAATTGAAGCTCATAGAGAATTCAAAGGAATTCTGATTGTGGTATGAGAATTTTAGAGAATTGAAATCAGAATTTGTTTAAGGCTTTGAGCAAAGCACACAACAACTTTTTCAAGGTTTGAATCAAGAGAATAGAATGAATTTCAATGTGTATGCATAAGTGTTGGCCTAATAAGGCTTTCACCTCTTGTTTTGATGATAACAAATGAAGGAAATGTTTGATGACATTGTGCGTCCAAGTAATGAAGTTTTTCAGGTAACTTAGAAAGCCAAAATCAACAAAGCTTCGAAAGATCACCAACAAGCTTAAAAGTACATATGTCATGAAGTGATAAAAAAGGGAAGCTCAAAGACATCTAAAGATGGAATGAACTCAAAGATTCAAGATGGCCATGAAGTTTTCAAAGAACAAGAAGTGTTTAATTTGTTAGGAAATTTTCATGTAAGTACTTCAAAGGTAAAAATATCATTACGAATGAAATGAAGCTCATTAGGGGACATAAATGAACTTAGAAACTTTATATTAAAACCCCAAAAAATATATTTTAAAAGTAAGAAAGCAAGGAAGCCAAATATCTTTGAAAAAGAAAGAAGAAAAACTGTTTTTGTTCTGTCCAGGCGACCTAGGTGCAATCCTCAGGCAACCGAGGATTTTTGGTGAAGAAAATGAAATAGGCAGTGTGTCTTCAGGCGCCTGACCCTGTAACTTCAGGCTCTTGAACTCACTTCAGGTGACCGAGGTTGCACTTCAAGCAACCGAAGTTCGGCAACGGGCAGATTTTTTAAACTTCTAATTTTCAAATCTAATTGATTTGTGCCCTAATCTTTTTGGAAACTTGGAGGCCACTCCAAGTAAACTTGGGCAGCACGATTGTGAATGTTTTTCAAGTCTATAAATAGATGTTTTATGATCTTCACATATACATCAAGTATTGAACATTCTTTCAAAATCTCTTTCACTCAAAGCTCTTGTTATCTGCTCTAAGTGTTGAATTGCTGCGAATTTCTTGGAAAATTTCTGAGCTTTTACATCTTCTATGAAGTATCTGAATTAAGTTCTTGATCCTCATCAAAGAGAAGTAAATCGGTGATATTTACATTGAGCTTCTTACTTCATTCTTTTGATATTTTGAAATTAGAGTATATTAGTTTCTAAAGTGTACTAATCAGCTCTTTATGTGAGCATTATTTGTATGCATCTATTTGATTTATTTCTTGTAGATTGAAAATTCCAAGGATTGTTTGAATCGTTGGCTAAGCAAGGGGATATTGCTTAGAGAGGTGGGCTCTAGCCTAGTTAAGGAGTGATCGGACGAGGGGATATCGTTTGGAGAAGGCGGGCTCTAGCCTTAACCAAGGAGTGTTGTAAAGGTATTGTTCCTCATGTTAAAGGAATAGGTTTAGTGAATCCTTTGGTGGTTTACCAAAGGCGAGGACATAGGCTGGGTATAAGGCGAACATCATAAAAATCTCAATCTCACTCTTTCTTTCCATTACTCCCTTTTTTTTTTTCAGTACATATTTCAGTTGTGTGGATGGTTTAAATTTGAAATCATATATACTACATAAATTTGGAAATCAGACAAACTTAAAGTTCAATTTTGATTTGGGTTGCGGAAATCGAAAAGGGAGTACGTTGGTTAAACCTTACTTTGCGGAAACCATACGGGAGTACGTTACTTGGTTAAACACTTAAAGATAAATTAACTAAAAGTTTATTTGAATTCTAAATATTTGGAAAGAGTGATTTAATTTTATGTTGAACATCATATTGAAGAAACAAATTCACAACAGGGCTTAATTCACATTCTTACATTATTCAAAGTGCTGTATATCTCAATCTTGGTTTGGCTATTGTTACTTTCAAATTGTGAATGATTGAATTGGATAGTGTGGTTGAAGATTGAATGTTTAATTAGTTGATTGTTTAAAAGAATCTCAGTTATTGTGTAATTGATAAATTAAACAAACAAGTAAAAGAATTGGTTAAAGAATTAAAAAGGTTAAGAATTCGCCAAATGAATCAAAAGGAAGTTTTAAATTCCAATTCACCCCCTCTCTTGGGAAGCTATTCCTAATTTCAGTAAGTATTAGTTGCCCTAATGCATAAATAAATATCTTTATATAGATTAGGAGAAATTCTTACCATTTTCCCCAAGTTTGGAAACCATATCTTTCAATTTTGGAAAGAAATCAATGCTGTTAGAAAGTTTAAAACACGAACTTCAGTCGCTTGAACCATACGTTCAGTTGCTTGAACTATTTAAAAATAGTGCTCCAGAATTGATAGTAGCCATTCAGTTGCTTGAACTCGTGAGGCTAGTCACCTGAACTAAAGTTCTGATTTCTTCTACACTGGCAGTAACAATTCAGTCACCTAAGCTCTAAACCTCCGTCGCCTGAGCACTATGCAACACAATGTTTTTCATCTTTGTTTCCAGAACTCATCTGTATTTACTTTGAAAAGTATTTTGATTTTTATAAAAATATTTTCCAGATTCTACAGAAGGTCTCTAAGTCCAGTATAACTTCCTAAAAGCTTCAGTCATAAAATTAAAGTTTAAAAGTACTTACATGAAACTTCTAAGAAAAAAAATTAAATTCATTTAAATCCCAAGTCTTTATGTCATATAGCTTTAACATCTTGCAAGCTTGATCAATACTTTAGAAAACTTGTATTCTTCATGACTTGTGACTTTAAGTTGATCTTTAGTCAATCTTCATCAGGTTTAACCATTGTACTTGTGAAAACCATAATACCTGAAATTTAATCTTGAAAGCACAATTAGTATCCTTAATTTGTTATCATAAAAACTAGATTAAGCCTTATTAGGCCAACAATACATAATTGTGCCAAAATGACACAACTTTATCAAAAGTGTTTGCAAATGCCCGATCAAAGCTTGTTCATATCCAAAGAGTTCATACAAAACAAAGCAAATAAAGTAGTGTAGAATAACAAGTTAATCACATCGAAGGTGTTGGAGGAGGCTAATACCTTAAGAACTCCATCATCTGATCTATTCGAGAGATCATGTCCTATCGAAATGAGTACATATCGTTTCGCTAGTATTCTTGTTTAGCAATAATCATAGCCATCTTACCGTGCATGTATTGTTGCTCAAGATTCAACTCCTCCATTTAATTACCCAAATCTTTTAGATTATCTTGGTGAGCTCTTTATCATCCCCATCATCATCATCATCATCATCATCATCATCATCATCATCATTGGCATTATTGAAATTTCCCTCTTATTCTAATCCTTAAAGTTAGATGGAGACAAAGGATGATCTAAATGCATTCATGAGGGTCTGGAATCGCCTATACATTGATAAGGATCTAGAATACCCAACCTAGGCAATTCACATGAACAAAATATTATCGAAAGAAGCATGCCATAGGACAAGCAATGGGATACACTAGAGGTAGATTTGAAGGACTCTATTATATAAGGATATAACGTCTCAAAGTCTGTTAGCTTTACCATGATACCAAGAGGGGGGGTGAATTGGTATTTTTAAGATTTATCTCCTAGGTATTCCTCCTAACAGCAGTATGTTCACAAGCCTATGGTCAATCTAGTGCAAATAATATAAATATACGAGAAATTAAATAAAGCAGTTTAAACAATCACACAAGCACCAGAAAGCAGTAAAGAGAGGATGACACGCAGATATGTTATCGAGGTTCGGCTAACTGCCTAGGTCCCCGCCTTGGCTAACTAGCACAAGGATTATCACACTAACTTGCTCACTTAAACAGATGGAGCGATACCTATACAAACCAGGTCAAATTATCACAGGACTGACCTCAACCTTAACCAGGTCAATTACCATAGGGCTGACCTCAACCTTTACCAATCCTTACCGGGCTGGATTACCGCCCCCTCAGGCTACGCCTGGAATCTCTCAGATATACAATCAAAAGGTACAATGAATGGGTGCTTTCATGTAAAGCAAATTTGAACCACAAATGCGCACAATATCACATACACCACAGATGATTTAATCATATAAGCTCAGTGTGGTCTAAGTAGTTCAACTCTCAAATATATGTTTTCTATCAGTATTATATGTACGTGAGAGTGTCAACCAGCAATTTTCATATTTCTAGATGTTCTCAATCAAGAAGCTCAAACTAAGATATCATGCAATGTTCAAATATCTCAAATAGCAGGATATGTCAATCATGTGAATAGTGTATATGCTTGGTTTGCAAGATATATGTAATCTTTGTATTTCAGCAAATGATGTAGACTTGAATGGATATTTCCACAAAGATTAATATAACACACACAAAGATCTTTTCACAAATATATCGATATGAATACCACAAGATATTTGAGTACGTTTGAAAATATTTTTGCAAGCTAAAAAACAAATACAAACTTCCTAAGATATTGCAATGAGAATGCAACACTTAGAAGTTCAGCAAAGTGTTCTTAGGATAGGCTTATGAGAAAAGCCCCCTAAGAATACTTAGGTAATGCTCTCAAGAAAATCAATTTAAGCAATCAAAGAATGAGAGAGCAAAACCTCAAGCCAATAACACTCAAATACACTTACAAATGATACTAAGATGAAGTAGGTAAGTTTGAGTGAATTTGGAGATAGTATGAGTAAATGGAAGTATTTAGCTTGAGAGAGAAATTTGATTTTTGGTTTTTGCTAATCCATCCTTAATTCTCCCAAATGAAGGAGTATATATAGATATACTGAAAATTTTGACCGTTGGGGACCTATTTGGGATTGTTAGAAAAGTTTAATGATGTTTAAGACATTTTAACCCTATTTAAAAATATTTAACCCACGATAAAAATGATGGCAACCCGAGAGGTCTGGTCGACCAGGACTCATATGGTTCAGTCGACCAGGGGGTTTTTGAACTGAGGGCTCGGTCGACCGGAAGTGGGCAATTTTCCAAATTTTCCGAGGTTCGGTCGACCAGGCCATTTTGAACTACCTGGTTCTATTGACCAGACCGCTGGGAATTCTCCCGAGGACCCTCCGGTCGACCAGGTAGTTGGATAAAAAAAGTTCTCGGTTGATCGGGAGGTCAAAATGTTGACTCTCAGGTGGTTCGGTCGACCGGGGTCAAATGAATTGAAAGGGCTCGGTCGACCGAACTGTGGTCAACATGTTGACCTGGCCCGGTTTCGGTTGACCAGGAGAAAATGACCTGTGTGGGTCGGTCGACCGAAAGTACAAGACTTGTACATTTTTGTCCTTTTTCAAGCATGCAATTACTTAAGTCAAATATTCAAACATATGTATGCATGAGTGAGTGTCCTAGGGTCATTTGTGTCATTTGTGTCTAGGTCACTATTTGGTTTGAGCTTACAGATTAAACCATGCATGTGTTGTGTGTGCTTATTGCAAACCAAATAACCTAATTTACTATTACATACCAAATGTGCAAGAGGAATATATATATTACAACACTTAATAAAAGATTTGTCTTCAGTTCTTCATTTTCTCCATGTGCATGTGTATTATGATTTTGACAGTTTTGGTTCCTGCACATATTCTCAAACACCCATTAGATATATCATAAGTATTTGTCATAATCAAAACCGGGCGTGACCCATAGGGTCAACAAAGTCAAATGAATATAATGGACAAGGGCATGAAGGATTTTGTCTTGGAAGATAGTAAAAGCATTAGAGGGGCCTCTGTTGGCCTATCTAGGTTTCATCCTGCTTTAATACTTTAATGCATGTATACACACTTAATAGAACAATTAGATGTCTTGGTTTGTCATTATCAAAATGGGATGAAACCTAGATAGGCCAACAATCTCCCCCTTTTTGATGATGACAAATAAGGAGCAAAATAGCAACCTCATCTAGCTATTGGGCTCGTTTTATGGCTTGATAATATAGAATCTTAGTGATTTTATTGTTGTTTTGATAAGTATCGCATGAGCTTTTGTCGACTGAGCTATGTATTTAGTCGCCTGAACCAATTAATTATGAAATTTCAAAAATAGAAAGTATCCATTTGGTCGGCCGAACCTCGACATAACTTCAAGGTTCGGTCGCTCGAACCAACTATGATTGGAAATTTAAAATGGCAATAGTATTCGATCAACTAAACCCAGAGGTTCGGTCACCCAAACCAAATGAGTTTGGAAATTAAAAATGGTAGTAGCCATTCGCTCGACTAAACCCTGAGGTTCGGTCACATGAATTTCCTGATGCCAGACCCTTGTTCAGACAGTATACATTCGATCGACTAAGCACTTTGCCTCAGGTTCCTAAACATCCTGAAATACAAAATACTTCATATTTTTCATTCCAAAAATTATTTTAGCCTTTTGAAATAACTTTTGAACTTTCAAAAATATCTTACAAGAATTTTAAAGTACCTAGGGTCAAATTAAGTCACCTAAGAGCTTCATCACAATGATCAAGTGAGGTGTACTTACATGAATCCAAATTTCAATGTACATAACAAATATTCTCTTGATTCTTCAAGCTTGGACTTCATAAGTTCTATGATCATAGAAAAATACTATCCTCCTTTATGCTTCATGGCTTTCTATTTTTGCATTTGTTATTATACTTTAATACTTTAATACATGTATACACACTTAATAGCACAATTAGATGCCTTGGTTTGTTATTATCAAAATGGGATGAAACCTATATAGACCAACAATCTCCCCCTTTTTAATGATGATAAACAAGGAGCAAAATGAGGTTGCCTTTACAAGGCTCCCCCTCACAGTATGCATAAAGATTAAAAAAAAATCGATGTATAATATTTTTAGGCATATTTGAATGAAGACTTAAGAATTTTCAAGTATTTTAATAAATACTTAGAATTTTCAACTTTGATTCAATTTTGCAAATTAGGAGAATATATCAAAGATTATGAGTGATTAAGCCATTTTTAAAAGTTCAGTAAAATGAAATAATCATTTTGCTCAAAATTCATTGTTGTTGTTGGCTTTATGAGGGCGTCTACCCATGCTCAACAGTGCTTGGCGTGCCAGCCCATTGGCACCTAAAAAATGGTGCAGCCCCTATGCCTACCTGCCACTTAGTGCGGGGACCTGTGCTGCTAGGCACATGAGGAAATAAAGTTGTGCATTCCTAATAGCCATTGCTTTTAGGAGAGTGGTAAGCACTTGATACTCAAATTGGTATCAGAGTATAGTTGCAGTAAACCTAACAAGTAGTTGCATAAAGATCTTATGGCAAACCTACGTGTATCCCCATTTGGTGAGGGTCAATACTCCATAATGCCTTCAATTTTTTTCTGTGTTAATTACACTTTTTGGAAATAAAGAATGAGGATTTTTATTCAAACCATGGATTGGAGGGCTTGGGGAGTGATTGTCCAAGGCAACTATGTGCCTACAAAAATCATTGATAATAAGGAAGTGCCTAAATTTGAGAATGAGATGAACGATATTGATATGGAGTTATTGCAATTTAACTCTAGTGCTATGAATGCCCTATACTGTGCATTAGATGCTAATGAAATTAATAGAATAGTGGTATGTAAGAGTGCTGAGGAGATTTGGGAAAAACTAGAAGTCACATATGAAGGAACCGTAGACGTTAAGGATAGTTGTATAGACATGCTCACTTGTGAGTATGAAGCTTTTAAAATGACCCATGATGAATCTATATCCAAAATGTACACTAGATTCACACACATTTTAAATTCCTTTAATGCTCTTGGAAAGACTTACCCCATTTATGAGATGATTAGGAAAATACTTAGAGGACTCCCATCCATATGGGAACCAAAGGCTACAACTATTGCTGAAGGTAGGAATTTGAAGGCAATGTCCCTAGACGAGCTCATCGGGTCACTTCTCACGTATGAGATGGCCATCAACGAACGAGCAAATGAAACAAACTAAAACCAAGAAATCCATCACTCTCAAAGCTTCCAAGGAAAGCTCCAGTGATGAGGATGACAGAGAGATAAATGAATATGTTATAGCCTTTATTATCAACCAAAAGACTCAAATAGTTCTTCAAAAAGAACAAGAAATTCACGAGAAAATTTTGGGACTCCAAGATGGATAAAGGAGAGTCAAGAAGAAGAGAGTCAAAAGTAGAACCACCTACTTGCTACAAATGCTAGGAGGTTGGACATATCAAATCAGAGTGTCCACTACTCAAAAAATAATCCAAGAAGAAGAAGAAGAAGGATATGAAGGCTATTACTTGGGATGATTCAAGTTTAAGTAGTTCTGAAAGCGAATCAAGCGATTTAGAGGTTTTAAACTTCTGCCTTATGGCATTAAATGACAATGAGGTACAAATTTCTTCTTCAAACTTATTTATTGAATCATGTGATGAATCTTGTGATAGCATGCCTTCTTATACTGAATTGCAAAATAAACTATTTAAATTACATAAGAGTGTGGTTAGAATGTCTAAACGAAACACTACATTGAAAAATGAAAAAGAAGCTTGAGTAAAAGAATCAGAATCCCATAATAATGTTGAAAAGGAATATGATTTGAATATTACTAGATTAGAAAATAAGATTGGAAAATTGACAAAAGAATTAGAAGACTTAAAATCCCATGCTACCCTTGAAAACAAAAAGAATTTGAAGATCACTAGCTTAGAAAGTATAATTGAAGACTACTCTAAAATAATTTATAAATTTACGAGTGGAAAAGATAATTTTGATAAGCTAGAGGCTTCTCAAAAGATGACCTCGGATAAAGAAGGCATCAATTTTAATGGTAAATAAAAGAGGAAAAATAAAAACCTTTACATGGGATATTTTGTAAAAGAGTCTAAATTTTGTGCTAGTACTTCTTTGAATAATGCCTATATTCACACTACCTATTTCTTGTGCAAAAAGAAGGGTCATATCAAATTTGATTACCCATTTAAAAGGAAAAATGCGAAAAACTAAAAATGTTTGGAGAATTAAAGAAACATCTAGTGCTAACCCCTTTAGACGCAAGGAAGAATGGGTACCAAAACGAATTACATAATCTTTAAAATAGTTCTTCATTAGATCTTAGGATTAGTCATCTATTAAGGATTAAGTAGATTCAACCATACCTGAATGAGAAGGGATAGCATTTAAGATGTCAAATCCTAGTATATGGATCTACTCTACTAAGGACTTTAGAGAACTAAGTCAATGTGAGAAATTCAAATAATAAATCCATTATATTCTCTTAATTGTTTATATCAATGTTGATTGGTTAATATATAAAATTATTGGCTATAGCTCAAGGGATGAGATAGCATGCTATTTTTGGACTGGAAAGGAATGGGAAAAGCATCTGCTTTAATGGGACATTCGTTTTCGCTTAAATTCAGAAGATATCATTCCTCCAAAATATCCAAAGTAAAAGTTAAGGGCTTAACTAGCCTGCTCATACAATAGAAAATTATTTTCCTGTATTTTTGAGATGAATGACCTAAGTCATATTCTTTTGAATAAAATATGAGAAGCATGCCTTATAAAATCCACTTCCTATGGACAAAGTTGTTTTCCTTAGTTGAATAATTCTAAATGATTTATGTATGCTTAAATATGAATATCTAAAGTGTAGCATATGTTGTCTGTTAGCTTTACCATGATCTCAAAAGGGGGGGGGGGTGTGAAATGGTATTTTTAAAATTTATCTCCTAGGTATTTCTCCTAACAGCAGTATGTTCACAAACCTAGGGTCAATCTAGTGCAAATAATGTAAATATACCAGAAATTAAATAAAGCAGTTTAGACAATCATACAAGCACCAGAAAGCAGTAAAGAGAGGATGACACGAAGATATGTTATCGAGGTTCGGCCAACTGCCTACGTCCTCGCCTTGGCTAACCAGCACAAGGATTATCACAATAACTTACTCACTTAAACGGGTGGAGCGACACTTATACAAACCAGGTCAAATTACCACAGGGCTGACCTCAACCTTTACCAATCCTTACCGGCTTGGATTACCGCCCCCTCAGGCCATGCCTGGAATCTCTCAGATATACAATCTCAAGGTACAATACAAGAGTGCTTTCATGTAAAGCAGATTTGTACCACAAATGCGCACAAACATAAACACCACAGATGATTTAAGATGTAAGCTCAATGTGGTCTAAATGGTTTCAACTCTCAAATAAATTTACTATCGTTGTAATGAGTGCATGAGAGTGCAAACCTAGATGATCTTTGTATCACAGGATATTCAATCTAAGTGCTCAAACAAGGATATTATCCAAACTCCATATATCTCAATCAATAAGTTTTCTCAATACATATATGTATATGAAGCTCTAGCAATGTATATGTTTGGTTTGCAAAATATATGAAATCTTTGTATTTCAGCAGATGATTTAGACTTGTATGGATATTGCTACAAAGATTAATATAACACACACACAAATACCTTTTCACAAATATGTCAATATGAATACCACAAGATATTTGAGTATGTTCGAAAGTATTTTTGCAAGCCCCAAACAAATACGAACTTCCTAAGTTATTGCAATGAGAATGCAATACTCGGGAGTTCACCACAAGTCTTCTTAGGGTAGGCTTATTGGCAAAGCCTCCTAAGAAAACTTAGGTTATGCTCTCGAAGAAAAATCAATTCAAATATGCAACAAATAAGAGAGCAAACCTCTAAGCAGTAATACTCAATACACTTACAAATGATATAGATAGATGAAGAAGGTAACCTTGAGTAGATTTCAAAAGAATATGAGCAGTGAGAAGCAAAGAATAAAGTATTTTTGCTTGAGAGAGATTTTCTTAATCTTTTTGCTAATCAGTGCTTAATCCACCAAATGAA
Source organism: Malania oleifera (assembly GCF_029873635.1). Classification (NCBI taxonomy): domain Eukaryota; kingdom Viridiplantae; phylum Streptophyta; class Magnoliopsida; order Santalales; family Ximeniaceae; genus Malania; species Malania oleifera. Next base: position 19,561,998 of record NC_080428.1, read on the forward strand.
AGAGTATATATAGACATACTAAAAATTTTGACCGTTGGGGACCTATTAGGGATTATTAAAAAATATTAATGACATTTAAATCAATTTAACCCTGTTTAAAATTATTAACCGCGGTAAAAAAATAGGAGCAACCCGAGAGGTCCGGTCGACCAAAAATGGTTCGGTCGACTAGGACTCAAATGGCTCGGTCGACTAGGAGACTTTTGAACTGAAAGGCTCGGTCAACCGGGCCTTTTTGAACTGCATGGTTGGGTCGACCATACCGTTGGGAATTCTCCCGAGATCCTCCAATCGACCAGGTAGTTGGAGTACAAACGTGGTCGGTCGACCAGGAGGTCAAAAGGTTGACTCCCAGGTGGTTCGGTCGACCGGAGTGAAATGAACTGTAAGTCTCGGTCGACCGGGACTTTGGTCAATGGTTGACTCAGGTATGGTTCAGTCGACTAGGCCAAAAATGAACTGATTTAGCCAGTCGACCAAAAGTGCACCAAGTGTGCATTTCGGTCCCGTATTGACACAATCAAGCCCTATTTAAGTGCCTACCAATCATATGTGTATATGTGTGTGTCCTAGGGTCACTTGGGTAAAAAAAGTAGAGACACCGAAAAAGTCCGGTGTCGGTCGACCTTCGATCGTTCGAAGTGAATACCCTAAGGTCTTTCTAAGGTCAATTTTGGTTTGTATCTGGTTTTAGCTTACAAATTAAACCATGCATGTGTTGTGTGTGCTTATTACAAACCAAATAACCTAATTTACTATTACAGACAAAATCCACTAAAAGTTATTACAATTAAGAGCATGAATTTGTCTTCAATCTTTGAGCTTTCACGTGCCATTGATGATATGCTAATATGAACCTACACATGAACTAGATATTTATTAAATACAAGAGTATTTGTCATTATCAAAACCAGGGCGTGACCTATAAGGTCAAAATTGTCCATTGCACAAAATTAAGTTTTAGGGGAGTAAATCATAATAACTTTTGTATTGTGTACCATCCAACCCTAAATTCATCTTGGAACTTTAATGCTTAATCAAAATTTGAAGGCATTCAAAAGTGACAAATCTATCATCACTTATAATTCAGCTTCTCAAACTCTACTAGTGAAACCTTCTCAAACCTAGTCATAAGCACTAATTTTCATGATTAATTCTTAATCTGCTAGTGCTTATTAAAAGACATCTTACCATGATCTAAGTAGAAGCATCCACTAAGAAATTCAAGTTTTCATTAACTTAAAATAAAATATTCCTAAATGCTCATTGCCTAAATGGTTAGAACATATTTATCATGCTTAATCCACAAGCATGAAAATATTATGCTTATTTTTGAAAAAATCCATACTCCCTAGTCAGCTCTCAACTCTTTATCAAACACTTGGTAAATCATTACATAGGGTATGTAGAGACCCGAAAATTATAATAATTAAATAATATAGAGAAGGAAAATTTTAAAAGGAAAAAGCAAGGTTCGTCGACGAACACCCTGGTTTCGTCGACGAACTCCCTGTAGGATTCGTAGACAAAGTTCAATGTTTCGTCGACAAAAAGAAACCGAGAGGGGGTATTTCAGACCCATTGGTTCGTCAACGAGCTCTTCACCTTCATTGATGAACTCTCTTCTTCAGTTCCTTGACAAGGCCACGTGTCTCATCAACGAAGTCACGTGGCCAGCCATCTATAAATACACAAAAACAATTAGATTTTGGCGAGGAAACTTTCATTTTATAGTTTCTCTCTTTTGAATTTCAGCCTCTCTGCCTTCTCTCTAAGTTTCTAGCCCTATTTCTCCCTGATTCAATGATTAGAAGCTACCACGATGATCTTGGGGTGATTCTCTACAACTTAACTGGAGCAGAATTTTAGGTTGAGGAATTTGGACACCATCCCAAAATCAGGGTAAGTAGGTTGTTTAAGGGTTAGTAGTTATCAGGATTTTCTGAACCCAAATTTTGGGTTAGATGGAAATATACTGATATTTGGGTTGATTAATCTAAGGTGTTGTGATTGTAGGGTTTGGGTTTCCAAACACCTTAGGCATGGGTTGAGGATCCCAAAAGGTGTTTTTTCAGGAATTCGGGTAATATTGATAAATAATTAATAGTTCATAAATTTTATGAATAAAAGATAAATATGAGCCTGGGAAAAAGGTAGATATGGTTATTATTCTGAGATGGGTTGATTACTTGGGAAATGTATATTATTACAGAATTCTGTGTTTGGCATGGCAGGCATAGGAATATAATTGGAGTCAAATCTCCTAGCCAATTAGGTAAGGAAAACATGCTATGCTAGAAAATTGAAAAATTTTACCAGTAAATTATAGTATTTGATTATGAGATACAAAGCATAAATTTTACAGTTATACAAATTTTAGTATATGAGTTCTATTTATTAATTGTGTGGCTTGAGTCACTATTTGTTCAGTACAATATTTATACAGTTTTTAGAATATCATGATCTACAGTATTTATGCATAGAAATATGTTTTACCTGATTTATCGAATCATGATTTACAGTATGAACACAGACAAATATTTTACAGTATTCAAAGAATACCATGATTCCCAAAATTACAAAACCATAACACTCAGATATTACAGATCATATAGATAAGATATTACAAATATTTTAGCTTAGATAATTTAGTATATTCAGATCAACTTTACAGTGTTATGGTTATTTTGGAATCTTGATGAAACATTAAGATATATATAGAGAATAGTATTATATAGTATCAGACCCTGATGAATTAGATCAGTATCAGAGCATGGTACCGTAGCTATTTCAGTTTAGAGTGTAACCATACATCTCAAATAGAGTATGGAACAGCCGATTATGCCATAGTAGTGTAGAGTGCTCCTTGGTGTCCAGACCAGATGGAGCAGGTCTTTAGTGCTGCAGGCATGTTTATGCATACAGTTAGACTAGCGCTGGTAGGCCAACCAGTGTTTAGTCCCGCCTACGGGCCTCACAACCAGTCATATGGGGTAAATCATGACATACAGTTTTTCAGAAGAAGTTTTCATGGCTATTTATATGTATAGATTTACAGAATAACAACAGATATATTATAATACTAGAAGTATGAATAAATAGAAAGCTCAGATATTACAGTTGTATTTGAAGTCACACAGGTGTGAGTTATACTGTGTATTATTTTACATGCTATCTTAGTTTTAGTTATTTTTCAGTATATTATTCATGTAAACTCAGTTGCCACACACTGGTAATAGAATATTTCATCTTACTGAGAGTTGTCTCATCCTAGTAATTTAACATATTTCAGGTGATCCAGCTAGACAAGTAGATCAAGCTTGGAGGTAGAGAGGATAGTTATACTGCCCTGTCAGAAGGGTAAGTGGTTTTGGGGAGATGTACTTATCAATAGTTTATAGGGGATCTGGTGGAGGATTTTTGGGTAGATATGTATGTATTATTGTTTGAGAAATTATTGAATTCTGGTATTGTAAATATGAGTGTAGGACTTTATGTTTTCCACTATATAGGAATGCTATCTTATGAACAGGAATTTCCTTAGTGCCCACCTTGGGCCTGAGATGTTATAATAGATAATACATGGGTATCAGGGTAATTTTAATATATATTAAAAAAATGATATAAATTTTCAGGTTGTTATAGGGTAACTCCTCGCTCTTCACTTTAAAATATAGATAATTATTATGCACTCTTAGAACCTAACTAATTTTTTGTGAAATTAAAGATGAAATGGGTTAAGACACTTTTGGACATTAGTTCCTAGGACTATTGATCACATGATTATAGAAACTAAATGAGTATAAAAATGGCATTGTTGTCCGCAACTAAGCTAGGTTGGTTGCACTAGGTTTCAACTGAGATGAAAGCATTGATTTTGAAGAAACCTATGCACCGGTAGCTAAATTAGAAAGCCATTCAAACTCTAGCCATTCGTATGGTGCTCTTCAAAAGTAAAATGGATTTCTCATATGGAGTTCTGTAAATGAATGATCTTAGATAAAAAAGGAGAGAATTTGAAGCAAATTAGGCCATCAAAATTAGTATACAAGGCTAAATCTTAGAAATTGGCAACTTCAGGCAATTCGGGCAACTAAATGCTCTTTCCAAGTTGATCGAATAAATACTACTGTAGGTGCTTTTGAGTTCTTTAGTAAGTCGCATGACCAAAGGATCAAGGTCAGTTGACTAAATCCATATTGACTTGGTTGCTAGGGAGTGTTAAATAATTCAGGTGACTAGTAGTCAAAAGTCAGTCAACTGAATGACTTGGGCAATTGAATGAATAAGCATGGTTAACCAAATCCATTTTGACCTCATTAATTGGGAGTGTTAGGTGACTCGGGCGATCAAAACCTACATGTTGATTTAGGTGTAATCCCAAGAGGGGGGGGGGGGATGGGGAATTGGGTATTTTAAAAAATTCTTGGAAACTTATTCACCACCTAGTCCCTTTGTCTAAATTTAACCAATTACTTATTAAGTTCGTGTGAGATTATTCAACATACATAAGCAAGAAAGATATTGACATGCAATGTAGAAAATAAAAAAAATAAGGGAAAAGAGAATGCAAACACAGTTTTAAAGAGATTCAGCCAACCCGGCCTACGTCCTCGCCTTGAGCAACCCACTCAAGGATTCCACTATAATATCTGCTCCTTAAATTGGGATGGAGCTACCCTTATAATCCGCTGCTTACAAGAGGTACCACTTCCTCCTAATCCGCTGCTTACAAGAGATACAACTTTCTCCTCAAATTCGGTTCACAACCCAAACCGTGAATACAATGAAATCTATAAAGCACTCAAATTTTCTTCCAACAAAGCTTATGAGTACAATTCAAATTCCTAGTACATAATCATATGATGAAACTTGAAGCTTAGAATGTATGAAACAATACAATCGTTTATGAATGAATATGCTTCAACACACAAATCCTTTTTTATGAAATCTCTCAAAAATATTTATATGAATAAATGCTTTGAAGAACTTGGGTTAAATCTTTGAATACAAAAACAACTTTAAAGATTGCAAAGATTTCAAGCACACTTTATCACAACAATATTTCTCTCAAGTGTTCAACCACTATATGATCATTGTAATGTGCAACTTAGTATAAATACGATAGGTATACCAAAGATCAAAATCCTAATGTAATATATTTTAGAAAATATCCCTCAATAATATATCGTTATGAACACTATGGATATTCAAATAAGTAGATTTTTTATATTAAAAATATCAAGTCTTTGAATGAAAACTCACTTGAACCTAAAGTATTTAATCAATAACTAAAACTCTTCCCAAGTGGTAATCTTCTCAAAAATAATTTACTGTATGCACACACAAGGTGCAGCTCTTATCAAATATTCAAAAATAGATTTTGCAATGACAAGTTATTTAAAAAATGAATATCAACAAGTAGATCGGTTTATATATGAAGAACTCTATGCAACTAACTCTTAACAAGAAGAATGATTTACCAAACCTCAATATCAAATAAGTTTGTATAACAATCACAAGAAAACCTTTTAAGGATCAAAGTAGGTTTAGCTCAAATGTGTAGCGTAAGATTTAATATCCCAATCATAAGCTTAGTAGTGTGATCTCCCAAGCTGTGCTAGTACGCTCAATCGTATTGCCAAGATTTGATTTTCTTCTTCTCGTGGTTGAGTTTTATCGTTGTTCTTGTTCTTGTTGATTTTTTCTTGTCGTACTAGGGTTTAGATGATGTATATATAGGTGCTTTACCCTTAGAATCAATCTTGAACGTTGGATTAAAAAAACATCTCGCGAGTTCTCTTAATAAAAATTTAATTTTTAAGTTTTCCCGCAAGTTCAAGCGATTGAGGTTAAAGGCCCAGGCGACTAAAGTTCCTTAGTGCTTCAAAAAATAAACTTGGATACAGGAGCAGGTGAGTGAAGTAGGGTTTAGGCTCTTGAAGTGACGAGTTTAGGCACCTGAAGTGCCAAGTTCAGGCAACCGAAGTGCCTCGGCCAGATTCTATTTCACCATTAATTCTTCAGGCTACTGAACTTAATCTTCGGTCTCTTGAAGAAATTCTTCAAGTGACTGAGGTTAACTTCAGGTTACTGAAGTCCCCATTTTTTGAATTTTTTTCTCTCTAGTTTAAAAATCTGGTTTGCTCTCTTTCTTAAATCTTTTATAAAAATACTTTCCAGGGTTCTAAAAATATTTCTAAGTCCATGAAAGTCCTCTAATGATGTTCATGAAATGCATGAGTCCTAAAGTCATTCTAGGGTATATGTTGAGCCTCAAATTAAATCATATGAAAATGTAAATACATGAGTTCTAAGTACCCATTCCCGTGACGCTCTTGAACTTGCTGCTTGCATCTTCATTCTTATACTCTTTGAGTTCCATGAATCTTGTCTAGATATGTATGCTTTATTCTTTTTGGCCTCCATGACTTGTTATCCTTCCGTGCATGCTAAACATAGTTTCTGTTCACAATCTCAATGCACAGATCAAATATCAAGTGATTTGTTATTATCCCAACCGGATTGAACTCATAGAGTGAACAATCTCCCCCTTTTTGATGATGACAAATACACGAGAAAAAAATACATAATGGGTTACGCCTAACAAGGCTCCCCCTCAAATAATGCATTAAATAATCAATAAATGAAATATGCTCATATTCATACATACGTTGTTTAGCCTGATTCCAAGTGAAATGCTCATGTTCATACACATGTTTTTTAGCCTGATTTTTTCTCCTAAGACCTAATATTTCTCCCCTGTTACACAACTATTGTTGCCAACAATTTTTGCTAGTCTTCTCCTTTACACAATTAGTTTTACCAACAAATTTTTGCTCCTTAATTTTCTCCCCCTCTTGACATCAACGAAAAGGTGTATAAAATAGTGCGTGAGTGTACATAACCTTATGTTTTTCGTCCATTTGAAATATTAAAGTTCTCAGCTTGTTCAACTACCATATTTGACAAAAAAAAATACTTCTCCCCTTTATACATCAACCATCCCCCTTGCTAATGCATAAATCTGTGTTGTGGAATGTAAATTGCATTGTGAACATACATAGTGTGTCAAATTTCAAAGGTTATGTGAGAATACCAAATGTTGATTAATGTGAAACCAACTGTTTACATCTTTAAAATGTGATACTGAATAAGAAGAAATGAGTGAAATATGAAATTTTGAACAAATTGTGAATATTAAGCGACGTTGCTCCCCCTGAATTATGTCGTCTGATATAATTCTTGGCAACCTCTCGACTATGCATCAAACCTAATTCTCGCCTAATTTGGATAAACCTATCCTTCGCAAGTGGTTTGGTGAATATATCTACCCATTGTTCATCTGTGCATATAAACTCAAGTGTCACATCTTCTTTTTGCACATGATCATGAAGAAAATGATGTCTTATCTCTATATGTTTAGTTTGTGAGTGTAATATAGGATTCTTTGAGATGTGTATTACACTCGTATTGTTGAATTTTATAGGAATTGTTTCATAGCTTAATCCAAAATCCTTCAGTTGTTGCTTCATGTATAGCATTTGAGCACAACAACTACCTGCCGCTATGTATTCAGCCTCAGCTATGGAAAGAACTACTGACTTTTGTTTCTTGGAAAACCAAGAGACTAATGAATGTCCTAAGAAATGACAAGTACCACTAGTGCTCTTCTTATCCACTTTGCTACCAGGAAAATCAGCATCTGAATAGCTGATAATCTCAAAAGATGTGTACTTAGCATACCATAATCCAATTTCCATGGCTCCTATCAGGTATCTAAATATGTGTTTAATAGCTAGAAAATGAGACTCTTTTGGTACAGAATGAAATCTTGCTCACAAACATACGCTAAACATTATGTCAGGTCTGCTGGAAGTTAGATAAAGTAAGCTACCTATCATTCCACGATAAAGCTAGATATCTACCGGTATACCTTGTTCATCTTTGTCTAATTTCAATGTAGCGCTCATAGGTGTACCTAGTATTTTTCCATCTTCCATATTAAACTTTTTGAGTAGATATCTAATGTACTTCGATTGATTTATAAATATTCCATGTTTTGCTTGTTTGATCTAAAGTCCTAGAAAGAAATGTAGTTCACCCATCATGCTCATCTTAAATTCATTTTGCATAGTATTAGCAAATTCATTACACAATTCTTTATTTGTAGCTCCAAATATGATATCATCTACATATACTTGAACTAGGAGAATATCATCTTTCTTAGTCTTTATGAACAGAGTTGTATCTATCTTACCTTTAATAAATCCATTTTCTAGTAGAAAACCTTTTAGCCTTTCATACCAAACTCTAGGAGCTTGCTTTAAACCGTACAGAGCTTTTGTCAGTCTATGCACGTGATTTAGATTCTTTTGGTTTTCAAAACCTGGGGGTTGTTCTACACACACTTCGTCACTTATGTAGCCATTTAAAAATGCGCTCTTGATGTCCATTTAATATAGCTTGAAATCCTTAAACGCTGCATATGCTAAAAGCATTCAAATGGATTCCATTCTAACTACATGTGTAAAGATTTCTTCAAAATCGATTCCTTCTTCTTGGTTATTTCCTTGAGCTACTAGTCTAGCCTTATTTCTAACAACTATCCCATGTTCGTCCTTTTTATTTTTATATATCCATTTTGTTCCAATGATTGAATTATCCTCAGGTTTAGGAACTAATGTCCATACTTTGTTTCTCTGAAATTGATTTAACTCTTCTTGCATGGACAACACCCATGATTCATCCTCTATAGCTTCACTCAAATTCTTAGGTTCTTCTTGAGATAGAAATGCAAAATGACTAATCATATTCCTAAGAGAGGATCGAGTGACTTCTCCACATAATGGTTCACCTATTATTTGATCAATGTGATGATTCTTATTGTACTTTCATTCTCTAGGTGGTTCATTAACCTCATTTTCAATTTGATTAGTTTCAGTGGATGGTTCTTTAAGTTCATTTTTCTTTTCTGAATCATTCTCAATGGATAGTTTCTCAAGTTCCTTGTTTATCTCAATTTCATCTTCATAAGTTCTTTTGGAGAAGGGATTTGACTCATTGAATACAACATGAATAGATTCTATAACCGTCAATGTTTGTTTGTTATATACTCTATAGGCTTTACTATCTAAGGCATACCCTAGGAAGATACCTTCATTTGATTTCACATCAAACTTTCCTAGATGCTCATTGTCTTTAAGCACAAAAAATTTACAGCCAAAGACATGAAAATATGATATGTTTGGTCTATGGCCATTCCATAACTTGTAAGGGGTTTTATTTAGAGATGGTCTAATCAAAACTCTATTTAGAACATAGCAGGTAGTATTTACTGCCTTAGCTCATAAATACTTAGGTAATTTATGTTCGTTAAGCATAGTTCTAGCCATTTCTTATATAGACCTATTCTTCCTCTCAACTACACCATTTTTTTGTGGTGTTTTAGGGGCCGAAAAGTTATGGGCTATTCCTAATGAATTACAATAGTCTTTCATGCCTTGATTTTTAAATTCTCTACCCTTATCACTTCTAATTTTAGTGATTGTATATCCCTTTTCATTTTGGATTTTCTTGCACATATTTATGAATTGTTCACATGCTTCATCTTTGTGACCTAAGAATAGTACTTAAGTATATCTTGAAAAATCATCAACTATAATGAATGCATATGATTTTCCTCCTAAACTTTGAATTGGGTTTGGACCAAATAAGTCTAAGTGTAGCATTTGAAGTGGCCTAGTAGTGGAGATTTCTTTCTTCTTCTTAAAGCTTGTTCTTGCTTGGTTTCCTAGTTGGCATGCATCATAGATTTTATCTTTTACGAATTTAGTCTTAGGCAGTCCTTTAACTAATTCTTTCTTAACAGGTTTTGAGATTAAATCCATATTTGCATGTCCTAGTCTCCTATGCCAAATCCAGCTAATTTCATTCATAGCAGAGAAGCATGTCACACTCTGTGAGGTCAAGTTATCAAAACTGGTGGTATATACATTTTCATGACGCTCAGCTGTGAATAGTATCTTATTATCAGCTTTGTGTTCAACTATGCACTTGCCATGTTCAAAAGACACTTTGTAACCTTTATCACACAATTGAATTATACTCAATAAGTTTTGCTTTAAACCATCTACCAGTAAACATCATCTATAATTAATGATGAATCATTACCAACTTTACCTACACCTGTGATACTTCCCTTAGCATTATCTCAAAAAGTGACAAATCCTTCATCCTTGGGTGTGATGGATGTGAACTTTTTATCCTCGGTCATGTGACATGAACATCCACTATCCATATACCATCTGCCTTTTGAGGATGATGATCTTAAGCATATCTTAAGGTCATAATGTGCCATTAGACACAGATTGGCAATTTCGTCCTCATTGGATCCTGATTCTGAACAGCTAGTGCTATGCGTATCCCAACTGACTTTCGGCGCCGTCTTCTTTTTCTTTGAGGCTTTCACTAGTTTGGGACATTCAGGCTTGATGTGTCCAACCTCTCAGTAGTTGTAGCATGTTGGAGGATCTTCCTTTTTTTTTCTTCATGCTTGACTTTCCTCTTTCTGATTTCAAGTTCCAGAATTTTTTGTTGAACTTCATATTCTTTTTCAAGAACTTCCCGAACTTCTTTGTTAGCAAGGCCATATCGTCACCTAATTCTGAACCACTTTCCTCACTGGAGTTGTTTGACGATGCCTTAAGTGCTGTAGCTTTCTTTGCTTTGCTTTGCTCATTCTTTCTCTCATTTGTTGCCAGCTCATAGGTGATGAGCGATCCAATGAGTTCATCCACCGACATCTCCTTGATATTTCTCCCTTCTGCCATTGCCGTAGCTTTTTCTTCCCACACTAAAGGTAATCCCCTGAGTATTTTCCTGATTAAATCATAAGTAGGGTAAGTCTTTCCAAGTGCATTTAAAGAATTTTTGATGTGTGTGAATCTAGTGTACATGAATTGTATAGATTCACCAGCAGTCATTTTAAATGCTTCATATTCACTGGTGAGCATGTCTATCCTACTATCTTTAACTTTCTTAGTGTCTTCGTATGTAATTTCTAATTTTTCCCAAATTTCCTTAGCCGAGTTACATGTCATTACCTTATTAAATTCATTTACATCTAATGCAAAAAAAAGCAAGTTCATTGCCGTAGCATTTATTTGTACAAATTTTTAGTCTTCCTCAGTATATTCATCTTCAGTTTTGGGTACATTTATCTTATCAATTACTTTCATGGGAACATGGTTTCCCTTAGTAAAAATCTTCCATACCTTCCAATCTACATTTAACAAGTATATGCTCATCCTACGTTTCCAATAGGTGTAATTTACACCACAGAAGATTGGTGGTCTAGTGGATGAGTGTCCTTCACCGAATGGAGTTACAACAATGTGTGCCATGTGATCCTTTTACAAACGAACTATTAAGTCTATGTAAACCCTATCTGATACCAAATGTTGATTTAGGTGTAATCCCAAGAGGGGGGGGGGGGTTGAATTGGGTATTTTAAAAAATTCTTAGAAACTTATTCACCATTAAGTCCCTATGTCTAAATTTAACCAATTACTTATCAAGTTCATGTGAGATTATTCAACATACATAAGCAAGCAAAATATTGACATGCAATGCAGAAAATAAAAAGATAAGGGAAGAGAGAATGCAAACACAGTTTTTACGAGATTCAGCCAACTCGGCCTACGTTATCGCCTTGAGCAACCCACTCAAGGATTCTACTATAATATCTGCTCCTTAAATTGAGACGAAACTTCCCTTACAATCCACTGCTTACAAGAGGTACATGTTCCTCCTAATCCACTGCTTACAAGAGATACAACTCTCTCCTCAAACCCAGTTCACAACCCGAACCGTGAATACAATGAAATCTATAAAACACTCAAATTTGCTTCCAACAAAGTTCATGAGTACAATTCAAATTCCTAATACATAATCATATGATGCAACTTGAAGCTTAGAATGCATGAAGCGATACAATCGTTTATGAATGAATATGCTTGAACACACAAATTGCTTTTTATTAAATCTCTCAAAATATTTATATGAATAAATGCTTTGAAGAACTTGGGTTAAATCTTTGAATACAAAAACAACTTTGAAGATTGCAAAGATTTCAAACACACTTTATCACAACAATATTTCTCTCAAGTTTTCAACCACTATATGATCTTTGTATTATGCAACTTAGTATAAATACCATAGGTATACCAAAGATCAAATTCCTAATGTAATGTATTTCAGAAAATATCCCTCAATAATATATCATTATGAACACAGCATATTCAAATAAGTAGATTTGTTATATTAAAAATATCAAGTCTTTGAATGAAAACTCACTTGAACCTAAAGTATTTAATCAATAACTAAAGCTCTTCTCAAGTGGTAATCTTCTAAAAAATAATATACTATATGCACACACAAGATCAACCTCTTATGAAATATTCAAAAATAGATTTTGCAATGACAAGTTCTTTAAAAAATGAATATCAACAAGTAGATCAGTTTATATATGAAGAACTCTAGGCAACTAACTCTTAACAAGAAGCATGATTTACCAAACCTCAATATCAAATAAGCTTGTATAACAATCACAAGAAAACCTTTTGAGGATCAAAGTAGGTTTAGCTCATATGTGTAGGGTAAGATTTAATATCCCAATCACAACCTCAGTAGTGTGATCTCCCAAGCTGTGCTAGTATGCTCAATCGTATTGCCAAGATTTGATTTTCTTCTTCTCGTGGTTGAGTTTTATCGTTGTTCTTGTTCTTGTTGATTTTCTCTTGTCATACTAGGGTTTAGATGATGTATATATAGGTGCTTTACCCTTAGAATCAATCTTGACCGTTGGATTAAAAAAATATCTCACAAGTTCTCTTAATAAAAATTTAATTTTTAAGTTTTCCCGCAAGTTCAGGTGATTGAGGTCGAAGGCCCAGGCGACTGAAGTTCCTTAGTGCTTCAAAAAATCAACCTGGATACAGGGTTAGGTGAGTGAAGTAGGGTTTAGGCTCCTGAAGTGGCGAGTTTAAGCACCTGAAGTGCCAAGTTCAGGCGACCAAAGTTCCTTGGCCAGATTCTGTTTCACCATTAATTCTTTAGGCTACTGAACTCAATCTTCGGTCTCTAGAAGAAATTCTTCAGGCGACTGAGGTTAGCTTCAGGCTACTGAAGTCCCCATTTTCTGAATTTTTTTCTTTCTAGTTTATAAATCTGCTTTGCTATCTTTCTTGGGTCTTTTGTAAAAATACTTTCCAGGGTTTTAAAAATATTTCTAAGTTTTAAAAATATTTCTAAGTCCATGAAAGTCCCCTGATGATGTTCATGAAATGCATGAGTCCTAAAGTTATTCTAGGGTATATGTTGAGCCTCAAACTAAATCATTTGAAAATATAAATACATGAGTTCTTAGTACCCATTCCCATGATGCTTTTAAACTTGTTGCTTGCATCTTCATTCTTGTACTCTTTGAGTTCCATGAATCTTGCCTAGATATGTATGCTTTATTCTTTCTGGCCTCCATGACTTGTTATCCTTCCATGCATGCTAAACATAGTTCCTATTCACAATCTCAATGCACAAATCAAATACCAAGTGATTTGTCATTATCAAAACCGGATTGGACTCATAGAGTCAACACTACACTCGGTCAACCGAATCGCAGGTATTTAGAAACTTAACCCTCGCGTAAAAACCTATAGTCTTACCCTTTCACTCACTCGGATACTCTGTTTCTCTCACCCAAATGTGCGACTCTCTATTTTCAAAATCTCTAAGCTTAGATCCTCCATGAATATCACTTCTTTTGTCTTTAAATCTTCATCATCATGCCTAAAGCAAAGAGTTTTGGGTGAGAATCTCATACTACAGGTCAAGATGGCACAGAGAATATTACTCATTGGCTAAAGACTCCTAGGGCTAAGAAGCTTTATTATGAGCATCTTTGGACTCTATATCCCATCTTAGGTAAGATTCTCAATGTTCCCTTCATGGAAGAATACTTTCCTTCCACTTGTCATAGGTTTTTAGATCTAGGTTGGGATAAATTTTTGTTTCTTCAACCCTAGGGTGTTTACCCTAATCTTGTGCATTTATTTTGTGCAAACCTAGTTAAGGAAGGTTACCATTACACCGCCTACATTATGGATAAACCGTTTCCATTCACCACCATCACTATAGCTAACCATTTTAACATTGACTGTGGGGATTTTGAGTGTCTAATAGTCGGACCATCCCGGATCATGAACTAGGACTTTACCCCCCAAGCATTTATTCCATTTGTGTTGGTTGAGGAGAGAAACTATTTTGGTAATCCTCCCTTATATAAAAAACCATCCCTCAAATAAAAAATCATTCATTTTCTTATTACTTACAATATCCTTCCTAAAGGTGGATCTAGAGACCACCTATCCTATATATATATATATTTCAATGTGGTGTCTCTACGTTGGAAGGTGCCTTGACCTTCCATCCTTTATTATTAAATGGATGATAGCCAAGGAAGAAACTCAATGGGTCATTCTCCCTTATGGAGGGTGTTGGAATCGGTATATTCCCAAGAGGGGAGGGGGGGATGAATTGGATATTTAAAAATTTATGCCTAGATTCGACTAATCCAACAACAGTATACCACAACCTAAGGTATGTCAAAATATTTCCCAATCATTCACAATATTTAAATCATGCACACATTCATAATTAATTAAATCTAAGCAAATATGTGTAGGAAATTAAAGGTGCAGGAATTTAAAAGCAGACACAATAAATGTTATCGGGGTTTGGCCAATACTACCTATGTCCTCGCCTCAAGCTAACAAGCAAGAGGATTTCATTAAATTGCTCACTTGCGGGTGGAGCGACACCATTTACAACACCTTATAGGCTGGTGCACCTAGTTCTCCTAACCAAGTCTGAACCAATCTGGTGCTCTCCTAACCAGGTCTGAGCAATTTCGGGACTTTTCATAAGGCAAGTCTCCCTCTTCCGACCACACATCAAGAATACAACAGATATAACAATTTGAGCACAATCAACATGTACAAATACAATGCTTCTATGTTAAGCAGATATGTACCGATGCACTCAAACAATAACCAATGCACTCACAGATAATGGTATTTATGCTCAGGTGAGATTGGTCAAGTGAAATATCAACACACAACAATTTGTGTATATTAATATATGTGTGAGTAAGACCTTTGATTCAAGATATTATAATTAACAAATAATCAAAGGATCTTGGGAAACCTAATCAAATACTCTCAGCAAATATTTTTTAATATAATGCCCAATAAAGATCAGGATAAAAGCTTGCAAAAATATGATATATATATATATATATATATATATTTATATCAATAAAAATATGCAAGCTTTGGAAACTTTCAATGAAGATGTAAGACCTTAAGCAAATCTAAAGTTTTCCCAATCAATATTTATTAATATAAAATACTATGGGAAAAAATCTCTAAGTTAAGTCTCAAAAATAATTTTCAAAAGATTATGCAAGATGAGAGTAGTATGCTTGAAAATGGATGGAAATATGCACAACACTCAAAAGTTGAAACTCCCTTTCAAGTTGAAATTGATTTGCAAAACAAGGAGTATGAACAAATGATTCTCCTCAAGAAGAGTTTTTCAAATCAAAGGATAAGGAGAGTAAGCAAAAATATTTTGAAGGATTTGAAAGAATTTGCTCAAAATGAGTAGTATGCATAAAAAGAATTTTAGAGAATTTTGTTGGCTAATGTTCTTCCTAATCACCTCTAATTTGTCCAAATGAATCCATATATATAGGCATACTCAAAATTTTGACCGTTGGGGACATAAGGGTAATATTTAAAATTATTTAAAACATGTTTAACAAAAATAACCCTGATTTACCCTTAATAACCCGCGGTAAAATTTGGCAAACCCGAGAGTTTCGGTCACTTGAACCTTGGGTTCGCTTGACCGAATAGACACATGACGAAAAGTGCAATTTTGAAGTTTAGGTGCTTGGTGAGAACTTCGGGTGGCTGAACCAAGGCGATTTCCAAACTGCTCGAGGTTCGATCACCTAGTTTTAAGTTTGATCTACCAAACTTCAACATTTGGTCGCCTGAGGTCAAAATAAACGTGAAATTCGGGTGCCCAGAGAAGGTGGAAAAGTCGGAAACAAAAATTCAGTTGACCGAGAATGTTTAGTTCATTTCAGTTTAATCGTCTAACCTTCAGTCAACATTTTGACTTTTCACACGTTCAGTCGACCGAGGCATTTTGAACGCACAAGTTCGGTCACCCGAACCAATTTCATTGTAGAACCTAGGTCATATTTTTAGCCCTTATTGCATAGACGATGACTTATAGAATAGAGGGGATTTTCCTAAGTGATTATGCAAGGACCTAGGGTCTCTCTAAGGTTTTTGAGCTAACCCTAAAAATCCGGTGTCGGTCGACTGTCCTACGGTCATTTGGTTCCCTATGGTCAATCTACGGTCATGTTGAGCATAAATACTATTATGCATGTGATGCAGTTATTACAGACCATAAATTATTATAGACCAAATAATGAAAAAAAAATACATATACAATTAAAACAAATATCTTCTTCTTTTGCTTTTGACTTTTCATGGAATCAGCTAGGATAATGTGCTTTATGTCCTTTTTGGCTTCCACTTCACTTTCATGTGTGTGATCTGAATGATTAACTTGTTCAAATACTTAGACACACACATTAGTAAAATGTAGTTTGCCATAATCAAAACCAAGGATTAGACTTAAAAAGTCAATCGTGGGGCTCTCAATATTATTTTTGAGCACCTGGGCGTCACTCGTCCATCCACTATGTTTGTTACATGCAAACCCACTAACAGATTGGCATCTACTACATTAAAAAAAATGGGCTATCAACTGGATGGTCCAAATGGTTGGATCCCGAAGTATAATCCACCTCAACGAGGAAATGTCAATGCACGTATAGTGGAGGAATGGGAATATACTTGTATGGATGATTGACATCATGTGGATCCAAATGCTCCTGCGGGTATGGCAAATGCTCTTGCAGGTGCCATACATGCTCCTCCTGATTGGTATCAGGACCTTCATCAGCATATCAATTTCAGATTCAACACACTGTAATAGGACATTTACTCCAACTTCTGGTTCTCCAACCAAAGACTTGAAAGGCTTGTAATGAAATTATATGGTGCTACTTCTTCTAAAGGGAAAGCACCTATGGAAGCAAGCCAAAGTGATGAGGATAAGGAAGATGACGAGGAGGATGAGATTTCTTCTAGTGGAGATGCTATTGATGAAGATTAGATTGAGAGAGAGCTAACTTTTAGGGGGAGACATTGTTGTGTAATTCTTATGTGTATGTTTATTTTGAAAACACTATGATTATTCATGTATGTCTTCAACTTTTAATATATATATATATATATATATATATGTTTTGTTTTGACAAAGTTATTATCAAGTGAATGCTTTTGTTGATGCATGCTAGTTGATGTATGTTGACAAACTTATGCATGCTAGTTGATGTGTAATGATGTCATGATGCTGGTTGGTAATGTACAAATCCTGTTGAATGACTACTGAAATAAATGATCATATGAAAATTTTTAAATGGGAAAATGTAGAGCAGAATTCCAAATTGCAATCTTATTCACATTTTTTAAAGCCTTTTGCTAATGTCAAAAAGGGGGAGAATTTTGAGCAAAATTATTATTTCATTTTACTGGACTTTTAAATATGACTTTATCACTTATAAGCTTTTATATATTCTCCTAATTTGCGAAATTGAATCAAAGTTGAAAATTCTAAGTCTTTATTCAAATACTTGAAAGTTCTAAGTCTTCATTCAAATATGACTAAAATATTATACATTGCTTATTTTTATCTTCATGCATAATGTGAGGGGTAGCCTTGTAAAGGTTGTTGGAATTGGTGTGATCCCAAGAGGGAGGGGGGATGAATTGGGTTTTAAAAATATTTCGGCTAATTCAAACACTTATGCCGATTCATATATTATATCCCATTTTAATTATGGTTGTGTGTGTAAAAACTGAATAAGTAGTATGTGTATACAAGTGTATCTCATTTAAAATAAATGTGTCCATGCAATTTTTTATAATCGTAAATGAACAAGCATACACATGCCGAATTAAAAGTGCATAAATTAAATAAGATAAGGAGAGAGCGATACACGATATTTGTTATCGAGGTTTGGCCAAACCAGCTTACGTCCCCGCCTTGGGCATACCCACCAAGGATTCCACTAAACCTGCTTACTTAAACGGGCGGAGCAGAAGCTGTTTACAATGTCCTTACGGGGGTGGACATTCCCCAGCTCACTTAACAGGTGGAGCCAACACCATGCACACTTTCCCAAGAGGGTGCATCTCCTAGTTCTCTTAACCGAGTCTGAACCAATCTGGTGCTCTTCTAACCGAGTCTGAGCAAGTCTGGGACTATTCACAGGGCTGGTCTCCTTTTTCCGACAATCCAGATGTGTACAAATTTAAGGCTCAAAACATGCACTCTCTAATGATATGAAATATGCTCAGTAGAGTAAGGGTGCTATCAAATAATTTTTTACAAATAGAATATATATGAAAATTAAGTCTTATTGTTCTCCTATAAATATTTTTTCAAATAAAAAATATTTAGAGAATCTTGGAATTGAAGCTCAAAAAAATATTTGTGCAATAAATAACTTCTCCCAAAAATATTTATCATAAAAATAATCAGGAGAAACTCAAGCAATACTCTCAAAAATATTTTTCAAAGATTAAAGGATAAGTGAGAGTATGTGCAAGTAAAATGCCCTTAATAAAATACTCTCCTCAAAAATGATTTTGAAATAAAAGTATGAAAGAGAGTTGGAGAGATTTGTATAAAATATTTTGTCCCCAAAGAATGATTTTATCAATAAAAATTAGTTTTGGGAGAACTTTGATTAACAAAGGTTTAGAGAGAATTTGAAGTTAATCAAAGTTGCTAATCAAAGCAAATGAGGGGGTATTTATAGATTTTCAAGAAAATATGACTGTTGGGGACACACTCGGTATTTTGGAAAAGTTCAATTAAAAGTTAATGACATTTTAGCCCTTTAAAAATTTTTTAACCTGAGAGGTTTGATCGACCATATTGACAAGTTCGGTTGATCATGGAACTTTTGAACTACAAGTTCGGTTGATCGTCTTAGGGCGATTCTGAACCCCGTCGTGGGTTCAGCTGACTAAGACAAGGTTGGTTGACCGTTCCTATAGATTCGATCGACCATGGCTAATTTGAACTACATGGTTTGGTCGACTAAGTAGTTGGGTGTCAGACACGCTTCAGTTCGGTCGATCGTGAATGATACGTTCATTTTAGAACGGTCGATTGTACAAAATAAAAAGGTTGACTTCCAAATGGTTTGGTCAACTGTGGCAATTATAACTCACAGGTTTGGTCGACCGTCACAGGTCAAACTTTTGATTTCTTGGCAAACAGTGGTTTGGTTGACAAAGCTAGTTATTACTAGTTTGGTTCGGTTGACTGAGGGCATTAACAATGAATATTTTGCCTAAAAAATCTAGCGTCGGTTGACCGAAGGCTTTGTTTTTGCCCCAATTTTGACCCTAAAGCTATTCCAAAAACTTTGTATGATTTTAGTCTTTTTAGAAAAAGGTTTTTGGTGAAATGTGCTGGTCCCTAGGGTCTATCTATGGTTGATCGGAGCATTCATCCATATCATGCAAATGCATCCATTATTAAAGACCAAAGATAAAAAATTAAATGCAATACAATTACAAAACAGTTGTCTTCTTCTTTGCTCTTCTATCTTTCGTGGAAAATGCCGGTTGACTTGAGCTTTTTGGCTTCCATCTTCCTCTTTTGTGTGTGCATTCTGAATTGTAAACCTATTCAAAATACTAGGCACACACATAAGATACATATGCTTTGTCAACATCAAAATAGGGATCAGACTCAAAAATTCAACAAAGGCAACCTCATTTTGCTCCTTGTTTGTCATAATCAAAAAGGGGGAGATTGTTGGCCTATCTTGGTTTCATCCTATTTTGATAATTGAAAAGTAAGGTGTACTCCCAAGAGAAGGGGGGGGGGGGGGGAATGAATTGGGATTAAAATATTTCTTTACAATTTCTTTTTATAAGTTCCTTTAGTTAATTTTGAATCCCAGCTATATTTCTTTTCAGCTGTCACACACAAACATAATGATCAAGAATACTTAGTTACTTGAGTTTAAGTATGTTAATGAACTTTGACATTTATCAACGTATTCCTTTTAATCAAGGTTTCCGCAATCAACGTACTTCCTTTAATCAAGGTTTCCACAATTCCCAATGACAAATTAATTTTCAGCAATTAAGTAAGCATCCACACAATTTATATATACAGAAAATTAAAGAGAGTAGGGTAAGGAGAGTGACACTGTATTTTTACAAGGTTCGGTCCAAGACCTACGTCCTTGCCCTAAGCAAACCGCTGTGAGGATTTCCCTTTCCAATTTTTTTATTAGGCCAAAGTTGCAACCTCTCTAACAAGAATCCCCTCTCGTTAGTCCAATGATCCAATCCCCTGAACCATCAACAAATCTCTCTAGCAAGAATCCCATCTCGCTAGTCCAACGATTCAATAACCTAAATCGTCAAAAATCAACAAGAAACAATTTGGTGTACAATGACACTCTCAAAAGAGCTGATTAGTACAATTGAATGCACAATTAATATACTTCAATTAAATATCAATACAGAAAGAATTGAAGCTCAGAAATTTATCATCGGGTTCTTTCTTAGATTTGAATTTCTCAGCAATTGAGCAATGAACCATGTGATTTGATCAACAAGAACTTCAGCATAGTATTTGCAATAAGGTTTTGAAGAGTATAAACAATATAGCTTGATTGTTGTTTATAATTGTTGGTGTGTAAAATATTTAGGTTTTCCCATGTATTTATAGATGGAAAAAGCTTCTATTTCATGTTCCCCAAGTTGCTTTGAGTATTTCCCAAGTTATTACAAAATTTGGGGTCCAAGTTATCAAATTTGGAAACTTTTCTTTGCTATTTAAATTTGACCGTTATGAAATTCAGTCGACTGGACTATTGGGGTCAGTCACTTGATCTTTTAACATCTAGTGAAAATTTAAAGTTAGAATGGGGTTAGTCACCTAAACTCATAGGTTTAGTTGACTGTGCCTATTCTGTTTGCCCAATTTTTTTTAACATAAAAAGGTCTGTCGCCTGATCGTTCAACAACATATGCTTTTACAATTTTGTTTCCAAATACTTTTGCTAACTTTTATACTTGTCATATTGCTTTGAGACTTTTAAAAATATTTTCTGGGGTTTTCAAAATTTAGTCTCTTAAGTCAATAATGAAACCTAAGAGCTTCAATGCATCCATATTGACATTAAATGAAGTACTTACATAAGACTTCTTAAGACTTAAAACATTCTAAGAACTAAGTCTTCATGTTTATCTTTCTTTGAATCCATCTTGTCTTCAAGCTTCAATATACTTTAAGCTTTCATCAAATTGTCTATCTTTGAATACAATCTTTTAAGCTTTCATTTGACCACTTGTCTTTGGAATATAGGCTTTGAATAAAGCTTGTGAGCACTTGATCTTGAACTCATATGCTTGATTCTTGAAACATCATCACTTAACCAAAACATATTAAGTTCCCTTGATTTGTTATCATCAAAATAAGATTCATAAGCCTTGTTAAGCCAAAAATAATGACAAACCAAGACATATAATTGTACTATTAAGTGTCTATACAAGTACTAAAGTATTAAAAAATAATAGCAGATGGAAAAATGGAAAGCCATGAAGCATACAAGAGGATGATATTTTTTTTTATGATCATGGAACTCATGAAGTCCAACCCTGAAGAATCAAGAGAAATTTTGTTATGTATATTGAAATTAGGATTCATGTAAGTACTCCTCACTTGATCATTGTGACGAAGCTCTTAGGTGACTTAGTTAGACCCTAGGTACTTTAAAATTATTGAAAAATATTTTTAGAAGTTCAAAAGTTATTTCAAAAGTCTAAAATCATTTTTGGAGTGAAAAATATAAAGGATTTTTTATTTTAGGATGTTCGGGCGCCTGAGGCAAAGTGCTTAGTTGACCAAATGTATACTGTCTAAATACTAGTCTAGCATCAAGAAGTTCGAACGACCGAACGTCAGGGTTTAGTCGAATGAATAGCCATTTTTAATTTCCAAAATCAGTTGGTTGGGGCGACCGAACCTTGGGGTTCAGTCAACCGAATGGCTACTGCCATTTTAAATTTCCAAACCTAATTGGTTTGGGCGACCGATCCTTGGAGTTCAGTTGATCAAATGTGTACTGTATGTTTTGGAAATTCCATGATTAATTGGTTTGGGTGACTGAATACACAACTCAGTTGACCAAAGCTACTGCGATACTTATCACAACGACAATAAAATCACGAAGATTCTATATTATCAAGCCATAAAACACGCCCAACAACTAGAATTCATTCCTATAAATAAATAGCTAGCCCTAAATGTGTGAAGAACACTGATTGATTGTGATTAGCACCGTATACTATTGAGAAATTATCTGAGTTTGTTTTTCAAGATTACTGCTTTTCAAAAACCAAAAAACCCTGGCTACTCTTTGAGCTTCGTTTCAATATTTACCTAAGAGTGTATAAGTGTTTGATTTGTGTCCACAACCACTCTATTTAGAGAGTTTATCTGTACAATCCTGTTTTGATTGATTCTTTGTATCTTGATGATTCTAGGATTGAATCGTTGACAAGTGAAAAGGGATTTTCACTTGAGAGGTTTCTCTAGCTATTGAAGGAGAGAGACATCTTTGCCTAGTTAAGGAGAGAATTGTAAAGGTATCTCCACCTAATAAAGGAGAGAGACATCTCTGCCTATTGAAGGAGAGATTTTTCTCCACCTATTGAAGGAGGGAATAATGGAATCCTCAAGCGGGTTGCTTGAGGTAAGGACGTAGGCACAGATCGCCGAACCTTGTAAAAACGGTGTCACTCTATCTTGCATAACTCTTTTATTTTTAAGCATATTTATGTTGATATTTATCTGCCATGAATACTATTATTTTCATTGTGTTGTTTGATCACTTGTTTAAATCATAGAAAAAACTATTTTATTTTTAAACATATTTATATTGATATTTATTTGTTGTGAATACTATTATTTTCATTGCATGTGTTGTTTGATCACTTGTTGGAATCATAACAAAAACTCTTTTATATTAAAGCACACTTATATTGAAACTTATCTACTGGGAATACTGTTGTTATTGAGAAGATCACTTCAGAAAATCATAGTAAAAATTGATTAAGATTTTGCATAAAAATTTTAAATATCCAGTTTACCCCCTCTTGGGATCACACCTTAACTCACATTTGGTATCAAAGCAAGTCACGGGTTTGAGTGCTCCTAGGGTGGCTAATGGGGGGGGGGGGAGATATTGTTGGCTTTATAGGGGCCAGCAATCTACCTATGCTCGAAAGTGCTTGGCGTGCCAGTCTGTTGGCACCTAAAAAATGGTGTAGCCCTTATGCCCACCTGCCACTTAGTGC